>NC_139762.1:30799623-33199623 GCF_965231275.1 Zosterops lateralis | reverse complement strand
TTTCCAATGCCTGTGAAGTTAATGGAAGTTTTTCCATTAACTCTTGCGGTCTGTGTTTCAGGCACCATTACATTATTTATTTTCTGAAAATGAGGGAAATAATATATTTTTCACTAAGCATTCGCTTCTAGATAGCCAGTGTAGTGTTGAACAGTGGCTGAATTGCATGATTCTGTTTCAAGACTTATTTTACAGTCCAGAGAGCAAAGATACTTCATATACTAAACTTTTGGTTGCTTCCCTAGCATACATATATTTTAGTCAGTTGGTATATTTGAGTCATTGGGGACTGGGGATGAACTCTTTGTAGATAACTTTCATTTAATTTCCCTGGGTATTAGGAAACAGCTGGTTTGTTTGCAAGCTTTAGTAGTATGTAGCTTTTTCCAAAAAGTGCCAATCAGAATAAAAGATCTGAGGTTTGATTGATTTAACATTTAGCATTCTGTCATGCTAAATGGAGTGAACTTACTGAAATATTGCTTTTAAGTTGTGTGTCAGATGTTGTTGGAGAATTGCCTGTTAGGCTTAGGCCTTCCTTGAGATGCTCATTCTACACCAGTTTTAGGTGCCTTTGTTGGTAGAGCCCTGCTAGGTTGCTTTCTGAACAACGTTTAAAATGTGTAAAAGTATCTCTGTCTTGATCTCTGGGATTAGATGACTTCTTTCATCTCAGACAGTTAGTTGACCCTGAGTTTTAAGTCAGGTAAAGATGCAGGTAAGACTTCTTAAAAAAAGAAAAGTGTACATTGGTATTTATTTTCCTTGCTTTCTAACCCGCATAAGAATGTGCAGTTTTTATTCAGGTTAGGGCACAGCTTTGTGAATCACAATTCTATGTTCAGTAGTTTTCTTTTTTATTGCTATTTAATGGGCTGGAATAACTTTATAGAGATTTAACTATGTAGGAATCTGCACATACTTGCTTATTTTTATATATGTATGTAATGTATGTTTCGCTTCAGGTTTTAAAAGAGGCGCAGATCCTGGAATGCCTGAGCCAACTATCTGGAGGTATGTATTGTTCCAAATGTACATACACAAACCCGGTGCAGACAGTTACTGGTTTGGGTGTTGCCTCCAGCCAGCAACAGTTGTGAATGATGCTTCCATCCCTTGTTTTTAATTGTTGTGGTTCTTGTTTCTTAGGAAATTCAAATGACAAGTCAGCAAAGTTAAGAGTTCTTGAGAAGACTTTTCTCTTAATATTGCATAGTTTTTAAGATATGGAACTTCCTGTGTCTTTTGCGTGACAACTGCCCTTCTAATCTGTTGTAGAGCTAGTTTGTGCAAGTTTCTGCACTGCAGAATAACTTCTCAGATTTCTAGCACAGATTGAAGCCAAAACCCAATCTCCTGCCTTTGCAAATGAGGGAATAACACTGCATAAAAGATGCATGAAATAAAGGGCTGTATCCTTCAGTATTAGTCACTGTCATGAGGCAAAGTGCATTTGGCTCATGTTGCCTCTTTCTTGTGGGACTCTTTGTTGTGCTGTGATATTATGGCATTAGTAATGCTTAAGTTCTAATGACATTTAAGTTTTATAGAAGGGCTTCCTTGAGTCTAACTAATTAAAGTTTTGGAAAAAGGATGGTTCTCAGGAAATGCCTTTGATTACTGTGCAGGACCAGGTGTTCTTAAATAATTGATGGCCAGTATTGTTTGCAAAGTCATAGATTAACTCTTCTAGCTTCACATAGTTACAGTGTATAGAAATCCCATTTTTAGGATTCACTGATTCAGTAGAAACAGTAGAAAATATGGGGAAAAAAGTAGTAAGATCAATCATATTACAATTTCAGTCAAATCTTCTGTTTTCATAATAACCAAGTTGCTGCAGTTGTGTGCTTGCTGACAGTGTTTCTATGTTTAGCTTCACTAGTGGTTTGAGACTTCTTTTTTTGGTGTGCATCTGTAATCTGTACAGAGCAAAAGATGTGTTTTGTACCAGAATATATATCTATATATGTAGATACCAGAAACAGATGCTTGGTCTAATCTGAAGCTTACAGATGCTCATTTTTGTGAGCACATGTTGGTGCTCTGTAGGCTTAAATTTTACTTTAAAGGTGGCATTATTTCAGTATTTTGGGGGCTACTGTTTATTCTGTAAATTTTTGAGGCTGTTCCTCCACACCAGTGTTTTGCAAATATCGATTTAAAGACAAGTACATGCTGCAACTCTGACTTTGATTTCCTCCCCCCTCCCCTTTCAGTCTACTTTGGGGATGAAGGCTGTGTGGTCCTGTTGTAGAGGCAGCCGATGGACAGAGTGTCAGAAGATGCGAACATTCCAGAGGATGAGGCCGACACTTAGACCAGCTGGCTCAATCAGCTTGCTAATGACATAGGTTGTACATACAACAAAATGAAGTTTATATGGACCTAACTTATTTGCATTACGGTGTAATTAAATAAATACTGTTTGAATGGATGCATATTGTTTTTAAGTCTTTACATAATATAATGTAATGGTTTATTTATTACAGAAACCCATGGTGGGGGTTGTATTTTTATTTTGTTGTGGTTTTTTTTTTTCCAAAATATGGTGATATTTAACTCCCATATTTATCCCTCTTAACAATTGCCTTTTGGGTAAAGATCCCTCTTTATCTTCACAGTATCCAGAAATTGAGCTAATGTTTTAAATACTTCAATATTCTTCAAACGTTCCTTGCCCAAATGTTGGTAAACCTGTGTGGCTGGTTATTGTGCCGATCCACTTTGGGTTTTTTATCTCCTTCTGGATTCTTTTATCTGTAGATACAGTAAGGATTGAGGGATGTGTATGTTTGTGTTTTCTAGAACAGTCAGATACTAAAAAAGTATATTTTTCTGCTAAACTTACCTTTAAATGCTATCTATGTTTTCTGGGATTTAGGATGGGGTGGGAGAACACAACAATTGAGTGCTCTGTGTGTATGTGTATAAATTGCTCTTACTGTGAGAGAAAGTTACTAATGTATAACTGAAGGAGGAAAACAGTTACACTAAACAAGGTATGTGCTTCATTGTTATGCTGAAATCGGGCTCTTTGGAGCATGGTTGATTTGGTTTCAATTGATTTTCTCCCCTTTAACGCTGAAGTTCAAGCACTAAAATGGTGACTGTTTGGTTTCTGTTAAGTAGAAGCTGTTTTGGGTAGATTGCTCTCTCCCTTCCAGAACTGTGCAGGGTAGTTTGCATCTCTGTGGTGATTTTTAAAAAATAAAGTTTATTGGCCCCAAATTATTATTGCAGCAAAGGTATTCTAGATTTTGGCATGGCTTTTTTTTTTTTTTTTTTTTTTTTTTTTTTTTTTTTTTTTTTTTAACCCTACAGATTTTCAGGCAATTTTTACATTAATTAAATGTTTAAGAATAGGAGATTCCTCAGTTTTTAATCTGCCATGACAATTCATGGTAAAATGTTACTGTGTTTAAGGGCTGTGATTGGAAAATCAGAGAGAAATGAGCCAAGGGAAGAAACTTAAATTGAAAGCAAGGATTGGAAAGAAAAAATGAAAAAGTTTATGACAGCTAATGCAAACCAGCATGTTCTTTAAAATTCCATTAATCATGATAACTCAGTCAAATGTCATGAAATACTGACAAGGCTAATGGTGATAGACTGCTGACAGTGGAACAGAGCAAGGACTGAATGCAGAGCAGCTTCTCATGACTATATATCCTTTTGCTATCCTAAAGCCTTTCTAGTGCCTTTTCTCTTACAGTAATTTGAGATTAATGGAACTGCTCATATGTCTTAAATTATGAAAGAAATTTTTTATTCTTTTTCTTCACTTACCCTAATGATAATGGTAATGAAATAATCTGTTGGTACTTGGTAGCGGTTTTAATCATGATTAGGAACATTTTTCTTCTGATGAATTTTGTGCAGTAATCCGAGATATTCAGTACTAAGAAACACAGTTTTTGATGTGAAGCAACTTGTATTTCTCAATTAGATTTTGCATTTCACACGGGTGTATAATATCCAAAATGCAGCAGTGGGTGGATGGACCCAAACACCTGCAGAAGTGTATTTCATGTGCTCTGTTGTGTTTCTGACATTTGGGGATGTGGTTTGTGGGTCATAACCGCCACATGGTTGTTCTGGCTGCTTTCCAAGAATAATAGTATTTGGCAAGAGGTAGAGAAATAGGGGTGTTTCCTCTTTCATTAAAAGTTTTACAAAAGCGTGCATATGTCAAGTGCAGGCCAGATTCTGTGATGTCTCCATGCTCAAAGTTTGTCTTAAAAATAGTTGCATTTCAGGTTTTTTGGAAACTTGGAATTGCTGGATAAATATTGCTCATGCAATTCTTACTTTAAGCACATTGGATAGGAAATTTTTGGTAATTCACTGCTACTGAAGTATGTTTCAGGACAGTCATTAGCATAGAAATCTTGGGTTTTCAAATTGGGGAAAAAGTCTTTTTTAGTACCTTGAAATCAGGTTAAATTGAATGCCAGTATGTAGTATAAAGGTTTTTGTTTATATATCTAGACTTGCATTCCATACAGTGCTCTTCCTGTAATTAAAAAGTGAGTGAAGCTTCTTAAATAAACATTTATATTCTTCCCTGGTGTTAAAAAAAAGGTTTTAAGTTATTTAAAAGATTAATAGTTAAATCTTGGTAATTAATTGTAAGTTAATTAAAAAAAATAGATATTTTTCTTCAAGTTTAAAAATGAAGGAATCTTTGGTATGGATGTTTTGAAGTTACTTGGCAGTTTTTGTCATTTTCACAAAATTTGGATGTCCTTGTAAGAGCAAATCAGTGATTCGGGAAGTTACACATTAAACAGATTTCTGTGAAGAATCTTAATTCCTTTAAATAAGATCAGGAAATACGCTAGTTTTAGCAAGACTAAGGGGTTTTTGGTGGTGCTAGGGCAAAGAGGGCAGGTCTATGGAGTGAGGTGGAATAACTCTTGTGTTGGTCAAGGCTGTGGACTTTAATTAGCTGTTATTAATTTCAAGTGGTTTAATCTATGATTTTTCCTTTATGTTTTTCTCCCTGTAGAACTTCAAAAAATTCTGTTTTACTGTCTCATGGGAGACGTTTAAAAAAGAACAAATACGAGTTTTTCTGCCTGACTGTATTGATCTCTGTCACTGAATCAGTGCCTTCTTCAGCCAAGTGAAGATTCTTTTCTGTTATGGGATTTGTGATGGAGTCCTGTGAACTCCCAGTGAGCATAGTTTACTGAAAAATGGGCTCTGGTTACCACAGGTGAGCTCAAGGCTACAGTGTAGATGTGTGAAATAAAATCATTGATGCCCTCCTGCGTTTGGTGAGGATTGTACTGACTTTGAGATATCCTGTGTAGTGGTGTGTTTTTTGTTTTATCAGTTTTATGTATGTATTTGTTCCTTGTTTTATATTCTTTTTTATAAGTTGTAATGGTTTGCCCCATAACACCCATGTTCCACCCTTTTTGGTTTTACCCCAACCCCAGTTATGTGTCAGTCATCAGTTATCCAGCCCCTGGGTCTTGTCTATCACTTTGGGGTCTCTCCCAAAAGTCTGGAAAGTTCCAGTAAGGACCCAAAGTGATTGGACAAGACTTCAGCTGTCTCCCCACCTGAGTTATTGATTGATCTTAGCCCAGAAATAGGGATTATTTGGCATTTTACTTTGTGCCTTTAAAGTGAAGGGAGATTGAGTGTGCTTGTGGTTGCCTCTGTGTCAGGGAAGTGCCACCTGTCACTGGAGCCTGTTGTACCTGGTGACAAGGAATTGTGCAAGGGACAGAGAGGGAGTCCTGTGAGTTTGGCGCTTTTCTTGGTCTTGGTGTATGGACTGTGGATCTCCCGGAAGCAAAGTAGAAAAAGAATGGTCAGTTAGTGTCGTCACTAAGGGGAAAAAAACCCCCTGACTTTCACTATAATTTTGTTCTTAATAATTTAATCTACAAAGAAACCTATCTGTATGCACCATAAACTCTTCAAGGCCTGGCCAGTTGTGGGGCAAAATTAAGGTGATCAGGAATTTGTAAAATCCAGGTTTCTAATTCTACAAATTCCTAATGTAGACATGACTGGTACAAAGTAACTGTATTGTATCTCATCACACCTATAAAACAGAGGCCGTGGTGATTTTTTTCCTTGAATGAATTCATCAGCAAAGCTCCTATACAGCTAAACTATAACATTTAAGCACATAAACTGTGCAGACTAAATAATTGTTCAGAATTTTGTCACAACATGCTCATTTTGGTGAAGTATAAAACTTGTCTTTTGCTACTTTGTACGCCTGTCTTCCAAAATGGCTGTAGGTGACAAAGAGCTGCTTAAGCTCTCATCTTGCATTGTGTGGTAAATGAAACAGACATCCAACATAATGATTTTTATCAGGAGAATTGCTAAATCAAACTATATATACCCTGGATATTTTTGGAAATATTTTGTTACAGGCTTGGAATTTAAGCTATGATGATACTGATGATATTTGGAAATTAAAGCTCATTACATCTGTTTTCACCACAGGAGGAGAGACCACATCCTGTTAAGTGTCATATGACTAAGTTAATTTTTACAAATAACAACTTAATTGCAATTTCTGAATACTTTTCTGTGATGGTATGTGATGCAATAGCCATTTCTTGGTTAAGCTTGTGGGTTACATACGTTGTTTCTTGGTCTTGCTTATTTTAATTCAGGATTAGAGGATGGGTTAGATGGAGGGAATGTTTATCTGCTATGTGAGAAAGAATATGGCAGGGCAAATCAAATCTCAGTGTTTTGATTCTGATGGTGAATGTTTGTTTTTTTAAAACATTTTCTCAGGAAAGACTGAATGTTAGATTCTGGTCACTGAATAGAAATCCAGATTGCAGAATTTCTGTAGAGTGTTTTCTGATGACTGCAGTGTCAGTCCTGAGAATATAGGAGGATTTGGTTAAAAATGTTTAGATTACAGAAATTTGGTTGATTTTGCTAGTGATTCATGGAGGAACTAACACGTCAAGGTTGAAGCCTGCAGAGGTTGCATTTTTTGGGAGCACGGGGGTTGGTGGGTTTTGCTTTTCCCCTTATCAAGAAGAGGAAAGAAATTCATTGAGAGATCAGAAATTGTTATCTAATCATTTGACTTGAAAAGCAAGGACTTAGTCACAAGGTTTGTAGTTTATATATATACTTTTTTTTTTTTTTGCCAGCATCTTGACCATGAGGACTTTGGTGTATACTGCTTCATACTTACCTTTCTGCCATTTTATCTTTTAAATTGAAAGTGGAAAAGATTATTAATTACAAATAACAGTGGCAAACATAGGGAGAAGTTTCCCATCAAGCTAAGCCAACATAATGGCTCATTACTGCTGAAGAGTGTTCCTGCTGCCATGCTTTACTGGTGGTGTAAGTCTTCCATCTCTTGTAGCATCAGCTTGGTCTTGCTAATCTCACTTGCCATCAGCTGTTAATGAAATCTGTGGAGATACTAGAGATGCAGGCAGTCTCATTCAAGTAGCTGTTGTTCTCTGCCAAAATTCAGTGTTTACACCAGTACTGGTTAGGGAATGGTACTGCAGCCTGGGAAGTTGGTCAAGCTGAAATGTTTTCCACTTTTTTTTTCCTGAGAAATTTCTTGCACAATAAAAGAGGGTAACAAAATAGAAAAATAGTACTTCAGAGACTATCCCTTCCCTTCCCCCCACTATTCTATTCCAGATGACTTTAATATTAGGTTGCGTTGTCTTTTTTGGTTTTTTTGAGTTATTTTGGGGTTTTTTTTCTCTTGTCCAGCATTCTGGTGTTATGGCAGTTGCTCTTAGGGATATTTTGTTTTTCATCCTAAACACTGTTTCTGAATACTGTGGGCTTTTCTTGAGTATTGTATAATGTATGCATGCTTTTCAACATAGCTTTACCTTCTTCCTTCTTTGGGAATTCAAACTCAGGATGAAGGGAACTGGTAATCTGTGAAGCATTCCAGAATCTCATTGTGAGGTTAACTAAGGATGAATGGAGATGGGGGGAAAGGCTAGCTGGGATGTGCAGGGCGAGGCTGGTCCTGTACAGCAGCAGCCAAAATGCTGCTTTGGGCAATTTCCTCTTTTTTAGGTAATTATTAGGAGGTCTTTTTTTATGTGAGTTATGTTAGTGGAGGTTTTTTGTTGGTGGTGGTGGTTTTTTTTGTTTTCCCTGCTCAGTGAGTTGGCTGTCAGTTAGGAAGAGCTCTCTTCAATAGAAGTGTTGAGGCATTGTTGCTGAGTTTAGTTAGGACTGCTCACTTTTACTGTTGTTTTAGGTTTTTTATGTGTTTGTGCTGGTCTGCCAAGTGGAATAAATGCCTTTATGTGTTTACTGATGTAGAATAGTTTCTATACAGCAGATGGAAAAAGGACGATAAGTTGGGTCATTTGAGAGGCCCTGTAGCATGCTCAGCAGTGTTTAGGTCTTCTCTGATTTCACCTGAATTCCCCATGGCAAGTATTTGTGTGCCAGAAGCACCAGTGAGTTTTGGTTTCAGCAAGTGGAGCTGATCCTGGGAGCAGTCCCTGAAGTTGCCACTGTGACAGGAGGTTGATGGCCAGCAAGGCAGCTGCTGCATTGAAGGAGCCTGAGAAATGTGGAGGAGCCACAGGTCAAATAATGGCAGCTCAGTGGCACCATCAGAGATAACACTTTGCTCCAGGAAGGACTTGAAAATTGACCTCCCCACCCAACAAGTGGTAATCTTTGCTCATTTTCTGCACCCTAAAATGTGACAGCATTTACATATTTACTAGAATTGCAGACAGCCTGGGGTAGCCATCAGCCAAAGGGTGCTGGTGGAAGTGTTGGTGCTTGTCTGTCAGTTGCAAGGGATTTCAACACCCCAATTCTTACATGATTTTTGGCCTTTCAGGAGATCAGTGCGAGTTTGTTTAGGTGCAGTGTACATAGTAACTAATGGTGATCACAGGCAGCCACGGTCTGCTGAGAGAAGTGAAACCAGGAGATGCCTTTCCTTTTGGTCAGGGTTGTTTTTTTTTTTTTATTTTTTATTTTTTATTTTTTTTATTTTTTTTTTTTTTTTTTGGTGTTTTTTTTTTTTTTTTTCCCTCTTCCTCTGGAGGGGACATAGTAGTCAGTTAAAGTGTAGAATCCACTTTGGGTCTTACAGCTATTATTGGCATAATAAAGGCCAAAAGGGTCTCTAAACAAATGGTCACTTAAAGAAGATCCCTGTGAATGCAAGCAGTGAAAAGGCTAAGCCAGGCTTTCCTATGTTTCCTGGAGCATGTGCCAGGACAGTTGAAGTAGGATCTTACGTGCTGTTAGAACACATTCACCACAGACCTCTTTAAAGATCTCCTTGAGATCTCCTCATACCTTCTCCAGATGTTGCTCAATGTGAGATGACAGTTTTACCATATTGGGCAAAGCAGTGGTTTGTTGTCTCTTGAGCATCTAAGATGTGAGCAGTGGGTGGACTGGTCACTGTTTTGGCATCCCCAGTGGTGGAATGCATATGTGGAGAATCAGATCACTCAGAGGAAGAGGAGAGTTTGCTGACATCCTTATCCACATTCCAAGGCGTGCCTTTCATCTGCGCATCTTCACCAGTGTGCCAGAAGGAAAAGTGAGGGTAATTAATATCCTACCATTTTTAGTGAAAAAGTTTGAGGGACTTCTGCTGCCTGCATCTCCTGTGTGCTCTGTGAACTCTTCTGAGTTTGGGTATATGAGGTACCTGCACAGCTACAGGGCTGTGGATGATGCAGCCAAATTTCAGTGGTTTGGTACTCAGGGGTTTTTTCCCACACAAGTATTCAAGAATATGCATTCATGGTATATGGCTTGTCCATACTAGCGAAATATAAATTATAAAAGACAAATGCATGTTGCCGCATTGCTCAGCAGCAATATGTTGATTTATATTGCTTAAGGAAATAACCTAAATTTTTTTTTCTACTTCTTGGGGTAGGGGCAGGAAATGTTTAACCAAACTTGAAAAATTCCCCTGGATGACAGCAATAAAACCAATCAGAGGATAGTATTCATGTCAAAGTGGTTAATGTGGTTGTCTCGCCACTTTATTTGTTTAAAAGAAACTATTTGACTTGTAAGAAGATCCTTAAAATTTTATTGGGTGTTCCTTATTAAATACAAGGCACTTGTCCATTTGTTTCTCAGGAGAATTGATGGTTTATCTTGTTCATTTTTAACTGCTGTTTTCAGTGCATCTGGTTCCTTCATATCCCATTTTAAGAATTATATGGTAATCAACTTGTCTGTACATGTGTACATATGTGCTATGTAGAGAACTGGCCTAATTATACAGAGAAGTTCTTTAAAGTGTTTATTCTTATAATTGCAGGTATCAAAAACTGGATATATTGGAGTGCTTTAGTCTTATTTCAAGTTCACAGAGGCTATACCAGCTTTTTAAAAAAATCGGCTTTTATTTGTTGTAAAAATATAAAAAAGTTATAAATACCATCTCTCAAATACATAAAAACATAAGTTATACAACAATTTTTCTGGGTTCTGAAAATTGTTTTTTGTTGAATACATATTAAATAAGTTTATATCTGAATAATACAATTAAAAAGGAAATAAAATACATTATTTGCTTAAATTATTTCTAAATATTGAAAATATAAATAAGAAATATTAAAAACTAATAAATATTTTAAATACAATAAATAAGTTCCTAGAAGGAAGTGGGAATGTATATAGATGCAAACCATTGTTACTATTTCTAGTTCTTAAAACAGAACAACACTGTTTTCTGCCACCTGACAGATTTGTAACAAAAGGATTGTGCCTGAACTAAAACATTCAAACACTGAAACTCCTGGTGTTTTTCAAATAGCGCACGGCCCTCACTGTCTTCTCCATAAATGAAGTAAAATCTCGGAGGATGAGATGGATGGTGATTTTCTCTGTCCAGGCCTTAGTGGACTTCAGCTTTGTGTGGAGGGATTCCTGGGTAGCTGCATCTGGGATGATCACTTCTTCAGGATTGATCACCTGTGAAAAAGACAATATTTGGGGGGCCTTGGTTAAAACACTGTCACAGCCTGTTGGAGAGCATTGGTTTGTATGTTCCCAACCTGCTGCATATCCACTCTTTCTGTGCTGCAGACAACAGCTCCCCTGGAACCTGTGCTTTCCTCCAGCCCTGTTTCTGTGGAGAGGTGTGAGGAATTCTGAGGCCTGCCACGATTACTGTGTAGGAATCTCTGGGCTACACTGTTCTGTTTGAATGCAATCTCTGGCATTGCAGTCCAGCAGATCAATACATCCCTCCTGCTCTCTGGCAGTCATGTAGTTGGTTAGGTAGGGAGGTGCTGATCATGACTTGTCCTAACCTGTACTGCTCCATCCTGAGTTGTAAATTAATTGGCTGACATTGGAGTACTGTAACATTTTGTAGCAGATTAGCAAGTTTCCAAAGATGTCCAACTTCTTTAGCTGCTTCATTCTTACTTTCCAGGCATTTAGTCACATGTGAGACTTAAGTGCCACCAACTTTCACTGATCCATGAAAACATGACTACAAGATGAGTAAAAGTTATTTATCTAATGAGTTACTTATCTAATGCTGACTCACACTCCTATGCACCCAGTATCTAAAGGCCTTTGAAGAAATTGTCCCAAGAAATGGGACTTCTGAAAATGGGAGTTACACACCCAAATTGTAGAGCTGTTTTAGGTGATTTGGAGTCCAAAGTTCTAGCAAGCACCTGCTTAATCCTGTGTTTAGGACCTCTCCTACCCTTTAACAAGTGACAAAAGATGCAAACCTCCTTCTGGAACATCTTTTTTGTGGAATATAAGAGAGAAAAAAATCTTTCTATCCAGACTACTTGGGAGTGTGTTCTGGTCACACCCCAACTCCTTGTTGTGCTCTGGTAAAGTCTGGATCTGGATATCCACAGGTATCATGCTGGTGGATCTATTTAACCACAAGTGATGGATTCTGGCTTTGCTGTCCTTGCCTTAAATAGCAGATTTTGTCTCACAAAGAAAAAATTCCAACATGAAGATCAAGGCTTTTTCTCAAAAACCCCATAATGCAGGTTTTGCTTTTGATCACTGTGTTTAATTCTGCCTGGTTTGATTACCTTGGTAAAAAAAAACCCATCCAAAACCCCAATCCAAGGAACCTAGTCTCTCAGTTATGAAACAAACTTTCTGCAAACTTGTGTATCAAGCTGGAAGCCAGTAATCACTTGCTGTCTTATGACAAGACTATTATTCTCAGCTAGCACAGTGTGAAAAAAAAGCAGTTCAGCTTCCTTTCACATAAAGTATGATGGGCATAAGTAAATATGTTAGGAAAGGTATGGCAAACACACCATACACAATAGGCTTTTCACATGCCCCAAAACTTCTACAGTCCTTACCTGGGTGATTTTTAATCAGACAAGTAGTTTCCCCAAAGACAAAAAGGTAGTGTTCATATTAAGGATTGTTAAAATGAGCAAGAACTACAGGAATTAAGTGAATTTTTAAAGTGTGATCTTTCAAAGTGCTCCAAAACATGAAAAATGTCTGTCAGAAATTAATAGCATTTTAGTTTACCAAATCAAGACAGAAATGGGTGTTTTTATGAAAGAAGATTTTTTACTAGCAAAATATGTGTTTTTCAGTTGGGAGCTATCTGGTATATTGACAGCAATATCTCAATATACTGTACAGCTTGGTTTAAAAGTTTTGTTTGGAGAGTTTTAAAGATAAATAATATGGTAAAAATACACTTGGTGCTTTTTTTTTTTTTTTTTTTTTTTTTTTTTTGATATGGGCATTAAAAAAAAAAGTTGCTGACTTCTACTTTCAATGGTTTCCAACATTAGTATGGGCTGAGTTGCAGTTCTGCAACTTCTCCCTGAGAAATCTTGTTTCTATCAGCCAGTTTAATATATTTGTTTTTAAAACAATGATGCATTTAGTTGGTTTGGAAATTATGAGTAACAATAGAAAGTAGGAAGAAGAGTTGTTTCTTTAAGAAAAGAAAGCAAAACTTTGTGAAACCTCTAAGCCATAAGGGTAAGATCTGAGCATAAGGAACTGTCACCTGTGTTTTCAAGGAACTGAAACAGTATCCTCTATTTCTGACTTCACATCAATATTAAGCCGCAAAAATTATCAGAGAGAATTTAAAACCAACTCACCATCTGTCTTAGGATGTGTGCCAGGTGCTCTGTACTGAAGGATAGGGATTCAACATTTTGGTTTTCACTAATAAAAGTTTCTTGTATGTATTTGAGGTATGTCTGAAATGTATAAAGCCCGCTGGAGATTTTTCTCAAGCATTTATCCTGAAATGAGAGAAAGGTGAGAAAGTCACTTAGAGTTCAAAATGCCTTGATCTCAGTGCTGTGTGCAGGTTAACAGAGGATGCTTAGCAGTGAGATGGTGTGGAGGTCTGGCCAAAGCCGGCTAGAGCCGTCATAATTCTTTAGGTCAACTTCCATAGTTCTTTTGAGCAGGCAAAACCTGCCCCAGGTATACAGGAATAGACCAGAAAGGAGAGCGGTTCCTTGCCTCATTAAAGCCGGCGAGCAGACACCCGTCTTCTTCCGTCACCTTGGGGAGGTTGAGGTTGTTGCGGAGGAGCATTTCCATGCTGTTCTGGCAGACGGTAAACTTCTCGCACATCTGGGGAGAGACACGGACAGGTTTGGTCGCACCTCGTTCAGGAGGCAGCCGCGGCCGGGCCGGGCTTTGGGGAGCGTGTCGAGCCCGCGGCGCGGCCGTACCCACCTCGTCCTGCAGCTGCGCCGCCCGGGCGTGCAGCAGCCGCGCCAGCCGCAGGCTATCGGGCAGCGCCGCCCGCCGCGCCGCCGCCTCCTCCAGCTCGGCCTCCCCCGAGGAGTCGGCGTTGGGCAGCGGGGCGGCGGCGGCCCGCGGCACCAGCAGCAGCAGCAGCAGCGGCGGCAGCAGCAGCGCGGCGCGGAGGGCGGGCGGCCGGCGGCGGCCGGCGCGGGCACGGTCGCATCCACAGTCCCGGGAAAACTTCATGGTGCGGCTTCTTCTCGCCTCCGGCCCCGGCCCCTTCTCGTCTGCGAGGCTGGCGGGTTGAATGAGCTCCGGGCATCCCTGAACGTGTATTTATTGAGGGGGCTTCGAGATTATTCATGGCCTGGGAAAATCCGGCATGAGAACACGGGGGGTGTGTGCTCACGGAGCGCGCCCGGCTTTGACAGGGCTGCTCGAGAGCAGATTGTGAAACGGGCCGGGGGGGGCGGCCGAAAGCGGCCGGTGGGAACATGAAGTAATCGCGCTCCGTAACTCCTTGAGGGCCGGGCTGCCCCCCGCAGCCACCCCCGGCTCACCTGCCCCGCGGGGTCCGGAGCCCCCGGCCCGGCTTCCTCCGAGCCCGCCGGCTTCAGCCGCACAGCACCTCCTGGCAATCATACACGCATACCTACCTATAGACACACATACTTTAGTTATGGTATATACTTCCGTGCTTTTTAATATTTTAATGTGGTTTAATGTTTTATGGATTTTGTATGATGTACAATTATCTCTGTGTTTTAGCTGGTTTTATTATGTGTATATGTGAAACTATACACCCCTGTTTAGGTGCTGGGTAGTACAAGTCACAAGTTGCCTCTTCCTGAGTGAACTACACATGGGTGAGATTAAGTACATCAAATGCTTTAAATGGACCAAAGCCAGCTCCTACGGGAGGGTGGCTGCAGGAAATGCCACGAAATTCCCTGTTATCTGCTACCTTATCTCTTTCTGCCTACCTGGTAGCTTGTTCCAGGAATTTTAACCTTTCAGGGAGACTCTTCACCCTGGGCAAGTGTCCCTGTTGGGATCAATCTTGTAGAATGCAGGCTGAGTCAAACTGTATAAGGCATGCTGACATTGAACTTGTGGAATGTCTTGAACTGATTTTGGCCAAACTGCCTTTTTTTTTTTCTTTCTTTTTTGTAGTATGAAGTCGGTTATGTTTTCTCATAAAGGGAAGACGAGTCTGCATTGGGAACTGCTAACAGGAGGGTACAGAGTGGGGAGAACAGGACATGGGGCATCAGAGTGATGTTAGAGGCAATACAGAAACTGAAAAATACCCCAGATACTTCTATTTCATTTTCTAAGAACAGTCTGAAAAGAGAGCTTCAGGAAAGACACAGGGTACTACTGGTTTTTATTTAATGTCTCTTTCTGCCAATAGCAGAAAAGCAGTTGCAGTAATTTTGCCCAGTGGAGAGCTATTAGAGCTGGAATGCAAGTGTGAGAGAGCAGTTTTCATCAGCAGCAATCCGTCTCTGCCCAGGTCCCCGAGTGCAGCAGGGAGGATATTGCCAGAAGAGTATCTGCTGTAATGTCAGGTCTGTGGCGTTAGGTACAGAAGAAAGCATGCCACTAGCGGTATGTTTGACTATTGTCAATGAAAAGATCCAGCTGAAATGTGCTAAAGGATTAAAACAGCCAGGACAGATGAGCTCAAAGCCTGGTATTTGCTTTTGGACAACCATCAGAGGCAAATACACCAGGGAGGGAACTCCTCTGCCTACCTCTTTTTCCACTTGCGACAGCACATGGATGTACATGTCTCAGGGATTTCCTTCCGCTGCCACGCGACTCATAGGCTGTTCTCTGAAGACAGTCAAACTTT
Source organism: Zosterops lateralis (assembly GCF_965231275.1). Classification (NCBI taxonomy): domain Eukaryota; kingdom Metazoa; phylum Chordata; class Aves; order Passeriformes; family Zosteropidae; genus Zosterops; species Zosterops lateralis. The sequence goes on along the minus strand of NC_139762.1, from coordinate 33,184,064 downwards.
TCCTTTACCTAACCCCAGTGAAAATACTCTTCTTAAAATGATGAAAACTTGATAGAAGGCTGTGTTTCCTTAATAATATATTTTCAGCAAGCATTCTGTAATTTACTCTGGCCTGTAGCTCTGTAATTCCTAATTTTGTAAATTTATTTTATGAGTTGTCATATTCTTATCGTGTCATGAAAGTCTCTGTTCCTTAGAAATTTTCAGAAAACATTTTTGTGCTGATCACTGTTATACAGTCTTGCTGATGCGTGTGGTTGCATCTGCAGAGTGAAATAAAAGCAAGTTTTAACTGTTCCTCATCTAAAAGGCTCTAAGCCTTCAGTTACTGTTTTCTCATTTCAGGGTTTTGTTTACTTTTTTTTATATGAATGTCCATGTGACTTTTCAGAAGTACAAAGTATACTTACATGCTCCAGTGAAAGGTGCTCATTAATGGCTTAGAAACTCCATTTGATAATCTAGGACAAAGCATAGCATTCAAAGGAAGAAGGAACTGGAATTTACACAATAGCATTAGAATACTTCTATTGCTTTGGACAGTTTATTATGGAAAATCACTTATTTAATTGGTACTGTACATAGAAGAAATACTTTTGCACTTAGCTATCTATAATAATGGTTAAATTTTGGGGAGGGCTTAAAGGAGGTCCACACTGTATTACTAATTAATCCTCCCTGTACCACACTGAATTACACTGATTCATCCGTAGTCACACTGTTCAAAATTTAGTAAGCCCTGAACAAACAGCACTTGCTCATGAGTTACCTACAGATCAGGAGATCTGCCTAGTACTTAAAATGTAGGAGTATTATTACTGAGACTCTAAGGCATAGTTTCCAGATGCCAAGGAATTTCTTTCCTGCATAGCATCTTTGTAATACTGCAGGTTACTGTTCTTGCATCCTTTTATTTCTATTGCACTTTGTTTCACTGTACGAAGTGAAACAATTTTTTTTTCTTTTTCTTTTCATTTATATTGCCAACAAGATGGCTGTGTCCTGGTATGTAAAAACTTCCTAAGGTGGGATTTCAGAAATTCTCAGTGTTTAACCAACTTTTTCTTCTGTCTGAGAAATGAGCACTGCTACTGCACATTTCTGTAGGAGCAGAGGGACCATTTCTGAGCATTGTAAAAAATCTCTCCGGTTGTCACACATGAAAATTGTTCCCAGTTCCAGTCAAGGGTCAGTTTATAGCCAATCCAGGATCAACCCATGCGTGTTTTCTAGGATCAATGTGCAACTCACTGGCCTGTTCTGGAAAAGGTTCTCTTTCTTCTAGAATTGATCTGCCTGTGGGCAAGCCTGTGTCACTTCTACTCTTGATAACCTGGGAGATTTGCAGAGAGGAGCCTGTTTTCAGGAGAGGTGGGTCATGGTCACACCAACATGGAAATGCTATTTCCACTGAAGAATTCAACAAACTGTAGAGCTGTCATGGTCAAAGCTTGTCCCCCCTCTTCTGTCAGCCATCAGGCACATGTCTACAAGGAGCCCCACCGTGTACTGGGACAAAACCCAGTTCCATTGGCAGCAGCAGGAGACCTTGCTTGCTGAGTGTTGTGAATCAACATAAATGGTATTTCTAGATGGAAAACTAAGGTCTTTCAATGAAGTAGAATTACTAGGGTTGCAGTAAGTTTCACTCTGATCTGTGTGTTTGGTTTGACTGTCTTTTTCTTTCTAATAATCCTCACTATTTTACAGTAGTAAGAAAAGCAGTAATGTTTATTTGGGGATTATGACTTAAAATAGTATTGTTGGTAGTAAGAGAGGAAATACAACTGAAAATGTGGTGTTCTTCTATAGAAGTGTTATATTGTGTGTGGAAGAAAATGCCAATTGTCAGAAGTGGGATCATGACAATCACTAAGCAAATAACTTCCAAGTATTTTGAATGAGGAAGAAAGCTGATGTCTGGTTCCCCGGTATATTTTTGGTTGAATTCCTCAAAGCTTGTAATGAGGGAACTTGAATTCCTACAGATCTTCTAAAGAGTGTCAGTGTTCTTTGTAATGGTAAACCAAGCTGCCTGTGCTGTATTTGAAGTGAACAGGTTGAACAGGTCAGTAATATCCTGTGTTCATGTTTCTCATAAGCAAACATTGCTTTGACAAGCTGCATGTCACCAAAGAGTGCTGGTGCACTTGACTAACAGCCCATCGCTTTTGTGGCTTGGCACATTCTTTGCTTCTCTGTTGGTTGTTTGCCAGGTAACAGCAAAGTTGTTTGGGGATTTTTTGGTGAAAAGTGTGGGGGATTGCTCATTTTTCTTTTCTAAAGGAAGACTTGCATAATTTTTAAACAGGACTAAGATGTGTAGTAAGACTTGATTTTTTTTTCTTGAGTGCATCATATGCAAATACCATGAATTTCCTCACCTTAAGCTAAATCAGAGGTTTAGAGGAAAATTTTTACTTACCTTTAAATTATGTCCTGTTTTTCAGCTTTATCTCTTAATTTCAAGAAGATAAATAATGATGTCATCTTCTCTAGTCAACTTCCAGCAGACAACTTTCAGTCATGCAGTCCTAGGTGAAACGTCCTAAATATAATGGTTCTTGGGGAATATCTGAATGCTACAAGACAGACATGTCCTTCAAGTGAAAATGATTGCAGGCATTTTAATGCTGGAATGGGAATATTGTGGCACCTGACAGTGAAACTAGATTTGCAGTAGGAGCACTTTGCTGCTGTGGCTGCACTGGTAAATGGCATCAGGAAGCAATTTGATGAACGCTTCTCATCAAAGCAAGGTAACTGTTGCTTTGTCTCCATCACAGCACAGTGTGCCTGGTGGGGTGGGTGGTGCCCCATTTAGGGCTGCATGAGACCAGAGCAGAGAGCTGGCCGAGTTAGAAGTACTGGTGGCCTTCGGTCTTTCACAAGCAGCTGTTGTCTGCCTTGTTTTGTGAGCATCACCCACGAGGACAACACACTGTTTGGACAGGGATCCCATTTTGTCAGCATTGTGTTTTGAATTATTGGGGCTGTACTGCTAAAAAAGAAATCTCTGTCTGTTTTTAAAAATTAATTGACCGTTAAGTTCCACTTGTGTTTAAGGAACTTCTCAGTTCCCATTGAGCTTGCTTTTTAAGCATGAAAGATGAAAATTCAAAGAAGTTATATGATGAAGAGTGAGGTATTTCAGTCACCAGAGAAGATGACAGAGCTGAAAAGAGAACACAATGAGGAATCTGAGTGTATGGGACGTACTGAATGGTGTAAGTATTTATCTTCATTATTTGCCATTTTTAACATGGTACATTAAATGTAGATTGTTTTACAAAGCATTCAAAAGAGGGGTTTTCCCTCCAAGGAACTTGCTCGATGCCAAAGGAAACTGAAGGGTGTCAATGTTTATAATCCCACTCATGAATGCACACCAAGTCTAGCTCACCTCACTAAAGAGGATCTATTTCGCGTTAAATAAAAGCTCATGTGTTGTTCCATGAGACATCTGTAAATCTAACTATATTTACTCTTGTCCGTGCCCAATGTTTTTGTGGCCATAATCTCATTATCAGACTATTGTCTCGCTTGGTTTGACATTTAGCCGTGCATTCTCTTGCATTCTTGTTCTGCTTTTCCTGGTGGTTACCTTTCTGTGATTTGGTAAATTACTTACATATAAACCAAGTCATTTAACAAATTTTTTGGTTTTTTCCTGGAAAGCAGTGGTTTGTCTCTGTAGAGAGAACAGAAGTTGGGTGGTATCTGTGGTTAAAAGTATTGTAACTCCATTATCAAAATGAGATGCAAGGCTTCAGTACATTCCTTTTGGGAGATAACTTTTCAATAGCACTTTATATGTGTTGGAAGTTTTTTCTTAGCAGATGAGTAACTGGAAAACCAAAATGTAAAGTGCACCTTCAATAAATGTGTGCTTTCATAAAGGTTTTCTAACTCAAGGATCCTGTAGTGACACAGTGAAGCTGCTGTGGGGTTTGTCACTTTGGTCATACCATTTTGTTGAGAAAACTGAGTATCACTACTCAGAAAGTGCCTTACACATTGGGGGATTTGAGTCCTTCTTCCTTTCTGGGTGAGTTCTAACAAACTTCTTTATTATTCTAAAGTGAATTTGCGAAAGGGAACCTACTTACCATAGCAAAAGCCCTTTCTAATTGCATTCTAGCACACTATAATAGGATTAATAGGTTGTGCTGGATCTGTAATACTCACTCTTCCCACACTGCTGTTCTTGAAGCAAAATTGTCCTGTGGGCCAGACTAACTATAAAGACTTTGGTCCCATCACCAGAGGATCTGAGTGGTCTAGGTCCAACAAATTTTTTCCTTCAGATGGTCAGTTAATGGTCTGATGCTTTTTTGTTTAGATTGCTCAACCAGGATGTGGGAGATGTTGAATCATATCCCTTCCTTATTTAAACGAATTATGAACCCAGGTTTACTCCTTTACAGGAAAGTCTCCCAACTCCCAAGAAGAATATTGGCCAAGATGTTTTTCTATCCCTCCTCTTAAAGTGAACCATTTCTTTTGTCAGAAAGAGAAGATCAGGAGCCTGTGTGCCACCTCAGTGACTTGACCTGGATTCCAAGGGAAGTTTGCTCAAATATGTTGTACAAAAATTTCAGACCTTGGGCAGAAATAGAAAGTGATTTCCCGGGACACTCTGACCTCAGAGCTGCTGAGTGAGCCTGGATGGAGGTGAAGGCCTTACTTCCTCCATGGGCTGCTTTTTGGAAGGAAGAGCTGGTTCCCATGGTGAAACTGAGGAAGATTGGGTGGCAGGTCCTTCCTGTCAAAGGGTCCTGGCTACCTGGTAGTCACACCTGCTTCCTGAGCAGAAAAAGCTCTTCTTCCTGGAGTTTCTTTTGTACTGGTGCAAGAACTTCTCATGCAACACAACAGCTCTCACATACCCCTTCCCTGGCAGGGGCTCTGTGTGTGCCTGGCAGGGGAACACCATGGCTCTGCCTGCTCTGGTCAGGCGCTCCTCGCTGTGAAGTCCCCTGGTATCGTTTGTTGAAAATGCAGACTGTACTCAGTTTCCCCTGCTGATGTTAAAATTACGTGTGAGGCCAGAAGTTAAAAATAAAAACCAGAAGCAGTCAAGCTGAACCACTCTGGTGCGAAACCATCCCCTTCCCCCCAGGCCTTCCTTACACTACACCCAGCCTTTCTCTACAGCTGCAGCTATGTGCGACAATGACACTTTTGGTATGGAGAGGGAACTTCTTGTGAATCTCCCTTTGTACTTTAGCTCAGCATCATCAGCCATCACTTCCTGCTACTCTTACGTTTTCACTGTTACTCAGAAATACTCAAATATTGAGATCTCTATGTTCTACTTTTTTCTGATACTCCTTGTCTGGACTTGTCACCAATTTGAAAGTGCCTAGACTTTCAAAACATGCCTATGTGAAGGCAGCAAGGGGTATTGTCTTTATTCCTTATGAATACAGGAACAATTGCCAAACATGGACAGAGAGCAGAGGCTTGGTCAGGCATTTTTAAGGAAGGGTAAATTAAACTTTTGTGTTTCGTTTCACACTATTTTAATTATCTGTTTGCAATAGTCTATGCAATTTTTCTTATGGGAAGTTGCATATTTTATATGTTTTGCAAAATTACTGCTTTCTAAAATTTGATGTTCTACTATTTTTTTTAAAAGTCAGGTAGAAGACACTGCATGGAGACTCCTATGATGTTACCAACAGTTACTTAAGTTTCCCATTTAGACTGGGTACCACACAATTATTTAGTGACATGCTGCTTTCTGCATAATATTTAGCTTGTAGTTCCACAACTGTTATAGGCTGATATAGAAACATAGAATCATACAATAGTGTGCTGCCCCTGGGCTTATTTATTACTCAAATTTAGTTTAAAGCTCTTTCAATGAGCCCTGCTAACTCCTGGGAAATGGGGACATGCTACCAAATGGGTAGAAATGTGGGAAGCATGCGACTGAAAAAGAGTATTACTGCCACTCTGTATGCTGACTTCTGCCACGAGTCACTTTTTCTCACCACATCCCATGTGTGTCAGCACTGGTGTTTGAGCTGTTATGTCAGACTGGGGAGGGGATCAAACTGGAAAATAAGACATCAAAGGAATTTAGTAGTTTTCATTAGGATCCAGTCTGTGATCTGAGTGACTCTCTGCCTGCCTGAACACTTGCGTCAGTGTGATGGAGCAAGCTGCAATACCTGACTCCTGGGAGAGTATCAATAACAAATTAATAAAAGCATTGTGGTTTTGTGTGGAGCATGAAAAATGTTATTCCTCATTTCAAAATAAATTTCACCTCTCAGACCTCCAAAGCAGTGCACACTCTTGAAAACAGATTAAAAAATAAGGAAGTTTTAAGACATTCATGTGGTCATCACTTTTTATTAACGAACAAAGCCAGTAGCTAAAGTCAATTTGAACTCATGAAGACTTTTGTCTCCCAACCTGTTTTCAACTTCAGACAATATTTAGGGCAAATTGTTGTTGTTGTTATTATTATTATTATTATTATTATTATTATTATTATTCCCTGACTGGTATTTTTGGTCAGGTCTACCCTCTTGCCCATGGAAAGCCATTGCACATGTTTTAAACTTTTGTAACTCCATTGATTTTGATAGAACTTCACTTGCCTGATGAAAGAGCAAAGAGAGCCATGCAGCTGCATGACCACTCTCATGCTTTGCCATCTGAATGGGTAAGTTGACAGCTATCATTTTTTTCTGCTGTGTGGTGGGGTTGCAAGATCGTTAAGACTGCAAATTCATGAGCTGATAACCCCTGGAAACAGTGTTTGAAAGGAGCATTGATGTGTTGGACATACAGTTTATCCAGAACTCCCGGTGCTCTTGGGTCTACAGAGAACATCTGCAGAATAAAAAGCCTGAAAACAGTCAGGAAAACAAAGCTGACTTTCCTGGCTTATGATGATGATGGAAAAAATGGTTGGAAGGCTTCTTTAACATTTCTAGAATTCCATTACTTTTTGTTCCATGTTTCATATCTTCCCTATTGTGTCCCTATAGAGAAAATCTTTGTAAATCATTTCAGGGAATTGGTCACAGGGGTAATGAAAATATCTGCTTCTCAGAAGAGTAAGATCAATGTCCCAGAGAGGAAAAGTTGTTTTAAAATTTCCTCAAAGACAACATAAAATTTCTGTAGGAGGGTGAACTCAATGGCAACATTTCTATTGAATTCATGGTGAAACTGGCACTTTCTTATATGTAAAAGGAATGACAGACAAAGTGGGAAATGGCTTCTTACCATCCCTCCTAAAAGTTGTATAATTTGTTCACTCTCTTCTGAGCCTGAGCTCCTCCTCATCAGGTTTTGAGGAAACTCTTTTAAAAGCAGTACCATCAAAACCAAGGCTAACATAGTAAGAAATATACTAATTTTTTGAGATACCACAAGGAGAAAAATAAATAAGTTGATACCAGAAAGGAGGACTTACTAGTTGCAAATATTAGATTACACTGTTTGAAATCCTTTGCTTGCCATTGACGCAAGACACTTCTTTGCCAGGGGACAAAGTCACTCTGCCTGTTCTGCCACTTCTCTCTTCAAGTTGGTCCCTTAAGCAGCAGTAATCTTGATATAGCCTGGAGTAACTCTTCTTAGAGTGAAGATTAAATGTTTCAAAGTACATTATGGGGTCATGATATTTCATAATTCCAAAATGAAGTCACAGGTTTTCTGTAGTAACAAGCTTTGTATTTTGAAATAGATTTTCTGTGGCCACTTGCCAGAAGTGATAATTATTGTTGAAGATTTTCAAATAGATTGCTTTTTTTTAATTTGAGAAAAAGGTTGCAACACTTCTGATTTGTTCAGTAAAGGCCTTTTCCTGAATAGCTTCCCCTGACACCTGTAGGAATCTCTAATCCCACAGTCCCTTGGTACTTCTGAAGTTTGCTCTTAGTTTCCTACTGATATGTATGTTTTTTGTATCCTCAACCCCCTCCCCTGCACATAGGTTCAACTATACCAAATGTGTATTCCCCAAAATCTCCTTGTGCCTAGAATGTTCCTTTTTGTGGTAATGCATGTGATAGGCTTCTTGCAGTCTTAAGGCAGCATCAAACTACAAAGTATAGACAATTTTAGGCTTTGACCTGGACTGAAAAAGCCATGGAATATAATTTACTCAGATAGTCTCTGACAATATTCATTTTCCCGAGAAAGCGCTGGTGAAGTCCTTCGGAGCAGCTTGTGCACATACTTAGTCTACTTTCTGCTCTTTCCTAATGTGTTTTTACTTTTTTTTTCTTGTTTCGGCATTTGCAGCCTGTCATTCTCACCAAGAGTTTATCTAGAAGAACAAGGTCACATGAAAAGCATCCTTTACACTACTGCAAGCCATGGCTATTCTGCAGCCTTGCAAAGGAAATATCAGCAAGAGATTTCATCACCTTAATTTTATTCCCTTCAGTAATCTGGAATGCTTTTAGTAAATCCTAAGTTATTTACATGAAATAGAAAATATTTATTTTTATCTGTGAATGCTCTAAAAAATCAGAGATGGCTCCTGGCATGTCCAAATTGTGGGACAGCTGTGATAGCTGCTCAGATTTTTTTTGTCTTGACCACAGAGCGAATTGGGAATGAGAATCTAGAATGGGCTTTTTTTGGTACTAAAATGGGGCATATTTAATGAGGTGGCTATTTACAAATTGAATGGATGTGAGGTAAATGTAAGTGAGCATTACAGGGGACCATTGGCCCATTGTGTCCCTTGCTCTGGACTCGGTGATGATGTTACACCTCAAACACAAATGTCCAGGGCAAGGGACTGCTGGCATTGCCACAGGGCCTGCTTGGCACCAAGTGCTGCCACAAAGCAGATGATTCAGAAGCCACAGGGAAAGACTTTCTGAACCACAGCTGCTGACGTCTGTCATGTCATCCTCAGTGACACAGCTGTCCTCTTCCTGATGTAGAAAAGGGGCATGATTTCTTCAGCTATGTCCGATACCTCCACTACGGACAGCGTTGAGCTGCACCGTGGTACAGTGAGATGTACCGAATGTCAGCTATAATGAATAACGGGAATGAGCCGATGCCTGAGGTGGTTCCTCCTCTGGGAGAGGAGAGCATTCTCCCTCCTTGGGTTCGACCTTCCACGGGCGGATTCACAGCGAAGCTGCTGAAAGCTCCAGGTGGTGTTTTACAGCCTCAGACCGAGGGGAGGCAGCTCCTCTCGCTGCCGTGGGGCCGGGAGCGCGGTGATCACACTCCTCTCTGCCGTGGGGAAGCTCTGGCAGAGGGATGGGCTCTATGGTAAGTTTTAGAGTTTGCCCTGACAGGAGCCAGAGGATGGCCTCGGGCACTTCGCATGGCTTGGAATTGTTCCCGATTGTCGAAGCGTCGCTGTTTGCATATCGATTTCCCCAGCTTCTTTCGCGGGGTTACGTGTGCAAGAACCGCAGACAGGTGCTGTGGCCGCTGTGTCTGAGCCGGCCTGTGCGCGGTGGGGCAGCTGAGGATGGCGGCTGGGCCCTCCTCCTGCAACAAGGCTTTTTAAAGGAATGCTGTTTGGAGCCTTTAACCTCAGCACACGTTTCTCAGCGCACAAGGAGCTGGCAGATGTAGTTACCTTCCTCTCAGGCAGAATTTTGTGCAACATGGCAGGAATATGTTTAATGTTTCCTGAAAATAAATGAAAACTTCACAGGACTAAGCAATAGAGCACCAGAAAAAAAAAAAAAAAAGCAATATCCTGGCATGTAGCAACATGTTTAGGCATAGGAAATAATCTGTTTTACATAAATAATGTAGTTCATTCCCATAACAAATAACCATTCACATATGAATGGTTTGTGTCATTTCTCTCTGCTGACGTCTGACTTTCCAGTCTTTTGCATTTTATTCATTACTGTTAGTTTACAGTACTGATAGATTTAATTTTTGACAATTCATGTGACATAGATACAGTTTTTTTTCCTAAACAAATAGCAGTACCCACAACATTTAGCTTTTAAGCTAAGTGAGCTGCAACACAGGTTGAGGTTATTGTTGTTGGCAGCTTTTTTCTCATGTGATGTTTTAGGTTTTTTTTTTTTAATAAAGGTTTTATAAAGTACTAAACAGATGAAAGAGTTGGGCCTGGTTTAAATTACTAGGATGAAATTTCAGAATTAGGATGCTTGTAGTATGTTTTGAGCAGAGGATCAGGGATTTAATTCATAACTCTATTTGAACTAAAAAAGTGAAACTGTTTAAATGTGGAATATCACATTACATCTTGTTTAAAAATCTATTTCTACATGGAGATTCTTTAAATATTACAGGATAAAGTTTTGCAACTTCAAGAAGTGTTCAATAAAATTGAGGGTATGCCAACAAAATGCATCTTGTTGATGTATATTTCCCTATATTTCAAAACTATTTTCGTTATGGCCACTGTAAAAGCAGTGCTGCTAATTATGTTCTGGGAATTGTGATTGAAAAGAGTAATTCGACGGGGATAATCATACATGTCTCAGCAAAGAAAGGGATTAGAAGGAAATTGAAATCTCTCCCATTGGTGGTTAACTCCTTATTCATGATTTTGCCTCTTCTCCTCATTGTTTTTCCAGTTAGTAACTCCAGAAATGAAACTGCAGAACTATTGCAACATTTTGGATCTCCATAACCTAACAGATAAGCTCTGATAATAGAATTATAGTTGAAGAAATCCCTGCCTTTGCAGCTCTGGACATAGTGCCAACTATTGCACAACTTGTGTCTTGTTGTATGCTTCGGGATAATCATAAGTAAACTTGGATCTCAATTGTTTCATTATCAATCACAGCCAGCCCAGCTTCATGAGAGGAAAGTCCTTCTTATCAAACCTGATTTCCTTTATGACAAGGTAACCCACCTAGTTAATCAAAGGAAGCCAGTTGATGTAATCCTTTTGGAATTCAGTAAATCTTTCCGTGCTGTTTCTCACAGGATCCTCTGGACCGAATGTCCAGCACACAGCTGGATAAACATATCATGTGATGGGTGAGCAACTGGTCACAGGTCAGACATGAAGGGTTACAGGGAGTGGGGTGACATCAGACTGGGGACCTGTCTCCAGTGGGGTTCCATGGGGCCCATCCTCAGCCCTGGGCTCCTCAATGCCTTCATGACCTGGATGCAGAACTGCAAGGTTACACTTGATACAAAACTGGGAGGAGCTTCAAAGGCAGGGAGGCCCTGCAGAGAGACCTGGACAAATGAGAGGCCTGGGCAATCACCAACCACATGAAGTGCAAAGGAAAGTGCTGGATTCTGCAGCTGGGATGGAGCAACCTTGGATGTGTGTATAGACTGGGGAATGAGAGGCTGGAGAGCAGTGTCATGGAAAGGGACCTGGGAGTCCTGGGCATTGGCAAGTTAAACATGAGCCAGCAGTGCCCTGGCAGCCAGGAGGGCCAGCCCTGTCCTGGGGGCATCAGGCCCAGCATGGCCAGCCGGGCAGGGGAGGGGATTGTCCCCTCTGCTCTGCACTGGGGAGGCCTCACCTGGGGGCAACTCTGGTGCTACAGTGTAAGAAAGACATTGAACTGTTACAGGGGTAAAGGAGGGCAATGGGGATGGTGAAAGGCCTTGAGGGGAAGCCTGTGAGGAGCAGCTGAGGGCACTTGGTCTGTTCAGCCTGGAGGAGACTGAGGGGGGATCTCACTGCAGTTACAGCTTCCCTGTGAGGGGGAGAGGAGGGGTGGTCACTGATCTCTTCTCTGAGGTGACCTTCAGCAAGGAATGGCCCAAAGTTGTGTCAGGGATGGTTTAGGTTGGATATCAGGAAGTGGTTGCTCACCCAGAAGGTGTTTGGGCTCCTGAGGGAAATGTTCACAACACCAACCTGAAAAAGTTCAAGAAGCATTTAAACAATATTCATGGGCACAGGGTGTGATTCTTGAGGATGGTGCTGTGCAGGGCCAGGAGTTGAACTCAGTGAGCCCTGTGGGTCCCTTCCAACTCAGCTGATTCTGTGATTCTGTGGTTCTCTTTCTGGCACTTCTGTTGTTCAAGATGCAGCGAATGTATCAATTCACCCCCCCCCCCCCCCCCCCCCAGAAAACTCCTGGATTATTGTGAGGCAAAGTGTACCTCTGAATTTGGCAGGGACTTGTACATCAAAGCACAGCTCTTATAGCAAGTATTCCTAGTTTCAGACCTCTTAGGTAAGAACAGTAACACACATATGAAGAAAAGCAAAGTTAAAAATGTGGGGAGAGGAAGTAATCCAGGCAGTTTAAAGTGGTTGGCTTCAATAGTATGCAGAGTTCTCAGGGAGATTTTGAATGAAAGGCAAATAGAGGTTGGGAGGTAGATAAAATGAAACATGACATTGTAATACTGGATTGTGTCAGCCCAATACTCATTGAGAAATTATTTCATACACAAAGGAAACAGGTTTCCTTCCTAGGAATTTCAGCTAAGCCTTTTCATGGAGTCTTGTGGAAATGGAGTGAGGAGGGAACAGGGAGAAACAGGAATTAGGTGTGCTGGGGCTGGCTAAAAGGAAGAGAGCTCTGCTGAGTGTTAATAAGCAGATGGTGAGGAAGGAATTCATGAGCTGGATGCCGTAATGGCAGCAAGTATGCTGTGTGGAAATAACTGTGGAAGGGAAGGATGATGTCTGTGGCAAGTGTGCTGCTAAAGTGATCTTAGAGCAGTCTGGTGAGGTATATCCAGCAGAGAAGGGAGAATCTTACTGCTCTAATTTAAAGACATTTGTGATATTTCACCTCATTTTTGCATATGCTTCTGATTGCTCTATGTCAAACATAGAGCAATGAACTTTCAAACATGAACTTTAACTGAAGGGTGCCAATAGTTGTCAGAGGAGGAGGGCTTTGTGCTGGAAAGGAAGTGGGAAGTGGATGCTATGTTTAGTCTGGTGAAAGAAAGCCTCAGAGAGGACCAAGACTGCTTCTTATTAGCAGTGTAAGTACCAGAGAGGATGTCAACAATCTGATGGAACTAATGGAGCCTTGAATAGAAATGTGTCTTTCAAGTAGGAAAGTGCTTCCTAACCATGGAACAAATTTTCTAACCAGAAAAGTGTTATGCAGTGGGACTCGTCAAGCACGGCGAAAGTGCCCAGAGGCTGCTGACTCTCCCTTCTTGGAGGTGTGTGAAAGTTGACTGGGTAAGACATTTAGCATCTTGATCCTACCTCAAAATAGATATTTCAGTAATGGGATGGCCTGGCTGGCCTCTAGGGGTGCCTTCTACCTGAATGATCCCATGTTCCCTTAGGACAAAAAAGTTCCCAGGTACCTTCCACAGCACATGAGTAAGAAGGAGAAGGCCTCAATACAGGTTCCACAAGTTTCAGAGTATTTTACTGGAGACCAGACAATGGCCAAGTAATGAAAAAAAAAGGGGTGATGAGAGCTGAAAAAAAATAATTTTTCAATTAAAAATAGTTCAGCTGAGGCAGAATTCAGATATAGAAAAGGAGTAGGTAGAAATGCAGAATTAGGATATAGCAAAAGAGTGAAGAGAAAAGGAAAGACTCAAAAATGAATTAAAGGGAAGAAGCAAAGAGACAAGGTCAGGAGATACCCAGATTTGCTAAAGAGTTCTGCAAAATTGAATTTCCTTGGTAGGTCAAATAGTTCAGCCTCTCCTAAATCATTTATAGAGTGAAATGAAGTGGGAAAGCAAACTGGCCTGGACTTTATTTTTGCATCATGGAACTACAGAGCTTGCAAAAGATGGGGCTGTAGCCTAGACAGAGTTAGCAAGAACATTTTGACTCAGCCCTCTCTCCCTAACTCCTCATCTTCCCCATTAAGGCAATATGAGCTGGTAGGGCCATCGCTAGGAGAAAAAAGCAATTGCTTCTTCGGGCCTATTCATCCCTGAGACCAGTAGGAGAAATCCATTTCTTGTTTGTAACTCAGTTTCCTACCAGTGTCATTCCACTGAAATAAATGCAGGCAATTTGGCTTTCAGTCCTTTAGGCATACCATTAACACAGGAACACATGTGCAGGGACTGGGCTGATACTTTTCTGAACTAAATGAAAATGTTATGATTTGAGGCCCAGGAATTTTTTTTTTAATTACTTCCCTTTTTTAAACATTGAAGTAGCAGGCAAAAAATAAACATACAAGGGAAAACATGAGTAATTAAAAAGATATTTTCATGTGAAAGACTATCTTATTCACTGCATTCTTTCATGTCTGAAAGGAAAAATTTCATATGCTTTTGGTAATTGGATCGGAGCTACAACTGTTATTTCTGACAGTAAAGAGGTACTAAGGCTCAGCTTACCTAAACTCTGGACCCAAAATAGAAATATAAACATTCATTGAGTCATGATCTAATTCTCCTCGTATTGGCAAGCAAATCTTGGCCTCTGTGAGGTGCAGAGCAGCTGTACATGCAAGATATGTATGGATCTGCATCCTCTCCCTGCAGCTTTTCTCTGATTTTGCATTGTTTCAGCCTTGCACCGAGAGCCAGGGCATGGCTTTCTATCTCCTGGTGCCCTGCAGTGTGCTGCCTCGCAGGGGCCCACTCTGGGGTCCGGGTGGCTCAGCAGGCTGCTGGCAGCACACACACCGCTACTGCAGCTCTCAGCCTGCCTTGGCAGCTCTGCACCTGTGTGTGAGCATGTACAGGGCTGCTTGCTGAGGTGGCAGATGCCTTGCTCTCCTGGCGCAGCCGTGGGCAGAGACACAGGTCTGAGAATTGAAACCAAAACCTCCCTAGGAAAAAAAAAAAACCAAAAAAAAAACAAACAAAAAAAACCAAACCACATTTCTAATTGTTAGGAAGTGCCTTGTATTCATAGCCCAGAGGCAGACAACGCTGGATACACAGGCTTCTCCCCAGTGACTCAAGGACTGTAGTCACTCATTTACTAAAGGAAGGTGTGTCACTCTGGGGAAAGCATCACGTCATTCTGGGGAAATCATCACCCACTTTTGAATATATTGCCTAGCACCTGAGGATGTGACAACAGAGAAATTTGATAGCTTGGCAAGTGAGGCCAAGTGAAAACTGAAACATGTCTGTGCTTGTATGGAAGAGGGATTCTCAGTTATTTTCTTTCATTTCTCTTATACTCAAGTTTCCCTTTTCCATTTTAGTTAAAAAGGAGTAACTGTCTCAAAAGCAATAACCTCAATCAGCTGCAGAGATTTGCCTCTGACAGTGTCTTTATACTGCTCATGTTTCCTGTCAGGATGCACAGTCTTTCTCTCCACAGGTATAGTGAGCAGGATTGATACTCTGAGTGGCTGAAAATTTGCTCAGCACCTTCTTCGGAACTCTCTGGTCTGTGAGCATCACCTCTTGAATACATACGTCCTTGCTACTATGCCTTCTAATATCTCCTTTCAGCTTTAGGAGCACTCAGTAACTCAGTTCTTTGGATCTGTCTCCTGCAGTGTGGTTTCTGTGCCTATCTCCTGTTTTGGATCCCAAAGACTTTCCCTTATCTGATCCACCTTTTCTAGTGGACAATCTGGCTGTGGCTTGTCTGTATCAGTGGAGGATGCAATGTCACTTGAAGGCAGTGCTACTGCAGCAACCCCAAGAAAACAGTGCAAGGAAAGCTGTACTATCTCCAGGATGCCAAAGACTCCTCTGCAGGAGCTTGAATCCAGTGCTGGACCTGACTACCAGTGCCTTGCAAAGACCAGTGCCCCCTCAGGAGGTAAGGGGCATGGCTGGTGCACTACAGAGAAGGGGAGAGAGGGAGGTGTTGAGTTTGGACCTCGTGTGTATGGAGGCAGCAAAGGACAAGGAGTGACTGTAGTGCTGTTTGGAAGAGAAGCCACGTTGACAGGGAGAGGTTTTGTTCAAGAACTATATGAAGAATCAGTCACTGGCAGCACCATCAGCCTCTTGTGGGCTGCATGGTGGATGGATCTTGGGGACCTCAGGCGTATCTGGCAAGGAGGGATAATTTCTACAGATGGCAGTTGTATTCCTGATGTTCACTCAGTATAGGGAGAGACCAATATTGCTCAGGAGGAGGATAGATTTAAACACTGAGGGAAAGAAAATGAATGAATCAATGGCGGGCTGTATCTCTACTGGTGAAGATGCTGGAGGCTGCCAGAGGGTGTCCCTGTCCAGGGACACTCAGACCTCTGTGTTATCAGCATGTGTGTCCCCACTTCAGGCTAAGACAAATATCACTCTCCACAGCAGTTTCTGGGCATGGCTTGGGGGTTAAAACCAATCCATGGGCACTCCTAAGAGGCAGTTTTTGAGCACCCAGTCTAGTTTCTAAGGTGAGACATTTTAATAATGTGAACATGAGCTTCAGTGTCTGAGAATGGTTTTAGTCACAATTCATTAGCAAAGTTGAAGCATTAGATACTTAGTGAAGTTTCTGGCACCTAAATTAGAGCAAGAAAATCCTGGCCAAACTGCCTAAGAAATAGGAAATCCTGGGCATGAAGCTCTTACAAGCTGGGGACAGAGTGGTTGGAAAGTGGCCCAGCAGAAAAGGACCTCAGGATGCTGGTTGACAGAAGCTGAACAAGAGCCAGGGTGTGCCTGTGTGGTCAGGAAGGCCAAGGGCATACTGGCCTGAATCAGCAACAGAGTGGCCAGCAGGACCAGGGCAGGGATTCTCCCTCTGTACCCAACACTGGTGGGGCCTCATCTTGAATCCTGTGTCCATTTCTGAGCCTTTCAACTCAGGGAGGACATTGAGGTGCTGGAGCTCATCCAGAAAAGGGCAACAAAGTTGGTGAAAGGTGTAGAGTGTATGTTAAGTCCTGTGAGGAGCAGCTGAGGGAGCTGGAGTTGTTTAGCCTGAGAAAAGGAAACTCAGGAGAGACCTTATGACTCTCTACAAGTGCCTGAAGGGAAGCTGTAGCCAGGTGAGGGTTGGTGTCTTCTCCTGGCAACCAGTGACAGGAGGAGAGGACACAGCCTTAAGCTGCACCAGGGGAGGTTCAGCTTGGAAATTAGGAAGAATTTCTTCACAGAAAGAGTGATTGGGCATTGGAATGGGCTGCCCAGGGATGTGGTGGAGTCAGTGTCCCTGGAGGTGTTTAAGGAAAGACTGGATGTGGTACTTCCACAGTGTCATGGTCTAGTTGACATGGTGGTGTTTGGTCATAGGGTGAACTTTATGATCTCAAAGGTGTTTTTAAACTAAATCGATTGTGTGATTCTCTAATTTTATTAAGCCAATCTACTACACCGAGTGATGACTGTTTTGGATCCTACCTTGTAATTATCCAGAGCCAGATCTTTTTTACCTCCTTCGCCATGCACTACCACAGCCTTTCTTTGTTTTTCTGACCAGTTGTGCCAAATACAGCTGGTACTCACAGCTTTCCAAGGGCACAGTGTAGCAAGGACCCATAGCCTAAGCACACCACTGGAATACACAGCCTATGTTTGGAACACGGTGCTGGGACCTGGCCTTCTTATGCACCCTGCTGGGACATGGTTACATCACCCTAAGTGCCAGATGAATCCTCCACTGTGTCATCTCATGCTTCTGTGCCTCATGCTTACATTGGAGAAATTAGAGTATTAGCATTGTTGGAAAAACACCAGTGGTCTCTGGCAGGTCGGATCTTTCTTTTTCCTTGGAAAGGGAAGCATTTCTCAGGGAAAGTACTGTCATTCATGAAGGATGCAGGACATTCTTCCTGCACGAGAAGGCAGGGGACAGTGTAGATCTTGGAACTTGGCTGCACAGGGCCTTTTCAGGACTGCCAGGTCTGAGATGGCACAGAGTGAAGAATTTCTTTGCCAAAATCCCCTTATAAAAGGGGGCCAGTTGAACATGCCATTGCCAGATGTGGAAGCTTGAATGAGTGTCTCAGTTGCTTGGTCAGATTTTTCTGCCTTGATTTCTGGTTGACAGGCATTATAATAGAAACACCAGCCACTTCATGTAATTCCCTGGGTTGGAATCATAGGCCTAAGGTCAGGGAATCTTCTGCTTCAGTTAGCCTTTGTCCAAGACAGCAATTAAATACACATGGTAGGTGAAATGTATGCCTAAAATTCATTGGAATTGTATCTATGCTTTAAATGTTTTCTTGATACTGCTTAGTCCAGTCAGCATTTCATTTATTACCTCATGATATCCTTTTCTCTGGATTAAGCTAGAATTACAGCCCTGTAATTTAAGGACCAAACATTACACCTGAATGCCTAAAAATATCAAATTAGCTATTACAAACCCTACAACTTGGCTTTGCACTGCTGCTGCATGCAGTGAAGGAGCAGCAGAAAAAAAAAAGAAAGAAAAATTATTAAGAGGTATGTTTGCCCTCCAGCTGGACTATGTTCTTGTAAAAGCGATAATCTGCGTCAAAGTGATCTAAACAGAGCAACCAGCAAAGGAAATTAAAACTGTCATTCTTTGACACAGGATACCACTTGATAAGAATGCAGAACAGCTGTAAGCTAAATGAGCCACATTATACTGCATTTTTCATGGCGTCCTTTATACAGACTTCACAATAATGTTACTCGCCTATGACTCTTGTCTGGCAATTAATGATTTGTGCTGGTAACTTATTTTTGCTATTTAAAAATGTATTCTTCATATTTTGTTGAAAAATAAACAGGATGAGCTGTAATGTAATTGTTTTTGGAAACTGAATTGCTTTCTAAGTCTTCTGACAAAAGAAAATACAGTTTCCAGGCCTGAATCCTAAAATAGCAAAAAACTGAAACAGACTTATTAGTTTTTTTACATGCATGGTTTTAGAGAGCAAGTTTTGCTCATTTTATATATATATATATATATATATATATATATATACATACACACACACACATACATATACATAAAATATAAGTTGGTACATACTTTAAAAATGAAATTTAAAGAAAAGATAAAACTCCGTCAAACCCTATTCTCATTTTGGCCTGGCTACTTAGGTATTTTTAGAAAAGAAGATATTGGCATGTGGAGAAGTTAAAGCTTTCCCATTCTAAACTGCTTTATATTTCATCCCTTTTCAGTAATTTCAGGCAAGTTTACTGGAATGTTTTCCTGGGATTTCTTGGAGTTGCGAAAACACATCCCTCTGACACTCACTGTGCAAAAAGGACCCACTTCAGGCCCTGCACTGAATGGGTCTTACCTTGAAAAATGATTTCATTGCCTTCTCCTTTGGACTTGAAGATGCAAATAATAGTCAGGAACTTCCCTGAAAGTTAGGTAAAGAAATGCTCTTTTTACTACTGATCCAAGAAGAAAATACTCACTCCGTGCCTCAGGAGCAAAGGGCAGTGGAAGTGCAGGCTGCTGCACCAGCCTGGCTGCCGGGGTGTGTGGTGCTACTGAAGGGGCTGTTACCAAAGGGGGTCATTCTGCCTAGAGATGGGAAGAGCAACAGGATCCTCACCTCTGTTCTTTCCACTCCACTGCAGCCTCCTCAGGCAAACTCACTACCTTTCTACTTAATTTCCCAGCCTCTGAAAGAAGGAAACTCCATCAGCTAATCCCATTTGTCCACTTCTGTTGTGTCTTGCAGGTGGTTTCACAGCATGAGCCCTGTCAGGGGGATACAACAGCAGTATTGCCACTCTCATGCCATGCATTAAACAAACATCCCAAGAAGCAAGGACACTAAATATATAATATGGTTTTCATTGCCTATATTTGCTTTACTGGGTATATATTTTGCTTTACTGGGGCATATTTAGCTGTTATTTAAACTCCTATCTATGAACATAAGGCTTGACAATTGCTTCTTTATTGTATTTATCAGTAGTATTACTATTAGTGAAAGTCCAGACAACTTTAGGACTCCAAAGATGTTACAGATTTAATAATACATGTTGGAACCCTCAGTAAACTTGTGATACCTCATGAGGCTCTAAAATGAGTGAGACTGCAGATTAATGCTTGCCCTCAGCATGTTTGTAGTCATTTTCCATGAAGATAAATTGCCTAAGGGAGAAAACACAAGGCAGTTAAAACTGCTGGTTTATTTCACAATAAAATTGCAGGGAACATTACTGTCAAAGCAAAGTTAAACATCCTGTCAAGCATGTGTAAGGACCTCAGGTCCCACTTCAACTGAGGAAACATCTTTGCTGGCATTAGTCTAGTATAGCTGGGTTTTGCTCTGTAAAATGTCAAATGTCTTCTTCCCTTTCTGCCATTCACAGTAAGGATACATGGTAAGGATAAATGAAAGTTACATAATGTTCAAGAATTGAAAATATCTCAAGAAAATATAATTATTCTTGACTGCATTCAGAGTCTTTTGTTGTCTGTCTGGCATTCTCCATTCAGTAATGTTCCTGGTGTGTTTGAGAATTAATAAACTACTAGGGAAAGATTTTCAAAAGCACAAATTACAGCCATGTGGCTATCTGCCATGGTTTTTACAATTCATCTTGACTGGATTTCTGCAGACAAAGTTCTTCCTTTGCTCTTCTCCATGCTGATGTTCAGGTTCTGATGTAGTGGCTCTGGTAGTAAGAACCATGGTCTCCTTAGTGCATTCTCGTTGGCACAGTCTTGCAAACCTCACAGATGAGGAGGTGAGACTCTTACCCAGGAGCGTCGGTGGTCTGCCCTCAGGGAGACTAAGAGCCTAAACTCAGCACTGTCCTTTTTATATCTGAGCATTATGACCTGCTACTTTGCTGTTGTGCCCTTTTGTCAGTTGCTGGGCCACAAACTCATTCTATAGGTGTTGCTGTCATGCTTAGGAAACACCTCAAAGATCTGACCCTCACATCAAATTGTGAAATAAAAAACTAGAGCTATTCAGGACAACTCATCCATACTCACCTCCATGTCATCATCCAGAAGCATCTGAGTTGGCTTGTCAGTCTTCTTTTCCCATCTGGCATGTTTTTCTGGGTTTATAAATAGCCACTTCCATCAGCAAGCCTGGGAGGTATATGACATACAGCTGCCTTGGGTGACAGGAACTACACAGGGATATGAATTCCAAGCTACCTATCAGACAAGAGTCTGTATAGAGTGGTTCGGGGGTTTTTTTGTTTCTTTGGTATTTTCTTGTAGTTCGTTTTGAAGTTTTGGGGAGCAGTGTCATACCTTCAGACCAAAGCAAAGGAATGGCAGTGCAAATAAGTCAGTATACTGGTGAATAGTCTATTATGTTTTCTTGAACTGAATTTTGGTATGTGTTCAACCAGCAGTAATCCCCCAACAAAGGGAAACACATAGTGAAGTATGGATTTCAGATGAAACAGTTTCCAGATCTGGTTCCTGCCAGTGCTGCTGCTGGAGAGGAGGCAAACGGGCTGGGGAAGGAGATGAATAGAGAATAAGCAATGTGGTACTGGAAGGATTACTGTCATACTTTTCTGGTTTGGCATAGATCTTTCCTTAACACGTGGTAAGCTATGACCTGTGTTGTAACTAGCCCTGGAGAGGGGGTTGCTTGTCAGAGCGGACTCGTAAGAGAAGCTACGTGCAGCTTTGAGCTTGCGTGCACAGCCATCCCCAGGAGAGACCAGTGAAGTCATGGTGGTCCTTGGATGACCTCTGGCAGTTTGCGTTGGCAACTGTGTTGCTCAGGCAGATGAGAAACCAGGGCCTGAGCCAGGAGCCTGACTTAGCTACATCTATGAGTATGCACGCCTAGTGCTTGCAGAGTTGAATTTAACTCAGGGCTCTAATTTCATCCGTAGGGAATGCTTATGCTTCCTACAGTTTCTTGGCTCATTGTTTGTCAGTGGCCCAACACCAACATGATGTTCTAAGATGTCACCGGGGTTTGTCAGCAGAATTTTCAGGCGAAAAACCCACCAGCATTGCTCATTTTAATTTCAGAAAATATCAGAGTGCTGGGCAATGAGGCTTGAAAGAGAAATTCAGCAACAAGGAAAGTGATTGTTCACCATGACTGATGAAAATGACGTTGCGGATCTCAGCTGGAGTTTCATGGACTTGCAGTAAATCCATGAATGCATCCAGTAAATAAGAGATCTTACAGTTTTTACATATTACACTATTTCAAATTCAGGACAGCATCATTTTGTCTTCACCAACTCCTACGTTTTTATGCTGTCTGTCACACAAAGGATCCAGAAACAGCTTGCAGCTAGCCAGGTCTCTGCTGTGACTAGGTCATGTAATCACAGCAGTCTCAATGTCACTGTGTGTCACTTTCCCTTTTCTGTTATTTAATTATATTTAGGTTTTATTTAGGCTCTTTATTTTACTTAGATTCTCTTTCCTATTTACCTGGTGCCTATTGTCTGCATCTTGGGTTATAAAATCAAGATAGGGAGTAGGGGGGTGGAAGTTCTGATGAGTTATGTAACTTCATAAATGTGACTTTTACTTCTGGTTGGGGTCTTCAGCCTGCTATGTAACATCAAACAGTGAAAACAAAAACACTGTAGGTTCATTCAAAGGGTTTGACAAAATTAACATTTCCTAAAATATGAGCAGGACAGGCTAAAATTCTGAAAAACTCTTGTAACTCACATTATGAGTTGGTACTCAGGTACCACTCATTGCTCCACAGCACCACTTAAGGGAACCACACGGGAGAGGGCATTTGGATAGCATCCTATCCTCACAATGTCTTTCTTGGGGATGCATCTTATTCTTATATTTTTCTTTTTTTTACTCTATGAGGTGGAAAGTCAAATTAGGCAATCATCTTGGAAACACACTCTATTGCTCTGGTGCCCTTGCTCTGTTTCTCTGGAAAGATAACATGATTTATTAAAGGGTATATCCTCTTTTTGGAGGGATCTTCCTCTAAAACCACCACAGTATAAGGCTGTGGTGGCAGAATTTCTTCCTCCCATTTTCTGTAGAAAAGCTGGTGATCCAGGTCTGTGTTACCATGAATTTAAACTACAGTACATGTTAGAGGGCTCACCTGTGGTTCACAATCCTGTTTCACTTAGCACCATGCCACAGGAGCTGCCCTAAAAAGATCAGTGCCAAAAAAACAGTTCACAAAAAGGGCAACAATGTCATCTGTACTTCCATTTCTCCTGTGCAATCTGAATCTAACCCAACTACACAAGAAAATATGAGGTATCTCTTTGTAAGCAATCATTGCATACCTAGATGCTCAGATTGCTAAATGAAGGCGGGAAAGGAAGGGTGAAGGCAGCAGTCCAAAGCACAGATTTTCCTGACTCACTGCTGTGTCCCAACTGTGTCCTCCAGCTGCTTCCACGCAAGTAATATTTTCTGCTGAGTCACAGGAATGCAAGGCATTTTCCCTTAGCAATTAATATCTTCTCTAAGAGCAAACCTGCTTCTGATTTCTGCTCTCTCCTGCCCCGAGGAAAGTGCTTGGATCACGGCAAAAGCTGATCTTTCTCCTTTTTATATCAGTTCCCCCTTTTTCCTGGCTACTGCTCACACTTCACTTTATCTCTGGAGTATGGGAATAACCACAGCTGTCTTAGGGAATCGGCACTTATCCCATTTACTGTCCATCTTATTAACCAACCTCTGCCAGAGGATGGCTGTAAATGCTCTTTATGGGGATTTTCTTTGGCACAAACTGCTGTGGTAGCACAGCACTTGTAATACTCCTGCTGCCTTTGCAGCTCTTGCCTTGCCTTGTAACTATATGTTGCAACAACTTGCACAGCTTGTTTCTACACACTGTCACTGGCTAAATCATTCTTGCCATCAGTGGATAAGCTTTCCAGAACCTGCAACCCAACCCTGACTAAGCCAGGACAGGAACCTGAGTCCTGGGCTGTGTTTTCTCACTTAAGTGTTTTGAAACATTTTGGATTTGACATCTCTGTGCTGACCTCACTTGGGCCACTGAGGACCACACCGACCTCCCAAGTCATGGAGCTGGAGGCACCTGTTTTCAGTAACAGCAAACTCTGTGTGCTGAAACAGGTTGGGTCCAAAAGTAAACTGTGAAGTTCAAATCCTGCTTTTAGTAAACCAGGTGCTGATATGGGTCAGTGATTTATTGTTCTGTTTATCACGTGTTTCTGAGAGCAAAATGTTGGGGTTTTATATATTGTGGATAAGATTCTGTGGAAAGCCCGTCCAGTGAAATCTGTGAGCTCTCCTATAATAAAATAACATAGCTAAAGCCACAAAACATCAGTATTTATGAGGCACAGAAAGGCACCACTGCTTGTCTGGCCAGACATTTCAGACTGGAGGACCCTGTTCATGGAAAGTGTCGTTTCTGACATTGCAGAGAGAAGGCAAAGTTGCTTTCAGTTAGACACTTGTAGCCAGGGCTTGATTAAAAATTTTTAAAATGCAGAGCAGTACAAGTAGGAAATCATAGGAGAAAGTGTTTGTATGCAAGTTGGAGAGCTGTCACAATTTAACTGTATTTAAAACATATTCCTTAATTTCCTTTGTACAAAGCTGGTGTCACAATAGCCCTTTTGTCATATCTCCTTGCTCTCTCCAGCTGGTTGGTCCTGACACAAGGAACAGCTGTCACAACACTGCTACCAATGAATGGATATCTGGATGTGAGCTGAATCTACTGTACCTGAGGTCTGCAGTGAGGTTAGCAGGACAGGAAGGTGGGGGAAATGTGAATGAAATTTAGCAATTGTGAAATTTCCAAATATCCTAAATATGAACAGAAGAAGAAACAGATGGGATTTTTTTTTCCACTTTAGGCTACCTTGCCAAACATTGGATGTCAGAGCATTCAAGGAAAGTAGAATCATTTAGATTCATTGGAAAAGACCTTTAAGATCATCAAGTCCAACTGGTTAACCCAGCTGCCACTAAAATCCACCACTAAACCATATCCCTAAGTGCCACATCTACATGTCTTTTAAATACCTCCAGGTGTGGTGACTCAACCTATCCCTGCAAAACCTGTTCCAATGCCTCACAACATTCTTGGTGAAGAAATACTTCCTAATATTTCCTAATGTCCAATCTAAACCTCCCCTGGTGCAACTTCAGGATATTTCCTCTTTTCTTGTCACTTGTTACTTGAAGAAAGAGACCAACACCTACCTCTCTTCAACCTCCTTTCAGGCAGTTGCAGAGAGCAGTAAGATCTCTCTGAGTCTCTGAGTGTCCAGGCTAAAGACCCCCAGCTCGCTCAGTCTCTTTTTGTAAGACTTATGCTCCAGACCCTTTCCCAGCTCTGTTCCCCTCCTCTGGACACTCTCCAGCACCTCAATGTCTTTCTTGTAGAAAGGAGTCCAAAACTGGACCCAGGATTTGAGGTGTGACCAGTGCTGGGTGTAGGGGGACAATCACTGCCCTGGTCCTGCTGGCCACACTATTGCTGATACAGGACAAGCTGCCACTGCTCTTGGCCACCTGGGCACACCCTGGCTCTTGTTCAGCTGCTGTCAACCAGCACGACCATGTCCTTTTCTGCCAGGGAGCTTTCCAGCCACTCTGTCCCCAGCCTGTAGCACTGCATGGGATTGT
The DNA here is from genome assembly GCF_965231275.1 of Zosterops lateralis. Lineage (NCBI taxonomy): Eukaryota > Metazoa > Chordata > Aves > Passeriformes > Zosteropidae > Zosterops > Zosterops lateralis. The sequence continues at coordinate 33,158,758 of NC_139762.1, read as the reverse complement.
TGTCACCCAAGTGCAGGACTCAGCACTTCATCCTGTCACTGTCATACCCTTGGCCTTGGCCCATCGATCCAGCCTGTCCTGATCCCCCCTCAGAGCCTTCCTACCCTCCTGCAGATCAACACTCCTGCCCAGCTTGGTGTCTGCAAGCTTGCTGAGGGTGCACTCAATCCCCTCATCCAGATCACTGAAAAAGATAAGGAACAGGGCTTGTCTCAACACTGAACCCTTGGGAATTGCTTGTGATTGGCCACCCAATAAACCTCAAGAAGCAACAATTTCAAAGCATGAACTAGCGTAAGGTGTCACTGGAAGAGGTGTGTTACATGAACAGAAGTGCCCCAGGCAGCCTGGCATTTCAGCAAGATGTGCTGCTGCTGCAGGAGCAGAAACTTGCACAGTTCTGCTGAAAGTGCTGCTGCTGCTTTCACATCCTGTTAGATTTCAGGAAACTTTGCTCAATCTCCCTGAAAGTGATTGACGTGGTTTCAGTCTCATTACTTTGCATATACTTTGTTCTCTTTTGGAGGAGAAAGTGAAGAGGAATGTCTGTCCCTTGACCAGAAACTAGAAGTACCTGCTGAGAAGAAACAGAAAAAATAAAAAGGCTTGCAGCTGGCTAAAATGCTGGAGGCTCTCACTGTATTTCCTGGGAAGGCAGTGAAGAGGAAAAAAGGAATGTTATCTCCTTAAATCCCTTCCCAATTTCCTAAGATTGTAATCTGATTTTCCACAGGCTGAAGATGACTCACCAAATAACTCACCCAAAGGTGTTCAGTGCTTCTTGAGAGCTGTGGCTAGAAAATATAACATTGACCCTAAAGGGATAACACCAAGAGAATACAGCAGTGGCTGCTCCCAGACCAAGGGCAAGAGCTCACAGCTTTCCAGGATTGTGCAGGGTCCTCTCCCACTTCCTTTTTCTGTGGAGGAGACCATGATGAACTTCCCCCGTGTGAAGAAACAGTAACGCCTGACTGACTCTGTGGCTGCTAGCTGTAGAGGTATTACAATAATTAATCAAACTGGCAGTCTCTAGTAGGTTATCCACAGCTGGTCCCTTCATTGTACGGGCAGGGAGTTGAAAATGCAAGCTCTCCTGTCCAAAGACACAAAATGAATTAGTATCAAAGCCCACATGAAAATTCTTGAGGCCAAATGCTAATTTCAAATGCCTACATTACCAGTTAGATTCATCATTGAAACTAATTAACTGATGTTTTGTAGGCATGTGTCTTTACTGATAATCCAAACTATGTGACAACTTAAATTCATATGTCCAATGTTAGAATTGAAGGTAAGAAACCTTATGCCTAATCATAAAATGCAATGACCAATGACCCTGAACCCAAGGGTAATTCACTGCCTATTTTTTAGAGATGGCATTACAATGACTAGTGTTCTTTAAGAAGTAGCCATACACTTGATGAATCTGCTGAATGCAAATATACAGATTTTGCTGTGGTAGCATAGGCTTAAAAAGAGCCCAGACAGCTCTAATTAGAAAAGCAGCAGAGCACATTGCAATTACATGTCAGGCTTTTTGCAGCATCACCCAGAACAGGACTCATTAAGACTGGACTCTTTACAAAAGCACTCTTAATATTCACAGCATTCTGTTATAATTGACCAACAGCTGTTTGGAGTTTAAACATGTCAGAGCTGTGATAGATATTTTGTCATAGCACTAAATATTATGCTCCATTCTCCCAGCTTCAGGGTTTGCTACAAGCCACACTTGTTCTCTACAGTTTTTAAAAGATCCTGAGCTTTGTGAATTTTATATTAAACTAGTGTGATTTTAATAAGCTTCCAGGTCTTACAGGTGAGAACAGAAGTGTGGATGGCATTCTCTGAAAGAAGTTATATGAATTACAATTGGAAAATATTTAGCCTATAATGCAGTTCTCAAACACCATCACATTCTTCTCTATAGTTGTGCATTCAGAAGTCTATCACTGCAAGTCTAATCTTTCTTGTACTGAGTTTTTAATAATGTTTTTTTTAAAAAAAAAAAAAAAAATTTTGCTGCAATGTAACAGGGTTACAGACACCATGCAAAACTGGACAAGACCCTACAAGTGTTGTGGGTTTGTCTGGAAGAACGTGGAACATGGCTGATTCCCATGAGTGTGGGTGATTGCTTCATCCCAGAATCACTTCCAGCTTCCCTCTTATCTAATTACCATGTACCACACAATGTAACCACAACTTTTTAGATTGGTTTTGGGGCTTTGGGCCTTTCAGCTTGGAAAGTTTTTTTATTTCTTCATATTTTCCCCAAAGCTGTCATCTTTCCTAATTTCCTTGTACATGCAAGAGTGCTGGGCTTTAGCACTGGCTGACTGTCATGGTTTCACCCCAGCCAGCAGCCAAGCCGCAGACAGCTGCTCTCTCATTCCCCCACCATTTGGATCAGGGAGAGATTCTGAAGTGTAAAACCCAGAAAACTCATGGGTTGAGATAAAGACAATTTAAGAGGGAAAGCAAAAGCTGTGCACACCAGCAAAGCAAAACAAGGAATTAATTCATTGCTGCCCATGGCCAGGCAGGTGTTCAGCCCTCCCCAGGAGAGCAAGGCACCATCACATCTCACAGTTACTTGGGAAGACAAACACCATCACCCCAAATGTCCCCCTCTTCCTCCTTCCTCCCCTCACTTAATATGCAGAGCATGATGCCCCATGGTCTGGAACATCCCTTTGGTCAGTTGGGATCACCTGTCCTGGCTGTGTCTCCTCACAGCCTCTCATGCACCCCCGCCTCCCCAGCAGGGCGGTACAAAAGGCAGAAAAGGCCTTGGCTCTGTGCAAGCCCTGCTCAGCAATAACAGAAACATCTCTGTATTATCAACTCTTTGTTCAACACAAGTACAAAACACAGCCCCATACCAGCCACTGTGAAGAAAATTAACTCTACCTCAGCTTAAACTGGTCTTGTGTCACACTGCTGGTCTTTGTTGCTGAACATTAACATATCTGTCCTTAATGGATAATTCTTATTAAGAAAACCTTCTTCAAGGGTAAATTGAAAAACTAATTTAGTAAAGCATATTTTAAGGAGATAATGGAAGATGTTTGTACCCCATCACTGGAAAGTTGTGTAAAACTCCCCCAGTTCTCAGTTGAAGTCCCTGAGGGTTTTGACAGCTCTGCATACACCAGCAGGAGAAATTTCTGAGTGAAACTGGCCTGGCTCACTGCCATCTGTTTAGCTGTTGATGCTGTTGTTGCATTTCCTTGGAATCAGTAAGATCACAGCCTTTAAGCAGTGCAGCTTCCCAGCTGGAGGAAAGGACCAAGTCACTAAATCTTTTATAAATATTTAAATTAATATCAGTTAAAAGGAGAAAAAAATTGCATGCACCAACATCCCTTCTGAATTAGGATGCACTTTTGCTGCAGTGGTCAGAAATCTGTGTACCCTTGCCATGTCTCCCTGTTTGACCACTTCTTTTTTTGGTGGTGATGAGGGCTGTGTCTCAGTGCCCTTAAGATAATAACTTTAAAGAGTAAAGCCTTCATGAATTAAGCTTTTGTATTAGTTTATTATTAATTTCCAAGCTGAACCTCCCCTGGTGTGGCTTAAGGCTGTGTCCTCTCCTCCTGTCACTGGTTGCCTGGGAGAAGAGACCAACCCTCACCTGGCTATAGCTTCCCTTCTTGCACTTGTAGAGACTGATAAGGTCTCCCCTGAGTTTCCTTTTCTCAGGCTAAACAGCTAAACAGCTCCCTCAGTCTCTTCTCATAAGACTTGTCCTCCAGATCCTTCACCAGCTTTGTTGCTGTTCTATGGACTCTGGAATTAACTTGTAACGGCTGAATAATCCAATTGTACTCTGACTCTATTCTCTCTTACATTGCCCCAGACATTGATGTAACAACGACATCACGTTGTGTGTGGAGCTACCTGTTGTTCCAGCATGATTCATGTTCTAACGCCTGTTCTGCTGAGTCAGAGCTATTTCCCAAAAACAGCTTAATTGACTTCTAGGAGATCTGCATGCACTATCTGTTGGAAGCCTGACTCATCCATTTCTTTGGCAAAAGCCCACCAAACTCAGCAGCTTTTAGAAAACAGACAATTGAAAAATGTCTCCTCTCTTTAGAAGAGAAAAACCAAAATCCATTGACAGCTGGTGAGTGATATTATTGCCAAACTGTTCTATTACTATGAGATAAAACAGTACAAGGATCACTCTTGGACTGACTGTGTAAAAATGATTACAATAAAAAAATTATAATAAAGCATATTTGCAACGTGGAATGCAATATTAGTCAGTTTTAAGCAGGCTGCCAGTTCTAAGGAGAGTTTAGCACTTTTAACAGGGAAATGAGGGGGCTGAGAACCTACATGTTCACATCCTAATCTGTGGGCTGGCCAAGAGAGGAGCAGACTGACTGTCTTTGACCTCTACTTAGCAAGGGTAAAAACTTGCCAGTCTTTGTCTTGGAGGTTCTGGGAATGGAAGTAACTAGAAATTGAAGGTGGTAGCAAAAGGTTTCCACCAGGATTTTGGCAGTAAATGTAACAAGTGAGATAATTGTATGGAAATAACTCTCTTGAGCATCTTCTGGCAATAGGTTCATGATAGAATGAGATTCAGTAGAAAATGCAAAACTTTCCTAGAAATCTGTGGAGTAAATTGAGCACTTATCTTTAACTCAGGATTGCAATGATTCGTTCAAAAGCTTAGGTATAGCAGGATATAGCTATCTAAAATATTAAACTTGTTGCAGTTAAGGTCTGACCTTTGCCCTACATCTTATGTTTAAAAAAGTGCTTCTAGAACAGAAAGGCAATATTGTATGTAGTGTTTCCGTTGAGCAGGGAATGGAGGAGCACATGACAACTTCCCCTTTGCTGGGATTTGCAGTCAGTCTTTGGTATTAACAGTATAAGGGGTAGGAAAAGCACTGAAGTTTAAACTGTCTGTAGAAGACTGCTGTGCAGAGAGGCTGCCAAGACCAGCGGCCATCTTCATGTACAGCCTCCATGGATTTAACTTATTCCTCTGCTACAGAGCTGGGCAAAGGGTTCTTGTTTAGCAGCTCAGTTTCCTTTCCCCACCAAATGTCTATTTTCTCCAGAATGTCTTGCTGCTGATACATCTCCTGGAAAGGCAGGTGAATTTTCTGGAGAACAGCTACGAGATAACTCCATGACTGGACCCAGCAATGCTTCTGGCCTGAGAGAACAGCATGAGAAGCTGGGGGAGGTAGTGGCACTGGGGCTGGGGTGGGAGGTGAGGCTGGAAAAGGCAACAGTAGATGAAATGTTTGGGGTTACAGCCTTGGCCTGGGGAAACACTAAAGCATCTGCAAGGTTTTAGCTGTGTGTTTTAGCTGTGAGTGTTTTAGCTGTACCACAGTTATACTAGGAGCCTTTTAGGACCATCTGGAGTACAAGGAACATAAAATGGTCTCTGATACAGTGCAAAAACAAGCTATGTAACAAATTACTCATTTTTTTGGCAGAGGAAAACTCTTTGGAGGAAAACTCAAAAAAAATTCCATTTATCAGTTTTTCAGAGCCCTTTGCATTTCTTAGGAATGGCGTGGGGCTTTTGGATCAAGAGAGGAAGGTTTTAAAAATAGCAACATGAACTCCTTCTACTTTTCTAGCACTTAATCAGTAGTCTTATGCCAGGAAGGATTCTTTTTATCAAACTTACATGAGATCATCTCTGACTGCTGATTGATAACTGCCTAGGAAATACTAAGAATAAAGAAAAAATTTCAGAGTCTTATTTAAATAGCAGAACTCATAGTTGACCAAAATAGTTGAAGCATTTTCCTTACCTTAAGTTATTGATGAATTATTTCTACCCTGTATCTTGCACAATATTGCTACAAAACCTGCCAGGCATGCTTTTAGAAAGATTCTTTATTCTATAAATTTGCTTTAACATCTTGAGAATTCTCTGGCTGCTGATTTTGATGAGCAAAAAGTGCACATCTGACTCTTAGTCTTTGTGCAAATTCTTGCCTTGTAGTTCAATATTAGGTTCACTGTTTAATAAACCTGTTCTTCTTCATTCTGCTCCAACAACCACAAAAATGAGGACTTTTGAATAAGACACACTGGCTGATATACTGTGTTAAGGAAGTATGATACTGTGCATAGAAAATGCAACCTGCAGTTCACATTTTGAAATTAAGTTTTGTATGTTTCTTAGGATTTGTGTAATATTAATAGCCAATCTAGACATATTATAATGATCTTCAGCCTTATCCCTAAAATTCTTACTAGACTAGTTGTGTTCTGACTCTGTTAAGAAAATGACTTAGGAAGCACAGACAGAGAAGGGGTGGATTCAGCTGCTTTGTGAGAAAGTGTAGTAGCTATTTAGTCTGGGAAGTTAGGCAAAGATCAGTCTAAGATAGTCATGATGGCTGTGAATTGTGGTGCTTGCTACCTACGTTCTCACATTAGGGCATGCATTATTGCACTTCTTCACCAAATTGTAAAATTAATATCTTGTGCAATCCGTGCAATTTGTTCCTTTCAAATTCCCTCCCTTCAAGCCTTGATGATAGTGTGTTCCAGTAAATCAACAGTGGAGAGGTTTTTTCCTTCCTGGTATTTGTCTGAAGCTTCAAATAATGTTATTTTAGCCTTTACGAATTGAAAGTAACCAATAGTATTTGGACACATCTCTCATTACAAAGTTGGCAGACAAGCCTGTGAAATCCCACACTCGTACCTCTGCCAAGTGGAGAGGGAGAGCAGGACAAGGGCAGGGGAGCCACCACTCTACTATAGAGCTGGCTGGTGAGAGGTGCGTCAGCAGAGTGACTCCCACTTGACACGAGTCAGAGCCTATGGGGGGGTATGTAAAAACAATTAAGTTTATTTATCTTCAGGGCTTTATTTGCTGCTGGAAATTACATGCAGAAAGGAAGAGGCAGATTTAGAATGAACTCTGAGGGGACTTCTTCGGAAAGTTTTGTGGTGCTGTAACCACTTTTACTGGAAGAGATATCCCCAAAGGTTGATTTGCTTCTGTGGAATGGTCTTGAACCTTTTAAAAACAATGAAGCACTCTTGAAAAACAATTTTTAATTCTCTTAATTTTTTTTCTTCTTATTTAGGGTTAGTCCTTTCAGCATTTTAAAACATCATTTTTCCCTGAAATATTTTATAATCATTTAGGTACCATTTATAGACTGCATATTAAGGGTACAGCAGCTGCCCTCCAAGATTTAAGACTTAAAGGAGGATGTTCAAAATGACCCTTCTCCTTACTGAACCCTAAACCTAATATTGAGACACATGTTTAGTTCAAAATGAAAAATAAATGAAGGACCTTAGTTTGGTGAACTTGTAAAGACACATTAATTCCCATTTTTCCTCAAGGACTTTTTTCCCTTGGAAGATTTTCCTCAAAGTTATCACGAGTAAGAAGGATTTAGGCATGATCCTTTTGTTACCTTCTGTAGTAAAGAAGGTGAACCACTGGTTCTTATCTATGGATCCCCTGTAGGCCACTGAGAATAACCAGGCTTCAGAAGCTAAAACAAGAGTGTTGGTTTTTATTTTCCAGATACCTAGAGCTGAAGTCATTGCAGTATTCTTCTTTACGAAGAAATTATGATATCTGAAGGAATGGGAGAAAGATATTATTCCTCTACCCTTAATTTATTTGTGTAGCTGAAGCTGTCTATTAAACATTTGATTTCACAAATAAGGCAACTTTAGTGAATTAAAATAATTAAACCTTTCATGAAAAACATTCCTATTTTTTGGTTCAGTCTGTGTAAAGCCCCAGAAAACCTCTTTCCTCTTTATCTTAAATTTTTCATGGGAATGACACTAATGTCATAATTTCCCTCATATAAATTAATACTTCTGGGGTTTTAGAAGGCTGTGGTAAAAATCCTGTTGTGGTTAGCACCTCTTCACAATTCATGTGTAGAAAATTTCTTGAAAGACATAAATGCCAGTAGATGAGAGAGAGATCAGCTGTTGAACAAACAGTGAGAGGGCTGAGCAGATGTTCCCTTCTCTAAGCAGCACCCATCCTGGGCTGTGCAGGAGGTGACAATCCTCTAGAGAATACAGCTCATATCCTGCAAATAAAGGCAACCTCATGATGTATAAACCAGGAGGAGGCAGGATCACACAGGCCCACTGATACAATTCTAACCCACCTTTCTTTAAGTGGTATGTAATACCTCAGAGAGTAGACATGGTCTTCACGTGGATGAACCTTGGTGGCATCTCTACAAAATACATTTTAAAGGGCACATACACAGGTGATTTCTCTTGAATCAAAATCCTTTTCAAGTAAAGACAATTCTTTCAAAACATTTGGCAGCTCTTTTAAAAACAGCAGTAATATTGGCTTTAATTTCCTTTTTAATGTATATTAAAAAACTGGTATTTCCACTCAAAGTCATCCTCTTTTTTTTTCTCATTTCCTACCTTAACCCCATAGAACGGGATGGCCAAGATTTTCCCCATTTATTGTGAAATCTCTTGGCTGACTCTGAGACCAGGCTTTCATGCTGAAGGGACAGAGCTCTTGATTCATTGGCCAAGACCTTTCATTTTTTCTTTGAGCCCAAAAGTTAACCAGCTAGTGAAGCTAAAAAGCTGGGGAAGAGAAAATTGTAAAAGCAGAAACAGTCATAGTCAAAGTCATAGTTATTCAACTTTCACTTTGCAGCATCACTTTACTTCCCTGATTGCCGTCATGTTTTTTCCTAGAATAAACAGGTCCTATAGTTCTCTTTTGGTGATTCTTTTAATTTCAAAGTAAAACTAAAGTTTTGGAGAGCAAATTATTAAGAAGTTATCATGTATAATCTTCTTGTCATAGCATATTACATGCAATTTAAAAAATCCTAACAAAATCAGTCTATTTTTCAATCTTTCATCATGATTTTTTGTTAGGTTTTGTTACCAATGACAATGCAGCACAGACACTTAATTGTCATAAATTTTTTTAAAAGGAAAATCACTGTTCACCATAACAGGGTGAAGACAGATCCTTTTCTTTGCATGATTGGCACTGGGGTAGTCTGCCTGATGGTTGGGGATTCAAAGGGGCACTTCCAACAAGTTTGTGTGCTCTTTAAATCTCTTCCCATTAAAAGTCAGTGTCATGGCAAAGTAGAAAAATAAACAGCAAAACACAGTTATTATTTTTGCTGCTCATGTTTTAAACAGATGACATCAAAGTAAGGGGAAATAGGAACTGTCCCACATTAGTCAATCCTGTAGCTCAACAAAAGCTTTATTCTATTGCAATAGTAAAGCTGCAAATTTCCTTTGATCACAGTGGGGTTTACTAAATGCTTTTGCTCTTACCACGTACAAATGAATGGTATTGCAAAAGGTAGGGCAGAAATTCTGAAAGATGGATATCCTGTTTCACTTGGGGCAAGAAAAAACATGCTTATAAAAGAAAATGAAAGCAAGTTATGTGGTGATGAATTCTGCAGTCCGTTGAAGAAAGCAATAGTGAAATAAAACCTCAAGTTAACCAGAGGAACAAAATCCCCGATTTCAGCCTGGTATTTTGTTTTTGTTAAGATCCCTTTTTCTATGAGGATTTAAAAAAATGCTCAATATCTTGCCACATACCTAATTGCTGCAGTTACACACTGACTTGACAGACTACTCCATCTCTAAGTCTCTCTTACACATAATTGGATTTTTTTCCAAGAACTTTTGTTGTCCTAAATTGTATGCCTTTTTAATTGTCTGAATACATTTGATCACAAAAATTTGTTATAAAGTGCTTTTTTCTCTATTTTGAACAGTGGCATAATACATTGAGGTAAGTTTTCTAGTCAGGTGAATATAGGACTTTTTGAATTGCCCTTCTGAGACATGATTTTGACAGTTCAGCCTTTGCTAGAGGAACAGACACTGCCTGCATCAGTGCAGAAATAGCAGCCGGTGTGTGGATGTGAAGCACGTGAAGATAGTGGACTTGGTGTGTGCTGGTACTAAGGACATTTCTCTGTGTGGCAAAGTCATGAGGTTGTGACCCTGTTCCTCTGCTGTTTCCACTGTCTGACCTGCATCATGTGTGCTTTGTCTGCATTGTCTGCACAGAGCTTGTTGCAAGACCTTGTTCTGGTGCCCTTATCCTGGCTGAGTTCTGCTACTACAGGACCACACCACCAGCAGAGAAGCAGAATGGCCACTACCACTTCAAACATTCCAGGTGTTTGGAGATCTATGATTTTCTAATCATAGCTCTTATTATATCATAAAGTCAAATAATGTTAAATGGTTAAAATGAACCTTAAAGATCATCTAGTCTCAACCTCCACTGCCATGGGCAGGGAGACTTCTCACCAGACCAGTTTTTTCAAGGCTTTATCCAACCTGACTTTGAATGCTGCCAGGGTTGGGGCATCCACAACTTCTCTGGGCCACCTGTTTCAGTGCCTCACCACTCTCATATAAGAAAAATTCATCTGAATATTTAACCTGAATTTCTTCTTTCAATTTGCACCCATTATTCCTTGTCCTATAACTACAGTTCCTGATCAAGAAAGCCCTCCAGCTTCCCTGTAGGCGTCCTTCAGATTCTGGAGAGCTGCTATGAGGTCTCCATGCAAACTTCTTTTCTCCAGGCTGAACAGCCCCAACTGTCTCAGCCTGTCTTAGAAGGGGAGGTGCTGCCAGTTGTATCAGCCTCCACCTGAAACATCAATACTAAGTAACAATCTGTGGGTTTGATCAGGCTTGGCAACCTCTCAGTAACATTCTTGACTGGGACTCCCAGAAGCCAAAGCACATGCCTCGAAAGCAGGTCAGGCCAACAGATGAGTTATAATTATATTATACACTATACATACACCATATTTATTAATTATGTGTATACCAATATATAAAACATTAAATGTAACAAGAATATTTGCAATATTTGCATTAGTAAATTAGCTGTAACAATAATTTGTATATATTTTAAAGATATGTATTTTAACAAACCATTTCCTCTTTCTGCTGTTACCATGTATTCTGCAATTGTGAGGATGGTTTCAGGGAGTGACACAAATGGCATTTTATGAAACTTTTCATGGAATTATGAAACTGGTACTGGAATAATTTTAATTTGGGAATTTCCCTAAGCATTAGAGAACAACAGTCTTCATCAGATCCCAGTAAAACACACCAAAGGATTTGCATACAGTTGTAGAGGAAAGAATGGTACAGTGCAATAAGCATGACTCCAGTGGCACATCCATCACCATGATTTCATTTTTTCCACGACTCATTAAAAAACCCCAAGGGCCTCTTTTAACCTACACTAGTCCTAAACATTCATGAAGCTGAAGCAAATGGTTGCTCCAGACAGTGGCTAGAGAAAGGCCTATGTGCAAGGTGTGTTCTGGCCTTTGTGAGGGGCACAGGTGGATCATGCCTCCTTCTTACTGGCAGATGCCCCCAGGAGCCAACCAGGCTATGGAGACCTCCAGTTTTTGTTGGTGCTGGTGCCAGCACAGAGGCTGTCCCCACAACACAGCAGAAACCAAAGGGAACGTGTCTTAGCCATGGTCCCCTAATATTAAGGATATGCATATTTCTCAGAGGTGTATGAGGCCACAGACTTCTGAGGGAGAATATTTTGGTGCTAAAACTGCTCACATGAGTAGTCACAAGAGTCTGTCTAGGAATCAGATGTCCAGTCACAGCACTGAGCCTCAAGTCACACTTGAACACTTGAGTCACATTCAAACAAACACTCAAGTCACACTTGAACACTCAAGTCACGCTTGAGTCACATTTGAACTTTGCCTAAAATGGTGTGTGCTCAGTTTTAGATATAGCCTGATTAGTTTCATTCTGTAGAGTACTAGATGCAGGAAACAATTTTCTTTGATAAGATCCTAATTTAAAAACCTGTGTAAGACTTTATTTTCAATCCATTGTACTTTCTCCTTTTGATATTTAAATAATTTGTCACTTTGGTACAGTTTGTCTTTCACATTTATGACCTGAATCTAATAGAAGTATCATTTGAACATAAAAGAAGATTAACACAGAGGAACCTGTTTGCTGTGGGTTAGAGGACATTGAAGGTTTACACAAGAAGTGATAGTCTTTGCATTTTGAAAAACAATGTGACTTGTGAAGGAATATATATAATCACACTTAAGGAATTAAATACTAGTACATGAATAAGAAAAATAGTATATTAACTAAATTTATTGTATTTCATTTAATGAAGATCCCATTCCCTTATCAAAGAGGCCATACAATTTCAATGCCCATTTATGCACTTTAGAAAGACATTTCTTTCCTCCTCTTTTAACAAGTGGCTCCACTAAAACTGCTGCAAGTTTAATGTGGAAACTGCATTGGCTCTAGAAGAACAAGTTAATTGACCCAATGCTTTGTTTATCTCCCTCAGTTATAGGTTTGGGGTGCATCAGTGAAATTTAGGGAAAAGCATCAAGACCTCATGCAAAGCTGTGCACAACAAAGAGGAATTCTAGACTGCAGGGTGTTCCAGTTGGGCTCATTCCCTTTGCTTGGCAGTGGATCCTGAAGGAACTATTTCCTCTGTTACTCCAAAGACAGTCCCACTGAATGCACTTCTGTGACAATCTATTGTCTTCACTTAACAAAAAAGGTTGATTAGTGTGTTTCATTAAAGAGAGACTCCTTGAGTCTGGCTGTATTGGAATAAAAGATCATCCTGATGCCACATATACTGTGTGAAACCTAAGATCTCAGCACTGACTCTTCTCACAAGCTTTCCACTTGTCTCCAGCCAACAACGCCTCCCTCTCTACTCTGCTGCTCAAGTAAAGTCAATAAATAGGAAACTGGCAGAAGTAATTTTCTACATTAAACAAGAAATAAAACATCAAAGAACCTTAAAGGGGACACACTGATACAGTTACCTGATGTATCGTCTAATCCAGATTATTAGCGTTTGTTTCTACTAAAATTGTCTGAGACAGTCTATGGAAAGTGGCCTAGATAAAACATAGATGAATAAATATAAAATATAGATCTTTCAAGTGGTTTATGTTGTGCAAAGGAAACACCATGCCTTATAAGGGTTTTTGACATGGTTTGCCTTTGAACAATCTATGCTGGTTGCTTTCAGTCATCTTTGTGACTTTCTTGTGGCTGGAATGATTTCTAGGAGGATTTTCTCCATAACTTTCTCTGGACCTAAGACAAAGCTGTTTGGCCTGCATTTCCCTGGTGTAGTGGTGTGGTTTTGGTTTTATCAGTTTTACTGTATGTATTTGTTCCTTGTTTTGTATTACTTTTTATAAGTTGTAATGGTTTGCCCCATGTCACCCATGTTTAACCTTCTTGGTTTTACCCCAACCCCAGTTATATGTCAGTCATAAGTTATCCAGCCCCTGGGTCTTGTCTGTCACTTTGGGGTCTCTCCCAAAAGTCTGGAAAGTTCCAGTAAGGACCCCGAGTGATTGGACAAGACTTCAGCTGTCTCCCCACCTGAGTTATTGATTCGTTACAATGTGTGTCATTTACCTGCAGACCCATACCCCCATGATCCCTGATTTGTCCTCAGTTAAACCCATCCCTGAGTTCCTCCCCCCAATAAATGGTGTTACTTGGGGGTGTTTCCCGCTTTTTCCCACGTCTTTTTTTCCCCGCTGCTTCTGCTGAGGGGTGTCTGCTGGGGCAGATACCCTGATGAATAAAGCCAGCAGTTAACCCTGAACAGCCTCCCTCTTTCTTTCCTGCTGTCGTTGCTTCACTCCTTCGGGCAAACAAGAACCCAAGGGATCGGTGAGGTTCATCTTGCTACTGAGCTACTGAGTCGAGGTGTCAGGGCTGGCCAAGGCAGAGACAAGACACCTCTACACCCTGGGATGGAGATAGCTGTGATGTGTTTTTTCTGAACATCAGGCATCTCCCTCATTATCATTGACCTTTCAAAGATGATAGAGAGGGGTCACACAGTCAAAACCTCATGACTTTTAGGCGCATCCTATCTGGTCCTGTGAACTTGCATCTATCCAATTGTCTCCAATGCTCCAGTCCTTTCCTGTGGAAACAACTCCTAACAAGGTCCTGAGTGTACTAATGGACTTTGATTATTTTACCCACTCTCACATGGGACCTCCACCCATATACCAATCACCATGGGACCAAAATATTTCTTAAGTGCAAGCCCAAGGGTAGGAGCCCTTTCCTGAGCTATAGTGCAACTGCAAGCTGTTTGTCCAGTCCTGTTTTGTCATGAGTCATTACTTGGTTTTCCTGGCTTAATCTTGGATCTGGGTTGTTACCTTGCCTTTTGCCTGACATCATGGGATGGGACCTGCTGCTCTTCCTGCTCAGGGGCTGTGGGGCTGTGCTGTTTTTACCTATGGCTCACTCTCCCCAGTAGAGAGCCCTTCCCTTACTCCCTCCTGACATATTCCCACAGAGTAGGTTAGTGGGATCAAGAAATGGGGAGACCAGGTGGCAGCCCTTTCTGGTGCAATCTAAGGTCAGAAAGAAAAGTATTGGGTACTCCAGCCTACTCTGTATTTGTCACTAGGTTCCCTGGCCCCTACACAGCAGGGCTGTGTCTTCCTTAGATTCCTTGCTGCTGCCAGAGTGCTTACAGAAGTCCCACTTGCTGACCAATGTAACCTCTTACATACTCTAACTTCATTGAGCTTTGGCCTTCATAGCGTTACTCTTGTGAATGCAAGCACAGTTTCTATATTCCTCCTGGGCAGCTGGTGTCTGCTTCTACCTTCTCTGTGCTTTTCTTTTTTATTTGAGCTCGGGAGGTGTCTGATTCTTCCATGTTTGGTTCCTAGATATCAGAATAGGCTTTATTTCAGAACTCTCCTCAACTCTCTTTAAGGTTAATTGGGAGATTTTGAGTTGTTTCAATGTAAGCAAAGTTTTTTTTTCTGGGCTTTTCTATAAAGTTAATGTCCCTTGCTGACCAGAAATTGGAACAATTGAGACATCAGTTCACCGGAAAAGATATTCTGAGGTGGTAAAGGAACTAGAGGCAGACAGAAATGTGAGAGCAAAACCATAGAATGCATTATTGCATAATTCCCATGGTTAAGATGCTAGTCTTGTCCAATTCTGTCTCTTTCGGTCTAGAAGCAGAACTGCAAAGTATGTTGTTATGCACTGGGATTATTTTAGGTGTCCAGTATTTTCTGTCCCCTTGGCTAACACAAAGCCAAGTATCTGCTAACCATAGATCCAGTTCCCATCACACATTGTGGGCTGGGGCAACTCTCTGGAATGCAGCTGAGGGTGGCAGGACCTTTAGCAATATTGCACTGGCCACCACTGGCTGCATGCAGTGGTGGCCAGCCGGGATGGTCAGGAAGCAGCTGTGCAGTGGCTGCAGTGCACGCTGAGTCCCTGCTGGGGCTGTACAAGGCCTCTCACCCTCTTCTCCCAGGTCCAGACCTGGTGTAGCTGCTGTGGCTTGCCCTTTGGTGTTATGGTCCCAGCTGCTGGCCCTGCCTTCGAACTGCAGCAGTCAGTGTACTGTTAGGAAGAGTGTGGGCAAAAGCTTGTTAAAATTTGCTCACTTGTGAGGTGACTGGCTTGCTGATCCTTAGTGCAGCTTCATACAAATCCTAATCCATAGTCAAGATTTAATATGAGCCTTTATGGGAGTGGCCTTATTGTTAGAATGGTATGAAGTGACATTGATCTCCTGCCCATCTTCTGTTGCAGTGGAGATTTCTCAGTCTGAAAACACTGAGCATGACCCAATCCTTGTTTTACAGAAAACTGCCCACAAACAACCCATATTGTACTGCAATATATATACACCACTGCATCTTTTCAACAAGTATTTTGACATCAGAGAAAACTACTGGCTCTGGAAAACCCAAACCCTGAAATGACAGTGACAGCATGAGTGACAGCAGCACACAATGTGCTTTGCTGTGCTCAGGGAAGGGGATTGGGAAAATGGCTGATTTCACACCTTTGCTTTATAGCAGTTTATGGACATGGTGCAGACCCTTATGGCCACACAATGGTGTTATCAAGGATGTCACCTGGGCAGTGTCTCAGGCGTCAGTAAAGTAGAAGTGGTAATACTGCATAGTTGCATCAGGCCAAATTTGTGCCTAGATGACAGGTGATAAAACAACTGGGAATAAGGACAACACAGGCCCAGTTGCACAGAAATGTTGAAAAGATGCTTTAGCTTGCCTGTGGTGAATTCAGAGAAAATGTTTTTTCATTTGGTATTAGCCCAATTTGTGTGAATAACAGCTAATTAAAGAAAAAATAAAGGATGAAAAAAAAAGCTCTTATAATAATCTGTTTAAAAGGCTCTCAGGGGATTTAAGGAGGTAATATGTAGTTAATGGAGGGGCTAAAAATGCAGCTGCATGTAATTATGGCAAGAAAAATATTCCCAAAGCTGATTTGCAGCTTCCCCAAAATGGTAGTCAGTAAGGCACCCTTAGGGAGTTGGAGAAGAGCAAGTTTTATATTAAATCCTTAATGTATCTCCTGACAGGGCTTTTCCAGCCCCACTCCTCATGGGGCTGTGGGCTCTCTTTTAACCCTGGCCATCCAGGTAAGAGAACCCATCCATCAGCTCTGTGCAGAAGGTGAATGCAGCCATGTCAGCAATGGCTTTCTGTGGCAGCTGCTTTCCAATCCCACTGTACCTGGACTTCCAGCCTTTTTCTCTTTTCCCAGCCCTGATGCAGGGTGCCATAGACAAAGAACTCAGCAGCTGTCAGAGGAGTAGTCTTTCAATTATTTGTTTGGGAGTTATTTCCTGAAGTACATTTCTCGTGCCTCAATTTAGAATACTGTTATGGCTGGAAGGCATCACCCATGTCAGGTTGTTAGACTCAAGCACCAGAAAAGTCCTTGATGACAGGTGTATTCTGGCATCTCCTGATTCAGAGGGGAGATTCAGCCACTGTAATATGGAGAAAATCCCATTTTCCCATTTTATGTGGTCAGAACTGTGGGGTTTATTAAAAGACTTTGTTTTATGGGTTTCTAAATGTTTGTTTGTTTGTTTGTTTGTTTTTGACCGTGCTTTGAAGGTTGCCTGACTTGGGTGTTTTTGCTCTGTGTTGCTGTAGCCAAAGCCCCCCAGCATTTGACAGAGAAGCTGTTTTTCAGTTAGCGGTTTGAGGACTTCTAATACCTCAATATAGAAACAGTGTGGGATTTGGTTTGGGGTTTTTGGGGTTTTTTTTCCATTTTAAATACCTTGAAACCAGTTTAGTTCTCACTCCAAGTTTGCGAACCCGTTTTAAAAGTTACAGAGCGTTTCTCCGCGTTTGTGAAGCTGTGTCTTTGTGCTCTTCTGTAACGTTCACGCAGCAGAATCGGCGAGCGGGGTCAAATAGGGATTTTTCTGCCCCCGTGGGCTCCCCCGAAGCGGTGCCGGTGCCGGTGTCGGAGCGGTGCCAGCAGGGGGAGCCCGCGGGCCGCGCCGTCCCGGCCGCTCCGCCTATTCCTAGAGGGAACCGGGAATAACTAAAAGGAATCGGGAATAACTAAAAGGAACCGGGAATAACGAGCGTTCGGGTCGCGGGAGAGCTGACAGCGAGACAGATGGGAATCTAAATATTAAATATTCATAAAAAATACCAATATCTAGGAATAATACCAATATTATTTTCCTGCTAATCGTTACTAACACCATATCGCAGCGGTCAAAATTTTGCCCCAAGTGTCCAGTGAATTAAGTTACTCTCAGCCAAGCGTGTCCTCAGGGATATTAATTTGCCACGGGATGGATGTTCGGTGGTGTTTAATAATTTGGCTTCCTTGAAGTATTTAAAGTCAGAAAGCAGAATGGTGCATCTCAACAGCGCTTATTGTCCAGAGTGATGGGCCAGGCACGGTGCTTCCCCCAGGGACAGTGGGCAAGGCAGCTCTGCCCCTCCACCAAAACACAAACAGCTTTTGGAAAGGCTTCCCTTGAAAGATGTGATCCAGTCACAAAATTCTAGGGCGAACTTTATAGAACATTACATGAATAAATAGAGGGAAGAGGAGTTAATGGGGATTGAAAGATACCTTCTGAATTAATTAAAAAGGGTGGTTTTTTTGTCCTTTTCTCTTCCAATAAATAAGCTATAATTGATGGGGGAGGGGAATAACCTAGAAAGATTTACTTTGCAAAAATGCCAAGTAGAATGTACTAACTGAGAGCAATAGAAAACCATTGAAAAGAAGTGAAACAGGTAAGTTGAAAGTCTTTTCAGCTCTGCCCTTTGGTTAAATGCTGGATCATTTTTGATCAGAGTTGGTGCCTTATTTAGCTCTCTGCGGTGCTGAGCTCCCTGCTTTATCTTCAGCTTGGAGAAGCTTTATCTTCACCGCTGGAGCAGGTGAGGGAAAGAAAGATGTTCAAGGTGTGCAGAATTAAAAAATCTGTGTAAAATAATATTTCTGCGTTAAAATTGAAATGGAAAACTTCCAAAACATTGCAAATGCTATTGGAAGTGTACCTGGCTTGATCTTTTTGTGGGTGGGTGGTGAAACTTCTGTCCAATTCTTTGGCTCAAGCACCAGAAGAGCCCTTGTCATGCTTGATGACAGGTGTATTCTGGTGGCAGCTTCTAGTCCTGAAGAAGATTGAGCCACCCATGCTACAAATCCAGTTTCATGTGGCAGGAAATTCAAATTTCTGATTTTTTGTATCCAAAACCTTGAGTTTTATTATAATTTCCCAGAAATATTGAAATTTGTCATAAAGAAGTCCTTCAACTATCCATGAAAAAAATTCTTACAAAATTTCTGGCTACCTCTGGGATTTGCTTCCTTCTTTACATAGATAATCCTACTCAAATTCAGGAGAGAACATGAAATAATCATATTTTTAAAGGTAATTAAAACTGGAACAAAATATATAGTCATTAATAATACAGATGATGTATTTGGATTTAATTTTTCAAAGCACAAACCAACAATGCACTTATTTATTACTGCTGGATTAATAATTGAAAGAAAGGAAAGATTTTTCCTGCTGAAAGATTGGCAAGGAGTGTGCAAAGTGGATGGCAAAGCTGGAAAGGAGACTGCAGGTCCCTGGGTGATCCAGGGCAAGGCTCCATTGCTATCATGATTAATAGAGCTATAAGGCAACTGCTACAGACTGTGGCAGATCCATTGGTTCCAGATATGCTCAACAATCAGTATGCAGATATGCTAATTTACAGTCTATTACTCAAACTAAAGGATGTTTCTATGCTCCACTAATAGTTCCAAAAGATAATTATTTTCTAGTTAGCAAAAAAGAGAAAGCCAGGCCTCGAGTGTTGGAGAAGCTTCATTTTTATGGAGCTTTGTGATTATGTTCTTGAACAATTCTGCATTCATTCAAAATGGTTTGTAATCTACCAGGACCAGATTTGAACACCACATGTGCCGAGGCAAAAACACTGTGATGGAACACAAGCCAGGGAGCAAGCCAGATTAGGCAGAAACTATGTGATGAAGATAGAAGAGAAATTAAGGTAAGATGGAAAGCACAAGGGAGCTGAGGATAAGGATTTAAGTGAATGCTTTAAGTGGCAATTTGGAATTGGAGCATGGGAAAAGCCAGAATGTAACATTATAATGTAGTTTTGCCTAGTATACAAATCAGATAATGTATTATATTGCAAATTATAATTATGCAACATTATTATACTAATTTTATACATTATAATATTTTGTAATATTGCTGTAATTACATGATTGTAGCAAATTATAATGTCACATTATACTAATACAGAAGTCATTAGGACCCTAAAGCACATGGAGTAGTGCTGCAAAACTCTGTTTTTTCTTCCTGATGGGTTTGATGGAACATTTGAGTGATCCCCCAATTAATGGAATCCAAATCAATATATTGTCACTTCAAAATCTCACAGTTCTCACTTGTTTTGTCAGCTTCTGCTCATTTCTGGCTACATTTAGCAGTAGATGTGCAAGAAAGAATGATCAACAGCTGCCAGTTACAGCCCTTAAGTTACTCTCATAATAACTCTCTTGTAATATTTACAGTCCTGAGGTCCCAGCACAAGGCTGGCTCTAGGATGGCTGAAATGGCAGGAGGAACCAGGGGCATGTTGTTCCCCTATCCTCATTCTGCATAGCTGCAAGCCTTCAGCCAGCTGATCCCAGTAAGCCTCCTCTAAGGGAAGGTATGCTTTGCTCCAGGCACTTGGAATGCATGATTCATTTTTACTGTGTGCCTTGTATGCAAAATTATTATTATTTAAATCTAGGATGGCTTATTAGTAAAATGGTACAATAAACACTGGTGAATAATTCATAACGTACACTGGGAGCTTTTAAATCTAATGTGCCACATAATGTACTGTGTGTCATCGGTGGAATACAAACACACTCAGACAGTCATTCCCCTTTTCAGCAGTGTTGGTCAAGCCATTGAAACTTCCCTACTATTGCCCTAAGTTGTCTTCTCACAGTCAATCCAGTTTCCCATCTGCAGTCCTCTGTTGGGATGTCCAGTTCCTGGAGATAATGCAGGTAGGAGGCTGCAGCCCTCAGAAATGCTGCTTCAGTGCTTTGAGGTAGGGATGAGGCCCTTGGTCAGATCCTGGCAACAGGTTTGCTCCCTGTATTTGCTACTGACATAATTTGCTTACTGTAAGAGACCCTTAAGGTTTAACATTGGGCTATTTCAAGAAAGTGCTCAATTCTTGTAATTTTTTTTCTTATTTAAGTTGTGAGTTGCCCCCCACATAACAAATTATTTGGAGATAGTTTCACCTGGGAAAGCAGATATTTCTGCTTCCTCCATTTTTTCTATGTTCTTTCAAATAATTTAATTCTTAAAGGTCATAAGCTCTGAGGATGTGTGATTAGTGCTAGAACTCATTTTTATGCTGAGATAATAATATTAAGAGTAGATTAATTTTTAGATCAGCTATGTTACTGATGGTCATTGTGATATAATAGAAATTGCCATATTCCCAGGACAGATACTTCAAGGGCCATGTTAGGAAATACTAAGTTCACAGATTTATTAGAATATAAGTTTTCTTATCAACTAGATGCCTCTGTCCTTGGATCAAAGAAAAAAGCAATGAAAACATAAGAACAAGGTCCCTATGGGCTTCCTCTGGGAAGGCAGAACTCAGAACTGCCAAACTGTGAACTCTGTTTAAGCCAACAAAGCTATTAAAATAATCTAGCCATGTCCATAGAGACTTCTTCTGGAATAACCTCCTGTTTCATGGCTTGTTTTCTTTTCTTCTGGCTGAGTTCTTGTTTCTTTGATGGGTTCTGGAGAGCTGCATCTAACCTTGTTTGGCTGGTGGTGGAGAGTGTTACAGCCAGAGACCCTGGGAGAGAGCCAGGGAGGTGAGAAGGGCCCAGCTGTGAGTGATAGTTGCTAATTCTGCCTCTACAGAAGGAGGGCACATAAAGGAAAAACTGTCTGAACAGGTGAAAACTAACATGGTTTGTGAAGGGAATCCATGTCTGAGCTATACATCCCCATCTTGCTTTCTGGTCTCATGTATGTCCCCCTATAGCTTCTGTTGGCATACTGTCCTTGCAGTCTTAGATGGATGTACTGCCAGGCCAAGCTGCTCAGCAGCTCTTGGATTTCTGACTGCCACTTGCATGGCTGGGCATCCTGCAGGTTGCTACTGCTGTGTAATTCACCTCTGTGAGGCAATGAAGAGAAAAACCTTTTCAGGATGTCATGAAAACCAAACTGTAAATAGCATTGGATCTTTGGAACATTAGTATTTTGCAGTAAAGTTAATAAAAAGCTTGGTTTTAGAATTAGAATTTGATTAGAATTAAATGAGCAATTTCATGCTGGTGGGGTACAGGCAATGGTTATTAATTATTCATTTGATCCATTTCAGAATGTTTTGATCCTTGCAGAAGGAGCATTGCAGTAGTAAGACCCCACTCATAAATACAGGGTATTTATAATATTCTGATCTGTTGGGTACTTCTGGTTGCACTACTGAATACTGATTTCTTAGGGGTGTTGTTGCTTCAGCTACATCCAGGAAAAGAGGGACAGACTTCAACCCTTTGCACCTTGATTCAATTTCCTGGATTGCCTTGCTTCACTTTTCAGAACAGTAATGCAAGGATAGTGCTTTAGCTGAGTTACTCATGTTTGAAACCTGCCTCTATTATTTTGTTGTTAAAGAAGCTGAGTGGTTGCTGTGTTGAAACCTGGCAGCCTCACACTACAGTCAGCAGCAACAGCCACAAGGCAATCCAGCATTTCCTGTGGCCTCATCCAAAATGTGGGATTTGTGTAACACTATAATCATGCAAGCAGGCTGGTATAGCAGGACTATGTGCAGGCTTCCATCACAGACACGATGGAAGGAGAAAACAAAAACAACTCTTCCCTTAAGGAGGCAGCAGTTCATAAATGAAGATGATCTCCTGGACCGCATTTACTTCTTTCTGCCAAATGCCAAAGGAGATGTCACAGATTCATGGATGAGATTAGTAGACTCAGTGTCAACAGTCTGGCCACAGGGCTGGAAATACTTATGTCAGGATGATGGGAACTTACAAACTAAAAAAAAAAAAATTAATGGGAACTTAATGCACTGAACTGACATTTTAAGAAACATCTAAATGCAGATTCCCTAAGTTTTTGTACAAGGAGCCAGCCCACAGAGCTTGCTACCTCATAGCTCATAGGACAACCAAATTTGGGTGGATTTCCCCTTTTCTGAACATCTTACCTCTTATCAGCCCTTCCTTCTCCTTAAAGTTGTTTCTCATTACTTGTTGCTGGGGAGAAAAGTAGAAAAATATTGTAATATATAAAATACTAAATAAAGATCAAGCAAATATTGCTGTGAAGACTGGAGACATTGCTGACATTGGCAAAGATGAAGACTCTGAAGGGAGAGTTAATAATTTTCTTAGACTGATGAGTGGAGAGACGATTTCAGGCAGGCACACAAATAGGTTTTATTTCCCCCTTCTTATGCAGAAGGGGAAATTGCTTAGATCTGGGATTGGTTTTTTTACAGGTTTAAAAGATAAGAGCTGAAAAAAGAAAATACTAGTTTTTTCCTTATGCTTTAGTAAACTAATTAAAATTCATCATTTCGACCATTTGGGGGTCAAATGTGACCAGGTTGGCATTTTCTGACTGCCTCAGACAATGCAAAAAAACACTTCAGGATTTGTTGGCTTTATTTATTTTTTAGCTTTGGAACTCACTCCTGTAGAAATCCCAGGAAACACTTATTCTGTTTTGGAAGAACATAATTTGGAAGGAGTGTTACAGTAAGAAAAAAATTGTACAGGGACCTTCAGGAGTATCCTACCCTGTTTTTACTTTCACTGCACTTTGCCTGCATGATAATTGTTATTTATTGCACTTTTGTTCTTACCAGAGCATTTGTGATTGAATTTATTTTAGACTATAGAAGTTATTTAGCCTATAACCATGGATTTTAGAGATGTTTTAGACATCATTAAGCCTATACTGATGGCTGCTTTCAAGGTAAACATAAAATTCTTGTAGCTGGCTGAATACCCTCTTGGGAGTCCATTATAGGCAGATTTCCTGCTTAAAATAGGTGTTCTGGGTTTTAATAACCAGGACAGGCTGATCTACAAGAATCTGACTTTTTTTTTGTTGTTGGAGGGTTTTTTTTATAAACCACAATTCTGATATAACTCATTATTCACTTCAGATGGCATTAGAATAAATTAATATTAAAATATTTAAATGTAGAACAAAGAGTTAAAAAAGTTACAGAAATTGATCACCCGAGATGCAACATTGGTGCTTCATTAGTTGTGGTTCTCTGCGCTGCCAGGCTGAGGTACTTCTGTTTCACCTAATTAGGAATTTTCTTCTTTAATGCAGACTGGACTGTATTCAGGCTGTGTGGCTTGATTTTTCTTCTTGCCAGAAGTTTATATTTCTAAGAGATTTCAAGGTGTGTTGGTGACAATTCATTCCAATACAACAAAAGAGGCTTTGAAAAAAGGTGCAGATTTTTGCAGTTAGCCTAAAATTTGGGAACAGTGGCATCAAAGAGAGACAAATGCCATCTTCTCTAAATGGGCCAAATTCTTTTTGCATTATTGATGTCAGGCTCCTCTTGTATACAGAGAGAGGAGTTTTCTCAGCTTCCCAAGAAGCTTGGCCCACTCTGAATCAATGATCTGTGGCATAGCCAGCCCATCTTGTTCACAGCTCTGAGGCTGAGTAGAGAAATCTCTCTTCTCCTGGGGAAAACTCTCCTCCCAGAGCTGCCTGCAGTGCTGGATTCCATATCTGGAAGTCCTTAATCCCAGTAATACTAACACAGCCATATGGTCTAGAGCTGTAGGAAAAGATGTTTTTCTAATTGTAGGCAATAATTTTGCCAGGGGAAAAAGAAAGACAAGTTTTCAAGCAGTCAAGCCCTTTGCCATGTACAGCATGAGGTGCAATATGCTCACCCTGCAAATGCCACTCTTACAGCACTTGGAGTTTCCCTTGATTCTCAGCTTAGGACCATAAATGTACATCTGAGCCTGGCTTTCTTCCCAAAAAGCTGCTCATAGGGGTTTTCCTCTGGAAAATCTTCTGCTTCCCCCATGAATCTGCCCTGGCCCAGGGCCTGCAGGCATGATGCAACACAAACTTTCCTGGGCACTGAGGTTAAATCTGCCAGGTCAGAAAGCATAAACCCAAAGACAGGAACATGAAACACAGTTTAGCAAATGGTGGAGGCATGGAGCAGAGAATTGTCTGCCACTTTCACTCAAGGCCACTCAGAGCTTTTCTAGATCTGAAGGTCCAGAAAAGGGAGAAGATAAGATTCACTCATTGTTTCTCACTGGTGGGAAAAGGTGGCAGAGGCAGTGGTGGCTCCTTCATGCTGGGGAGAAAAAACAGCCCTGCAGGAATGTAACTTTGCATTTTTTTTTTAATCCATTTTTTTGTGGCTTCGGACCAGTTTTAGTTTGTGATTGCATATGATGCTGGCTTTATCTTCAATGCTTGCATGCATTTCAAAAATAGAAGTTATAAAAAGGACATCAATCTGTGGATTTAAAAAGTCCTTTCTGCTAGCAATCATCACTCCCATTATAGCTGTGCCCTATTTGCCCTCTTTAAATCCTCAACAGAGTAGCTTGAGGTTTTGCATTTGCAGATGTCATGTTAATTCAAAGACAGCTTTAAAATAAACCAGTGGATTCAATGCAGGCAGAAGGCTGAGTGACTTTTGTTCATGACTAGGTATCCAGGGTGGGGAGGTGTCAGTGAGTGGGTCTGATCTTGACTGCATGGGCCCTGTGGAATTTGTGATATGAAAAGATAGAGCATTTGCTGCAGCTGGGGCCTGGTTTAGCTTTTGTTTTGTGTGAGATGGTGAGGATGTCCAAATCTGTAAACACACAGCACAGCACACTGCCCTTGAAATGTTCATGAAATGTTCCCAGGGCCTTTCTACTGTCCTGGAAAGTGCAGTGTGCAGCTGGAGCAAACACAGCAGGTCAGGGACATTGGTAGGTTAGTAGCTTGTGTGGTACAAAGGATTAAGATGAAGGGGAAGGGTCCCTTCTCTACTTCCAGGCATGTGGTCTCAGATCTCAGCTATGGGGAAATAAACCTTCCTGGGAAGTGGAGTCTCATGGGAGAAGTCTTCTGCTCCACAAAGCTGCCAGGTCTAAGGGGAATGGAGCCAAGGCTTTGGTGCTAGCTACTGCTTAAGAAATATGCAGTTTGATGCTGTCTCAGTGGACTTACCACCCAGACATAAAAAACAGCCAACTCAACATTTTAAAGTGAGCTTTAACTTCTGTTTTTCTCTCCCTTTTCCTGCCAGAGAATGTTTCCTATTCCCAGGCATCTCTTAATCACATGCAGAATTATCTGGGGGATTAACCACCACAGAGAAAGAACAGCGGGATTCAGGGAAGACCCAAGAGAATGAAAGGACCGCTGAGAGGAATATTTCCAGGAGACAGATTATGTGTAACTTTTGCTTTTATGAGGGAAATTTAGCACTGGTTGCACAAATTGGTGGAAATCACAGGAGCAGGGGGACTGAACCAGGTTCAAACTGTGCAGCCAAAAGAAACCTTGCTGGCCAGGTCTTCAGATTCTTCCAGCACCATAAAATTCTTCACACAGGTTCCCTATCAACCCCCTGCAAGAACAGTATGTGGTCAATACACTCTGCATGCACTTATCTTGCTTAGGTACCCAGCGGGCTAACTTGATTCAAATACTTAGCTTTTCCCCATCCCTGTGGCAGATAAAAGGCTTTTTATCTCTTAAATGTGACAACAAATTTCAGAGTCATTTTTTAAGTGTCCTTTCTGTGCTGTGGTCTGATCACATGCTCATGGGTAACATTTTCTTGGGAAGTGTGTTAAAAAAAGATTGTCAGCACATTACTAATTGCTCAATTTAAACCGGTGAAACAAAGAAGTTAAAAGTTCAAAGCTGACAGTCTCTCAAAGAGCTGCAGGTGTTTCCCTCTGACTGCTGTTTTGTTTCTTCTTTAAATTTATGTTTGAGACATAGATTTGAAAAATCCCAGCTGATCCTTTATAGTAGATTTAAGAACATATACTGTATGTTAGAAAGTATTCCAAGTAGTACTTTAGAATATATGAGATTGCAGTTTAGAAGACATTTAGTGAACACTGAGTGCTGCGTCTGCTACCCTTTTAGCACATATCTGAGCACCACAAGTATGAGAAACCTTCGGCATACTCAGAAGAACTAGAAGAACTAGCCTAAACAGCAGAAGAACAGGGCTAAAGGTGCAGATAAAAAAAAAAAAAAAAAAAAAAAAAAAAAAAAAAAAAAAGAACACAAACTCTAAGATGCTATGTTCCCTTGAAAACGTGCCAAGAGGGCCAAAGCCCACATGGGAGAGATAAAGGTGAAGAGGTGAACGTCAGAAGACCACTACCACGGCCTGGAGACCACCACCACTAAGGACTGAGCATGCCCAGAAGGGCGTGGAGTAATTACCATACCGAGTGCAGATGGGTGGGGTCAGGTAATTAATAGGTGTGAAGGGGACCACGGAATGCCATGCATATGTAAGACCTCAGGGAATAATAAGGGGGGCAAGTTCCCTGGTGGGTATGCGTGTCTTTGGTGAAATTATTCCCCACGCATCTTGACGTCAATAAATACATACCTCTCTAACAACTACTATTAGTTGTGGAGTTCTTTCCATGGCGTTTCAATGTTAGCTGGCAGAACTAATATTGATAGATTAGAAATCCATTTGGTTCCTACCTTCTTTTGCCCACCCAGTACTGTTTATCACAGCCTTTCACAGGTCCACTGCACTCACGGTTCCTGAGCTGGGCACTGCTGCTACCAAAGCCCTCAGGGCAGAACCTGCTGTTCCAGGCAAAGATGACCCTGGAAAAGGTGCAGCTGAATGCTCTTTTTGCCTCTTCTTGAGAAGTGTATCAGAAGTATCCTGCTACCCACTCCATGTCTTTGAGTGACATATTGAAAGCATTTGAGAATTTTAGTTCAATGTCAGTTTAAAATCTTCAGTGCCCTTTTCTATGACATATAAATCTTCTATGCCCTTTTCCATTGGCAAATGGGCTTCCCAGTCCCCCAGGAATGGGACCATATCCTTCCAGCACCTCTAGGGAGAGGGGCAGAAACCCCAAGCCTGCTGTAGGACATGGAAAAGTAGGAGGTAGGAAGGCTGCAGCAGGGGAGAGAGCTGTCAGTTTGTGCTGAGCTACTTCACCTCATCGGGAGAGGAGCATTAAGCAGATCTCCCACTCCAGTGACAATGACACTTTTAACAGACACTCAGGCTGAGTCAGGTGCTTGTTAGTGAGGTTATTACCTGTCATGAGGAGGTGTTGGAGCAGTTAGTACAGCTTACTGGGGGGAGGCAGGGATGCAGCTGCTTTGAGCAACATTCCCTCCTGCCTGCAGAGTCTGTCTTCCATCAGTATCCTACTGATTTGTAGTGACTTGCTTTCTCCATTACAGATTATACATATGATGTTGGGCTTTGATACTAAAATAATTGCTTTCTGGGTTACAACTGTAGCACTGGCATAATAGAAAGCTAGTTACTTGAGTCACAAGAAAACTTGGAAATAATTCATTTGGCTCCTGCTGACGCTGTGAATGTATTACTTCTTAACTGGAATGGGCCCGATATTATTTGATGATCACTTAAATCCATGGGAGACATCACGGAAAAGCTGCTGCTCAGCAGGTGCCAGTGTTGATCATGAGGACATGCAGCTGCTTTCCTGAGTGAGCACACAGGTCTCGGGGATTGCTTGGAGGAGCACCAGCCTAGAGGAGTATTGTGTCAGCAGGTAGGCAGTTGCCAGGGATTGCTGGTAGTGCCTGGAAATCCCCTGTTCATGGGGATAGGCAGTGGGGCTCAGTAGCACAGGGAAGGCTGGAGCCAGGTGAAGGTGGGTGCCGGTGTAGTGGCAGAGACAGTGGGGTGTGACAGAAAGCTGATGGAAAAGCCTAATGATGGAAGTCAGAAAAATACTCATTTTACATAAAGGCTTTTCTGAAATAGCATCAAAATTATTTTGTCAAATTCAGCATGGAATCCTCTTAGCAAAGCTGTTTCGGTATTTTTTTCTTCACTGTGTGAATTAATCATCTTCTTCTTCTTCTTCTTCTTTTTTTTTTTTTTTTTTTTTTTTTTTTTTTTTTTTTTTTAGCAGATAATGCTTGTGAGATTGAAAAACAGTGGCAGTGGAAGAAATTTGGCAAACTGTGCTCTTTCCCTTTTTCTCCTAAATCCGAGAGTACTGAGTTCTGGCCCATTTTTAGGGTGCAAATGATGCTGACTTACATCAAACCTGTAGGAAGGCTTTAGATAAATGTTATTTTTTTTTAAATCAAAATAATTTTTAAACCACACTGAACAATTGCTTAATCACTGGGTAATAACATTTGTTAAGCTTGTGAGAATATGTACTCAAGTGTTTATACACTTGTAGTCCTGTGGGTCAAGCAACATTTATTTAAACTGTGGATGCCTTTTATTTTTAATCACAGGCCTGAGATGGAATTAAGAATTTCTGAACCCAGGGGCTGTTTCCATCTGAATCTCTAGGCTGAGAAGGGCTTTTGTAACCATTGCTCTACTGCTAGGCATAAATCAGCCCTTTAACCTTGGGTCTACAGGCAATTAATTTATAGTGACATTGGCTTCGCTGCTGACACGTCTGATCAGGAGGTGGACTGAGCTTTCAGGAAAGATCAAGCTCTGTTCTTCCACTGTAAGCAGGTTAACATAGTCATTTTAACAACTTATTTATAGTTTATATATTAATAATTTCTGTTTTGTATCATTACTTTTCTGGTTGAGACGTTATTACAAGTAAAGTCTGGGTGTTGTGCAGAAAGAATCCAGCTGGGAATCTGTACAAGGTTACTAAGTGGGTTTGAGAGTGTGCTTTTAAAGGAGTTAAAGTGAAACTGAGCCCCAGGTGCAGAAGACAATGTAAAAATGTGTGCCCTGCAATGTACTTTTGTAATAGCAGTATCTTTTAAACAGCAAAAGGCACAGATGTGGTTACTCTGAGAGTGTGCAGAGGATGTAATAATGCTGTTTTCTCCCTCTACAGAGAAAACAATGAGCGCTGCTCATCAGGCCCTCTGGTACAGGCTCAGTGTTTGTTGGCATTCCCAGCCATCCTTGTCTCCTGCTGGAAACTCAGCTCACGTGTTCCTGATGCAGGGCCAGAGCTAGCCCAGGGCACAGAGAAGCCAGTGGCTCCTGGGTACTGCCAGGGGCAGTTCTGTGCTTGCCTCTTGTTCCAGGCAGGCTCAGTCTGAGAGAGAACATCTGGCTTTTCTGCCCATGTTTTGAGGTTCTCAAGGTTTGGGGTGTTTGCTTACCCAGGCTGCCCACTGCCTTCCTTACAAGATGTGTGTTGTCAGATACAGATGTCACTCCCCTTCATCATATTTTGACACAGAAGCAGCACAATGTTTTGGCTGTTTTTTTTATTTTACAAATGAGAGATGCCCCATAATGAGCACGGTGACTTCTACAGCTCTTCTGTACTTCTTGTCCTTGATTTTCTCCTTTTGGAGCCTAATTGTGAAGAGAAGGCATCAGGAGATCAAGCCATGCAGTAATTAAACCCATGTCAAAGAGTAAATGAAAGTGTTTGACCCCATTTGAATGTGCTATTCTAAATTTCATGGGGTAGATTCTGTATTTGAGAAGGAAACCTACTGTGCTTGGCTGAAGCAAATGATCAATTTTCTAGACTTTTGGGATGTATATGAATAGCACGGACTTGGAGACTGGATCACATAAAGCAGATAAATCTAGGGGGGTAAAATTCATATTTTTGGATGGTTTTAATATCTACTAGACCTATTTTGTTAAACAGTACTTAAAAACACATTTATCATAAATTGCTTGTTAAGATGCATGTCACATGCACCATCATGCTGATCAGCCTGAAAAAGAGCAGTTTCTCAGCTGATAATCTGCTGTGCCACAAGGTCAGGTTAGAAGTCAAGACTCCAGGGATTAAATTGTGGTCCCTTTGAAATTGATAGGCATCTTGCCAATCACTTTGGATTTAGCTCTGTTTTGCTGTTTCACATGGGTTCTGTTCTTATCAGCGATTTGCTGTGGGACTTGAGCAAGTTTTTAACTACTCTTCTGCTTTTTTACCTTTTCCAGAAGTTTTTCAAAATGCTATGCATTGCATGCAACACAGTAAGATCAACATATAAATATATTAGATGTAAGTGTAATGTTAAAAACCTTGAGATGATCAACTCCTCTGATTTCTTTCTTGATACACTGATATCCTGTTCAGGATTGTGGGTAGGAAATGCCCATTCTGTGGGTAACTTTCTGAACTGTTTTCCGTAAGTTCTGTGAGCCAACCCTCTTTTTAGATCAGCAGCAGGGTTGAGAGAGTAAAACTTAAGAACTTAATTTGGTGCCTGATGCATGTCCCAGGATGCTGATGGGAAAGGTGTGCAAACTAAGCTGCATAGCAGCATGTTTTCTGCAGGCATTGTAGGACACAGCAAGCACCACTTGGGCTGAGAACTACAGCCATGCTATTCCCTAAGAATGGCAAATCTCATTTCTCCAGTTGCACTTCTTGTGTCTAAGACAATCCACTTGCCTGCTGTGCAAAGGAGCATCCCTCCTCCTTCACACCAGCTTGGGCTGCAGGCCCACACTGCTCCTGCAGCTGGGCACCCAGTGCCCTTCCTTGGTAAGTTGATTGGTGCTGAGGAAAAGAGAGCCACCAAAACTGATATGGGGCTGGTGGAAAGCAGAATCATCTCAGGGGAGCATGATGTTTGTGACACGGAATCCTGCTCCCAGCATTGTGGTGATATTCAGACTCTACTTTCTATGCCTGAAATCAAAGGAAGATAAGCACTTGAATAACTTTGACTACATCCATGCTGCTGGAGGTTTGACTATGTCCTTGCAGCCCTGATGAGCAATTCCTCATTCCCACGTGAAGCTGTGTAAACTGGCCCTTGTCCAGACAACACCAAGAGGGGACATGTCTGGGCTTTGCATGGTCATACTGGTAAGCAAGTGGAATGGGCCTTTCCTGGTCATTCCAAGGGGATGCTGCACTGCTGATGGGTGAGCTCTTTCTCCCAGAACAATGTAGCCTCGGTCATCTTAATTACTACATTGTGGTGTTCCCTGACATAAGCCTGGACATTTTCTTGGAAGACAGAATTGGGCCAGGAAGCTTGTTGGAAGTTCAACAATATGCACTGTGCTGAAGTTGATGTCCTGACCCTCTTTAGTTCCATAGTGCCTGTGTGTTTCATTCATGACCAAGGATGTAATTATTTTCCAGTACCTTAGCAGTTCAGTGTGAGTGCTGCACCACAGCCTGACAGAGGCTGCTGCAGTAGTACAACATGAGGTACTAGTTATACATCCAGAAAGTGGTATGCAGGTGTACATAGGGTATTTCCATGTTGCAAAACCTGCTGGAGCAGCATTGGAAGATTGACATAGGAAGGAGTGTCGCAGTGTCTCTCACAGAGAGCAAAGCCTCTGTCTGCCCAGGCAAGCCCAACACTGTGGACAAGCGGGGGACACTCCTCGGGATTGGCAGAACCCAAGGGGCAGCTCAGGGATCCTTTCCCTTCACACAGGAGAGGCTTGCGACACTGGCAGAGGAAGGAGTCAGGCTCAGTTAGAGGGCGAAATCCAAGACTTTTATTACACTCCCCAGAGGGAGCTGTTAGTCTCAGGGGACCTGCTCCAGCTGAGCCCCTGTAACAGGGAAGGACAGCAACTTATAAACAGAGGAGGTACCGCAGTAGGGAACCAATAAGGGGTAAGATGGGAATGGGTAAGGATAAGATGTACTGTCCAGGGATCCAGTGGAAGAGTAAGGGGAGGAGGAGTCCCTTGTTCCTGTCCTATCATTCGATGCCCTTCCGGAACTTTCTAGACGCAGGGGAGGGTGACCAAATGACAGACAGGGTTCAGGGGAGGAGACTGGGAATGATACATTGGGATTGATAGTAAAATGGGAAGGGATAACCTGGGGAAACCTCTTTGAAACCAGAGAGGGGGAAAGGAACAAACTATTATAACATAACAGTGTGTAACAAAAGAAAGGCCAAATTTGTAATGGTTCCTTTCATGCTTTTTCTATGGGAAATCAACTGGATTGCACCAGCTTTTGATGTGTTTGAGGCATGAGTGATGAAGGGATTGAGGTTAGAAAATTAAATTATTTGCCACATAGGTGCCCCCTGCTTTGTGTTGGTGGGTCTTTGCATGCCCTGGAATCCTGGAATGGAAGTGTTGTGTAAGTGGAACAAGAAAAAGGGGAGAGAGCAGCAGGACTGCAAGGAACCTGGAGAGGTAACCTGCTCTGCACACTGCTGTGAGGCTCCAGGGTTGCCTGTGTCTGTCTGCTTTGCACACATCTCTCTAGGCTCAAACTGAGTGAGAGCAGCCATGCTGCCCCACTCCCTGCCAGGCCCCACAGGTGCTGCTCCAAACCCAGAGAAAGAAGTCCACGTTTACGGCGGGAAGTCCTTTTCCCTCCCTTTCCTTTCCCTTTTAAGGCTCCTGGCAAAGCCGTGTGATTCTTATCTGGTCTCTGCAGAGCCTTGAAGTGAGGTCATTCAGGAAGTTTAATTAATCCTGTACAATTGTCACTACATCCTTGGCTGCACATTGTACTAGGGCCCAGCCCACCACCACAATGCCTCTTACGACAGCTGAACATCTGTTTAAAAACTGGTTGCCAAGAAGTAGTACTTGCTAAGCTTCATTTTCCCTCTGGCTGTATGTATTCAGCTCATCACAATATTGTCTAACAAGGTTAAGAGAAAAAACAGAATTTCCCCTTGCTCTAGGGATCAACCGGCAAAGCAAGCTAAAATTATCTGGGAAAGGCCGGTTCTGAAATAGCACTGGCAAAGGAATGGGTTGGTTTATGTGTATCCTGCTCATATTTATTTCCCAGGCTGGCACCATCCAGGACACTGGGCTGTGAAGTGATGCTGCAGAACATGGGATTTGCTGGGATGCGGGGGTGGATTCACCAGGGACTTCAGTCCCTGATCACTGCTACTCCCCTCAGAATTGGGACCTTGCATGTCCCCAAGGCTGTGCTCTCTTCCACTCTTCACCCTCTGACTGCGGAGAAGTTCTATATGTTTCTTCTTGTCCTGAGGGTGGAGAAGTGTTCTGCACACAGAGGTAGTCTTAGTTCTTCCCAGCCTCCAAGGACAGCCTTTAAAAGTTACTCTGGAAGAAAAGAAGAGACTGATAATGAAGAGGGGAAATTTCAAGCCCTTTGCAGGGAGGAAAAGAATGATAGATGCTGGGAGAGAAGGGAGCAGGGGGTGCAGGAACCAACAGAAATATGGGGCAAGCAATACCAAATGCCATAGTGGTAGAGTGAAGATAAAGGGGTACATAGAAGGCACTGTGACAGGATGCACTTTTATCTGACAGAAGAGTATTCTTGGTGCCATCTAATCTGTCTTTTACCTTTATTTGCTCCTATCCCCCTTGACTTCCTGCAAAATTCTTAGTGGTGAAAGAATATAAAGAAGCCTAGCATAAAATCCTACAAGGAGTTTTTTGTAATGATAGGAAGGTATTGGGGCCTGAAATTGTGCAGCTCATCTTTCAAGGAGAAGCAAAACTCTTCCCTGCTCCTGCAGGCAGAAGACCTAACGTGCCCCAGAGCTGCTCACATGGGACAAGTGCTCCTGTCCAAGAAGGGTAGAAGTGGGACTGGTGAGGCCCCTGGCCCCTTACTGGCACAACTGTGGATTGCTGAGGAGTGATTTGACATGAAGATTGTCTAATTTGGCATCTCTGATGAATAATGGATAGGAAAAGTCAATGTAGTAAAAGAGACTTTTTGAGTCTTTGGAGGTAATAATCCATGCTTCCAATTTCCGAAATGGTCTTGCCTTTTGCTTCAGTAATGAAATCTATTTTTCATAGTTTGGCCTTTTGGAGCTACCTGATTTGTTTCACTCTTTGCTTTAGTTAAAAAAATTTAAATTGCTTTCTCTGAGGTTTTGCAGAGTGATTGTGCAGTTGAATGGGCAGAAAGATGTATTTACATGCAGACAGATCCTTCAAGGTTATTAATTCTGGGATATTAATATTTAGTTCCATACACAGACAATCTTTTATTCTATAGTCATAATACTGGTCTACCTTGAGGTAAGTTATTTTTTCTTCAATCTCATATTGCCTTTTCTTAGACTTATTGAAGAATAGAATTCAAAATTAACAACATACACTAATTAATTTAATATTAATTATGAACTGTAAATACAGTCAAGTTCTAAGCAGTAAACAGTTGACATAGACTGCAGCATATGAAGGTATCTTCTATAATTATGATGAGATAATGCATATATAATTATATGTGTATGTAATTGTGTTGTCTCCAAAGAACTGAGGTCTGTACTGGTTTCATGCACAGCAAGATGCTTGCCATGCATTGTCTGAACACTGGGGAGCTGAGCTTTCTAAATATTGTCTGTGTGCAGGTGTTAAATGGATGGCTTAGGTGGTGTCCCTCTTGGTTGAATTGCTGGTCTCACCACAGCACAGAGGCATAAGTCTGTGGCCAGAGGCCACTGCTGGTGATACTGAGCTTTTCTGGCAGCAGGTGTGTGTCTATTCCCACCCTCACAGCATCTCTCTGGATGCCTCATCATCCTTCTAGGGATTACCTCACTTGTTCTGGACTCTAGGCTTCTTGCTTTACAGGTGTGCTGGTGGACTTTACACTTAGCTTTTAGTCTAAGGGGTGTGTGAAGGCCAGCTTTAGAGAGGGTATAAATACTAAGGAGGACTAGAGGTGATATTTTCTTAGGAGGGTTGCTTTATTGATAGTTTTCTAGCCAGTATTTTCCTGCCTCAACACAATCCTCTCAAGCACACTTACAAGATTGCATGAGTTGCATTTTAGGGTGTTTATCTGTCTTACCTTTTGACATTGGCACAGATATGTCTGGCTCTGATTTTTTCTGCAGAGCTCTTGGGAGCCAGTGTAGTCTGGGTATGCATCTGTCATAGTATAAAAGCTCCCCTGTTGTCCATACCACTGTTCTGCAGTGCTGGTGTTTTGTGTGTTTCAGAGTTGCCTGAGCTTGCCTACCTCTGAGTAGGTGGTACTGTTCTGTGGCTTGAGTGGAATTGCAGGCAAGGGAGAATTGTTTTCTGAGGGTGTAATATACCTCTTGTTTGTATAAGAAAGCTGTTTTATCTGCTTTGGGATAGAATTTAAAGTCAGGTGGAGATGGTTGATGCTAAAAGCAGCATTTTTAAAGGCCAGCTTCTATCCTGATCTGATATTCTGTCTTTATTCAGATCCTACAATTGAAGCCAAAGGGGATTATGCTGGCACAGTCAAATACAGAATATACCCCACTATCCCTGAAATAAATGATAGCTCACACTGTATACCCAATATCATATTTCTTCAATGTACATACAAGACATTACCTAATTAACCTGGTAGTGTTCTATTTAATGAGGTCTGAGTACCAGTATGCTCACAGAAGTGTATTCTCTAAGCACTGCTCTCTGAAGAACACACCTTTTGGTTTAAGTGCTACAGACAATATTATTTTATTGATTGCTCTGTTTTTCTCCTACAGTGCCGTAGGGGTTTTGTGTTGCAATGGGCTGGAGAATCTTTTATTGTGTTAGGTGCCATGATGCAGTTTCCTAGTGCTTGAAATTTCTTTTAAGTGGTGTTTAAAAGTCCATGAATTCTCACAGAAATGGGAGAAAGAAAGAAGTAACTAAGAAGACCATCAGTCTTGGGCAAAGATATCATATGTTCTGTCTTGGGCTCACTTTGCTGCAGTGTGTTGGGTATTTTAGCTTGGAGATTTGAAATACATTTAAATTTGGATGAGCTTTGGCTCCCTGTTAATAATTTGTTCTTCCTGGACAGTGCCCAGGCCTGTGAGGTTTGTTCCTCTCTCCACCAAAGAGCCCTTGTCTAACACAGAGAACAACTCCCCAAGACTGCCAGCTGTCTTTTGGGGCTCAGCAGCATTATTGCCCTGCTGATTGCCTGTATCTGACCAACCCTTGGTCCTGGCAAGCACGATGCAGCTGTGTGTGTGTGTGGGAAGGGCTGCAGCCCATGGTGAGTGTCTGCTGGGGTCAGTCTGACCTGTGGGCCAGCTTCACATCCTGCTCCAGACACCGGTTTCACAGCCGGTCGAGGGGCAGCCCTGCTGCGCACAGCAGGAAGAGCGGCTCATCCGCTTCTGCAGATTGCTCAGAGTCACGTTTTTATCTGTGCATGCAGAGCTGTGGTTATCAGCTGTTGCCTCCAAATAACCTGGGAACAAGACAGATTAGAGGCTTCCACTAGACAAGTTAAATTGTGCATCAGATTGGTTGGGATTCCGCTCATTGAACAGCTGAGGTTTGGTTGATGTGGTTGCAGGGCCACTGACACACCTCCTGATTCAGAGTAACTAAAGACCACTGAGCTGCTAAGCTTTTTTAAAGCTTTAAAAATGTGCAATATGGGGAAGATTGATTAAAATACATTTCTGGATATAAGTGGAATTGCATATTCAGAATATTTTCTCATAATAGTTTATCCTTATTTCTCCTAAACGCTCATATCATAAATTCTCTAGCAGACATCTTTCTGGTTTATCAAATATACTGTCAGGCATGCAGTTTTGTTTTGGCTTCAGCTGTTATATTTTTACATGATGGTTTTTAGTGTTTGTTACAAGTGCCTTAACACCACTTTTTCCTGCTTTCTCTCCCTAATCCTTCCTTCTTTTACTTGCTTCATGCTGAATTTTTACTGAATAAAGGTGGCTGGACAACAGTCACATAAATCAGAAATTTCTGCTTATCTGCATAATATGTACTGCCCCATAATTCCTCCATAACTGTTGGGTTCTCCAAACAGTCCTTTCTGTCTTTTCAAGGCTAAAATTCAAAGCAGAGACAAGGAGAAAAAGGGATTTCTGTCCATCTCCCTCTTGTCTGAATGTCCAGTTTGGGTTGTGTGTGACAGGAGTGAATCCAAGGGCTGAAGATGCCCAAGCTGGAGCCCCTGCACCTCCACTGTAAGCAATTGGCTGCTTTATTCCAAAGCAGGGTTAGTCTGATTCTTCAGGTGAATACCCCTAGTCATTCACTTGGGCTTTTGCATTCCCAGCAAAGTTTAAAGTACATTTTTTATTTTTGCACACCTGAATCACAGCACCTGGTTGAATTTCCTCTGAAAACAACCTAGTCCATGACCACCAAGTCACCTTGCAAACACCACCAAAGTGCAAAAATGAACACGGGGTTGTGTGGATGCTCTGTAGTATGAGCACAGCTTGAAGAAAAGATGTGCAGATCCTGGCAAGGGAGCCAAAATGATAGTGGGTTTATGTTAGATACAAGGATCAGGTTTTGTCAGGCTGAGGATAAAGATGACCTGGAATCACCAACCCTTTTTCTGTTGGACTGACAGTCACATCTCCCAGCTAGCCAGCCTGCCACTGACCTTCTTGTAAAGACTATTTATTGAGTGTGGAGTGTATCTGTTAAGGAATATGGGATTTCCAAATGAATATTTGAAAAGAAACCCCAGGAACAAGAGGAAATGCTAAGCTGGATTCTTGTGTGTACTAGTCTGAGGTGCTTAGCAGAAACACAGCAGCCCCTCGTCCACAGGAGGCTGTGGGTCCTTCATCAGCTCTGTGTTGGTGGCCTTGAAAAGTCTTAAGATGGTCCCAGTGTTACAGTCAGTGACCTGCCCTGGGAAGGAAATAATCACAGTCTGCTCTGCTCTTGTCCGGTTTGGAGCCAAAGATGTCACTTCACCACAAAAGCAAAAAAGGAAGAGGAAGGAGGAATGACCTCACCCAACTACAGCAGAGAGCACAAAGGGGATGAAACCATCGGGGACAAGCTCAGCTGCTCTAGGAAATTCCCTTCCCCGGCCTTTTTGAAGGAATCATCAGTCTTTCCAACCAACCAACCATGCAATCTTCTGTCTGATGCTTCCCGTCCATGTTCACCCCCCACTCCACCCTGTCTGGCCCAGTCCCCAGTCTCCCAGTGCAGCCTTCCCCTGGCAGTGGGCACCTGGACCTGTTCAGTGTACCTCCCAGGCTCTGGCCCCGCTCTTTCATATCGTGGGACTGGCCACCCTTGCTGCCTTTTCCCATATGTGACAGAATTTGCACCTGCTGGTGTCCTGCCCCAGTACAGCTCAGAGTCTCTCCTTTGGTAGCAATTTTGGATATAGAATCAAAGAATAGTTTAGATTGGAGAAAAACTCTGTGATCATTGGCTCCAGCCATTAACTCAACACAGCCAAGTCCATCACTAACCCATGTCACTAAGTGCCACATTTCTTAAATACCTCCATGGAATGGGGACTCTACCACTTCCTCTGGGCAATCCAATCCTTCCAATGCTTGACAACCCTTTCCATGAAAGAAAGTTTTCCTGGTATTGAGAATAAACCTCCTGTAGCAAAACTTGAGGTGATTTCCTCTTGTCCTGTTACTTGTTCCTGGGAGAAGAGTCCAACCCTCACTGCAGCACAATCTCCTTGGGAGTAGAGAGCCTCCCCGAGCTGCTTTTGCTCCAAGCTAAACAATCCCAGCTCCATCAGTTGTTCCTCAAGAGATCTGTGCTCTAGAGCCTTCACCATTTTTGTGGTCTTTGTTGGACATGAAATCCCATCACCTCTATATCATAGCCATGCATTAAAATAAATAAATAAATTGCAACGGGTCCTACTTTCTTCATCCAGGCTTGCCTCCATATTTGTTCTGGGCAAGCAGACCCTGATTTTCCTTCACTGGTGAACCATCCTCCAAGCTTTTGCCCTTCCTGGGAGTCCCTTTGGTGTGTGTTCAGGTGACTGAGTCTTGGTCAAGAGTCTGTATTTCATTGGAAGGTGAAAACTATCTTGGGGAAGGGCTGGTATAAAACTGTATCACACAGACATTACTGGAGATAAGACAACTCCCAAAGTATCCAAATGCTCTGTGCCTTTATTTTTTAAAACTAAGTAATGAATGAAAGCTAGCCTTATAAAGTTCAACTTTTAAGAAATTTCAGTTTTCTTTGATGTAGGCAGAAAAAGGAGCTTGTTTTTTGACAAATATAGTATCAGAATTATGTTTTCTACTTCCAAATGAATGAAAACAACTAATAGGTAAGCTGCCGATATGTGTAATGTGCTTTAGTTATGAAGGAGTGCATCCCTTTGGATATTTGCTGACTCTTTTATACCCATGGGTACCCCAGTTCCGTGATTGTGTTAACCTCTCAGGGCATGTGAATGTTGGCAGGCTCTCAGGTGCATGAATACCTGGAGAAGAGTTCAGTTTTGACTGGGGAAGCAAAGAGTGGGAACTGAAACTACCTTTTTTCTCTCCTACAATAGTGAAAAATATTTGGGTCCCATGTTTGAACTAATTAGCTTAGCTAATTAAAGACTTGTTTTGGTCTGTCTTGCTTGCTAGTCCTGTGATGGGAATAAGTGCAGAGACCCCAGGGAGCAGAAATATTTATCAACTACTTTTATATTATCTCAATTGGTTTTACTTTAACATATGGCATAAAAAAAGGCATGACAGCAAAAGTATGATGAAGAAATATGGTCTGTACTGCAAGACTCAGCAGTCATTTGCAAATGCAGTTACTAAATCTTTGGTTGCACAGAGTTTGGCTCCAATAAACACTAAGATAAATTCAGGTACAGCTTTCAAGGTATTCTTTATACTGTGAGATCAACCAACATGTCTTGCAAGGTTACAGCTATTTTTTTTCCACTCTTCCTTCATCCCTTCCTTACTGCAGAGGAAAATTCTTTTTGAAGTCTTTGGACATGGTGCTTCAAAGGAAAATTATAACCTTAAACATAAAGTTCTCACAACTTGAATATCCCTGTGTCTTCTCAAGGTGATGAATTCTAATTCTATCATCATGAAGAAGATGAAAAAATGAGCTGTCAGTCTCAACAGCTTTTTTAGAGGAGTGATGAGATAAATTGCAGCGCTAAACAGCTAAACGTTGGAGTAAAAATACATTTATTACCTTTTTCAAATCAATGCATATTACTGAAATGTTCAGCAATAGGCACCTTGCTTTGAACAGAGCAGTTTGCTGATAGATTTCTTAAACTACCAAACCAGAATTCATATGGGAACATGCAAATGTCAAATAGATATCTCTAATAGAAAGAAATTGGTAAAATTTGTCCTCAAACATCACAACAACAACAACAAAAAAAATCTGTATTTACCCAAACACTGATACACTCTGGTTAGATTCAGCATCATCCTCTTCTAAGAAGTGGTGAAGTTAAAAGTAGTATTGCAATGTGTTCATTCTTCAGCCAAGTAATTACAAAAATATTTGGAGCATAAGAATTCTTTTCTAAGCTAAATCTATTTCTTTCAAGAAGGGCTTCTGTGACTGCTGTTTCAGCCTTTTGATTTCCATTCCAGCTTTGTCATTTAGATTGTGCAAAAAGGAGAAAATTTTTATGGCCTTTCTCCTCCCCACTTAAAGCTCTCCTTCACCTCATGTAACTATTAGGTAAGAATAGATATATTGGACATCAGAAAGCTTATATTTTGCTTTCAATTTCGTTTAATCTTAGGCTTAATGATGTTGAAAATTCACAGAACCTCTAGAGATCTCTTGGGCTCCAGTCTCTGTGCTTACAGTTTGCATGAAGGTAAAATCACATGGGAATACCTCAGGAAAATGTAGTATTTTCTTCACCATAGAAAATACCTTCCTGTGACAGCTGCAGAATCCTTGATTAGTCTTTGTCTTTCACATCCCTTTTTAGGGATGTTATCTGTGCCTGGGTGGTATCTTTGTAGCAGGCTCCAGTGAGTAATTTATTTTCTACTGACTGACAAAGAGGAAGGATTATATCAAGACACTGATTGCTGAACTGTCCTGATTGCTTCGTTACTGGCACTTTGGAGAGAGCTGGGAGAGGAAGCCTGGGGACTGCTAGCCTCAGGATTGACACTCTCTAAACATGCTGAAAAAGACAGGGGGAGAGATATTTATTTTTTTTTTTGCAACACGTTAGGAAATGGACTGTTCCCCTGGCAACAAACTGCTGCTGAAGTTGAGTTTGCATCATCTGAAGGTTCTGTGTCCTTGAGACCAGGCATCCAGAACTTGCTCCTAGCTCTATCCTCGGACCTGGTGGTGCTAGAGAAAGGCTCAGGGGTCATGCAAAGCAGAAACATCCCTTGCAAGTTCTGCTCTTGGGCCAGCCATATCCATACCTATGTTTCACCTTCTGGATAACTGTGGGCATTCTAGCTCAGGCAACTGTGGGTGTTCTAGCTCAGGAGACCACAGTGGAAGGTCCAGGTTTCAATGACCCCCGTGGTGCTTCACCCTGGAGGTGCTCAGCTCTAGTGAGCCTCTGGGTGCTGCCAAACCCCTTAGTGTGCCCATTTCCCAGGGAAAGGCTGCAGACCATGTGGGAGGCATGGCTGGAGCCCTGCTGCAGTACCCTGGTGGGCAGAGGGGATGGTTTTGTGAGGTCTGAACACAGGGCAACACAAGTTGTTAGCAATGAAGGATCAGAGCTTCTCTATTTCTGTTGTGGGTCAGTGCATGGGGCTTTTCTGCCATCTGCTGAACGTGGGAATCTCTATGAGCTCTGTGCTCATATGCTGATGGTGTAAAATCTGCTTACTCATGTAGAGCTGAGTTTCTCCTCAGCATGCGTGTCTGGAAGAAAAGAAGCAGTTCTATTTTGTCCTAAATTAATGTAAATTAATGGTACCATGTTGTGGAGCCTCCCTCCCATGGGCTAAATTCTTGAGATAAATGTAGCTTGTTTGGGGGACCAGGAAATGTGTGGACAGGACTAAGAAAGAGTTCTGAAGGCAAGGTCCTCTTCTTAGGCCTGGGAAGGTGGGGAAAGAGCTGTCTAAACAGTGTAACAATGGTGGAATGGTTCCCATGATGTGGAGAGAAGAGGAGCCTGCTTTTGACATTTATTTTGGGAACTGACTGTAATTTTATCTGTCTTTAGCACAGCCCAGGCTCCTGTCTTGAATGATCTGTTGCTGCATAACAGGAGGAAGGGACTGCTCTGCCTGCCATAAAATATCTAGTGCAGACTTTTTTGGAAGTAGCATTTTGATTAGAGACAACCACAATGGATGAATTGGTTAAAAAATTAAAGTGGAAGATGTAAGTGTAATGATTTCTTTCTTTTCTTTGATGTGAAGATATTTAAATGTACATCTCATCCAACTAGAAATGACCTGGGGTCATTCAGATGAGGGTTACTAATGTAGTGCTGTCTCTTTTAAGTCTAGCAATGCCTGTACTGACACAGCCATGGCTCAGCATCAGAATTCCCTCCCTAAACATGCATGTTTTCAGGGATTTCTGTAACTGCTGCTGGAATTTCCTCCTGACTGGTTGACACTTGTCAGATCTATTGAAACCCTGTCAACAAATCAGGGGGAAAAAAGCATTTCCTCTTGCCTAGAATGAAAGACTTTTTAAGTAATTAAAAGGAAAAAAAAAAAAAAAAAGAGGAAAACTGAAAACCATATAACTTGAAGAGGCAATAAGTAACCTTAGAGGACACTGCTTGGGTGGCTCCCAAGATCTCTTCCAGTCTCAGTGGTTCTGTGATTGTGAGCCTTGGCAGTGTGACACTAGGTGTTCTTGAAAAATTGTTTTAGAAACACAGCATTGGGGATAACAATCCCTGCTTAAGATTGATAGTAAGTTACACACCTGAGGTGAGACAGGATTTTTATCTGAAACCTCAACCCCATGGTGGAAGGAGCTGGATTTTTGTAAGTGCCGTACATCCGTCAAAGAAATCCCATCACATGGTTTACTGTGTGTGGTGCACATGTGTATTGCAGTATACCTCTACAAAATACATTCACAGATTATACTCTTCATAGAGTACCTTTAGGCATTACCTGAACTCAGTGATGTGACAAGCTTCTCTGTGATGCTGTGGATCTCCCTATCCCTCCAGCAGAATGTGCAGGATGCCACAGAGCTGGTCAGAAAATTTTCTCATGGGTAAAGTTCCACTTTTTCAGAGGACTTGTGCTTGATTTTGCCAGGATTCAGTTTGTCAGAAGCTGCAGTAAACACTTAATGCCGTGGTGGCTCTTTAGTCTGCAGAGGGAGATGGTAAAAGATGCATACAAAGTGGGGAGGCTGTTGTGCAACCAGTACATGGCAGCACGTGCCAAGGGGTGACACCAAGGTAGTGATTTGGTTCTGGAACTTTAAGTTTGAGCTACCTCATCTCCCTCTCCAACACCTTCCTCCCAGAGTGATGCTTGACAGTCCACTAGGAATGAGTTGTGTGGAGGAGAAGCTTGTGTTTCTCTGTGCCCATCTTCTCATTGCCAGATATCCTACTGGCTTCTTGGCTTTAGTGTCTTTGGAAAGGTGGAATCTTTCTGGTGGTGGCTGCCACTTGCTGGTGATGACTGCTGGAGCACTCGCTCTCCAAGCACCTCTACAACAAAGACTTCATTTTTATGCATGCTCCTCCCACATCTGCCTATAATTAAAGCTGAGCAACGAATTAGAGCATCAGCCTAAGTCTGTGAACACCAGTTCTGCAGTATTCAGTTGCCTATGCGTAATGGAGCAATAATTTTGAATGTGTGAACCTTGTCCCATGGTTGACTTGACACAGAATCAGTATTGGCTTCATTCTGCTCATGTTGCCTTCTTAATGTGATCCTGTGCCATGTGAAATTATGCGGTTGGGTTTGCAGAGTATAAACACAGGAGCAGATATTTGTAAGACTGTCCAAAGTAAACCATGAAAATTGTTTTTCATTTCTTGGCTTCCTCTTTCACAAGACTTTCCCACCGTAACATTTTCTTGTGCGTCCCTTCACTAGGACAGGCAATGTGCTGGTTTAATATTTCTTTATTCTATTCTGGTTCTTCTGCCACCCACATCAGTATGGTGTCTTAACTATCACATACAGATTTGAGGAGAGAAGGTTGGAAAAAAATGAGAAAAACAGCCTGCTAATTAACATTCCTGTGATTCTCTCTAGTGGGAGAAAAATTGTTCTGTTACCATTTAATTCTTGAAAAGCACTCAGTGTAAAGGTTTTGGGAGGAACTTTCTAAACGCTTTGCTTAATAAAGCAGCAATTGTGTGAAAATGAGAATAGACAATGATTGCAGAGACAGTAGAATATGATTTCTGAAAAAAAATAATAAAATAAAATAAAAAAAAGCCCACTGTGCAAACTGAAGTCTGCTGGTGTCAAAGAGACAATAGTAGTGGTGCAGAATTGATAAACTACACTAAAACAAAAAAACCCACTAGGCGGTGGCCATCTGCCAGTCATTGGATGAAAAGATACCTTTCTGCTGTCTTTTGAAGCTGGAACAGAATTAAAGAGGTTTTACTGAACAA
Organism: Zosterops lateralis; assembly: GCF_965231275.1. Lineage (NCBI taxonomy): Eukaryota > Metazoa > Chordata > Aves > Passeriformes > Zosteropidae > Zosterops > Zosterops lateralis. The sequence goes on along the minus strand of NC_139762.1, from coordinate 33,113,911 downwards.
GACTATAGGAAAGGCCATTCCAGATAGTGAGTCCTTACTCTGGTAGAAATGAAAATCAAAAGACATATCGGGGGCTACCCATCTCTCTGCCTGTATGTATGGTGGTCATTACTCAGCTGTGCAGTCAGAGTTTGGGGTGAATTAGCACCAGAAGATGAAAATGGAGGGATGACTACAGGGAGCAACCATGGCATGTAGTTTCCTAGCCTTATGTGGCAGTTATTTGTTGTTAATTCTCAGAGAATCCAGTGGCTGGACACAAGCTATGTAGACAAGACCAAACTGGAGTTCAGTGCCATTTCTTAAAGCTTTTCTCATGTCTTATTCTAATACTCCAAATAAACATGGACTGAGAAAAAGAGAGAAAACATATTTTCTCTCATTGCAAACTTCTCCTGAAATTATCAGTGGCACCTCAAAAATATGAATGAACTTTGATCTTAACTCTGTGCTTCAGTACAAGTCTTCACAAAAACATCCAGTGTGAATACATGCTACCAGTTGCTTCTGAACACAGGGAAACAAGCTGAAATAAAATATGACGCAGAATGTACAAAAACAGCTTAGGAGAAATGTGGGCATACTGCAACATTATGTTGGACATATTTTTATCATAGCTGAACATCTAGTTCTCAAAAAAACCCCCAAAAAACAACAACAAAAAAAACCTCCACCACTCCCCAGCTTCTAAAGCCTATTTTCCTTAAATTTGTCTTTAAAAAGCTGTTTAGATTCAATTGTTTCTGGTTCAGACAAAAGGAACTGTCGAAAACAGCATACATTAAAAAAAGGGTATTACCTTTTCAGTTTTAGTAGACTCACTGGCAGCTTCAATGATGAAAAATTTTAAGCACAAGTTATATCTCGTATCTGATGCCAGGTAAAAATAGAACTACAACAGACAGTAAAACATACTCCCTGGTTAAAGTGTAAGGAAATGAGGGCTTTTCCCTGCTCTACCCATCAGTCTATAAGTGAAGTTTATACCTAAACAATACAAGGAAGGGTGCATTAGAGGTAACATGGGTAACACAAAAACATGTAGGGAAGGATTCCACACTGGAAGTGTATAGTAAAGCAGGATGTGATTGAACAGAACCAGACTTGCCTGCACAGAGATAAAAACAAGTATTTGGATGATGAGAGTGCAGCTTTTGTATTATTGAACATACCTACCATTTAAAAAAATATATATCCCTTCCATGTTGGAGGAATCTATTCTTCCTAGGGAATTCATCTGAGTCTACTTCAGTGTCTTCCTTGAATCTTGTTAGGGCAGATTTTTCTATTACTATTTCTTGCAGCAAGCATTGGACTTTATGTTGTGGAGGGGATAGATTCATTCTTTGAAGACCTCTTTTTTGTTGTCTTTGGGCTTGAGGGGGTTTCTTTGAAGGCTGGTGCTAATATGCCTGTGAGGGTGCACTCTTGTAGGCTGCATTGATCTGAGTCAGTCTTGCCTGAGCTCTGTGAATGTCAACAATTTAAGAATGAAGAAATTATTTCAACCCTCAGATGCCTTCACAAGAGTGAAGGAACTGCAGAGATGAATCCTAGGTTACAGAGGATATTGTGCAATAGGGAGGATTTGGGGAAAACCAGGTAGAATTCATACATCCTCTGCCTTGTGATTAGTGGGGGGAACTTTTTTGCAGACAATAAAGTGACTGAAAAGAAGCAAGAGAACTGAGTAAGAAAAGAATATGCCTGGCATCAGAGAATCCAATTCTCCACAGCTGGGCACTTTGGTGCATGCCCATCTCATGTCAAGACCCCTGTGTGTCCTCAGTCCATGAGGTGAGTGCATTGGATAGCTAAGGCACCACCAGGAGGCATTCATCTGAGAGAAACACACCTTCCCATGGGGAATTTCATATGCTGCCTGTGGGAGAATATTGGCATGCAGCTGTGTCCCTGGGCAACCCAGAAATGTTGATCTTGGCCACACTTGCTGGCTTACTTCCCACCTTGGCTTGAGGTTTGGATTGCTTAACTATCCCCATGCAACCACATGCCTGCTGCAGGATGGGGGACACTGCATGACAGGCAACAAACATAGTGTGGGCATGGAGGGATTATGTATAGGAGCATTATGAGTCTCAAACCAAACATGTTTTCTACCCTTATAGAACTGTAGTGAATCTCAGTTCTAGTGGTCCATGACGAGATGGCAAAAAGGCACCAAAATCAGTTCTCTTTCCTTTTTATAGTTCATCCACCCCATATGAAGCCCAAATACCAGGTGCAGCAGGAAGCACTGTGCCCTAGCTGCAGAATTATTTCCTTCTGCCATTAAAAGGAATCTTAATGCACAGCAAGCTCCATTGAAGTGCAAGTGAAGGGCCCATTTCATAAAAGATTTAGGCACTGTCTTGGTGTATACTTTTGATTTGTACAGCAGGGAGCTTATACTTGGGAAGAAAAAGGGGAGGGGGGAGGACTTTGCTTTAAATTACAGCTTTTTTTCCTATTCATTTTGCATTCAAAAGCACAAATATATTTTCTCTTTCTCTTCACTTGATTTATGACCTTATAAAAATGAGATAGGATCAGCCCAGAAAGAAACAAAGGTTAGGTCCTCCCAGAGCCTGAAGCCTTTGTGTAAGTCCCTGAAGAACAGCTGTGCAAATTACATTTGCTGCTATCAGATAAAGTGGAGACAGAGAGCAGTTTTTCTAACAGGATCTGGACAAGATTCCATTTTATTTTGTCGTTTTGAATGCAGGTTTGATTTTGTTTGCTGGTAATCACAGCCTTTAATGCTACCTTGCCAAAAATGGCTATTGCAGGAGAACTCGCATCAATATGATATCAGCACAGGCAGAAAGAGAAACATCCTGTTTATGTGAATGTCCCTAACAAAAGAAGTCAAGATCTAAACAGATAGAAGAGAATGCCAGTAACCATGAAACAAACTACATGCCAGATGTTAGTCACGCTGCTTAGAGCACTAGGAGAAGTTGATCAGCTATTATGTTGATGAGTGCAGCTTATGAACCTGTAGAGAAGGGAAGCGACAGTTGTCATTTGCATGATTAAAGTCTTGTGTAGTACTTCTACATTAAATCATAAACAATTTCATTTTACCTGAGTATATTAATTAAAATGTTACATTTTAAGGCATTTGCTTTCCTTTCTTTGCAAGTTCATATAAAGCATTCAAAAGTAGAAATTAATTTTATTTTACAGACTAAGAAAGCCACAGAATCACAAATCAAATTAGATTGAAAAGGACTTCTGGTTCTAGCCCCTGCTTAGAACGTGGTCAGATTCAAAGTCACAAGTTGCTCAGAGCTTTTAGTTAAATTTGAGTATCTCTATGGAAACTAGATTTTATTTTTTTTTTCATTGCTTAACCATGTTGACAGTGGAATTGTTTTCCATCCATCCAACCAAGCAGAAATTCCCTTGCTGAAAATTGTGTCTGTTTCCTCTCATCCCTTTACAGTGCACCTCTGCAAGGACCCATCTTTGCTGTAGTCCTCCAAAGGCCCCGTTGGGTTGCTGTGAGGTTCTCCTGAAGCCATCTCTGTTCCAGGCTGGACAGGCTCAGTTCCTGCAGCCTCACTTAGCTGGCAGGGGCTCCAGCCCCAGTCATCTTTGCAGCCCTCTGCTGAGCTCACACCATTTTTTGGATCTCACTTCTGGAAGATGTAAAACTGGACATAATGGCTACACTATTACCACAGAGGAAAGCTGTGGCCTTTTATGTGCTGTCTCTATTGGTTTGACCTGTGTGTTTACTGAGGGTGCACTCCATCCCTTTGTCCAGGTGGCTGAGGAAGATGTTTAACAGTGCCAGCACTGGTATTATCATTCACAACAGCTGCTAATTGTACTGACTGCTATGTTGTCTTTTCAACCCAATGGTCCATCTTCTCATCCATCAAGTATTGGTCATTTCTGAACCGTGCTTAACTTCTGCTACTGCTTCTCTGTCCTGTGATGGAGGTGACTTGGAGCAGAATACTCAGGACTTGCAGAATGGTAACAAGTTGTCTAAATAAAATCAGTATCTGATTGTTTTGAGATTTTTTGAGAAAGTAGTTGTGTTTCTCAAAGACTAATAGGAGTATTTTTTCTTGTTTAAAGCTCCTTTGGGTTTCCAGAAATCTTTGAGAAAGGAGAGTGTGGGAAAGACTAAGGTTGAAAGTGAAGGGACTGAAGCCAAGACCAGCAAAGTATGGATTTGTACAAGAATAAGGCCTGTATATACCCAGAAATACTTGTAGCTAGCACTATAAGCACTTATGCTACTCTATTTGTTTCACTGTTTGATTAAGGAAGGAGATATTTCCCCTGCAGCAGTGCATCCTTTTTTCAAATAAAAAACTTTCACAGAAGCCTTTGAATTTTGATAGAACTTGAGCAGGTTGAAAGGAAATATCTGACTGTGCTTGGTTTGTTGATACTAGGTAGATTTTTCAGTAGTATCAAATAACCTACTTTACTATATTAGCAAGCACCCATTTTGAATTTTATTAAAGGATACAAGGAACAGTAGCAGCATTATGATACCATTTTATGTTACATATCTGCTTGATAATCAGGCTATGTATTCAAAATGAAATAATTTCATACCGAACCCCAACTTTACAAAACAGTGTCTCACAGGATCTTTTGAAACGTCAGTTCTCTGTTTGAGGTAGCTTTCTTATTTTCTGGAACTGCTGAGAGTTGTGGTGGGACCATATAGCTCCAAAATTTGCAATTCATGATGTGGTCAGATTTCACTATCCTGACCAGCCCAAGGTGGTGGAAACACCTTATGCCTCCTTGTTCAAAGCAGCATTTGATGGCCACTTCTTGATCCCTGTTTTTTCTGTACTGTAATCTGATAGTAATGAACAGTTCTGGCTCTTTCTTGCCTGGCAGGTAATAGTGGGAGCTTCCAAGCTACACCAAGATCATAGTTAAGTCTGTCCTAAGATGTGGTGCAGATTTTAAACACAAGGAGGTAGAGGGGCATGCAAAAAAAAAAAAAAAAAAAAAAAAAAAAAAAGAGAAGTAAGGGTAAATAAAATTTAGCACTCTCAAGGTGTATATCTTGTGTGAATGTATCTGTGCATTATCATTGTGCTCATTACTTATTTTTCTCAGAAACATCAGCCTCAAGGGCAAAGGTGAGGTGACATTGTAGCATGACATGCTTTTCTAAAAGCCTCTCAATGGGGGTTTAGATTTTAACTCTTTTCCCCTCGTCTTCTCTTGAATATGAAATGGTTTCTAGCTGGGCTGTTCAAAAGATTCATAAGCAGAGTCCAATTCATGTTGGTGATTCATTTGTAAAGCTTTAGGTGAAGGGAAACAAAAACCTGCAAAGAATTTCCAACAGAAAAGTGTATGTGGAGGAGTTAGAAAACAATTTCCTGTATGGACCAAAGCCTTCTGCATGGCTGAGTGTCAAAACTGCAGCAGTCACACTACATTGACTCCCACACTGGCATTTTGCTACTGCCTCTATATGCACTAGAGCAGCAAAGACAGAACACTGTGAACTGGGTTTTTGAAAGCCAGGATGTAGAATTCAATCTTTCAGAAAGCAAAACATCGTCAACGAAAGACAGTGATTTTGCTTTAAAGCCACCTGGGAGCAGAGGGAGAACACATGTTCAAGCACTCAGAAAGCTGAGGCAGCCTCACATTGTTCTGCTCCCAATTTCGCCAGTGAGATGTGAAACTGAAACATACAGAGAAAAAGCAAGTTGCCTACCTGTGCTGACCTTGAAGGCTGCTCTCCTCCTGAGATAATTCTGTTTAGCCATTTGTTTCTTCTCCTGAGCCTTATGCTGAGATAAAACAGGAAAATGATGAGGGTGGGGGATAAGGGGACACAGCCACTGCCAGCAGTGTGGAAATCTCAGTGGCTTTTGAACATCCCCATGCCCCCGACTACACCAGCACAAGTCAGTGTTGCACTGCTATGAGAGCAGCATTGCATTCTGAAGAGCAGCCCCTAGAGTTGCCCCAAAGTGTTACTCCACTGGATATGCTGGAAAACAGCTATTAAGAAGAACACAAAATGAATTTAATGACTGAAGAAATAGCCACTGAAGTCACTGTGAATGTAAGACAAACATTTTGCAATGCTAAGTTTTGCCATGGGACAGTAGACAAGAAATGAAATGTTGTTATCTAGATTTCCTAGATATTTCTTAATACTTTTTTGGAAATAAAAGAGAAACTCTGATAAAAGTGAATGAAACCACTTGAACCCTTTGCCCTGCATCACAGGTTGGCAGAGAAATGAGGAAGAATGTTGTGATGCCTCCAGTTTTTCCAGGAAACTAGCAGTACTCAGGAAATTGGAGAAGCTGGAGTCCCTTGCATGGATGTGTGCCAGAGACAAAAGCATTGTTGTAACAGCTGAAATCTGTTTCTACAGGCCTCATTGAGCAGGGCATAAGTACATACTTAAGCCTATCCCAAGCCAGCAAGGAGCAGAAGTGTGGGCTGAAGTTCCAGTTGTGCTACCGATTGCATGTGGCAGTTGTGTGACTCTCACTATGGTTTTGCTCTGCTTCAACTTCTTTGCTGTATCTAAAGTAATTATGTTAAGGTGATCAACCTGAACTGTAACATGGCTTTAGGTTATCTTAAACTAATGAAGGCAAAGATAGATATTTACAGTTTCTGATTCTGCACAACTATTTAGGTGCCCTGAGCCATGTGCTAGTATCCATGTCTTTCCCTTTGGACACACAGGGTAGTTGGGCTCTCAGGCTTATGAGTTCTGAATCACATTTTAATTAGATGACTAAAATGCTTGTTATAAATATCTTTCTAAAAAGCAACATTTTAACTGTGAGCATAATTTAGTGTTGAAATCAATTTCAAAAATAATTTCAATTTGTCATCACTTGCAGTCTTTCGTGCAGTGTTCATAAACATACAATTCCCCTCACTTATGTGGGATTCTTATAGGGCACATTCTGGCACTGTGTTGCATAAACTGACTCAAGTCCATGGTGTGCTTTACAGTGTATTTCTCTTGAGGGAAGAACTGTGTACACCAGGATGGTTTCTTTTGGTAGCAAAATGTAGCATACGTGTGAGAGCCTGCTTTTCCAAGAAGGTGCCTGGCAGTGTTTTACAATAACTGCAGTTTCCTGTGAATATACACTGCATGCTATAGTCAGTTGATGGATGATCAAAGCATGACTTACTAAAACCAGATTGTGATCTAACAGAGACAAGTTTCCTAGCCAGCCAGCCAGGAATGACTGCTAGATGATGCTATGCAATGTCTGGAAAGGTGGTATAAATGACTTTCCAAGTAACAACTTGGACCATAAGTCTTGGTTTTCCAACTGCTGTACATAGTGATTGCTTGTAGACACTGAAAAAGAGCTGTGATCATTCCTGATAAAGCTGCAGTTTTCTCTCATTATTTTTTGAGTGCCTGGATGGAGAAAAAAAGCTCAGACCAATTCAGATTTTTACCCTGGACCTTTGCCTTTTTATCTCAGGAAAAGGAACTGTGCCTCTGAGATGGCATCAAATGCTTTAGGTAGTTCCAGGAGTGTGAGAAAGGATGTTTACTGTGTAGCCACTGACTAGAGGAGATTTTTCTTCCACTGAAATGGTTTCTCATCCAAGTCCTGGATCTTAAAATACCCATTCAGCTTCATTTATACAAGGCTACGCTTAATCCTAGGTAACTGTTTAGGAAGAACGGAGAAGAACTAACCATAGTCAATGGCAGATTGTTACCCATGCACCCAGGACACTTTGCACACCAAATAGTGCTTTTGAAGAGAGCTGCCTTCTGTGAGTTTCATGTCAGCTATTTCTGTCAAGTGGCACCAGCTTACCCTGATGGAGGAAAAGTAACTGTTTAGTCAAGTTTTTGGTTCATGCCCTCTCCTCAGTATGTGAAATTTTGTTCAGGTTGAAGGTAATGGGCACTGGAAGCCTTGATGGAATGCTGGGTGTAGTGGTGTCCTTTTATGCTACTTTGCATTTCTGACACTCTTTTGATCACAAGGTCTGTTCAGAACTGATTAAATCATCTGTGAATCATAGGAAAGCTTGGGGTGAGATTTGGCAGTATCAGTGGAGGGATGTGGGCAGAAGGTTTTATGGGACTATGGGACAACGTCAGCTTTTATTTTCTGCCACTTAGTACTTTGCTTTCATGTCTCTGGCAGGGGAACTTGTACAGTGGCAGAAAGCAAGGGAGGTATATGCAAATGGTAGGAAGACAGAGCCATATGGTAGTCAGTGTGCTGATTGTCAGTGCTGTCAGTGCTAATGCCCCCTAAGCCCCTCATGTTTTCCTCTGGGGAAGAAGACATTTGCATTTTAGCAGACCTTGGTAGTTGCTGATGCCTTTGTGGCCAAGCCAGAGGCTCTGGACTTATGGCTGGTATCCTAATGAAATGATAGTTGTGATGTTCATAATCTTGAGAGCAGGGTTGGCAAGCAGCACCTGGCTAGCTACTTGACCAGAGATTATCTGTGACAGTTCTAAAGAAGAAAAAGTGAAGAATTTGGCAAATTTAGTCTGGCAGTCTCACCACAGTGGGTTGAAACTCACCACTAGTGTTGTTGAAACTAGATGAACACTGATTTATTTCACTACCTTCAATATACCAATGAGTTCTTTTGTGAATGCTACAGTCTGTGGAATGCAAACGTGATTTTACTCCCTGTTCCTTTACTGCTCCTCTCTTCTGTTTTGCCTACTAACTGCAAAACAGTGAGACTGAATGGTGTCCTCAGACTAAGTGCTGTGTATTCATCCGTATCAACACAGCCTCCAGAGAACAGGTTAAACAACAAATGGTCTGTTTGGATATGCCTTACCTTACAGTTACTGTTTTCTCTATACCTTGGGTAGGACAAAGGTTTCAGGCATGGAGTCTGTCTTGGAAATCCTAACAAAGAGTTTTAAAACAATTTATAGTTTTCTTGTGATGTAACCACAGATAAACCGTGTTTATTTAATTAAGGCATGTAGTTGATATCCAAGACAATGAATATGTAGGGCATGAATGTTAGACTTGAGAGCTTTGTCACCTTTGGATGAAGGATAATGTAAATGTTCTCTCATGGCTTAGTTATATTTTTTGCCCATTTTACAGAAATGTGAATGAAAATTTAGGTGTCTGCAGTGCAGCTGCCAGGGTTTGAGCTGCTTGCCTTAATTCATTTTATAGTCAGTGGAGATAAAAACGTCATTTTTAAGACCTGCCTTATTCAAAACCCAGTGGCCAAATTCAAAACTACAAAGTCTTCTTTATTTCTATTGACACGAAAGGGGGCTTACTTTAGTGGTTCTTGTGCAGGTAGACTATAGATGGCTAGAATCCAAAGGTGAAGAATTAGAGTGAGGAACTGATTCCATTACATTATTCTTAATTTTGAAATGCATTTATTTGATTGTTAATGAGATCCAATGTGCTTCAAATTTCTAAAACAGAGCAAGTTCTTAGCCATTCCCCAAGTTGGCTCAGCTTTGTTAGTGGAGCTCACAGACAAACTGTCTGGTTTTACATGACCCAATTAATTTTAATAACTTCCCATTCAGACAGCATTCTCACTTGCCAGAAAAGAATTTTTCATGAATTACTAAATTAATAATCAGTTCTTACTGACTGTTATCTTCAGTGGAAGCTGATAGGAAGATGTTCTTGGCTTGTAATACAAGCCTAATACAAACTTCAGGGGGACTCACTAAGTTTCATCCTATTTTTATCAGCCTTCTCCAGCCACCTATATTCCTCTTTTCCCAGATGCCTTTTATTAGCCTGTTGAAAATCTGTGGGAAGTGAGACACTTTAACCTCTGAAAGATTCACAACAGGTATTTACTCATTCCTCTTCTAACAAGTCAAAATAACCAAACAGTATTAGAGATTGAGTCACCACACACCAGTAAAAGTAGCTTACAAGTCCATTTGTTTATTATTACCAGAAAGCTACCTAGGTCTTAATTAAACTGCAGATCTGTCTCCCTGAGACAAATACAGTTTGGCAAGAATTGGGAAAAGGGAAACTCAAATATGTAATTCAGTATTTTTCTCTGTAGTGTCTGTTACGGTCTTGTTTTACAATTGTTGCTGAGGACAATGTTTAGAAACAAGTATCTAGCTGTAAACATCTGACTCTGTTGAGGCAGTCATATATAAGGTTGCCATATATAAGGGCAATCATATATGTCCTAATTATTATCCTATAGGTTTGACTGTTAATTGTAATGTGGGATGCTGGACTGTCTTCCAAGCTCTATTCTTCAAAAACTGTGCTATAAATTAATGAAAACACTGGAAGAAAAGGGAAGAATTGCTATTGTCTAATCACAACAGTCCAGGCAGGCTGCCATAACAGCATTTTTTAAGCCCTAATTCAATAATTAGATCCAGCTACAAATGTATTCGTTTAGCCAAGTCCTCTAGTTGGCAAAATGTCTCAAATTTCCTTTGATAAATGCTGTTGTTTGCTTAATACATCGTTAGATAGTTTACAAATTGCTTGTCTGTAAATTACTATGTTCAATAGCAACTTATTAATTAGATTAATTTGGTTTGGTATATTGCTAGAAATAACTTATCTTTATATGAATGTATAATTTTATTTCATTACAGTTACAGATATAACACTGTTTACTAATGATAATGTATCCAATTTTCAGAAAATACTGCAAATGTCTTGCAAGCCAAGTATGAAAAAAGGCATTTTTCCAGGGTTTCAGTGAGAGGGAACAGTCTTTTCTTGAGGAAAAGGAAGATCCATCTCATGTCTTTTTCATGTAAAACGCCATGTGCTTACTGTGACTCTCTTCCTGCAGGTTTTACATGGCTGCTGATGTGGCTTGTTGGGAGACTGGACTGTAAGAGTCCTGTAGTACAGTTCTGGCTGCTCCAGGTAATCTAAGCACATTTCAGACAGATAAATGCATGCAGACCCCAGAGTTAGTACTGCCTACATGCAGAAGTACACCTCTGTAGATGAGGTTCCAGTAAAACCAGTAAAACTCTCCACAAGCCAACATCCATAATTTTCCATGGGTGGTCTCAACTGGATCTATGTTGACATCTTAGGACAATCTGGTTTGCTATCCTAGTTTCTTTAACTCCCTGACTCCTGTTCCCTTTCAGAAGGCTCCAGACGTGTTTGTAAACACTTAGAGGAGACTGAAAGGGGAGAAGATTATGATGGGCAGGACAAAGACAATTTCTCCTTTTCTCCAGGTGTGCTGGATACCTCAGCACAGGGAGAGCTGTTTTGGCTGGCCACCTCCTCTTCTCCAACCCTGCCCTTGCTGTCTGCTACTTCCTTGAATGACAAGATTGCTCTGATCATGTTTTCCCACAGTCCCTTTGAGCAGATGTCCCACAGGATAACTCAACAGTCACGGCTCTCAGGAGTGCTGTTGGAGTGACACTTGAGGGCCCTTCAAGCCATAGCTCTGGACACAGAGTTGAAAATGTCCTTGTGTGGATCACTGTACCCTAAGCAGATGGTTATTGCCTTCCTGCACTGGTAGATGTGGAAGGCAGTATCTCTCCCTGGACTTTTGCTTATGCCAGCAGACATGCTGGACTGAACCTTTCTTCCTTTACCACCACCCAAATGGAAAGCACAAAGCCATCTGGATTTGTCCTCAGCCTCATTACCTCTCCTAATGGCTGTACTTCACTACCTTTAATGTTATTCTTAACAATATCAGAGAAACCTATTGGTCACTAAGCAAACTTACACGATACCTTGTACCGTGCAGACTGTCTTCTGAACCCCCAATTGAACATGATTTTCTTTTCCAGTCATCTGTCTCCCTGTTTCTGTTCAACAGCTGCAGTCCTCTTATTCAGCAGAAAAAATCAGGCATAGTTAAAATAAAACAAACCCAGAACAAATACAAACAAATCAAATTAAAGAAAATGTTTTAGAGCATTTCAGTACTCACATGATGTTGTGAGATCGTTTTATGTCTAAAACAGTAATATTATTTCTGGCAATCTATCTCATGCTATTCTTTTGTTGATTTTTCCAACCTCTCAGGAGCTTGGAATGAAAATATTTTACTGATGTTACTATCTCTGGGAAGAGCTTGTCAACATAGATCCAGGTTTATGCTGAAAACTCAAAAGGTTTGGTATGTGGTTTTGTATTTTTCCTTCATCAAAGAGATTATGTGGGACTAAGGTCTGTTTACATGGAGGCAGCTAGAGATACTGACTGTAATTGAAACAAAAGGCGACCTTTCATATTTGTGTACACATATATGCAAATATCTCTTTTTGCAAATGATAATATAATCATATGAGAAAGTCATTACATGCATTACAGTAGGTCCCTCATATGAAAACTGAGTAGACACTCTAGGAATATATGTTCTATAGAAACCTCTCTCTCTCTTTCTCTCTCTCTCTCTCATTTTTGCAGTAACTCTCTGAGCAAGGGGATCAATGAAGCCTGATTTGTATGGATTTGTGTCTTGAGGTTGAGACCTTGTCTGGACTTTGAGGTCTCATATGAAGTGCTGCACTTTTTACCTCAGTGAAGCATTAACCACAGCTCTTAACTGGCTGCCTAGTTTCAGAATACTTTAAAGGATTTAATAGCTCTTGGATTTGGATTTTGGGTGCCTCTCAAATGTGCTTGATGAGATTAGGCATTTGAAGACTCACAGAGAGATCTCAGATGCTCAAAGAGGCAGTATCTTAAATACAGTTTCTATAAAATTAAGCTAAAGCGTCCTCACCCACATATGGAGAAGAAGCATAAAATATGAATTAAAACAGAAAATATGAATTTAAACATAAACAGAGAATTTAACAGCTAAGGAAGAAGAGATACATTCGCAGATTAACCATTAATCACACAGGGGAAATCTTCCATTGCCTGAGAGAATTTAACACCTAATTGCAATTTGACTCTTTTAAAATTTCCTACACAATCTCTTCTGTAAATGCATGTAAAGCTCCTCATATTGCACATTAAAAAAAAAAAAAATCATGTATATGCCTATGTGTCTGGGGGGTAAAGGAATTTGAATTTCACTTGTAGCTGTCAGAAAAAGTCTCTGGTTCCAGAGGTTCATTTCTGTGTTTGCTTTTTAAAATTTTAATTAAAAGATATTGATTTGTCATTTTGAGATTTCTATGTTTAGTTAAAAACCAACCAACCAACCAACCTGAACAAACTCCATCGAGGATCTTATTGGCTTTGGAGTTTAATTTTGGCCTATAAGAGAAAGAGCAATAGCTTGATGACAACACTGTTTTGACAGAAAAGACCAGATAGATGAGCTTTAAGAGTTTTAATTTCCCTGAGGGGTCATAAGGTCCCCTGCTACCAAGTATGTTAAAAAGACAAGTCAAATTGAAGGGTTGAGTCAGGTTCATTAGCTCTGGCAAATCACAGTTACCACAGCAAATGCATTCTTCCTTGGGTTTGTATGAAAGCAAAAGTTTGCTACACACCAAACAATGTAAATACAACACTGTATTTACATTAGTTTTGCCCTCATCATCATGGCTCAGTGATTCTTAAAAAAGGTCAAATTGCTAAAGGAAATGCCAAGAGATCCATTTAAGATTTCAAACACCCTCCTGCACACCTGCCCTCTCACAATTCGGGTTCAAACCACAGCAGCAACAAACCCAATGGCTCAGGATGCTCCTGAGCTCTCTTATCTTTGAGTGCTGAAGAGTCAGTAGCAGGGAGCATGTCCCAATTCCATGGATGATTCACGGGCAGGACACAGGCTGAGCAGCCATTTGAAGATGCTCTGAGAGTTTTGAAGGCTGGAAGAGGTGCTGGGGACAGAGTGGCAGGCAACTCTTAGTGAAGTGCAGGGAGAAAGGGTCAGATGCTGAACTTGAAGAGGTTCACAGGCTGTCAAACGAAAACTGGGGGTTGAATTAAGAGAGGCAGCTTCAGATCTTCCAGCTATGAGTCACACAAATCATGAAACTACTTGAAATACTTCACCTACTCATACATCTCCTTTATCTTTAACCTCTTCCCTCTTTTTTGTAGTTATTCTCCTGTTCTGCTTTCTTTCAAGTTACACCCTGCACTGTTTTCCTGCTTCCTTGTCCCCTGTTCCCATTTTGGTATCTTTCTGCTCTGAGCATTTTGCAGATCTTTCACATTTTGGAAATACTACAAGCAGTACTTCTGAGCTTACACAGAATATTTGGTCTATATGGTGACATAGTACTAAACTGTTTTTCAAAATAATTACTTGAGAAAATAAAGAAAGGATTTTTTTTTAAGCATGCACGAGCCACATACATGCCCTCAATCTGATAATGAATTTGTGCTATTTATATCCATAGGAAATTGGTGACATTCAACATTTATAATGCAGCTGAGGTCCCACTCTTTGATGGAATCCCACTCTCTCTCAGTTGGAGAGAGATAAAAACTCAAAAGTCAAGTTATTCAGCCAGAAAGCAGATCCCTTGCAGCTCTGAGGTGTGGACAGGTTGGTTTTGTTCTGAAGCTGAGTGAACCAATGAAGAACTGCCAAAGCAGAAAAAGGTGAGCAGTGCCCAGACTTCTGCAGCGTTATCTCCAGCTGACAGCACAGTGGCTGAATGGTCACCTGCTGCACTTGTGCTGGGGGTGAAGTGATGAGGGCCACATACACTTCCCTTCTTGTGACTGGAAAATGTGTCCCAATACTGCTGTGAGGTACTGAAGTGGCAGAATAGAGCAAAGCTTTCCCTAGCCCTTCTCTTTCACAGGGTCATTGCACATATTGTGTTTAAAGCCAGAAACAAAAATCTGCCAAGGCCAGGCTTCTCCATGTCAGGAGCATAGGAGCTGGCAGGATCTCAGAACATGTCAGGGGCAGTCTGCAATTCATGTGCATTGGGCCTGGAGTAACATTTGGCAAACTAAAATTTGTAGGATACAATTGTCAGGAGAGCATCCCACAAAAAATGGACCTCCTTTGATGTTCATCTGGATGTCCTATGGGAGGTGGGGAGTACACAGCTTACCTCCTCCTGAATGGGAAAAGAGGTGTTACAAACAAAAACCTCCTTGCCTGCTTTTTGCAGAGATGGGAAGAAGAAAATGGGGAGAAGAAAATCAACTCAGTTTCTGAAAGGGTAGGAAAGCATCCACTCCCATGCCTACTGCGGCAGGATTGCCTGGGGAAGGGGAAGGAGTGATTTGCTGGTTGTGTAGTGAGTGGGGGTGTTGTGTTAGAAAAAAAACTTGGTTTCTTTTCTTCTTCTTCCCTGCCAGGTCAGGGAGAGAAAATATTCAAAAAGGACTGCTGCCTCTCAATGATATATGGCTTCTGCACACCAGTACTCTGCAATTCTATTTCTGCACTGCCTATCTTCACTTCATGCAGGGAAAGCTAAAGTGGCATCTATCAGTTATTCCAACAAAGTCAAGAACTCCTAATACTTCAAGCCCAAAAGAAGTGTTTATTATGCTTTGTCAGGAAATGTCTGATACAAGGTAATTCTTTCTTTTTGCAATGATCTACTTAAAAACTGATGTGAAACACATACAGGCATGAAACAGCTTGCATTGTTTTTACTGCATTTCTTTTGATTGTGCTACACCATGAAAGAAAAACAAACACTTTCAAAAAGCAGACACTCCCAGGCTCCACATCTGCAAAGTGCAGTAGAGTTGTTTAGGTCTCCAGACTCCATCTTGTATCTATTTAAACATAGATGTTTCTATATTTATATGAAGACTCTTGCAAGTAAGGGAACAAAGCTAGTCTAGATTCCACTCTGGAAGGTATATTCAAGTTTAGATCTTTTGCTAGAAAGCACCAGATAGACTGTGTCCTTAGTTTTGCTTTATATTGGACCAAATTATAAGTGTTTAATCTGGAGAACTGGAAATCTCCAATGTCTGCACATGCTCAGTGGATCTGATATTCCTTTAGTGTTACTGCTGGTGTCTACAAGGGACAGGAAATCCAGTCACCCGGAGGCCAAACCTGTTGAGAATAGGGACCACAGTTCCTCACAGCCCTGCTGTGCCTTCAGTGACAGTTCACTGAAAGCAAGATGCTCTGAACACACTGTTCTGGGTTTTTAAAATGAAATTCTTTTGCCAAATACCTCCTGACCAGATCTAGTTTTGCTCTCTGATTCCCATCCCTTTCCTATGCCGAAAAAACCCAGACTCATTCGCCATGCTAAACTTTGTGACTTAACACTAAAAACAACAGAAAATTTAATTTTAAACAATTTCTACCACAATCCTCCCCAAACCTGCAACGATCCAAACAAGAACTAGATAGGCCTATCTACTATCTATTCAACTTTCTTGACAACTGATAGTCCATATTATGCTGTACAGCTGATAATTTTTAAACACACTGCAGGGCATATTTATTTCTCTTTTGACACTGTTTACATGTTATACTTATCTTGCTTAGTTAGAAAACAAAAAAAAATTTGAGCACTGGCATAATTTTACCCTTTCTTAACATAATCAAATGACTTCTGGTTATACTCTGATCTGTCACATTAAGTCTCACTTTATTGAGTTGTCTTACTGTGGATTGTATTGTAGCAGTGCCTAAAGACTCAGACAAAGAGCATGGTCCTTTTGTGAATCCCATAGACTAAGGATCCATTATTCTTCTGGGTGTAGATACACTTCACTTCGTAATTACATCCTGAGCTGTAACAAAGTGGCTGCCAGGCAACACAGCTGTCAAAACTACATTGCAGGGCAGTGGGAAAGCACAAATCAAGTATAATAATAAAATGTTTGGGACACAACAATGTTTGGGATTATCATAATCACCCATGTCCTTGCGAAAGTATTGGTGCTGATGTTGCCAATTGGGACTCCCAGATCTCTCGGGCATTTTGAGGTCTGCAGCACAGTTTTTGTCTAAAGGCTGTCACTGTCCTGTCTCTTTTCTGTCTTTTGTGTCAGCAAGAGGCATCATGCAATGGGCCGTATCACTCTGCTAAAATAGGTGATTATTTTTTTTACACTTAATCCTTCAGATGTGGCTAATGTAATGGGCAATGGCAGCAGCAAGGAGGTGGTGCCAGAATGCGGCTGGAGCAAACCCTGTCCCTTTCAAGAGTACCCAGGTTGCCCTGATTCACGCTGTTCATCAAATCATGCACACAGGATGCAGTTAAGCTGATTTAACTGCTACTGAAAGGAGCACTTCTGCTTTACCTCACCTTTCAGGTTTCTGCCTTCCTCAATCCTGCAGCTGTTTGGTCACAAGGTGGATCAATTCAGCTGTCTGCCAATGGAAAATCCATTATATTCTGAGGTGTTATTTTTCCACCAGATCGATCAGCTGAATAGAGTCTGATGGTTACCAGATCCCACGGAAGGGTGGCAATGGGAATAACTCATCCATGGGTTGCCAGCGGGATCATAGTTTCACAGCAGCCTGAGGTCAGGTCAGTGCTGCTGAAAGGCCAGGCTGCCGCTCCATTCAGGTGACAAATAATCCAATGTCACACTGATGCTGGAAGAGGCTGTTTTCTGTCCTGGCACCCTGACACGGGCTGGGCACTGTCATCTGCCATGTCTCTACTATGGGTGACCTTGTGATCCCAGAGGAGCTGGTTTAGGGAGCACATCAGTGATGAAAAAAACCTATTCTTTTTAAACTTTTTTTCCCCCCCAAGATTAGTGTCATGCTTAAGCCAGTTTCCTGTAAGGCTGGAGGAGTACTAGGGTCAGTCCTGAAACCAGTGGGACTTCTTGGTTGGGACAAGGCAACAGCTCTCTCTAACATGGCTGTGAAATTGGCTTGACTATAATGTCATTTACTGAGACAATTACGTACTGGTAAACTCATCCTGGATGAGCAGGTCAGCCTTATTTGTAGTTTAGAGGCAGAAGATATATAAGGGAGAAGATATATAAGGGAGACCCACATTACCATCAGTTCTGTGATCCAAATAAGAGAGAATAGAGTCTGGCAGGGATGAAGCAATTTCTGTACCATGAGTTAGAAAAGGCAGGCTCCAGAGACTAAATAAAGTCCCCATAACTCATGGAACTGAATTATTGATAAGTCTTTTACAAATAGTAAGAGAATTGGTTTCTGCCATTGGGAGGTCTCTTGCAGGGGGTTGCCTGAACCATGGAAGCAAGTCATTCACCTGGGATGAACTGCTTGGTTTTGCTAGTACCAATGCTGGCTGGCATTGGAGGATGAAACACCTCTTTGAGTGAAAAAACCACTGGGAAGGGAACAGAGAAGATCTTCACCCCTTGCAGCCATAAATAATCACTGGACCAGAAGGTAACTCGGGCAAGTGGGAACGGGACGAGGCCTCCAGCCCAGGCAGGCTTAGCGCTTGGGGGTCACAACAGGCTGCTTGGGACTTCCTCCAGCGCTGTCTTGACAGCCTCCAGCAGGAAGCCGAGGCATCCAGCCCCTGGAGGAGCCCGAAGCCTCTCGCCGGGGTTCAGACCCGCGCTCTCTGAGCGTGCTGGCCACTCTCCCACGTGTTCTCGCCGCGTGTGCGGGTCGGTGCGGGGCGCCAGGGCCGGCGGGGGCAGCCCGGGCGGCGGTCCCTGAGCGCAAAGGAGTTAACAGGACTTTCTGCCTTTTCCCGCCCGCGCCTCCTCCACCCTCCTCATTACCTGCACTTTATCACCGCCGGGGCCGCGGGGCGGGAGCGGTGCAGGGCCGGCAGGGCTTCCTGCGGCGCCGGGGCCGCGCCGTGCGGGGGAAGGTGCGCGAGTGCAGCGTGCGGGGAGCGCCCGCCCGCCCGCCCGCCGAGCGCTGCCTGTGGGTGGGAGCGCGGCTGGCGCCGGGGCCGGGCGGACGGGCGAGCGGCTCTACGCACCGCAGCCCGGCAGGGATGCGGCATGGCCGTGGGCTCCGTGAAGATGCCGTCGCCGTGTGAGGGCGCGGAGCTGACCCGAAGCTGGAGCCCCGGCGGCGGAGCCCAGGAGCCGGCGCCGCCGGTGCAGCTGCGGCAGAAGCTGCGGGAGCTGCCGGCGCTGCTGCGGAGCGGGCTGACGCTGCGAAGGAAAAGCGCGGCCGCCGCCGGCCGGGTGAGTGAGTGAGGAGAGAAGGAGGGAGTCGCCGGCGGCGCGGGGCAGAGCCCCCGCCCTGCCCTGCCCTGCCCGGCGGGCCGCGGTGCCCGGGGCAGGCGGGGCGGTGTCCCCGGGGCAGGCGGGGCGGTGTCCCCGGCCGGGCCGCGGTGGCGGGAGGCCGCGGGCTCGGGGCGCTGGCCCCGCGCGGGGCCGGGCGGCGGCAGGGGCGGAATGAGGGAGGGATGAAGGGAGGATGCCCGGGCAGTAGCCGGGCGGCACCGCTGCACCCACCGGGAGAGGTGCCTGCGGGGGGCCCCGGGCTCCGGCTCCAGCTCTGGTATAACACGAAATACCGGGGTGAGAAAGCGTCCCTGTCCCATCTCCGGTCTCCTCGAGTGGCTCTTCCACTGTGTCCTTTTCCCCTCGTGCTGGCTGGTGCCCGCTCTCCGCGGACAGGAGGCACAGCGCGCCTGTGCTCCGACACCGGTGCCACACGCGTGTTCCAGCAGCCCACTCCAGCCTGCCCTGGAGCCTGAGGCTGCGATGGAGCCAAGTTGGGACCCACGCACCTGGCCCTCAACCTCGCATGTCTCCTGACAGTGAGGCTGTGGGGTCTGCTGGGCGTCACCGAGATCCCCAGCTAAATTTCACTCAATTTCACCCATTTTTCAAAAGGCTGGTGGTGTGTCTTCGCAGGGCAGTCAGTGCTCCGGTGAAGTACAGCGTGACAGTGCTGTGGCTGGGAACTGCCGTGGCGAGCAGCTGCCCACGGCTCCCAACTCTCCCCGTTGTGACTGGAGCCATACTGCGGGGTGGCATTGCCATCAGAGCAGTGGCAGTCTGGTCAGACCTTACTTGGCAGGCCGACACTGGATTATAACCCATCTCCTGAGCAGTCGAAATGAAGGGGTGGGCTAATCCACGTGGGTTTGTCTGCGTGGGGAGTCAGGCGAGCTGCTGTTTTCTTTCAGTGCACTGATAAACACCTGCAAAGAGTTGGGGTGAAGTCAGCATGGTGTGTGTTTGTACCCTCATCAACTTTGCAGTACTTTGCCCATGTAAATAAATGAATTCTCTGCATGGGGAAGTTGTTGTGAAATATACCAGGGTGTGAATTTCAAAACAAACTTCCTGGGTGAATGCTTTGTTATTAGAGGATATAGAGGCGAGGACGAATAATTAGGATTAAGGTAGGATATAAGTTCATGGTAGAATAGCTGTTTTTGAGTAATGTGGATTCAGATTCCAGTTGTACGTTAATTTCTTTCCTCCAACACATTCAACACACAAAATAAAGACTAACCTGTATGGAGATGCCTAATGATTTTTACTATTCTGGTGAATTAGTAATCCACGTGATTACAATTCAAGTTGTCCATATGAACACAGAGCTGAGGGGATTCAGTTAAATAGCTAAGTCTTGCTTTGCCCTAGGAGGATGTTTGTGACAGATATCTTTCTTCCAATGAAGAAAGTCCTTTTCTGAATTGAGTGTGGTTTGTTCCTCATTAAAAGCATACTACCAAAGAAATGGAGTATGTGCACAGTGAGGAGGAGAGAAGCAGTGCAGAACTGCTGTTGGTAACAGCTTAAATACGCAGGCAGGTCTGAAACACGGTTTTAACAAAACAAATTCATGACACTTCAGGGAGACACCATGCAGAGCAGCCTCAGGTTTACTCTCCTGGTTATTCCTCACCACTACTGAAAGCATTTGACAAGTGAGCAATATAACAGTTACTCTGTAAATATTTGCTGTGGGTGAGTTAACACCCCTGTGAGAAGCCTGGGTAGTTTCTGGGTCATGCAGCTCTTCACTTGAGCTTGATGAACCCTTGGTCCTCTCTTGTTTCAGAGTTCCAGCTGAGCGTTTGCGTGCCTATGCTGGTGTTCTGTGTTAAGGACCAGCAAACACAGTGTGACAGATTTAGTGGTGGTGTCACCTATGGCTTCACCTCCCAGGACCCTGTGGGTCATGTAAAGTTTTTCTTGAACCATTTGTCTTGGTAGGCAGACTGGAAGGAGGATGATGAGTCTGTAAGGCAGTCTGGAGTCGACCCAGTGGATCTTCTGCTAGGAAGAAATTCTTTACTGTGAGGGTGTGAGGCACTGCAAGAGATTGCCAGAAAAACTGTGGATGCCCCATCCCTGGGAATGTTCAAGGGCAGGTTGGATAGGGCTTTGAACAACCTGGTCTAGCAGAAGGTGACCCTGCCTATGGCAAGGGGGTTGGAACTAGATTGTCTTTAAGGTCTCTTCCAAACCATTCCATTGTAAGATTCTATGACCTTGGAGCAGTGGGAGATGCTGTGTGGAGATGCTGTATAGCTACAGCAGGACCTTCAGACCAGTGTCTTGGTCCCATGTGGAGCATGGGAATGCTGTGCTCTGCCAACTCTGAGGTTGCAGGGACTGTCCTGCAGATGGAATTACTCAGCAGCATGTGGGGTGTTCCTAGAAGCAGGTCACACAAAGAGTCGAGCAGGGTTGTTAATTCTCTTGTTCCCTTTGGAGACAAAGCGGGCACCTGAGGTGCTTGGAGTGTCTCCCTATATGTGTGCTGAGCCAGGGAGCAGTTTCTTTTTCTTAGTTGTACCCTGAGTTGGTTCCTGTCTGCTCTGTGCATGTGCCTTTCCCCCTAAAATGGACTTTTAGAGGCATGACACTTTTCACATACTTCTAGTCAATATGAAGAATAACTTAAATCCTGTAAATGACAGTATTTGGGAGAGGAAAAGGAGATGTTACAACAATAAAATGCAGTGTTTTTTATACTTTCTCTTTTAAACATGATCCTAAAATTTTAAATGTCTTAAAGTTGGAGAAAGGAGCAACACAAACATGTGAAACAATGTTTTGTTTTGGTTTTTTTTTTTCCACCTCAACAAAATATTTCAAGTTAGTCCAAAGTTAATTTTCAGAGGGTTTTGTTTGCTTACGAAAAAAACGTAGTCTGTTCTTCCTCTCCAGTGACTTTTTCTTTGTGCCTTTTTGCTTGTTCAAACACCAAGCTGAGAGTCTTATTTGTCCAGCTGGTTTCATCAGGAGTGTTGCTCACTTAGGTGAGCTGTTTTCAAGTAAATGCTGACCAGCTGAAATCCTGGCTTGTTTAATTTCCTAGAAAAAATATTATGACCCCTGGGCAGGGGTTCTGCTTCTGATGCTGACTTGCTCAGGGACTGCCTGCAGTGCAGTTCGCTTCCACATCTATAAAGCACAGATAATCTACATGTGTGCATGCCTGGGGATTATGGATAATAAAATATAATGGAAGTGTTAAGGGTATTATAATTGTTTTAAGGATGTACTTCACTTCATGCTGTTCAAATACTTCCTGGGCTTCAGGGGAAAGGAAAGCATTGTGCAGTAGATAGTACTTTTAATTGTACATTAAAATAATTGATTACATTTTGAAAATCAGTATGGGGTGAAATAATTTTTTTCAATCTGTTTGGACATCTCAGTCCTTGGGCCTTCACACTAGACTATCTGAAAATTGTGACTGGAGATGGGGATAATTGAAAATACAGTGTAACAAAATTAGATTTCCTTCTCAGTTCAGTGACCCCCAAAACTGGAGAGCAAATAGGAATTTTTTGCTTTCTGTGTTGGGATATGTCCAGTACTAATATGTGTAAAGAACTTGGAGGTGGAAAAACACCTTGTAGAAAAAGCTGCAGTAACCATCCTGCTTGGATGTTTCTGTGCTGTGAACAGTAAACATGAATATGCTCCACTGCTTCAGTCATTTAGATAAAACAAACATCCAGTTTCTTGTCTAGGGGAGCCCAATGTTTCTTTTAAAGCTCTTAAACTTTGAACTGTACATTGGCCTTGTCCTTGATGGTGTTTTTTCTTAAATTCATTCTTAGGGAAGGTGAAGCACAGTTATCCAGGATGGCATGGATGATTAGATTGCATTTGCACAGTGAGCTGCAAGGTGTAGGTTTTACTCATCATCCTCTGCTGGATAAAATAGCAGAAAATGACTCAACCTTTTGCTGTTGTAGCTGAGTGTGTGTCAGAGCTTGTGCATAGGCAGAGGAGGGATCTGTTGTAGTGGGTCATTGTGCTCTGTGGAACTGTTCCCCTCTGCCATGTCCTTTCTCAAAATCTCTGGAAAGACCCTTCTGTTTCCCAGTTTGCCTCCTAGAGTTACGTGTTGAGTGTACGTGTAGTAGGCATGAGTACTTTGCTTATGAGCTGTCTTTGCTACTCTTCCTGCTGCCTGTTAAAGATATATTCTTCTCTTCCCTTTTCTTGTGACTAGTGATGAAATACAGTTCTATGCCTCTGGAAGCACCAGCAGTGAGGTCCTGTGGGCCACTCCATCATGCCAAAACTCCTTTTCACCACACTCAGTTTCATCCTTTATGGAGCTAATACTGCTCCTGAGAAAGCAAGGAAGTGTTCAGAAGGAGGAGGAATTGTCTTGCACACACACAGGCACACACCTTTTTAATCACCTCTTCTGTTTTCTAGGTTCATATTTACACACAGAAAAATACTGTTATACATGAGCATCAATGTTGCTCTTTGTCACAGTAATGGATCTGGAAAACCTTTTGGATGCCATGGTGTCAAACCTCATTACTCTGATATTGTGAAAGATCCTGCTGTCTGTAGAAACCTTCACTGTGGGATGTACCTTTTGGCTTGATCAAAGTCAATAGAGATATCATGACTATTTTCTCTTTTGAGACCTTGTAGTTACTTCTGTGAGGTTCCTGGAGGTCTTTGGCCAGGCAGATATTCTCAGACTGTTTTCACCTTAGCTTTGTTTTGAGCAGCTACTTTGCTGTATGTTTGTCAGGATGTAAACTGACTGCAGGGTTACAGGTTGAAAATAAACTACAGAAGCTGTGGTACAGTTGCTAAAAGTCTACATGAGTTCAGGGTGAGTTTGGAGAAGTTCATGCGAGAGAAATGTATTGAGGATACATAATCCTCATCAGGCACAGAAGGTTCCCAAGCTGAAAATAGCTGGAGGGTTGGAGTGCATTAGGGATATCTATCTTGTATTCTGGCACTAGCAGTTGTCATGCTGTTGGAGACAACTCCCCTTTGGCAGAGGAAAAAAATCAAACTATATGCAATCTGTTTTAATTAAATGAAGTATCAGATCCTCTCAACCTACATTCTGCTAAACTTTTCTTCATCTTCTATTAGAAGTTTTCAGTTGCTTATGTCATTCAAGTAGTTATTCTCTAATCAATTCATTTGGCACTATAGTGTTGTTGATGAGGTTTTGCCATGACATTGGAAATTGGCTACTGGAAACATTTAGAATTGACAGTCCTTCCTTCCATGGCTGCATTGTGGTGGTGGTTGATATTTTGGTTTTGATTGAGCTGAGAATATAGATCTGCTCATACCCAGATAATCCTCTCACGAATGACTGACATTTATCGTGGTCCGTGTTCTTGTTGGCACTTTCTCATCTTCATGCTGCTCGAGTGACCCTGTATTTCATGCTGCTGAATTACATTCTTTTCCTAACATTACACTTCTTGAAGACTCCTAATCTTCCAGTACACCATTCTGTTTACATGGGTTTTGACAATACCTCAAATTTTGTGCCATCAGCACATTTCAGTAGCATCTTTATGCTCTTTTAACCAATGTTGCTAATGAGAAAAGAAGAAAACAAAATCATAACAATTTCTCTGATACCTATGTTTATACTATAGAGACTTTGATTTTGACATTGCTTCTGCATTAAAAAGATGCAGTGATGTTTTGTGTAGATGCTGTACTGGCTGAAATCAGCATACAAAAGTGCTGGATTGACTCAGTGGGTGGGAAGTTTTATCGTCAGAAGTATTATCGAAGTTGACTGATTGATATTGGTGACATTTTGCTTTCAAGTCTGCCACAGAAGTTCTACTCAGTAACTTAATACCCCATCACTTTAGGAGCTATTATGTGACTAAAAATAGTTGTGGTAAGTAGTCTTGAATTTTTCCTGTTGTAATCAGGATTATTATATATTCCTGCTAAACGTATTCGATTAAGATAATTATCTTTCACATATCACGTATGGTATCCTTAAACTTGTCAGCTCTGTGATTAGTGACACATGA
This sequence comes from Zosterops lateralis, assembly GCF_965231275.1. Classification (NCBI taxonomy): domain Eukaryota; kingdom Metazoa; phylum Chordata; class Aves; order Passeriformes; family Zosteropidae; genus Zosterops; species Zosterops lateralis. The sequence goes on along the minus strand of NC_139762.1, from coordinate 33,088,863 downwards.
AATATTGAGCAACGGATAAAATAGCTTTAACAACAGTGACCATGGCAGTTGGTGGGGAATTTCAGTGTCTCATGTGTTTATTTGCATAATAATTTGTTTCATAGTCAGTCTTCAGTGAATTACTAAATTGAGAATACTTCTTAATTAGCCCATGTGTTATGACATCTGAGAAATTATGCCTGGATTTGATTAACTGTAGTTGAATGAAATAGAAAGTAAACCCACACTTCTGCCCTCAGAAGTAACCTAGTAAGTTTTTCAGAATGCAAAACTGTTTTTCTCCCTGAGGTTGGGGATTAGCCTGATTGACAGGATGATGCCCACTGCCTGTGGTCTTACACTGGCACTGGGAATGAGGCTGGCAATTCCTGGACTGACATGTCAGCTGCTTTCTAGCATCCCTGGGAAAGTCCAGATGCAGCACTAGCTGGTGCTGCTGCCAAGACATGGGGAATAGGTGCCATCGTGTGTCTTATGTTCATGGAAGCTGCATAAAATTGACGCAGATTTCTTGACACATCAAAAATGCAGCAGCTTGCTTTAAACTATGGGAGAGGTTCTGTTTCCTTTCTCTGCTTTGGTCCAGAGCACATCCTGATAAGCCTCCTTTTGACTTGCCTACCATAAACTAGACTTGACTGTAACCTCTTTCCCATGCTGCAAATTGAGCTCCAGCTGAAAATACCTTGAGCTCATTTTGTCTGTGCTCAGTCATTAAGTGTCTATTGTCTTGTGTTGGAAATAAAGCCTTCAGTTAAGGACTGCAGAAGCAAGTTTGATCAGCATTGCATGTTTTTTGTCTGGTTGGACAAGGATCTCACTGGTTTCACTTTTGGTTTTGCTCCCCTTCCTAAGGGATGTGGCTTGCAGGTCGGCAGATGTGGTACTGCTGTGTATGGCTTGAAAACCTATCAAGGAAGTCTATGTAGGCAATAAGATCAACTCCACTGGAAGTAAAATTAGTTTATTTGCAAAACTTCTGCTAGCGTTACATCCTGTTGAAATTCTTGATTTAAATGTGAGCTGATTGTCCCCTTAGTTACATACTTACAGGAAAGTAAACAAAATTCACTTAGTGGAATTGTATACTTTAATTTGCTTGGTTACAGACCTGTATTATTGGTTAATTCACACTAGATTTCCCACCTGCCAGGATGAATGAAGAACACTATACTGTACAATTATGACAAACTCTGTTAAGATTTGTATTCAGCTGTTGTTACTTGTATGTCCCCAGTGATTTGAATTCCATTTGCACCATGAGGAAATTGCAAAACAAGCTGTGCATTTTTATGCTGATGAAAATGCTGAAAATAGACAGTGATAGCTTTTCAAACGGGGGAAAAAAAAAGGAAAGCAGTATATACCGACTTTTCAACCCAACTCACAGAAACTGTTGTAATAAAACAGTTTTATGCTAATTATATAACAATTAAAGTAATATTTCACGTGTAGGAAAGGAAGGTCCTTGTTCTTTATACTTACACTATGTAACTTATGCTGTGTAACTTTATACTGTGTAATTTGGTTATTTAGTTCCAGATGAAGTGTTCCTTCCCACCCATGGCATCTGCTCGGCCCAGGCAGGTGCTGAATGTAGCAGCCAGTGTATGAAGGTGATGGTTCTGATTGCAGACTTTTGGTCTGGCTCTGCTGAAGCACTTGAGCCCTCTGATGGGCCTGGCTGCATTTCTGTGTCTCTTGGGATGCCATCTCCTTGAGATGTGAGCCATCTCCTGATAAGGGTTCATATTAATGCTTAGAAAAAGAACTTTCATGCTGGTTTGGGCTCAGTAGGGGCAGAAATGAAATGGGACATCTTGTACCTCTGGGCAGAGTGAGAGTGCCATGTTCTTCTGTAGTCTTTCAGGGCTGGCTTAGCTGGGCTGCCCGCTGCTCTACTCCTGTGCACAGACTCCTAAACACCCCTTTCCCCAAATCAGGCTGCTTTGCAGATCCTGTAGGGTTCATGTGAATGGATCCATTTCACTGGGATATTTTAGTTTGCTTTTTACTATCTGGGGTATAAACTTTATCCATGACACCTTTTTATTTAAACATTTTTTGTTACGCCTGTGTTTTTGGCATGAGTTTAAGGATAAAAAAGAAGTAATTTGGGCTCTAAAGCTAAAAGCCTGGAAGCAGGATGTGAGTACTTGCAAATTCTAAGTATAAAATGCAGTAGCTATTCATAATTGTCACTATGTCTTTTATCTCAGTTAACTTATTGTTTGGGCTAGTCTGACCTTGTAAAATGATCTTCTTACAGACATTATATTAAGCTAAGGTCAATTATTAATTTAATAATTTACATCCTATGGTATACAATTTTCTCTGATTAATTCCTTTTTTGAAAGATATTTTCCTGCAGAGAGACACAGCAGTCTAACTGATTAAAAGTCAATATACTTTTTTATAGTGCAAAAAGAAAATATTCTGCTGATTGAAGGAGAAAAAAGTCCTTCAATCTCTATAAATAGCAGTGGATGTGTATTCATAGCATCAGTAAGGATCTTCTGCCTTTAGTTTTAGAACTGAATTAACGCATTAAATCTTAAAATGCCAGATGATTTCTAGTTTTCCTTTTTTGAAATACTGATTGTGAGGAATGCAACTTTTTTCCCCCTTGTTCTTGAGGAAGCTGCCTTTCTTTCCCTGCTTCCTGAACCTCATACTCAAGCCTTTATGTTACTGAGACATTCATAGGCTACACGAGTTAGAGCAATAAAAAAATAAATAGTTGAGAGCCTCTCCAGCACTCTTCTGTTTAATTATGGGGTGTGTTTTATCTGTGTGTGTGTGTGTTTTGTTGTGGTAGCTTCTCCTGCAGCTGCCCCTTCTGAGCCTCTCTGCAGGTCATGCATGTGTCAGTTTCTGCACTCTGACTGTGAAATAAGTCGCAGCAAGCAAGGAGCAGTGGCTGCTTGAAATGATACCACTGGTGGAAGAAATGTATGTCAAACCATGCCCTTCATGATGAAATAGATGGTGTGCAGTTTGTAGGTCAGTATTGAGGAGGAGGAAGTACTGCATTTTGGGTTCAAAACTGAAACTAAATAAAAAGAACCCTAAACCTCAAATCCCACAGAAGAACCCTAACAGAAAATTGAGGTCCAGACCACTTGTAAACATCAAGAATTTATGATGTGGCTTGGGGGAGGGAGAGAGAGCAGGTGTTTGGGGTTTGTTTATACATTTTTTAAGATGATAAGCATTTAATTGTGGTTTTCTGGCCAAGAGGGAGCTGGAAGACCAGTGGGCCTAAAACACTTTGTAATTTCAGATGGATGTGGTAGTCATTTGCTGCAATAGACTGCCACTGCACATTGCTGAGCAGATGCTCCATTTCATCCCATAGGTAAATGCAGTTCAGTGACACATCGATTGATTTTTAAATTATGGAAGGAAGTGGGGAAAAACAATGCACACACGTGGTTAGCTTTGAAAGTTGCAAAGCTGCTGTTTATTGGGTGGCTGAAGAAATGAGACAAAAGTATCACTTAAATCTGCTCTGGATCCCAGCTCATGCACAATCCAGTGCTTTGTTGTGGTTTGTCATTTCTGCAGTGCCTGAAGCCTCTTGGCAGTAAAAATAAATCTGGGAGTGTGGGCTGTGAGTCTGATGCTGAATCTGTGTTGCAGGACAGATTGAGTTGTGTGGTGTTTGTTAAGGGAGGCCATGGGAGATCCAAGCCCTAAAGGAACAGAAGCAAAATCTAGTAGTTAGCTGCCAATGAAGAAAGAGGGGGACACAAACTGTCCCAAGCTTAAGTGTGTTTTGATTTGAGCAGGATAAACTGTAACATCTGTCGCTGCTAGAACTGATTTATGTGTGGGAATACCCTAATGTAGCCTTCCTTGCATTTTGTTGGGAAAAAATTATTTAGGTTTAACTGTTATAAACACTTTTAAAAACCTAAACAGTTTATTTTTCACTCACAAAGAATGGCATAATCATGTTAAAGTTGGATTTTTGATACTTAAAAAACTTATACCATGCATACCATCTTAAAGTAATACTCTGTCAGCTCAAAGAGTTTCTTTAAATGATTAAAAGACCTGTTCTCTTTATTCCAAATGTATAAGAGATTGATAAAAATGCTCAGCCTGTTGGAGCACAGAAATTCGTAAATAAAGTCTTTGTAATTGCTTTTGACAGCAATTGCTGCAACAAAATACATAAATTCAAAAAAAATAATAATGGTAGTCAAATTAATATCTCTTTATTTATATTTTTACTATTATGCTGAAGGATACAAAGAGGAACATTGAGCAGATATTTAATTTCTTGTTTTATCTCATTAAACAAAACAAATGAGTTTCAGATTCGTTTTACCAAAGCTATTTATCTAATTATGGCTTTCTGTGCACTTGAATGAAGGGCTGCAAATCAATAGGTCTCTTAGGTTGCCAGGACATGCATTAATATTGGTGAGTCTCCAAGCTGGAGTAGCAGGAGTGATGTCTCTTTGGTTTTTTTTCCATTCAGATATCTGTCCTCAGTTTATACAGTGTGTGTATAAACTGAGAATTTACCTAAAGGCCTGCTTTAAAGAGTTCCATTTTTAAATTGATCATTTGCAATTTAGTGTGGCAAAAAATATTTACACTGTATTGGTAGAGGTTTTATTTTAATAAAACCAAAGCAATTCTTTCAGAGGAACCTAGGGCAGATAAAAACATATTGCAGTGGGTCAAGATGATGGTTCATCTAGTCCTGTAGCCCTGAGTTTTAAGGTTAATCTAACAGGTAACAGTTTTAGCCATAAATATAATGTTTCTTGTGATTTCAAGAGAGTGTGTGGGCAAATGTTGTATTGCATGCCTCTGTCACACTGTTTGTTTTGGGTTTTTTTCTTAGTTTCAAATAGTCAGTTTATGCTCTGATGCTGGGGGCTTGTTAACATTAACCACTTTAGTTATAGCTTTTCATGTTGTGCATCTACAAATCCAGTCTTTTAATGAATCTGGATAGTGTTTTGTTTTCAGACTCATCTTGGAACACAAATTTACAAGGCTTCTCTGTGGGGTCTGGTGACAATGACTTTACAAGGGAAGGAAAACTAAATTTTGTTTTATTCTGTTGTTGACAAAAACATTTAGTTTTGATCAGTTTTGAATATCCCACCTTTAAATTCAGTGAGCCTTCCTCTGTTCCTGTGAGGCAGGGAACTTTCAACTTCAAACTACATTTAACTTTTTATTCTTTTTTACAGCTGATTTTCAAGCAAGCAATTGCAGTCCCTCTAGATGACTCCTTCCATGCTGTAATCATTTTTGTTACCTTGTTTTGAACTCTGGTTCTGCAGTGTCCCTTTGAACGAGTGATGGCTTGTGCTGAATGTAATATTCTAGATGAGACTGTACCACTGTTTCATATAAATCATGCAATTTCCTCCCTCTCCCCATCATGTGGGATTTTCATCCTAACAATCTGGTTTCTCTTCAGAGCTTCTGGGGCCACTGATTAGTTCTTCACACAAAATGTCTTCCCAGCCATTCGGGTTGCTTTCTTTCAGCTGATACAGTTAATTTAAAGCCATATAGATTGTCAGCATATTTTTTCTTGCTTTTGGTGTGAATAAACATAATTTAGCACTCTTTAGTTGCCTACCTTGACTAGATCCATTTGAAGCTGTTTATAGGCTTCTGATTGTGACTAACCAAATTTGTATAAGCAAAATTTGCTTATGTTGATACTGACATCATAAATACATTTCATGAAACAGCATCCAGCCTAGGATACAATGTTGGGGCATCTTTGTATTTTCCTTTTCACAATGAAAAGAGTCCGTTTAATCCTGTTCTTGTCCTTCCTTACTTCTGTGATTTTGATCGACTATAATGTTTTGTCTACACATGAAAGACTGCTTCAGCTTCCTCTGAGGAGTTTTCTATGTTAGGTTGAGTCCATACTGTCCTTGCTGAAGGATGAGGTACAGCTGTAGAGTGTTGCTGTGTAGGTGGTCTCTGCACATATGAGAAAAGCAGATGATAGCACGTCAGTCTTGAGTTTGTTGCAATGTGTTCTGTCAAAGGCTTTGCTGTTCTTCTAAGGAACATAAGAATATTCATGACCAGTGAAGCTCCTGTTTGGTGGGTGGACAAGTGTTTGGAAGGCTTTCCACAGGCTAGTAACCAACAACTTTGTCACATAATCTCTGAGCAGAGTTCTGTGCAAGAGTATCCCTTGACTCTGCTCCTATCAGTATTTTCTTTAAAAACTCTAGTGATGGAGAGGAGAATAAGTTGTTAAGAAGTAGCTACTGCTCTGATACATCAAAGAGGAAAGAGCAGTGAGGAAAACTGCCCTTTTTTTGTTCTTTTAAAAATAATTTATTTTTATTTTTCTGCTTAGGCAACTTTATGGCAAAACTGCTATTAGGAACAAACCTATCTAACAGGTAAACCAACAAAGGTTTTTGAAGAATGTCACATGACAGACATTTGTTCTCTATTCTTGTAAAGTACTTCATTAAAAACAGAGACACAAAATGTCCTTGTAGTGAGTGGTCTTTTGCATTTAAGAAGAAAAGTGTAGCTAACAGAGCAACACTGCTATTAAATCAGAGTTGTGGTCTGATAAAAAACAAAATGAACTTAGGCTCTTTGAGAATCCATTTATCTTGGCTGTAGAAAGGTACCTACTTCAGTTGTTTATTAAGAGCAAAACATGTTACAAAAAAACTTATGGCAGGATGGTAGGAGTCAATAAAACATCACAGTTGTCCCTTTTGTAAATAAAAATAATTCCAAGGAAACTATCCAGAGACAATAATTTCTTGTTAAGAACTGTCCCTGGTCATTGAAAAGCTAATAGTAAATTTTGTGAAACTTCTGAAACTGGAAGCCTGATTTTAATTTTTTTTTTAATTTGAGTTAAGCAAGAAAACAGACTGCATCTTTATCTCTTGCTTTAGCAGTTCTTGGTGTTATCTGACTTTTAGAAACAAAACTAAATGCTGAGGGTCTGTGAGTCATCTTCTTTTCAGCCTGAGCCAACTCCAGCTTCAGTATGTGTATGCTTGTTTCTTAAACCATGACTTTTTCCCTCCTAAATTAGTCATTGTTATCTCTTGGCACAAGTGAAGCGGTTAAAAACGTCAATAAGCATGAGGCATGCTAAAAACATGCAAACAAACCTCCCATGTAATCTTCCAAACCCCAGAGTGTTCCCATTCCTGCTACTTTGTTTTCATGAGCCCATCTGATCTTTTGATCATATCCTGATGGAGGGAGCAGGGAGGTGAATTCCAAGGCAAGGGTTTACTGACCAGGAATAATGTCCTAGAGGCCCTTTTCAATTAACTTCTGCTGGTGTGTCCAGTTTCCAAAACAGACATTATAACATTGCATAAAGAAAAAAGCAGAAAATAGATTAGATAGAGGTAAAAAAATTCTGTTGATCTTTTTTTGAAAGCTTTGCAGTTTGAGGAGATATCTGTGTATGTATTTATGTACCAAAGAATTTTGCAAGATCCTTTAAATTTTGGTACAGTTATTTCTGGTGCTGGAGAAGCTACCCAAATAGGTATTTAACCCATAGGCTTAGGCTGGTTTGGATAAAATGGGTAAAGCCCTTGGGTTTGTGGTGGTCATTCCATTGAGATGAGGATGACTTAAAGTCGCTTCTAAAAAAACAGTGTGGGAAAGAATGGAGCAAGGTGATAGGGGTGAGCATCAATTGTTTTTTGAAGACAGAGTATCTTAAAATGAAAGTCTCTTACAATAAGTGGTGATTTGCCATCAGTCTGCTCTAGGACCAGAGTTTAACCCCATGGGTCGCGTGTCTGAGCTGCAGAGTAAGTGATTGAGCTGGATGAGCTTTGGAGATTGCCATGGTGAAGAGGTTATGAGAATCTGAACAGAAAGTACCTTCTTTGCCCAGGCTGCTTTGGTGAATTGATGAGAGTAAACTGAGTGTCCCAGCAGTCTGTTAGGATGTCACTGACATCTTGCTTTTTGTTAGTGTTCATGGAAACACAGATAGAGCACCTCTGCTACTCTCTGACAGATCAATCACTGTGGGGGGAATAATGACATATATTAATCTTTTGGATAATTTTTCTTCCCTGATTTCAATCTAAATTATAATTTTCCAGTGCATATTGCTTGAAACAACTTTTCAAGGCAGCAGTTCCCCATCTCGCCCACCTCCTGCTTTGTGTAGGTCAGAAAACATTTGCTGACTTAAAATTATATTTATTAGTGACTTTTAAAACTGAGTAGGCTGGTAACTAGGATACGGTGAGTAAGTGGAAGGAGGGTGGCAGCATATTGAAGTGATCAACATTGCAAGCATTGGCTGTGATGAAGAATATTGAAGAATAAGAAGGTTAATTCTCTTTGCCCCTAGGCCTGAAAAAATGTGGTCAGTCTTTACCTGCTTTTATTCTCATGGCACAAAGCATTCCTTCAAGGATCTTAGGATAAAGACTTAACATGGTGAAGCAGAAGATGGTGGCTCAGTTCTATGTTGTTGTTTTCCATGGATATATAAAGGAGGACCCTGAAGAATCCTGGACACTGGCGTGTGTGGTAGGTAGGGCAAGAAGGGTGCAGCTTCAAGTAGCACAAGAAATGCTCCTTAGTCTGGTAATCAGAAGCTCATCCCTAAGTGTTGTTCCTAGTGCTGGCTGCCAGGCCTGACTGTCTCAGGTGGTGGAAACGTGACCCTGTGGAAAGGCAGTCATGTGTGAGTCCTTTCCTCTGATTGTACTATGTTCTGCTGGCTCTTTGAGGTTGCTCTGTTCAGGATACACTCAACTGTACTTTGGCTGTGAGTAATGCAGAGGCTATTCTGCTTTTCTTTTGTATGCCTTGTTCACACAACTGATAAGCAAGCTCCTGTTCACATTGTGTCCCTCTGCTTCTCTCTCTTACATGTTCTAATGAGTATTTGTTTAAAAATAGTTACAGTGCTACTGCTGTTGTCCCCAGTGAGGGATGAGGTGCTCTCCTGGGTGGTTATCTCAGATTCTGCAGGTGCAGGCTGTGCACCTTGTGTATATTTTGACACAGCCTTGAAAAAGTCATCCACAACTTTCAAGCCAAAAGACTTCAGGTTTAAAACAACAGTTCCTCTGGAGAAGTAATTTTCCTTTCAACACTTGATGTACAGAGATCTTTTGAAATCTTAGAGAATTCAACCTCTTTGTCAAGAGACACATCTTACACAGACATGTGTGTTCAGTTTCATAAAATACAATTCACCTCAGATCCCTGCTCTGCTGTAACACTGTGGAGTTTTTTCCACTGCACACATGTTTTTCATGCTAATTTAGACTTTAGCTGTTTTTTTTCTTTTGCATATGCCTTTGAGTATGAGAATAAGATTGACTAGGATATAGATATCATATGGTGGGACTTCTGTTGGGATGGAAAACTAGATAATAGTTGCAAATATAATTAAAGGTTAATTAATTCAGATAATCAGACATAGAAAGTAGAAAAATCTTCTAATCCTTTGACTCTCAAATTGTAAGGGTTTTTTCTATTTTTCTTTTACTGGCAAAAATGTGCCTTAAAAGTAATTTAAAGGCTTTGTAATGCATTTAAAAATGGAACAAAGGGATAGATTTAAATAGACTTTCTGTTTTAAATGCCAGGTCTAGTTTTGCTGGAGGAAAACTATTGACATCATGGGGGCAAGAGACTGATGTGAGACAAATTGAAGAAAGATTTGTTTGTTTGTTTAGTTAAGCTGCCTAAAATAGTTTTTTCATAGATAATTTCTCCACAAATGGTTTAGAGCAACACAGTTTAATATAGTCTTTTTCTGTGAATTGGAGTGGGGTTGCCATCTCAGAGGATGTTAAATTTGTAGTAGTATCTTGTCAAATTTTGTGGCTTTTTGCTTAAACTGACTTTGGCTGTACATCTGAATGTAGTCTAATCCTGAGGAGAGGTGCAGGGATCATTTCTGAAGGCCCATCCTGTCTTGAAAATAAATAATAAATGCAGAGAGTCCTAATAGGACAGTTTCTATTAACAATATTTTCAAAATTGTTAGACCAAGGCCCTACCTTTCAAAACTGGAGGTGAAAAAGAGAAAATTCCCTGGTACAGCTGGAAAATCTCAAGAGATAAAGAAAACCCTTCCACTTAGGGATCGAACTTCCTAGAGCAGTATGAAGAAGGACTTGTAGACTTATTTAAATTTAGAGTGAGTAAATCTGCTGCATGAAAATTCGAAATAATACAGCATAAACCTTATGTGACATATCCATGTGCTAGTAATACCAAATGTGTGCAAACAGTTGTTTGTATGAATAAAGGATGAAAATAAAGATATATATCAGAAGAAAGCCAGGTAATTAAATTTTGGGATGAAGAATACAATTAAGGAAATCTGCCTCATTAGGGTGGAAGTCTTGCCTCACTTGAAAGGCTGTACTCCTTTCTTGAACCTATTTTCACAAAGGAGGTTCCTGTCTAAAGATGCTTGAGCTGTATCTGTGACCTTGTGGGGGTGCTGAGCGTGTCTTTTACTTTCTAATGAGATTAATTTGCACAAGATATGTAATTTGTATTATTTGGTTTTGATTTTATCATACTAAATAAAGTTTCCTTCTCTTAGCTGCTTGACACTTGAGCAGTTTTACTGAGGCAAAAAGAAATACATATAACTCAACTGTGTCTTGCATATATATTTTCTGATTCTGTATGCTCTCAGTCTGGTGAAAGCTAAATTTACCTAAGCAGCTTTTAGAGGTTGCTCATATATTCTACACTCTTCATGTTCTAATTGTATTCTGTATCTAACTGCTATTGCATGCTACTTTCCACATTGCTCTATGTGCCAAGCAGTTGGGATTGGATGATGGGCATGCAGTGGTTTCTGCTACATTGAAAAGTTCAGATATTTTTGAACTTATGTCTCAGGTTCTTCCCCATCTCAGAGGTGATAAACCTCCCTTTGGAGTGGTTTGCACTTGAGTTTTCATTTATTCCTGCTTCAATGGCCAGACTAAAGGTTTGCAAGGCGGTCAGAGTTAGTACGATCTCACTCTGCAGAGGGTTTGAAGGTGCTGGTAGCCGAGTTCCAAGTATTTCTGAGGCTTTGCCAAGGGCAGTTGAGGAGTTCCTGGTCTATATTGCCAAAATATTGCTTGTATACTCTAAGGGAAAGCTTTATTCTTTCTTTGCATATTGAGTGTTCTTAGCTCTCTGTACAGTGAGGCCTTGACTGCTTCATGAAACTAAAAGAAGTCTTTAGTTTTTTCCTACAAAGAAGTAAATTACAGCTGTTTTTCTGGAAGTGGTTAAGAACTCCCACTCTCCGGTTCATAGTAGGTTGGCACTAGCTTGTGCCAAGAGCTACTGTCAGTGAAATTATTATTGTTCCCAAGAGGTCACGTAAGGGAGCACTGCCAACACAAACCACAGCACTGCAGATTCTCAGACTGTTAAGGCTGTAATGCAAAATTCTTTAAGCAGATCTTGTTCACCCACCCTGAGGGCTGCTCTTGCTCTTGAAAAACCTCAGAAGCAAGAAAAGCAGAAGTCGGCAGTTTTGCTCTGGATTTGTTGTGTTTTAAATGTCCTGTAGGTATTTGGACATAGAGTGGGGCTGTCCTGGGTACATGGAGCAGAGCTTGTGTGCTTCTAGCCCTTAGCTGATAGCAGATTTTTACCAGTGGGTCTCAAAGTGTTTTCAGACTGTGCTCATGGTCATTCCCATTGCATGTCAAGGGAAATGTCTCACTGAAGGTTGTGACCACACCACATTCAGGAATAAAACTGAGGTACACTGAACAGTCTGGTGCTTTTCCCAGTGAGCCACTTGGTCTCTGTGAAATCACAAAATCAGTTTCCCAGAAACAAAGAGGAAATAGTTTGAATGTCTTGTACCAGAAAGAAGTAACTGTGCTCTCCTAGTAGGAAAAAGTTTTGGGGAATTACTGGGTGACCTACCTTCTGTGCAGGCAGTGGTAAAAGCAGGGCTCTCTGGGAGTAGGGACAGTAAATTATAGGGACATTAAAAACATACCTTTGTGTACTTGTAAACCCAATCATGGACAATCACTGTGCAGCCTGTTAAAAGAAAATTAAAAGAAGTTGCCAGAAAGACAGGCATTTTTCAAGTAGTAAATTAATGCAATTTACTGAGAGGTATTTTCATGAATCATAGTCAGAGCTCAGAATTTTAACTTTGTCTTTTTGTACTTGAAATATTAAAGATACTTTAGCTATTGAAAACTATAAAACTGTTTCTTTAATTACAAATTGCTTCCGAATGAATTAAGATTTTAATGGATTTTCTTACTCGATAATATGTGCACTCTATATTGACATTTTTAGTCATTTGTCGTCATCGTTCACAGCTGATTTGCTGAATATTTGCTAATATTTGAGGTTTTGTTCCTGCATCTGTGTTCATGGAAATAGCTGCAGCAATCTTGGATATTTTTGCCCTTCTGCTGTTTGCTAGAATTCTTGTGGTAGAGGTGAGCATTCTTGCAGCTGAGTAATGGGGGCAGTTCATCAGAAGGTTCCTGAGCCTGTGCTGGCAAAAATCAAGTACCCAAACACGCTGGTTTTGCCTGACTGCAGAGAGGGAACATTTGAACTTACACTCACGTGGGTGCTTGGTAGTGACAGGTGAGATGAATGACTTAATTGATTGTCTGCTTTAAATTTTTTATTATATTTGATCTCTGAAAAACGTGGCTTGCTGAAGGTCAGGTTCTGGCACCAGTATTATCTGCTGAAATGTTCACAGCTGGAGTATGTCAGCAACTGAAGCCTGGCACAATGGGTAATGTGACAGGGAAAAGTTTTGGTGGAAGGTTAACATGAAAATATGTGATTTTAGAAGCCCCTTTTTAAACACAGAATGCACCTAGAAATGTACTTCTGGTTGCCCTGAAGCTCCACAAACTTTTTCTCCCATGCTTGGTACAGCCAGTTGGACTAGCAGAATTAAATTGTCTGGGAGTGATGGAGCAGGAGAGAACTACAGAATTATCTGGGTGCTAAGGGAACTCCAGGAGACTGTTTGATCCAACCCCTGCTCTGTGCAGGACAAAATTCAAAGCCTGAGAAATTGTGCAGGATGCTGTCTGGTGAAGTTACAGAAACTCCAGGAGGAAGATTTTACAACCTGAGCATTTATTCTTGTGTTTGACACACAATTTCCTCATAAATTTCTTTTTACTAATGCATGCTTGTAAGTCAGGCTTCCTGGCTTTCAGAATGCCTTTGCTAAGTAGATGTGCCATGTTGTGTTCCTTTTTTTTTTTTTTTTTTTTTTCATTTGGAAATGTGTCATGAGAAGGTATTTTGCTGGCAACACAAGAATCATGTCAACAGAGGTGCTTTGAAAAGCTTTTAAGTATGCAGACAATTTGCGTTTTCCTACTCCTGATCTCTTGTTTAACTGTTTTGTTGGTGTCTTCATTTAGATTTATTTGAAAATAAACAGTAACCCATCACTGGGAACATTGTTTTAATTGCAGTGTGAAATATCCAGTGCACATGCTTTTGAAAGCTCCAAATAGTGTATTATCAAATTATAACTTGCATCATTAGAAATATTAGCTGTTACAAAAAATTTTAGCAATCACTAAATCCCCCTACCGATCTTCTCTTGTGTGCTGCCCTCCAGATCAAAACCAGACCAGATGCTGGCAGTCAGGGACACAAGGGTAGATGATAAAGACCATCTACTGTATTTATTAGGTGCTAAGTTTAAAAAAAAATATATAAGTACAGCAATATTATTAAATGTTTATGGTAACAGTCTATACGCTGCCTATTTTGTACTGGAAGAAAGGGAGGTTACTGCTTTCCTGTGAAATGTTGCTGACAGCCAGGAAGAGTGAAATGCACTGGGAATTTTGTAAGATAGCTTTAGGAAATGGATGGAAAACTGGCAAACTAGAGCACAAATGCTGCAATAAAGTTTAGTTAATGAAGGAACATGAATAGACAATTTAGTGTACTCTGCGTATTTTGATGTTATATAAAACATGATAAAAATCAGTAAAATTCTGATTCTTTTCACATTTAGTGAAACCTCGTTGCAAACACTGTATTAGCATATGAATTGAAAATGTCCATTCTCTCTTTATAAGAAAGAGAAATCTTGTTTAAACTCTGTTTCTTTAGTATTCATAGTATTACAAACTATGCCCATGCAGTCTACACTTGTAGATTACATGGGAATTGTCTTTTGCTTCAGCTGATGCATTTATGTGAACATGGAATTGGAAGTGAAGTTCCTCATTGCTGACACTCTTGAATTTTATATTGTCATTTTTTGTGAGCATAGTTAACTTCCTTTGTATGTTGACAGAGCAGTGTCTCTGCTCTGTCAACATAAAAAGGATTTATTAGATGTGTTTTATGCCATCATTCCTTGGATAGTTTTAATTTAGCATAAACAAGTGCTTCCTCTGAGCGCAGCTGTCCCTCCCTGCCTCCCTGCGTCTCCCACAGCCTTGGCCTGTGCCCTCACTGCTTGCCTTGCTGGGGATCGTGTTTGTGTGGCTCCCCAGTGACCCCTCTGAGGGAAACCATCCCTGTTGAAATGAATCTCTATTTAATGAGCTGATTCAAAGCCATTAGTCCTTCAGCTTGGTTCGGGACATGGCTTCATGGACACACTTGGAAGCACAAAGGAGAAGAGCGGTGGGACAGGGAAGCTGAAGCAGGAGGTGTAGAGAGGACATGACCTGCTTGTCAGCAGCCTCATTTCAGGGTACTTAATTTGATCATGGAACTCATCATTAGCAGGAGGGTTGTAGAGCAAAGGCCGTGTCCTTTGTTTAGCAACATGAAGTTCCTAACCCAGGCATCCCCTTCTGCCAGCTCACCACTCTTCCCTTTCTCCCAGTCCGGGTGGGTGTCAGGATGCTGCAGCTTTAGTGAGGCGCAGGATACAGATGGAGGATCCTGTGTTGGTGCCTTCCTTTAGCTGGATTTATCCTGGGCTTTTTGCCATGGTAGGACTGAGGAAGACAGGAGAAACCAGCCAGCCCTGCCATATTGTCTTCTATGATATTCTTTTCTATTCTTAACTTCTTTTAGGCATAGAAAAAGGCATTGAAAATAAATTTTGCTCATGGGCACTAAGTTACACTTTTTTCTAGGCTCCAGAGGCTTTGAAAGCGGATGGTTTATGCCAGATTAAATAAAAATTAGATTTTTTTGAAGCACAAACCTATTCAACCGTATTTAGTTTGATAAGTACTGGAAAATAAAGAAATGCTTTTAAATGCATAGCTTTCCTAACTCTCGCTGACTCAGAAATAAGTCTTTAAATATAAAGAGCACTGCTTGTCTTTACAAAGGGCATCCATTTTCTTCTCGCTTTCCTTTCTGTTTTGGAGGAAGTGAGAATGAACCATGAGTTGTGGATTTCGCCTTTGAGAAATAACTTATTTTGTAAGTTCTTTTTATACAGAAAACAGATGACAATACCTCCTTTGTTTCCTTTCATTAATGACCCATTTGGATTTCTCCAGAGAGCTCTTTAGGCTCATCTGCGAACCCTAAATTGCAAGCTCTGCTGAATACAGATATTTCTTTTTACAGCTTTTTGACCTTTTTATGCTACACCTAAGTATATGAAGTTTAAGATGGTCAGGAGAAGATCTTTTCTTTATAAAGGGTTTTATATTTAATCTTAAATAAATATTAATGCAGAGAACTGTCACACTGGTTGTTCTTCATTACCAGTGAATTCTGACAGTGGGTTTCAAGTGGAGCAGTGGGGGAAGGTTGTTTGTGACAAATATTATTGGCAGAAAGTCAGGCTTATTCTACGGATTCATATGAATGATATCCACTGAAAGTCAGCTAGCTTCCCAACCAACTCTGCTTGCTGTGCCTTAGCAACAAGGAAAAATCTGTTGCCACATGGAAACGGATTGGGATTCATGACAACACTCCCTTATATCCAGCCACCTTCAGACAACTGTGGCGTTTCATCTACTAAACACAACACCAGTGTCTTACTGCTGCTTAGAACAACTATCATTTAGACAGTAGCAAGTGGTGTCAAATGCAAAAAATTCAAAGGTGGCAAAGTGATAAATCATATTGTTCAGTAATTTTTTGCTCCCTTCCCCCACTCCTTGCCTGGCACGAGTAAGCACTGGGAATAAATGAGCATTTTCTCCTGCAAAAATTACTGCCTTCTTGTGTTGCAGTTTGAGGAGGGTGTGCCAGGCAGGTGCAGCCCAGCTTTGTTTCAGGATTTGTGTTCAGATCAGGGCTAGAGTGGAAACTCTGTAATTATTGTAGCTGTTTGCTTTTAGCACCTCCAGCAAATTTTTTGGTAAAAAAAGCCCCATAGGTTTCTATCAGTTGTAACAGTTGCTGTGGTTTCTGTCACTCTTATGGCATTGTCATTGTCATGGTTCATAATGAGAGAACAAAATCTGGTTGAGACACAAATAATTACTTTTTGATTTGTGTGTGATGTGGGAGAGAAGTCTGCGGGAAATTAAGTAAATACCTCTGGTGGATTTTTAAAATTTTTCCTGAGCCACTGTATTCTTAGAGCTGAATGATCATAGGAGAGAAAAGTACAAGCAGATGATTGTTTTTGAGAGTGAATTTGTATTCAGCTTTATTTATGATCCTTTTCCATACACACTCATGGTTGGAATATGAGAAGTTTCCAGCATGAGTACTTGTGAAAGTGTATTTTGAGTTTGGATGCTTAAATTCTTGTTGGATGCGTGTCTGAATATATAATTTCCTTTGTGATCACATTAGCCAATTTAGGATTCAGGTGTTGAATAGTTGCAGAAATCCCCCTGTCAGGGAATAGAAATTATCTCATTACCAGGGAGTCTGTGCTACACCATGTGCATTTCAAAATGAGATGATTTTTTGTTCAGGCTATTTATATTTACAGAATAACAACATTGAAGAATTTGCTTAATTTTAAATATATGGAGCAATCCAGTTTGAAATGCACAACTGTTATATTAGGCACATAGTGACAGTGCCCTGAAACCTATGAACAATTGTTTTGTTATGTACAATATAACAAAACTGTTTCTAGAACTGCTCAGCAGTATGGAGTTAATCATGGGCATGTTTGCAAATTAAGCTCTGATCAAACAGACAAATATTCATGAGCATGTTGTAAATTGAAAACAGGTAAAGTTCAGTTGTACATTACAAATTCGTAAGTAGAGAATATTATGCTCATATTTTGGAAACTGAACCAGTAAAAACTCCAGATATTTGAAAAATCTGGAGTGGAAACTTGAACAATTTTCTGGGGAAGAAAGGCAATAATTATGCCTTTCCTCATTTCTGTTAGTTTTAAAATAAATCTCACTCTAGAAGATTTCGTAAAAGGAATAATTTTGACTAAAAAAGAAATTCTTCCTTTCCATTTTTGTCATTTTTTTCTCACTAACTGCACATGAATATCAGAAGCTCTTAGAAGAAAGGCAAAACATTTCTGTTCCATATTTGAAATTATTATTTTCCTTCAATTTCTATAGCCTCTTTTGAGGTGTCACATTATGACTTCTAGTGTAGACAGGTTGCTGGCTGCTACCACAGCACTAAATCCCAGCTGAGGAAAGCACTTGAACTGGAGCTCGAAGCGCTCTTGCTTTGTTTCTTTCTGGGCATGCTGGTGATTAAATTGCTAGCAGATGTATGGAGCATTGCTGATGCTACTGTGACTGCAGTGCTGGCAATGGCAGAAATATCAGCAGTTGTTGGAACAGCTTGGGCAGGAGGCGAGGCACAAGCAACTTGTAGGCAAGTCATTCTTTCAAGCTGAGATGTGGCCAAAGCAAAATCTCAGGTCTAAAAATGGGGAGAAAATTCAAATGTATCTCCAAAAGATATGAATAAATCCATGTTTTATAATACCAATAGCCTTTGAACAGGACATTGACCAGGTTGTAGTAAATGCACAGGGAGTTGCTATAGTGGACCCAGTTCAATACTCTCCCAAGGAAGGAACTAAGTCAGCATCTTACAGTAAGACACAGCTTGCTCTTTCCAATGGAGCCATTAATATACTTTGTTGTGTAGCATCTTGTGGGGGATTTCTTTCCAAACCTCTAAAAAACCAGTTTGTGCTGATATAGTAAAATATTATCATTGATATCTTTGCATGCTTAACTTTAAATAATGTCAGAAATTCTCAGCTTGTTTTAAAAATAACTGTACAGTTGAAGCAATACTAATTTAAACTTAGTATGGACTTTGCATTAGTAGTATTAGTCATTAAATTAGCCTCTGCTTCTAAAAATCTACCTGGCATATTTAATTCTTTGGCTTATAATTCTATAAGTTGATCATATAGATTGTAGATAAATATTTCCCTTCTGGTTGTTTCAATTCCTTGCTGGTCACCTTATTTTAATCCTCTCATTCTTTTCACATAATTACTCTACTCCTTGTGATTTTAGTGATTTTAAATACCACAGTAAACTCCTTTATAATGTTTCCCAATTTCAGACTGAATTTTCTGTGGTGTATTCAGATTTGATACTCGGAGTCTTATTCCAAAACCTTCTCTGGGCCTCCTGTCCCAGCTGTCCTCTCCTGTCACATGCAGGTTGTGTCCCCAAGCTAGGATGATGCCATGCCTGTGCCATGCTCATAGTTCAGACTCTGGATCGTCCAGCCCACAAGACCTCTCCCCTCTTCTTTCTTCCTGCATCCCCAGCAGGGAAGATGAAGCTGCCTCTGCACACCTGCTCATGTGTGGTGGGACAGCCCTTCTGGAGAACACCCAGTGCTCTGGATCTCCTGCACATATGGTGGTCTGTCCTAGGACCACATGTGCTGCCATAGCCCTCTCCCCTCCCTGAGATGGAGTTTGGCAAAGCTTCTCCTCAAGCTGGTGAAGAGGCACATGGGGATGCCAGGGTGGCAGTAGCTAGAAAGCAGCACTTGGCATGGGCATCAATAACTGTTCCAAGGTAGCTTTCATGAGAGATGAGCTGTTTGCTTGATGACTAATTAATTTGCTTTAAAAGCGCAGTTTGGCTCATTCTTAGAGTGATTTGCAAATGTATTTTCAATTTGTGTGTGTGTCAAAATAATTTTTGGGGAGCAGCCTATATTCACCAGATATATTCAGGAAGGAGTGATGCTTCCCCAACAGAACCACCCAAAATCTGGGGTCTTTGAAGATATGCTGGACCACTTATCCACGACCTCTTCCTCTCCTGTAGGCTACTGCCCAGTTTGTCCCAAACAGCCAAAGCAGAGTCTGCTGAACAGAGGTGTCTTCAGTACCTAATATTTATCGAGGCAAGTTAAAAAAAAAACCAAAAAAACCAACAAAACAAAACAAAACAACCCCACCCAGGATCTATCATTGTAGCTAGGACATAAAAATCCTAAATTTCTGTATCAATTTCAGCCTAGCTGCAGTGAGTATTTCAACATTACACAGGCTGCACTAGCATCAACATGAAAGATCGTTTTTTCTATTCCAGAAAACCACTTCCTATTTTGTTTTATTTCTATTTTCTTATGCTTTTAGACATTTTGGGTGGTTGAGTTCCTGCATGGCAGGCTAAATGTACTTCCATGGTCTCTCCAGTGTTTCATCTTTGCTCCATGTTGATATGAGTTCAGGCTGCCACTGAAAAGCCATTGTCCTGTCCTCCCTCATCCCATTTCAGAGCTGTGAATTCCTCCTCTCTTCCATGCAACAGAGCTAGCACTCTGTGGTCTGAAGGATTAACTAGAAGTTTGGGCTTTTTTTCTCTACTGGTTTTCAGCGTCAGACACCTTTTGCAGACTCCTCAGAATTTCTTCCTAATATTTAATCTAAATCTACCCTGTTTCAGTTTAAAATGATTACCTGCTGCCCTTTCACTACACTCCCTGATAAAAAGTCCATTTATGTCCTTCCTGTTGGCCCCCTTTAAATACTGGAAGATCTCCCTGGAGCCTTCTTTTCACCAGGCTGAACAACCCCAACTCTCTCAGCCAGTCTTAGTGGCCCTCCTCTAGACTTCCCCCATCTTTATTATGCTGGGAAGCTGACAAATGGATGCAGTACTCGAGGTGGGGGTCCCACAAAAGTGCAGTAGAGGTGTAGAATCACTGCCCTCAACCTGCTGGTCCTCTTTCTTTTGATGCAGCCCAGGATACAGTTGGATCATGTCCAGTTTTTCTTCCACCAACACCCCCAAGTCCTACTCCACAGGGCTGGCTTCAATCCACTCATCACTCAGTCTGTGTCCATGTTTGGGATTAGCCCAACCCAGGCACAAGACCTAACACTTGGCCTTGTTGAAATACATGAGGACTGCACAGGCCCAGCTCTCAAGCCTGTCCAGGTCTCCTGGATGGAATCCCTTCCCTCTAGAGTATCAGTCATGCCACTGAACTTGTCATCCCCAGGCTTGCTGAGGGTGCACTTAATCCCAATGTCCACATTCTCATGTTAACATGAGGATGTTAAATAATATGGTCCCAGAGGGACACCACCCATCAGTAGTCTCCACACAGCCATCAAACCATTAACCACAACTCTTTCAGTCCATTTCTTTTTCCACCAAGTAGCCCATCTGACAAATCCATGTCTCTCTATTTTAGTGACAAGGATATGTGTGGGATAGTATGAAATGTTTTTCACAAGTCCAAGTATATGATGTCAGTCTCTCTTCTCTTATCCATCACCACTGTAACCCTGTTGTAGAAGGCAACCAAATTTGTCCTTTTCTGAGTTTCCTCTTACGCTGTCACATAAGTGCACACTGCAGTACCAGGGTTCTCCCTGGGTGACACTCCCTGTCCTCTGCCAGCACCAGCCTGGGAAAGGAGGAGGGAGCAGTGAAATTGATGTATAAACTTTGACTGTGCTGCTGCAGTGAGTGAGGCTTGTGGAATGAAAGTCTTGGACAGAAACCAAGAGAAGTGATGGTATGTAGGGCTGCTGCAGAACTGAGGTGTTAATGACATGCCAGCTAGGAAGAGTAAGTGGGATCTGAGGCAGTGTTGCACTCTTACATCATCTTTGTTGGGCATGGAAGAGGGAAATTAGGCTTATATGTTGCACTATTTCCATATAGAGTTGCTGTAATGCATGGAACTATACTGAGGTTTGTGATGAGTGTGGAAGGGTAAACAGCGATAGATGCTTCTGTGGTTCCTCATCTCTTCTCTTTCTAAAAATACAGGAACAACAATACAGGGAGGAAAAAGCAGGTGGTGTGACTGAAATATGGATTCTGTAATTCTTACAGAGTGTGAAGGATTTTTTTTTTTTTTCATTTTTGCAATATACCAAGTGAGAATTGGATCCTTCTCAAAGCAAGGAATTAATTATGCAGCTTACAAGTTGGAATAGTGTGAGGGAGCACCATGTGATCTTCCTGTTGCAGTGCCAGTGCACCTCCACAGGTCTTCTTTTCCACTTCCAGGTTTGTTTTAGGCAGTGTTCATTTGTGTCTTGTGTGGCTTGTAGTAAGATAAAAGTTGCAAGTGGGCATCAGTATATACAATATCTTGTCCTTTAATAGTGACAAAATATGGGACGATCATGGTGGGTAAGAGTGGGGTAACCTGATTCCTATGGAAATGTTTATCCTGTCTCTGCCTTTCAGAGTTCTGGTTTACTGTAAATTTTATAATTTTAAATCCCAGTCTTTATTGATCAGTGGTAAGATTTTGGCATTTGCATTTCCCTGCTGTGAAGACTTATTTGTGATTTTTCCTTTCTGTCTCCTCAAATCTTCTTAATTTCATTAAGTGATCAGTTGTTCTCACATAATTTAAAGCAGAACACAGAAAATCTGTCTTTTCTTTGTGCCATATTGTATAATTGCATTATGGCTCTTGTAATATCTCCTTTGTAAGGTAAATAGTCACAGCCTTTTCTGTCTTTTCTCAGGTTAAAATTTATCCAAATCCTTTATTATTCCTACTACTATTATTGTCTGAATCCCCTCTAACACTGGAACATCCATTTCTTGAGACACTGTTACCAATGCAACACGTGGCACGTAGAGATAACTCTGATCTACATTAGTTACCTCCCTACTGGTCACTATTTTATTCTCCATTTATCCTAATTTTTTAACTACAGTTAAAAAATTCATTTATAAGAGTGATCTTCCTTGAGAAGGGTTCTGTGACCCTGAGATACCTCTACTGAATTGATAAAGTTTGTTTTAGAAGTATGCGTAATTACATTTTTTCCCTCTAGTACGTGCTGATTTCAATGTTGAGCTCATCATACTGGCTTTTCACCCAGCATTTTTTAGGTTTGAGATTCTTCACTGAAATTTTTGAACTTTCCTGACCCAATAATTGTGTATCTATAGGCTTTGCCATCTTGTTGTTCCTCTTCTTTTCAAGATCAAGAATAAATGTAATAAAAATTACAGAACTGAGTTTACCAAACCTTTTTCCTGATGTGGAACAGTATTATTTGGACACATATGTTAGACTATTCAGAAAATTTGATAAATTCTTTTTATGTAGATTTCAATAGCTTAAAGACTAGATTTCAGCTACTTTTTTATTTTTTCAGTGCAAAAACCATAACAAAACTAATGGTCTATCAAATTATCTTACAGACCCTGTCCAGAAGAATTTCAAATCCCTATTTGGAAACTCCTGCAAATAAGGTACTTGTGAAGCTTCTTTTTAATTCTATTTCGTCAAAGAATATGCGAGGAATGTTTTTGCTTCAGTTCAACCTCTTAATCGTAGCTTTGAAGACACTTGTGAATGTGACCTGCAGTTAAATCCAGTTAAGAAGTTATCATTTTGTGTGTGTGTGTTACAAATTACATCCTTTTATTACTGAGTTTACAAACTGAATTGTTGTTAATTCCAATATGCATTTGCTTCCCAGTCACTTAAGTGATTGCCACTGTTTAGCTTACTGTTACAATATTTAAGAACTCTGGTTTGCATGTCACAAGACTTTGCTTTGCATCAGTCTTAGGGCTATTCTATATGCCTTAAAAAGTTCCTAAACATAGGAAGCAAACAAACAAAATGATGAAACCAAACAACATCGACTTAGTTCTTTGTGTCACTTGATATGTTTTGCTGGGAGAGTGAGGAAACATCACAATAGAAGCCTAAGGTAAATTCTTCAGTAAGGAGTGGTACACAGAGTCTGGGTGGAATACGGTTTTATGGAAGACTGAGTTGGGTTCTGTTTTGACGGACATATCTGCAGCCTTGAGGTACAGGGCAGAAATCAGGTGTGGGGAAATAAGAGGTGTGTCCATTCAGAAAGATCATATCCTCCTGGCAATGCGTGGATTAACTGATCTACAGCTATCATAGGAAACCTCCAAAGGTTCTGAACAAAAAGTAACAACTATGAAATAGTCTTTCAGTGTGTATTAGGCTTTAAATAAATTATTTTGCTCAAATACATAGGAAATTATTTTAAACTGTCTCTGTGTGGTTTTGCAGTGGTCCATATGTCTCTGCTTTGCTAGAATAACATGTGTTTTCATTAAACTTGTCTGTTGTTAAAAGGTGAAGCTGGTGGATAGTAAAATCTCTTCTTGTCTAGGGCAGTAAATCTAAAATCAGCCCAGCTCGTGCGGCACCTGCAACCCATGATACAACTGGCAGAAGCTGGGGTGCATTTCCTATGAGACTTTGAGTGCTTGCTTGTCATTTACCTGTGAAGAAGGCATTGCTCAAAGGGAGGGAGTGGGCAGTGGCAAGGCAATTTACTACAGCAGGAATAAATCCCTGTTTGTCACAGTTTTCAATTTCTCTCTTCATTCAGATTTATGGAGAAAGTTCTTCCTGTGCTGGGAGAGCTCTCAGGAATATTTTTACTCTACAAGCATCTGACCTGATTAAAGACAGAGTGTACCTTACTGGCATTTGTAGGTAAATAAAAATAATTTGTTTTAATCAACTTTAAGAGTTTTATTTGCATTTATCTATGCCTGATTTGAGAAGAGAGTAAATTCTGAGAGAGATTTTGCGTATGTCACTAAGAATTGAAAATATTTTCTTAAAAAAATTCTTTAAAGTCTCATGTACCTTAATAGCTTTTATTACATTACAATATCAATTGTCAGAAAGCAGCAGTGGCCTGATCATATATCATTAATTCAATTGCTTATGATTTTCATATACAATAGTTTTTGTCAGTTGTTTGGTTGAAAAGAAAGAGTATTAATTTCAGCCTTGGTTTGGAGTTATAAAAGAACTTAATTTGATTCCAAGATTTAGTGACACAGTGATTTCTGCATGTAATTTATGGAATATTTCTGTAATGAAGTGATTTTCCATTTGTATTGCATTGTAGCATAAATGCTTTCTCCTGTTTTCAATTACACCAAAATGTGCAGCTCTGTATTATAGCACCATTCAGTCACACCTGTGTTTAAGAAAAATCCCCTACTTTATTATTATTATTAAAATATATACATTTACCAATAATATGGAAGATTAGGTGCATCCTAGAGCAGCACATAGAGGTCTTACACATATTGTTTAGCTGTACTGATTATGCCTATGCTCCGAAAGGAAATAAAATCCTGAGGCTAAAAGTTGGATTTTATTTATCTCTTATGCATCTTTGGATGAACTGTATGCAGCACAAATTGATAAAACTGCTATGTATTGTGAAGTATGCTACATAAATCAGGTGTGTAAGGGAACTTGCTCATCTAACGTAAGTTCCCTTATTGTAGCTAGAGGAATCCTGAGGCTTGCCAATGTACTTTCTTCCCTTGAAATGAAGACGTTGACAGAAATTAGGAATTGAGACTAAGAGTTTTCTCTGCTGAACAAAAAGGCTGACTTTTAATAGCTTTAAAAATAGCACTTTATAATGAAATAATGTTTTAACATTGCTGTAGTTTAAGAAGTGATGTTTTTCTTATTTTCAGGAGAAGTTGTGTTGGATCAGAACTTGTAGACTGGCTTTTGGAGCAGTGTCCTTTTGTCAAGTGCCGATCTACAGCAGCTGGAGTGTGGCAGCTCCTCCTGGATATGGGCATTATATTGTCAGGTCAGTCCTGCCAGTACTTTCCAGTGTGAAGAAGGCTATCCCTTTCTCCTGCATGTGACAAGAGTCGTGGTTTTGATTGGAGGAGGGAAAGAAAAAAAGCACAGATTGATCCAATTTTCTTGCCAGTTCTTTATTCTACTATCTTATTGGGAGGCTCAGTTCTGTGACCTTTCATTTCATAAATACCAAAGATCAATCCCTTGTTTTTGACAATTTTTTTCCTTTTGCTTTTGAAAATGTAATTGCCTATTATCAAGTTGCAGACAGAGTGCGTGTCTTTTCCAGCCTTTTTTTTTCCCCCTCAAGCTATTTTAGGTTTCTCACAAGACAGCAGCTGTTTAGTTGCTGCAGATCATGGCTTTGCCAGATGACTTCTGTAGCTATTAATGATTTTCTTTTTGTCCCTGTTTTCCATAATTTTTAATTACAATGGGTTGAGAGAGGATCCAGCTCCTTGAGATGGTGGTGAGGCCAGGTTCTACCCTGCTGCCCCAACTCCCCCACCAAACTGAGGGATTTGTCCAAGCTAATGGGAGTTGTGATAATTACATTGATAACCAGCCTCTGGATATCTGATGGATTTTACTTTGAGGCTGGAACTACTTATGTAGCTCCACTCAGGTCATACCCCACTCTGGCATCTGTGCTAGACACTGATCCTGTTTCTTGTGAAAAGGTGAGGAGCTGTGGAAGATTTCTGTGTATGTACACTGACAGTGTACCTTAAGGTTTTCTTCAACTAAACTGACAGCATGTCCAGCCTGCAGCCTCAGCAAGGGCTCAATTACTTGTTGTAGGAGCTTGTGCTTTTGGCTTTGGACTCTGTCCTTTTTTCCCCATTAAATCCCATTTTTTTCAAGGAAGACAACTGATACATCTTCTTATCCAGGTCTAGTCTACAAATCCAGTAACCCTGAATTTGAGGAGAAGCTGGTATAATGATGGGCTACATCCCCATTACTGAACTTTGTTTACTACTGTCTGACCATTAGTGAAAACAGTTTAGAAAGCAATGGAAAGTGAGACTCCGAACTCTAACAGAAAAGAAGGTTTTTATTCCCTAAACCTGAACTGGTTCCAAAGTTGATTAAACACTCATCAGTCTTAATGCTTGAATTTCAGGATCCTGGAGATCTTTAAAATGAGGTTTTGGGGTTTTCCTGTTTGGATGCACAGAATTAAACAGAGAGGTCAGGATTGTTTTTGTGCCGAGTATTTGATCCTTTTGCACTGTGTGATGGTACAACTCAGCATTAAGATCAAGTGTAATATGGAATGTGGTAGGAATCTTTATATGGTGAAGGTTTAAAGGGTATCTAATATTATTTTTTCTTACAGTGGACAGACAACTCTACTTTCAAGATAGTCATGCCTTCTACCAGTTCTCAGCGGATGAGTGTACCTACCTTTTCTGTGAATTTGAGAAAGAAGAAGCATGGAAGAATGGAGTAAAGCTCCTACTTCAACTACTGCCACTGTCTCCTTCCAGGATAGACATGTGCAATCTGTAAGTGTGCATATACAGCTGTTTGCCACTTCTACTGACTATTTTATAATTGTCTGGCCTTATAATGACACTGTTTACCCCAAAATCACCTTGCAAATGAGACAGCTTTCTTCTGGGGGTTGACAAAACTTGTAAAGATGTGCCTTTCGTCTGAGAAGGTCAATATGGGTAGAAAAACGGAGGCACTTGACTAGGAGTTTTGGACATTTTACAGTTTTTAGGCACTAGCTTGTTGCCTCTAGCTTGCTATATTACCTGGGTACGTAATTTTTTTTTTTTTTTGGTCTTCTCTTACATTTGGAGGTTTGACATGAATTTGGTAGTAGGGATGCTCTGGTGCTGATTGACTAGCAGATCAGATACCCTTGTGATATGTCAGGATCAGCTTTCAGATGGATTGACAAAACGGGTGGAAATGTGGTACCTTCAGTCATTTGATTTTAGTTTTCTCCTATATGTTTGCCAGAGCTCTGTAAACTCACATTATTATTCCTTTTTCAGAATATGCCTTTTAAGAGTTTTGCTTCCTATATGTCTCCCCTTTCACCTGACTATTGCATGTTATACTCTCTGTGCTCATGTGACTGCACTCTAAGGTTGCCTGTTTAGAGTGGCTAAGGAAAGCCACTTTTAGCCACTTTCCTTTTTAGAAGGAAAACTGTTATTTGTTCCATAGTGAGAGGCCAAAATAGAGGAGAGATGTGTTAGTGAGAGCTCTGGAGGCTCATGACCATTTATGCCTTAGTAAACCCAATACTTCGGAGAACTATTACTCTGGCAGTATTGGAATTTATTCTCCTTGATGCCAAAGACAAAACTTTCTTCGATGAGTACTTTCCTTCTCTACATATTAGCTTTTAAAAAGCTCATTCAATATCCAGAAGAAATATTTTAAAGGAGCACAAAGTCCAAAGACCCTGTAAGCTGTCTCAAGCCCAGATTCTTAAATTCAGCCACGTTGAGCTGATAGAGGAAAACCTCAGTAATTTCTCTACGTGGTTCAGGGCAGAAACTTGATTCCCTTCCCTACTGCTGACTGCCCTCGCCAATCAAATATTGGCACTTCTGGAGTGGAGCTTCGCTTCAAAATGCATTTATTTGATCAAGGCTAGTGTCAAGAACCCCAAGCTGGCTAGAGCAGCAGGATTGAATATGATATTCTAAGCAGCTGACTCACATGGGAGAAAACCTTTGACTGTTTTTGTAAATAGAAATTCTTGTCTTCCAGCCAACTCTGGTGCTAAACAGTTTGTCTGTCCCTTAAATATCAGGGCATTTTGATCTTGATTTTAGTGGGAGTTGGGATTTTCTCATCATTGTAAATCAGACTACTTTTCATGGTTTGTGTCTACTTGTTCAAAGGATTCGAATCAAAAGGACAGAACAGATAGGTTATATTGATGTGTTAGTGAAGGATGCTGGGTAGGAAAATGGATTGAAGGCTTTTTAGGTTCAAGTTTACGGTCTGCTTTGCAGTTTTATCATTTCAGTGCAACTGTCATTTCCAGTGGAAGATGATCCCTGTCACATGAATTGAACAATTATTCATTAATGTACATTTCCAGCTCCTTCCTGCTCACATTATTCAAAATTGAGTTGAAGCTGGATTCCTTTTGGGAATATTGTCACTGAAAGATTGTTTTCTGGAGCTTTTACCTGTCAGATTGTGAGGGTGCTTTTTGAAAAAGTATATGTTGTAGGAATTGAATTTTAAACAATGGTATACCCTCGAGGGAATGTGATATTAAAGCAGAAGGAGACTTCCAGGTTCAAAATTCCTCATGCTTGATGCAAATAATAAACTGCTAAAACACAGTCAGAAAGAGAATAGGTGTGATGAGATGTTTGTTAAAGTTGTCTGACCTGGTTAAATAAAGGCATATACACCTTTTTCATGAGCAAAGGGGGCAGTTCTAAAAACCTTTCCCTGTAGGTTTTATCTTTTCTTGAATATATAAGGTATTTTGCATACCATTAGAAACATAGGATTTTTTAATAATTTAATATTTTCGTGCTCATTTTTCTGTCTTAGCTTTTCTCCCAAGCTATACTGACTGCATTCACTCTACACCTACATAGGGATAGAGAAATTCTTACTTCATTAATTAGATTCCCTGCTTTTGATGGAATTAGAAGCAACTGGCTGCTTGTGCACCAGGAGGGAACATTGGATGTCTCCTGGTTGTCCCAAAGGCCAGACGACCTCTGTCTCCTCTGCAGCTGTGGGCAGCAGCCTTGTGCTTGCCTGTGCTGCTGGGTGCATCAGTGGACCTCTGGAGTGCCATGGTTCTGCTCTCCCTGAAGGAGTCTGTAGACCTGAGTAGGCAACAGCAGCTCTGGGGGCTTCCTTAAGGAAACTCTGCTAAATAGACATAGTTCAGATTTGACTTGCTATACGGATTTTTTGATGAATCTGTATTTGTTCCTGGTCAGTTTTAGTGGTGTTATCAGATTACTGTAGGAAACTCTACAATGAAGATACTGTTTTGAAGTCTGAGGTGTACTTATGATTCCTGAATAAATGCTCCCTGCTGGCCTTGGTGGAAATTCCTTACATTCAACATAACATTGGTGGGAATTCACCATGGAAAACAAGTCAGGACATAGCAGATTTTCAGCAGCTCCTGCTGATCTGAAGGCTAATGTCATGTGTATTCCACAGGATTCAGATCCTGTAAACATTGTCAAGTTAGATGGGACAAATGAAGAGGCTTCTTGGAGTCATTAAACACCTGGTGTTAATCACAGTCATTTTACTTGAGTAGAAAACAAGTGAATATTTCAATAGCCTGGGAACAAAAAATCTGAATTGAAAGCTGTGCCATGGACTCCCTCACAACAATCACTGAGACTCTTATTCAATGCCTTCTGAATTCTTTTCCAGTTACTGCAGTGGTGTTGTATCAGGTGTTTAATCCTTGTGTGCTTCTATTTCCTCCTTTGTAAATGGGAGTGTTTATAACAATTCCCAGAACCATTGGTAGACTCTGAACATTTCAAGAATGCACTCAGTATATGAGACTCTTGAAATGTATCCCATAATACTTTTAAAAATTATTAGAAGATATGTTAGCAGAGGATTTTTTTCTTAATCTTACATTGTTTTTTTGTTTTCAGGAGTGTTGCACTATATTCTCTGTCTTCTGTCCTGAAACAATTTGTGGTTTTTTGGTATCAGAAAAGTAACCATTCTTAAAAGTAATTTGGTTTTAATGCTAATAGCCAGGGTAGGGTATTGATTTAGTTACTATCTTATGGAGTAGAAAGCTTTTGCTGAACACAAACAGCTCTCAGGTATTGTATGAAAACTGACTTGCCTTCTTGCAGATCTAGGGCAAGCATCCCTGCATCTCACTCTACTTAGCAGTCTGTGCCCACAGATCACTGAATTGTATAAGCACTAATTTGCCTGGGCTTTGTAGCTCTTATTTGGTACCAGACTCACTAGGTCCTAACTGTCAACTTTTGAAAAAATTACGGTGATAACTCTTGCTTTTGTCCATTGGTCTGTGTGTCATAATATACCTTTCTTCTCTGATTCTGAAAAGCTGATAATAAAAAAGAGTAATTTTTAGTGTATTCATAATTTCAGAAGTATTTGATGCTCATATGCAGATGAATACTGGGAGTATTTTTAAACAGAAAATGGAATGATAAAGGCCCAAGAAGGAACTAGCTATGCTATGTGCTGTTCTGGGCTTATAGACTGCATCTGTGGCTGTGTCTACTGAGCCACTATCTTCTGCCTCCAATTTAGAAGAATAAGGTCCTAGCCTGGTTCCAAGAGATCAGAAGAGGACAGATGTGTAGAGAAACATCTAAAGAGTTCAGTTATTTTAATCTCATTCCAAATTATAAAGAGAAAACCTGAATAAATCAGTCTTTGTAAATGAAAATACATTCATTTATTTCTTTTGGGCTGCTGATAACACTTAAAATGTTTAATCACATTTTCTTTGAATAGGAAAGGCCGTTGGTAATCTGAATTACCATTTTGATCTGAATTTACTTGCTCCAAAATCAATGCATGTGTCATTCTGTGCTTTCTGATCTTAATTTTTATATAAGGGAATGAAATTTCATGGGATGTAAGAACTACAATATACCAGCTGCATATTCCAGATGTGTTGCCAGCTCTCTCCCTAAGGACATCAAGGCAAATAAGCAATTAAATTATTTAGTCAAAGACAGAAGCTTCTGCTAATACCTGGGATTTATGTTTATTACAGCAGCTGCAGTTTTGTGTATCTGTTCAGCTTGCTGGCATGCTTCTTAAATACCATGAAAAGTAAAGATCTCAAGGGCATTTTCTTTTACTTCTTCCCATAGTTATAACCCTATCATACTGGTATAATACTTCTAATTGTCAATAAAGCTTCTGAAATGCTTACAGCTATTTTAGTGATGGGAGTTAGACTGTTTTAAAGAAAAACACAGTCTTGTCCTGTACTGTCCACTTTTGTGTGACTATTTCCACGCGGGCCAGACTTCTGGGACAGTTTCTATGAGGGTTCTACCTTCATTGCCTCATTTTTGAAAAGACACATTAAAATCTCTTTCTTGTCAGTTACTGTCAAGACAACCTAGTAACATTCTCAGCCGTTGCTTTAGTTTGGTTATTTATGGCTTCTTAAATGTATTATTTTCACTGTCGGGTATTTTTCCTGAATATTGAATTTCACATGTCACAAAATTATTTTGGTGTTGTCTGTTTTCATCTACATGAAGTTGTATTCCATAGGTGCTGCTCCACACCTTAGCAAAGCTGGGTGGTGGGCAGATAGAAAACTCTTTGCTCTGTTCATAGAATGTTTTTAGCAAAACAAAATATGCAGTAAAATAAGTAACTCTGAGCTAAAGGGTCCTGCATTCTCCAGTTCTTCATAATATTTTTTATAGCTGAAGAATTCTCTCACTGCTTCACGTTGGTCGGATCAAAAGAGTTCTTGACAGCCAGGGACAAAGGGTGTACTCTGTCGTTACTGACATGATTAATTATTGTCGTGCTGCAGTCCCTATTTTGATGTGGAATCTCAAAGGCCCTTTTACATTAGTGCCTGTGGCTACACAGTTCCTTACTTTCCAGGAATCAAAAGATGTTGAAACAGAATGAAAGAAATAATAAAATCTTATTTTTATTTTTCAAGGCCTGATCAAAAAATAGAAGATACAGCAGAAACCAATGCTGAAATTCTTGCTCGTCTCACTTCTGCGGTAAGGTCATTGCATCAAAGTTTGAACTGATCATGTTTGAAATATTGTCATGTTTTGGATCCTTTCAAATGAAAGTCTTACCCTAAGTGAACAGATGTTTCTATATGAAGACTTTTTTTTAAGTCTCTGAAAGGGGAGAGCTTTACTGAGGTCTTAGTGTACAATTCCAAAGCTATTAAAGTCAACCCAAGCAAGGACTGCAGCAGACTGCTCTTCTAATAGATGCTGTTCATGGCCTAGAAGATATCAGCTTGGAGGCCCAAGGTGACTTTTGTGCCATGTGCTTTACACTCAGACCCTCTTGGTCAAGTGTACATTGATGGGAGACAAAGGGAGAGAAAAGTCTTCAGGAGCCCTTGTGTAGATTACCATAAACTTCTGAGGAGACTCGCCTGAGGAACCTGAGCTTCCCAACTATGTTTAGCCTCAGTAAACTTCGCCATAATAAACAATGGCTTATTCTGTCTGTGCTAGACTTTGGTGCATCTTGTTTATCTTGTGAGATCACTGTTCTAAGAAGCAGACAGACAGGACTTCAGAAAGTTAAGCTAGACTGACTCAATGTAATCTATATGATAGCACAGAGTGCACCCTCAGAAAATCAGCAAGCAATGCAACACTGGGAGGTCATCATCCCTGGAGGTATTTCAAAGATATGTGGATGTGGCACTTGGGAACATGGTTTAGTGTGAACTTGGCAGTGCTGGGTTAACACTTTTGGTCTTTTCCAACCCACATAATTCTATGATTCTATGGTCTTTCTGCCACTTAGAGGGACTTCGACAGTCTGGAGAGATGGGCCAACAGGAATCTCAGGAAAGTCAACAAAGGGCAATGCAATATCCTGCATTTGGGAGAAATAACCTCATGGTTCTATACAGAGTGGGGATTGACTGAAAAGCAGCTTTGCAGGAAAGGACCCGGGGTCCTGGTTGACAGCAGGTTGAACCAGAAACATGCCCT
This sequence comes from Zosterops lateralis, assembly GCF_965231275.1. Classification (NCBI taxonomy): domain Eukaryota; kingdom Metazoa; phylum Chordata; class Aves; order Passeriformes; family Zosteropidae; genus Zosterops; species Zosterops lateralis. The sequence continues at coordinate 33,056,230 of NC_139762.1, read as the reverse complement.
TGTGGCAAAGAAAGCATGTGCTTCCTGAGCTGCATTAGTAAGAGCATTGTCCTTAGGCTAAGGCAGGTGATCATTGCCCTCTCCTCAGCACTGGCATGCCAGATGTCGAGTGTTGGGTCCAGTTCTGAACTCTCAGTTCAAGAGATATGGATGCCCTGGAGTGTGTGTGAATGACCAAGGAGATGGTTGGGGAATAAAGTACTTGACTTACAAGGAGAGTCTGACAGAAGTGGGAGTGGAGTTTGGAGAACAGAAAGCTGTGGGAAGACCTTATTGATGTGTACAAATACCTGATGGACACACTCTAGCTGGCTATGATTTTCAGCAGAGGTTTGGATCAGATGATCTCCAGAGGTGCTTTTCTATCTCTACCACTCTGTGACTGTGCAGTTCTGTGAACACCACACCTAAGTCATGGCATCATCAAAACATGGAATTAGTGTCAATTCTGTTTTTGGCATGGGAGGAGGTACAGAGACTAAAATGAAGCAAGCAAGGTAAAGTTTTTTTTGAAAAAGGCATGAGGATAAGAGCTATTAAAAAAAAAGTAAAGTGCTATCTTGCAATTGCTGGAAAATGGAAGGAAAGGAGAATTTTTGCTGTCTTTTGTAAAGACAAATGTCTTTACAAAAGACATTTCATAATGTGTTTGGAAAGCCAGTGATACTCTATATTCAACTTTATGCAAGAGTATTTAAAAATGTATGACATGAGCAAATGCTGTGTTTTAAATGTCTTTTTTTCATTGTCTCAATATTCAAATTCCTTGTTTTCTCTACTTTTTTCCTTAACTGAAAATGAAAGGTGAACTCAGAACGTCAATATCCTCCATTTTCCTTCCCATAGAGAGCAAAAATAGAAAACCCTGAAAAACTTTCTGCGAAGTTATGTTTTTTTCAAAAACTTGCAAAACACCAACTCTATAAAACATTGCCAGTATTCCTCAAAAGCTTTGTCTATCAAAAACAGAAAAGTGGGGGGGTTTACCAGTTAGAAAAAGGGACACACCACCAAACAAAGTGACCTTTTGAGTTTAAGAACTGAATCCAGCAGTTGCTGGATGCACTTGGGTAACACAAATATCCTTAAACGCCTAATTGACAGTGAGTTTAGAGTGTTTCACATCTGCAAGGTCAAACCTGTGAACTACATCCTGAATCATTCCAGCAGCAGGGCACACAGACAGGCTTTTCTTAAATGAACCATTTCTTTACTGTAACTAACTAGCCAAAGAAAAATTAGACAGTTGCATCTCCAGATGGCCTGAGACCCATCTATTGCCATGGTGATGTCAAGAATCTGGTCTTTTCTCCTGTGTTTTCTGATTTTCCACAGAACTTTGTAGTGCCTCTGTGATGATTTTCTAGTCTACCTCTGGGGAAAAGGCACAAGACCAGAGCAGAATCCTCCAAATTTTAACGTCTATATATGAACTTTTCCTGTTTATACCCCTAGAATATTGCTTTTCTTCCATACAGTAGATTGGGACCTAAAATACTTGTTGCAACCTTATGAAAAGCCTTTTTTAGTCCCCGTAGTCCCAGAAGAACTTGAAACCTTAGCTCATAGTGTTCAACAGAGGTCTGGACTGTCCAGTATCTAGGTTTTCCTTTTTTTTTTTTTTTTTTTTTTTTTTTGGTGGCAGGGGCTGGAAACTGAAAGTGAAGTTATTAGGTATTACTAGAAATGTGTTCATACTGGCTTTTTGGCCACTGAATGTTTATGTATTTTGTACAAAATTAAACCATTCTTCTTTGAACAATTAATAATTGAAAATCCTGCTCATGATACTCTTCACACCAATATCTGAGAAGTGTGAAAAACCCCCACAGAATCATCCCTACTTCTGGCCCAGCAATAATGCATTTGAAGATTAGAGTTGGCTTTTTAATTGAAGATGCAAATCCTACCGCTCTCTCTTCTACTTTTCTTTTTGCTTTTCATGGAACAAAATATTTTTTTCAGTCAGAGGAAAGTTTCTGTGTCAGCTTTTTTTCCAGGGAATTCCATTCCAAATTTTCAAATCTACACTGATTGTGAGGATCCAACCCTAGCAATGTTGGAGGAATCTGTGTGCCTAAAATATAAATCCCTCTTTTAACCTATCCCATTATGTGCCTATATCATAAGCTCCATTACATGAGGCACCAACAAAACCATCAAACTTAAATTCTAAAGGCAAGCAGTGCAAAATGCCATTAGAAATACATTTGCATCAGGTAATCTTTTTGGTCATGAATTTTTTTAAAAAATGCAGTGATTACTCATGGATTTAAAAAAGCATTCCAGAGCTGTTATGCATCCCATGTCGTGTCCTGAAGAGCAGCTTCATGTTCAGTGTTTTGTGTGCTAAAAGTAGAACATGGTGGGATAGTTACAAATGTTTCCACTGCCAAGCTTTTTTACCTTACCTTGTGATAAAACAGAAGATAATATCAGGATGTTAATGAGGTGTATCTGGGAAATAGTTTTCTGGTACTTTAAATCATGAGCCAATATTGCTTTTATTTAGAGCCTATCAAACTATCGTAACTTGAAATACAAAAATGTGAACTAGACTCTTACTGTTATTCAAAACCCTACTGTTTAGAGTCTTCTGCTGCAGCATTTCATTTTGAGGATCTGTAAGGATTGGCACTTTGTCTCTAGAGTTGAAGTCTTGCTTGGCACAATGGCATCTAGAGTACTGTCCTCTCAAAACTACTATGAGCAGAAAAAAGAGAAAGGAAAAGGGTAGAGGTAGTATGCACTGTCTGCTAGATGCACAGTTATGTCTACTATGACAAAATGATAAGATTTATGATAAGAGCAGTAGTTGTCATTTACTTTTCAAAATCCTCTATTATTTGAAGACAAGATTCACCATATAAATGAGCCATTTGTACTTATCAAGCAGAATACCTGAGTATCACTTTCTAGGCACACAGAAAGAAAACTGATTGAGATGTGGTAACATGCCAACTACCCACTCAAAATGTTCTCTTTATGGCTTTCATAATATTTCTGTAAATATTGTGTGGCGAACTGTCCTTTAAACTGAATCAATTTTGACATCTGCAGTGCTACTCATACTGTTTGGATAGTGTTAGCTTTGTAGCAACAAGCTGTATGTAGAAAACATTTTTAAAATTTTAATATGTCAATATGGTAGGCATAGTTCTTGTTTATATATTTTATTTTGTGTCTGCATTATTATCTTCCATGTGATGTGCAACTAACGATTTTGTCAAACAGGCGGTAACTGAAATCCTATTAGGAAGAAGTATGAAAATGGGTAGCATGTGTGCCATGAGGAATGAGTGTTATACATGGATTTCCATTGGTGTAATGATGCAGAGGAATAGCATGTCCAGCAGGGATGCCAAGTACATTTATGCTAAAATAGACAAAAGCATATAGATTATGAAAGCTAGGGACATAAATCAAATCCAGAAGGATGCTCAGCAGTACCAATTCTTTGTGCTTGTGGTGAATCCTGTAAGAGGGAGCTCAGGTTATCATGATGGGACTCTTTGATGAAGGAACTTTTGCTTACTGCTAACACCAGAGAAACATATTTTCCTACTGCTTTATCTGAAGGGTTTTGCTCAAGTTAAGTAAAAGATCAGCTGCATTCCTGGCCAGCTGCAAACTATTTAGCTTGACATAGACAAAATATAGAAGCTTTTAATTACCTGTGATTCTAGCACTATCTTTCAAACCTAAAAGGTTCCACCTCATAAGCAAAAGTAATACTGCAAATACGACTGCAGGATCCCACAATGCTGCCTTTTCTTCTGACAAGATGGGTTTTTCTTTGCAGCCATGGAGAGATTCTCATTTCTTGAACGTTTGATTGGGTTAAGTGATACATTCACAATTATTTCAGGTTGTTGTGTCTCTTAAGAATAATCTTAGGATAATGTATTTATTACCTGCCAAAAGACAAAGATTATACATCAGTGAAATGCTTCTTACTGTCAGTAACCTGTGACAATAGACCAGAATTGAGGCACCAACATGGGTACCTTCTTCTGAGTTTAATGAAGGAAGAGGGTCCAAGAAGTGTAGCCATCAAAAGTCATGGTGTTGTTATTCAGAAACAACTTGGGCTTCTATTGAAAATCCTGCTCTTTACTAGATAGCTTGTATATATTTTTCTAATACTTGTGTATAGCAATTGCTGCAAGGAAGCACACGAGTTGTTTTTCCACAGAATAACAGTTCTTTCTCATTTTACTTGAAGTTTATGCTTACATTATCCATGATTAATATTTCTCCAGACATGGGAATGAGTGTACAGGAAGGAAGGAAGGGAAGGCAATGCTGCCAGCTTGCACAATTGTGCTGGAAACAGGATGACATTTAAGAAAACCATGGCACTGCCTTCATATTTTCCTGCTTGGAGGGGCAGAAAACTCTGTCTCTCTGAGTAGGGCAGCATCAAGGAAGAGAAAAGATCCATTTCCCTTGCAAGGACAGCAAAAAAATCTTTTTGGTCCTTTGCCACAAAGGAAAGAAGGATGCAAGCAGAGGATGTGGCCTCTGGTATGACTGCCTTCTGCCACATGCAGAGTGAACTGCAGGGTGGCTCCTGAGTATCTGACCAGTGGGTGCTGGAGTTACCATTGTACAGAGATGCCCTGAGTGATTTTGTGTGTCTTTCTGCTCACACCAGTATAATGCTAACTATTCTTCTTTCACATTTTCAAGCTTCTCTTCAGAGTCATTAGAGTGGGATATCAACAGTTGTTAGTAATTGTATTACTTTGGAAATCCTTTGTGGGCTTTGTGCCTTATGACTGAACCCCATACCTTGAAATTTCATGTCTCACAGAAAATGCATGTCAAACCTCCCATTGCAGAATAACCTTGAGCCTTGCCTAGGTCTGTTAGACGAGATGTCTAGTATGCAACTGCTGGAAACTTTGTACAGAGAGGTGAGACAATCCCTAGAAAAAGTAGTAATGTGCTTTTTTTTTTTTTTTTTTTTTTTTATACTGAAGACAAGCTGTCTTGGGAAAATTAGGGAAATTGGAAGGAGCTGAGAGATCTTTAAAGGAATCTGAGAGCACAGATGGGGCAGAGGAAGGGAAGAACTGAGGTGTATGCAGCAGAGAGTATGTAGGGTGCTGTAGGCCAAGTGCAAGCAGCTGCAGTGGGACAGATGATAGCAGTGAAGAAGTAGGAAGCATGAGAATAATGTATAGAAAAATGATAGGAAAAGAAATGATATAAAAAGGAATAGATCTGTGGAGAGAAGTGGATGTAGAGCTGAGCTGGCTAAAGAGAGAATAGCTGGTCTATACAGAAAATATGAAGAATGCAGAGACAAGAGGATGAGGAAGAGACCTGTTTACCATGGCAGGGCTGTGTTACCACAAGGTAGTGAGGGAGCCTGTAAAACTGAAAATAATCCTGACTTCTGCAGTTTCATCTCAAGTGAAATTTTGGTCCTGAAATTCTCAGCCATGATACAAGGAGAGGTTTTTTCCCTCCTGGAAGATCCAAAAAGTCAAGGTCAGTTATATGCATGAACCTTTGTCAAACCTCAACCTGAAGGACTTTCTTATTCTGGAGTCACACAATAAATCCAGCATTACAGTGTGCTCATCAGAAGCAAAACAAATATGTAGCAAGGGAAGGGAGAAGATTCGAGTGTGTACTTGTGAAAGAGATATGCTGTGCAAATAAATTACAGGTCAGGTTACTGAATTGCCCACTCCCTAAGGAATGTGTGGTATTTACATGAAATTAAAGTCACAGAATTCCCAGCTGAAAAGGAGATAGATTTGCTAGGAAAACTGACTGTAGTTTCAAAACCAGGCATAGTTCCACGTGCAGTTGATTGCTCCAAAGCGTTGATAACTCTTATCTTACCAGTGTTGCATTTTGTTTTATTTGACCGTGCTAGGAACTATAACCATCCTTTTCTTTTCCTGATATTTCAGGTACAGAGAGAACTGGCTGCTGTCATTGCCTTGAAAGCAAGGAAGTCAGGTGAGTCAGGCTGAACTTCAGAGGGTTTTGTAATGCTGTTCCCTTTTGTCATTTCTTGAAGTATCTGAATTGTCACTGCTGTCTTTTTAATATGGGAAAGAAAAGATAGTGATGGAGAATCTGTGTATACAGCACAATGCAATTACAGTTAAGCTTCTCTCTTTCCAGTTCATTATGTCTAATGACCTAGTGAATAAAAGCAGTGTTACAGTTGAACTTGGGTCTCTTTCTGGCCAAAATCATTCTTTTCTGTAGGCTTGCACTTTATAAAAAAAGCTGATGTCTTTATTTGACTTCTGTTTAAGACAAATAAGTTGGTAATTTTCTTTTTTTTTTTTTTTTTAATCATCTCATGCCATCATCTTTTCTGCCTTTTACTGGCCCAGCCAGGTGTTTTTCTTACTGCTAAAGCAAAAGGACAGCTTCATGCATGAAGGCGTTCTTTCCTGACTGTACATCTGTCTGGCTGGAGAGGCAAGCCTCTGATCAGGGCAGGAGAAGGGGAAAGGCAACCCCTGGTTGTCTCTGATAGTAGAAGTACTCACGGCAAATGCTGGTGCCACAATGCAATGGCACTGAAATATGCAGCCATCTCAGCTCCATCAGGGTTTGGTATCACAAGGCTTTAGAAGGTAGAGGCTGCATTGCTGAGCTGGAGTGGAAGCAAAGAAGCTGTGTTTTCTAGGCACTGCACAGGAACCAACAGAACCTACTTGGCTGGACCTGACTCTTTACAGGGTTAACTCTTTGTGCAGTGTCTTCTGCAGCAAGCTGAATGTATTAATAAAGTAAAACAGAGGTGGAGTGGCCTTAAATTATTAGTATGTTCCCAAAGCCATAGAGGTCTTTGAGTGCATTTTCACTGAGAATCTCTTGTGACTTTCAGTGATTTTTCTAGAAATCAAAGTCACAGTTCTTGTACTTCTTGAGCTATTTTCTGACTTGTTCATTGTGCTGCATCATAATATCTATCAGTCTGTCTGTGGCTTACAAGTACAGCACAAAATTTACAACACACATGCACAACACGCAGCGTGGTATCGTAAACTGGAGGTACCAAGAAGGTGTGGCTGCTGTACCTGCAAATATTTTCTTGTGAATATGTAAGTATGAAAAAGAAATACTATAGGCATAGTTTGATGCTGTTTTTTCTGGAAATAGAAGTACCCCTAAGTTATAGCCATCCTCATCTGTAAATGTAAATCTGTAGAAAACGAACACAAATGTGAGTGTGGATTCAGACCTGAATTGCTTCTGTGTGGTAGCTTTGCTTCTGTAAGTGCTGTAGTAGTTTATGATGTCAACACCTCTCAGCTGCTTGCCCTTACCTGGTGTCACCCCAGTCCCACCTGACTTGTAATGGCTGAACATGGAAATGCTTCTGCTCTGGCTCAGTGCAGAGGAAAAACAGGCTTTTTTAAAGAGGTGCTCAAGGTAATCTTTTGTTTTGCTGTTAAATGGGATGAATGTGGTGGCATGTACTTGCACTTCTTGCTTATGGAGGTTTAAGAAATGTCTCTGCTTCTAAGCAGTTTGGTCAGCAAATACTACTGTTACTAGCTATAATTAAAAAAGAGTTGTAATTAGCCTCTTATTTCCTTTTGCTGGATGGCTGTTCGAGTAGAAAATGGGATGGGCGTTGGATTAGAAATGAGGTGGAAGAGATGAAAATCCAAACGAAGAATATCTCTTGGAGTCTCCTTTTTACTGGTGTAATTGCAATCCTCAATGAACAGGTAGAAATATTTCAGTTAAAAATCACAGCCTTAAGAAACCAAGTTCCTTATAGAGCTTTGCAGTGCTGTCCAGCCTTTCCTAATACATTAATTTAAACACTTAAAATATCTGTTCAGATCTGAACAAAAGATAACTCTTTAGTCAGCTTAACTAGTGCATGCTTGTTGTTGAGGTTTGCATTTCTTTATGCCCCATCTTGGATGCCTGTAAAAAATGGGTGTATGATCAGGCATAACTGTAAGGTCTAATTTAAGTTAATATCTTTAGTAAAGTAGGTGCAGAGTAAATTAGGGTGGTTGATTATGCTCCTTTATTTTATTGCTGGTGGTTAAATTCACAGTGTAGCAGTTACTGTGAGCAATCAAGCTACGATGTGCTGTGCCTCGGGAAGTGAAGCACATTTCAGAGAAAGTACTTCTGGAGCCGCGGTATCTTTCTAAGATATTGTTCCCCTAGTCCTCTCCAAGACTCCACATAATTCCAGGAAATAAGCCACCAAAAATCAGACAAAGAGTTTATTTTGGCTTGAAAAGAGTGGAACATGGCTTTTGGACCAGCTGCCCTGGGTAGCTTCCAGGCCGGTGTGAATGGCGTGGAAGCCTGGCTCATCCACCCTGGGATTCATGATTGGGAAGGGTAGGTAATGGGCATGGTCCTAACCTGCTGTCTGGAACCTGCCTGCAGAGGGTAATTGGTTCATTAACCAAAAGCTTTCCTAGAGATTAGCAGCCCTCCTTCCTCCATACAAAAAAAAACCCACAAAAAAACCAACAAAACAAAACAACAACAACAACAAAAGTTTTTGCCTAATGCAAGGATTATACAATGTGTTCCTGAACTAGTTTAATTTCTGGATGTATCTCTGCCCTTAGAGAGACCCTTCACAATGGTTTAAATGTATTAGAAAAACTGGCTGATTTAAGTTCTTGCGTTATTTGTCTAGAGCTACTGTAGTAATCACCCCGTTAAGTTGCATGGAAAGCACTATCCAAGCACCTAAACACCACAGCTCTCTGTGCAAGAGGTAAAGAGGTTCCAAGTAGGAAGGTTTACTGTGTTTGAAGGGGAGGGCAAGTATTGTTTTAGGTAACCCGAATGCAACATTTTGTTTTTATTTAAATAAAGCCTGGCTTTGCTACCTAGTACATGTACATGGCAGGTAGTAATTGCAACTATTAGAGTTCTGGCTGTGGCAGAGATTTCCACACTGTATCTGCTGACAGAAACAGAGGTAGAGACCTGAACCTGCTGTGGGGTAGGGCACAGTATCAAATTCTTGCTAGTACAGGATCTGACTTGATGGAGAAGGTCTGCTACCAGAAAATAAAAAGCCAGTAGGGTGTGGGGTATAATGCCTTTCCCCAAGAGCGGTTCTTCTGTTTTTACTGTGGTGTAGAAGAATAGGAGAAATTCATAAAACTGGCAGATGCTGAAAGAAAAATGAGGAATTTGAAAAATGAAAAAACTTCTGTGCTGTGGGAAAAAAAAGCTCTGTTTTCATATTCCAGATGTGTACTGCAAGTATACCACTCCGATAACAAGGCATGTGCTGACAGAGATGTGCTTGAGAGCCTTCATGCAGAGGGAGCTCAGCACTTCTCTGTGGCTTATAAAAATGCATTGAAATTATTCTTGCCTAACCTTAGAAATAAATAGATTAAATGCTGTCTTCTGTGGTTTGGTAAAAGGTCTTGGGTAAGCAAGTAACTGGAGCAGAAGGGAACTTTTTCTTTAATTGTAGGCACTTGGCATTAAATTGTTTGGTTTATTTATACCTTGCTGGCTTCTGCTAGCTTCTGCTAATGTGCTGAAACGTAACATAAATGCAGCCTCCCGTCTGAAGGTTTACAAGGGTTGGCATTTATCTCAATTGCTTGTCATGGCTCATGACATGTTTCTTATGTGTTAGAGATGGTAGCTAAAACAAGGATGAAAAGCAGCAAATAGCCTAAGGCTGGAGGCTTTAGCTGGTGGCAGAGCTACAAAGGTACATGTGAACTGATCAAAACCTGTCAGGTAGATGCTTTGTACTGGTGTTAATCCCATCCACAAACAAGATGCCTTGCATTTCTGTGCACAAACCCAGCTGCACCCCATGGCATCACCCAGCAAATCCCCTTATAGAAAAAGGAATTTCTATGACTTATTTGTGCAAAATGATAAGAGCATGGCTCTTGTCTTTGTATTTATGAATACAGGGGCTAGTTAAAATAAGAGCTGAGAGTATGGATGAGGTAGGAAGATGGTGACTCAGCTTCTCCCCAGGCACTGCAGGAGCAGCAGCAGGTCTGTGGGTGCTTCACCCTCCCACTGTGAAGGGCAGGGCAGCCACAAATGCCGTAGAACTTGTGTGTGGTTTTTCTACCCCTAAGGAATGATGTTCAGCCTTCCACCATATAATTAGATACATTTTAGTCATGCCATTCTTGAATTGGCAAGTTCTAATGATTTTTTAATATGTCATTTGCATTTTATTTATAATAATGTGTAATAATTTATATTAACGTCACTTTTGCAATGTATTAACACCATATTTGAGATCTTCTGGATTGCCTCCATCCTATTCTTACATATATGTATGCATAGCCACCCTTCCCCTTTTCTTTTGTATTGCTTCTGTCAGAACCTAACTGCCTATGTGATTTGCTTCGTATTTTTATTTTAGTGCAGACGATTCAATATGAAGCAGTCACTGGGGCTTGAGCTTTGCCGACATGAATGAAAAGCAAGCTGTGAACAGCTATTCCTTTTCCCAGCCATTGCACCACCTCTATGGCACTGCTGTCAGAGCTGATTGCGTGACTGGGCTCAAACACACTCCAGGCAATGTCAGCCTGGTTAAACACATGAGAACAGTCAGGCTGGGTCAGGTTAAAAGTCCATCCAGCTACGCTCCTACTGTGAGTGATGAGTAGGGGATGCTTAGAGTAGAGAAACAGCAAGTACAGTCCTTCTGGTGTATATACTCAGCATCTACCAGCTGTGATAGAGGGATTTTGCTGTACCCACACTGCTGTGGTAGGTAACCCTTGCTGGACCTTTTCTCCATTAATTAATCAAATTGCTTTTTAAGCCTGCTTATACTCCTGACCTTCATCATCTTTTACAGCAGCAAGTCTCACAATTCACATGTGTAGTGTGTTAAAACATATTTTTTCTTGCTTGTTTTAAACGTGTTCCCTGTGACCCTCACTCTGTTGTGATACAGCTCTTTGCTGACAGAGAGTGGTGAATAATCCATTCCCTATTTGTCATTATACTGTTTAGGATTTTGTACACATCTGTTGTACCCCTGTGAGTTGTCTCATTTCCTGGCTGTACCACTAGTCATTCCTCATACCAAATCTCTTCCATTAAATCTGATTATCTTTGCTACATCTATTATATTACTTTTGAGATGGGGCAGCCAGAGCAGCATACAGTATAGCAGCAACATGTGATACAGTTGACACAAAGTGAGGGTGGCAGCTTCTTATCAGGGTGGAGCGGTGGAGGTGTGTGGGAAGGAGCCCACTAAGACACTTTTGGCAGCATTAAGCTGTTTTATCAGTTTAGTTAACTCAGGAAACTGCATCTTTATCTTTCAGCCCATTTCCTCAAGTAGTCCAGATCCTTGGGAGACTTCTCAGTAAATTTATTCTACAATAATTAGCAAAAGTTTTGTCATATGCTGCTATCTGAATGTCTTATGCAATGTTATTCATTTTATTCCCTTGTAGAAGTGTTATATAGAAAATGAAAATCATTACAAATTTTAGTTAGATTTGCATACACATAAAATGTGTACATGTATGCAAAATGACATAATAAATACATGCTCAAAGGTCATTTAAGAATAGACTAGTTCAGCATTGTGTGTAAATTTCAAACATAGTAAGTACTATTTAATTACATGTTTCATAAACAACAAGGTATTCAATATCTTTGGAGAAAAATATGCACAGTTTACCACTTATGTCACTGAAAAAGGGCACAATGAGGCATGAAAAAACTTGGTTCTATTTACAGAATAAAGTCATGTGCCAGAGAGGTGTGCATTTTCCCTTGTGAAAAAATTGAGAAAGTTTGAAAGGTGGGAAAAGGATAAATCAGTAGGATCTTACTGCTTTTCTGTTCTCTTCATACCTCTTTTCAATAGGTTTGCTTACTTATCTCATTTCATTACAATTTCCAGTTCCTCCAAGCACCCAGTTGTTTAAAGCAAGGGCTGAAATTAGTAAACTGTGTGGAATGAGACTTCTTCTGCAAATGATACTTACAGGATTCACCCTGAAGAAATGGCCACTTAAAGGGGAGGCACAGGACTGTTGTGCTCTGTTAGGTCATGGTGACTGTATCTTTACTTTTCCCCTGCCCACTGAAATGTGATTCAAAATAAAAACTTCACGTGAAAACACAGCTAGCAATATTTTAAAAGTTACACTGTACTTTAGGGTCTTTCTTTAAGGTCTGTGATTTCAGGTCTTGGAGTAAGGGAGGTGATCTTGGTTTGTTCAGCCTAGAGAAGAGGAGACTGAGGGAGACCTCATGGTGGTTCCTCATGAGGGGAAGCAGAGGGGCAGCACTGATCTCTTCTTCACTCTTGTGACTGGTGACAGGACTCAAGGAAATGGCATGAAGCTGAGTGAGGGGAGGTTTAGTTTGGATATCAGGAAAAGGTTCTTCACTCAGAGGGTGCTTGGGGACTGGAACAGGCTCCCCAGGGAAGTGGTCACAGCACCAGGTCTTTCTGAGTTCGAGAAGCTTTGGGGCAATGCTCTCAGGCACATGGTGTGATTCTTGGGGTGTCCTGCTTAGGGATGATCCTGATGGGTCCCTTCTAACTCAGCATAATTTATGAATGTATGATTCTAATAATGCTTGCTTCTTTAAGCAATCTTTTTAAAACATTCTGTGCCCTATTGAAGGGAATCCCTACCCCTAGGGACGAAGGGGGGTTACAATGATGTATTGCATCACATGAGATTCTTCCATTATTCCTGAGATCAAGCACACCCAGAAAATTACAGCATTTCAAAAGAGCAGGATCAGACCCCTTCTAGCCCTGGGGAACGATGCTCAGTTGTGCCCACCCTGGGTGATGCTGGGGGTGGGAAATGTCCTGGACAACATCAATGAAAGTACTACACAGTAACACTTACCAGCTGTTGTGTATTCAACAGCTGATATAAAGCAGAATGGACTCAGACTTGGAAAAAGGAAGAGAGCTTTCTGCTGGGAATTGTGGTGAGGGATTTTGGCAGTTTATGATTTTGTTTTTGGAGTTGTTGTAGAACCTTGAGGATCGTTCTTTCTGTGTGATCTAAGGTACTCACATAGAAGAAATCAGCAATGCAGAATAGCTGTGTAGAGGAAAGGTATTTTGCACATACGAAAAGAGAGCACAGTAAGGTCAGAAAGACAGCAGTTGTGCAAAAATCAACCCCCAGGTAAATGTTTTGTTTACTGGGGCTTTGGGAGAGGCATTTACAATGAGTTCACAGAATTTATTTATTCAGGGTCCTCTTTGTTTCCTGCTCCTTTCCTGGCCATGCCTGGGGGATGTTTCCATGGAATAGAGAGCAGTGTTTCACTTTGCACCAGCCTGCTCAGCAACGGTCCATACCTTCTTGTTTGATTTGTTCCCAGCAACCATTCTCTGATCATGTAATGGGCTCTTTCTTCTCTATTCTTATATCATCTCTTTTCAGACAACATTGTTACAAGTACATTCACCACCACGTGATTTTTAAAATTTATTTTAAATATGCACATGAGAACAAATATCTACAATTACTGGATAAAATTTAAAACTTTCTGCATGCAAGCATCAAATGGTTCCCTTGAGCTGCAACTGGCACAAAACCCCTTGCTTTTGTCTGTTCCTGTAGTAATCCTACAGCACTTTCATATAATTTTTTTGCATTTTTTTTCTCCTTGATAAAAAAATATGACTTCATATATTCACAAAGTGAGTATAAAATGTGACTTTATCTTTTCTATGCATCATAAAGGGCCAGGCATAGAAAACCAAGTTTTCTCTGGCCACATAAATCAGCAGTAATTGTTTATCTGTTAAAAAATGCCTGTCTGTTTAGCCAGAGGTGTTTTACAAATTTTGTTGTTCTAGTACACCAATACCTTGCATGAAATATTGACCTTCAACCAGATGAAAAACTTTGGTTCTTTTAAATAAAATAAACAGAAGTTCCTAACAAAACCAGTTGTACAATAATGTGAAAGGACCATTTTCTAACTGAGCTGGGAAATATTGGTGGCTTTACTTGATACATTCATTTTTAATTTATAATGGCTATATAATGTAGGCAGACCTGAGCTTTATTTAAGCTAAAGTTTGTCCTTCCTGTGGTCATTTAGAAGCAGTGGGAAGGAATGGCGCCTTAATGGTGATCAGCAAGACCAAATCTGCATCTGCCAGCCTCCTTTCTTACCACAGTGGCTTTGCTCTGTTTAGATTGCAGATACCTACCCTTGCTGTTATCTGTTCCTTTTGATAAACTCTGCAATGAGAGGAAATGCTCTTGCATAATTTTCTGGAGTCCTGTTTCCTATCTGAGATTTGAGAAATGGCTTGTAGCACTAGGACCCTTGGGAACTTCTTTTTCTGCATGGAAACTAATCAGAATAATGAGTACCCTTTGCGCAAATTCAATATTAGTTCTACACCTAAGGTCGAGCAGAAGTTAATGACCATTTTTTACGTAGAGAAGTCAGTTATGAGACCAACATTACATTTCACACTTTTGTAATTGTAAAATAAAATGCTGGAGTAATTTATGTTAAATCGATTTAAACTACAAAGCATAAATATCATAGCATCCCAGATTAGGGTTTGAGAGAAAATGGCATCGTTGTCACTTGTGCAATAGTTCATTCATTGATTTACAAGTACCTTTATTCCGTCTTGTGCTTGCTGTGCTTTTTACATACAGAGGTGCTGAACAATGCTGTAAGCAGGAGTCTGTCTCTAATAATTTTTGCATTTTCTTTGTTTCTTTAATTAGCTGATTTACTCAGCTGATTGCACAGCTGTCTGGGCAACACCCCCCCAGGGGTCTGCCAACTGTTTCAGAGATATGTAATGTACTCAGTGAAGGGAAATCTGTATGATAATTTGCATGTATATATGCAGAAATAGTGGGAAGGAGTAAGAAAGCTCAAAGGCAATTTTTGTATTGTTAATATAAGGAAACATGTTAAGGATGAGCTTAAAAGGCTCTCTCTTTTCAGTAATTTCGGAGAAAAGATTACTCTTTCATGGTAAATAAGGAACCAATTCTCTGTTGGAAAGTTTTATTCTTGGGATTATTGCTCCCTTACAAGCAGCTTTTGGGGGTTTCAGAGATACTCAGTGCTTGTTAGTTTTCCCCGTTAGTTTGGAAACAGAACTTGGAAAATGCAGGAACATGCATGAGGATGTGGTCTGGTGTAAAATGGTCCCCAAATCCGAGGTTTGCAAAGCATTTACTGGCTGCTCATCTGCTTTTCCATTGCTCAGCACTAGTGCTCTATGTAGCCTAGAGGATTGGCTTTTAGTTTCCCCAGTGGTGTCAGTATGAGCTATTCATTTTTCCACTCTGATAAATTAATAAGCATCAGCAAACATTATAACACTGTCAAACAGCTCAGAGCTGCCATAGTAACCAACCTCTCTAGAGTTCACTGTATACCCTCCACAAAGAACAACAAGGGATATCACAAGTTCCATTGTTCAAAATAACAGTAAAGTTTTCAAAAAGAATAAAATTGGTTTAGCTATGTAATTAAAAAAAACAAAATGGAGGTTTGTGGGGTTTTTTAAAACTTCATGCCAGCAACTTCCATTGGGAAAAAAACAAAACAAAACCAAAAATACCATCCAAAAAAATAAAAAATACAGAAGAGAAACAAACATTCCTCTTAAAAATTTGGAATATAAAAAGAGTGCTAGAAGCTGTGAGCTTCTCAGCAGCTGACAATAAATCAAATAGTGCAGGCTGCTGGCAGTTCTGGAGCCTTCCCCCTGGGAATATTCTTGCAGATTCCTGAGGTCTTGTTGCTTTGACAGGGACAAAAAATCTCCCACAACAGGCTGTAACCATCCAGCAGGGGAGAGGCAGTGAAAGTCTGTGGGCTTGTCAAATAAAAGAAGTCCTGGTGTTCAGAAGTTGTCTTTAACTCTTCCGAGGTGGGAATGAGTCTCCTATTGTAGACAGCATGTAGGTGCCTTTTACTTACTGGCTAGATAAAGGAGATTCATATATGAATTGTGATCACAGAGTACTGAAAAAACTGAAATTGTACAAAGAGCAGACTAGTTTGATGTTCTAGGATGTCAGCAGGTAAAAGAACATCACTAAATAATAAATAAATGTCCACATTTGAAATGAAGGAGCATCTCTGAGTACGTAAGCAGTGTAGCCCTAGGGGTGACCAAGCTTTGTGTGGCAAGCAGAGCTACCTCTGGAGCAACTGTGGGAACAGTGATGTCCCCATGCAGCCTGTGCAGTTCCAGGTGAGCCTGGCAGTGTTTGTGCAGCTGGAAAACTCCACACTTGGCTGCTACTAAAGCCGTGTCTGGGGCAGCCTAGGGCAGTGCAGAAGCATGTCTGTTGAAGGTGGTTTATGAGCTCTTGTCCCCAAAAGTCAGGCGGTCCTGGCCCCAAAGGTGGATTTCACAGCAAGCTCAAGGGCTGCAGATGGAGTTGTGTGGCACAAGGAGTCTGGCAGCAGCGTGACCTTGAGGGGTGTCCTGTTCCCCTGCCTGCTGCCTGGGTGCTCTGGTCACAGCCAGGTCATCAAACCCAGCCAGGTTAGTAATAGTCCTTTGTCAGTCCTCAAACCCCAAATACTTTATGGTAGCACAGAGGAGGAACAGTCACTACAGGCAGTGTGGGACAGCCAGCAGTGATGGGAAAGCAGCACTACAGACCTTCTCTTGCCCATGGATGAATCTGCCAAGGTTACCCACAGAGCAGTGTCTTCATGACACACTCTTCTTTATGCCACAAACTTGAAGGTAAATTAATTACATTTGATGAGTAAGATTTTTAAAAGTCACCTAATATTACCAGCACATTATTTCATTTTAATGCTTAGTCTTGTTCATTATAGCAGAATCATTTGCCCAACTGAAAGTGGGAAGGACAGTTAAAAAAATCCAGGAACTGGCTTCCTGGAATGGCTATGTGGGTGCCACCCAGAGAGAGCTGCTTACAGATGGGCAGATGTCCTTGCCTGTTGTTCAGCCGCAAAGTGGTTAACTGTGAGGACAGTCCTCTCTTAAGCATTTAAATAATTAGCTTTCACAGTTAACACCCTATTAAGCCAAACGGAGGAAGTTCACACCTCTCCTGGTGTTATTGTTCCAGTCTGGCTGGCTGCAGCGGCAGAATGACGCTAGTGCCTTGGGCCTTGGTTTGTGTTGAAAGGTTATCTTTCCAGCCAGAAGGGGTAGAAAGAAGAAATTTCATTTATAGAAAAGGAAGAAAGCACAATAAAGCAAAGCCTCTGGGAAGATTACGAGGCTGTGGGTTCCAGGAGTTGCTTTATGAGTGGATTTTTTTTAACTGTCCTTCCCACTTTCAGTTGGGCAAATGATCCTGCTGTATTGAACAAGACTAAGCATTTAAGTGAAATAATGTGCTAGTAATATTAGGTGACTTTTAAAAATCTTACTCATCAAATGTAATTAATTTACCTTCAAGTTTGTGGCATAAAGAAGAGTGTGTCATGAAGGCACTGCTCTATGGGTAACCTTGGCAGGTTCTTCCATAGGCAAGGGAAGGTCTGTAGTGCTGCTGGTGTCTGTTGTTACCCTCTCTGCATGCCAGCCTGTCTAGCTAAGGTGAGCCCTTTAGCATGTGTGTTGTGCTCCTTGTTGCTGGAAAGACCAATCCCTTCCAATTCCTTGAATCTGCACTGAACTTTTTGGCACAGCTGTAAAAGCAGAGGGGGGCATGGTTGGTTGGTTCCAGTGTGAGCAGTGGTTACGTTCCCTTTCCTTTCACCCCCCCGAGTGATGGCTGATTCTGCTCTAGGAGCAGGTACAAAAGGATTTATTTTGGTGTCTTATTTCTTTATTATTTTTTTCTGCTGGTTTAATGATCCAAAGTGGAATTACTAAAGGACAAACCTCTCCCCCACAAGAATTCTCGGTGCTAACATAAGTTTATAGAGGAATCTATTGACAAAATCTCAGCTCTGCTCTGTGGAGGCACAAGCAGCTCAGATCAGATGATGGCCTCTGTGATCCTTAAGTGACCATAAAACATCAAAATCCTGAATTCCCTAGACTAATTTGCAAATGGACATATTTGAACTGCACATTAGAAAGCTAATGCTCATTTGGCATCTTTTTCTTTCATTCATGGTGACCTTTCCTCTAAAGGAGAAATGCTGCAGGTAAAAAAGGGAATTTGTTACTCTACATTTGTTTGTATTTTTCCTGTCTCAGGTCTCAAGCCTGAACCCAAACATAACATTAAATAGATACAAATAGCTCAAGCTATACTACCTTTGCCTTTCCCTGTTATAGCTGCTTTGTAAGACATGCTGGGATATTAGTATCAGAGAGCAAAGCTCGATTTATGGTAGTGGAGAAAGAAACATTTGGCTCAGCTCCAAAGTTCACAGCATTTTTTGTATGTACAGTTTCAGAATCAGCATTTGCCTGGGAAATACTCTCCCACCCCACCCTAAGCTTCCGTTTGCTTTTCGTATGGTTGAATTTGCAATGTCAAGCTTTTTTATCAAAAAAATAAATAGCCAGCTAACAGTAAGTAGAAAATTATCCTTAAATTCTTGTATTTTGTGACAGAACTTGTATTGCATGCACAATAACCCATGAGAGCAGTGCCTGGACCAATTCAAGGAGTGTCTATGAGTTGTTACGGGGTAAGGAGGCATACTGTGTCTAAAAATACTGCAGTCAATTTCTCACATGTATGTGATGACCCCCAGTAACATAAATTTCTAAATATACCATAATATTTTAAAAACTTATGTGGGTTTTATAGACAAAACACATAGTAACCTTTTTCTACAGAAACCAAGAAAATATAATTAGAGTTGTTGCTTGTCTGTGTGGCCACTTCAGCCTTCAAGGGACTGTGTTCTTGTGATGGGAAAAAAGTATGAGATGGTGTGATTCCTTGAGAGTAGCTCCCTGGGTGTAGTTAAATGGTACAGTTGTGGCTGGTTCTTATGGGCTTGGGTAAGAGGCAGGGAGGACAAAAAAAATCAAGTTTGTGATGGAAATTTCATGAAAAAGAGGCGAAATGCTTCTTCTCTCCCAAGAGAGCTGCAAGAACGTCAGTGTGAGGTCTGTTTGGTTGGTGTTTTTTTTTTTTTTTTTTTTTTTTTTTTTTTTTTTTTTTTTTTTTTGTCCCTTTAAGAAAATATTTACTGCTTCTTTTCTACATTCCTTACACAGTCTAAACAACATTGAAGCCAAGGAGAGCTGGGTCTAGATGATAAACTTATTCAGGGTTTTTTAGAATTGAGTTGTGAAATTGCTGATAATTTTTTTTCTTTCTTTTTTTTTTTAAGCTGTTCACTTAGAGTACACTTAAACTGAGACAATTTTCTTATAATCTTTAAAACTGCTCGTGTTAAAATCATTCTACACTCAAGGATAGCTGTATTCATTGGGGGTTGTGGACATGCACCCTCTTTCTCTTTCCCTTTGTGCTAGGTAAGAGATCTTGCTGTCCTCAGTTCTGGGTGTTTGCTGCTTGTCACTGTCTCCCTGGCCAGACAGCATCCACTCTCTAACCTGCCCGCCCAGCCAGGTGTTGCTCCCTGAATGTCTGCCTATTCACTTTGGTTGGAGATGCTCTGGGGTGTTTGCCCTGGCACTGGGCAGGGAAGGGGACACTTGTAATCGAGGCCCGTGACAAGAAGCCATTTGGCAGGCACTAACCTTTTCCCCTGGCACAGCTGTTTGTGGAGCGCCGTCTGCTCAGGGCTGTGGAAAAGCTGGCTGGATCAATGTAAATCACTTAAACCTGGACACATGGCATTGTTACTAGCAAGGTGCCACTCCTTTAAATGCCATGATTAATAGCCAGAGTCTGGGGGGATATTTTGCCCATGAGTTCCTACAGCAAATTGATTTTAGAAGAAATCAGAAAATTGAACAGAGAATTGGGGAAATGTTCTGCTAATGCAGAGTTAACAATTTGAAAAATTGCTCAAACCACCGATTTTCAGCATTTGTTAATGCCTTCAGGCATTGGAACATTCCCTTGTCAGGCAGGTTGTTCCATAGTGGTCAACAAATCAATGTCCTGAATGCTCTGTGTCTCACACAGTGGCAGTGGGTAGAACAAGGTCATGCATGTGTGGGACTGTGCAAGAGGATGAAGCAGCTCTTGGGGAGCAAGGCTGGGAGATGGGTTACATGGGAAGGTACTGCACAGAGCCCCCAGCCTGGCTGGATAAAGTTGCCTTTAGAAACTCTGCCCTGCACTAGAAAAGCAGGGGTCATACATGGCTGCTCAGGCCATCCCTCTCGTTACTGGGTTGTTGTGTTACTCCTTTTCCAGGCTGAGGCAGAGATATGCCACAATATCCCAAGAGTGTTTTGGTGTTGCCTAGCTTTAAATATGCTGGAATGTAATGCCCATTATACATGCTGTCTGTTGCAGCTATAGTCTGACCCTGTGTTTTCAGTATTCACCTTGAATTTCAGAGGTTTGCTGGTAAAGTGATGCCTGCAAACCCCATGGTGAAGACTTATGTTAGAACTCTGTTTTCCTTTGATAATGGATTTTAAAAGATCCCGTAATGGAATAACCTGTATTGACAGAATGAATTATTTTCCCTTTTATAATTACATTTTTATTACCTTGGGTTTTTTTTTTTTTTTTTTGATAGCATAACTGTGGGGGAAGAAACAAAATTATATCCTGTATGGCAAATGGCATAGCAATATCAGCAGCAATCCTGCCGTAAGGAAAAATAAATCCATACAATTTATTTTAGAGGTCAAGAACAGTCCAAAGTTACTTTTCTTTTAAGTTGTTAGATGCTGTCTAAATGTTAGACTGCTTTTTGTCTGCAGCAGACCCACAGCACCCATGAAGACACACCAAGCTGCACCTCATGGCTCACGTTACGTGTATGAGCTTGGCCGTGGTTACCTGGTTATGTCTGAAGATTCAGGCTGAGGGCTGAGGATAGCATAGGTGAGGATGTCTGGGGAAGGTTGTACTGCTACCTGCCAGCCCTTTTCCTGCTCCCTTTGCTCACCAGTCAAATTCTGGGCTGCCTCAGCTTGCAGACATAGTTTTTAGGCAACACAGGACTGGTGATCCTTGTCTGAATACACTGTGTTGGGGGCTGTGGCTGTTCAGGTGCAGCCTGATGAGCAGCTCAGGTACACTGGGGTGAAGGAGAGAGGAGGTGGACAGGAGGAAGAATACCAACTCAGGCTTCCCACCTATCCATCAAAGCCATGAGGTGTTTTTCAGGAAACAGATGTGACAGCTCTGCTGCTTCAAGGACACTTCTGGTGTCACAAATGCTGTGGTTTAACCAGCAAATCACTCAATATGTACTCAAGATCAAAGATATTTGAGTCTGTTTCTTCTAAGGTGATGTGTAAAAGTTGATAAGTTAAAATCTTCTAAGTTGATAAAGTCACTTTGCATGTGTTTTGTTGTGACTCTCCCAACCTTCCATGTGTCACATTTCAGAATGTCTGAGGGCTCAATGTCCCACCAAAATACAGCAGGGGGCTATGCTGGCTGGGAGGTTAGCTTGGGGTATAGATACTAAAACTTTCTATAGATTAAGCTGTTTGCCATACGGACGTCTGGGGTGTTCTTTCATACGAGGTTCCTTGTTTCTTTAGCTGGATCAGCTGCTACATCTGGTTTTGACCCTTCAAGGGATGACAAGGTTGATACAAAACTTTAAAGTCTAGCAACACTTGCTAGTTTTAAGTTATTTAAGTCACATTAATTGGATGAGGTTGCTGGTTTCTTTTACTGTGCTAGCAGCAAATAACTTTCAATAAACATCTCCTGCAACCATTTATTTCTGGAGATGACTTTCATGGCAAGTGGTGATGTTTGTTAAGCTTGACATTTCTTTGCTTACAAAGAATTTTCCAAGTCTGAGGTGAGGGATAAATCTGCTTATTTTGTTTAGTCTGACCTGATCTCCTGCAATAGAATGGAAGAAGAGGAAGACCTTGTTTTTTTAATTGCTTACAAGTTATGATTTCTTGTTACAATGTGGAGTTTCCTTAAATGTCATCGTTTTATCAGGCTAACAGTAGCATGACTATAACTATTTAGTACTGGATTTTACTGCCTGGGGAGAAATTAAGTATACTGTATTTAGCATTTTTCCAAACCCAATAAGGTGTACCTTGTAGGATCTGTCCAAAACCACTCCAGGAGTTAACTAGAATGCTAAAGTTGAAACATTCCTAGAATGGTCATCCTGTTTAATCTAAAGTGGGCCATGTCACTTTGCTGCTTTTTGTGGTTTAAACCTGCCTGCTTTCAATATATTCCTCTTTCTTATTTTAGCAATTCATCAAAATGAAGAAAACAGCAGTCAAGAAATAAGAGGACTAGAAGAGCTCAACGATACCCCTGATGCACAGGTACATGTATAAGATTAATGAAGTCTTGGGAATGTTTTCAGATCTACAAGTTGAAGAACTGCTTTCAATAGCTCTGGGAAATGGGTTTTCCTCGATGTTCTGTGCAGGGAGCATGTAGGAGGGAGAAAGTCTGCTGGATCTCATCTTATGTGACTATTTAGAATAAGATTGATGATTACTCTGGGAATTAATCCCATGATGTTGCAATTGGACAGCATTCTTCAGCTATCTTTCTGCTCCTTTTAGATAATACACATAGCATATACCAGATGTGAAAGTAAAATGAGATGGGTTTTAGGAGGCAAGGGCATATGACATTTTGATTGAATTTTAATCACTGTAAGTAGACATGCAATGAAATAGGGATACTTATTAGTCACTCAAGTGCAAGCAACAACCTTCTTCTTTTTTTCCATAACTGCCCTCATTTACAACCAAAGCACACTTCTGGATATTGCTCAGAAAAAACTAAACTGCCTTTTAGAGTATTTTATTTCAATTGCTTACCCTTTTTAATTCTGTGAATCTTTTTTGATTAATCTGCAATTCATTCAATCATTCCATTCATGTGTTCAAGCTGTGCAAGTGTAACCGTACAGCTCATTGTACTGGTACTGATTATTGCTTTTAATTTAAAATTGATTTTTCCCAGTTTTTTCTCCTGTTTCTCTTGCAAATGTTATGTTTCCCCACCAGTTGCCACCTTTGCTCCTTCTCCTATGTGCAGCTTGCAGTTCCTGCCTCTGATTTATCTCCCAAACGTCTTGCCAAACCTAAAAGTTGTGTGCAAGAAAGACAGGATTTACGCTGATGTCTGTGAGCAAGCCTCGCTGAAAGGGTACAAGCTGTGTAGCCAAGAGTGCATTACAGAGATACAGAAAGGACCTAGAGGGAAACACTGACCTCACTGTACAAAAAATTTGGTTTTCTGGTTTTTTGCTGGATTTTTTTGCAGGGGAGTGGGGAGGGGAAGGATTTCATGTACTTTCAGTTCTACTTAGTTGCTGTAGTTATTACAGTTGTTTGAAAATGTTTGTTCCCATTTATGACATAGACAATGTACATGCAAAGCTCCTAAGTAGCCAGCTAATAAGATTACCTGGAATAATTATAAAAGCCCATAAAAATTTATTATTAGGGTATTGATTCACCTAGATTTTAATTGACTGTAAACCAGCTTCTAAAATTTGAAAGAATATGAAACACATTTAAAATTATACAATTATTAAATGAGTGGTTAACAAAAGCGTTCATGTGCTCTGCTGGGAGGACAGCAGGAGCATTATCAAAGCAGTGGTTGCTCCAGTTTGTTAGCACCAGAAAATGACATCCAGTGAAGGTCAAATCCAGTTTATTTTAAAGGAGTGAATGATTTTTTTACCTTAGTGGGATTGTGCATATGATTTGAGCAAAGGAAGGGATCCTGACTTTTGAGACTGTGACACATGGTTTTAAGTTTTCAGGTTGATCAAAGGTGAAGTCAGTAATAATTAAGTTTTTTCACCGTCTACAAAAAGAGAGAGAGGAAAAGTGAAAGAAAACTAGACCACCACAAACCTTCTGTCAATAGAATTGAAGGGTGTGGTGCCTGCTCTAAATACTGCTCTGTGGGAGCACAGAGCTTGATTTACACTTGAGTTAGTTGACAAAACTGGTAGAAGTGTGGAAAAAAATTGGCAAGAGGATTTTCAAAAGCAAACATGCTGTAAACAATGTAAATGATGTAAATAAAAGATCCCATCTTGTCTTCCTAGGGATGTGTTAATTCACCTCTGTGTCATTGCTAGGACCATCATTTACAACCCATGCAGAGGGAGTATTTTCCAATGGATATGCTGAAACAGAAAGTATGTTGTCAGTATCTTCCTTTTTCCACCCTCAGTTGTGACTAATTTGCTTTCATTTCCATTAAACTTTTTAAAATTTCATTTCAAATATTACATAAACACACTTAATTATAGTAATTTTGAGCCATAAATGGTAGTAAAGCTTTACTATAAAGTACATTCTTTTATCATTCATTCAGGTAAAGCCAGTTAAATTATGCAACCTTTTGATTTTCATCTTCACATATGTTAGTAATTGTATCTGTTTTGATCTACAGGAATTAGAGGTCTAGCACCAGTAAGGGTTTTGCAGGATGTGTGCCTGCACAAAATGAAAATCAAAATTGTGCTTTGCAAGTAGGGTGACTTGCCTTTACCCTTTTGTCTAACAGCTTCCAAAGTATTGCCTGAAAATTAAATTTCTATTGAGAAGTGAAAATGACCAGTAATTGGAGACTGTCAACATTTTCCTAACCAGGTTTTAGAAGCTGTGATCAATTAATTATTTAATTGACCTGGATGTTTCCTTACAAGTATTTAGCAGAAAGATTTGTAGTGGAAAGTCAGCGTAAGTGAGGAAACCAGAACTGAAAGTAAAGGATTCATAGTTTTTTTCTTAATTATGAAAAAACTTGCTTAACCTTTTGTATTTTAGGTGTATCCTTTACTCCCAGAGCCAAACATATGCAATTAATTTAATAATACCTTAGCCCTCTCAGAAATTTTTTATCCTCTGGAAACCCAATTAAATAATTTTTTTCATGTTCTCTGCAACTCTTTGAAGAACTGTGACAGGAGGAGGGGACATGTTAAAACATAGTATTTGTACTTCGTGGTTATTTGAAACAGGACAATGTGATTCTTCAGTGAAATTGCCAGTTTGAATACAGACCATATTTGTGCAAGGGTTGATGGGCTTGTCTTTAGAGTTGCTCCTCTGGGGTGCTCATCCACATGGAAGGCAGCAACAGGCTCTGTGTGAACACAGGAGGAGGGCAAGTGGTAAAAGAGAGCGAGACCCAACAATCAAAATCTTCCCTTTCTCTTGGATGTTTGTCCCACTTGAACATACTGAAGCCAAGTCTTGCCCCAAAACTGAAGCCCCTCTTCATCTTCTTAACATAAGTGGTTTTAGCCACTGGGTTTTGCTTCACACTCTGAAGACCAATAAATATTTGTTCAGCATGGATTCATAACCATCTCTTCCACTTGTAGGTCATGGACCACCTTCTCTGGACATATGTTCTGGTTCCAGCCAGGACAGGGTTAGTTTTTGCAATAGCCAGGACCCAGAGGTTATTCTATACCACCTTACATCATTGGTGGGGGCAGGGGAAGGGATTCTCTTCCAGGCTGGGATATTGTGGAGGAGGGATCAGTTGGGTACTGTCTGTTGTCAAGGGGTTTCGCTATGAATCCTTTCTTACTTGTACCCTATATGTCATTATTATTGTTGCTGTTACTGTTTGTTTACTTATTTCATTGCTGTTTTCAGTAAATTTTTCTTGTCTCAACCTGTGATCTTTACCTTTCGTGCCTCCAATCCTCCCCTCCAGCTACCTGAATGAGGTGGGGGGAGGAGAAAGGGGAGGGAGCAAGTGGCACCTCATTTAGTCTCATCAGGAGCACTAAACTGGGGAGTGCCATTCCTAAACCAGGGCAGCACAACAGGAAGGTGCAAAAAGTGCCTCCACAGGACTAGATCCCAGATCCAGAGAGAGTCAAAATGTTTATCATCCCGAAGTCCTAGCAGTCACTTCTAAGTTGTCCTTAGCCTACATTACACTGATGTAATACTCTGCTAGAAGCATCCTGCAGCCATGAAATAAGCAGGCTTGATATAGTTGATATCCCCAAGCACTCAAAGTGTTGAAAGTGCAGACATCAGGCCTCCTAAGTCTTAGGTTCCCTGTGTAAATTACTGGAGAAAAAGGAGACTATTAGGAAACTATTGATCTGGCCATTTTTAAATGTCTACTGTAGAGTAAAAAAAAAAAATCATCTCTTCCTAAATACCCTCTTTTCTCTATTGATTAAACAAGTCTGGACAACTAGTTCACTATATTCTCCCACATTTGATGAAATCAGTCATACTGCTGATCTGCAGGGGATAAGAGTGTGTCAGAGCTGGTTTATAAACCAATGTCTTTGATTTAGAAGATAAGGCACTAGACTCGTAGACTATGTAAGGAATTTGAGATTAGGCAATGCAATTCCTTATTTTCTAAGTGGGTTTCTGACCTTCAAACCAGTGAGCAGGCTCCTTATGTGAGGAAGCTGGGTTCCTCAGGAAGCTGGGCTCAGGGGGAGCACAGGACATTCAAGGCACAGGCTGTATCTGAAATCCTTTACTTCATCAGAGCAGAAGTGTCTGATGCAGACTTGTGAGGAGATGTCTTCATTCTGACTGGAAGAATGTAGACATGTACAAATTTCTTTCAATGAGTTGGGTAAGGATGACTCTGGACTTGGTAGTGGAGCCTATTTTCTTTCTATCAACATTCAAGAACTTATTCGTGAAGTGGATTTCTTTTCTTCTTCAGCTGAAGAAATCTTAACTCCCAATTCTCACTTCCTTGGAGAAACCAGCAGACTGTAGGATGATTTGGGTGGGCACTCTCACACCTTCATCTGTCATGGACAGTAATTGCTCAAGGCCAAAGGATTGGACCCTGCAGGGTTAGCAAGTCAGGGCATCCCTAGTTTTTGGGCCTGGCTCACAAGATGTATTGTGAATTCTGGAGTAGGTAATGATTAATTTAAACTCAAGATGAGCAGTAGAAAGAAAATGGTGAGGGAAGTAGGGGGAAAATGTTTATTTGCAGATTGCCTTTGAAGTCATATAGCCATATCATAGCTATGCCACATGATGAGCCCTGCCAAGGCATCTGCTGTTCCCATCAGGAAACATCTGGGCTAATAAAAGCTGCATGGTATCATTGCCCCAGGTCTCAGTTATGCAGAGGCTATATCCATAACGAAATCATGAACAGTGATATCAGCCACTGACTTTGCAAGGGGCCGTTTAGCCCATACCAGCTAACTTTGCAATGAGTCTCTACTGTGCCTGTGTGCAAGCATGAATCCATCTTTTTATATGTATCTGTTATTTTAAGAAAACAACCAGTGGTGAATATTTTGACAAAACACTATCAGTATACCTTGAACAACTGTCAGCTTTAGCAAAAAAATAGTTCTAACATAGCTTTTAAAGCACGTATCATTTCTTTCCCTAAACAAAATCAAAATATACAGATTTGTTATTTACGGAATAAATAAATGTGGCACAACTGTCTTTTAACTCTTGAGTCTTGCGTATGTGAAAAATGGTTTGAGTGGGAGCAGAGGGAGTTGTAGCCTGTTATTTTTAGGAGCGCCTTGTGTTGCACTTCATTCTTTTTCCAGGGCTGTTCCTGGCTAACTTTCCCATGAGTTTTTAACCTCTTGCTCTTGTTCTCTTATGTAACAGGAAACAGGCTGACAGGAACAAATAAAACACAGCATATCTGATAGTTGCACTCAGAGGAGCGGTTGATTTAGTTAGCCCTGCCTTCTTCCCTCCAGAGTAGATGCATTTGGAGGTTCAGATGTGCCTCTGTTCCTCTCCAGTTGTTTCCCGGGAAGCAGTGACTTGTTTGTACTCAGCAAGTGGCACCGAAATACCGCAAATATGAGAAAACTGATGCATTTCTTTTAAGGGTGAAATTTGTGGCGGTGTCATGTCCTGGGATTGTGGATTTAAGTATCTGTTTGCTCTTTCTCCCACCCTTAAGGCAGGAGTTTTATGCAAGCTTCAGGGAAGAGATGACATCGGACGGATTGAGCTGGTCCAAAAGCTGGCGAGAGAGAACTGCCAGTTTTTGCAGGCGGAGAGAAAAGCACTGGAGAAAGCAGAACAAGTAAGACATTTCTTATTTGGGTTTTTTGTTTCTTTTGGGTAGGGGAGGGAGATTTAGGTCACAAAACCGAAATAGCAAAGCTGATGGTCAGAATCCAGGGCACGCATTAGTCATGGAGCTGTAGCTGCTCTCCTCTGGCATTTACATTTCTCTAAAGTGCGTTCAGGTCAATAATTGTCAACACACTTAAATTATTATGTTGTCATTAACTGTCAGATGCTGTTATTAATATCTTATACACATAGCATATAGCAGATGATTTCAGGGTGCTTTTTACCAATTTGTTGGGTTTGACGGTGTATTTAAATAATGTATAAGGCATATGAGTGCTTAAAGTACTTACCCTAAATTATCTTAAAATTGCTTCACTCTGGGTATATTTGGATGTAAGTATTGGTTGAAACTTTTCAGCATGAATTAAAAAGAATGGTCTGGATAGAGAATTCATCAGTTTGTGTCTTTTTTCTTTTAAATTTTGTTTTCAATCAAAAGTTTCACTGAAGAAAGCAGCATTCTGTTTAATGCTTCTGAAAGCACTTATTCAGATGTTAATAACTAGATTGAAAATGCTGTGAAACTTGACTGCTCTGCTTATAGGACAATGTTTCCTAATTTTGTTCTCCTAGTAAAGATTTCTATTCTGATTGCATATTCATCTAAAGGTGTAGAGGATAATAACTGCAAGAAACAACAAAAATCCCACCTAGTCCTCATGTCTCTTGCCATTATGTATATGTAATTTATTCCATTTTCTGCTCACTGGACAGTAGGAAAAAAGAGGTGTGCTTTATAAAAGAAATACTTTTCAGCTCATCTGCAAGTTCTTTCATACTGAAATAAGGTCGTACAAAGGAAAAGAGAATAATGAAGTGTTTTTTCAGAGCTTCATGCTGTTCTGTTTGGCAGTGTAGAGGGTCTGGTCTGGTGTAGTTAGATGTGTAGTTGTATCAGTAGGTGTGCAGAAGCGAGGAGGGCAATTAGGCAGGCTAATTCCCAAAGATTAAATTGTTTCTCAGCTGACCCACTAGCAATGGACATTTGGGGGAACTTCTATATATCTTTGAATTGTATTCAAAAACACAATTAAAAGTTTTAGGTGTTCAAGCAAAGAAGATTTTAAACCAGGAAAGATTCCTAATGTGTTTCAGAATTTGGAAACAAGATTACAGATATGTGGGCATGCAGGAGAGGGGAATACTGGGACTGATACTCAAAAAATTCAGTGGACTTTTTTTTGCTGCTACTCTGGTCATTGCAAAGGGTGCTGTGGAGTCAGCTGCAGCTCTGTAGCTGCACAGATTACAGTACAGTTCCAAAAATGGAAAGGAAAGCAGCACTCAGCTTTTCTTCTCCTTTTGAAAAGTATGGTACTTAGCAATCGCTGCTATTTAGGAGATGAATGACTTCAGTTTAGTAGGAGCTCAAGCAATATGCTCATGCCCATCCTGAGTAGAATAACACAGCAATTACTGCTCTCAGACAAGGATATGCCTTTAGACCTTTAGGACATGCTTTTAGAGGTGACAGCAAAGAGAAATGTCACCTGAGAAACTGCAGAAGCCTAGGTCATTCCTCATGTGCCCTTTATTTCTGGGTGGGGACTGTCTTACAGCTAGTGCTGGTAATAATAAATCATGGTGTGCTTCTTCTCCCTGTTCTGCCCTTTGCTGGTTGTTGTAGGGCAGATCTAGGCAGCCCATGCCCAGATATAAGAGAGACCCTACAGTCCTGGTTGTAGGTGTGTCTGGTAAGCCCCCAACGAGACTACTGACTTCATCAGGAATTGTCACCAAGAAGGTACCCTGAACATGGGCAAGGTTTGTCCTTGCTTCTCAGTTTAGCTGACTCAGGTAACTGACTTTCACTGGAAAAAAATGCACACATTGCCATGGCAGGGCAGTGAGTTGCATATGTTCAGGAAGCTGTGAGCTTCCATCTCTTCCTCTCCCTCCCTTCCTCCCATGTGGTCTGAGAGCTGATCTGGTGCCTGTGCAGGTGACAGGATTTGACTGGCTGGGCAGAGTTCATTGCTCCAGGCAGACATCCCCCCTCTTTTCCAAGTAGAAAAGCAGCAGGCTGAATTTTAGTGAGTAAACTGTAGTGAATACTGCTTGGATCCAGGATTTCAGACCTTCCCATCTCATCCTGCTGCTACAAAAGTGATAGCAGATTCATTGGCATTGGCTTACTCTCCAGTCCCTTGGGTTCACTGTAAATGTTAGAGGAACAACATGTTCAGGGTGTGGTATCCTTATTATATGTAACATGCCCATCTTTCTTTTTTTATATAATTTTAAAAGCATAGCTTATTCTACGCTACTTTCTTTGTAACACAGGGTGATTGGCACTCGGTGTAGGAGTAAAATGGAGACGCTCTGTGCATTTTCCACAGGACCCTCATTTCTCAGCAAGTATCCCTGCACTAAAATTTTCACCAGCTTTCCCTAAGGGGGAGCTCAAACTAGGCTTTCTTGGATGATCTGCCTTCCTCAAAGGAATGGCATGCAGTCTGTAAATGAGAGGCCTGAACACCCTGCCAGGCTGTTTTCCCTGCCCTTGGAGAGCCTGCTATCCAGGCTGGCCTCCTGGCCGCTCAGCTCAAAGCAGAAATGCTGCTGGCTTGCAGGGCTGTATGTTTCTGTCAGCCTGGACCAGTGTCACTGTTAAAAGCTGGGGGCTTTATAACCTGCCTGGAAGTTAAGCTGCCCTTTCCAAGATGGCCAGTAGGAAATTTTGCCTGAAGCAGAGTTGTTCTCTAGTTTGTTCTCCTCTAGGAATATGAAAAAACTCCCTAACTCCCAACTTGAACATGGGGTTAGAATTGTGCACATGCATAATTCCTCTCTCCAAATACTGTGTCCCAGGCATGTGATGGGGAAATGGAGTTGTGGCTCCCCTGGTGCTATACCCACTGTGTTTCTAAAGCAGGTCTCTTCAGATTAGTACAGCCTCACATGGGTTTCCAGCATTAACAGCAAATATGAATGTATTATAATTGAGCTTTGATGATTCTTGTGCTTTCCTGTGAAGAAGAAAGGGTTCTCAGCCTAACTGAAGGATTTGGTACTGATCTTTTACCCCAATAACTCTTTCCTGTACAGTGAATGAGATGTGGAGTGTGATAGGGAGCTGGACTGGTTGACCAGGAGGACTGGTAAACTCTCCTGTCATTCAAATAAATAGTCACCATCTTCATCTGAGTTTGAGGACAGAAGTTAATGACTCACTTAAAGAAGATAGATTATATGTGGATGCACAAGAGTTTTTTTGGCAGATCAAGTATCTAAAGGTGTTCTTTGAGGTATGGTGTTAGAGGTTGGTGGTCCACAAGGAACAGGTGAAGCATGGATTGGTTTGGGTTGCTAGTCCAGGAGATGAAATATAATTATTTTTTCTCAGAAAAAGCAGATGGTCTGGAAGAGGGAATATATGTGACAGCTGGCTGACTCACTGGAAGAAAGCTTGGTTTGGAACTAGTGGGTGGGAGAAGGGATTCCTTTAGTCTGGCTGTGTTCTGGAGGGTGTAAAATTGGGGTATATATATATATATATCTGTAAGATGACTTGTACAAAATCAGAAAGTCCATACTGCTTTTTTTTTTTTTTTTTTTTTTTTTTTT
The DNA here is from genome assembly GCF_965231275.1 of Zosterops lateralis. Classification (NCBI taxonomy): domain Eukaryota; kingdom Metazoa; phylum Chordata; class Aves; order Passeriformes; family Zosteropidae; genus Zosterops; species Zosterops lateralis. The sequence continues at coordinate 33,024,570 of NC_139762.1, read as the reverse complement.
TTTTTTTTTTTTAGTTTTCTGATATGCTATCTTTTCACATTTATGGTCTAAAAGAAAAAAAAGAGCTTTGAAAAACTGACATAAATTAAAAAGTTCTGTGCTCAGTTTCTGTTTTATGTGAGCTGCTTAATTGATTTTGACACTGGAAGCTGACAGTGACCAGGTTAGATCGTTATATTGGAACTGTTGTTCCTTGGTAGCACATCGTGTCAACTTCTTTTCTGGTAAATATAGTGTTTGCGAAGTGCTCTAATATTAATGGTGCTCACAGACTTGTAGAGAAAAACATAAACTAACAGTGATTTTTTTCCCTGCTCTCACTTCCTAATGTGTTAGAATAAGGTGCTTAATGAAGGCACTGAACCTACAGTGTATGTTAGGTTTCCTAAAACTTCAGCCTTGCTAATGAGTAGAAAGTAAATAGAACTAAATAAGCTTCTAAATAGGCAGTTAAGCTTCTTCTCTGTCCTTTTGCATTCCTACAATGTATTGATAAATAAATAAAATGGAATTATTGTCTAAAACACACAGAAATTATTTTAATATCAAATTGGGGTAGCGTAAAAAAACTATGCAGGCTTGCAGTTCTAATTTCATCATTACATGCAAATCATACTCATAAGCCTAGGGAAATGTGAAACTGGATATTTGTATTTTTATGTAATTTAAATATTTCATTTCCTTAAAAAAATTGCTTTGACAGAAAATAGATGAAAAATCTGTATTGAAATATTCAGCTATAGAGCAAGCCTGCTTTTTGGAGAGGTTTGCTTATTATTAGCATTAATTATAATATAGAAAGCAAGCTGTGTGTGTAAAGCCATTTGAAGTCATTTATCATAGCTTTTTTTTCCCCTCCAGCATATATTTGGGATGCATTCAAGACATATTTGTACTAAACCATAATTTTTGAAATTCCTTTTAGTCAACTATAACTCAAATAATGCCTTGAAAATGTGTTGTACAGTATTTCCAGTTATTATTTCAATGAAGTGTTGCACTAATTAAGAAAATCATGTCTGTTTATAGTGTCATTGTTTAAGTAAAATTGTAAAAGGGCTTTTCACCTCAGAAAATGGAGAGACTATTCTTTAGATTATAGTATCATTTTCATAGTCAGATCAACTGAATAAGAAGTTCAGTAACTGGCAGTAATGTTCAAAGGAGGCTCTTCCAGTACTTCCCTGCATCAGCAGGAAGGGGAACATTCCCTAAATCCACTCTGTAATCCCTTTACAGATTAATCTATATATTAGTTAGAATTATGTACCGTTTAAAAGAATACAAGTACATACAGCTTGAGTGTATTGATTCTGTGACTTAATTCAAGATGAAAGAGCTATATTATATGAGGCAGGTATGTTTTCAGAAGGACAACAGATCCTGAAGAACAGTCCTCTTAATTTGCTGGGTACTAACTTTTGTAATTGGTGGTCTCATTAGGAAGACAGATGATTTGCTCATTGAAGCAGGTTAGTGGTTGAGCTGGAGCTGTTAAAGGGCTTACAATAGAAGATTAACGATTTAGAGCCTTGGGTTGTATGGATTACTCATGACCAAAGAATTTCTTAAGGAAATTCCAGCCATGACACACCAGGGTATTTTTAGGGTGCCCAGCTGGACACCTGCAAGGAGACAAGAATTAATGTCAGGACATGTCCAGAGCTGCAGTTTTTGTTAGCTTGACAAAGCTGTGGCATTGTGCTGGTGTACTGTTGGATTGATGGTCAGTTATCAGGGCTCCAATGGAAAAATATTCTTTAAAACATTGACATCAAATTATGTCTGAATACAGTCAGTGACTGAAATCTGTGCATTACTTTTTAAAAACATCATCACTTTTGTTGTATCTGCTCTGTTTGGGACAGATCAGTTGGGTAGCCTGGGGACAGGTTTACTGCTTTTGACTCTCAGATGCTGCTCTGCATCTCTTGCCAAGCTGTGCCTCAAGTGGTCATAACAACTATAACACAGTTTTGCAAAAACTTTTATGGCTTGAATAGCTATGAGGTGGTATAGATGTCTAAAGTAATTTAAACAGAATGGACTTGGCATGCCAGCACAGGAATTTGCTGTTTCTCTTTATACCTCTTGGACCTGCCAGCACTAGCAGAGAGAGCTGTACCAGGGTAAGATGATAGTTTGCAATTTTGATTTAGTCTTCAATTACAAGCCAAGAAAAAAATGAATCTATCAATGAGATTGTCAGTATATACCTCCTTGTTGAGTAAGAATAAGTGATTAAGAATTAGGTACATGTTTGCTCTGGAGGTAACCTGAAGTTCAAGTCTCTGGTCTGAATCAGGCGAAACAGGGAGTGGAATCTAGTTCTGTCATGTTCTGGAGAGAATGTCCTATTCCAGATGCTCGATTTTTCATCTGCTGGAATGAATGCATAGTCCCAGGTGATCACCTGTTCTTCATAAGCCAGCTTCTTTATCTTCTGAGAACTGAGAAGAAAAGGCTTCTGCAGGTCCTAGGCTCTTTTTTTTTTTTTTTTCTTTTTTTTTTTCTTTTTTTTTTTCTTTTTCCCCCAGTATGGAACAGGCACAGGCATCTTTTTGAAATGGAAAAGTTTGCCAGAGATAAGGATCCTCCTGTTCAGATGTAGGACTGGGATCATCTGCATGCTTGTTTCAGTCTTTTGCAGCGCTTTAATAATAATAATAATAATAATAATAATAATAAAACCCTATTTTTATTTACTAAGTACTTTTTAGAGGACTTACCATTCCTTTTGTTGAGTCTATGTAATATGGCCAAGGTTTTGGAGTAGAATATCCTCATGCCAGGAGTGCAAAAGAGTGGCAAAATTATGTGATCCTTGTCCTTATTAAAAAAAGCACTTGAGTCATGCTTGTGCTCCCATGATATATTGTGAGCGTAGTATAGGAATATATAGAATAGAAACCTCACTATTTCCCTTTAAGTCAAGTTATACATTCCCACAATACTTTCTTTCCTCCAGATGCTCATCCTAATGCTTGAAAGAGAAGAAAGCCTAATTTTCTCCTCTTTGATTTATTCTGTAACATTATACTACTTTGTATAGGAGGAAATTCCACATACACATTTTGCATGTGGGGCTTTCTTTAGAATGGAATGGTGACTCATTCTTGTGTGGAACAATAACTTAGGTCCTGTGCTGAAAGGCTTAAAAAGGGCACATGGTATTTAGCAGACTAAAACCTGGGAGCCAGAACTTTAAATTTTTATTTTTGAGTCCATTAGTTATTTAATAAATAACCTTCTTCAAATCTCATCGCTTTTCTGCACCTTTGTTTATCCAGGTATAAAATGAGGTCTTAAACATGTGGGACCTTGAAGGGTGCCATAAAATCTGCAGTGGTTAATGAATGTTGAGGAATTGCTCTGGGATCCTTGAGACGTGGATGAAGGATCCCAAGAAAGCTGGAAGTGGGTTAAAATGTTGACAGCCAGGGGGAACTTTTTTTCAAATCCTGAGCAAAGCTGAGGTGAGACTGAATATTTGCAGTCCCTACGCAGCCTCTGGGTCCTTGGGCATGACTTCAGGAGCTGTGCTGCCCCAAATGCTTGTCCCCAGCCCTGGGCTGGCCCATGTAGTGCTGCTTTGTGAAGTGACACAGGGAATTATGAAGCTGAAAAATACAATGAATATACCTTCCTTGTGAATTATTTTCCAACCGGATTGGTTCCCTTTGTGTTACGGGGACATGGATATGGGGTGAGAATGAGATATGGTGTCAGACCTCATTTTCTTGTCCTGTGAATTAGAATACAGGAGGTGCTGCACACAGCGGTAGGAACACTAATCAAGGAAGGAGAGGGGAATACCTGCTTTGATTTAGAGGGAGATAGTCAGGAAAAATGGCGAGAGCTATTCTGCTGCTTCTGCTGAAACGCAGCCATCCTCCTTAATTCCCCAAAGCCTTCTGACTTGCCCAATACAGAAACTGGACTGGGTCAAATGAAATGTTCTTGCATTTTTTTTTTTCTTTTTTGGTTGGCAGTATTTTAATCTAGATTCTGTGTTTCACCAAGTGGCTTCGTGAAGGCACACATGCACACTGCAGGGGGTGAGTGATGAATGGGGGTCAACATCCAGGACCAGGAAGAGAACAGGAGTTCATGGACAGCAGGACCATACAGTTCTGGTGCTATCAAGATAGAAAGCATGGTTCCTTGGTCCTGCCCTTGCTCCATTTATCCACGTGAAGAAGTAGAGAAGCTCTCTGAGAGCTGCAATCTGCAGGTTGTCACTGTCTCCTGCTTCTGTGTTTCTCTCTAGATTTTGAATCACTAACCTGCTTATGTTTCTAGACTGTCTAAAGGCTTACATAGAATTAATCTTGTCATATTCTCCCTTTGGAGAAGTAGAAATTACCAGTTTATTAGTTTGAAGCATTTGCTCTTTTGTTTTCTGACATTAAATTGTCCCTCTCTGTGTCTGATAAACACATTTGATGACATTCTGAATGTTCTTTTCTCTATTTTCCTGATTTATGACATCAATAAATTCCCAGTTATGCTGATAATATAGTGGACATATCCTGCCATCTACTTCTGTATAGTTACTTCTACCCTTTTTCTGGTAACTCTGAATAACAAAGGTGTCTGGATCTCTCTGTTAAGTTAGGGAATTTGTTACTTAAATTCAAGAAGATAAAAAAGAGAAGTTGATAATGCTTTGAATATGTACCATGCAAAGTTAGGTCAGAAATTTTAAGCAGTTTCTGAATTTCAGGAGTAGTAATTTTGGCTTTCACCTTTCAGTGGTGCAGAATTTTTAAGTAAATCACTGTTTTACCAGACTTTTCTGTTGGAATTTAAACCAATCAAGGACATCTCATTTTTGCTCATAGTCTAGACCTGGCTGAAAAGAAATACGCAAGATAACTGGAAAACTTTTTGATAGTCTAGAAACCAATGGCTGTCTCTATCACAGCTTCATCTTTGGAAGTTGTCTGAGATTTGGTAGTCTGCCCAGAGACCAGAATCATGTAAAAAGGATTCAATGCTTCAGATATACATTTTTTCTCTTTCTTTTTCATCCTATCCTCCTGAATAAGTTCAGGAAGAACGTTCCATTTCATTGCAGTGAAGATTTGGGCCAGTTACACAGAAGATACCTGTTGAGTGTCATTAAATAAGTGAACACATTTCTGCATGTCAAACTTTGCTGTGTTTTGAATAAAAACTACGTTGGAGCAAATTCTGTGGTAAGATCTGGAGTCTATGCTAAAGTCAGTGTGATTCTAGTGGCAGGATGCTCTGAAGTCAATGAGGCCTGTGTCAGGACCTCACTGGAAGAAATGCTGACATCATTTGTTGGCATCTGTTCCTGCAGGCATGCTCAGAGACCACCTGGAGCATGCCGGTGTGGAGACAGCCTTTTCCCTATGTTCAGCTGCCTCTCCTGGACCAGACTCAGGTTATCTGCTCTGGAGACTTTTTGGAAAAGTGGCAGCTGTAAAGTGGCCTTTTGTTGAAGCCACATACACAGCAGGAATGTAAGGACACTTTGACCTTGTATTTTTTGCAGGCTCCTTTCCACGCCCCGCCCCCCCCCCAGTATTTATTTATTTTGATCATGAAACCTCCCTAAAATCTCCCGCCAAACCTGTCCTTTTGCTATGGCCATTCTGTCACTCACTAAGCCTCCATTTTAAAGTTTAATTCAGCCCCTGCTGATGTTAATAGATATTTTTTGGTGAGAGCAGGATATAGCCTGTAGAGTCAAAAGCTTTTGTCACAATGTAGCAGTGGAGGGTGGTGGCATTTTGCAAGATGTGCTTGACACACGGCTGCCTGTGGAGAACGCTGATTTGGTACCACTTGCATCCATTTTTCTTGGTTCTGTGTGGCAGCTCAAAGAGCAAAGGAATGAAAACCCAGGCGATTAGTGGTATTTTTGCTGACTATCTCCCTCTAAATCAAAGCAGGTATTCCCCTCTCCTTCCTCGATTAGTGTTCCTACCGCTGTGTGCAGCACCTCCTGTATTCTAATTCACAGCACATGAAAATGAGGTCTCAAGTGCATATGCACGGATTTCATTTTAACTACTCAGTGAAAAGTTTTAATTAGGTGTTTCATGTGGAAACATGAAACAGGGTTTGAAATTAGCAATGACCTTGCAGCCTTCCTTGAATATATTTTCTGATAGCGTGTGGCAGGCAGTTCCCGGCTCTTTTTGTCACTGCCTGGAACGCGAGCATCCGAGCGGGGAAGGCTCTGACGTGTGGGAGCGGCAGCAGTTGCTGGTTGCAGGAAAAAGTACTTCAGCCTCTTTTGATGACTGAGAAAATAATAGAATAATAGGATGACCTAACTCAGGAAGAGCTGGTAATTCCTTTAACAGCTTGCTGAAGATCAAATCTTAGATGGATTTCCAGGCTCTGAACAAGTGTAAGCCCTGAATGGGGGGTGACACTGAGTTACACAGCCCTGTTTGATCAAGGGAAGGGCCTGCAGCTTACATGCCTTTGTTGGCTGCTGTGCATCAGCCCTGTCCCCTGCCAGCCTGGCTGATGCTGCTTTTTCACTTGGAGTGGCTGGACTGAGAGCACCATCCCTCATTTCATCTCCATTTCCCCTGGGAGGTGAGGGGAGTAGACCTGTGTGTTGTATCAGGAGCAGCATTCCTACTTAGTCTGTTGCTGGGAGGAACAAAGATGAGCTTGCTCTTTTTGGCAGAGTAGGAGACAAGCACAGAATGCAGATATTCATCACCTTTTTAGTTTGGTTGGAATACCACAGTGCTTCTCCTGTTTATAGAGGTACTAATAATATTTGTTCAATGAATACAGCAGCAATTTAGGCCTTTTTACAAAGTACTTTTATATTGCAAGTAGGGGATTATTCACCACAGGAATGTTTAAAACAAATACAACTGTTAAATCGACTTACTCTTTGTAATATATGCTGTTTGGCCATGTTTAGCAAGTTAATAGAGACTGGATATGGTCAGGGTCATAGAAGACACTAATCAGAGCTGACTGAAGTAGCCAGAATTTCATTTCTTATATATAAAGCCTGGTTGTTCAGGCTTTGAGCTAAAAAACAGATTCATTCAGGCCTAGTCTTCCTTGTGTGAATGGCAAATAGCTGGAAGTGTACTGACACTCTGGCTTTGTCTCCTCAGGTGAGAAACCTGAATCTTTTTAGTGGAATCCACACATTAATTCAGTCTGTCTAAATAATCTCTCAGTCTTGACGCAGTACCTGTATTGATCTAATCATTGGGCCATATTGATTTCTTTTTGGTTGCTTGGATTTTGATGAACTTATATAAAAGAAGCATGTGGTTTGTAAGCAGAACTCTATTTGCAGTGAATTCTTTACTCCTATTTCCCATAGAGACAGAAGTAAATTAAGCCTAGGTAAGATTTTCCTACCTGCTTCATCATTGGCATTGCAAGATTTTTCCAACAGACTTTGGGCAGTGCCCAGTGCCGCTCTGGGAAGCTATCAAATCCTGCACACTGTGGGTGATGGCCTCCTGCATCTGGGGCCTTTCTCAGGATTTCACCAAGGACATGGCAGAATCCTTCTCCACCAAGGAATTTGCAGTACTCATGGTTCCCCAGTTCTCCTCCTGTAGACACACCTGCCTATGTGTGCCTGTGCTGTACATATTTATTCATTAAACAAACTGCATACCTTGTTAAAAGCAAAGGTAATCTCTTACTTATGAGTGAGACTGCTTATGGAACCCTTTTTCACACTGTAGAATGAACCAGACATTTAAACACACAGTTTCAGTTGTTAACATAAAGAAGCTGCTTTCTCCTGGTGACCCATCTGTTCTGACAGTTCTCTCTTCTTCTTCCTCTTTTCAGATTGCATCAGGTTTTTAGCTAGCAGATTCTGAAAAGTTTCAACCTCTTTTTCAGTTCTTCATATTAAAATCTGAGTCTTGGTCATCAGGGGTGTTCAAGTAGTTAGGGTGCACTGGGTGGCTGAGTGTTACTATAGATGGGTTGAAGCAGATACCATTTCTAAGTGTGAACACCTGAACCACCTGAAACTTGCTTCAGGTGGCAGGTTTTTAACAGGGGATACTCAAATCTGGTACTTTCTTAAAAATAACCCCTATAATTTTTTTTTTTTTTCAGTGCATCAGCTATAGCTTTTATTTCCAGGGACCCCTAAAAATCTGCCTTTCTTACTTCATTTTAGACACTTCTTTGTAGGAATGTGTGCAGGAACTGGGGGAACATGTTCCAATTTTCCAGCAGAGCTGTGGGAATGTGTGCTGATTTGTGTGGGATCTGCAGCCACCCGCAGAGCAGAGCTGCTCTGCTCTTGCACTGGGTGCCCGTATGCTCCCTGTAACTCTTCTGTTCTCACTCTCCCACCCTCAGCTGTCACACAGACACACATATGTATATCTGCAGTTATGACTGTCTCTTCCCTGGAGCAAAACTTGGTTTTGTACTGTGTAGGCAAAGAGGCTACAGTTTTACCACACCACTTTCCTTTGCAGCTGCTGTAGCAATGCTCTCCAGTTCTGTCTAATATTTTTACTGGTAAATCAATTGACACATACTGTTTTCATTGCAGTGACATGTAAATAGTAAATATTTGCATTAGACTAAAGCTATACAGTAAATCATGCAATAACTATTGGTTTAAAATGCTATTAGTTTTTCATCTGTGTCATGTTCAATATGTATTAAGGATGTCCTAAGAATAAAACCAGTAAAACAAATAGCAATTTACTCATTTAAGTATGGTTGAAATTCACATCTTACCTGCTCTAAGAAGAAACAAGAATTCAGCATTCCAGCAGAAGTATCAGAAAGCTGTAAAAGTTGCTCGACCATTATCTTGTCAAAATTAGCTCTAAAATAAAAGGCATTGCAATCTTCCTTGTAATTCATTAATGCTGCAGTTTCTGGTGTTCCAGTGCTCTCGTGTGTGGAAAAGATCTGCGTCAAATAGTTGGATGCCCTGCCTGCTTGAAAAAAAATCCTATTGATTAAGATCCAATAATATATCACATCCAAAGATTCTTCATTTGGGCAATTTTGTGAACGCAGCAGAATACGCAATACAAACATGTCCATCTCACCTTTGCTTTTGCAAGAAATAATTTGTTCCAATTATTTTACTTTTTTTTTTTCCATGCACAGGTTAAGTGCTTGCTACAGCAAAACTTCTTCACTTTCCTACCTTGGACAATATATTTAATGAACTTTATCTGTATTGCCTTGTTAAGGGCAAGGAGCTGGAAGCTACCTCTAAATAGACTAGAGCTTTTATGGAAATGAAAGCACCAAGGAGTTGCTTCATCATGGGAAATCACTGCCAAATGTCGTGTGAGCTCTTGCTTTCCTGGCAGACACAATGTAGAGAAAGATTTTCATTTTTAGCATCTTGATATTCAACTTTTTGATTCTAATGCTTTACTACTTTTTAGTATATGAATATGTTCCATTAAAATGCATTGTTATGAATTTGCTTATATTGAAATAACAATTGAGATAATATAGAGATATAGATAATTAAAGACTTAGATCATGCTGTACAGAAGCATTTTAATAAGATAAATGAAAACCTGTGTTTTATTTTTAGCACAGTCTAATGTTTAATAAGATAAAGCTTAAAATCTGATGAATTGGCAATGATTTTGTGATTTGATATTCAGAAAGAATGTGTCCTGAATACCAAATGAATCAAAGTTACTGTGGAATATCATTGCTGCATTTTTTATTTTGACCTTGAGAACTGGGTTGGTTTAGTGTTTTTACACTGCTAACCTTGAAACACAGTAATTGGAAAAACAGTGCTGAAGGTTAGCAGTGCTTTTTCTTGAGTTATCATAGGGGAATGGTTTGAAGTTTATGGGGGTGGAGAGAAATTGTCTTCAAGATCTTCAAATAGCCTGAAAGTTTTGGTGATGACAGCACTTTAACTTATCGTTATCTTAAAAATGTCCTTTTGTGCCAGTGAAGCCTTACATAGCTGAAAGGAAAAGTGACTGCAGAAAGGAGTTTAAGTAAAGTCAGGAGGATGGGGGTGCCCAGGAAGCTGCCAACAAATCCTTTCTGAAGCTGCACAAACACAGCCTCCTGCACTGTGGATGGGTGACCTCACAAAGTATCCTTGGTGCAGCTTCATTTTGGTAGGGGAGGTGAGTAGCTGTGTGTAGAGATCATACTTCCCATGTCAAGTAAATGCTCATGAGCCCAAATCTCATCCCAAGTCTCTTTGCTGGCTGCCAGCAGGCAGCCAATGTACCAGGACAGACAAAGGGTAGGTGAAGAAGCATGTTTTGCACAGGGTCGGTTTCATCTGGAATAAACAGAAGTATAAGACAGAGACAAGAGGCTTATGTTTTCATTCTTTGTCTTTACTGAGTGGGTAATTACACTGTAAACTGCACATTCATTATTTATAGTGGAAAAAATTTCCTAGCATATTTTAGGAACATTAGATTGTGCTCACTTGCATTTTAGGAGAGCAGAAGAAAATGTAAGCAACTTCTGCTTAGGGTCATCTGAAAATATAATTAATTTTATTAAAAATTTAACAGAAACCTAATGTTTTAGATAGGATTTTAAAGACTTTGTCTTTCCCCTACCCTCTTGCCCCCTGTGGTGGTCTCTGTGTTTCTGATTGCCTCCAGTGCCTGTGTTAAAATTCAAGGCATCCATAAGGTACATGTCCTCCTGACCTAGTGCTGTAGTTGTGATGATGCATAAAATAAATCATTGCAATTACTGAGGCAGTCTCAAGCACTTAGTAACTCATGCAATTGCTTCTTGAAACATGACTGCATTGAAGAAAGGATCATTAGTTATTTCCCTGGAGTACTTGGATATTGTAACCCTCTCCACAGGGTTCTATTAGGGAGTTAAGACCTGGTCATCTCTTCATACATCTCATTTTGTCTTTCTGTTACTCAAATGCTTTGTGATAGATGGTGAATTCCAGACTGTGTGTGTCTTCTTCACCCACAGCATCTCCTTATCTATCAAAGTTCAGGTCAAATAGGAAATGGCCAACCACGTGGGAAGGAAGAACTCAGCAATGACAAAGTAAACAGGTTTAAGAAGTAATTTCTGTGAGAACTTATGAGGAAGGTGAATTTATGAGATATATGACATAAAAATAATATCCTGAGCAAGGAGAAAGAAGCTGGTTAGATGAGACCTCACAGTTATACATGGAAAGGATGTAGCTGTAGAAAGCTATATAAATTGTTTAAAGCTAGGATAGTCAGGAAGGAATTGAAGCTAGAAATAGGGGAAGGAAAGCCAGGATCAAAGATATATGAGAGTTTCAGTATTCCTTAGGTGGTATAATAGGTGTTGGCAGTGTCTAAGTAGTCTGTAGTGTGCGATCTGAAAGTAATAGGATATGATGAGAGAAGAAGAATGGGATCAGACAATATATATCAGTGGACAATGCAGCCCTCACTGCAGTCTTTGTTGGCTGAAGAAATCACTGTGCATACAGTATGATACCAGAAGCTGATAGGTGGCATCCTGGAGTGTCACGCTCTCGCTGTAGGTAACACCAGCTTGCTCAGGAGGAGATACTTCGAGGAAGGAGAAGGGAAGTGACCCAAGGGAGATTTTTTGGGAACCTGGTGTCAATTCTGCTCCTCAGGGTGAATTTAATGGAAGAGAGAAGGAGCCTTATGTAGGCATGCTAATGGCTGAAAAAGAGCTAGAAAAGGGCAGCAGGGAAGTACACTGAAGGCCCAGTGGCTGATGGATGAGCTGAGACTTTATGGATGGGACTGTCACTAGAGCAACATGGTTTGAAGGGTTGTTCTGAAGACAACCTTCAGAAGTTCTGAAGTTGTCCCCTGCCATGTGGAGAAGGGAAGGCTCTGTCAGGCAGAGCTGGTATGTTAGGTGCTGATAATATCAGAGCCTGGCAAAACATGCAGCAGCCTGGTTAAGGGTAGATCAGATGTCCGTGTTTTGGAGGTGGTAACATCTCTCAAAAGGGTGGAGCAGATGGCTAGAGGGGTAACAGCTCCAGTGCCAGCACGATGTGCTGCTGCATGTCTGGCAGCCTCCATTCTGCTGCAAAGCTTCTCTTTCCAGTGCTGTTGTGAATGGTCTTCTGGTGCAGGGGGTACAACAGGAGTTTGAGATACACCGTCATTGTAAGGTTTCATGGTCTTAACTGAGGTAAATCCCAGCAAAACATTCAATATTTTATTTTTTTTCTAATATTTCTTCCTATTCTAATGATAGACCTAGTTAAATCTCTCCATGCAAAAATAACACTTTGGATTACTTCTGTCAACTTCTTGCAGAGGAGACAATGAAATCTGGACTGTGCCACAGTTCTGCATGTGTTCCTCCACAAAGGACCCATTCCCTGTGGAGGAGGTCACACACGGAGGCAGATGAGTGTTTACTCAAGATGCCTTGCATCTCATTGCAGATACAATGTGATTTACTAGTTGCCATGGTAACAATGTTTTTTTCATTCCATAACTTGAATAAATGTTGAGGTTGCCCTTGGTATAACTAACTTAGCTCCCTTCTAAAGTTGGGCATGATTGTGTTATCTAAGGAGAGCAGAGAGGAGACTCCCAACATTCCTACTGAAATAAATTTAGAGCATGTAGGCATGTAACAAGCAGGTACATGACTCCATCAGGCACAAAATAAGAGTAAATTAATATATGATTATTTTAAATCATAAAATATAAAGAAATATAAAATGTTGCTTCATAATATGGTATCATACCTTTTTCTTTATTTTGTATTGTTTATGACACTGCTTTTCTTCAATATGTGAAAACTTATTTAATCATTTTATAGTATTTTCTTTATATAGGTATGCAAGAAAGCACTCTTTTTCTTTTTCCTTGTTGCAATCCTGCAATAAAATTTCTTTATTTCTTGGGTGCTATAACCTCCAGTTCTGGATTGATTATTGCTGATAAGAGTTAACTGTTAACCTGCTCTTTCCCACCTCCCTTATTCTTTTATGTTTTCCTTTTGCTAAATGTGGACAACAAACACTGTACCAAAACAAACAAAAGAAATGGCTCTTTTAATTTGCTCCTGTGCATGTAACATTAGAAAAAAGCATTCTATCTAGAAGCAGCCTGATTTTTCTCATTTCTATAGTTACTATTGACATCAGTGAGCATTTTATCCTGCATAAATAAATGCAGAATCAAATCTCCTGCTATTAGGTGGAAGGAGTGAGTTTCATTTTTCCTTCTAACTCCTTTTTATTTATTTTTTTTTTGGCAGCTTTATTGCATATTCTACACATTTCTGTCTACTTAGGAACCGTTATCAAGTCTGTGAGTGATTAGTGGCTTATCTATGTTTGAATGATTTAGATTCATGAATTAATTAACAAGAAAAGAACCATTAGAAAGCATTAGTAAAAAGGCTGGCGATTTCAGGCTATTTTGGAGAGAATTAGAACTGTCATCCCAACCCAAGAAAATTGTAGCCGCTGTGATTCATGCTTTCCTCAAAAGAAATCACTGTATTATGTCTAACTTAGTTGAAAACAACCACTAAACCACAGGATATAAATTCTACTTTATGATGACTGCTATTGGTCTAGAAGTTAAATAAATTGTTTTGGTTTTAAACATAAGGTTTTACTCAGTGCTTTTTCACACTTGTGGTTAAATGTCAGTGCATTTGAGAGAGTTCAATTCTAGAGTTCTTGAGAATGAGTTTGAGCCTTATATACTATTATCAGTTTTAGGGAACCTTTTTTCTTAAGCCTTTTTTGAGGTCAGAATGAGCTCCTGACCTTTGATGAGTACTCTTTTTTTTAAAATTATCTGCGTCCTTCCTTGAGCATAACACTTCAACAAAAAAGATCTCTGCCTTAGAGTGATAAGTGAAATGAGCAGCAATAGGCAAGTTTTAACCATCCTAGTTTGGAATTGTGGCTTATAATGGGACTACAAATTTAATTTAATTTTATTTTTATTAGAGTGATGGCATTTATTGGAGTGATGGCCTCTCAGCATTGAGAGGTATTATGTACAAGTCAAGAGACAAAGGTTTCTCTAAGAGACAGAAAGGGGATATGTGAGTTTTTTTAAATAATATTTTGGTACACACCTAGTATAAATTGGAGTGGAAGACAAAGAAAGGCATCATCAGTCTTGTCTGTTTGACTTATAAGTTGTATGTGTTCAGAACTGGTAATTAGAGCAATATAAGGCTGACAGTGTCATATATTTACTGCTGTCTCTCTTCCATTCCTTCAGGAGACCTTATTTATCTCTGCTTCCATTATAAAGGTTGTAAGGCCTTTGTACACGTGTCCTTACCAAGGTGAATATTAGTCTACATTAATAAATTAAATCTACTGATGTTAGTGAGCTGTGTTCTGCAGTTCTCATTCTTGAGTGAAAGCTGTATGAGGGCTGCCAGAGAAGTTAAGTTCCAGCCCTGATAGATGTTAATCAAGTTGTTATCTATTTCCCCTCATATGCCAGTAATTTCTAGAATTTCACCCATTTGATGTTAGGATTATTCTCAAGTATAACTTCTATATGTCTACACAGTCCATTTTTCTTTCCCTCAGCCACATGGTAATAGTAGTGTGTGTTATCAGTCCTAGGTTAAATCTGCAGTCCTCCTTGAAGCCTTGGCACTCCTCCTTTCCTCCTGGCTGAAACATAAGTCCTGCAGTTTTTCTATAATTTCCCTCATGCTCTTCACTGCAGCAAAGGCTTGAACCACTGCCACTGCCATCACTGGAAGACACTGTTCTAGTGTTCCCTCCCCTCCCCCTTTTTGTCCTGAAAGAAACTTTACATTCTTGGGGGGGAAAACAGTTCTGATTCTGGTGAAAATAATACAGTTGCAAAACTCTCTTGGGGCAGAAATACAAATTGATTTTTCCTGACATTTACCTTAGGGCCTGGAGCTCCAGCCCTGTTGAGCTCCTGTGTGGCAGGGGAGGCAGAAGCCCTGCCAGCCTGGGGTGGGCAGTGTGTGCAGGCAGTGGGGGAAGCCTGGCTGGCTATTTTCTGTTTAAACTGACATGTTCTGGCACAGTTTCAGTTGTACTGAATTAATATTTTTTCAGTGAAAAGTTTAATTGGGAAACTTCCAACAGCTCCATACCCCACCACATTAATGGCAAGGCCACTGGAAGGAATGGTTAGCATCTGCCCCTTTTCTTCTACAATCATGTTAATTTGCCCTGGTGTGGTGCAGGTTTTTCTACAAATTCAGATGCTCTAAGCCTGCAATTCTTCCATATATTGACATTTTTTCAAGTAAATGCTGTCCTGCCAGCTGTGAGAGAATGATAGCAATATTAATACCATCATCCCATCTTTTCTCTCTCTTCACTCCCTTCCCCTTTCTTTTTTCACCTCTGCTTTTGTATTGTTGCAGAGAGAAGGTCTCCTCAGTTGTCCTTGCCAAGGTGGTAGCTCTCTGTCAGGCTGTCAAATTTATCCACTAATAGCTATGAAGAGTATAGGCTCCAAGAAAGGGAAAACTGAAATACATAGCCTTCAGCTGTTGTGAGAAGACACAATTTCTCATTAACTAAGAGTTGTGGAGTGCTAAGGTTATGATAACATCACTTCAGTGGCTGTGACACCAGTAAAGGTTTTTTTTTATATTATTTTAGAAAGTGTACCCTTTTTCCTGTGTTAGAGGTTCATTAAAGCCCAATTTTTAAAGTGTTCTTACCTTAAATATATTTAGATGAAATTGGGGGCCAGTCAGGGGTGTGAACAATTTGGTCTCCATTTAGGACACTTCATTCTTGCACATCCAAACAGTGTATCTGCAGCTGTACTGCAGCTCAGCACCATTGAAATGTGCCACAGGGAAGTGTACACCAGGAATTCCTGTTGTCAGTCATGGATTTTATGCTTATTTTCCAAGGAATATTCAGGGTTTTTCTTCTTTTTAACGGTTAACCTTCTGGTGCCTGGACTTCCTCTTAAAGGTCTTTTCCAACATGAACAATTCTATGAAAAGCTTCATGAGGTTACTCTTTTTCCACATCTTTTGCCTTTCTTTAACTACACAAACTTTTTTCATATTTTCAAGTGGCCTGCACAATGAGCTCCCCACCCTGCTTGTAGTTGGACCACTGCTTGAGAGCATCATGCAACTGAGTTTTGGGGTTTTTTTTTCCCTTAGGACCTGACTGCAGCCCTTCAGCTCACATAAAGACTCGCATTTAGCAGTGCCCTATTCCCAGGAGCGATTTCTTTCTTCTTAGTAATAGAGAAAGCAGAAATAATCCTACTCTCAGCAGTTTTGGGATTACAGGCAAAAATTGTGTTCCTTGATGTATGACTGTGTAGGGATATTAATCTTTTCCCTGATGCCTGTTGTCTGTCATCTCTGTCTTACCAGCACTGTCCTTTTGACCCCTCTACAAGGATAACTTGTTATTAACGTTGCCTTTGCTGTGGATGCTTAGTATGCAGATGACAGCACCAACAGTTTTTCTAAAAGGGCTTGTTCTATGCATTATTAGACACAGTATTCAAAACTGGCTTCTGCAACAAAGGATTTTGATTTTTTTTCCCCTGTGTTGTGGCTCGTACCCATTTTATCGCCCTTTGTGTAGCTGATAAATTCGGAGGAGGTTGTGTTGAGCCGAATGTTGTTGTTGTGCATCTGTGAGACAGTGTGAGACCACTAGGAAGTTTTTAGTACAATGCCTGGGTGCTTTTCCCTGAAGGAGGTTGTGGTCAAATATATAGAGTGTTTTATGGTTTTACAGACTGGTCAGAAGTCACTGAGAGCCAAAACAAAGTCACTGTTTGAGGCATTTTAATGTCATTAATTGATTTCTGCCAGTATACTGTGATTAGCTATTCCATGAAAGGACTTAACAACTGCAGCTGAAAACAAAAATATTAGAGTACAAAGAACTGGAGAAAAGATCATGACCTCAGAAAAAATAATAAAATGCAATATGCATATCCTATGAGCTGTGTTTTGTAATGAAATGAAACAACACAGCCTTATGTAACATTTTTTTTACACTTAAGAATTGCCATATGACAAACTTCTGTTGATGGCCTTGCAGTCCTGTAAGGTAATTTTTCCCTTGATATTTGGAAAAAGTGGTGATCTTGCAACTACAAAACGGGCAGTCCCATTGAAAATGTTTCATCTTTTGATATTTTTAGTTGAGGTACAGTAGTAAGTTTTTTTTTTATTTTCATCTTTCTAAAATAAAGAGAGGGTAACCACTGCAGGATAAATGCTGCTCTCCTCCTTATGTAATGGGGTTGAGCTGAACTGGTGACTTTGAAAGTTTTTCTCCTGTGGTAGCTGCAAGTGAATCAAATCTCTTAATACAAATTTTGATTCCTCTTGAAACTATGAAATGCAGTAACATATTCTGGGATGGATTATCCACAGAGATCAGAGATATTGTCATCCACCTTCACATAAATTGTGATCTGTTCACTTCCATTTTTTTTGTCAAATGAAGGGAAGAGCCTGTGAAGAATAAAGAAATGTTTGTACGTGTTTGTACTTTGGTGACTTTAGATCTAATTTTGCAGTTTCCACAATAACAGATTCCAGGGAGAAACACAGTGAAGTGTAAGAAGGTGAGCATCTTTAGTCTTGATAGAAGCTGTCTGAGAGCGTATCTTAGATCTGTTAATAGAATACGTTTCACTGTGTTTCTTTTTTTTTTTTTCCTTTATGTTTGCAGTATAAATGTGCCTATATTTTATAGCCAGGACTCACCTCATTGTCTGTTATTAGCACTAGCAAATGTCTCACATTGTAAGACTTCATTTTCCATTACTTCTAGGAGTTGTTGCATATTTTCTGTTTATTCTGAAAGGTGTCTGTGTCAGCCTATGTAATTCTATATGAAAAAATGCAGCCAGCATTGTTCAGAAGCAGCTAAGAGTGAAGTTAGGGGTAAATACTGTTTTGCTATGTTAAAAAAAAAATTGGCAGTAGTTCTCTGAAAAACTTTTATACCCTTATTATTCTGAGTTGGGGATCTGAAATCCCTTTGGGATGTTTTGCCATCTTCATAAATATTTGCCCAAATATGACCCGAGTTAGAGGCCAAAAAGTGCAGTTTGTACAAGCTCTGTAAAGAGTTTCTAGAGCTCTGGAGGTTAATGTTTGAAGGCTCTGGAAGCTCCAAGCATGCTTCAGCTTGAGCTGTGAAGGGTTTTCTGTACAGCTGCAGCTCCTGGCTGTTACAACCAGAATGTGCCTGTAGGATGTAATGAGCCAGGATGGAGATTTAACTCTGTCACTTTTGGTGTGTCCAACCTAGTCCTCAGTGGGCAGGTATGGGGACCTCAGTGCCACAAAGGTCTTTTCTCTTAGCTTGGACCCAGTCTCAGTGTTAAGTCTCAACATATGCTGAACAAGGAAGAGGTGTAAGGATGGAGCAGGACAGAGTAAAAACAAAACAAAACAAAACAGCCTCAAAACAAAACAAAACAAAACAGTGTTTTATTCAAATGAAGGACATTAGAGGGACATACAAAATGATATGAAGGACATACAAAAGATAATACAAAGATTACCAGTCAGTGTTTCTCAGTTTATTGACTTGACTTTTCTGTCTTTTTCATGTTCCTGTAATTCTTCTTTTGCATGGATAGTATATACCAGAGATATTATAATATCCAAGCAAAAAGACACCTGCCCAGCAAAACAATCAGTCTTTGGAAATTAGCATCTTGTTATTTTGTGGCTTTTGTCAGGCTCCATCACCAATTTGAGCACTTTCCCTGCATGGCAGTAGAAGCTTCTCTAGACTTGTTCTTCTGACCTCACTTCCTAACTCTGCTCTTGTGTTTCACACTGCTTACATGGATATGTATGTTACATGTGTGCACAGGGAAGCTCCTTAGATTCACTGGGGGGATCGGCCTCCTCTTCAGAGCACAAACAGCCCTGGGAATACTCTAGGTATGCTTTTTCCCCATGCCTCTCAAGGGCATGACCTGGCACCAGCATCAAAAGACATAGAGGCAGAAGTGATTGACATTATCTGATTGTGTTGAGTCAGTTGTACCAAATTATGCTAGGAAAACAAAATGTTCCTGCCCTCCATAACTTCTAGAAGAGGCAATTTCTTTGTTATTTAATGTGATTTTTGAAGCAGATAGCCTGTGTAACGTTTGCTTTGTTGCATGTTGCCCAAAGAAGATTCTCTTTGCCTTTGCTTGGTTCTTTGGCACCAGGAAAATCTGTCTGTGCACTGGATTTTCCATGCTCTATTAGGTTTATAGGTGCCTTATAGGTTATCTCTTAGTTTCTGTATTACTTTTTTTACCCATTGAAACTGCCATTGTGTGAATCTGTTTGGATCTGGTATTGGTTGGGGTAGTTCTGTGTCTGATCCCTTTTTAAAGAAAGCAGGTGAAGAGATGTAGGACAAAAGTTCTGTCAGTGGGAAGTGCACAGTTTGCATTGCTGGTTAGAGATGTTCCAACGTAACAGGCACTTCATTAATGGGTAACTTAGATACAGAAATTAATCTTTGCAGAGTTGTCTTGTCCTGGAGAAATTATATAAAATAGGTTTTCTTTTCAGTGAATATACTGTCTGTTGCAGACCATAATTTATTTTTTTTTTTTTCCGTTAGAAAGCTGTTGGAAAGTAGAGCAGCTTTTAATTGCTATTTCTAGCAGTGGAGGTTTCTCACAGGAAGAGAGGAGGCAGTGCATTCTGGGTGTTGGATCATCTTTTAATTAATTAAAAGACCAAACTCAGGAATTCAGGGGACACAGAAATATCCCTGATACCAAAGTTATCAGTTGCTTTGGCCTGAGATTGGGTTCCTCCCTGCCAAGTGCAAATAACCCAGAAAACTAATGTCTCCCATAAGGAAGCCAGCCTACTATGGCTGTTTTCAGCAATGCCATAGGTTCCTTCAGCTTCCTTTGTCCTCTGTGCTGATTCAGGGGGTCATATTCCTGCTCATGCAAAGTGTACCTCACAAGTTGAGGCCCGCTAAGCAAGGAATTCCAGCTGTTTCATTCCTATAAGCATATAAATATTTATACCACCCCAGGGTTCCTTTCATGCTGAAAATAAAGGTAGCACTTGTCTGCTGTTAAAATATATTACCCAGGATTATTAATGGCTTACCTCAGTATTAGGAAGATAGATGAGAGGAGTGGCAAATTGACTATAATATTGGTTAAAAGATCCACTGAGTCCAGAGAACCTTGCTGTTTACTTGAAACTCCTGCTGGGAACTGACATCGAGGTTGATAGTGCTGTGTTTAGCTATCAGGAGATGATTAATTAAAAGCTGTAATAAATGTGAAATATGGTGGTTGACAGATGCAGAGCTAGCTAAATTTCCTTGTGATGGGTAATTCACACCATGGATTGATTATAACATCCTAACAGGATGTGAATGGTGCTTTTGAAGGTACAGATGAGACAGGGAGAGTGTGCATAAGCCACATGTAAAGTGAGATGGCAGTTTACCTCTGTGGCATTTTGGTGCTCTACCTCTTCTGTCCCACCTCAAGTCTGAATGTATTCTGATCAAGGCTGCTGGACATAATTTCCCACCCACTGCACTGGAGCAAAGTAATATCAGATAGGCAATGAGGGGGGCTCAAAGTCCAGGTGCCGGTGTAGCATCACCCAAGCACATTGGGATTAAGTGGTGGCCTCTCTGCCCCAATTCTTCTGCCTGGCCATAAAATGAGAGATGGCGATGCTGTGCCTCTGTGCCCCTGCATGGCTGGCACAGGCTGCAAGAGCTGTCTGAAAGTCTGGAAAATTGCTGGAAAGCTTTGTTGTTAATTGGAAGCATGATGGGAATGTCTCTTGAGTCAGTCTGCTGACTTTCAGGGACTTGGCTAGGGTGCTGCCTTGCCCTTCAGTACACACTGCTGTCACTTGGGGGCCCCTTGAATCCTCCTTATCTGTCACTGGATTTAGACAGAGCATGCTGAGAGCAGCCTGGTTTTCTTCCAGCAAGAATTATTTCATGGACCATTCCAGATTCTGATAAATGAAGCGTGCCTTGATGTCATTTTAGAGTAATATCTGTATTGAAATCAGAACTTGTGAAAATATGTAGGACTTGCCTTTGTGCTTTGCTTTGTTCAGGTTAATTGTTGTGGCTTGTATGATTAAAGGGCCTGACTGAACATAAAAATATGTCATGTATAAGTGGAGGTTTAATGAAATAGTAATTCTTCCCTTAAAGTGAGATTGTTTTTGATATAAGATAGCAAAATAAAGAAATTCTTCATTCCTCTCCTTTTTTGGGTGAAATATTTATTATAGGTAATGAAAAATCCACTTGAACCCAATTGGCCTTAGTTTTGCCCAATTTTTGTCTTACCTGATAATATAGATTGATTTTTCTCTTCCTAGAAACTGCTAAAAGAGGCAAGGACAAGAGGAAGACTCTTATGAAAATCTTACCATTTTGGGGCACTTTATGCTGTAAATTTGCAAACGGCTACTCCAAAGGTTTTTTGAAAATGTCTCTGCCTAGTGAGATGCTGAAGGGGAAACACCGTCTTCCACACCAACCATTGTTAATGTCCCTTCAGTAGGAGAGAGCTTTTGCCCTCCCAGTGCTCCCTGTTGACTTGCTGCCAGCTGTTCATGTATGTAATGTATATGGGTGTGCTTACAATCCATTCCCATCTATGAGGAAATAGATGGCTTGTACAAATACAGCACCATACATCACATACATTCTCCATATGTGCTGCAGTTTGGAATGTCAGTGAGCACAGGGAAATGAGGACTGGGGCTATTTTAGAGGATGGAAATGCCAGAGAAGAGACAGAGAAATGGAGCAATTTATTTGTTTGGATAAATCTCCCTTTTACTGAATTGCTTTAATGCTGTGCCTGTTTCTTGTTCTTCCTCTCCTTCTCTTTTGCTGCTTCTTTCATTGCAGTTTTTCAAATATGTAGGCAACAAAAAGCCATGACCAGTGAAATGGAAGATTACAATTATGCATCAGTATTCCTGTAACGCGGCTGCTCAGCAATCTCTCCTGGGAGTGTTACAATGAATATCTGACATTAATTGGCTCAGTACCTGTATGTCTGACCTTGCAGAAATTTAATAGATCAATTCTACATGTTCTTCACTGATAAAGAAAACTTCTTCAGGGCAGGGGCTACATCTTTCGGCATGCCTGCACCACAGTGACAACCAGAAGTAGCAGTCAGATTCACTGGGTCTTATAATAAAAAATAAAATAATAGAAAGAGGAATCATAAATTGGTTTCTCTCCCTTGTTTTGCCAAGGTAGCTCTGTTCCTCAGCATTTTTTAACCCATTCAAAGTCCTTTTTACTGCTGGATACTGTACACTTGATGCACAAATCCTGTTTTCTGTTCTTTGAGTAGTACACGTATGGCCTTTGTATGTGCGCTTGACATACTGAACAATATAACTAAACCAGGTCAGAATTAGAGGAACAGCACCTACTGGGATGTACTTGCACTGAAACAGCTGCCTCTTTTGTGTGGCTCACTCTGCGGTGACTGGATCTGCCGGGAGGATCTGGCAGGGGGCTGCGCGCCGCTCTCCGGCCGTGTTTGAATGCGCCCTGCCCAGTCAGCAGCCAGCCCTCATCTCCGCACTGCTCTGTCAGCTGGCTCTGGCCGCGCTGGGGATGTGGGCTGCGTGTGCACAAACGGATGGTTCAGCTCCCTTCACTTCCAGGGAGCAGCGAGGGAGAGAGGCGGTGTATAAACCGCAGCTTAGCCAAGAGTCACACACACGGCGGTCACTGGGCTGAACTTTCTTGTGGGGGTGTTTGTTTCCCAAGTTAAAAAGTTGTTGAAAAGAAGGGAGATCCGTACAGTGAGTATTTTAGGGGATGCTCAGAGGCTCACATTACATGCCTGTTCCACTGTCTCAATTGCCTTTACTGAAGTACAGGGGAGAAGCTTTACAGAAGGTGTATTCTGCCTGTCTATTACTGGCGTGCTCGGGAGCACTTGCCGCTTTCAGACTATTGTTACCTGTTCCCTGCTTTGTTTGACTGTCTGGGAATTAAACAAGCCATCACCTTGGGGACACGGAAACCCGCATATTCAAAGGCCCCCCTCCCAGTGGCTTCTGTGAATTAAAATCCAACACACGGAGCCCAGTGCCCCTCACAAAGGGAGCCCGTTCCGCCTGCCCGTCCCGGGGTGCCAAGAGCCCCCTCCTCAGTTCTGGCCCCCGGCAGCGGGCACCGCGGGTGGCGGGACGGCAGCCCGGGCCCCGATCCCGGCGGGCACTGACCGCGCTCTCTCTGTCCCTCTCCCCCGGCGCACGGAAGGCGGACGATGGAGACGAGCGGGCGCGGGAGGCGGCCGGCGCGGCGCTGGTGCTGCGGAAGGTGTGGTCACGCAGCCCGGCCCCCGAGCGGCGCGGGAGGTAAGGCTTCCGCGGCTCCGGGCGTGCGGTGCGGTGCGGGGCTGGGCCGGCCGGGCCGGGCTCGGCGGCGGCGGCGGGCGGGGCGGCGGCCCGCGGCCCGGGCAGGGCGATGGCCCCCGCGGGGGGAGCGTAGGGCCGGGCGGCGGCGCGCAGGGAGCGGGGCGCCATGGGCAGCGGCAGGGTGCGGGTGCCCGAGGCGCTGGCGGGCCGCGGCGGGGAGCGGCCGCTGCCCACCTTCGACGTGCCTTACTTCAAGTACATCGACGAGGAGGACGAGGAGGACGAATGGAGCAGCCGCTCGCAGTCCTCCACCGAGGATGACTCCGGGGACTCTCTGCTTTCCGACAGATACGTGGTGGTGTCGGGGACGCCGGAGAAGATTTTGGAGCATCTCCTCAGCGACCTGCACCTGGAAGCCGCCCAGGACAAAGAGACGGGTAAGGAGCGAGCCTGGCGGGGAGGCGGCGGCGGGCGGGGATGGGCAGAGGTGCCGGTCCCGGTCCCGGTGCCGGTGCCCGCAGAGCGGCGCGGGGATCGCTCCCGGGCACCCCTGGCCGAAGCCGCTGCCAGCCCGGAGCGCAGCCGGGGCGATGCGGGAGGAATCCCCGAGCGTGGCGGGGCAGCCGGGAGGTGTCGGAGCGGCACCGGCCCCGGGGCAGGAGCACCGGCGGTACCGCAGCAACTTGAAGCGGTTTAACCTTCGGCTTTGGCTGCCGCCGGGGTAGCGCGGGCTGCGGCGGGCTTTGTACAGCACCGTGTCTCTGCGGGCTGGGCTGACATCCCTCGTAGCCTGCAGCTGTTCCTCTCTCCATCCGGATATTTGCAGTGCACCTCACCTCCTGGCCAGCTACTCGTTTTGCCACCACCCCGATACTTTGGCACGTCTGTTTCATAAAAATGGCTTATAAAATTCCTCATAGCCCAAGGCACACCGTATCGCCCAGAGCTCTACTTGTTTGTCTTCAACCAGAGATATTTCATTCCAGCCTAGAGCAATTTTATATGAATCCAGCTACTTGACATGCAGTTTAATTTCCAGCTGGATCTCTTGGCTATATGCACAGCTTGCTGTCACCAGGAGCTCATGGAGTAGTTTATCAGAAGTGCCTGTAACCTGCAGTTCATAGATACTTTTAATGGAAGCATCCAGGCTGGTGAGACTTTTGAAGGTCCTGAATACTGGAGAGGAGGGTAGGTGGCTGCCAATGGCACTGTGTATTTGGTCATCCCCGATAGGGTTAAAATGCATACTTCTGATGCCTGTGTATATCTTTCTCTATAAATGAGATTACTGAGAATAAACACACTTTAATCCTTTTAAATGTCTGAAAATATAAATAACATCTGTGATTCCCAGAGGAATGTCTCAGAACAAGTCATTAATTTAATGTGGGACAATAAGCATATTCCTAGTGCCGATGTGTCAATGCCCCAAAGAAACACATAGAGTGTCAGCCAGTGATATTATTACAGTGTTCCTAGTGCTGCTTTTGTCTGCCTAGACATTAATATTTAGTGCAGAGAGAGGCTGTGGCTGTTTTCCTTCCACAGATGCACTAGGCTAGTTATGGGTGTAATTTCCTTGAACCAGCTCGTAGGCAGTTGTAGTGAGGATCCTTCCTTGGCCTTTTGAGGTCAAATATTGGATCCAGAATAAGTTTTCTCATTACTGTTTATC
This sequence comes from Zosterops lateralis, assembly GCF_965231275.1. Classification (NCBI taxonomy): domain Eukaryota; kingdom Metazoa; phylum Chordata; class Aves; order Passeriformes; family Zosteropidae; genus Zosterops; species Zosterops lateralis. Next base: position 32,999,567 of record NC_139762.1, on the reverse strand, counting down.
ACACACAGATTGGGGAGCTGCCAGTCTTTATAGTCTGCTTTATCTTATTTTATAAGCTCACAGTCGTGCTGGAAAGCAATGGTACTTGCAGTAGTGATATGCATTATATTTTGATATTTATAAATGCAAAGCACTCCTTATGTAAAGCCTTAGATGCTCTATACATCCTCCCATGTACTACCTTTTTTTTAAATCTCTTTGCTCTCTCTCTCACTTTACAGAGAGGCTGTTCCTAAGTCTGATCTTTTTGTTGTACAGAGGGGCTGGTAAACTGTCCTCAAAGCAAATGTTAAACCACTGCTTGCTTGGTTGTCAGCAGATGGTAAAGTCTTTAAAGGTTGATTAGCTTCCCCTCACCTCTGCCTTATCCTAACTCCTTTGGAAGGAAACAATTAAGCTCTGCCCTGTAGCCAGGGTTAACTGGATCCCAGGGACAGAACAAAGTAGCTGTTGCCTTCGATTTTTTTTACCATCACAAAGACGCATGCTAAAGCTTGCCCAGCAGTCCTCCACTCCCTCAAGGGTTCCTCAGATACCATTTTCTTCTGACTTTATCAATCTGGTAATACAGAACTTCATCAAAATGAAAGACTTTAGCAGTTATGTTTCCCAGTGGTTTCTGAGGGGGATGCCCCGTAATGGTTTTTACCAGCTTGTTTTGCAGACTCAGCTGCCTTTGGCATGAGGAAGTATGGGATGTTGATTGTGCAAATGTACAGCTTTGTATGTGTACCTGAAGGCATCCTACTGCCTCGGGTGTTTGGATTTGCTGGGTTTTGTTTTTTCTTCCTGGTTCCAATCTGGCCCATCTCAGAGAATGAGTTGCAAAGCCCTGCAGGCTTGTGTTTTAGCAGGCATAGCTTCGCAGAACATAAAAGGACGATGTTGTTATACCCAGCTGCTGCTCCTGCTGTCTGTTTGCCAGTTCCAGGATGACTTACATGGCCTCTTGCTTTCCCTGCAGCCCCCAATGCAGGTTCCTTATTTGTGTCTGTAAAGAGAAAGGGCTGTTCTTACATTCGCTGGTGCACAGGGGGCTGTTGCTCCATTTGACCCTTTGCACTGCTTCCCAAGGAGGGATGCTCTGCATGTTTTCATTCCCACCCTTTGTATACCAAACCATAACTGCAGCCCTCTATGGTTGTTAACAAAACAATCTGCTGTCCTGGGGCTGGCGTGGTCATGGAACACTGCCTTTTATCAACGCTGACATGGCTGAGTGATGCGCCATGGATTGCTCCCAGCCATCCTCCATTTTCTAGCCCAAGTCAGCAGACACCACTTGCACCTGAGAGCATAAAGCGAGTTTGGGGCTGGTCTGGAAAAAAATTTTGCTGGTGTCCAGCTCAGTCTCCAAGGCTTCCTTCAGCTGCTGCTTAACCTGCAGCAAGACACCTTAAGCACTCAGCTTAATAAACTCTGCTATAATAAACGGGTGGGGAACCCAGCCTGAAGAGTTATCCCAGTGCCTGTGACATAACAGAGTATTGTTTTAGCAACTGAGGACACCTGAAGAGGACACTGCTATCTGCAAAGCTAGACTAGTCTATTGCTCTAATGACTTCCTTAGGCAGGATGTCTGAAAAGCCTGAGGTTTCCAAGACTCTTTAGGCTTAACTTACTTAGTAATTGTTTAATGACTGAGGGATTTTTGTGATGACTGTGTCAGGAAGTATATGAGAGTTCTTGGGACATCACCTTAAATTTGGGCTTGTCACTGACAAAGGCTTGCCAGCCTTCCATCTCAATGGGAAGAAATTTTCATCTCATTGAGGTACTATAATCTGTAAAGTGCCAACTCCCCAAGAAGACTGTTCTTCTTTCCTACCATGGGATGGATGGAAATTTTAAATTTCTGTAACAAAAAACTTTTCTGAGTCATCTCTAAGGTGGTTGGAATCACTGGGGAATGTCTGCTGAGTGTGCATTTTAGAGTGTAATTTGAGGTTTTAGGACCTGAATAGAGAGATACACTTCAGATATGTCAGTATCTAGATGGAAGATGCAAGACACACCTCCTGGGCTAATCCTCTTCAGGGGTGGGGATTTGAACAAGTAATCTCCAAGAGGCTAAATCTTAGCATCTCAGGATCTCTAATCCCTTCCCATTGACTACACCATTTATTTTAGAATCATTGATCTTTTATGTAAAACCTTTATTTCTTGGATGTTAGCAGCATTTCCTTCTCTAGATATTATCCTGATGTCATCTTTGGAGTTTCCTCCAGCTGGTCTTTGTTCCAATATACTGTCTTGCTTTGTGGTGGTTACATCCAACATTTGGCAGCCTCTGGAATGATGTACTGATCATCATATCCACTGCTACTACTCCAGGCCTAGCTGGATCACACAGACCATTTCCTTCAGTCCATTGGATCATCTCTCTCAGGCAGCTTAAGCAGAACATTGCTGAAGTAGAACATAATCTCCCCCATTGCATCTGCTGACACCACATGACTTTTACCTTCCTACTCCGGGATTCATTTTAGTGAATGAATAGAGAAGAAATTAATTTGTGAAGGTCTTTGAGAGCAAGAGGCAGCAGGAAAGTGTGATCTGGGGAAAGGAAATAAATGTAGAATGGTATGACTGGAACAACATGGTGGTGTCAGTATTAAGGGATGCATCTTTGTAGTGGACTGTGTGAAAGGGATTATGACAAGGGGGAGGTATGACATGAGGTTTTGTTAGGAGAAGTTGGGATGGCAGATGATGGAGGGCCTGGAGGAAGATTAAAGGAGCAGAAAAAGGACAAATCTTCATGATATAGCTAAAAGAGAGGCAGAAAAGTGTAAGTATGATCTGGATTTCTTTGGAGTAGGAGCAAAAAGGAGTAATGACCTTTGTGTCATGCTATGTCACCTTATCTGGGACTGTGCATGATCCTTGGATTAGTGGGAACTCTCCCCTGTCATACAGGAGCAGTTTTACCTTTAGGATTGTAACATACCACCTCAGAGGGGCCTTCAGACCATGTCTATTTGTCCCAGAAGTCCTGTTTAGTAAGAGTTACTTTTGTTTAACACCTTCTGTTTCTACACTGCACCAATGACCCTGCTGTTGTGTTGGGCAGTGGCTACCTCTGCAGAACTGTACCTGACCTTGGAGGAGAATGGTACTATCTTGCATGAACTGACTGTAGGCAGCTGCTAAATGAAGTTGCGAAAAGGGGATACAGCTCTGCCTCTTCTAGATTGTCTTTTGTTCAGTATTCCAAGAAAAAAAGGTCTGTTTGCTTTTGGTTTTTTTTTCTTAATTATGGAGGATGTTATTAGGTGTTTTGCTCACTGTGCTTTTCACTGATGATTAAAAGATGTTGAAAAATGTACTCCTGTGACTGCCACACAGTCAGTGTAAGTGTGTCTGGTGCATGTGGACTGATGTCAATGAGAATAAATATTTACCCAACACTTTGTGATCTTACCTTCCAGGTTTTAGGATGGAGAGAATAAATGCCGGCTAAGCCTTCCTCTTAACAATCCTTCATAATGAAATGTTATCAGTCATAATTTTGAGGGATTTTGTAAACTTTCCCCTGATGTTTAGGAAGATTTGGTAAAATAAGGGGGCTAAATACATATTACTGCTGTGCCCATAGAAGGGGAATAACAGTGTAAGACAAACAGAAAAGTTAAAAAATACTAATATGTATCAGTGTTCAATATGAGAGAACCTGGGGAGGCTCTTGCAGCCAACCAATGCTTTATGCAGTGTGAGTCTAAGCTATCTCTAAATTAGACTGTCAGTAGAAGTAGGTTTAGAATAAATCAATAAAATGAATAGTAACAAATCACCAGGATCAGATGTTACTCCCTGAAGACTTCTAAAGGAACTCTGATATGAAATTGCTGAACTCCGAACAGTGGTGTGTAATCTATCATATAAAGCAGCTTGAGTGGCAGAGGAAGGTGGAAAATGTGATAGCAATTAAAAGAAATGGTTCTATTTGGGGAACATCTAAGTAATAAGCTTGTCATTTTATCAATACGTTATTCTAGCATAAACTATTGCTGTAGTCAAAAGAAGCAGCTCAGCCTTTCCCAGCCACTCCTGCCACTGGTGCTTCTGTGCTTCTATAGTCTGTTGTGTGATTGATTCTGTAGCACTCCAAAGTAGGGAGCTGGTCCTGGTTGGTACTAACCTAGGAAACACTAGATTATTAGTTTTAAGATGGATAAGTCTCTTGATCCACTTAATCTGTCAGTGACACAAAGTTTGCTGCCCTGACACAGGGAGAGGGTGGCAGGGAGTGAGAGGTGTGCAGGTGAGGAAGCAGGAGAGAAGGGCTGGTGTCTTTAGCAGCTGGACTTGCTTGCAGGAGTATGATTAGATGCAAGATTTCAGCATGAAGTTATGAATTTGTGCTGGGAAATTGTGTGGCAGTACAGTACATGCAAAAGGAAGAAATGCATACAGAAACATAATGAGAAGCAGGAAATGTGGGATTATTTTTTGCAGACAGTTCAGATCTTGTGTATCCTGTAGAGCTGTTAAAGGTTTGAAAGAGCATGAGGATATGTATGATCTGGTGTGCCTGTATCTTATATTCATATTTTCAAGATGCTTTTGATAAAGTCCCTTGCCAAATTCCTGAAAGAAATTTAAAGATCATTTTGATCAGGAAGCAGATGCTTTTTAGGACTGATAATTATTTAAAAGAGAGAAAATGAAAGGTAGGAGTAAATTGCCTGTGTTTAAAATGAAGGGAATTCACCACTGAAGACTGGGTGCTGCTGAGTGTGGGATGAAATCTGAGGTAACAGCATGTGCTGGTATTATTAAATGATTGAAGGTCTCTGGTAAATAAAGCCATGGTTTCACCTTTGGTGGCCATGCAAAATTATGTTCTTGTACACCCTATTATTCCCACATCTGACTGCCTCTTTGAGCTGGTGTGCTACATCAGGAAGCCAATCCAACTCAAAATTAGTCTCATGAAAGTATTAAGAATGGGGCAGTGTAGAACTGGGAAAATAAGTTGGGAGCAGGCCCCTCGAACCAGCCCTATGGCTGCAGAAAGATGAAAGGAATAAAAATCTATGTGACTGCAGGATAAATTTGCACATGGGATCCAAGTTTGAAAAATGCAAAGTAATGTCTTTTTCTACGATGAAGAAGAAGAAATTCTTATTATACATATTCAGCAGGGTGCTGACTTGACTATTATCATGCAGAAAATAGGTCTGTGGAGGTAGTGTGGAGAGTCCGTAGAAATTTTTGATCAGCATTGGTCAAAAAGGCAAATGGTATTTAGGCTAATTAGGAAAAAAGCCAAGCAAGAGCTGTAGTTACACCATTGTGTAAGTGTGAAATATGGAATGTATAATATGATTCCTCTTCTCCTCCAGCTCAGATTGAAAATTACGTAAAGGGCAGCAAGAGTGATTCCAATTATAGATTTAATACATCTAAGAATAAATAGTCTATGTCTGGTCATCTTAAGAGGGCAAGTTTGGTAAAGGAGGTATATGGTGATCTACAAGGCTATTAATTGTGTGGGGAAGGTGAGATATAAAGATTGTTCATTGTTTCTCATAATGAGGCAAGTGTCTTGTCACAGAGCGAAATTATTTGGTTTATAGCGAATAAAGAGAAGTGGTTTTCCAGTATAATGCACAGCTAAACTGTGAAAACTGTTGTCAGTATTCTGTGGAAGCTAAAACTTGGAAGGGTTTAAAAACAAGCTAGGCAAAATCCTGGCAAAAACTCCATCACCACAGTGATGTCAATACAACTTCCCATTTGGAAAGTCTATACTGCCTGTTGCTGGAAGATAGGAGGGTGTATCTAAGAAGGGTAACTCTGTATTTATCTTTTTCTGAGTTCTTTTTTCTTCTGTTGGGCATTCTCTGTCAAAGACCTGGTGCTTTTTATGGGGGTCTTTGATCTGACCCAGTGTATTACATATGCAACATGTTGCAGTTTGAAAAGAATTAATTGGAATCTAAGATTATAATAAGAAGGGTAGGAAAACTGAGTGAGCTGGCAGCAGAACGGGAGTCATTTTCTGCTGAATGGCTTTGCAAATGGAGTGGTGGAACCTGAAGCTGGGACAAGAGAAGCAGGAGCTCTGGAGATAGCATGAAGTTGGGACCGAGTCTACTAGCAGTGACAGTGGCTTCTCAAATAGGAAGGTCTGGCATCCTCTAACTGTCCACCTGTACTTTGCCATGCTACCCCATCTCCTCTTCTATACTTGGCTTGACCTTGTGCCAAGTAGATTTAGGTATCTTCGTAGGAAATAATTTTTTTTTCCCCTTTGACAGGATTATTTTCTGTCACAGTAGTGAGCTGAATCAGCTTGCAGCAGGAGCACCATGTCTGGGATTCACTGCAGACAGTGTGTCACATGCTGCGGTGCCGAAGATAATGGGAAATGCCAATGAGGGGAATATGTCTAAGATGCTCTCTCGTGTCAGGAGCTCAGACAGGTTTTTTTGAGAATTGAGGACATGGAGCCTGAAAAGGATTTATTTGCACTTGGGCACTAAAACTTGTTTGGGCAAACTTTTGGAAGGGCATAGTCTGGGAATGCTGTTCCTGAATTGTCCCACCATTGTATCCAATGACTGGGAAACGAGAGTCAACATGGGGAATGATAAACACTCTTATTCTTGATCAGGACTCTCTTTGTAGATACAGATGGTAATTTTTCAGTTCCTCACCACAAATACTTTTATGCTGTGTGTACACTTAGCAAGTTAGACCCTTTGAGGGAGAGAAAATAACTGAGGTAGCTGTCAGAAAAACACATAGTTTCCATGTGCCCAGGAGCACTGAGGCACTTTATGCGTTGCAGGCATCTAAATTTATTTTTTGTACTCAATGCAAGAATACCTAGTAGAGCCCCAAGTGTTTAATGTTCTGTGTTTGAGTCAACTTTATAGAAGAAAAAGCTACCCATTCTATATGACAGCCAATTGGATCATAGTATTCTCAGTTTCTCAGTCTTTTCCCAGTGATTTATTATTGCCAGTTGTCACCTTTTGCTATGTGAGAAAGTGATAAGGAGCTGTCATGAAAGCCTAGTGTGAAACCATTTATTATGAAGATGTGCATTGTAGACAATATCAGGGTTTTTGATTATCTTAGTTGTTTAAGCAGAAAAAAATTGGAAAGTGTAGGTCTACCAGGAGAACATTTTTAGGGATAAAAATAATTTTCTTTTGACAGTGGGAAAGGCTTTTAAGTCAGAAAAGGCAGAAAAACGTTGTTGTACTGCAAAATAAGCTTGAGTGATAAAAGCATTTTGATGAGGTACCTGGAAGATAAGTTATGACACTGGGAGTTTGGTAAGGTTGTTGGAAATGCAACCCTAAAGACCTTTAATCAGTTATTTGTAACATCCCTTTTGCCCTCATAACATTGGAAGTTTAGGTGCTATAACTATCAAATCAGTGAAGTATTTCAGATATATGAAATTATATATCATTATATATATAAATAACCAGGTGCATTAAGTAGCTGAGATCATAAAGGTACATGTTTGTGTATTTGAAAAGCATTTCTACAGAACTTTTTCCAAAATAGTGCTTTTGATATTTCCTAATTGTGTGGTGGTGCTAAGCCAAGAAGTGTGTGGAAGGGATAAAAAATTATTGGAAGACTTTATAAAAATTCTTGTATTTTAGTGGTAAAAAGAATAGCAGATGCTGCTTCTTAGTTTCTGCCTTAGTCTGAATCCTTTCCGAATCACTCAAGTGTGCTTGGTCACTGTCAAATGTAGCAGAAATAAGTCGTGTTCCCAGGTCAGAAAGTTCAGATTGAGGGCCATGAAGAAAAAGGGGAAAACTGAGCCACTGCACAGGGGTCATGCCAAAGAAATCTCTCTCATCAAGAGACCTGTCATCTTAGATATACACCAACCGCTTAAGTTGATTCCCTGTCTGGCTCAAATGCTGCACAGGAGGTTAGGTCAGTTCCACAGCTGCAGGTCTGGAGACGAAGCAGGCTGGGTACCTCCTGTTTTAACTGATGTCCTACTGCCTCTAGTGAGCCATAAGAACACCAAAACCAAAACAAGTCAACATCAGCTTAGCAAAAAAATCATTGCCAAATTCTGAAATGAATCTAAACTGTGGTAGCTCTTGCTGACTTCTGTCTACTAGACATTCATTTCCCTTCAGAAGTTTGATCAAAGCACCAAGAACATGAGGGGAGAGGATAACCTCTATTGCAGAGATGACACAGCCAGATCCTCTCAGCCCCCAGATACAACCCTGCTTCATATTTTCCCAGAATGAAGCTGGCTATAAAACATGTGCAAGTATCTAAGAAGTGCTGTTTCTAGTAGATGAAAAGTAGGACCTGATTTTTAAGAGAGTAGCATAAGAGGAATCGCAACAGATGGAGTGTGGGCTGGCAGGTCAGTTAGCTGTGAGAGTAGGAACTGGAACTCTGGAACAACTGGAAGTGTTGCTGCTTCTTATAAAGTGTCCTCACATCCTGTTCCTTCAGCAGGAGCGACAGACCACCTTGTCCTTCAGGAACCCCAAACATTGGGCCCTTCAGCACAGGTGCCCCATTTATCATTCTCACCGATAAAGTCTTTTTCTTTCTTCTTTCTTTCTTTCTTCTTTCTTTCTTCTGTACTTCTTCCTTCGTAAAGCCTTTTACTATCAAACTCTGATCTGCAAGCTGTTGAAAAGCTGGGCACCATCATCCAGGTACTCTTCTTGGATCACACAGAGATTCCCCAGCTGCTGACCTAAGTTGGTGTTTGTACACTAATGACTCCCGTGTTGCTATTAGCACTTACTGCAATGGTTGTTGAGTTGGAACCTTGTTCTCAGGATACAGCAAAGCATTCTTTCCTGAAAGCAGAATCTGTAATGGTATAAAACTCAGAGATGGTGTCCTGAAATTCAGATTTTTAAATTTTATTTTTATTTTTTGAAAAAAGCTTTTACGAAATGGGAGAATTTGTATATAAGAATGCTGAAAAGATAAAACTGTATATTGACGTGCTTGCTGTATCACTGAGTCCAGAATACAGTTCATGTGCTGTCTTCAGAGCTTGAATTCCAGTGTTTCCAGTGCTCCAAGTTGCTATAATACAATGATTTTCTTGTGAGATTAACATTTTCTGAGGAATATAAAGAGCGCCTTCATTCCCCGCCCACAGGGTGGAAGGATGGATTCACTGCAGACCTGTGCTTTGAGGTTGTGTATTAAGAATCTGAAAGAAATCTGTTCTTCAAAGCAGCTTTTTTCCCTCTTGTGAACTAAATTTACTCTCACGCTGTTAATTCCTCCTTCCCCCGCAATCCTTCTCAACATGCCCTGAGTTCAGACAGTTTCACAGTACTATGGGAGCAGCAGCCTTGGTCTTTTTGTGAGCAAGAATGGGACTGATTTTTGCTATAGCCAAACTACAATTATTACTTTACTAAGCTCCCTGTCATGCTCCCTGTTACTGCCGTGAGGTGATGCTTGGTTGTGCAGTGTCCTGGTGCAGTCCTTTTCTTTCCCACTTTACTGCTTTCTGTAAATCCCTGGGCTCAGAGGTCACCCGGGGAGATTAAGAACAAAAAGTCACAACCCAAGACCTATTTGTGAACCATTAATTGGTATAGATTTCTGCCTATTTCCCAATGGGCTTTTTCTGGGCTCTTAAGACCTCCCTTAATAGCTGGGCACCCTGGGCTGCATTACAGCCTCTGCTTGCTGTGTAGCTGAATAAACACAATTGCTTGAGAAAAGTCTGGGGCATTGGCCAACTGGAGCCAGCACACCCTGGATTGCCAGGTGCAGCAGAGCCAGGTTCTGCCCTGCCCTGACAGTGGCTTCTCCCTTCTCTAGCATGTTCAAGGGAAAGAAAGAAAAAGAGCAGATGAGACAGCAGGTGCTAAAGGCCAAATTTGCTGTGTGCTGGAAGAGGTTGGCAGGGTGTTCTGCTGTGGTTTGTGATGTTTTGCTAGGTTTTGATTTTAGTGGGCAAGGGAAAAGGTTGGCTGTTGGATATAGAAATAGATGTAATAAGAATACTTTCGTGAGAGAGGAGGGGACTGTCTAAAAAGGAGATAATGGAGCAGAATGCACTGAGTATAAATTCAGAAGCTCTGTGCATTAACTGCAGTTGGTAAGCTCATAATGCAGGCTTTAAATTGCTGTTGCTTTTTTAGAGGGGAAGGTTTGATCCAGTTTGGTATTACTTGGGATGTGCAACACCTTTTACGAGAGTCTGTATAGTTGGCAATGGAGACAGTCCTGCTTTTTTTTTTAGAGTCAATTTTGATCCTTTCAAAGATTGAAATAGGAGTAGAATTACAGCACTTTGACAGCCAAAGGTTTTTCATGAGATGTCAGTTACCCTCGTGGAGTATAGCTGGCACTGACAGAGCTTTACAGAATAGCATCAGTTACTGTAATAAAATGCATTACTTGTCCCATCTTTTAGACAAGGTGAAAAATACCGATGTGAGCTGTAGCTGTGGCAGCAGCTCACACCACTATCTCCCAAGCCAGGCTGAGATCATGAGATGACCTTGTCTCAGAAAAGCTTGTGAGATCCTTCTAAAACCAAGATCATACTCTCTTCCTGATGTGAAAATGTGATGTGTGCAAAAACATTTTGGGGTAAGTGTTTGGGGAAAATAGATGAATGTAAATAAAGTGGTAGCATTGATGGGTCCAGTGTTGGTGGAAGCTAACAATAAAAAACTGTGGTTTTCTTGCAATAGCATTTGGCATGAATTGTGATTTTATTCCTTTACTTGAACTTGAGTTGAGTATAAATTGCCAGAATAAGAGATGTAATCGTGGAGAAATCATGCTGTCTGACTTGGGACTGCTGGAAGCTTTTATACCTCATGTTTTATTGCTTTTCAGTTTCTTTCCTTTTTTCCTTTTTCTACATCCTGAATCCTCCTCCTGCCATTATCCCTCCTCCTCTCACTGCCCACAGTGCTCTGCCAATTCCACAAGCAGCCTTTCTTTAACCCTCTTCACATCCAGTTCTTGGAATTTAGGGCTGGTTGACCTCTCTCTAGGAATCACTGCAGTTAAAACCAGAAAGCCAGATCCTGGTTTTGTTCTTTCCCAGCCATGAATTCAGAGCCCCAGCATCAATACAATAATGAAACCCTTGTTGGATTTAATTCCCTGCCCCATAGGAGCCTTGTCCATGGGATTTTGTTTGCTGATACTGTTAGTAACATCATGGGGGATGCACTGCCACAAGCTGGAAGCAAACAAACAACAGTGAAAAACAACCACAAACAAATAGCATTTGTCAGATCTCTATTGTCAAAGGGTTTTCATTCAAAGCCTTAAAGCAGCAGGGGCCATGTAGCATTGCCCCAAAGAGTGAAAACCACCAATAATGGGCAAACACAAACGTTTTGCCTATTAAGGTGACTACAGCTTCTCCTCTTACTGTCTGTAGATGTTAACTGTCTCTGTGGCTGTAGAGTTTAACTCTGTAACAGGCAGGTGGAAAATTTCCATTCTGGTACATGCCATCAAGCAGTGGCAGAAAGGCTACAAGAGGATGATTTAGCAATTCAGCACAAACATGCATCCCAGTTTCCAGCAGGCAAAATGCCTCCTCACTTCCACTTCAGCTGCACAGGCATTGAGCAAAGAGACTGCATGGGACCAGCCAGGTGGTTCTTAGGATGGACAAACAGATGCAGGCCTCTGGCCTGCTGGAGGGAGCCCTGGACATGCTGCAGGCTCCTCCCTGTCCTCTCCCCTGGATGTCCCTGGAGCAGGGCCAGGGAAGCAAAGGGACACTGTCTATTCCCTCCTTGCTCGCCTTGCTCACTGTAGGGCTCCTAGGCCACAGCAGCTTGCAAACACCTTGGAGACTCCATCAGTGCTGGGGGGCTGCTGATGGGCACAGAGCTCTTCCCCAGGGCGCTGTGACACCCTGGGGAGCCACTGCCATCGTGGGACTTCTGGGGTTTGCTGTGGGCAGAAGTCTCAAAGCACATGCAAGGGGATTTTGGGATGTGATCAGTTGGGAAACCTGGGCATGTTGGGCAAGCAAAGTCTAAACCTGTAGGCAGGGGATGATCTCTGCCAGCTGAAACTGGGCTTCTCCCATTGCAAAGAAGGCATTTTCCTGAGGTGTTTGTAGTATCACTGACTTGAGGGAAATTTTGTTACAGTCTCCAGCATGATGGCCCATCTCTCCAGGCAAATATGTCATGGGCTGCTTGTGCAGCTTATGTAAATACTTTGAACAGGTTTTTTTCTTTGATGTGTGAATACAGATTGTGTTATTATTAATGAGAATCTAATCTCCCTTCTGTGGTGAGGGTTTTGACATGCAAATGAGCCATAGGACATTTCATGTTACATCATAGTTTAATGGATAGGAAATTTGTTCAAGGAGTCAAGGTTAGTAAGATGTAATTTAGGAAGTTACAGCTATGTTCTTGATTACAAAGAATGATAAATATTTGATAACAGTTTTCTAAAAGCATCTGGAAAACATGAAAATGCCATCAGCTTTGCAAGAAACTGCTGTACTTGGTTTTCTTGACAAATGGAGAGGATTCAGATCTTCCTGGAGCTTGTGGTCATGTAGGTGTGGGATGAGGGAGTTTACAGCAAAGGGTAGGAGCAGTTGCCCAGAGTGCTGCTATTTGTAGTGTTTGGAAGAAAGCCAGCTCCTCTTCTAACCCCCTGTGGCTTAGAGGAGTCTTGAGTATGCATCAGGGCAGAGAGACCAGGAAAGTCTGTCGTTAGACCATACACAAACTCCACTAAGGTGAATGCCAGAGTTTTGTGTCCCCTTACTGCAGAGAATATCAGCTCTGTACAATCAAGCTCCAAATGTAACTAAAAATTTCAAATGGAAAGTGAATGCACCACTTCCTCTGCTAATCTGTGAATCCAGAGATTCAGAGCATTTGGTTTGACTATTCATGATCTATTTACCTTTTAAAATTCAGACGTAGGCATGTATGTGATGATTTATTCCTCCTTGTAATTGGATACAGTGATTAAATGAGCTTGCATATTATAGTTCATTGTCCTTCTGGGATATGGGCTACTGTTTCTTCAGAACAGCAGCTCCTAATGGAATTAATTCCAGCTCCTGTGTGTTTACTGTAATGGGTGATGTGTTTCCGAAAGCTGATACGGAGAATCACTTTTAAATGTATGTTCTTATATATGAAGTATTCATCTAGCTGAAGGGTAGTACGTAATCCTCAGAGTCTTCTTTAAGATCTTGAAGGTCTTTTTAAACTCAGTCTTTCTGTGAATTCTGTGAAGATGCTTTGCTACCTTCTCTGACAGTCTCTTCAGGAACAATAAATATATGCTCACTATTTCGTAACCTGAAAGAGGCTGTAGGAAGTGTTACACCAAGCATAAGTGTTTACCAGGCTGCAGCCATGGAAAGTGGTTGCAGTCTGAGACTGTCATCACATAATTGATGATTTCCCATGGGCTAAGCAGTGATGATATAGAAAGCATACTGCTTCTTAGTAAGAAAAAATAATTTTTTATAATTGCATTTAATGACTGAATGAATAAGCAAATCAGTTTAATAAAAAAAAAAAAAAAGAGAGGAAATTATGCTGTTAGCCTATTTAATTTGAAGAGGGTTTGAAAAACTGATGGGCAAAGGCAATTTGCAGTGAGATCACCATCTGACTCACCTTTGATGGTGTTAGCCAAAAGCATTGCTGTTGTCTGCGTGGGGCAGTGGGTTTTGTACTCAGCCTTGGCAGGTGCCTCCCCCCCTCTTCTGAGCCCATATCTGCCTCCTTTTCTCTATACACTGGCAAAATAAAGCACATTCTATGAAAACTGTGTAAGTGAAGTGCTTCACTTACAGCCCAAAAGTGCTATAGAAATGAAAGATGGCTGTGAGCACTAGTCACAGCCAGGTGCTGTAGTGGTAAAACATGGTCATAGAGCAGATGATCCAAGAGGCACCGTTTAATACAGTGGCTTATCTGTTATTGCAGTTTGTGATTTTTACCTTTTTCCTTAACATTGCATCAAATTTGTGTATTCAGCCACGGAGACTCCTTGGTGCCCTGTGATGTCCAGGAGACAGCTGTCTTGATGAAGGGCTAAAAATTGAATATTTTCCATGAAATGCAGAATGCATCTCCTGCATTAGATGCTTTCCAGTGTGTGCATGAAAAACACAGTATCTCATAAGACTTGGAAAAGAAAGATAACAAAGGGAGAAAGCTGGACTATACCAGTCCAAAGTTATGCCTGTCTGAGGGCTGTTTTGCATCTATTTTATTTTTTTTGGTGAATGAATCAATAAATAGCACTAAAAATCTGAAATAATGGCAAAAGTGAACATAAACCTTTAGAAAATTACCCCTCTATGCTTTCATCTATAATTGCATAGTATTTCCACTTTATTTAACTGAAATAAGCAAAGCCATCAAATAAAAAACCCTGAGTAATTACAGTACAGTTGAACCAAAGATCTAATGCTGAGCTCCCCAATGAATGTAAATAGTTTGAAAATTATCAAAGTAAGGGTCTTCCATCTTAAAAGTGTAGCACTGAGATGCTGTGTATTGCAAGCAGCCAAATTGCACACAAACACAGTTCAGCTACCACGGGAAAATATTCCCATGGAGATGTTTTAATACTTACAAGCAGCTGAACTCTTGATAATATCTATTCCTTGTGTCTTACCCCTGTATGATCTCTAAACAGTGCAAGCAAGAACCTTTGTGATTGCTTTCATTCATCTGTCAGCACAGGGTTGTACTGACAAACACAATTGTTTGAAGTTTTTAGATGTTCCTAATACATATGCAGACTATGTGAAAAGCATTTTTCTGTCTTCCATTAAGTTGTAATAATAATAAGCATAAAAGCTGTCTTTAATTACATGTTAACCTGTCACTGGAATGACTTGGGTGTCTCAGTGTAGCAAGTACAATTTCAGGTCATAATTTAAGGACCTTTATCTTATAAATAAGTCTACATTTAGTGTAACAATGTATTTTAACACCACCATCATGAAAATCGTTAGAGTTTTTTTTAATCCATTCACCACATGGGGAAGCAAAATGCAGCTCCTTTATGAGTGCTCTGGTGCTCATTGTTCTGGTTTTATACTGTGAAGCTGTGCTTTACTGCTGTGGGAAGTGGGGAGGAAGACAGGTGTGGAAATGCCAGATGCAAGTATGGCCCTATTTGGTTTTTGGGCTCTCTTGGATGTCATGTCTCTCGTGCCACCCCCTTCCACTGTGTATCATAGGCGTGTTGTTAAATATTGAATAAGTTATTTCAGAGCTATCTGAGAATTGTTTGCCCATCAGCCTGAAGTGTGGTACAACCTGGGCAAAATGCTGGAAGTGGCATCCTTCACCACAGCAGTCACACTGCAGTATGCCAGTGTCTGGGTCTCCTGTGGGGTTTGCAGGATGTATTCTTCCCTCCCCTCTGCCCTCTCCCTGGCAGATCCTGTAACACATCACAGTCATGCAGCACCTTTCTGGGCCTTTTGCCTCCATATGTCAGAAGATGTTAAGTGAGTCTCTGCTTTTGAGGTTACATGACAGTGGGCCACAGCTGTGTATGCAAGACCCTAACCTTGTGTGTGTGACCCAGTGCACCAAAAATATCCCACCACTTGACCTTTCCTGTGCTGGAAGAAATGTGTGGTTTGTTCATTAGTCTAGTACAATGCTATTCCCATCTTGTACAGAGACTTGGACCAAATTAAACAGTTCTTGCTCAGATGAAAATGCCATCATTCCCTTTGTAGGCAGTTCTGTCAAATCTACAGAAGCCAAGAGCAATTTGCCAGTGGAGCCTTTGTCCTGCTAGGCTTCCCTGAAGAGATGCTGTGATGTTTACTGCACATGCTCCAGTGCCACATGTTGGGGAGTTTGCACTGCTTAGCATATTTATGATAATTTGGCTCCCAGGGGCAAACAAGATACTCCTTATATCTCCTTTCTTGGGCTGAAGCACAAAGACATTTCCCCTTGCTGCTTTGTAGGGGGGAAAATAATAGATCAAAGCTTCTTGCTAAACACTTTTAAAAATACACAGTGCAGATCTGTACATTTCTGTTCCCCTAAGGGACCCATCCCTCTGGTTGTATGGAAAACAGTTGGCAGCAGGTGATGGGATAAAGCTGCACACTGAAGTCTGGGCATTGTACCTGACCTGCAGAGCTTTAGGTGGGGCACTGCCATGGGTAATTTGACCTGTCCTTTATCCATGTCATGTACCAGCATGGAATGTATTCTGGTCACTATACTGTAGTTGTCATAATCTGCCAGATTGGATGTTGTCCAAATACAGAGGATTTGGAAATAAAGCCTTTTGGGGCTAATAGTCTCAACTTGAAAATAATGCCAATTAAGAGTTTTTAAATATCTATATCCGAATATATATGTATTTTTGGGTTGTAAACAGAAAATTTGGGCTCATGTTCTCAGAAATGTCACTGAGAAGCAAACTGTTTTAGAGTATCTGAATGATCTAGAAATTAGGAACTCATAAGCATTTTTTGAAGATGTGATAGTTTTGTGCTTATATATAATATTAGATTTGAAGATTACTGTTTCCTAGGAGTAAATTTTCCAACTCAGCAATGACAAAGACATGCTGAACTGGAAACTTGCTTATTCTTCAGTGCCATATAAGTGTTGGACAGCAAAGATGAAAAGAATAAAGATTAAGTGCATCTTCCTTTGTGTTAACTTTCTGAAAGCTGAATGTCTGATTTTCAAGTTCCCTTTAGACTGGAATGTGTGCTGGACTCATGGACCAGGCAAAAGGCTTGAGCAGCCTTAAGGCACCTTAAAGCACCCAGTTGTTAGGACCAGGCTTCCAGTGGTAAGGGGAGAGAGGGTGCGCTGTGCACCCTTTCTGTGCACTACTGTCAGTTGCTGGAGGATGACTGTGTGCTGTGCTGCCACCAGGCAACAAAAATTCCTGTCCTGCTGCACCACTGAGGCAGTGACTGCTCTTGGTGGCACCTGGGACTTGTGTCATTGATGGAGACGTTGCATCTCCTTGGTTGCCTGAGGAGGAGGGTGGTGGCACTGACGCAAAGAAGTTCCTGTGCAAGACAAGCAGAAAAGTAGAACCTTCCCTTGTGTTTATACAGCTTTCAGTGAGCCACACCACTGCCTGGGGTGCCAGGCAATGTGCAAGCTGGAGGTGCAAACCCAGGAGGGCACATGACAGCAAGCTGTGCTCAGGCAGCTGGTCTGCAGGCAGAAGGATGAAAGAGAACCATTAAATCTTTTATCCTCTGTCCTGCTGCTCCAGGCAATCCTGGCCTGGCTGGCTTATTTTAATCAATCGATGGAAAGAGAGGATAGGTTTTCTCCTCAGGTACTTTGGGAGATGCCTGATGTGAACAAGGAGTGTCTGCTTTCTGCTTGTGTGAGGATTTCACATTTCACATGTGCATTAAAATACCTCCGTTTACTGTCAAGTTTCACTGCATGGAAATAAATCTTCAGTGTTTTAGTTGCAGCAGTCAAAGGCACTTTTTTAACAAAAAGTATCAATACCTTAGAGTGACTGCTATAGGCAACAGTTCTAATGCTTCGAAATATGTAAGGCGTAGAGGATTTGTCCAATAATTTCAAGTAACCCTGACCATTATAGCTGCACATGAATCGCCAGAGCTCCCTTCCACCTGGGGAAAAAAGAGAGCTTCAGATTTCTGTGTGGAAAATTAGTGTCTCATTAAAACTGGACAAGTTTGACATTTGCTCTCTGCCTGTGGTTTCAGGGCTTTTTGTCCCTCCAAGAAAATAAGAAGCTGCTCCAATATGTGTGATAGCAGCAACTGGAATGCAACTGTAGGAGCATCTTTGACCTTACCAGACAGATGTGTTTGATTCATTCTGCAGATGTTAAAATACTGCCAGAAATTTCTGGGAGATGACCTTAGAAATGATTCCTAGTTCTGACTTTTGTGCTCTAATAAAAAATGTGGTTGTACAGGTTAAATATCTTGCACTTACGTATTTTAGTTTTCTAACCTAATGCCAGAAATTAGTGTCTTGCTCTTTATTCCTTTGTGCATTGATTTCTTGGTGCCTTGGTGGTTAGGTGACATAACTACTATAATTGTTTTAATACATTAGTAGCAAATTATATATCGATGTTCTTTTTTTTCATTGACCTTTCTTTCTCAACATCATTTTCATTTTTTTGCTTCATGCTGTGTCCATGGTGGCATAGCACTATTAAAGGATTCGATTTTGAATTAAGGGCTAATCCTGCAAGGTCCTGAGCACTGTTGCCATCTGCTGAATGTAAGGGAGGTCTGGGACCTCTCAGCATCCTCTCAGACATGAGCATTATCTTGCTAGATCAGATAGCAATTTGCATTTACTGTTTGTACTCAGAAACATCCTGACATTTTTTAGTAAATTGCTGTGGAATTACAGATTACTGAGGAACTTCTACCTTTGAAAAGAGTTGCTGCCGTCAAATCGTTTTTCCATTTCTGCAGAACAAGCAGTATTCTGATTAGAGCTCAGATCTCAGGACCTGTGTTTGCATTGCTGAAAGGTTTCAGAGCATTGCACAGTAGTATTATGTGAACTAAACCACACAAAAAATCTACATGTAGGATTGTCTGCCTTGAGGTGTGTTATAATTTTTCTCATTTTGCAGAAGGAAGGAAGAGGTATGACAAGAATTTATCAAGGCTATGAGCTTTCAGCACTGAGAGGCTGAAAGACTTGAAAATGTTTTGTTGTAGCCTTCATTTTGTTTAATTTGAACTAAGTGACTGAATATTTTAAATAGAAAAAACTATTTATTCCCTATAGAATAGTAAGTAATCAGCATCCATTTTACTCAGGCACAGGGCTCATCTGTCTGTTTGCCCAGCTGTAACCCCATCTCATAGGGCTGTTTTTCTTGATGACTCTGAGAGATGCATGTCGTAACTGTTTCTGATCAGTATGGTGTTGATAACCCCATCAGTGAATATTTTCTTTAAAAAAAATTATTTCCAAAAGGGCTATGAGGTCAGAAGGTGCATTAGTGTTATTGATCCCAGCTTTTCAGTCACAGGAGGATAAAAATTCCAGGGGGTTCAGCTGGTCTAGCTATTGACTTCTTCCCCCAAATATATTCTTGGGGATGAGCCTCACAAAATGTTACAGAAGAGTGTCTGGTCCTGCAAGGTAGGGATGATGCACTGAATGTAAATGAGAGCAGTTGTTGATGATTATCAAATTTGTAATTCTGGCTAATACTGGTAAGTGTATTAACATAAGGGGATGTCAGGAGCTGACCATATGGTCATCTTGTCATCTTTGCCATAGTCACAAATGGGAAATGGCATAGCTAAAGGGTTTTAGAATTTGTTCTGTGTTATCTAAAACACATTTATTTTTCTCTTCATCTCTGTCTTTCTCAAAAATATCCCCCCCCAAGCACCAAAGAGATTGCATTTTCACATGGAAGTCTCTCAGAGTTTGCATTGATACTTGAAAAATGTGTGCATAGCCTCCACTTGTAGTTCTTGCTGCTGGAGTTCCTAGATGCTGACACCCAATATATTATACTAAAGTTCTTACATAATGAAGATAAAGTAGATATTATGACCTCTTTTTATTTGTTACATTTCTGAAAGGTAAGTTGAGCAGAAAGGAAGGACACTTAGCTGTTTTCCTGCTTGGAAAGCAGAGGGTTTAGAGTGTTATATTTTTAATTCAGTGCATGGTTTTCATTCTCTCAGTTTAATTCTCTCATACACATAGTGACAACCACAACTGCTCTGTAGCATGACTAAGGCTTGCCACTACAGTGGCAGGAGTAGTTTTAACCTGTGAGTTACTGAATTCCGGTGGCTTGTTCATTCAGGCAATTTTTTTTTCTCTTTTTTGTTGTTGGTATTTGGTTTTTCCTTCAATCTTCATACAAGTTTGGCCTCCACCAGCAAATCCTTGGAGAAGGCTGAATCACTACTTTGCATAAAGTGGAAAAAGACTTGCATTCCAGTGCTTTATCTATATTTTCTTATAATCCGATTTAGTGTGGAATACAAGCCTGAAAACCCCTTAAATCTTTCTGTAATTCTTGCACAGCCATTCACAATGGATTTGTACAGTGCAGAGTCTAAGAGATTTGGGTTCAGAAAAGTGATAAGTTTAAAAAAAACCCCACAACCCTCCTCCCAGAAAAACCCCAGATTACTTGTTTTTCTTTGCAGTGCAATAGATTTCACTGTCAGTACCCTCTCCCCAGCTAACAGTACTTGACATATACAACCTGCAGAGAAAGGAATATAGAGTCTATATGCACAGAGTCTATATGCTTATACTCCTCTGTAGAGAGGAATTTGCCTTTTGTGAGACATGCAGTTATAAGAAAAAACCACTATGCATTGGATTTTTAAAATCCTGTTGTTGTCTTGTTTTGCACAACTTTATTTTTTTCATAATATTTAAATAAGCATATAATGAAAAGGATAGAACGTGGAAAAAGAAATGTGCAGAGAGTGGAAAGAACAGAGTCTGAAAAGTTGCTATGTAAAGTCTGATATGAAAAAGAGAATGGTTCTCATCATCTCAGCAGTCAGTTTGTCACTGAAAGTGGGAGGACTTGTTTGGCTTATTTTTCTGCTCTTGTTTGTTTGTATTTTCATTTTTGGGTTTTTTTTGCTGGTAGCCATTGAAAAGTAACAAACCAAAATCTATTCAGGATGTAGTAGTGTGATCCAAAAACCAGGACAAACTGGAATTTGTCATCAAGTTATCTCTTCTTGTGGATGTAAAGGGATTAACGACTCAGGCATTAGGAATAATTATATCTGGCTTAGCTGGACAGTATGTCTAATGTTAGCAGTCGGGCAATAGGTGTATTCTAAATGCAGCCTGAGCTATTGGACATGTGGGTAATGTAGATATATATTCACTATTGGTTTAGCTGTGGTGGTCTAAAGACACTGGCTGGTGCACAGGCAGGCTAGTAAATAATATGTGAACACATAAATTGCTGGCTGGGTAGTTAGATGTGTAGCTATCTGTAACACTTGAATGTTTCCATACTTTTGTTTCTTCACTCATTCTATGAGATAGGTTTTTTAATATTTGTTTTTTAGAGCTGTCCTCAAATATATCTAATTTAATCAAATGAATTTAACTTTTACTCCATTTGACAAAGGCATTTGCTTTGGATTAAGTCTCTTTGAATGTTTATGTTACAAGTTATTAAAATGAGGCTGCTCCACTGATGCCTCATATAGTGCAGTGGCTTAAGAAAATGCTCCAGTTTGAGAAGAGGGTACAGATGTTTGATGTGGCAACACCAAGAAGTGTACTGTCTGTCCTAATTTGTTAAATGTGTGTCACAGATGATTTTTCTTTACAGATCTGTATTAATTTCTGTCCTAAGCATTAGTAATTGATAGCCTGCTTAGAGAACAGGGTGAAGGAAGGAGAAAAGAAACCATTGGAAAATCAGATTAGGGGTGCAAACCCATGTAGGAAACCCATTCTTTCCTCCTGGCATTTATAATTGCACCATCACCTTGAGCTGGTATTTGTAGAGTTGTCTTCTCAGAGAGAAGGGGTTTCTTCTTTTAGAGAGATAAATGGGCACAAGGAAAGCAGCAGGGAATCCCGTCTATTTTTTTAGTAGGTGGGAATATATGATGTGTTGTTCATCTAAATATTTTATTATGTACTGTCCCTGGGCCCTAGGTCCCCCTTCCCCACCAAATTCACCATTGTTGCTGTTGGCTGTAAGCACCCTATACACGCATTACAGTTGCAACTTCTCATGTGGACGTATTACTGGGTCCTTCAGTAACCAGCTGGAAGCAAATGTCCCCTGGATGTTTCACATGGGTGAGAGTGTCTCCATATTGCTCTTTCCATCCCTCAGCCATCCTAAATGTGTCTTACAGAAGGACTTGTCCATTGCAGAATGAGTGCTCTGGGATGAGCAATACTAACTGTTCCTAGTAAAGCTGTGTCCGTGCTTTATTCCACTTGGGGGAAGGAGGGAACTCGTAGCCGGGGAGAAACTGTCTCAGCAGAAGCTGCTGCAAATTGATTATTTAATAACAAACAAG
This sequence comes from Zosterops lateralis, assembly GCF_965231275.1. Taxonomy (NCBI): domain Eukaryota; kingdom Metazoa; phylum Chordata; class Aves; order Passeriformes; family Zosteropidae; genus Zosterops; species Zosterops lateralis. The sequence continues at coordinate 32,977,561 of NC_139762.1, read as the reverse complement.
CACAGTGCCTGCTTTTTAAATTATTTTTATGCCTATGGAACTTGCACACAATTGGTGTAGTGAGATTACTGCCTAAGGCTGCCCCCAAAGAGCTGCAAGAGCAGGAGGCCATAGGACTCATGCTGGTTCTGTTGCATGTCTTAATGAAGCTTTAAAATGTTTGAAATTGTTTTTGAAATGAAATATTCCTTAGCTGCAATTTAACTGCAGACTTTGTAATAGTTGCTTAGCCAAATAGAGGAAAATTGTGAGGAACAAAAAAAAGTTAGATTGATGTCTAGAAGAAAGAGACAAAATAAAAAATTCATGAAGAAGAGAAATAAAAAAGAAAAAAAATCATAGCATCACAGACTTTTGCACCAAGATTTCCCTTTCAATATCCTTTCCTTTCCAGCTATTGCTATACATTTTATTCTCCCTGTTTGCCACAAACGCTAGAAGAACTTTTTCTACAAAAATGATAGGGAAAATTGTCACAAATTTAGGCAGAAACTGGAACATGGAGCAAAATTTCAAAAGGGGTATGCATTTCACTGCCATTCTGAGTGGGGATATGGTGAGCTGTAAATTATTAATGAGTTGACTGGAGTTGCTTTTTTTTAACTCTTAAATCAAATGTGACTAAGCAGAAAAATCCCAGAAAGAGTTTAGTTCAAAATTGTCAGCCCAACTTGTACCTTCCTCATTCAAATTTACTGCTCTTAGTGGCCATTAGTAACAGAATGAACAATATGCTGTGAATAAATCCTCTCATGGTTACCCTTTCTCCCCATTTGTATTTTAAGGCCAGCAAATCATCATTTGTGGACACATATTAATATCCAAAAGTGTCTGACAAGTGTGCAGTTGTTTGTTTTGAGCAAATTATTTTTGAAGTATCAGTACACCCTCAGGTTTTGTGTTCCTGCTATGACATGAGAAACCATTCTGGAATGAGTTTAAATTACAGGGCATTTAGGAAGAAAATACAGAAGATAGTTACAGTGAACAGTAGGACTTCAGGGAAATACCTACAAGGTAGTTCAGGCATTTTAAAATATGATTATTAGTGTAAAGTCTTTAGGTGATGTCTGGTAACAGATATTTAATTTCGGAAAAGCACTATCATTGCTTACATGTTAAAGTAATTTAACAGATGAGTGATGCTATTAATGGACCACATGTATAATCCAGACTTCTTTTGTTCAAAACATTCCTCCAGGGTTTAAATTTCTAAACATGTTCAGAGGCAAATTGAAGAAATTTAGCCTGTACACAAGCTGTAGGAAACATAATTTATTAACTTTTCTTCTTAGCATTTCTTCTGCATTTAGAGGATAAATCACTATGTATATATATGTGCAACTTTTAAGTGGGCTGAGTGATATACCTTGTTTTGGTGGGGCTGTTAGAAACCAGATACTGTGAATGGAAGGAGATGGAGATGAACAGAGGTCTTAAAATTGCAAGTTGCAATTTGATTTTAATTGGAAGTTATCTGAACAAACCCATGGTTCCAGACTTTCCGTCACTGTTTGGTTTGTTGTGGGGTGGTTTTTTTTGAGTGAGAATTGCATTATTAATGTCTGTAACATAGTCCTTGCAAGAAAATAGAACACAAAAGCAAGAAACTGACAGTATAGTAAAACCAGTCTTTCTTTCCATCCCATCACTTTGGGATGCTGGAAGAATTGACATCTGGAAAACAGATTCTCAGGTAATAAAAATAAACATATAAGTAGTTTTTTAAACACTAGTTATTATGATAAAGTCACACTCTCGTGAACAATTTGAGAAGTTGATTGATAATATTGCAGTTTTGCTTCGACTAGGAGTTAATTTCTTTTTCAAACACATGGCTACATTTTGCTGAAATTCAGGTATCACTTACACAGAGTAGGAAATTAGGAAAATAATCTGGTGTAAGCGTCTCTTTGACTTTGTGAGGATCACTGCACAGTCACATAGTTCAATAAAGAACTAAAATGTGTTTGTTGACTCCAAGTTCAGCTGTTTCCAAATAAATGTTTGTGAAACCTTCAACTTTAATAGCCTCATTGTACCATCCAAAAGACATGCAAGAGGATGAATAGATGACCTTTCAGATAGAGAACAAGCTGTTCACCATGTCTTTTCATTTATTGAGACAAAATACTCTTTTTATGCAGAGATAATACTTTCCACCATTTTTTACAATGTTGGGTTGAATAAAGAATTTAATTGTTTTGCTTCTGAGTGCAAGGGGTTTAACCTATGCATCCTTAGATCAGGACTCTTTCTAGACCAGCAGTGTTAAATGTGTTGAGCTAGATAGACTTACTTTAATTTTTTTAAAAGACACTGGGGGTATTTTGAATCCCATGCTCACAGGGTGGGATGTCATTAGCTATCCATCCCCGTTCATCCACGTGACATCTGTCTGTGAATGATATATGGATGAATTCTCATTGCCATTGTGCACCGCAGCTATGGGATCAATAATTCACTGATAAGGCCCAAAGCAGCTGTAACGGAAATTGGTCTAAATTATTGTGAAATTGCAGTCTTGCTGGGGAAAGCTGCTGGGATGCCCTCAGTTGCACACTTGTACAAAAGCACTAGCTTGGACCGGAACAGATCACAAACAAATAGGGAGAAAATCAGGATACGAGAATCAGGGCTCAGCCTTGTCTTTCTCATGTGAGGTATGGTTTGGCCCTTAGTGTTTGCAGTTGTAAATCCACCACTTAGATCTTAGTATAATTGGTGTTAACTAATACCAGCTAGTTATCCTGGTAAAATACTTTTGCTCTACAATGTAACTGAAATCACTTCTGTTATTGTTCAGCCTCTGTCCACGTTTCCGTTCTTACCTGAAAAAAACAGAGCTGTTCTCTTGTTAAAGGGAACACAGCGTATTTGTTGAAATTTAAAGAAATACAGTCAAAAGGAATCCCTCAAAACTTGAGGAAAATCTTACCATTGGGGTTTGGTTTTTTTTTCCCCTCAAAACTTGAGAAACAAACAGAAATACTTTTATTGTGTGGTTAAAAGACCAATTACATTATCTGTTTGCCTAAAAGAAAACATTTTGGTGTGTGAACCAAACACTCTAGATCATGTATCGTGCATGAGTAGTTTACTGAAGACCAGGATAGTCAGAGCTTTGCACAGGCAAGCCCTGAATATAGTGATGTTAGAGACTGTGCAGGTCACATTGGGCCTCCTCACAGGAGGAGAAAATAAGTACCTTAATCTAGACAAGATTTCTTTTGTTGCCACCTCTGATGGTTGCCCCATATAATTTTGTAGCACACCTCCAGGAAAAGTCTGGCATAGTCTTATCTCCATTCTGCCACTGGGATTTTGAAGACCACCATGAGATTACCTTGAGCCCTATCACCCAAGAGCAAACCCAGTGCTTTCACCCCGGTGATGTGTGCAGTAAAGATTTGGAACAATCCTAAAAATATTGTGACATGGGAGTGAGGAATGAAAAAGTTACACTGAAATCTGAAACTGGCCATTTGTCCTGACAACCTGAGGTGCTACAGCTTCTGTGTGTAGGGAGGGTCTCTTATCAAGTACCTTCAGCCTGGTTTTGTAACACTGATAGAAACCACTGAGGAGAAAAAACCTTCATTAGTCCAATTGTACAAACCTTAGAGAAAACTTCTCAACATTTACGGTGATGCCCACAAGAGTAACCAACCATCTAAAGATTTGAATATATTTATTTCATGGTTCTCAACTACTGTGCATAGATGTTAATCACAGTTCATGGCAATCCTGTTTTTTTCTCTTATTGCTGAAAGCTATTTTTCTAAAGTTCCAGAACAAGCTAATGTGTGGAAAGGCTGCTTTGTGTGCAGCTGAGCTAACCAGGATAGCAATGTTTGTTATAAGGATTTTTTCTTACTGGCTCCTGAATGATGAATTATTTTGTGCATACTTGTGCCTATTGGTGCTTTGGGAGCTGAGGATGTACTTGTTAAATAAAGGGGCTGATCTCCACAGTAGCAACACATTGTTAACTTTTTGAAACTTAAAGGTTTATGTATTTTGTATTCTTTGGGCCTTTTTTTTAAGGGTGGGGGTCCTGTTCCTGTCATGCACAGTAACAGGAGTAGATACTCTCTTCCTGCTCTTGTTAATTTATTGTACCTTAGGCTTCTTTTGTCTTTCTCTGCAGAAACTCTCCTGGATGATTTCCTTCTCACATACACGGTTTTCATGACGACTGATGACTTGTGCCAGGCACTCCTGAGGCAATATCCTTTTACTGAAACTTGTTTTCATGGGATCACACATTTACTCGTAGCTTTATCTATTATTGAGCCTTGTATCAAAATTATATGCTTAGTTCCGAAACAGATGCCTAACTCATAGCAACAATGCATTTTTATGTCAGCTTTGTTTAAAGATAAATAAACTTTTATAACTGTGACAAGGTAGAATTTAAATTTGGGTTAAAACCTCCCCAGGTTATGTTAATGCATAGAATACCTACGTGTGCATAAAATATTACAGAATACACAAGGAGAAAACGTAAAGAATTTTACAGTCTCTGATCCTTTTATCATGTAATACAGGATACAATCTTAACTCATTCTGAGATAAAAGAATTATTTTCATGTATTTCTAATGACTTCCATAAGCTAGAAGCTATGGATCAATGTTTGAATAAACATTAAAATGAACCATTTATATGTTTGTTTGTTTGTTTAAGTCTTCTCTCTATCTTTAACTTTTGTGGTGAAATCATCAGGTTTTTATCTATAAAACAAAGAACCATGAAGAGACAGGAACAGTGTATAAAGTAGGTATCTGACATTCGGTGCTTCTGCCTTATGAATAGAGAGCAGTGGTAGAAATAATCTTTCATGTTTTTTTTTTTTTTAAATAATATGGTCATTTTGCAGATAGTGTAATTTGTGCAGGCAAAAAGAAACTGACTTCCTTTGCCTGTTTTTTGTGTTATTGTTAATGGTGCTTTGCCCCCCTTCTCACAGACATTCACATTGACATCGGTATGCAGGACAACGGTTCATTCTCAGTTGTGCAGAAAAGATATGACTGAACATTGTATAATTCCTTTTGAATTGATTTTACTTTTATAGACTCACCTGTCTAATCTGTAAGAGAAAAAAATCCTGTTGGCACAGAGGACAAATTGACGTTCCTATTACTGAGAATTTAATTCCCAAAAGTTATGAAACTCGTAAAGTTTCAGACAGGATAAAACATTTAAAACTGAGCAATGTAGTGAAAAAACCTTACATTAGCAAGTGAGATTATTGCAAAGTCTTTGCCAGCAGTTAATTTTCAAGTTTCTTTGAGCTGTTATTATGTGTTCCTTAACCTACTGCACCTATTGTGCTAAGAACCACCAAGGGAAAGAAGATGACTCTGATGTGTCCTGTAGGAAAAGAAAAGTCTTGCATTTGGTGTCTCAGTGGACTTCCCTCTACAAAGACTGGTTACATGAAGATGAGCATTTAAAACAATTTTTAAAGGTATTGAAACAATTTATGTGATGCATTTCAGCACTGTTTAATTACATACTGTGTCTAAAAAGCCTCAACAGCAAAATCTATAAAACATATTTTTTCATACTTAGATGTTCTCCATTAAATCTATGATGTAAAATGATTTACATATGTCTTCTTTAAATGCCTTAAATATGGTCAGTTTGAACAGCAATCCTATACTGTCAATACAGTCAACATTAAAAGCACTACTTTAGCATATGAAATTTACGAACTCCCATGGTCTCTAGAAACTGGGAAATGTTAGGAAGGTAAGAAATAAAACTACAAAGATGTGGAGGTTCCTTGGACACGCCAATCATGTCTGTCAGAATAGGATTGTCAGTTTGTATCCAGAGGATCATGGACATAGAGCATTTTGAGGTGTCTGTCAGAGGTGCTGTTTTGACTGAGGAGTGAAACCCTATTCCATGATGTTTGCTGGGTGGATGTGGAGAGCAGCATAGATTTAGTGTTTTTGATAAATAAAATTTTGTTCCTTCCCTGCTAGCAAAGTTCTTCTCATATTTCTTTATGAGTTACAAAACCTCTTGTAATTCCCTTGTTAATTTGAAAATAGTGCTATTGTTGTGAACCTAAAATCAATCTAGTTACTGATTTCTATTTTTTTCAATATGATTTTTTTCTCTGCTGGTTGAAAGATGAGAGTAATTTAGGAGACTCTGCAGTATCTTCCACTTTTACTGATGAGCCTCTTTGTCTGCAACTGGACATCTTCTTAAGGGTCTTTTATCTCTTCAGTCACTCCCTCATGACAAAGGCAATGTGGAGAAAATCTTGAAATTCCTTTTTTTTTGTTTATTTGTTTTGTGGTTTTTTTTTGTTTTTTTTTTTTTTTTTTTTTTTTTTAAGTAAGACACTGAATTTGGAAGCATAGAGCTTAGGATTTTTGCTGCTTGGTACTAGATGTGTATTGCTGTACTGAAAAGGGGACATCATTTCAGGCATCAGTTATGTCACACTGAGTTGCACCTGTCTGGATGCAGGGCTTTCTGGCCATGGAGGTGTGTGAATGTGCACTGTCTCACAATTTTCCTTCTGGAAGCTTGTGTGCAATATTAAACAGCAATAATGTTAATGATGGTTGTAGTTACATCTGAAAAACCAACATACAGGGTCATAGGCTAAAATCTATTAATGCAGAAATCTATGAATGTGGGTGCTAAAACAAACCTGGTGACTCAGCTCATACATATGATCCTCCTTTTCTTTAGAAGGGAAAGAGAAGGATCTATGTGCAGATGTGGAAAAAGTGTAGAGAAAATATTTCCTAGAATTTCAGTCATATCAATGTCTTCTCCCAAAATTAAAAGTAAGGTTTATTTACTTAGTTTATTTAGTTTACAGCTAGGGAGAGTTGCGGGAGTTTGTGGGAGACATCAACTCAGTTTAAAATGCACACAAATGGGAGGAAAGGTAGACTATTTGCCATTTTAAAAGTCTTAATCTAATGAATCTATTTGCTGTCATTTTGGGTAAGTGATGATAGCATGTTGTGCTGTCAGGCTTCAGAATGTGTTTTTCTGATCTAACCCAGGTTTCATGTAATAGCCACAAGTGGTGCTTTAAATTTTCCTATTTATAGACAAAATAGTACAAGCATTTTGCCCTCTTGCTTGGTACACAGTACTAAGTAAGTATGAAGTTTCTCCAAAGGCAAGCTGAATATTAACCAGTCTGGAAATTTAAACAGGAATATTCTCTCCTTACAGGCTTTGCATAAATATAATGATAAAACTTGTTTTAGTGGGATAGGGCCTGAATTGACTTAGATCACTGATGTGATGCCTTAGATTAATGTTTCAGTCGTCAGATGTTTTAAGATCCTGCTTTGTTTTGTAGACCATATACAGAAATGTGTTAGATGATGTGTATGAGTATCCTGTTCTCGAGAAGGACCTGAAAGAATTTCAGAAGATACTTGGGATGCATCGCCGTCAGTAAGTATTGATATGTTTGTGACAAAGTCTTCTCTTATTTAGAATGTAATTTATTTTTGTTGCTATCTTTCTGTAATTCAGTAAAGTGATGAGTGATACAAGCTGCATATTCAGTTTTACAAATCATCTCTTCTTAAAACTAAAGCTAGATTATTCAATTTTTTCTGATGTTTGTTGGGCAGTGTTTGTGATTCAGCATTCGCTCCCATCAATTTCATTTTGGATTACTTGCAAACAGAACAATGGTTTGTGGAGAAGCTGGAAAAAATTCCCTCAGAAGTTGCAGTCTGTGACTTCAGATGGTACCTTCATTCTCTCTGCAGTACTGAGAAGCAAATCACTAGGAATAGTCGTCTCTGAGTTATTATTTTACTAATAATTATGGCATCTATAAAAGATATTTAATTGGCATGTTTTTCCGACAAATGGAGGTTGTTTCCATGGTTTGGCCATTGGGGAAGTGGAAGGAGCTGTGCTTTTAAGGCTGACCCTGGCTGCTGTGTTTATCTGCTCCAACAGCTCATGGGCTGGCAGCATTGCTTTTCACTACATCAATTATGCAAGTCAAAGGAAAGTTCTCTGGCTGAGCCAGATGCCTTAAGTTTTTCCTGAAGAACCTCTGCAGTGACCATTTACTGTTAAAAACTTTCTGATGCTGTAAAGCTTGTAATAGCTAAAACTTCCTTTTCCTAAGCTTTGGCTGGAAGGAATAATTGTGATTTTCCTTTTTGTTTCAGCACTGTAGATGAATATTCACCTCATCGAAAGGTAAAGCCAACCTGGTTATTGCTGATAGATACATAACTTACCATCTCACCTTTTTTTCCCCGCCTCTGCCCACTTCCCTGTCTTTTCTTGGCTTCTTAACTAAACGTGACTGGTGACCAAAATCACGACAGGACACATCAGTGAGGTTAGACTTGCAATGCTGCTTAAGGAACATTTTTTTTCCTTTGAATGTTTCCTGGATATCAGCAGTGTGAGCTAACCTGCAGTTGCTGTGACAGTATTAGCATGTTAACAAGATGCTTTGAGATGTCAAAATTCAGGAGAGGCCTGGGGGTGTGTCCCCACCGAGCCAAAGGGATGTAGCAAGCTGGGCAAACCAGGCTGAACACAGGCATTGACATGGATGTCAAGTAAACAGAGCAAAGGGCGGATTTGTTGTGACAGGGACAGACAAAAAGAGAGGAACATGGATCTGTCTGTTTCACTGGAGGGAGAAGTTGCAGCCAGAGAAAGTTGGCATACAGACTGCTCAGAGGTGAATTGCTGTACTCGTCAATTTTACTGGGTTGAAGCTGGAGTGTGTAATAAGCTTAAAATGTTACTGCAAAAATGTGGAAGGCAGAACATGAGATTGTAGTGAAATTGCTAAATAGGCTGATTGGTACATAGGAAATGTATATAAGAATAAGTGTGTAAGAAATGGCTCTGAACATGAATACAGACAACCTTGAATTGTACAGGCTGCTTAGCCTTGGCATGTCCTGCTTCCTCCAAAATCCCCACCTTGGCCATTATTTAGTAAGGCAACTCCCAGTTTACTGCTCCAAGAAAGGGTGGGTGTACTTCCTATACAGAAACCTTTTGGCCAGACATATGGGTTAAATGCTGTATTCTGTGAATTACTGCTTTGTAAACAGCACGGATGCAAAAAATTACTGTTGTTTTTTTTTTCCTTTCTTTCTTTTCCACTCCCTCACAGAATAAAACCTTTTTCCACCAGTTCAGTGTTAAGGAGAACTGGCTGCAGCACAGAGGAACCATGAACGAAACAGAAGAAAGTGAGTATAAATGAAAGAGTGGAGGAAAAGCTCAAAAACTGTAATATTGTTTCTCAGGGACTTCAATGTAAATATTCTTTAGCTGACATAGAGCTTTTGAACAAGACCTTAGGGACACAAAAGAAGAAATATTTGGCTGTGCAAGTTTACCTTCCTTCCTCATGGTTTGCAGGGCTCAACAATGCCATGGTATCTCAAGGGGTTTTTGCCCTGTCCAGTTCATCCGGCACCCCTGTCACAGTCCTGTGTGTGTCCCAGGTGTGCTGCAGCCCATCCACCAGGCATTACTTCTGCTCCATTTCATGCTCTCGGTCTCTTGACCTATATCTTGGTTGTGAAAGGTGAATGAATAAGCCTGTCACATGGAATGGGCCAGGATCTGCCAACTCTGGGAATGCACCTTAGTTCCTTCTCTGCTCAAAAACATCTCTGTGTGGAGTGCAAGGTGCCACTTCACTTTAATGTCAGCCATTTCAAAAGGCAGTTTACCTCCATCACTAGTAACACTGTGAGGCAGTGATGCTGTCACCCTCCTGTGATGCCTGAGTGAGGAAGGAGGCAGAGAGAACACTGTGTACACGAGCAGGGAACAGCAGCAGGACCTCCTACCTGGCAGCCTCTTCTGCTCTTTGACAGTATATCTTCATTTCTTACTGGGAACAAAACCCTGGAAGTTCACTTGAAGTCAGTGTATTTTTAGTGCTCATTTGTGACAGAATAAAAACTGAGCTTGCTTTACGCCAAGTCAAAAGACTTGCACAGTATGTGCTGCTGATAGATAATCCTCTTTTTGTGCTTCAAATGTAGGGGGTTTTGAGATTTATGTTACCAAGGCTTCTTCTTAAAATATTGTTTGTGGATGAGAACCCTTACACTCATTCTTCTGTCAAAGCTGGACACAGCTTGTGGGCGACTGGAAAGGAAAGTACTGGCACAAGAGAGGAGACAGACTGTGTGACTGTGGTAGGACAGTGACCAGGACAGGACCCAGCAAGGCCAGTCCTGACTGAGTTAAATTGCTTTTGTCTCACTCCTTGAGAGCAGGAGCCATAGACTGTGATGGGATTGAAGGAATGAAATAGCCAGTGAAGCTGGGGAAAGGAGAGACAGATGCAGAGGGTAGACATCTAACCCTGTGTGGGGGGTGCTGTCTGACTGTTGGTGCTTGTGGAAGATGAATCTGTCCAAGCTGCACCACGCCACATGACCAGAGGTGTTTTATCCTCTATTGCAATCATTACCAGGGCAGCATGCAACCCATGGCCACTTCCTCCCACTGGCATTCCCTCCTTGTCACAGAGGAGCAGCATAGGCACCTGGAAGAGATGATATAGTCCATCCCAAGAGATACCACAGATTGAACACTGGAAATGTCTGAGGGGGAGAATCACAACCACTGTGGTGGTTGTACTTGAGCATCTGACTTGTGGGTTGATTTACTTCAGTGTTAAAGAAAGGATAGATCAATAGCCCATTTATACATTGACATTGCTGTCATTGTTCTTTTGGAAATGACAGTGAGGACATTTCAAACAAATCCACTGTAAGCAAGATGTGTCACACTGCATATGGAGTCCAAATATTCCTGTCAGATTTTTTAAAATTTATTTTTCTACCTAGTAATTTAAAGTGCAGTTGGATGTCTCTATCTTCATGATGTGTATCCATTCTGATAAAAGATTCTGTCATGGAATGAGCATCTCATTTTGTCAGCAGAGACAGGTTAAAAAATCAAATGGCTTTTTTCCCCCAATACTCAATGTTAAATTTCTCCTTTGTTCTTATATTTGTTTTTTCCTTTACTACATCATGAAAAAAAACCTATTCTTAAGGACAGAGTTCCTAACTGCTTCTGGCATAGTCTTTACTAATGAAACTGCCTTGAAGTCATGAAGATCTGTAGGACAAGCAAAGAGCTATTGCTATATACCTCTGTCAATAAAGATAATTAAAAAAAAATACAACAGTTCTGGAAAAGAAAGTTGTCCTGTATTGGCATGGTAGCAGCCTATCTATAATAAGAAATGCTAGAGTAGAAGGAAATTGAAAGTTTAATTAAGCACTGAAGTGAGTGTGAAACCAAGAGCTGTGACAATTCTGATTAGCAGATGTAATTTTCAAAATATTTATGCAAGTCTACTGCTCAGTTTCTTCTGATTTAAGTGTGTGGCAGCCGTATTTCAAAGAACTAGCTAGGGCAAACTCGTCAAAAGATGTAAACCTAAAATTCTGGCAGGCAGAGAGAACATACATCCCTTTTTGTAGAGGAAAAAAGTAATTGCTGAGCTGACCTCAGCATTCCCAGAGCTGAACCGACTCATGGACCTCAGTGGAATAGTGAGCCCAGGGAATTTCTCCAAACCAGTCCCATTTATATGTGCTGCTTGTGATTCAGGAAATGAGTTGTCAGAACTGATTGTATGGCTGCCTGGGCAGTCTATGCTGGTGCTGAAATACTCTGGCAATGCAACTAGTTTAGATGTCTAGACAGATAAGCTATCAGGAGTGGTTGAAAACCTGGGAGCACTGTTCTTGCAAAGCTTCCTGTTCCAGGTAGAAATAGAGGTCCAAAATAATTTCTACAGCAGATACAAAATATACTAAAAGGACAGTGATTTATCTGAACCTAAAATGAAGGGAGAAAAAATGGTAACAGCTGAGTTTCAGAGAAGATAGACAGCAAAGGAGGTTGATTGTGACAAATCCTCAGGGTAGGAAGTCTTACATAGATATTGCTGTGGGAGCCTATGTTTCTATTTGCTTGCCTCTCTCATTTCCCAGGGACAGGAAGTGAGGAGGGGAAAAAATGGTGATGTTTATGCTTAGTTTCATGTCCTTTCTGTCAGGGTGCAGTGATTGCCCTTCCTGCAGCAGCCAGGCAGCTGAGGCATTGCTGTGGTAGGGTCTGCAAGTTTGTTCCTTGCTCTGTTCAGGTATCCCTGCCTGCAGCTGAGCATGTCTTTCTTCCTTTGTGCAGTTTTCTGCCGTGTGTATATAACAGAGCACTCCTATGTCAGTGTGAAAGCTCAAGTGTCAACTTCAGCTCAAGAGATTCTGAAGATCGTGGCAGAAAAGATCCAGTACCCAGAGGAGGAGTTGGCACTGGTGACAGTCTCATTCTCTGGTGGTAAGTAACTTCCCTTCATCTGGCTACTTACCTTTTATTGCATCAGGTGAGGGAGGGCTGACATTTTCTGATGCAGGGATACAGCTGTTCTTCTATGGGTCCACAGCTGGATGACCAGGGGAACAATGAGGAGCTGCTTCCCAGAGACTTGTTTCCATGGCAACAGCTTTTTCTTGGATACTGTGGAATGTAGCATCTCCTGGCTGGGAAGGGAGTGTAAAGAACTCTTGGTCTCCAGCAGTATTGCAAGGTTTTATTTCTTTTCCACAGATTAATCTCCTATTTTGGAATTTAAATTAATTTTGAAGGCAATGAGGCATGATTTGCTTTAAAAATAGAGAAGAGAATAGCAAATACTATGTGCATCGTTGTTTCCTTTTTTATGGCATAAGTAGCAAATATTCTTGAGCTGAAAGGAGGAAGACATGCACAACTGAGATACTGAGAGCAATCTCAGCAATATTTTGTAAGCAACAACTGACATCTTTTGCCTATTGTGTTAGTGTTAGTCATTAAATAGACGTGCTTATTGTCTTTTAAAAGAAAGACTAGAGTGATCATGGAGTGATCCTAGGGGCCAGCCAAAGTCCCAGGACCTTCTTTGGTATTTGACAGGTCTCGAGCTCCTTGGTCAGATTGTTTTGATTGTTGTGGTGGTTTTTGGAAGCAATTTAACTGGGTGCATAGAACTGTGAAGCTGTATCTACAAAAGGACCAAGAGTGTATAATATCTTGGCAATATTCTCAGATAACATTAGTTGGTGTTGACCCCCTAAGACAAGGGATGTGTCTTTTAAGTTACAGCACTTGTTGCTACTTCTTTGTCAGTCTAGTTAAATGAAAAACATGTAAGTGCTGGCTTGTTCTGTTTATATCTTTGATTCAGAACTGGAAAGTCACATTTTTTTTCCCCAAGCTGAGCTCAATTAAACAAATGTATTTTTGAGTGTACTGGTGTGGGTGGCAGGGAGATGGTGCCCTGCTCTGGTTGTTGAGATCCTGGGCACGGAGCAGCCATTGGGAACATTACACGTGGGTGTCCTGCCCATCCAGGCTACATCATTTTCAGGTATACTCTTTTTACCCTTGTGTGTGTCCAAACTCACCTCCAGTGCATTTCACAGCACTGCAAAATCACTGTGCTGCTGTTGTTTTTCAGGTCTTTCTCTCCTGTTCAAGAGCAGGGCAAGTTTTGCTCTGATAGCAATAAGTCTAGTTCTAACTGCCTGCTTAACCAAAGAAAACCAACCATTCATAAATAATGAAACATACTATATTGGTTCCCAGGAAAGCCACAAAATAGAAGTGGTTGCCACTTGGTTGTTCAATGAGAAACAGTAAATAAAATGCAGATATAGAAGGAAAACCCTTTGGATATGACCTTTATAACCCCTAAAATGTCATTTAGTTACATTGCCTCAGTTAATTTGAAATACAATTTCAGTATCTTTCTTCTTATGCATCCTGTACTGCAAGTAATAAACACTAACCTGCTATGCTTTTTTTTTTCTGCTTTATGTTTTTGCTGTTTGTATGACTTAGAGCTCTTGTCTTCCATCCATTTGGAGGGCAGCAGTATGAGCATTGGAAAACCTGTTTTTATTGTACTCCAATAATGGATAAGCACGCTCTTTATTCAAAATTACCTTGAAAAAACATAATGATAGTTCAGCATAATGTATCTGTGTATCAATGGATAAAGTGAGCATGGATAAAAGGGAGAACTGTCTGAAATTATGTTTGGCTCTCAGACTCCTGGTCGTACTCCTTATGAGCAGTTCAGAGTCCAGGGTTGCTGCCAGTGTGCTTGTTGTAATTTTGGCTCTGCCATGTTTCAGGTCTCCAGAGGATTACTGGAGCCTGCAGGAAGTGACAGTTTTTGCAGGGCAGTTTTTAAGCTGTGTTTGGAGCTTTGCTGTATTTTTCCCCCACATTTCTCTAGTTCATTTAAGATTCTGCAGAGCTGAACCAGTACTCTGGAGTGGAGGGGAAAAAAGTCCTTTCTCTTTGCTACCTGCTCTTTTATTCAGATATTTGCTAAATTAATTTCTCTAGGTCTACAAGAATTACTGTAAGTACTACGCTACAAAGGACTACTCCGCTCTGCTCTGTGGGGTGAATTTCATGATGTTGGTATCCTGTAAACTTCTTTTCCTGTTGAATGGCTGTGGCTACTGATTTAATCTCCACCCCTGGTTTTGTCTCCAGTGACACACAATAGCTCAGTCTCTGGAGGCTGAGACTCTCTGCTCTAACAAAAATCACTTCATTTATACTAGATACATTGGGTTGAAATTAAATGTTCTATAAGGCATAGGAGGCTAGACTGATGATTGCAGGGCTTCTTGCTGTTCTGTGTGAAGTGCAGTTTGAAAGCAGAAGCAGGAAGCTTTTGTGCTCTAGTGCATCAGAGAAAGCTTGCCTTTTTCTTGCCTGAGCAGGGTGGAGATGATGAGTCCTCAAAAAGACTGAATTTGATGCTTAGTTACCTTCTAAGAAGTTGATGTGGCTTTACAAATACAATTTTACCTCTATTTCTCAGCTTTTTATATACAGCTTTTACTCCTGTTCTGAAACTTCTATGGTTTTTTTTTTTCTGTTTTTACAGAAAAACATGAACTACAACCAAATGATTTGGCTATCTCAAAATCTTTGGAGTCATCCAGTCGTATGTTTGTATATCGAAAAGATCTGACTGATTCTTTGGTAAGGATTGATGTTGTATATTTCCCATTTTTTTGTTTGTCCAACTCCAAATCAAAACCTTAGTATTCCTCCCAAAGGGCTTTTTCAATGCAGAATTTATTTTTTGCTTCCACAGTAAAGCTTACTGAGCAGCTCTATTCCTTAAAAAAAATCTTTCATTAACGGCAGTTATTTGACTGAACAGTAATGGAATTTGTTCATCAATTTTAAATAAAACAAAGCTTCTGTGCAGTTTAAATCTTTCAATCTACATCAGCCTGGAAAAGCTGACCTGTGTTTGTACCAGAATGGATGGGATGAGGATTATTCAGGGCTCTTGTGACTTTTTCCTCCCCACCCCGCCTTGTGCATCTGTAGCACTTTGGCTGATGCATAATTGTACAAAGCGGTGGACAAATTCCATGGAATTACTACATGTGGAAATAGATGTGTGAGTTCCACAAGACCCATCAGTGTGACCCCTGTGTTGTGGCAGCCCCATGGTCAGCTGGTGTGTACCACTGGTGGTGTGTCCTCCTCCCTTCCTTCTGCCTGTCTGTCTCCATCCTCTCACTGGGGCTGGGATGGTCAGGGGATCAAGAGGCAGCAGATCTCTCACATCCTTCCCTCTGTCTTCAGAAACCAGGATAGCAAACTCCCTCCCTCCATGCTTTCCCAAAACCTCAGTGAGGCAGGCACAATCAGGCACTTTGCTATTTCAATAGTTTTTTGCTAATTATGCAGATGTTTCCAGGAAAGAGTAGAGGCTGTATCACAACTGACTTTTACATGTTGTCAGGACCTCTAGGATCTGTGCATTTATCCTCAGGATGAGAAATGTCTATTTACATTTCATTGGATCAATGTGACCCAAAGAGCTGACATGCCACTATCATTGTAATCTGTCATCCTCATTATCTCTGGAGTCTGAGCCATCTCTAAAAATGTGAATATTAAGGGAAGATTTCCAGTGTAGACAGGTGACAGCCAACCTAGTTTCATTAGTTACGTAATGAAAATTGCAAAACTTGCTCTAACTGTCAGAGATATAACACCAAAGTAATAGCTTAACTGGTAAGAATAATTTTTCATCTTGGCAGATTGTTCATGTGCCAAGTTTCAGACTGATGAGGTTTAAAAAGCCAGGAGAAATGTAAAACTTGGAAAATCCCAGCCAGTAATGGAAATGTAAAATGGTCATAAACACCAGCAGTACCACAGCAGTCCACTGTAACATACTAAGTAACTTTTATGAATCAGAACCCACAGTGTTTTACTCTTTGTTGATTACATTTGAGATAGATTAATCATAAAATGTATGGATTTATGTTATTTGTAAAAGTGGACTGGAGGGCAAGTTATATTTATTCTTAATCCAATGTGTTTTCAGAAGGATTCTTCTATGTCAGAAAATTTACTCATGTCTTAATTTAGATTTTATTTTCTGATAGTTTGAGGGATTTTATTTTCATTATGCTGTCAGCTTGGCCTGTGTTTTATATTCAAGGTTGGGAGAGGGAGAGAGAATGAGAGAGGGAGAAGGCCTCACTCTCCAAAGCAAATCATTGATCCTATTGACCCATTTCCCATTTTAAGCTATTTATTAAATAGGTTATAGCTCCTTCATTTTGATTAGTGGGGAAAAAAGCCCTCAGAGTGCACTTAGAGAAGATTACCTGCTCAGCTCTGTTTGGTACCTTAGTCCAGTAACTGTTTCATTGCAGAACATTTGGCATTTCTTGAGGAATTTGTTTTGCTGTTGTCTATTCATTTAGAACCCATTTTCTGAAAATGAGGAATTGCAGCAAAGATCTGTGAGGATTTTGGGAATTAACACCTGGGATCTTGCCTTAGAACTAACAAACTTTGATTGGAGCCTCTTCAATGCAATTCACGAGGTAAGAAGCACCACATCCACGTTCAGGTATATTACTGTCATGCAGCACTGTGCCATTGTGATGCATTTTGGAGCATTGGTATTCCTGGGTGCTTGGTTCACTGTCATGACAGCATGATTTGGCAGCTCTCAGAAGTGGTGACAGGTCCAAGAGTTATCCTGCAATCCTTGAGACTGAAAAGAATTGTCAGAGGTTTTCCTGTGTTCAGGCATCTCATACGTTCCCTGTATACCTGATGTGTTTTATTGAGATTTGCCTCAAGAGAGTAAAAGACCACAATTATTTTCTAAAAACCCTCTCTGTGAATGTGTTACATATGCAAAATATCCTATGCACTTGATAGTGTTTCAGTATTTTGGGATTCTACAAATAGCTGTCTTGCATATCACTTTAGCCACAAAAGAATTCACAGTTTCTGCAGTTCAGATGGTCACATTACTGTTCTTGTTTGGCTTCAGTGAGATGAAAAATACTGAGCAGGCTTTATTAAATGAGATAATGGTGCACTTCAGGGCCCATTGGGTTGTTTCAATGTCTTTGATAGGTTCTGGTTTGGGTTGCTGAGTAAAACACACAGTTAACAGTAGAAATTCTCTTTTGAAAACAGCATTTACTGAAAAGCATGTTGGCTTTCTGAGAAAATGAATGTGAAATTCCCTTGCTTTTCACCAGATGCTTTCCTTTTCTTTCATTTTGGGTTCTTTTATTCAGTTTAGACTCTTTAAATTTGAAACTGACCAAGTTCGGTCGTGTGTTTTTTTTTTGTTTGTTTGTTTGTTTGTTTGTTTTTTGTTTTTTTGTTTTGTTTTGTTTTGTGTTTTTTGTTTGTTTGTTTGTTTTTTTTGGGGGGGGTTTTTTGGGGGTTTTTTTTGTTTTTGTTTTTGTTTTTTGGTTTTTTGTTTTTTACAGAAATCAAGACCCACACCTCTATTGATTAAAAATTGGCTAATAAAAAACCAAGTTTGAATAGAAATTTTTCAAATTCTGCAGTGGTTTGATATGGTTCGTTTTTCATGCTGGAACAGAAGTGATGAAATAGAGAAATAGATTGTTTATGTCTTATACTTGGCTATAGCCAGAAATAGAACATTGGGAATTCTAACAAGAAGAGCATATCTTGCAGGATTTCCAGTCTACCTGCTTTCTACGTCTCTGGATTTTGTGAAGCCAAACCTGAATCATTTATGATTGGCTCATGGATAATGAAAAAAATAACCATTTGTGACCAGACCTGGTTTCAAAAACATACTTCTAAATAATTAATAGTTCATTTATATTTAAATTGTTTTTATATCCCTGATAATGTTGTCAATGTCTTCCAGCAAGAGCTGATATACTTCACGTTCAGCAGACAGGGCAGTGCTGAAAACACTGAGAATCTCAGTCTTCTGCTTCAAAGATGCAACGAGGTCCAGCTTTGGGTTGCCACCGAGATACTCCTCTGTAGCCAGCTCTGCAAACGTGTACAGCTAGTGAAAAAGTTCATCAAGATTGCTGCCCAGTAAGTTACTGGTGTTGCAACAGAAATCCTTGAATTCATGTGGTTTGTTTGGTAGGAAGTAGGTGGAGAAGCAAGGAAAGGAAATTAATTTGTCATCCTGTGTTTTGATAGTGTAGTAAACATACCTAAATAAAACACTCCATAGATAACAACCAGCAGAGCCTGGTCAAAACTAGACATGGTGGACTGTGTGCTGCTCAAATCTCCCCTGGCAGCTTATCTGCTGTGTCTGCAGTGTCACCTGCAACATCCCTGATGGTCCAGAGATAGCTCCTTCTTAGCTGAGATAACCTGAGGACCATATTTTGGCAGCAAAACAGTCACACAAGACTAGATAGAGGCCAAAACACTCCAACAAACTTGAAAGTCGTACCTCTAGGGAAGAACCTTATACTGCAATAAGCTGTTGCCCCATGCAATCCTCTCTGGAGTATTGTTTTACTTATTGGAGGGGTAGGCTTTTTCATATGTTAGATTTGACAGTGTACTCTTTCACTGTTACTAAATAGTACTGGCATTTATTCTGTGTCTTGCAACAGAATACAAATATATACTATACACAGAGATTTCTCTGTAATCACTCTTTGTCTTGGTAACCAAGGAAATAGAGCAATTTAAATATATGCAATCATCCTCCTCACGTCTCTCTCCACTTGTTGGTCTTCTGCAATATTTGAATATGCATGCTCATGGAAAATGTATAAATTGTTCCCTTCATTGACTGGGCTGATTTAATTTGCAAGGCACTTACATAGAAAGGACTGTTCTCTGCTGAAGCAGTGCCTTTAGAGAAATTAATTCTTCTAATCTAATCTAGTGTAACTCATAAATGTGATCTGATTTAGTTTGCAAGTTGTGTGGTATCCAGTAACATGTTGTTCATTTTCTGCCTTATCCGTGGCCAAAAGGTGGTTGGTTCTATGTGCCTTGCTGGTACCAGTGTAGCATTAATTTGCATCCCAGGAAAGGTTTTTTGTTAGTCCTACATGAATAAGAATATATTTGTTACCAGACTAAAGTGTTGTCTATTTTTATTGACTCCATTCTGCTAAGTGAAAAGCCAAAGTTATGGAGACTAAATAAAGTTGTCAGTAGACAGGCTCTCCCAGTGTATTGCAGGAGCACCCATGACTGGGGAATGTAGGTGATGAAATAAGTGAGTGTGTAGTTTTCACAGGAACTTTTTCATCATAAAAGCTGCTTTGTACATGAACACACCACTGTATCTCATCAGTTCTGGAAGAGCTGATGACAGAGGAGCAATTAGGGTGGAAGGATGGTGTGTTAAGCACAGGACTCTCATCATGAGGCAAACCAAACAGCCCTCCTGTTTTGTTTATAACTAAGGCAGAGATGTAGGGAGCTATGAACAGCTCTGGCTGCTCCCTGTTCTCTGCTCACAGATTCAGCCAGGAATCTCTGTGATTTTCCTCTGGTCAGGAAAGCACCAGATTTCATGCACATCATCTGTGTGCTGTGCTGCTGAGGAATGCCTGAAGAAAACAAAAGCATTTTATGCAAGTGTGTCAGTACACTGAAGAGAAACAGAGATTTTGAAAAACAAATCCATACACTTCTGTTGATGAATAGTCTAAAAGAGAAAACAAGTGGTTCAATAAAGAAAATTAATTAGCATGTTATTAGAAATTAATATCCTGGGGAGTTAAAGAAACAAGTCAGTGTAAGGTTAGAACAAAGAGATTACAGGAGCAGCCTTTTTGCTCCCCAAGCAAGCAGTGGCTGACTGTGAGAGGCCTCCCTTCTCTCTACAGCTTGCTGTGAGGAGCGGCCCACCCAACAGACAGCTTGTGCAGGCTGTGTTGGACACCTTCCTTGTTTTGGAATGAGTTGCCTTTGGGAGCTGCCTGGCTTTAATGATAAAAGGAATCTAGCAACAAAGTTAGGATTAACTTGAAGACAGCTGAAGTGAAGTGAGAAATACACTGTCTCAAGATAGTACACAGTGATAAGGGCAGGCTTTATAAAACTTGTAACAAGTTCTGGCCATTTTCCAGGCTAAGGCCTTGGCATGTTCTTTTCCCTGATGATAAATCCCAGTGAAGCCAGTGGATTCATTCATACTTAAAATTATCTTAAAAGAGGATTCACACTCTCACACACAAATGTGCTCATATATTTGTATGGTCTCCAAAAATCTGCGAGAAACAGGGCAACATTCTTGTTTTAAAATGACTCAGTATTTCAGGATTTCAAGTTTCCTAATGAACTGGAAAATGGACTAGAAATAAGCATGGTCTGATTGTATACAGTAAAATGTCAAAAAAATAGAGATATCAAGCAAATTCCATCAGGATCTGTACTGGAACCAGTACTAGCTGCACCTGGTTTATAGGCATATGTAAAATGAATACTAACCAAATTTCCAGACAATAAAAAATGATGAGTGATTGCAAATGCATTGGAGAATAGATAGGAAAAAAAAAAAAAGAATTATCTAAGGAGTCTAGTGGCATGTGCAAACAACAGTAGGATAAGATTTAATTTAGATAGATGCCAAGTAATTCAGCTACAGAATGCTAATACTCAGCTGAAGAAATAAATGCATGATTGTAAAGAACAGCACTGTGACAGAGGTCCTTGGGTGATAATAGATGACAAATTAAAAGAAAGGACAAAATGTGATGCTGTTCCAAATAAATAATTTGCTGTTTGTTTTATGCTTGCATAAGAATGTAGAGCAGTAATTATATTTCTTCTTCTCTCCCCACTGTCTTACTACATGAGAAACTAGTGAAGGAAATAAAAGTTAAATGTGAGTCAAAATAAATTACAAATAGTTCAGTGAAGGATAATAACAATATGGAAAAACAGCTTGCAGACCACAACCACAAAGAAAAATTGAAGGAACCTATGTTGTACAATTTACAGAAAAGAGGATGAAAATATTTATTATACAACAGAAGAGAGGTCAAGGAATTATTCTGTATGGTAAAGGACAGTTGGGAGTAACTCGAACATTGAAAAGGGAAAATTACTTTTGACAGCAAAGGGAAAAAAAAATAACCTGCCAACAACAGGGCTGATGAGATAGTAGAACGTTTTCTAAAAAACTTCTTAGAGACCCCATCACCTAGACTGCAGGTGGTTATGAGAGGACATTTAATGAGTTCATTATATGGAAGATGATTGTATGTTAGTGCTGAGGGTTGAAATGAGACTCAGTAACCTAGGATACGTGTGCATTCCATTTATCGCTGATTCTGAGTACAAAAAAAATCATATTTTTATTCCTCAGCTGTAAAGCCCAAAGAAATCTGAATTCATTCTTTGCAATTGTTATGGGTCTCAACACTGCATCTGTCAGCCGGCTGTCTCAGACCTGGGAGGTAAGACACATCTTTATATCTTTCAGACACTGTCAAAACCATTTCACACAAAGGCTGTGAATTACCTTTTCTTTCTGATTATTGTTTTTTCATGCTGAAATCAAACATGGAGGGATTGTTAGTGGAGAAAATTCTTTATCACCTGAAACCTTAGATACACAGGTATTTAAAAAAAGAAACCTTAATATGTCCTTCTAGAGTTGTAAATAAGAACAAAGCATGGAGATCTAACAAATTATTCTAGCATTTTCAGTAGATGTCAGAACAGAAAGTCTTGCAAAGGTGGCTTCAAACAAGCAATACCTTACTATGTAATGATTTAATTAAATAGCCAAAACAACAGAGTAGAAATAAACCTGCTCCAGTTGTCTTTCATCAAGTTTTTTTTTGCAGCTGCTCATCTTGAACAACGAAGTTAGGAAATGAGCCATGAAGAAGGAGCATACTGGAGAATGGAGATTATTTGCTTTAAAAGCTACTGGTTGCTATACAGAGCACAAGTGTGTTTAAGGGAGGGTCCCACTGGGATCTGTATTTATTCTGTTGTGGATTTTTTGTTTTCATCCAAGTGGCATCCGTATTGAGTCACTGAGTTGTAGTACCTGTGAGTTTACTGTGTCTGCCCATGAACCAAATATTGGGGAAGGAGTAATTGAGCGGGATGGGTTGAAGCCTTATTCCTCCTTCATGCCCATAGCAGCACAGAGGGGCAGTACTCCAAAAACATCAGTCTGATACAGAGTGACACAGAAGGGCTGTGGTCTCCTGCCTTGGAGATATGCTTGAGCACCAACAGCTGAGACCAAAGGGCCATAGAGACTTACAAACCTGTCTGACACTGTCCAGAGCAAAGTCTGCCCCCTTAGCTGAAACTGTGCCTGGGGAAACATCACTTGTGTGTCTGAGGCTTTGACACAGAGAAACAAGGACAGTGTCTGATAGCAGGGACTCAGATAGGCAAGGAAGAGCTGACTTAAATAAGGGATAAAGTAAAAGTTCTAGAGAAAACGACATACCTGAGGACCATGGTACAGAAACCCCTTGCCTCTGATATCTCTAAAACACCTCTCTGGGGAACCTTTGCCCTGGCCTCTTCCTAAGTTGCCTTCTTTCCATTTTTCTGGGCTTTGGTAGGAGAGTGGAAGAGACTAAGTATGATCTCACAGGCAATGATACAAATCTCTCCTGCACAGAGACACACAGAACTGTGCTCTGTGCTGAGGCCTCTGGAGATCATGCGCTGCCGGTGGACTTCTCTCAGGAAGAGCAGAATATGTTGCTTGTCGGAACAAAGAGCACATCTGCATATGTATGCTGTAGATATGTCACGTTTCTGTGTGTAAAGTATTTATCAAGTCACATCCTTCCTTTTTTATATTTGTAAAACTTCATTGCGCTGGAAGTTTCAAAAGCAGAAGGTTATTTGCATTAGTAATGTGACTTCTAGAAAGTAGAGCAATGTTTTTAAATTAATTATAATTACTTACACATGTAAATGAAACAACCTAAATTTAAGCAGCCATTTAAACACTAAATCGTATTGGCTCTGCACTTGATTTCTTAAACAAGTAGTATGCTTCCAAGCATATTCTACTTTTTTTTTCCTACAGTATCTAGTGTTTTAATGAACCTCACTTTCCCTGATTGAAGACAGAAAAAACCATGCAATTGTAGTCCCATGTTCAATCATTTTAGCATTTTAATTGTACACATCCATTTAATCTAATTGTCCTAAGTCTCTTTTCTCTTGGTAGTGTCACTGTGGCTGTCAGGATCTAAGGACAAAGACAAGACAAGATTTGTACTTAGAAGGGATCTCTTTTACTAGACTAATTACTATAGCTGGAAAAAATAGTCAGGCTTTAAGGTCCAAACACACCATTCTTCAAGTCTGAAATATCAGCATGAAAATTTAAATTGCAAAACAATGGCTTTGAGTGTAGTAATGTGAATCCATTAAAGCACCTTAGAGACAAAGAAAGTGGATGCTTGTGGAGTAGAGCAGGTGTTGGCATAAGGGGCAAGACAGTATTTTGTGCCTGGGCTCCCTTTGAAAGTGTTTTATGCACCTCTCTGTGGGATTAGGATCAGATACCAGAGACAGAGTAGTCAGTTTATTAAGGAAATGTCTCACTTTGGCACCAATATGTGCCAGTGTTAACCCTGATCAGCACTGGCAAGAACCCGTGTTCTGGGGGAAGACTGATTACAACAAATGATTTAACATGGATTTGATCAGTTTCTGAATTCTCAGTCTGTGTTATTGCTTCTGGCTTGATATGGATATTTAGTCACAGAAGCTGGGAAAGAAAATAAAACCAGCTGCTAGCAAACAAACAGTTTCCATAAAAGGATGCAGGTCCCCAAGATGAGGCTGCAGGGCCCAGTGCCTTGCTGACATTGCACTGAACATGGTCTGTAGTTATGGCTCTGGGAGCTGAGGAGCTGGGGTTAAGTGTATGTCAGGTGCTTTCAGCAGGCACCTGACTCAGAGCAGTCTCATGGAAAAAATGCTTCATCATTTTTCTGAATCAAATTCTCTCTCTTACTGTTTTTCTTTCCCTCTCTGTTTTCCACACTTCAGAAAATTCCTGGGAAGTTCAAGAAACTTTTCACTGAACTTGAAAGTTTGACGGTAAGTATGGTGTTGACAGCAGAAGAACATTGCTAGCTTCACCTGCCTTCCTTCTTCCTAATTTATTTGGAGTCTGCCTGTTATTGTCTGGAGCTGGACTTGTCATGTCAGTTCCATGATTTGCTGAAGGCCACGTGGCTCTCCAGAGCTCCAAGGTGGTCTGCAAACATGAAAAGGAAAGAGGCTCTGTTCCTGACAGGGGTAGGGAGGGAAGAGAGAGGCAAATGTGGTATCAGTTCACCAGCATCAATTTGGGAGCTGTTCTTTTGCCCTGGTAGCTTATCAGCCTTCATCTGATGTTACATGCTGCACATCAGGAGAAAAAGAGACCAGCTCAAGTTTAAAAAACAGATGTCAAAATCTGAGGCTTTGAGGGTCTTTGTCAGCATTATCAAAGCAGAATAAACAAACTTTTCCTCTGGCTGTCATGGAAGTGGATGCGTGGTAAGATCACTGCCTGGCACAGGGAACAGGAGATCCAGCCTTTATTGGCTGTAATGCTTCTGTACTTGGAGTTCTTTATAAATGAATGTGTTTGAAAGATTCTGTGTGAGCTAGTGTACAAAATGTTTACACTGGAAATTGAGATGACTTTTTGAATTGCCTACACAGTGCCTCTGAAACATACTCCCTTATTTTCTTTGAAAGTCTCCAGCATGTTCCATGGATCTTAAAGCAGTTTTTGTTGCGATTTGTTGTTGCTGTTTGCTGATGTTGGTTTTGGTTTTTTTAAGAAGAAATTAATCAGCAATACATTTGGGGATACATTTTGTGCTATATAGTAAGAGATTTTGCTAATAGAAATTTGTGGGGAAATTACAGAGTAGTCCAAGTGAATCTATTCTGCAGCTTCCTCTCAATTTAGCGCTGCTTCATCTAGAGGAACATAATTGCTTTTGTTCCTTTCACTGTTTATGTTTCCTGTTCAGTTTAGCATGTCAGCTAGCTTAGAAAACCTTGAGCTACCTTGCATCCCAAAGAAACCTTTTATATCTAAATCATGTTCAGATCATAAGCCTGTAATGGATTTAGAATTGCTCTTTTTATAGCCTATTGATTTTTCTGTCTATTACTCAAATGGTTTTGTAGGATCCTTCTCTGAATCACAAAGCTTACAGAGATGCATTCAAGAAAATGAAATCTCCGAAAATCCCCTTCATGCCCTTACTTCTGAAAGGTAATGTTAAAGCTTGGCTGCTCTTCACTGTTAATTAAAATAAGTGTAAGGTGATTTTTCCTTCAGATGCTCTTAAGATGAGTATGTGACAAATTTAGTGGTATTGACAAGATAGCACTTGCTCTGGATGATAAACAACTTCCTTTTAAGGCGGAGGAAAATGCCAATTTTCACACAGGTCTTTAAACTTCATGCTGTCCTGTCAAGTGTGGATAGAGCTGTGTGGTTTTGCTTTGGCCACATCCTCTTCAGTGGAGAAGTGTGACCCTGCAAGTCCCTGAACCAATAGGTCAGGGACTTGGTCACACTGCTGCTCTGAGGTGTCTGTAGGGAGATGCCTCCCTGCTTTGCTGGGATGAACCAGCCCTGGTGCTACCCTGGAAACAAAACCTGCCCTGTCTGTCCTGAGAGGAGGGGATTTCCAAGTTTCTTATAGGTCCGAAAAATAAAATCCTTCTATCTAAAATCTGGTGTTTTTTTAATGTCTTAAAATAAAGTACAACTACTTGCTAATGCAATGAACTGGGCAGTTAATTAAGTGGCAAGTATTTCAAATATTCCATTGTCTTGGAGTCATTAATTATTAATTGCCTAGTCTTTGAACATGGCAAATTCATTTGTTTATTCCTGTATTCCTAAAGTGTTCTCTTTAGGCTGTTTATTCCAACCTACTGCTGCTGCAGTAGGTTAAAGGCAGTTCTCCAGATCAGTTGGTGACAGTTTGGGAGCCACCACACACTTCCTCTCTTTGCACACATCAAAGGAGTTTGCATTAATTCAGATGGATACAATTATCAAGGCTTCAAAATCAATATTTTTTAAGTGTTCTGGAGTATGTCTTGCCTGCGAACAAAGACAGCAAACATATAAGTCATCTGTAGCAATAATACTGGCACAGCATTACAGTATGGTGTATAAGAACATGCAGCTAGACAGCATTTTGTATCTCCAATTTGTATGGAAGATAGCAAGAAGATGTTGAAATTAATGCAGTAATGTCCTTCAATAAAGTGGTCCATAAGGCGATGTTGCCAAGGTTTGTAATTCCCAAAGTATTGCACAGTGCAATGGAATTTATTCCATATCAAGCATATTTGTATTAAAGTAATTTCCAAGACCAGTAAAATAGGAATGGGTAACATAGAAATCATTAATAACTCAGCAAATTGCTGTATTTCATCACAATAGGAACAAAAGTAGTTTCAATTAAAAAAATGAAAAATCTTAAATTATGAAAAATAACTTCAGAGTGTCCTTTTAAAAGTTAATTAAATTTAAATGCAGAGCTCTCACAGCACACAGACACAGCTTTTGAAAATCAGGCAGATTTTTCAAATGTGTAATAAAATACTGTGATATACCCTTATAACCTAGTTCAGATGCAATTTTCTGCTCCACTGAATTTATCTAGACTCTTAGTTGTTGGCTGCAAAGCAAATTTCTGTTCCTTCTGCCCTCAGAGATATACACATTGCTGTCAATGACTTAAAAAGCTGTGTGGAAATTTCTGCTTCCAGTATAGGTTTTTCATTAGGAGTGATGGACAGTTTTTAACTGCAGTGACATAGACACCAGTACTGCCTGTGTCCTGAAGTCGTGTCCTTTCTGTGTCACTTTTCCTGGGTGCCCTAAAGCAGCCCAGCAGAGGGTCATGCTCCCTCCTTTCCTTCTGCTTTTCAGGATGCAGCCCAGGGGTAGGAGAGGTGCTGGAGGTTTTGGTAGCATGTGCTGTGCTTTCTGCATGTCCCAGCTCAGCCACCCTAGGGGCACAGGAGCTCTCCATCACCCCCACAAGAGTCCCAGCCCCGGGTTTCCAGCAGCATTTGAAGCCGTTTAGCATTTCAATTCCAAGCAATTACAAAATGCCCCTCAGGCACAGAGTGAGCCTTTGAAACCCAAGGAAATAAATCAGGTTGGCTGTTTTGAGGGAGGGTGAAGGTGGAGGTGGATGGGGGACGGGGGGGGGGGGGGGGGGGGGGGGACGGGGGGGACGGGACGGGGGGGGGTGTGACAAAGCTTCTCTGCAGGATTCCACTCATGAAATCCCCCAAAACCATGGGGGTCCGTGTGGGTATCAGAGGGAGTCCTAGTGGTGAGGACTGGAGAAATGCTGAGGTGCAAAGTTCGACTGGTGGGCTGGAGGCTGATCCCACTGCTGAGAGGGAGGCTTGTCCCATTGTCCCATTTACAGTGTGCCGTTCTCCCACTGGCATACACTGTGACTTTGAAGGAGTAATGGCATTGGAGTGCCATCTCATTCCTTTAGCATTTTCTCCTCATGGGTCTCCTGGGTACCCTCACATGCAGGAGAGAGCTGATGGGGGCATGGCTGTGGTGCTCTTGCCAGTGTTTTCAGTAACCTGGAGGGTGCACTATTGAAGTCAAAGCTTCCACTCCCACAGGGAATCTATTCATATTCTTGGTACTTTATGTCCAAGACAGGTCTCACTTCTGACCTAATACGCATTAGAAAAACAGAGAAAATGGCCTTGAGCTACTGTTTTATTTGTAATCTTAACTTGGCAACATTTATTTTGCCTGATATTCCCTCCCTCCAGTTCATTACACTGTGTTCAGTTCTCTTCCTGGAGCCAAATATAGACCTTTTCCTTTTCCTCTGACCTTTTTGTTGCCTTTGCAAATTCCCTCCAACACCACCACATGAGTGTTTTTCCCTAGCCATGATGCTTATTTCAAGGCTTTGTACTTCACTTTGGTGTCTTGTGTTTAACCTCTCTGGCTGTCCACTGCTGTAGCCCTTGTCTTTGGGGAGGACTTCACAGTCGTTTGTCCCACAGAGGGAGATGAAGGGGTGTCAGAGCCAGCTCCAGCATCTGGTAGCTCTGCCCCAATGGAGGGAGCTCTGGGCTCAGGGACAGACCTGTCCCAGCCTGGGCACAGCTATGGGCAGAATATCTGGATTGGTGCTGCAGGGTGTGGAGAGCAGACATGCCATGCAGGGCCATTCCTCTGGATGCCCTCCCCTGCTCCCAGCCATCCTTTGTATATCATGCATCCCAGCAGATGCACAAATTAGGTTTAATAAGAAGTCCTTGCCCCCACTAAAAAATACTCTTCTTAACAATGTGTAAATATTGTTGTTATCTAATAATCTCTGCATGTTATCATTAGGCCAGGCTTTTGTATTGCTGTTACAAGATATTGTGTCAGTCCTCAATGGGATATTTTCCTTTTTTTATTTTTTTTATTTTTTTTTTTTTTTATTGTTGTTGTTGTTGTTTAGTAATTTTCTTTATTTGCATTTAAAAAGGGGTTGTGAATAGTAATTGTCTTTTTCTCTCTTTTTTTTTTTTTTTTCCAGATGTAACATTCATCCATGAAGGAAATAAAACGTTTCTGGATAACCTTGTTAATTTTGAAAAGCTGGTAAGCTAATTTTGTCCTTCCTGTTTTTCAAAACATTCATGTTCTCTTCTTCCCTTTGCTTTTCTTATCTTGTAAGACTGTAAGGTTTTCTTCTGGCTGAACCAGGAAGAAATAAAGAGGGGTAAAAAAGAGCAAGCAGGATGAAACAGCCAAGTCTATTTCCCCTGCCCTTTCCTCTGCTCCTCTGTCTTCTCATTCCTTCCTCCTCTACTTCTGTGTAAAATGGCTAAACCAATAATGGCCATCATCACTGCTACGCAGTCCACTCTTCTTTTATACCCGGTGAGATCAATCCCCTTCTTATGATTTAAATTCTCCTGCTTCAGCTTTCTCTGAATTATGTTTCCTTTCTCTTTTTTTCCTCAATGTTTCTCTGGTTTATCACTTAAGGAAAGATTCCTCTAGTTTATCACCTGTCAGTGGTATTGTAATTTTAGGGATCTTAAATGAAACTTTTTGATCTGTGTTAAATGAGGGAGAAAATAATGGCTGAAATACAAATTAAGCTGACAGTAAACATCACTATTACAACTTTTACGCATAAGGGCATTCGATGATGTATTTTTGGCCTCATTCACTCTAGGCATCATATGATATCTACTCTGGCATGGTATTACTGAGAGAGGTTTGAGTTGCCTAATTTGTGTTGGTTTTTGGTGGTTTGCTGTAGGGATTTTTCTCCGTGGATGGCTGGGACAAGGAACTCTGCACACCTGAGATGCTCTAGAAACACGTGGCTTTATTATTACAAGGGTCGTGGGTAAAGCGGGCCTGCTTCCAGCCACCAGCCTCGGCTGAAGCAAAGCCCTAGAGAGAGAATGTGGAGAGAGAGAGATAGAAGAGAGCTATGGGGTAAAAACAGGGCAGGAGCAGGGGAAAAACGTGGGGAGAAAGCAGGAGCAAGGGAGGTGAGAGAGAAGAGAGGAGATGAGTGGACAAGAGTGGGGAGGAGAGGACAAGGCAAGAGAGGAAAAGGGTGGAGAAGAGGGGATAAGAGGGTGAGAGAGGACAGGAGAAGATAAGAGGGCAAGAGAGGGGAAGAGTGGACAAGACAAGAGAGCGATCCTCTTGTGACAATACAATATATCCTTTTTTCTGTTGAATATTCTAATTCACATTGACCAACCAGTGTGAGGTACAAAACCTACAAACTTTGCATGCAGCCTATAAGAACGACTGCATTACCATGTCATTTTACTCTCTATAGACTTCTTTCTTATGCATTTGTTCCTGGATGTCTTTTGCCAAGGTGGAAAGGCAACATTCTTGTCCTTTTGTCAGCTTAATCACCGTCTTCCTGCCTGCCAGGCTTACATCTCAAAACTGGCTTCCATTTCTATTTCACTTACAGGTTTTGTATCTGCAGTATTTTTTATCATGCAGTCAAATTCATAAGTCCTTCCTGTCCAGTCTTTCCCAACAGTTTGCTTGGTTTTTGTTGTTTTTTTTGGTTGGTTGGTTTTGTTTGATTTGGGGGATTTTCTTTGATAACATTTTTATGAGGTCACTTGGTCTGTTCAACCTAGAGAAGAGCTCATTGC
The DNA here is from genome assembly GCF_965231275.1 of Zosterops lateralis. Taxonomy (NCBI): domain Eukaryota; kingdom Metazoa; phylum Chordata; class Aves; order Passeriformes; family Zosteropidae; genus Zosterops; species Zosterops lateralis. The sequence continues at coordinate 32,947,029 of NC_139762.1, read as the reverse complement.
AGTTATAACTTCCTCATGTGGAGAAGAGGAGAGGCGGGCAGTGATCTCTTCTCTGTGGTGACCAGTGGCAGGACCCAAGGGAATGGGTTGAAGTTGAGTCAGGGGAGGTTTAGGTTGGATATCAGGGAAAGATTCTTCACCCAGAGGGTGTTTGGGCACTGGGACAGGCTTCCACAGGGAAATAGACACAGCACCAAGACTGAGCTTGAGTTCAAGAAGAGTTTGTACAACGATGTGACTCTTGGGAATGGTGCTGTGCAAGGCCAGGAATTAGACTCAATGATCCTTGTGGATTTTTTTCCAGCTCTGCTTATTCTGTGATTCTGTGGTGCTGGAAGCCAAAGTGTATATATCTGAACAGTGGTGGAGTAGAGAAGCTTGGATTTTTTGTTGTTGGCCTGTAGTGTTTGATCAAGGAATCAAAATGTTCTTTGCAATTGTCCAGGTGTACCGTGGGACTGTTAGTCCAGATGGCTGTCGTTGGTGAATTGTGCCCAACTGTTTTCTCCATGTGTTTACACTTGTTTGGGAATGAACCCACAGCCACGGAGTTATTCATGAACCAGATGTTGAACTTATTTTCACGTTCTATCATAATATATGTTGTCTTTCAACTTGCAAGCAGATGTAGACTCTGACTTTTGAACCTGAGCTCCTTTTATTCGTGTTTTCTATTTGATTTCTGTAGCTTTTCTTGTTGCAGAGTTTACAAGAATACTGATTTGCATTTAATGAAAGGTTTTTCTTGTCCCAACTCCATTAACTGTTTGACCTTTAGGTGTTTTCATAAAAGTCATTAGCATGTTCTTCTTCATTGCCTCTTGCAAGTGCATCCAATTAACATGTAAATTAAACTAGCCCTTGATGCTCCGTGATTGTTATTAAAATCCCCCCACTGGCCCATATATTTATTTACTGAATATGTAGGATCTAATTCTTGTCCAGTCTTAGCAGGCTGTGTTCATGTGTTTGTTTGTTGTGTAATCGTGTGTACGTTTAAAGTATACAAGCTGGGCTCCTGGGTAAGAATCCTTTTCCTTTCTGTCTCCATTGTGTCCCCAGAGGCAGTGGGAGCTTTGCTAATTGACTTTAGTGAGCCAGGATCTCACCTTTTCCATTCAAATGGATAATGGGCATTTTAAATGGCAGTGGGGGGAGAGGCTGAGGTGATGGTTGTGGGGTGAGGGTTGTTGAGATTGACACTTCCTCCAAATTATCATTCACATCACGCTCTCAGAAACATGCTGTCTCATGCAGCCCTGTACATATGAATGCAGGCAATAGTGCAAGCTTAGGAAGTGGGGGCTTAGGAGAGATTTAAATATCAGTGCAGTGGAAACTCAGGCTGCACACTGGTATTACCCTGGCTCAGTTGGACGTTAAGGGATTTAGTCAGTGGCCATGAACTCACAAGACACATTACACATGATCACGTATTCATCAGTCCATGTTTCTTTTCTAATTATAAGGGCTTTGTCCCGAAGAAAAATGTCCTCCTTGCTGTTCTGTACTGAACACTGAAGTGCTGAGCACTTTCTGGCCTTTGAAGAGAAAAATTAGGATTGACATTGACTCCTGGTTGATTTGGATCAAGCCACTGAACCTCACCTGCAAATTTGCTGTTGCAGAAAAAGAAGAAAAGAATTATTCTACCATAGCAGATTACTGCTTTGGGGAAGGAACTTACTCACTGTCATAAATGACTAGAATTTCCACTTATGAATTTCAAAGCAAAGATAGTTTCTTGTGTCTTCATTTGGATCACTATTTTGAAATACTGAAGTATCATTTCTGCATTAAACATCTCACCTAAAGGAGGACTTGTCAGTCTGAACCATTATTTTTTCCAACTATATTAGTTTTTTTTAATAAAAGATCTTCTTTCTTCCTATAATCCCTGCTTCTTTTATATTCTTAGAACTCAGCAATCCTACCATGACTGAATTTGATTTGACATGAAATTATAGCAGTGGATACAAAGTTAATTCAAAATGTAAAGAAGGAAGTTTGCAAAGAGAAGAAAAATAAGTGATCTTTTGTCTCAGGAATGTTACCTAGCTTTAGCAAAGGTGAAGGGGTTGCAGTGGTTTATTTAACTTCAATATGGATAAAGTCTAGCCTATTGCAGTGTTAGATCAATATTTAGTATCATACCTACTTCTTCAACTAAATCTGAAGGAATTAATGAAAATATAGTCTTACACGGTCACATCTCAAGGTATTTCCATGGTATTTTCTTAGCTGCTTCACTGAAATGTGACTTCTTCAGGTTTTTCTCTCCAGCCATTAGCTATGTCTTAGCAATGACATGTCTTAGCCACACTCCAGCAATCTCTATTACAGGTCAATGGCCATTACCATTTTCAATAACACCTTCTTACCTCGAGCCTTCAGCTGTAAGGACTGTATGTGCAGCTCTGGGTTCTCAACCCACACCCCTAAATATCTGTGCAACTCCAAGCCTGAGGCTCTGCTGTCCTCAGTAAAAGGAATGCTAATGATCCTGGGTAGCTGGTAGGCTGAAAAGCCACAAGAAATGTGCATTACTCATCACACTAATGAGTATGCGAGCACCTGTTCCGGCAGTCAGAAGATAGCATTTGCTCTGCAGATACATTGGCTGACTTTTCCACATTACTTTTGGATCCCAGAGAATTGAAACCAGAGACAAATGTGTAATTAGGGTACTAAAGCCAGAGGATTTGGGATTCTGCTTTAAATGTTGCACAAAGAGATTCTTCCCTTACCAGAGCATCAGCTTCAGAAGCCAGTCTTGGGATCGACCCTCACAGTGACTGACTACAAAGGAGAGACAGCAAAGAGTTACAGTGTGTGTAATATGTGGGTCTCTCTGACTTCTAAAATCCAAATGCAGAGGGTGTTGGCTGGGAAACATGACAGTAACAGCACTGGTGGAAGTTTTAATACTGTCAGTACTCACATTATTGATCGTGAAATCTAGATCATCTTATTAGAACTTCATTATAATCAGTGCAAGGACATCAGCACCAGAGATTGTATAATTTCATGGCAAATGAAGCACAGCGGGTAACAAGAAAAATTATTTTGATTTACTGATGAAAGAAATACGAAGTTGCCATTAAATGTGCTCTCGTGATAAGCTTCTGTGGAGGAGCCTTGTAAGCCACTCCCAGGATGCTGAGAGATGATCTTTTCTGCATCATTCTGGCCCTAAACATGCTCTGTTCAAGACAGTTAATCCTTTTCACCTTTAATAATTTTTGAGGGAGATATGAAATGAGCATCAGCTGTTTGCATGAGCTTCCAGATCATTTCTGCTAATTGCAGTTTGCTTCCATTACTTACTAGATTTGGTGAGGAATTGCCTTAGAAACAGTAAAATTTCAAAAAAGTAATGGCTTAAGAACTTTATGGGTAGTATCTAGTGAAAATAACCTCCCTCTGCTGACTTGTAGTGAATAATCCCAATTTTTGTAGAAATTGATCACCTGAGCCTGAACAGAGAAACCGAATTTAAACCTTTTGTTTCCTCTGCCTAATGTAAGTGAACATCCAATATCCCTTTAAGCACCAGCTCTTATTAAAATAGCATACCTCCAGGACAGTTTTACTTGGTACATAGGTGTGGAGGTGTCAGGGTGCTTGCTCTGCAGCATTTAGGCTATGGACTTTTTTTTGTACTGGTTAGGTTGCAAGGACTGTAGTTGTTGGTAGTTGTTGCCTGAATGTGCTAGGCATTACACAAGTGTACACTAAGGGATGTAGTCTGTGCCACAAAGAGGCTCACAGTCCAATTATACAGGTGTGGGGACAGGAGGAGAGGCTGCAGACAATACCTTAGATAATGCACTAAAGCTGGGGTTGAACCCTGAAGCACTCACGCAGTCCATAGGCCTTTCTTTCCTGCAGGCTTTCAGTTTAATAAAAGTCACTGGAAGAAAAATCAGCAATTGTTTGGTTATTTTTCATTACCATTTTCCATGGGTTCCTAGGGAGTTGTTCTCATTTAATGTGTGATATCAATAAGACATCTAGACTAACCCTGTTTCATCAAATGGTATTACTAAGACAAAGAGCAAAGTTTCTCCTGCTGTCTTCATTTTCTATCTTACCAGAGTTGTTTTTTGCAGTACAGTGTAGGACAAGGAGATTGCAGGCTTTTCTAATGACAGAATCCGTCCCAGGTCTTTGCACTGATGTTTACTATTTTGTCTTTGCAGCACATGATTGCAGATACTGTTCGGTCATTGAGACATTGCAGAAATAACCAATTTGGTGAGTAGACAAAATTTCCTACTTATTTTGCCTTTGTATATCCTTGAGAGTTTGTTGAGAGTTTTTTTTTTTTTTTTTTTTTTTTTTTGTCTTTTTTTCCCCTGTTTTCTTTCCAGTTGCTTGGGTTTACTACAGCAGCAGAATGTGGCCGAAAACTGTTTAACCAATGGGTGAGAGAGGGTATCATTTTTGGAAGATCAACATAGCAAAAACCACAGTTGGAGGAAGCTTTTAGTTTACAAAATGTTTCTAGGAAGAGCTTCCAAATTTTAATAAGTTTATTTTCCTGCAATCTCTTCAAAACCCTGTGCAAAATCTGTCCCAGCTACAGTTAGTAATGGAGGCCTCTGGTGTGTGCTGCTGTGTCTGCCTTTCCCAGCTATAACTGAGTTAGCTCAGTCTCCTGCCAGTCTGAGTGTTTTGGTAAGGAATTCACAGCTGCCTTGGCTTCCAGCAGATAAGAGATGGTACTCATCCCCACAGCTTTTCACTCAGCTCTTCACCAAGAGCAACTGTTTGCCTGTCTGGGGGTCTTAAGGACATTTCACAAAACAGTAGAAGGTATGAAGATCCTGTGGGTTTTGTGAAAGTAGTTGAGTAGGAAGAAATGAAGGAGTTGTTTCCTCTTCTAGGGGAAGCTGCGAATAGAGCTGTGCCTGCTTTAGACACTGGAGGATCTGTGCTGAAGGCAATGATTGTGAGTGCCTCAGCTGCACAGAGGACTTTTTTTGTTTGCTTTTTAAAAATTTTTTTTGTTCTTTCCGCCTTATTAGCCACTAGGGAATCCAACCCTAAGGGACCAGTACCAGAAAACTTCAGCTCTCTTTGTTCTGCTGCTTACAGAGGAGAAACCTTGCTTTTCTCCTTCTCAGTGTTCTTATTCTCTGCAGAGATGTTAAATACAGGAAAGGGACACAAGAACTACTTTAGGAAGCAGTTAGTTTTTAAGCCAAACCCACTAAACATGTTGTTTATTAAGGCCACTAAAACCTCTTTTCCAGAGAAAAGTTCAGAACTGTGCTGCAGCCTTGGGGAAAACAGAGTTGAATAATATCTTTTTTCCACTGACTTTTCAGCAGCTGTCAGCATTGACTCCAACAAAAAGAATAATAACCATAATTTTAATTATAAATACTGGTGCCTTGGAGAATAATAGGTACTTATAAGAGTTTTGTTAAACATTTTCTCTATAGAATTACCACATGTATATACAGTATTACTTTTAAACAAAGCCTGCTCAGTATTATTGTTCTTGAGTAATTTATATAAATATATATATATATAAACTATATGAATATATATAAATATATGTAAATGTAAGTAAGAGAGGAAGAGGGGGGAAGGAGCAAGATGTGCCTTCTGATTCAGATACTGAAGGAAATATTGATTAATCCAAACCATGCCTCTGTAAATTAAAATGTCTCCTATTTGGTATTGTGAAAAGTAACATTCGTTCCTTGCAGTGATGTGAGGGTTTTTTGCACTTTCCCTGCACATCTTTCATTTCATTTTTGCCTTTTCTATTTTTCTAATTGATTTTGTAAGTCTTGCAGCATAAATCCAAGGTTAACACCTGAGATTTATCATATAATCTGGTAGTTTGAAGTAGGCAATTGTTATTTTATTTTAGCACAGACTTGATTTATTGTGAAGCTGGCATTTAAAAAGCAGCTTATACAGACATCCCTGTAGGCACCTTTTTTTTTCCCCTAAAATTCGTTTAGGCATGAAATGAATTCACTGAATATTTATTGAGACTTTATGGACAGTTTCCTTTTCTAGTGGGCTTATTTTGCTCTCAGGAATGTGAATCTTTCTACTGCATCAATTCCCAGATTGGCCTAAGAGCAGCAGGCATCTCACTGTAGGAAGGAATTCAAATAAAACTAAGCTAGGAATATTATTATTATTGTTTATGAACTGTATCACGTGTATTAAGCTTGCAGGCGAAAGTGTTTCTGGATTAGAAACTGGTTAGGTTCCAAGTAAAACTGAAATGCCTGTTTAATGGAAACAACATTTATATCCTAAATCCTGAAAACAAATAATAGCATTTCCAAAGTGAGGAAAAGCAGCCTGAGAAAATAACATAATTCAAGCTTTTATCATTTGAGGTGTTAATGAGAAATACAAATGTTTTTCATTACGTTCAGCACAGCTGCTGGGATCCTGTTCCCTCAGAACAAAAAGGTCAGCTCTGTATCCTGACACAAATTTATCACATTATCCTATTCTCTCCAACATTGCCCAACATGGCTGCTCTGCAAGAGCTCTTTAAAACAGCTGCCCAGGAGCCCCATTAGCAGCTACATGTAGAACTGGCTGCATTCACCTCCCATGTTACCCACACAGCATCATAGAGATGTCCTCAGAAACAAGTGGGACTGGTGATTATTCGAAATTTCTCATACAGCTGGAGACTGTGGAGAAAAAGATGAAAATGAAACAAAGGAGAGGGAAGAAGTGTGTGAGTTAAGCTGATTTGTTCAGGGAAATTTTGAAGGGTTTTCTTTTTCAATTTATGATAATGTTATTAAAAATTCCTTGAGGACATGGACACAAATGGAGCTTTGAGCTTTCCAACCTTTGCTCATCTGCCAGAAGTCAGCAATGTTGCTGTCTTGCAGTCTCTGCCTGTCTTGATGGATCTTGGGCTTGGCTTTCTTTTTTCTGTTCCTGCTAGTACCAGCCATGCTGGAGGGTTTCAGAGGCAGCGAGTTCCCACAAGCCCATTTTGAGCATAAAGTTTGTAACAGAGAAGAGCTGCTATTCAGGCCCCCCTTCAGTTTGTCTGTTACACATCTAATTCCTCTTGCTGCGTAAACTCCCATGAAACGGCAGCATGACTTTTGTCTCTGTTACTAGATCAGAAATCAAAAGCCGAACAGATCAAAACACGGGGGCCTGTCAGAGCAGCTTTGAAGAGCTTTTGTATCCATCTGCTGCGCTGTCACCTTTCACTGGCTCTGAAGAAAATCATCCACGGCCTGCTGTCTTGTGGACTATGTTAAAATTTTTAAAAAGTTGCAGGCTGGGTTGCCCACCCCTGCTCAAGGTCCCATTGTGCTGCCAGAGCAGCACAAAGGAAACCTTGAACCACCCTTACAGGGAATGGACTGCCTGTACTGCCAGCAGAATTAAATCTTCCTCTTGGGAAGAGTCAGCTTCTCACCGTCTTCGTGCCCCCCACCTTTATATATCCCTCTGGGCATGCTGGCTGCCCAGAATTGCCTATTTCTTTTTTTCTCTATCTAGCTGCTACCTCATGCATTGCACTTAAACGGCAAGTACTTTGGATTACTGGCTGTCTTTCCTGTGGCTGTCTAGCACCTGACAGGTGGCACAGCAGTGACTTTGAGACAGAGGACAGAGAAGCAGCAGGCAAGGCACAGCTTTCTGATCCATCCCCTTTCTCTTGTCTTGCAGGCAATGAAGTTCCTTCGAAAGAGCATCACGAGCTGAAGCCATACGTCCACTACCTGCATGTCATTGACAACCAGCAAGCTCTGTTTGAGCTCTCTCACAGGATAGAGCCACGAGTGTGAGCGTGCACAGCTTCTTTCTATAACCTTGTAACTGCAGCACTTTGAATTAAGTGAATGTTTATGCCAAGCATGTTGCTTCCCTCTATGAGAACGGTTTACTGAGTTTTATCAGTAGCTCACACAACATGCGCAGGAAAATCAGGCGAGAGCCACCAAAGGAGCTGCTCACAGAGTTGCAGGGCAAGCTATGTGCCATTCCTGCTGGTCACTGGGACCTGAGGGAGCAGACCAGTGTCCTTTGAGCTCAGGAGCTTGGTTTCTGTGAAAATATTGTTTGGTCCAGCGTAGCTTTCAATGCAGATTCTGCCAGTATTAGAAAGAAAGGAATCATCATGTCACAGCAGCAAAACATTTCAGCCAGCAACATGCCGCAAGGGGGTTGATTCCCAGTTCACCACAGTATGTACCTCACTAATTCAAGGCTGCCAAAGTATTGTTGCCAAAAATAATGTGCAATCTGTGCAGCTCCCATGAGTTCACTGGAGCATAATATTTGAGATGTGTGAGCAACTTAGGACAGGAATATAACAAGGCAGTGCAACCAGAAACTCAAGAGTGTGTTGTTGTGTGGAGGTCAGCAGTAAACAGTTCACTGTTATGGCTCCTTTAAGACTATGCTTTATAAAACATGCTATAAGAGCCAATCCACTTCTGTTGCAATTTATGGACACAATTGTTTGTATACTGAAAACATGTTATTTTCTTCCTTTTCAGCTATCTCAGATTTAGCACTGGCTCCTGTAGTTAATGAGTTATAAATTATTTTAACAGGAGCTTTGTTTTTTACTTGGATTACAGCCTCTTTGGTATCTATCCAGAGGCAAATGCCTACATCCATCTACATTTCTAATTCCCACCCCACTGGAAACACCATTTCAGAAAGTAAAACTTCACCTAACTTGCATATGCTCCTAATTTTTAAACAGCAGAAAGGTGTCCCTTACGGGGTACCAGTGTAATTGCCTGCATACACACCAGGCTCTCAGCATCAGGGTCCCTTCACTGCTTTTGTCCCCTCACAGGCCTCCCCATGGAAATTCCCATATAGTTGACAGTACTGCATCTGGGCCTGTGGTGAGGCAACATTTCTAAAGTCATGTCTGCAGCTGACCTACACCTCGAGCACCACCATCACCTGGTTTCCAGTGCTAAGAAGTCACCCTGGAATGATCTAGTGAATGCCACAGGCCATGTGCAGGGTGCTCTTTGGCATTGGTTTGTGCTCTGACTCACGATGACGGTCCCTTCACAGAGCAGGGAGGATACATTGCATTGCTTGCCCATCTCTGTTGTATGTTTTCCATGAGGAAGACTTCCAAGAAAATGCTCCTTTACTAAAATGTGGGAATACTGAAGTTGCATGCTCTTCATCATTGTGTTATCTCTGGTTTAAAGGGATTAAAAAAAAAAAAGCAGCTTTAACAAGTAGTCTGTGGGGGAATCTGTAGAATGCATTCAGTTTTCCCATCTGTGAAATATTGTATAGATCTATTGTAAAGGAAACAGATGTTTCAGAAATGTATTTGCTTGTACTTTGTTATTATCAAATACTATATGATTTTTTTTTTAAGAAAAAAAAATTTCTTTTTACCCAGTAAAAAGAAAAAAAAATAAACTCTTGCTGGCCATGGAGTAAAAATTTCCTATGTTCTTCTGTAGATGTGACTGCATATATTGTAAATAACTCTTTTGTGCAAACAGACCAAAACTGTTCAAATGAAGATACTAGCTGTGGTGGGCTCCTTTTTGCAGTGTAAGAACAAAAACCAGATACAATTTGTTGCTTGTGTTTTTGCAGTTCTTCCTAGGGCTACAGCACTTGGAATTCCCAACCTAGCCACATTACCTGGATGCTTTCCTGGGTTTTGAGCTCCCTCTTGTGATTTTTTTTTTACTATTATTATTATTTTTTTAGTGTGGCATTATTTTTAGGAGTAGTGTGTGTAGACCAGCCTGCATGCTTCAGCTTGTGTGGTGTAACACTCTGGTCCACAAAGTTGTTCTGGAAATCTGTGGGAGAGGGAGCATTCAGAGGTTTTCAGGGTGAGAAGGTGGGGCTGTTTCTCAGTTCACTGCATTTGGCTCTGTGATAGTTTTGGTAGCCACTGTGGATGAAGCAGCAGCTGTGTTGAGAGGTATAAAAGACAAGGAAATTAAAGAAGGAAAAGGAGAAAGAAAAGAAGAAAGATGACTCTGTGCCCAGGCTTTGATTTGAAAGCCTGACAGACCTACCTGGAATACTCCTCACTCTGCCAACTCAAAATGAAGTAAAGGGATGGGTTAACTCATACCAACAGGCTTTGAGCCAGCTGAGGTGTTGGTTTCTGCACAGCTGTAATTTCACACTAAATCAGGTGTTGTCTACCACTTGCAGCTGACATAAAATCAGTCTGAAGGCACACAGCCAGCATTAACTGTGTTATCTGTGCTGTAACTAATTGGACAACTAGTCACAGATTTACAAACTAGTTTTTATAGTGGCCTGTATAACTTGGATTTAAGTTTCAGGTGTAAGGGTCCAACATGCCTGCATCAATTTAATGTTGAATGGGCCTTAGAACTGTAACCATAAAGGAAAAGTAGATAGCCCAAACCTGTAGCTAATATGTCTCATTTTAAAAAGGCCCTTCTATGTCTTCATTCCACAAGTAAAGTATTGCAGAGCTTTGCTGCAGACTGGCAAGCAGTTTGAAGGTGTGGAAGTTAGAAGAACTAGAAGTAAACCCTGTACTAGGGAAGGGCAACACTATACAGCCTCTGCCAGTGTCCAGCACTGGTGATATTGCGTGATTTTTTTTTTTACATCCTTCAATGGTGCAATTAGGTTATGTGGTATAAAATCTATAAATCTTGTAAATTCCATTTATCACAGTCACATCTGGGGTTAAATACTCTGCATACTTTTTTCTTTAGTACCTAAGAGCAGTAATTAGAGCAAAGGAAAGAGCTGTGTCACTTTATACCTCTTTGATGCAGGATTTTGTGGCAACAAATTTAGATGTTTCTCTAACACAGCTTTTTGATTCCAACATCATCTTGATTAGCAATAAATTCCATTTACATAGCAGTGGCAAAAGAAAGGGTGTTATCAGAAATAAGGCCTGTGCTGCTGTAAAATTACAAAGAAAGATGTAAATACTAAACATTTTAGCAGAATAATATTTATTTGCATAGCCTATTTATTGTCATCTTATAAACTGTTAAACACTGGGATGAAGTCAATGAGCTGAGGTAAGAACACCTGCCTGTTCTCTCTTGAGTGCCATAATGGTGTCAGCTTGCATTAAAAGTAATAAAATAGAAACCCCTCAAATTAAGGTATTTACCTAACTTCTCAGGGACTACAGCTAGTAGTTATCCACCATCATGAGACCTGGTATGTATGAAATAATCTGATTTACCAGAATTAATGTTGCCAATGTTTTCCTTTGCATATTTCATGCTTGTTTGCCTCTGTACATATTATTGTGTTGTGTATTTATGAGAGCTAGTAAGCAATAATTTATATGTCAAAATGGCCAAGCAATACAAGGGTAAAACTTGTAGAAGCAACTGTTATGTTTATCTTGCATTTTCCAGTGTTTTTTAATATTGCTTTTCAAAATATAAAAACTACCTTAATGAAATCTGGGTTCTGTGCCTTTATGCCTACCACACATACTTATTGCTCCTATGTGGAATATTTTACTTCCAGTCACTCAGTTCCACAGACCCTCACTGCGTTTGTGAGATGGATGCAGACTTGTACAGAGGCTCAGGAGCCTGACCTCTTTCAGGGCTGCTCCTCTGTCTCTGGTCAGTGGGACTTGCTGATACCAGTGTTTCAAAGCAGGAATTATATTAATGGGGCCTCAGCTGTGCCCTGTCATCACAGCACAGCCAAAGAGGGGCCTCGAGCCACCATGAGAAGTCCCTGTGGGAGAGGGGAGGAGTAAATCTATCTTCATATCCTCTATAGTCTGCTTATTGGCACTTGATCCTCTTACTGAGGACAGCAGATGCTTTCCCCTGTCATCAGTCATCCCTGATGGTGCTGTTTCCTTTCCTTCCTCTGGGCTGGTCTGCAGCAGGAAGGCAGAGCTCATGATGGACTGCAAGGGCTCTGTAAAGCAGCTGGGGCTTGCCCTGTCCTTCCTTTCCACTTGCAAACCCTGGGAACCAAAATAGCCAAACCTGGCTATTTCAGACAGAAATAATACTTGTACTTACAACATGATGTCTGTTCAGAGTGCTTTACAAATAGGCAGTACTTAATCCTCTGAGTGCCTGCACCTTAAGTAGTTTTAAGCCTGACCTTAAAAGTGTTTGTGCTAGTGTTACTATAGAGACAGGGTGAATTCTAACCTTAATATTTAAAATAAGCCTGAATTGTTGACACTCCTCCACAATGATGTTTAAAGATACATTACAGACAGACATGCTTTTCCAGATCCAGTGGCACAATCTGAAGAATTTATGGTCTCAATGCTTTATCACTGTTCCTTCATTGGAAATCATTGCTCTCCATGGTGTAGCCGAGAAGACTGGGAGAGAACCTCCACCTGTTGCAGTTCTTAAGCCACACGTGGCTTCATGCAAGCAGCTGACTTTGCAGAAAGGGCTCTCCTTCCCTCCACTGCCCTTGCTGGGAGACTTCCACAAGAAGAGTGATGATATCTTTTAGATGATTTGCAAATGGCAGGGCATGGAGCTGAGGGCAGCTGCCTTACAGCTCCAGTTGTGCTAGAAGAGCCACAAGAAAAGGCTGCTGGGCTGCAGATGTTGTCCCTTGAGACCATCTTGCTAAACTGTTCAAATAAGGGCTCTTCTATCCCTCTCAAACAAAAAGAGTTTGATTGGCTAAGGCATGCAATTTAAGCTGCTCAAGGAACTCTGAACTTTAACTGAAGAAATCAGAGGTGCCTGTGATGAGCCATTGCTGCAGGAGCTGTGTGAGCCCAGAGGCAGCAGGTGTGGGCAGTTTGCTCAGGGCCAGCACAGCCCTCCGTGCAGACCAGCACTGACCTTCACAGGGCCAATTGCTCTACCCCAGGTAGAGGTGATTTCCTCTTCTCGGGAGGAAAAAACTGCTCAACCTGGAAACCAAACCTCCCAAATACTTGCTGTGTTTCACATCCCAGCAGACTTTCATGCCACCCAGAGCCTGCTGTCTTCTGCTGTGGGATGGCAACTGAGATACGACGGCAAAACCCAAAGAAGGTAAGTCTTCCACTCCTACAATGTCCACCATTTCACACTGGACCTTACACTCATGGGTACAATAATACTGTGAAATGCTTATTGTTGTAACAGAGTTAAAAGAATTGAGCAGTGTTGTTAAAGTCAGGAGGATTGAGGAGGCCTGCAAAGGTGGGCCTAACAAACAGTTATTGAAAGAGAGTGGTCTCCTGCATTCCCTCTTGTCCGGAGGAAGGTCTGTTCATGGCCCTGAGATTAACTCAGTTGGTTAGAGCCTGGTGCTAACAATGCTTATGCTGTGGGCTTGATCCCAGTAGGGGCCATTCATTTAAGAGATAAACTTTGATCATCTTTCTGGATCCCTTCTAACTCAGAATATTCTGTCAAGTCGTACGACCTCTGTTAACACCCTTGAGCAGTATCTGCCTTAGAGTGTTTAAAAGTATGACAGTGATAATTCTGCATAACTTTAATTTTCCCTGCCCGTTGCAGTGGTAAGCAGTTACAGCTGGTGGCCTCCCCAGAAGATTTGTACTTACAAACCACTAACTTGTAGAGATGGGAATCCATGCATTAGGAAACTAGCTGAACTATTCAGCAGAGCTTTTTCATCTGTTTCTCATGCCAGGGAGGGGAAAGTAGCACTGTCAGGAAAATCCACAAACACCAGAGGTTTATGCCCAAAAAGGAGACAGAGGAGTCCTGCAACTTTATTTGAATAAAGGGAGAGTTCACTGGGGCACACACCCGCGGGGTTTTCTCTCTCGGGGTTTCAGAGGGTGCAGCCTCCTTTTATCCTGAACTGTCATGGCACATGGTGCCCTCTTCTTTTCCCCCTTGCTGAGGTACTCAGGAGGTACAGCCTTCCCGAACCGCCTACCACACATTCCCCCTTGAACTTACTATTTTACCCCTAAGCTCAGAAACTCAGGCTTGTGCAGACCCTTGTCTGTTATAGGAGCTGAGCTGTCTCAGCTCTGCAATAAACCTACAGCCCGAAGTTAGTAGAGACATTGACCCTCTTTAAGATGTTAACACCCACACCTTCACCCATCAGAATGTTTGTAAAGACATTACCTTTCCTCTCAGCTTGACCTGGAAAGCTTCCTTTCCCCTGAACAGTGCTGCTGACCTTTTTCAATTTCTATTTCTCCAGGAGAAATCTCAAGGTAGAGGCAATCGTCCCTATTAAAAAAACCCCACAACCATCCCAGAGAAGCCAGGCAGCTAAAACCCAGACAAAAACTCATTTTAGGGATGGGAAAGAGAAGAGCCATTTGGGAGGTCACTCAAATGCAGCAGATGAGAAGGAAGCTCTTTGGTTTTTATTCTCTGCATGGATCTGATTGCTTCGAGATTTTTGCTGGTGAAATTGTTACTTTGCAGGAAAAGGTGGATAGTGCTGGTTTTGCTTGTAAGCAGGGCTGATTCCTGTGGTGAGGTCTTCTGTGGGCTGTCTTCAGTGCTCTTTACTGTCCTAGTGCCACCAGCTCCTATGCCCGAGGTTTCACCTTTCATCTCTCTGGTAAGGAATCAGAGTAGACCTGAGGGTGCTAAGGAATAGTGAATCAACATAGTTGAGAGTAAAATTTGATTGGAAAACCAAACTTTACCCTTTTTAGCTGAAAATTTGATTCAGTTGTATAAGTTTATAGGAGCACATGAGCACATGAAGATGCCTTTAAGCAGAATCAGATGAACTAAACCACACTGAAGGACAGTAACTGGGGTGGGCAGCCTGCCTTGAGTAGATAGGTCTTAAAAGATGGTTTGTGCAAAGAGATGGGCTATAAATTTCTTGGTCTTTCAATTAGATTTTCTTGTAGAAAGTTGTCAGGGCTTCTAAAACTTGTAGCTTTCTATTCTGTTCTCCTACTGTTGCTAACACCAATTCAAGCCCTTTCTTGTCTGTAGCAGAGAAAGGGCTGGTTCAGAGTGACTGCTAGTGCTCCAGATAAGGTTATAAAGAAAAATAAAGGGAAGCAGTCTTGTCATTGTCCCAGCTGAGTGTGGGGTTGCCTCTGTAGGAAATGAGTTAGATGAGGGTGCTATTTAGCAGGGAAAAATGTCACTGGCAGAACTCGTCTATTTAACCTAAGTGGTGAAGTGTCCCTTGAGAGAGGTACTGCCGGCCATTGACAGATGGCTTGAAAGCAAAGAGCTGTGGATTGCTGGAAGGGAATTTACTAGCAAATGTAAACAAGGATGTTTCAGACCTCAAAATGAAAAAGGATGATGAGGATCAAGCGTCAGATCAAGTGCCTCCTTGGCAAGTTATGGAGGCTCCTGACAAATGTTTGTGAAAGCTCTCAGTCAGAGGTTTTGTTGCTTCATGAGCAATGAAGCTGTTACTGAGGTCAGTGTGGGCTTGTCCCTAGCCAGGCGTGGGTGTGACTGTGGTAGACTCCAGTGTCTGCTGAGAAAGTCAGTTCAGCAGCTCCAGGTGACAATTCTTAGGCCTTAAAGCCTTCAAAAGTTTAAAGTCTTCAAGTTATGTCAAGCAGCTTGGTAAAACTTCCATCAAAACAAAGCCAGCTCCTCCCTCCCTCTTATTCAGAAAGACTGTGTGAAATGAAGTTGAACTTCTACTGATTTCCGCTGGGTTTTAAAAACCCAGGATACCCAAATGTCTGCTGTCAGACTGAGTCTCTGGCTACACTACAAAACAAAATATAGTCTCTTTCTATCCAATCTGAAATACTTTGAAGTAGCAAATAACCCTGAACTTCTTTATCTGCTACTGATGCTGGGCTTCATACAAGGCCAAACCCTCTCATCATGGTGCAGTGCCAGAAGGGGACCAGAGCTATTGGGTGCTCTGTCACACTCACAGTGATGAAAATTGTTGTGGCTGGCACCAGCTGCCAGCATTGAACTTGGCTCAAGGCTACAGCTATGTGCTCCAGCTTCAGGGCACATTGTTGTTTGGAGGACATGTTTTAAGTCCAAATAAGTGATGATGTGATAGTAGGAACTAGAAGAGGGACATAAGACAGGATGTAAAAAGAACTGAGCAAGTCCAGCACAGCAGAGATAGAACAGGGGAGTACTGTTAAGGGAAAATAATATGCAAATCTGAAGAAAACTCACACATCTCAAATTCATTTAGACCCTTGTTTGCTGCTTAGTTGATGAGGTTTACCTAATTTTAAATGAGGTAATTCACTTTACTTTTAAATTGGAGTTTCCGCTGAAGAGTATAAAGTAGTTTAGTCAATGAAATTTAATTCTATGCATTTTGTAAACTTGATTGATTCTTCAGAGTAATTTGAGTGACTCCAGGGAGCCTGGTCCAGCTTTGTACAAATGCAAATGAGGAAAGACTTCAGCTAAAAGTTACAGCTTTCAGAGCACATTGAGGCAGTAGTATGGTGAAGATTGATACAATTTCCCAGAAATAACCAGACAAGAAACTACTGTAGCCACATGTTACTGTAAGACAGGCAGGGTGCTTATTAGGGGCATCTCTGCAAAGATGTACATCAGCATCCTGATCAAGCAAAGAGTTTGGTTGACTTGTGGTTGGCCAGTGTCAGCCAGAACAAATTTTACTGCTTTTAACGGTATCTTCCCTTCAAAAAACTCAGAATACTGTTGACATCTAGTGGTGAGATCCTGTACCCAGAGTGTCAGTTTATTGCATCAAAACTGCTGATGTGACCTTGAGGGACTGCAGGACATAATGCAGCAGTGGGAGGCTCCTCTGTCATCTGCGTGGTCCACTGACTCCATTTCATTAGATTTGTTGACTCAGATTCCCGTTTAAGTGGACTGATGGGATTATCTGTTCAGCTTTTTTTTTTGTGCATGTCCTACCCTGGATTTAACTTTCAGGCTTTATGATAAGAATGCACATTCACTTAGGACAGATGCTAATGGGAACAAAGACTGCTGCCTTCTCATCTGTCAGTAGTCCCTGGAGTCAGCATCTCATCCAAAGCTGTTTGCTGTAGTGAGAGCTTTTGGTCTGGGGCAGTTTCTCCAAACATGCTGCTTAGTTGTCTGAGTGTGTTTGACAAAAGCAAGCCTGCTGGGTTAATGGTGTGAGGCTGAATTCACTGTTTAGCCAAAGGATGGGTTTTGTGAGCCCAAGGACTGGGTTTTCTTCTGAAGGTGGTGTTGTACAAGTGCTCCTGGCAGGCTGGTGGTAGTGTGTGGCTCTGTTCTCTGTATCAGTGGTACCCCCAGGAGCACAGCTGCAGCCAGCCAGCTGCAGCTGCCACATGGTGTCACAGGGAAGCTGCAAATAGATAAGACAGGAGCATTTTGTGGTCATCTACAAGACAAGCCTCCTCTACATAGTAAACCTCACATTTCAGCTACACACGTGGCATGGGTATTTGTGCTTTACGCTATCATTGGTGCAGCTAATGAGTGCAGCTCACTGGGGGTTTCTCCAGACTTGCTGTGATATTCCAACTATGGTCACAGTGGCAGCCTGGGGTCCATAACAGGGACTGCTGACACTTTGTGGACTGAGGAAGAAGAGTGCTCCTGGACAGCAGTGAAAAGTACTGTATATAGGATTTATTCATTTAGTGCCATTCAGAAGGCTTTGAAGGCAAATAGAAAATGCTCACCAGTTTAAGGCACCAGGAGGCAGAGAGGAGTTGCTGTTTTAAGGAGAAAAAACTTCAGAAAGAGAGAGGTAGAGAGACATGGCCAAGGTCACGTGGCACTAGAGCACCATCCAAATCAAGCCTCACCCATCCTTGGGCCAAACCATTGGTGCTTCCCCTGTGGCTGCTCACTAAATCAGTTATACACTGTAAAAGAGTCAGTGAAGGAGAAAGAGGCAAGAGCCTGACAAAGACAACTGGAAGCTGAAGGGTGGCAGAGCACGGCCTCCTCCTGGATGGCTGCCCACAACCTCTCTGTCTCCAGAGAACTGCCCATGTTTCTGCTTGGTGGAGCAGCTGTGGTGTTGCTTACGCAGGTTCTCTATTCTATAGACTTTACTATTTTTATATTTTTAAAAAAAAAATCAGTGTGACTTGGAAAAATCTTCCTCTTCTTTAGCAGGGTCTGCATCCCAGATGGTGAACTTTCTACAGCTGCTCCTCCTCTGCTGCCTTGTCTGTTCCCTGTGCTGGCTGGCTGGATAAGCCTACTCCTGGGAAATGAGGTGGTTTTATGAGTAAGGAAGGTGACTTGCATGGAGATAGATGAGGCAGTTCACAACTGCAAGCATGGAGGAGGCATTTTAGAAGGTGGAGAAAGGTGCTGCACCTTTCTTAGTCTCCTTGGAGCAATCTGCTTCAGTAGACACAGACCCTCCTCTTTCTGGGGGCTGTTCCCACTCTGGGACCTTCTCACTGGCCACAGGTAGGCACATTTCCAGTCTGATCCTTTGCATCTTCCTCAAATGCTTGCCACTGATAGTGGTTTACTATCTGGATCTCTTATTTTGCCAAAATACCAATCAGCACTTAATAGTTTGGGCTCTAGTAGCATTTAGCTTATTCGGTTTAGGTTTTTTTCCTATTAATCACTTGATTGAAAGAAGGGGGATTATTCTTAGTTTGTAGAATATCTGGCTGAGTCCCAACAAAGGCATATTATGGCCAAAACCCAGATAACTTGGCCTAGAAAATTGTGTTCTGTCTTGTGCACAGGGTTGCACCATCAACTGATTGACAGATTAGGGAACTATGCCACTAAATTTTGCTTTTGAGCTGTGTTCTTTATACCAGCAGTCACTTCTGGAGTCATAGAACTTGTGGGAGAAAGAATTTAAGAGTGATACAATTGAGGGGAAAGAATTGGTTTAAACCTAGTTTCTAAAGAAAACTGACTGATTCTTTTTGCCCTTGTAGATTTCTAGGTATTTGAGACACATTTGACCGAATCTGGAAAAGTCAGGAAAGGTTCAGAAATAAATATATGTCTGCAAGGGAACTCAAAAGGCAGCTGGAAGAGATGAGGGGATTGTAAAACAGGAGGCTACAGAACTTCTCCTCATCTCTGTGGTGCTCTGTGGCCAGAAAGAAGCCAGCTCTTTTCTGACTCATGTCAGTTTTTGCCCAGTGGAAATTTTGCTGGCCATAGGAATCAGCGTGTAGGCACATTTGAGCAAGGTACCATTGCTGAACCTTGCTTTTCACCCTGGAGGTTTAGTGTCTGGACATGCTAGAAGACATTGATCCAGGGCCATAATCTAGTTCCTGTTTTTACCACTCTAGGCAAGTCTTCTGGTGTAATTTTGGTTCACATCATAGTCCTTTCCTCCCGCTTTTTTCCCAGTCCTGCCTTTTTGTACACTCTGCAAAGAGGATGAAGTGTCTCAGGCAGGAGAGTGGCCATTTGTGAGCTCTGTACATGACAATAATATCCTAATGTTCCTGCTACCCCATTCCTAATTGATTGCTACCAGTAAAACATAAAAAAGCAGTATTTTTTAATATATTTATTTAATGGGGAGCAGGAGTAATTTTTGCTTTCTTCTCCCATGTTTTTTTAAGTCCTCAGCCACAGTATGGAGAAGAGAGCAGTTCAGGGGAACAAAAACTGAATATCAGTCCTATTTCTATCCTAAATATTTTATGGTGGAAAGACTAATGTTTGACTACCTTACAGCAACATTTCTGAAGCTCACTTAAGGAGTGTAGGCGAAGTGCTTTAGGAAGAAAGGAGATGTGGTGGTCCTAAATGTTATTTGGCCAAGCAAGACAATTTAAATATGCCATAATGGCACCAACCTGAGGCAGAACTGCAGTTGCACAAAACAGATAATAGCAGAAGTGTATTTTATAATGAAGATATATTGGCTTGTTTTTAAATCTACAAAGAGATGTTTCTAGCTGGAGCAAGCTGGGAAGGCATCAGATCAAGTTTTCTGTCTTGATTTCATATATTTAATATGCCAGTGAGCTTAAGTAATATAAACTGAAGTTTGTGTAGTGGTTGTCTTGGGGTTTTAAATTTGTTTGTTGTTCTTTATTATTTTATTTTATTTGGTTGAGTGTTTTGTTTTGGGGAGGTTATGGGATTTATTTTGTATAAAAAGGAACAAAAAGGCAGGAAATAGCCCATCTCACTCAGTGTTGGTGAGTGGAAGAGGAGTCTCACAATGCCATCTAGGGGCTCCTTTGCTTGAGAGAGGACTACCTATGCTTAATTCTCACTAGCTGGGAGCTGGCAATGCATTTTAACTGCTCTTACCTGGGCAAGAGCAGTTCCAAACATGGATGATATCTGTTCAGCCCCTTTTATAAGTGAGAGAGCCTTACAGTACTATAGAGATATGCTGTCATAAGTTTTAGACACTTATGCCCAAAAGGCACTTATCTCCCATCTGTGGGAAATGCCAGGTAAATCCTGCATTTAAAAACCATATAGATCAGTATTGACTATTTCATTAATCTGGTTGTAGACAAGGAAAGACTAATTTTAGTTCTGGCAGGGAATGGGATGAGACTTCTTTTTCTTCACTGAGTAACAAAGTCTTGAGTGGCCCATTTCTCTCCAGTAAAGATGGTATTGACCTTGTTGTGCTCTTGTTTCTATGGCATGGCTTTACATTTGTTTCACTGAAAGCTTGTGTGGAGTGAAAAATCATTTGTGGGCAAGGTAACTCTCTGTGGCAGAACTTGATTTGGGGAAATAGCATCATCATAGCAGGTCAATTGAAGCAAAAGCGCAAAATTCAATTGGAGCAAAAGTATCAAATACAGCCATAGCAGTACTAGCAGCAAGGATGATGTGGGTTGTGGTGATTAAGCTGCAAGTGTGTGACATCACAGTAAGACACGGGCACTCGGCATCCTGGGTCACTCCTCAGCAACCATAGCAGAAGCTATTTTAGGCTTTCTTTATTTTTAATACATCTGTTCTGATTTTATTTTTTATACATCTGCTCTAATTCTGTGGGTGAGATGTCAGGCAGCCTTCAGAAGAGCATGATACTTGGGGTATTTGTGATAAGTGTTGTGACACTGCTGAATAGGTGTAACCAGCAGGTTCCTGATGGCTGCTGGGCACCTTCCTGGGACCACCTTTGGTCCTGGGAGCCTCTGTGTCACAATCAAAGCATTACCAAGTACAGGCATGTTGGACATGGCAAAAGAGTGCAGGTAACATTCTATAACCACTGTCACACCCTCTCCAACCTGTTTTTTATTGACCCTTGGTTAAAACAGAGATTTTCTTTTATTACCAGTGATTTAAAGTTAGATTCTGTGAGATCACACACACACATGCCTGATTAATCCTCCTTAAAAGGAAACGGAGGGCTAGCCTGTGATATTTGCCTATAAGTATAGTTAAATTCTCTGTCAGGAAATATTTAACCTTGAGCTTAATATGGATAGAGTGTAGCTGAAAGAGAATGAAAAAGATTAATGTTCTGCAGTGACTTGCAGCATCCTGGACACTAGAGAGAAATTTGTCAAATGGAACAGCACAACAATGACACCTTCTGTAAAAGACTAGAAATGTCATGTCTTACTGCTTTGGCTTCTTCCCTTGGAAAGCCCTAACCTATACCTGGCAGAGGGCTGAAACAGGCATCTCTACAGAGGAGTCCTTTCCCTACCAGGCTGTACACATGCATCCCAGGCTGTCATATCTCAAACAGTGAAAACCATTTTGGCAATCCCATTCCACCTTCGTTTGGGTTTCGTTTCTTTTCCTGTCCAAAATCATGCTTTGCCCAAATGAGTGAGAAATTGAATTCCTCACCTGAATGGCTTCAAGATCACGGCAGCATGAATGGGGGTGGGGGGGGAGGGGGTCCAACCCAAGGTTAGAAGTGCTTCTAAGCCACATATTAAAAATATTCTACTGCATTGTATTTCCTAAAAGAATTCGTTAAAAGGAGAGAGCACAAGAGGGAGCCAGACTCTGCATCCTGCTAAAGGCTCTTGGCTGTGCGTTGGGAAGCAGTAAGGGGAGCCCAGAGCTTTGTCCCTGTGCTCCAAGCTCTGTCTGTGTTTGTTCAGCGGCTCTTGTACTAGGTCCTCTGGTCACCAGGTCAAACTTCCAGGACTCCCCAGCCCCAGGTGATGTCCGAGGACTTGGACCACAAAGTCAAATCTCAAATCTCTCAAGTCTTTCCCTCTGACATCAAAGGAAGTAGAAGAGAATCCCATTCAGGCCAGGCAGGATGTGATGAGGAGTAAGATATGGTTTTGACCTCCTTTCCAGTAAGGAGGAGACACAACACAAACCTTCTGTTTCATCTCTCCAGCCACTACATTCTCATGGTGCAGGTGCAGGGCGGAGAGCACTGGCACTGCTGGAGCAGGTTTATTAACTCTCTGACAGGAGCACTACTGCTGTGGGGTGTGTTGGGGGGCAATGGCACTCCCAGCTGCTCTGGGGACATGGTAGGCAGGTGCCTGAGCCCTCAGTTTCCTGTGCCATGTGTGGTCAGCACCCACAGTGCCTGGGAGATGCCCTCCCCAGTGCCTGCAGCTGACAGCCAGCACTGCATTTGGAAGCAAGTCCTAACTTTAAAGCATCTGGGACTTTTACTGGCTCTGATTTTAGCTGAAAATCACTCTTGCAGGGTATGACAGAGTTGGGAGCTGAATTTCTGCCCCCTGAACTTCAGACCAGGGTCTTCACCACAGGTGAGCCCTTCAGTTGCCACATACATCCTGAAATAATCCTCTGTGCTTCTACTTTTCTGTAAAGGCACCATCCAAAGTCTTTATCTACCATTTTGCTGGGTTACTGAAAACAGCATGAAGCTCTGTTTAAGAATGGAAACTCATCCAGTTTCCTTCACATTTGATGCAATAATTATCAGATATCAAGAGGTTAACCCAAGGTTTCAGTGTTGGAACAGCTACCCACAGGATGTTACAAGTTGAACACACACCAGGATACAACACACGGTCCAATGGGAATGCGAGGTGTATAATTCAGTGTACACAACCCATACCATGCAGCTCTTCCAGCACACAGGCATCAGGGTGTCAGGGGCAGCTCTGCTCTGTTAACACCATTTCTTTCATCTGAAACTTGTCAAAAGGTTTAGATTAGAGTCCCTAAAACATCTTGCAAGTCAGTAAGTGCTTCCTTTATTTTAAGAGAGCAAAACTAAGAACTTGGTCTCTGCTCCATATAATATATCCTCAGGATTTTTTTTCCCTGTGTAATTGACTGACTACAGTAATGCTAGTTCAGATCTATTTTCATGTTTATTTTCCAGATAATACTCCTGCAAGTGACAGACTGCAAAATGTAATTACTTCACAATTTTATTCATATGTACTAGAATTCTGAAGGCTTTGCACTATTGTGCCCCAGGTAAACAGGTGTCCCCTTGCATATCAAGCAGCATTAGTTGGGTTTTACCTCTATTTCAAGTAAACCTGCACCCTCTTGAGTGTACCTGGTATGATGAGAATTCAGCTGAAATAAAATTGAGAAGAAAGTATTGTTTGAATATTTCATGTTAATGTATCAGATGCAGTGTCAGGAGCAAGTAACTTCCATGGCTGCTAAATTTTATATGGTGTTAGCTTTAGGTACCAATCTGTATAAATTTGTGTAGGTGAGTTGGGTGCTGACCAAGTCTCTGTTGGCATCAGTGACACATTTGTATTTCAGTGCCTTTTGGATTTCATGCTTTCACTGCTGAAATTTAGTTTTTGGAACTCAAGACTCTTCCCACTTCCTGGCTACACAACCCACACCCTGTTGGCCCATTCCCTCCTGCAAGGTTACTAGTCTCCCACAGCTGGGTGATGGATGCCCAGCCAGCCCTGAAGGTCCTGGGCAGCAGGTCCCACAATTTGTTTTGGTGTGGTGGTGGCCTTGGTTGAGAAACATTGACAATGTTTTCACACCAGCTTCCTGTAACATCCCATTTGGGGTTAGCAACACCTATAACATTCTGAATTTTGCTGGAGATGTGCTGTATTTACATCTGACATGTGTATCTCCTCCCTCTCCTAATCTGGCACACATACAGACACTTAAACATCTCCTACAGAGAAAGGGTGAGCTATTCATAGGAGCCCAGTCAGGGTGGGTGCTGGGGCTTTTTGTTGGTGCTCCCCAGGGTGCCTCATCTCTCAGCAGGGGTAGGCATCCACTCAGCCACACAACCACAGAGCCCAGCGTCACCTAAAAAAGAGCATTAATTAAAGGGTGTCAGGAGAGGAGAAAGAGAAAGGCTATTTCTTTTCGGGGAGGAGGAAAGCAAGGACAATCTATTTTCTTTAAAGAGTAGAAAATAAAGATATATTTTGCTGCCATCTCTAATTTTTGGAGGGAATTTTCCTCCTAGTATTGCATATCAAACCTTCTGCCCATTTCCATGCAATTTGGCAGGACAATGTTTGCAGACAACACTGGAAACTGAACTGCTTCTTTTGTTTTATTTTCTGTACTTAATACAGCACAAATCCTACTTTGTGCTTTCAGATCCAACCTGCTGCTCTCTAAAAATGTCACACACCAGCAGTATGGAAATTATGCTGTATTTAGGTAAAATTTGTCAGTTTTCAGTAGAATTGATGGATTTTTATTAATTAGATGCTGCAATGCAATTTCTGTCTTATATGCGCAATATATACACATATATACATATTTAGGAGAAACAAAAATAATCAAACTAAACAAGTGTTTTTTTGTTGTGGTTTGTTTGTTTGTTTGGGGTGGGGGTTTGTTTGTTTGTTTGTTTTTTTGTTTTGGGTTTTGTTTTGTTTTGTTTTTTTTTTTAATGTGAAAGACCAGGAATTGGATTGGTACACAACACAGCAAGTTTGCTAAAGAGTGCTGTCAATTCTGTAAATTAGATTATCTACTAGTAAATCAGAAAGTCAAAACTACTGGGATTAACGACCCCTCTGAACAGTGGCAAATACAAGCGCTCTCTGCACAAAATTACTTCACTGGGGCTGTGCTCATCCAAGCTGTAAGGGCAGCCCTCTGGATGCCCTTCCCCTGCCTTTGGAGAAGGAGGGTAGTTGTGAAAGTGTTTGTTTTCCTCTTGCAGGCTATTCTTTTTCTTCTCCATCTTTGTGGTGACACCTCTCACACCTCCCTAAAGCAGCAGGTTTTGCAAAGTGATTTCAAGATGTTCTGTGGGAGTGCATCAGGATCACAACCAGTTCTGCATTTTTTTTCAAAACTTTTCAGATTGGTTTCTAGTTCCTGCTTCCAAGACTTTAGTTTTAACAAAATGCCTACAGTTCTGACTGCTGGGGTTACAGCTGGGCAGCAGAGCTACCTTATGCCTGCAGTTTCTGCATGAGGACATGGTTTCCTTAATAAATGAAGCTGCAGGTGCCAAAGATGCCAATAAGGCTAAAGTTAAGTTTCCATTAGCAAAATACAATTTTTTAAAGTAAATTTCACTCCTTTCCATTTTTACTCAGACCACCATTATAAAACCACTGAGTTGCTGAATACTAATTTCTTTGTAAAACGCTTTGTTCTGTGAACAGTGAAATTAATGAAAACTGGTTTACAGTTAAATTGGCAATTTCCATGTTAACTTCTCTGTCTTCAATCCTTTCAATGTCCACTACAACAGAGCCTGCATCTTTCCCCCATGACCCATTTTATTCTCAACTTCCCTGTCCTTTGTCCTTGGCCCTGGTTCTCCCCATGCCAGCTTTCCCCAGGGCTCAGCACCCTCAGATCATCAGGCTGTGTCCATCATGGCTCATCCCTAGGTGGGCACAGGCTGGCCAGGTTGTCTGGTTTGACTCTGGCTAGGAAAAGCCCAATGGAAAACAGGCAGATTTCACTCAACAGATTTTCAGGGAGAGAGGAAAGATGATAACCTATGACTGTTCCTTCTCTCCAGCTGCAACTTTTCAGAAAATGTATGATAAATTGATTTTATATATGTATATTCAAATTTAATTGTTTAATTTTGAGATAGAACTCCTGAGGTAAAATTGAGGGTTTGAGCAGTAACTGAATGTTTCAATTGCATCAGTCTTCCTTCTTTAGAAAACTAGGCTAAAATGGCTTGAGAAACCTGAGCCCCACAGATATCTGAGTATGAGAAGAGAATTTTGAGATCTGCTGGTGCTGTAATGACTGAAGAAAATAGATGAATAAACTAGGAGGGGTTGCCAATGTGAGACATTGGCAACAAGAAAAACTTAAGGGAAACAAGTATTCTGAAAAAAGCCTGATGAAAGGGAAAAGTAGCATCATAAGGAATGGGAGAGGAACTCCATTTACTTTCATCTGTCCAGAAATGCTCATCTTTTCTACATGCATTTGAAGCTGTGTTTAAGATTGAAATGACGCCCCCCAACACACTTTAAGTTTTGTACTTTTCCAGTAGTAGTGCAAACCAAGAGGCAGTTTCTAGGACAGATAATAAGTACACATATATTTGCAAATTAATTTTTATACATTTCTAAAGGCTTTTGGAGCCTTGCAAATTTCATGTAGTGTGTAGACTGAAACTATGAATTGATAAAACTCCACATAACCTTCAGGGAAGTTGGGGTAGTCAGTAGGAAGAAGAGAAGGCTCTGGGGAGTCTTTATAGGAGCTTTTCATTACCTATAGAAAGGTGGAGAGGGATTTTTTAAAAGGCCATGAAGAGATAGTACAAGGGGCACTGGCTTCAAACTGAAACAGGGAAGGTTTAAATAAGATGTTAGGAAGAAGTTCTTTGTGACGGGGCAGAGAAACAGATTGCACAGAGAAGTTGTGGGTGCCCCATCCCTGGCAGGGTTCAAGGCCAGATTGGATGGGGCTTTGAGCAATCTGATCCAGTGGAAGGTGCCCCTGCTCGTTGCAGGGGATTTGGAACTAGGCAATCTTTATAAGGTCTCTTCCAACCCAAACAATTCTAGAATTCTCTGATTTTCTATGTGCCCTTGGGGAGCTGTATTTTTCTCCTCAAATGGCAGCCCTGATGAAAGTATTTCTCTGGGGTATAGCACTGAACTTTTTGTTAGTAGTTTCAAAATATGACAGAAATCTGGCACAGCAAGAGAGTGGAAAAATTGTGTGAGCTGCACATCAGATAGGGACAGGGTTTTCCTGGCATTTATATCTGTGTTAAAATATTTCTACTTTTCCCTTTTGTTGTCTCCCCTGTGAAGTTTTTGGGCTCGGGGGACACTCCTTGGTCGAGAATTTGGGTCGTGATGGCTGGCTGGGCTATGTTCAAACTAACATCTGGCCCTTCTGACCTCTGGGATATAAAAAGTGTGCAGTATTTCTGTATCTTTTCGGTGATACAGCCTCAAATGTGTGAGCAGAGCAGAATTCATGGTGCTCTCATGGTGGGAAAAGTAAATAAATGAAGATGGACTGTGTTGGATATTGACAGACACGTGAAGTGTCACTTGCCTTGAAACCAGTTTCTTTTGTAGGTACCAAGACAGTTGCCTATTCAACCTGTGATCAAAGTGGGCAATCAGGTAATAATAGGTTTCCATCTCTGTTTCCACTGACAATTTGAGGGCATTTTTGGAAAATCCTTCTTAGCAATGTTTACAAGTCCTGTCTCTAAAGATTTTGGAGAAGGCACCTTTTCATCCAGCAATTTTTTGGCTGTCTGGAGGAAGCACATGCCTTGTTCAATGCTCCCTGTGAATGCACTCCAAGAGGAGGATATCTTGTATGTTAATAGGCTAACTTCCATCCTTGAACCTCCTGACACATATAGATAGCACACACTAAGAGGAGAATCAAATAACCTGTTACTTCTTCTCTTACCTGTTTGTAGGATTAGTGCAGCAGTAACTCTATGACAAACTGTATCATAGCAGCTTTGCATTCAAATGCTCCTAAAAGCCTCTGTGGGGACTGAAAGGTTTCATAACAGTTAGGAACAAGCAATGTGACATTCCAAGTCCCAGGTGTACGGTCTGATTTGTTCCTTTTCCAATCTTCCTGCTCATGACCTCAGTTTTGTACAGCACACACCAGGGATGCTTGTACAAAACCAGCCATAAGTAAAGACAGCTGTATATTTCATTAAAGTAGATGAAAGGGCTGAAGGTATAATGCCAAATGGACAGGAGCAGTGGGACTGAAAAGTGAAAAGGTTTTCTACTAAAGCAGCAATCTATCACTTGCTTACACAACTTGATGTTAGTAGGGCTTTGGCAAGAATATTTCTTTAAATCCTAGCCCCCCAAAACGTTTCATATTGTATGTGTTTGTAAGTAATAAAAACACCCAAAAAAAGCGTGGCAGACCTCTTTATGCATTTAATTATGTAGCTAATGCAAGTTTCCTTAATTTCCAAATCTCATCTGCATAGATACAAAGATCACAGAACAATTTGGAAGCTTGTTCTTTAACCAAGGGGAAAAAATAACAACAAGGGGAATAATTAAACCACAAAAAGTATTTACAAATAAGATAGCATCTGACAGAAAGCCACGGGGGGCATCTTCTATTGTAATTCTTCTTTTTAATGGCAGTATTTAAAAGAAAATAGAGAAAGAAACAAAAGTCACTAGGAAATATCTGAGTATTGATTTTTAGTTTGCAATGCTGGTTTTAAAGGTTTTAACAATTATTTTTACCTCGTTTTGTCCCATTTTATCATTCTTTATTCTATAAAAGATTTTAAAGGTTCTTCAGATATGCAAGATGTGTAAAAGGTACATTATTGTGTCCTACAACATTCTGTTACAATCTGTACTAGATAGCAAAAAATATGTGGATAAATGTATATGCAGATAAGCACTGAATTATATTGAATGGCATGTGGCCCCCTATGAAATCCCATATTCATTGCAATTGGGATATTTATGCCTTTATTTTCTCTGAAGAAAAAGGATCTGAATGAGATAGCCTGTGTCAGAAGCTTCTGGGCATGATAAAGAAAAAACGCGTTAGAAACAGGCAATGGGTATTATTCCTCCATCTTGCAATGACTTAAACAATGGGAAAACAAACAAACAAAAACCATAAACAACTGTTTCAGAAATGTTTGATTCTTGAAAGGCACCTTTACAAACTGTAGCACTAGCAAGATACCATATTGAAACTGTAGAACTAGAATGGCATCAATA
The DNA here is from genome assembly GCF_965231275.1 of Zosterops lateralis. Lineage (NCBI taxonomy): Eukaryota > Metazoa > Chordata > Aves > Passeriformes > Zosteropidae > Zosterops > Zosterops lateralis. Next base: position 32,918,090 of record NC_139762.1, on the reverse strand, counting down.
AACAGAACCAAGGCAGTACATCTTCAGCTCATATGGAGACTTCCGAAGTTATAATGACTGGTTGCCTAAACAACCCTTTAAAGTAGAGTAAGTTTTTGCAGATATTTGTCAAATTGATTTAGGATTCATTAGTGGTCCACAAACTTCATTACAATACTGCAATTTTTAGTTATTCCAACTGCAAAATCCATACCCTTAATATGTTGAGTTTCCATTTCAAGCTTTTAGATATTATTATTATCTTTGCTACTTTGTTGCTACTATTCCACAGGACATTGAACATATCCATGAGAGATAAATCCATGTCTGATTGTTAAAGACATAGAAACATGAGGCACTAAAAAATCCCTGAACTAAAAGGGGGTTTGGGGCAGGAGATTATAGAGAGAAGTATAAATTTCATCTGTCATCATAACTTCTTTTCCAGATGTCCATGTCTGGTACTTTTAGAGAGGTGATATTTGTCTGAACTGCTGTTTGTTTTGATCTGTTCTGTCTGTCCTTATAGTTCTCCTATAGATATTTACAGAGCTTGTTAAGTAACACCATAGGTTTTCATCTGCCCTGTGAGATTATGATCTCTGGCAGATTCAACTGCAGGGCACTTGTTTGATCATTACGAATGCATCAGCATGGGTCTTAAATTGTAAAAGAGTTGTAGGTAGCGTGTCAGTAAGAAAAAGAAATCTAACTTCTCTACAGCTCTGTGACAACTCTTTCTTGGAATACACACAGTTCACATTAGCCTTTTGCCAATGGTAGTATGAAAAGACATCTACATTTTCACTGTCCACCAGGACTCCAAGGTTTTACTGTAAGTTAGTGTTTTGCTGGGCCATATCCCTATTCATAAAGACATGCTGCATATTTAATTTCTAGGTTTATAAATATAAATCTGTATATTCCTTGCTTGTCCCTGTTTTGCAAACCACCCAAAATTCTCTGTCTCCATGAGCTCAACTTCGTACTCTCTTTGTCTCAGAAGGATGCTGTGGAAGGTGGTCATCCACTGTGACGTGCAAAAACTGCCACTTGCTCCCACTGTGTGTTTTTACTGTAGGAGGATGGATCTGTCAGCATTCCTCCTCTTCAGCCTCTGAACTGTCAGTGACTCAGAAACCCACACAGCTACTTTGACAAAGAAGGTCAAAAGGGGATACCTTTTGATGGTTTGATCCTCATTAAGAATTGGCTTTCAATTCTAATTATGCAAATATTTCCATAAGGTTTGAGAAATACCTGTGGAGTGACATATATGCTGGAAGATGAATGAGTCCTGTTCTTTCTTATTTAGGCTCTTGTCATTGGCACATGAGCAACTTGCAAAACTCATCTTGTGTCTTCTCATTAATTATGATTGTAACTTCTCAAAGCCTTGATTTGGGTTAAGTGAATGCATCTATATTCTACCTTTTACCATGCTCTTGGATTTTCTTGGTTTATTTGCCTAAAAAAATAAATTGGTTTAACTTCTTTTTATTCTTGGGTTTTTTTCAGCTCCGAAAAGTAGTGTTGAGTAAAGGATGGGAATAACATACTTAGGACAGATGGCTCTTCATATTCTTGCTGAATAAGTTAATATAAGAAGCTCAAAAATATTTTTGTTACCTTCTCAGTGAGGTGTGGACAACACCTAACTCTGAACTAGCATATAGCCACAATAAAAATAAAACAGTTCATCTAGGCACTTAGGAAATGGCTTTAACTACTCAGGCCTTCATTTAATATTAGCAAAAAAATGAAAGATAGCAGATAGCATTATTTTTGTACATTTGACTTTACTGGGGTGAATTTTTATACTTTTTTTAAAATGTAAGTGTTAAATACATTTAATATTAAATATTTTAATACTGATGTTGCTGGGAAAAGTATGTCATTAAAATAGACATTTTGGGCACAGAGAAGCAAACATGTAAGTTCTATTTTTGCATATGTATGACTTCCCACTGTAGCTATCAGAGATAATTTTGCTTAGATCTACATAAAATATGCATCTTTGGGGAACTTTTAGTTGAAGAGCTGTGTGTTCTGTCTTGATAAGCACTGGGTATGTTATGTATGTTTTGGGTTTGGTAATCCAGTAGTCATTTTTGTGATCCATACAAACAAAATACCCAAACCAATAAGGTAACTAAACCTTTAATTACTGTAATGTATGTAACAGAGCATTTCTCCTCCTCCCTACTTCCCTTCGCCCAAACCATCTCTGGTTCCCCTGGGCATGGTCTGGCTGCTAAAGCATTGAATCCATCACAGTGCACTTAAACGGCTGCGGGAAATTTGTTTTACAAGGCTGGTTTTAACTGAACTACCTGCTGTGCACCACATTGCTACTGTTTGTGAAATGAATGATGGGAAAAGCAAGTCTGTGATTTCATTTGTTCAGACCGATTAGTCACACGTTGCATATGGTATCATTTGCTTGTCACTTAATGACTGACCAGCCTGCCTGAATCATTAGTGCGGCAGTGCAATGAAAGGAAGACATAAACATAATGATGAGCTCAAGGAAGTGGAGTGCTGTTTTACCTAAAAGAAATGGTGCGCAGAAATCCAGCACAGCTGCAGGTGCTCCGACGACAATGTGGGAAGCAGTTAGCTTCCAATTTAGCAGAAAATTAAGAGCGAAAAAACTGTTATTTGTGAGAGAAGATACTCATGGCAAGCAATCATCCATGCTCTATACCCACAAGATGAGCATTCAGCTGTCTTTGTCGTGACTTAAAACAATTGGTATCTTGGGCAGCATTCAACACCAGATTGGTGCTTATTATCTGCAGTTTATTCTTTCTTGGGATATTTTGTAAAACCCCCCCTTTATTTTATGGTTAATTTGCTTGCTTGAATGTAAAGCCATTTAAGCTGAAAAATCTGGATTGGGGTTCATCATTGTGCCAGTGCTCTGAGCTGTGTGATGCAACATAATTGGCAATTTTAAAATTCATAATCCATTTTGTTTCATGCATATACACACATGCACCCTGCCACCCCCTCTCTGCAAACCAGTAAAAAAGCACGAGTGGAGCATGTGGATTCCTTCAGTTAAATAACAGGAATCAACAAGACACGAGTTTTTATAAAGTTGAATAATGGATTTTAACTAGTCAAGAGACTATAATCCCCAAAGAAGAACTATGGAACTAATAATGGATCTGAAATATCCTCATTCTTAGTTAGGTAAGACTTCTGCCAGCTTTAGCAGAGCTTCACATTGCCCAAAAGTACTGGAAAATCTAAAATTTTTATGTATGCCTTTTTAGTGATTTTAGTAGCAGGCTACTGAGAGAAAATATTGTAGAGTGGGAGGGACTGGAACTTAGCAATAAAAAGGAAAATGCAATAATTTCTTTAATGCATGGCTGTTTATATCAATGCACATTGTTATTCGTTCTGAAGAACTTAAAATTTACCTTTTCTAATTGATGATGAAAGGCAAACCAGGGAAAATTTAGGTTCTGAGTCCTTCTGTAAAAGCATTTTGTTTTTCTCTCTTGTTTTATGTCTGGTGGTCTTTGTTCCTGGAAAAGCCTTCACTTCTCTGGACTCGCTTACAGGCCCTGGAGGCCAAGAGATTTTCTATGTCTCACCAACTTACCATAACGTATAGTGCTGGCAGGATTGGTTATTTTTTTAAGGTTTATTGCTTCAAGAGCAACTTGAGTTTCTACATCAAATTCTGTCTTGCCTGAGCTTGTGATTTTAGTACTTCCTTGTGCTCCATTTTTGTTTTCACCAGCTGGCCACAGCCAACACTCAGCTCCACTCTATTTCCCTCTGGCTAATTGCCAGCTGCCTTGCCTGCCAACTCTGCTTGCGATCCACTGGTTCCTCTCCACCCATTTCCAACATTCCTGTCAGTTTATGTCCTCTACTTCATTAAGCATCTCCTCTGGTTTTTCAGAAATGAAGGACTCTTTATGATTCTGGGATAGAAATGGTCTGAGTTCACCACCCCAGAGTAACAGAGCTGCAGGATTTGCCATGTTGCACCTACATGGCAGGAGATGATGCTGAACTGTTCTTCTAGAAGGACTCTGTTCACCCTAGAGTGAAAACCTTTACATCAGAGGAAGCTAATTTTATTAGCAATTGATAATGGCACTATCAACTATGAGTGAAAATTTTTCACTGGGTATTGTATAACCCTTGTTTGAAGACTTAAAGTATTTCTGTGTTCTATTCAGTTCAAATTCACTAGGCTATATGCTCTGAATTTCTCTGTTTTCTGGCAATCCAACAATCTGTTCTTCAATGGGAAGGTGCTGCAGCCTTAAGCCAAGTGACCTCATGTGAAAGATGTCTACAGTCACTAGTTCATAGAAACAGAGAATCATGGAATTAGCTGAGTTGGAAAGGACCCACAAGGGTCATCGAGTCCAATTCCTGACCATCCCCAAGAGTCACACCATGTGCCTGAGAGTGTTGTCCAAACACTTCTTGAACTCTGTCAGGCTTGGTGCTGTAACCACTTCCCTGGGGAGTCTGTTCTATTGCCCAGCCTCCCTCTGGGTGAAGACATTTTCCTGATATCCAACCTAAACCTCTCCTGACTCAGCTTCATGTAATTTCCTTCAGCCCTGTCACTGGTCACAAAGTGAAGATATCAGTACTTGCCGCTGAGGTCACCCCTCAGTCTCCTCCAGGCTGACCTCAGCTATTCCTTACAAGGCTTCCTCTCTCCAGACTTCACCATCCTCATGGGCCTTCTTTGGATGCTCTCTAACAGCTTCATGTCTTTTTTATATCGTAGCACCCAAATCTGCAGACAGAACTTTAGGTAGGAAACCACAGTACAGAGCAGAGTGGGACAATCCCCTCCCCTGCCTGGCTGGCAATGCTGTGCCTGATGCCCCCAGGACAGGGTTGGCCCTCCTGGCTGCCAGGGCACTGCTGGCTCAGATTCACCTTGCCATCAACCAGGATCCTCAGGTCCCTTTCCATAGCTCTGCTTTCCATTTTCACCTTTACAACATCCAAGTTTGCTCCACCCCAGGTGCAGAATCTGGGACTTTCCCTTGTTGCACTTCATGTGGTTGGTGATTGCCCAGGCCTCTCATTTGTTGAGGTCTCTCTGCAGGGCCTTCCTCTCTTCAAGAGAGTGAACAGCTCCTCCCCATTTTGTATCAGCTGTGAACTTGCTGAGTATCCCTTCCAGTCTTGTGTCCAGGTCATGAATAAAGATGAAGAGCAGAGAGTTGAGGGTGGAACCCTGTGGAACCCCACTAGAGACAGGTCACCATCTGAAGTCACCCCATTCACTACAACCCTTTGTGCCTGACCCATGTGCCAGTTACTCACCTGTCTCCTGATGTATTTATCCGGCTGTGCTGTGAGAGAATATCAAGAGTTTTGCTGAAGTCCAAACGAGATCAGATATCTCTCAACAGCTGAGCATTCAGAAAGTAAACAGAAAGTTGGCAATTATTAGGAAAGGAGATATAAACAAGACAGAAACCATCATTTTGCTCCTCTTTAAACTGTTGATGTGCTCATACCTTGGGCACCTTTTTTCTTCCTAATTGGTCCACCATAAACAGGGCAACAAAAGGTGTAGAGAAGGGCAGCAGGAATACCAGAGTCTAGGATTCCCAAATGGAAAAGTGACACCATGGTGGAAAACAAGAGATCATATATGATCATAAACTCCAATTACTCTGAGTTACTCATCATAAAAGAGTAATGTCAGACAGCACTTTTGAAACAAACAAAAGGGAATAGTACAATTTCACCTGGTACATGGGATTCCTCTCCATTAGTTGCTGTGGAATTCAAAACAGGAATATTAATGAAAAAGGTGATTCTTTTTTTCTCATCTCTACATTTGGATTTGGAGAACATGAAGGATGTGGGTAATTGCAACCCTCCTGGAGAATTTCAGCTTGTTGCTTTAAGAAGTTTTGTATAACCTTTCACATGTTCTTATGATTGGTTTGGTCTCCAAATGGCAGTGGAGCAGCATCTCACCAGAACAGCACTGAGACAAGAAAAGTTCAGCTATCCAAATTTAATGAAAAATTTACAATAGTGCTGAAAGTCTGTCTTTGAGACAGGCATTTATGAGTACTGCAAGGTGAACTCTATAAAGTCTGGGTAACTGAACAGTTGCTTAATCCAAATGTTAAAATTGTGGAAGTTATAAAATATTTAATAGATGCTGGCTCATATTGAGTTTGCGAGTTTCATGCATTCAGATGGTGAGGTGCAGTCTGGGCATCCTAATTGATGGCAACAGCCTCACATTGACAGCTGCCTATGTATAATGACTCACATTTAAGAAATGTGTTCATAGTTGATTTATTTACTCATTGAAATGAGAATATCTTTGGTGGCAGAGTTCCTTTTAAAAAAACCAGTTTGTTTGTAAACGTAAAGCAAAAGAAACATTGGAGAATTTACAGTGTATAATTGAAATCCTCATGACAGTTCTGTCTGGTTTGCTCTATCACTTTTTCTGGTCACCAAAATTCATGTAGGAATCAACCAAAACTACCTGCAAACCTCCCCCTAGGGAAAAAAGAAAAAGGGTGGAGGGAGAAATGGAGAAAAAAAAAAAAGTTCAAGGAAAACTATTTTTATATTCTTGTTTCAAATCTTATTCACAAATAAATCTGAATTTAATTCAAAATAAGTCAGTGCACCATCCCCATCTTTCAAGTTTAATCATATTAAATGCTCAACAGATTTCCAAATATTTCTGTTTAACTTTTTACTTTTCAAACCAAGGATCTATGAATGGCATTATTTTCCTCTAACACCAAGTAGAAGCAAAATAGCTTCGGACAAACTTTAAGTATATTATGTATCACCCCATAATCCATTCTGTTGCATTTACACAAGTAAAACCAGTGTGTACCTTCAGAGCTTTGTTTTTTCTTTTATTTACTTGATTTCAGAAACAAAAAAGTCATATGGAGATTAACACTATGAGCCAGCATGGGGACCAAACAAAAACTAGAAAAAAAGCAATTATGCTGCTGCTGGCATTCCTGCATAATGCTCAAATTACAAGGCTGTCAGTGCTTCCTGCCACATTTTGATTTTTATAAGCCACTTTTGTCTTCAGCTAAGAAGCATTAGAGTATTTTGTAGCTATTCTATACCCTGTACTCTTGTAGTTCAAATATTTAGAAAAAAAATCAGGTATTTTAATAAACCTCTTGACCATTGAAAGTACTATACAATATGAAATCATTAGAGACATTATTTCTATAAGCAGCACAATTTTATAGCTATATGGATATATCCTACTGTGGGTAACTCAGGGAATCCACCAGACACTGGATGAATGTCAGCATCACTGAAGTTATCTCTCCACTACTCCATAAGTTTGCCCATAGAAGTTGTGGAAGTTCCATGCCTGGCAGTGATCAAGGCCAGGCTGGATGGGGCTCTGAGCAACCTGGGCTAGTGGAAGGTGTTCCTGCCCATGTCAGGGGTTTGGAACTAATGATCCTTAAGGTCTCTCCCAACCCAAACCATTCTATGATTCTGTGATAACATAGGAAATCCTTAAGAATTGTGCAGTCTGGTCAGTGAGCAGCTCACTAGAGAACTTGTATGGAACAAACTGTTTGTGATCAAGGTGTTGAGAGGCAACAGAGTGACCCTACTCTTGAACCCCAGATGTCCGTCCAGTACCATCCGGAGCACTGAGGTAGTCGACAAGGCCATAGTGGCCATTAATTGTGTCTCTTATTAGTCCACAAAGTTAAAGGAAGAATAACAAAAAGCTGGGAGATGAAGAAGAGTTGTCTAGCAGAGTGTGGCTGTCCATCCATATGGCTGGAACCAATACAGGAAGAAATGCCAGATTTGTCTGGACACTGGAATACTCTTTTAGACACCTGAAGGAAGTTTTCTGAGTCTGATAAAACACTCATTATTGATGGTCTTCCTTTGACCACACCAGTGTAAAGGTCACAGCCTTTACACTCATTTCTTCTGTGAAACCAGTCTTTCTTTTATTTTAGGAGCACACAATTTTGTGAAGAGCTGAAAGGAATGTTTATGGTCAGTTGAATTTTTGGTTTATTTAAGTGAGAGGGAAAAAAAAAGTTTGATCCAAGCAAGGGTAATCTTTTCACAGTCCAAATCCTGTGTTTTTTCAGCTGAATTAGTTTCCCTTTCTTCTCTCTACAGTGTCTCCAGGGCTTCCCCTATACATCCACCATGGTGAAAAATAAATTGGCATAGTGACAAAAAAGTAAGGATGGCAACCCTCTCTGTGCTATGGAGTGAGAGCATCCATAGCCTCCTCTGCAGCCAGTCTCTCCATTTTCACAGGCAGAGTTCAGGGAAGGAATTAAGAGGAAAAAAGTTGCTCCTACTGTGGCCATGAAAAGTCAAGCGAGTCTCCAGGAAAGAATAGTAGTTCCAAGAGGGGATTTTCCCACAGAGTAAATTATTTGTAGGAGTCCCATGGTTTCATTGTAACGGTCCCGAAGCAGCAGTCTTCTTGGAGGATTGCGGTTGTGAGTCAGCATAGCAGGAAAGCAAGCCTTGCAAGAAGGCAAGCAGTCATTAAACTCCTTAACTCTCACTCATAATTCAGAGCTATGCTGATTTAACCAGACCTTCTTCTGTAGCTGTCTAAATTCTCATCTTTAAGAGTTTATTGAAAGAAAATGTCCTTCCCTCCTCCTTCCTAAGATGGTTTTAAAGTCACCAAATATCAGAGAAAAAAGCCTTTATTCTGCTCTCATGCAGCTGGCTTGTGCAGTGTCAATACTAATATTGATTCAGAAAGCATATTATGCAGTTGTTGATGAAATATTTGAAATTAGGTGGATAATGAAAATTTTGTTAGTGAGAAATTCAGTGTAAATTTTGATTTTCTCTCTGTTTTTAACTTTCACATCGGAGTGGAAGAAAAAAAGCATTACATTGATTTCCTTTACCTACTTGTTTAGTTATATTTACATATCTATCCCATATAACCATATTATTTTATCTATTGGTGGGTCTATGTGTCTATGTGTCTATCTATCTATCCATCTAGTACTTGTATACCTACCACTACACTACCTCACTGGTGGAGCTCTGCAAAAATCAGTGCTTCAGCTTGCTGTCAACAGGCAGCCTGCATGGCTTACTATGGAGAAACAAATCTGACAGTAATTACATGAAAGAGATAATGTGCAGAGTCTTTACGGAGACTTTGGTTACAAAAACGTATACAGCAGAAATATAAAGAATGAGATGTGACTGATGAATTAAATCACTGAAAAGTGAGTTGTCTTCGATTTGACTATATGAAAATACCTGAAAATTGCACTGAACTTAAAGAAGAGCTAGTAAAGCTGCTAAAACTTCTGAGGACAGCAAAGGGAGAAAATGCGTGTGAAGTAATAGTGCAAGTGATAATTTGAAATTGATATTGTTACATCAAACACTATATGTGTTGTAACAGATGGCTCGCCAACTGTATTTGATGTGAATGTAGGGTTAATTACAGTATTTGAAAAAGCATCTGGACACTCATTCTTTGGCATTTCAGTATGATGGGCATCAACAAACACCAAGGATGAAAATAATTCAGCAAAGCTTGAAGAAATGAGAAAATTTCAACAAAAATAGTAAACTTCAATATCTTGTGCAATGAGCAACCACAATTTCCAAATATGTTGGAAATAATTTATTCTGATTGGTGAAGCATATCAATATATGGCTGTTTAGCTACTGATAGGCAGCTTGATTTGTCATCTGTTGTTTGGGGAAAGAGAGGTTGCATGTGGCCTCTAAAGACCAGAATAATTCACAACTTACTTATGGCAAAGGCTTGGGACCTAATGGTTTTGTTTATTTTGATGTGCATTTGAATCATATTCTGAATTTCTTGAGGAATGGATTTAGCGCTACAGATGTACTATCCAACACCCAACTGCATTTAAGAAGCATGGAGTATTTCAGGACAGTGTTACCATTAAAGAAAAAATTCAAAAGATAGATTCTTTAACTCAGCTTTTTACAATATATTTAATTATTTTTGAAAGCAAATAATCTATCTTATTGCAAATCTAAACACAACTGATTCGAAACATTTCAGAGCTCCTTTCCACTGAAGACTTACAAAATATAGATATGTTCAATTTTAAGTAAAATTCAGTTTTACAAACAAAATATCCAAATTCACAAATGAGAACTTGGTTAGCAATTCTTAAATTGGAGATACAGCAGTTAATAGGATCAATCTCAAAAATAGAATTCAGGACCCAATATACTTGACTACTTGCTTAAAGACAACAAGGTGCTATAATTACATATTTCAGTATTTGTATAGCAACATATCCCTGAGTTCCTTTCATCTATACAGTATATGAAATTTGACTCAAGAAACTTCTACAATTGAAATGTGTGCCACATATACTGCACTGAAAACAAGTCAAGACCAAACAAACAATTGCATTGCCTCCTGCAGTAATGTCAAATGAAAAAATATTCTCTCCCAGGGGGGTATTATTGGTCTTACAGAATCTCTGGATGCATGTACAAGCTGCAAAAGTGAAGCAGTTGCCATCTGTCAGGAGCAAAGCCAGTTACACCTGTAGGTGAACCTGCACTCCTAAGAGACACCCTGAGCCCTGAAATGTGGTCAGAGATGTAGCAGTGGTACATAGTCTCCTGCCAGCCGCTGTCCCTGTCGGCCAGGCCAGGCTGTCCTCCCTGCTGGTTGGTGGTTGGCTCCAGCCCAGTGCCCAGCTCTCACCCAGCAGTCATGAGAGAGAAAGGTCTTTCAACTGAACCAACGCTCACCAAAGTCCCCTGAAATGAGTCACCCATGTCAGGAAGGATTTCCAGATCCTACAGTGCAGCAGAGGAAGCCAGGATGCTGCAGAGAACAGACATGGGGAAGTCAGTGCCAATTCACCTACACTGTACAGCTGAGCACAGTAATTACAGACATGGTGTGCAGCATGCTTGTTTATTTGCTGCTTTATATCACGCACTGTGTAATAGCCTGCAGGAATTCATTCTACCCCTAATTCAGTCTTAATTAGGATTATGCCTTTAGCTGGGTAAACAGCCAAAAAAGTTGAGAAGGGTGGGGGGAATAAATAAGCAATGCAGTATATTAAGCCATTGCCTCAACTAGTATCAGTCAAACTCACTTGTGCATCTAAAACTTTTGAATGGCAGTGAGAGAAAATTGAATTTAGTAAGAATTTGCTCTGGGTATAGTGTTGAATCACTCTGACTCCCACCTTAATTAAACTAATGCTCATGACAACAGCATGGGTAGGCAAAGGTGTGAGTGCACAGACCTCTCGGTGTCTTATGACTAAGTCTCGCTCCAAGCAATTGGCTATTTTTTAAAGATGCTACTACTCATTTTTCAGATCATACAGAAAATGGATTTACAGAAAAAATCAGGCAGTGAAGAAGAATTCAGACATTGAACATATCTGCTGATCTCTTCCTGGTAGGTGAAAATTAATAAATCAAGTAAGGCAGCCCAGATTCAGAGTGATAAGCTAGAGCAATCTCAAATGTCACATTCATTTATGGCCCTTAAGTCAACCAAGACTTTATCTAGGATGGTGATTCTGTTTTAAATGACCAAATACATCTAAATTATATGACTGCTTAGAAGGAAAAAGAGGATAGGTCTTTCATAGCCTCAGCTCTTCCATGTTAGGGAAAAAAACCAAACCAAAACAAAAAAACCCTCCTAATATGTGATCAAGCAAATGTTTTTATATTTGCAGCATAAGCTACTTTTTGTCTGAGCAGGTGGTTTGCTTTCCAGGCAAGGAAATAGAGGAAGCCAACACTTGTTTAACTTGGTAGGCAGTGACAAAAAGATACTGTGGAGAGACACTTGGCTATATATATATATTTTTTTTATTTTTTTTTCTGGAAAAGTGAGTGACTATAAAATATTCTTTTTTATCCTGGAGTCCCTATTTGGACTGTTTATTTGGAATGATAGTCTGTAGTTACATGTAGAAGAAAACGTTGTATCATGGAAAGAGCATTGTGCCATGCACTCTACTCTGCAGCTCTTGGGACAATAGTGCAGTCCCAGTCATAGCTATGGGACATTGTAGCTTGTGACTGGTGACCATGTGTACACATGGCTTTGGGACTCCAACTAATGCTGGGACAGGGGCAGCACTGGCCAGCTAGATAATTCTGACAATGGAAGCCTGCATAATGCATGAGATCTTTGAAAATCTCCATCTCCTAGTATTTTGCTTTTCCAGTGGTCTTTATCTTATTTCCTTTCTGTCACTGTTTTCTTTCCAGTAACAGTCAGAGGCACACAGCCTGTCATTATGTTTGAGGCCATGAAAGCATTTTCAGCAGTACTAGGTAAGTCTACCTATGATCAGTGACTTTAATGACTAGAAAAATAGTTTCTAAGGAAACGTCTGTTCAAAGGAGAGAAGAAAAACATGCACCTTATTAGAAAGGTTCACAGCATACCTGCAGAAGGTCAGGGTCTCTTGTGCATTTCCCTCACCAACTTCCTCCACCTGGGGATAAGAGGAAGCCTTTCCAAAGACTGTGCATAGTTTACAGGTCTAACTGTCAGCTGAGTCATGCTTCGTGTTGGACATTTAAAGAGATGCCATTATGAACATAATCCTCTCTGAAAGTTTTTTTTTTAATACAGGTAATTTCAACAGCTATGAAATAGAGAGAAAAACAGCACATGTGCCTCATTTACAAAGGATTTGACAGTGAATTCAATAACTAACTTCAGACTTTTTTTATTAGCTCCTATTTGGAAGGGTAAGCAACTTTTCAAAGCAATAGAACAACACTTTTCCCTCCTGCTTCCTTCCTGGGTTATTCACCACCCTTTCCCTCAGTTAAATAGCTTTGACTCTGTATCACTGTGTCACCAAGGGAAGACAATAGGACTCTGTCTAAAACTCTGCTGGCTGAAAGTACACAGAGCATTGTCTTCCCTCTGCAATAGATTTTTTGTAGCAGTGATGTAGCCTGTATGTGGGGCAAATATACAGCCCCTGTAACACCTCCTCCTGCCCACATGGTACCAACAGACTTCCTCAGGAGCTTTTATTACTGAATGGAAATAGTGGATGAGGACAGACTTGTGGCTGAGAAAGTCTACCAAGAAGCTGAGGTCAGTCCCTAGCAATGCTTTTCTGGTTATTTTTCACAAGTTCTAGTTCAAGTGCTCAGCTCAGCTGAGCAGGACAAGAATTGCAACAAATCCTGGGCTTCTGCACAAGGCTCTCCCCAGACCTGCCTCATCAGCAATGGAAAGGCAGCCCCCCCAGGGAGAAGCATGATCATAACACCTCCTGGCTTCTGGATTTAAAGATCAAGGAGACCTTTAGCCATGTGAGAACTGACACTCTGGGGCAGCCCCTGGAGGGGCTGTTGTGCTGCACAGCCAGGCCTGGATGCAGGCAGAGCTTCAACCCACCAAAAGCTAGAAGGGCCGCAGGTTTGCTAGAAGGTGGCAGCAATCAGTGACCCACCAAGTCAGTGACCCATAGCGTGTGCCCCCCCACCCTGTCCCAGAATGCCGAAAGTGCTGGGACCCTTCAGCCAAGTTTACATGGCTGAGTTAAGGACTGCCAAGCAAGCCTCACTCTATTTAGCTTGATAGAGATTAAATTATGTTTCTCACTTTATTTTAATGTATTTAATGTTTATTTCTATATGTGCATGAGTACTTAATTTGGCATAATTATTAAGATGAATTGCAGCTAACATTACAAGAAAATTGTAACTTGTCATAAAACAAGTGGGCCATATTATAACAGAGCTGCTACCACACAGAAATACTTGGCTAGAATAGCTTAATAACACAAATAAATCCACACTTCCCAACATCATACTTCTTTGGGGAGTTGATTAATTATTAGGAAGTAAAATGCCTAACAAAGTAGGATATATAAAAATATCTCCTCACATCAATAAGATTGTAAATTTTAACTCTATTTCATGACAGCAAGTGTAAGCAAAAATTACACACAATGCAATGAGCTGAATGAATTAATAAGCCTAGGGCTTTTGTTGCTAGAAATACTTTGCTCTGTATTATAATCAGTCATTGTAACTGATCTCAGCTGCAATTTAGGTTTCTTCTCACAGTTTATAAGTGACAGACAAGTGTTTGTGCCGAAGAGGCCTTCCAACAATGTTAATCTTCAGCCTTTCCTATCTGTCTGAGGCCTGACCTTCAGCATGCAGGTCTTTTCAATACACTAGAAAGATAGAGTTGTTGCTTTCACCTCTTTTCCCATTCTCTTCTGCCTCCTGCAACCCAGTCCTTACTGTCTTTAGCCTTTATGGTCTTCCACAGTTTAGTCACCAAGGTACATCTTCTCATGGAGTTGAGAAACCAAGAATGTTGAAGACAGAGGCAAGGAATTTGTCAAGCATCTCTGCCTTGTTCATGTCCCTGTTTGTGAGGTGGCCATCCTCATCTTGTAATGCTATATTTACACTGCCTATTGCCATTTTTATATTTGAAAAAAATCTTTTTATTGTCCCTCACAGTTCCATCTGGCTTCAACTGCAGTTAAGCTTTTGCCATATGAATTTTCTCCCCACAATGGCAAGCAGCATTTCTGTATTCTATCATGTCACCTGACCTTGCTTCCACTGGGCATACACTTTCTTACCTTTTTCCAAGAGAAGATACCTGTTCAGCCAAACTGGCCTTTTGCCTCACTTGCTTGACTTCTGACCTTTGGGAATTTCCTGCTCCTATGCCCTTAGGAGGTAATGTTTAAAAAGTGACCAGCACCAATGGACCCCCAACACATCCAGGGGACCTTACTTACTAATTCCCTGAGCAGCCTGAAGTCAGCTCTCCTCATGTCCAGAGTTGAGGGATTGCTGGCGCTTTTCCTCTTATCAACAGATTTTTAACTCTATCTCTTCCTGACTCTGAATACAAGTTTTGTCATCAAATGTTCAAAAAAAATTTCTCAGCCACCAAAAATCATGTACTTGTCTTTAAAGCCATGAATTTAGAAACCAAGTGTCCTTTGAGTTCTTGTATTTTCTTTCTGCTTGAAAAATGCATGTTTAATTTACTCACAGCTTCAATCTTTTCTTCCTAGAAAGGAGGACTGAAGGTTTACTTTTTTGTTTAAATAAGTGTTTTGCAGTGCAGTCACATTAAGCTACTGAGATACCACATGAAGCACTTTTCTGTTATGGAGTAAACACTGAAATCCCTACAAAGACAACATACAAGTTAATGGAACACGCACAAGTCACGTATTATAACTTCTTTGCTGTCACCACTACAACTGCAGGCATGCTGCTACTTTTGATGTTTTTTCTTTCACAGGCTGATTTTCACCATTAGCGAGAGGGTCAAGCACACCAAAACTCTGTCTTTTGCCAGGACACTTGCAAAGTTTCCAACACTTTTACTAGAAAAATGGTTACATGATATGATATATGATATGATATGATATGATATGATATGATATGATATGATATGATATGATATGATATGATATGATATGGAGTAGCCATCCTAATTTATCACCCAAGGCTTTATTGCTGGGGGGCAGTTCTCTGTCTACTCTCTATCTACTCTCTGTCTACTATGACTGTGCCTCTGAACTCTCTGCAGATGGGGCTGCCATGGAGTCATTAGACCTGGACATTTGTCCAAGCTGTGAAGGATGCCAGCACTCTGCTTTGGCACTCTATTGCATGGGCAGCTGGTCCTAGTGTTGCTAAGTGGCTGATTTCAACAAGCCAGTCATGTGTCTCCACATCACTCATTTATTCCAGGAGTGGAGAAGGATAAAAAAAGCATTTTATGACCAAAAAAAAAAATACTATTATGGGAAACACAATCTCCTCATTCAGATGCCCTTATGTTAATGTACAAAAGCCAGCAATGCTATTAAAAAGATATTTTAAATTAGCTACATTTTATTTCCTGCACCTCCAATGTCAGCATTTTTGTCTCCATATATGTAGCCAAAGTTGCTAGAAATCTCATTTTATGGATGCATTTCTACCTTCATTCTGTTACTGCTTGATTTTGTACCCAGGGTGAAAAACACACTGAGATCTGTATTTAGTTTCACCTTCATGTTGTGGATGCATATACAAGCTTAATGCTGTATGTATCAGTCTTCTAACAGGTTTAATGAAATGGCTGCTCAGGCTGACTATTACTCCCACAACTCCCACAACTGTGCTTTCTGTTCCAGCTAGCCTTGGGACACAGAGATGCCCAGTACAGCAGGACTTGCCCAAAGTGTTTTCAGGCTTAACAGACAAGGCAGGAGGGTCCTTGTTGATTGCAGGGTCCATGGTCCCTGTTTTCAATGTCAGGGCTGATTTTCATTAGGCAAAACTGGAGCTTAAACCACACCTCCTACTTGTTAGGCTGAATCTCTGATTTTGTACTACCATACTAACTAGATCTCTAAAAATATCAATCCATTGTTGGCAGGAAGAAAAGCATGTAATGTCATAAAAGTTCAACTCCACCAACCGTAGTGGGGATTTGATGCTTCCAAGGCAAACCAAAAGAGACATGAAACTGCAACCCAGCCTAGGCAACTACACATTGACAAGGATTTCTTCTATATTTAGCATTTTGGAATATGAGAATTACTTCATTATGCATTTTACTCTTATGTAATGAGAAAAAAAGGAATCACAGATGACAACAGGATGAATTTGGCTTTTTCTGTATTTATTTTTTTGTTTGTTTCTTTGTTTGTTTATACATTTTGGGGGCCACTGGATATTCAGGGTACT
The DNA here is from genome assembly GCF_965231275.1 of Zosterops lateralis. Lineage (NCBI taxonomy): Eukaryota > Metazoa > Chordata > Aves > Passeriformes > Zosteropidae > Zosterops > Zosterops lateralis. The sequence continues at coordinate 32,901,368 of NC_139762.1, read as the reverse complement.
AACACTGAAACAAAATATGTAGTGTCTTAAAAGTCTTGCATTGTAAAACAAAGCTTCACTGATGCTTGTTTTCAAAACAGGGCTGATCTTCTTGGCAACAAGTAAATAATGACAACTCAGCACAATTGAAACCAGATGACCTCATGGAAAAATGCAGTCCTTCATGAATTAGGATAGTTCCTCTAGAGTACACAGCACTATACTTGGCTAAAGCAACAGATCCCAAAATATAGAGAGCCCTCTGTCACATTGTTCCTACATGGGAAAAAAATTAAGAAAAGGCACTTTAAAAAATAGGTAATCCTCAAGGCAGACAACTCAATGATGCTGCCAGTTTTGCTGGAGCAGTGAATCCATATGAAATAAAGGACTGCCAGCACCCCCTTGCCAACATCCTAAGTGCCTCTGCATCCTCCCATTCTGAAGTGCTCTGCCCAAGTCGAATTCAAGGTCATGGAGCTTCATCTTCAAGGCACTTCTTATCTTGAATGTCACTCCAGAGTTCAGGCTCTCTTTGGCAACTCTTGAGATCCACATGACAGTTTTTCTAGAAGGCTGAAGTTTGCAGAACAGAGAGTGGGACAAATCTCTCAGCCTCAGGTGTAAAAAGACCATGTAAGGAACTCCTAAGGACCAACACAAAATGTTGAACAGTAAAGTTGTTGAGTGAGGTTAAAAAAGAACAAGTAAAGGCATATAACAGTCATTTGTCGCACTGAATTTTCAAACTTCATAGAAATATCCTTGAGTAAGGGGTGAATGGATCTTTGTAAGAACATGCAAAGCACAGACTTTGGGCACTTGTATGGGCTGAAGCATTCACTGATCACATGTCTCAGGTAACTCATGCTTAAAGAAATGGATTATAGTTTTTGAGACATTTGTGGACTTGCAGGAACTTCAGATGAGAATTCAGGCCTGGTAAAATAAGGTACAGTATGGTACAATCTGCTCTATACCATCAATCATGACAAAGAACCTAAGTTAAATCCAGGCAACTGCACTGTGAGAGCATCCAAAGAAAATATTTTGGTCATATTCTCTGAGATAGAAGGATATCAATCCAACTTCTGGTAAAGAAGCAGCTTTGGTTATGACAACGGATCATAACTGTCTTAAGCTAAAAGAAAATTTGTAGTAATGTGATGTGATTTGAGGAGAATACATCATACCCATAAACTAGGTAAGCTTTTGCCAGAAAGATCCTGCCCTGGTGAAAATCAACAACTCATTTCTAATGCAACACTGATGTATTCACATAACTGGTGAGTTGAGGTAACCATAAATGTCCACAGCTTTTCTGGTGTAAGGAGAGAAGTTTCACATGCCAGAATTCCCATCCAAGCAAACAGTTCTGGTAATACACAAGTATGTGCAACCCAATCCTGAACTAACTAAACTTATGATTTGGCTGGACAAAACCAAACCCCAAACCCTTAGCTGGCCTTTTGCCTCTGGCTCTCTACACTACTGTTTTCTCCCTGCCATTGCACTGAGCTACCTTTCCCTTGTACCCCAACACTGCTATGCATCAAAAAGATGAGCTGATTACCCTTCACTGAGTTTTTGTAGCTCCAGGTGTCTGTCAGACATGCTCTGGCTACAGCTGAGCAGGGTAGAGAGGCCCAAGTGTAAGAAAAAAATCCCAAGAGTCCTTTGAAGCCCTTTGCTCTAGAAGCAGTTCAACTGAAACAGGATGTTTGGTCTCAGAGCATGCCAGCAGTACTGACTGCTGTCTGGTTTTCAAAGCTTCCCCTAAAACTGTGCTGAGATGCTGAGCCAAAGGCTGGAGAAGACTCTTTTCCCAGTAATGAAGAGCTAAATGGCAGAAAAGTGAGAGATGCTTTCCATGGTGAAGAGAGAAGGATGAAAAAAAGTTCTACCCTGATTTTAAAAGCCCTTCTGACTCTAAATGATTTTTATTCATGCTAAGTATGCATGCCTGACCTACAATTTTTATTCTTTTTAGTTGACAATAGCTTACTCATGGGTGCAGAAATGCTTATGATAACATTAGGGAAATCCAGCCTAGGTCCAACCAGACCTGTCAGTTTATGTCTGAAACTGCTGTGCAAATGCCACGGTGCTACAGCTGAAGCCAGTAGTCACCTGCAGCTGTGTGGCATCAAGCCCAAGGTAAGAAGCTTTGGCAGTGCCTAACTTGGCAGGGCAGCTCAGTACCAGCTTGGCTGAAGCCACATGTCTGTCCCCAGTCTGTCACCACTCTTCAGCCTTGCTTCTGAGAATGGCCTTTAGCCTGGAGTCAGTGCAAAGGGCATGCACCTCAGCAAGTTCTGGACTGGTGCTCGTGCTGTGCCTCTACCTGAGCCAAAAAGCATGAGCTGTATAGGAAAGGATGAGAGGCACCACCCAAGCTGCCACAGCAGTGGCTCAATTCTGTTATTATTATCCAGGTTTCCTGATTTTTTCCATTCCAACCCTTTCCCAGAGGTAGCAGTATCTATACACATGCAAGCTGACATGCTGCTCTCTAGGATGCTTAGATCAATTCCTGATTAGCCTCAGTCCTCCTACCATTCTCTTTCCTCCTTCTGCTTGTTGGTTGCTCAAGCAACTGAGTCTTTGCTGAAGCCAGGTTTGAAAAGTTAGTGCTAATCTGTTTTTGCTTTGAGCATCAATGAACAAATGTATAATATAGTTACTTAAGACTGGCTGGGTGCCATTAGTCACACACATGGTTGTCTGGCACTCTGCAGAACTGGCAATGGTGACTGGAAAAAATAATAAAGACATTTATATTTTTATTAAGGGAAGATCAGCTGAATAACATCCTGGTGATATAACAAAATGCCTTGACTGTCAGAGGAACTTAAAAAGGTCTAGACTCTAATGAAAAAGAGTTAAAGCACATTAACATTCAGCAACTGCGATGATACTGAAGCAAGGAAACAAAAGCTGTCTAGACCTTTATGATAGGGCCTTTTCTCTCCTTCTCTTTTTTCAATATTTCTTCCTTGCCTGTCCCAGCTGCTACCTGCAGCAATAGTGTCATATTCCTGGTTTTCCTGTGGTCACAGTGCTGAATTCTTCATCACATACTGCATATGTGTACGCAGTATACGGCTAAGTATAAAGCTAAGGACTCTTCTGAGCCATGGTATTCTAACTGGAGGTATTCAGAGCATCCCGAATCAGGTTTTTTAAAATAATTTTTGTTTGAGGTAAAATTAATTCAAAAAGCCACTCCAAGGCTTGTTGGAGTGGAATGATGTGTAGTCTCAGATGAGCTGCAATTACCCTGAGCAGTCAAGAGTCAGATTTATGAGTCCCTCATTAGAAAGAGTCTCCTGGGTTTTCCAGGCTGAAGGGTCAGGGCTTCAGCTGCTGCTTTCCCCAAACAGGGCACTGCTTGCATCTGGACCCATGTTGGCTGTTGGTTACCTCACCTCTCCCTTCCTAGGGAAGAGAGGGGTGGTGACCCTGGTGGGTTCCACTTTATGCCACTGAAACTTTATCTTTTTCCCAATGTGTGTGTGTGTGTGAATGTGTGTGTGTGTGTGTGAATGTGTGTGTGTGTGTGTGTGTGTGTGTGTGTGTGTGTGTGTGTTTGTGTGCGTATGTGTGTGTGAGTGCAAGCTCCTCTGGCACCTCTGCCCAAAGAATGCATCCTGCATTGCACTTTCTTTCTAAAGGCCCAGTCTTAGTATACACCTTAGATTCAGAAATCCTATGGTTTGGGCAGTGTATGGGCTGGGGCATCACCTCCCTGAATCCATTATTCCTCTTGATAAGGTGGCTGTAAGGCATGTAGTGAGACAAAAGTCAGGCTGAGGGAATGAAATGAACAGAAAGCTGGGAATGGTAACCAACAAGCTTTGTATTTTTATTAGGTTGCACAGCTGTTCTCTTTGTCTTCCTAATGCTGTTGATCTTTTTAAACTATAAGTTCTTTAATAAGCAGGAGTTATTTTCATTTTCTGTGTGTAAAGGGGATATATATATCATATCTAAGTAGCATGTATGATAGAGGAACATGAAGAGTCTTTAAGACTGTACAGTCCTCCCTGCCTTGAGATTATCCACATTTATGTAAAACAGGATGATCTCCATTTCTTGTTTTAAACTGTAGATTTTCTTACACATTTTGTTCCACCATTCATCTTAGACATCCCTGGATTTGCATGTACAAACATTTTTCAGATTACAAAATGACAGCTTCTGCCTTTAAAAAATCTCCCATGGGAAATAAAAGTTCCCTATGCTACCTATCAGTGCACAAAGTCATATGCCTTGGACCTCAAAAAATAAAATCATACTCAATATTTCAGATCTGAAAAGTGCACGGGGAAAACTTAAATCAGAACAGATAGGATGAAGGGGTTAATTGACATGAAGACTAGCACAATCCTGAACATATTGATTGTTGTAAGGTTTTCATTAGCAAACAATTAGCAACACCCACACCAAATAAAATGAATTTCTAAACAGCAGGTAGTAATAACAAAATACATTCCTTAGCTGAGAGTCATTAGAAGGTAGAGAATGATTATCCATAAAGAGAGGATTAGTAAAAACAGAAACCCCTGATGTAGCAAAGGGAGCCTCAGCAGGCCAACTGCCTAGATTGAGGTAATAATCCCACATTTTCTTCAAAGAAATAATAAAAGTAAAAAGAAAGATCAGAACCAATAAAAGAACCTCTTTGCATGATACAGTGTGCATGGATAAATACATGTGCCTTTTAAACAATCTTTTCTAACAGGGAAACAAAAAAGAATCAGCAGTAGGGTTCGGTAATATTTAAAGAGACCCAGGAACTGATAATGCCACTTTTGTACCTGTGTAATTCCACTGGCTTCTTGATTTATAGCAATCGGAGTAGGAGGAGAATCTGGATGCACACGGTACAGTACAGTGTGCTACAGGACAAATTGTTGTTCACTGTTGTTTTTCTGCCTGCTGGGGGGCAAACAGAATGAATGAATTGGTCTCTTCAGGGTTTTTTTTAAATTTTATTTTTTCCCCCTTAGGAATGTTTTAGATCCCGGTTATTTTCTTGCCTTAATATTAATCATTGTCTCATCTGGTTAGTGCGGGGAAGAGCACGGTGAAAGTTTGCCGAGTTTGAGCCCGGCCGGAAGGTTTCCCATCCCTCCGGAGCAGCATTGCTGTGGCAACAGGTAACTCGGAGAGAGAGGAGAAGCCGTTCAGGGCCCAGGGCCCAGGCACAAGGGTTCTTCTATCGGTTCCCAAAGCGCTCGGTCCCACTGGGATGGTTCAGGCAGGTTTCCAGTGTGAATTAGGCTCCGGCGGTCCACTCTCCTCTCAGCTCCACAGGACCTGTCCTGGCAAAGCGCAGGGAGCTGCACCAGCATGCTGCAGAGGCGTCCAGATCCCTGTGCCTTTCAGCTGGGCACCTCGGATCCCAGGCTTCCCCATGGAAATTCCAGTGAAGATCCAGGCCGGGTTCTCACCCCTAGGTTGTGCCTTGGCTGACACTGGTGCCCCGGGCCGGGCTGTGGCGGCGGGGACATGATGGCGGCTCCCGCCTCCTCCCCGGCCCCGGGCGGGTCCTGCTCCTGCAGTGCGCGCCGCCTCCATCAGGTGGCGCCATTGCCGCGGGCCCGGCCCGGCTGAGGCGGCGGAGCCTCACCCTGTCCCTGCTCCGGCACCGCTTGGCCGGGTCAGCCTGGGGACATGAACGGTGAACCAGAAACCAGCGGCAGGAGCCAAGAAATAGGGGAGGACACCTTTTATTCGGTGTACCGGAGAGGGAGGATTTATAGGGAAAAGTAGCTGAGATTTGTGCCAGGTGGCTTTGACCTGGAAGATTGGCATCTGACATAAGTCACTCGAAAAGGTGTGAGGAGGATTATCTCCAGCCCTGTGATATCTTCCAGATAACCCCCAGCCCTATCTGCTGCCGGTGTCAGCGTTCCCTGGCGTTCCCAATCCCACGATGGTGCTCGAGGCAGCAGCAGCAGCAGCTGAGCTGTCCCCGCCTGCTGTCGCTGCCTGGCTGCTGGCGGCTGTCACCCCTCAGCCGCCGCCACAGGGCGCCATTCTGCCCGGGCCCATCGGCTGTGGTGGCTCACAGGAGCTGAAAGGAGCTGTAGCTACTGCAGCGGCTCATCTGGGGGGAAACAACTTCGGGGCCAAAGGTGAGAAATGAAGAGCCACCAACAAAGCCTCTCAAAGCACTCACTGCATGCCAGGGCTGCTCTGCACCCTGTGACTTCTCTGCACAAGCATTAGATCAGATTTAGGAAAACATCTGCCAGATTCCTTCAGCTTCTACCACACTGAAATTGCAGGAGACTTTGAGCTTTACGTGCTCTCAGAGCTCTAGTTTACAGTGAAGGACTAAATTAACAAAAGGTGCTAGTCAGGAAAAGTCACCTAGATACATTTAGTCAATCTGTGGCATACAGAACTGGAAAACTATGCTCTAGGAATGGGCAGTTACTATCAATGAAGTCAAAACAGGTCCCTGTCCTACCACAGAGCTTTGGCCATGGCTCAAACAATGTACTGCACAGCCATCAACCTCCATAGCCCCCCTAAAGGAGAGCAGATATTCCTGTGCTAGTGATGCTGTGCTTCAGGACTGTCCTTTTTGCACACCCGGTGAACCATGAACTTGGCACACCAAGAAGAGCCCAGATCTGGGCCAGCCTGAGATGCTCACCAAAATCTCCTCCAGATGAAGTGTCTTTTTACAGCCCCATTCAAATGCATGGGAGGGCATGAGCAACTCCACCCTCAACAAAAGCTTATGCACAAGCAAAATCTCCTGGTGATTTCCTCCCACCTTGCTCCCTCCTACGGTTCCTCCTGGAAGAGGGGGCAACGAGGCCCATTATTTATTTAACACCAGATTGCTCAAAAAAGAGGTTTGAGCTGACTGTATAAAGAAAAGTAGGTTTCATTACCTGTAGTGCTTCACATTTCAGAGGAGCTTGTATTGTTACACAGTTTGAATTGTTTGACAATATAATTATTATTATTAGTCCATAATGTACACTAACAGGTCTGGCGGTGAAAGGCTGTATATTAATGCACAGTAACTATGTTTCTCTGGAGGGAGTTAAACAAAACTGTAACTAGGGTCAAAGCTGTGTCTTTGCCTCCATCTGCTAGAAACCAGGCATAGTTGCCTAAATTTTAATTACAAAATAATAAAACAAAAATATGGTACATTTTGCACTGGAGGCTAATTTTATAGCTAACCATGAAATATCTAATATTGGAAGGCTCTAACGTTAAAGGTTACTGTAGTTTGCCTTTGAAAATATACCTGATAAGAACCTCGAATTGGAACTGAACTAATAATCAAAAAAGAATGGCATAGCCCAGTGAACTAATTTTTACACCTTCTCTCTTTCCACAGGTTCTGATAATTTCTTGGCGAGGGCTGTTAAACCAATATTTTTTTCTTAGTAAAGACTGACAAGTTTCTGGAGCTCTTCTATAGCCACACTAGTTTCTGGGAAGAAGAGATAAGCTCTTTCCTATTTGCCAAACAATGATGGCAAACAAAGCAGCATTCTACAGGAAGCAAAATGATTTTGAAAATGTGTAGTTTATTGGCTTGGCTCAAGGCTGCCTGCTAGACCGAACAAGCAAATACATTTTATTCATATTTCTCTATAATGCATGTTTCAGTACAAAGTACAGGCATTAAGGTGCAGGTACAAAACTGGTTTCAGGGTGACTGGTCTGTTTTTTTCACAGTAAAACAATTGTGTGGTTAATAGTGCTGGAGATACAGCATGCTAATAAGTGCCCTGAAGGTATTCTTCCTACCTAGCCTCCAGTCAGGGAAGCAGATAACAAAGTGTTTAACTCTTGGGATACAAAACAACTGATGGCTGTGATTGCAATGCACTCTGTGCCTTCTTCTGGGTCTCAAAACCATATAAAACATCACAATTCCTAGAAAGAAGTTGTACCCTTCAACAAACTAGTTAAACTCAGTGAGAAATGTGCAGGAGGAGGAAGATGGTGGCTAGAATGTAGGAACTCAAGGGGTGGTAACTCAGCCTCTTGAAGGATCTCTGTCAAAGTACTTGCGAAACTCCGTTTCTGACAACACACATGTTTAGGCCAATTCAGATCTTAATTCTTCCTAGTCTGTTCAACATCCTGCTACAAATAATCTTTTGCTTCCCTTCATTTGGCAGGTGTGCACACACAAACAAGTTCCTCTGTTCTGGCAGAGCTGGAACCCATGCTACTTTGGACTGATCCAAACATCTTAGGCAGCCATGACATTCTGTGCCATTTGAGACCACCTTATGCGCACACTGCTCAGCAAGTTTTGCTGTAAAAAATTAGCAGGCTTAGTAGTAGTAGAGCCTTGGCTCTGCAAGGGCCAGAAGGAAAATGTATGCAGTAGTGATGTTGCTCCATCACCCGAGTTATCCTGAAGAAATCTTCCTTTCTGACTAGGTTTCCTGTGAGCACTGACAAGCTCAAATCACAGTTTTGCTGATGCCAAGCCGTTGTTTTCAGGAGACATAGGACTACTGCTGTGGCTGTTACCACCTTGTCTTTGCTGGGATGTGAGAACACTTCTCACAAAGTCCTACCTTGCAGTCCAGCTGTAAACTTCAGATGATGAAAGGAGATTAGCTGCCAAGAACATATGAGAGAAGAAGGGAAAGGGGCACTGGGCTGATGACTTACTGCAGGAAAGAAGTGATCAGTGAAGAGAGGAAGGTAAAAAGAGCCATTCTACCAAGGGAGAGAAGTTAGTGTCCTGCCAGCTGTGCAGAGAAAGCAAGCCAATCTGGAATCAGACCAAAACTGCATAAGTAAAGAAGTATAAGGCAGAGAGCTGGAGCTCGTGCAGACCTGTCTCCACGCTTGCATTCTCTATGTGGCTACAGGGAAATAGTCTTTCTTTGTGTTCCTGCCTGTTTCCAAGGGAGGTAGCATTTGAGAATAAATATTTAATGTCAGCCAAGAGTTTGAGTTCCACAAACGCAGTTAAGTGTTTATTCCTCAGCCTGGGTCTTTGCTTTCTTGGAGCAGAGTAGGTACAGAGCCTGTCCTGGAGATGAGCCAAGCCAGGCATTACCACCCTTTTTGTGGCATGCTTCCCCATGAAAAAATTTCAAGCTCTTGTTGCTGTTTGCTGTGGCATGTGAACAAAGGGCTCCTCTGCTGTCCTGAGGGATTTAGTAGATTTGGTGACTGATTTGCCACTTTGTAACAGGAGCTTTCCGAAAGAAATCCAAGCGTAGATATCCCTCTCTCCATGTTCTGTCATTTAACCTGGATATATGGCTTTTAACACTGTTGCCAGTTGCCTTGAGGGCTTATTTTGTGAAGCTCTGTTCAAACATGTAGAAGAAGGTTCTGTCGCCATCAGGCAAAGCTCTGTAACTCACCTGAAATATGTAATGACAGAATATACCATCCACCAAGGATATATAACTGTTCTCTTTGGTTTTTTGCTTGTGCTTTAACGTCTCTCAAACTGTTTGAACTTCCAGTCCGTTCCTCTCTATACTAGATTCCACCAGTACCTGCTGCCTTATGAATTGCTCAGAAATACAGTCAGTTTAAAGTGTGTGCTTACAGGAGAGTGATTACTGGGGACAACTGAGTATTATTAATGTTGCAAAAGGATAGGCAGGATCAAAAGGCTTCTCCTGTTCTGACCAACCAGCCTTTGTTCCTGCAGGGGGCAACTTTAGGAGCATAACAGAGGTCATGACCTGTCATGAACCTGCAAATCTTGCAGATTGCAGCCCTTACTACATCTCTTCTGGAGAAGGGGATGTGTTCTTTTTGAAAACTGGGTGATAGCTACTTAGCAGGACACACAAGGAAGGGAGGATGTTAGAACATGCAAAAGGAGTCCTAGGATTGAGATTTTGTCCCTCAAGGAGTATGCAGAAGCTTCTGTATGTTTGTGGGAAATACAACCTTGCCTTGACCAATTCCTTTGAGCTCTACTTTTGGTAAGGGCAGGTAGAGGTGTGTGCACTTCACTTAATTACTACCTTACCCTCCTTGGAAGCACTGAGCAAGCTTTATTTGTAATGAGTTCACTCCTGCAACAACAACAGCAACAGAAAAAAAATGATATCTATCTCAACAAATGACAGAAAGACCTTAAATATAGAGTACTTTCCTAATTGTATGGTAGCATAAACCTAACTCTCTCTAATAGATATACCCATAAGTCTTTGGAGTAATAGATTGCCTTTTTATTAAAGGTAGAATCTGCTCTGGAGAGTCTTTGCACTGATACAATGGAGAGGATAGTTCTAGTTATCAATAGCAAAAAATAAAAGGAAAGAAGAGGAGCTATTCCTACACTAGGCTCTGTTTTTACATTCTTGACTTCCTTGAGCCACAGTGCAACACAACAGACTAGGAAAATGTTTTTAAAACACAACTAATTACAGTGAGTTCAGTTTTGTGCCTTGTAAGACCAGATGGAGAATTCTACTGTGCTCCATTGTTTTGGTCAAAGAATGCATGCAGAAATTTTTCAATAAGATTCTGCCTGCCAGTAAAGTCAGGAGCCTGAACAGCAGGTATTTCTCAGCTTAGGTACCTAGGGCTCAAGACTGAAAGAAAGTCAGATGCAACTTGATAGACTCATCAAATGATTCCCTTTGGGCCACATATCCTCTCCTTGCCCCAAAAGTAAATCACAGTGGTTTGGGAGCAGAGATGCAATCAGGACATCTCTTGAAATTGTGACTCTTCCTAGATTTCCCAGTTAGTGAGTATTGCATCTCCATATTCCCCTGAAATCCAGAACCAGGTACTGATAAATTACCAAGTAGGCTTTTGCAAGGGTTTGAGCTTATTGCATTCAGTGCTGTTAGTACCTTTTAAAACTTCCAAAACATTGTTAGAATCACAAAGCACTTTGATGTATTTTTAAAAGAGCTTTTTGATTTCACTTTAAAGTGATTTGAAGGACTGGAATGATTAGCAGTCCTGTGGACTGGATTTAAGGTGCACTTTAATTAATTTACATAGTAGACAAGATTTTCCAACTTTTCTGTAGTAGAATATAAATTCTCTTGACTTGTGCAACTTTTAAATGCAGAGGATAAAATTCTTTAGCATGCTTCTGGGAGGCAGACAGTCCTTCTCATGAAAGCTATGTGGTTTTGAAACTATTCTAGGAAGACAATATTGAAAATCCTTTTATGGTGGAGTACATTAAGCATGTTACAAGAAGGAGTATGACACAGTTGGCTATAAAACAAGGAACAGAACACCTACTTCCCAAACACCACATTTCTAATGAAATACACTATTTCTTGGTAATTTCTCCCATCTGTTGTGAGAAGGGTTATCTGCTCCTTTAGAAGATGAAGGACAGATAAAGCCCAGGAGAAAAAGTTAAATCAAATAAGCTAACTCCACTGGGGTAATGTCCAGCTCTGTATTTGCAATTTGTGCTCCAGCCGGTGACAAAACATAGACAGATCCAACACAGGCAGTCCTGTCTTACCAGACACTGAGCACTGGCACAAGTCTCATCTCTCCAGTGATAAGGCACAAGAGATGGTGGCAGATACTTTTTAAGGAGTGTGGCTCCAGATAGCTTTTCTTGAGGGAGGGTGTATGGTTCCTTGCTGAGCTTCCCAACACTCCTTGTTGATGGGAAAGCCCATCACACCACAGCCACACACTGCATCCCCTCAGCCAGACATGGGAGGCCTGGCAATGACCTTTGACATCTCCTTGGACAGATTGCTACAGCTCCTTGTCTGTTCAGTTTGGAGGGAAGCCACATCTGGCTGAAGGTTTTATGATGTCCTCAGGAGGTATGTGGTGATGGCAGATTATCATTTGACAATTCTGTTCAATCTTTAAGAAAAAAGCGAAAAGTATTAATGATACTAATTTCTTCTAGACCAATGCCAGCAGGCTGTAAGTGTACCTCAAGATATTAGACTATGTCCAGAAGAACTGGAGAAACAAGGCTGTTACCACAAGACTGGGCTGTAGGGAGAAGGTGCCTCAGTGTAAGTACCACTTTGTGCTCTGTCTAAATTAATTCAGGAGCTTTTTGAAAAGTGGGGTGAGGGACAGAAGTCCTTTATGCTAAGGACAGCCACCTTATTCCCAGATGCTAGAATTGAATGTGAGCCAGAAATAAAGCAATTTCTCTAAGAGACTATCTCTCCAACACAGAGGCATTTGTCAAGGCATAGCCCAGCTACCAGAAAATAAAGCACAGGGAAATGCGCAAGATCAAATGCAAAACCTAAATCATCTGAGACCTGAGACAGTAGAGTGCCATGGCTGTCAGTAAGGTCCCACTGGCAGGAGATCTGGGGGTCCTGAGGACCTCTTGTCTCACATCATCCCCTCTGGGACAGGGCAGTGCAGCCTCTACTGTGAGTTTCTGGCTGGTGGTCACAGCAAGGCAGAATGTCATAGCAGGGTCAGGGCTGGGCTTGAATATTATATAGCTATCCCAAGAGATGTTTTGAGGAAAAGAGGCAAAAGTAGAAAGCTTATTCTCTGCTCCTGTGTTTTTGTCTCCTAGTTCTCCCCACCTTCAGATCCATGCTGCTTTGGCTCAGTTGCTGGCTTCTGTTTGCATTTTATCCAGCCCACTCTGGCATATTGTCTTGGCTTCTTCTCCTTCTGTTGCAAAGATTTAGTACTATTAGCAAGTCCTGGTAATAAGTTAATTCCACTTTCAATTTAGTGGCTGTGGAAAGAAGTAAGACACTTATAATTTGGCTGGGAGAACCCAGGTGGCACAACACTCTGAGTCACATAAAGGCAAATCCTGACACTTTTACCTCATAGTGCATGATGCTTTGTCTTCACGTCTTCTACTCTTGTGGCTCCAGACATGAATGATACACCTGTTTATTATGTTATCTAATGTGCAGTGCCATTAATAATAGTACATTACTGCTTGCAAACTTTACATATTTCTCCTGTGTGAGCTTCCAAAAGGCAATCAGAGAAAGGGGTAGATTACAGAATGGAGATACAACTTCCTTCACCTGAAATTGAAACTAGGTAGACAGCATATAAATACCTCCATTCTCTTTTCTCTATATTTTCAGTACTAGAGTAGAGATGGGGTATGCATAGTCAAACCTACATGGTGAATGACACCATATGTGATACTGAAACATACTGTTTGCTGCTAATAAGTGTGTCTAATACAGGTTGAAGCTGCTGGCTGTACTAGCCAGATTCTGAGCATGCTATGCAAAAGAAGTGATTAAGCCTTTTATGGATTAAATGAGCTAACACAATAGAGGCCACCTGCCAAAGTGTTTGCCATATGAAACACTAGTGCAAAAATTATCTTAGAGGAGAAAAGGGAAGGCTTTCCCAGGAGTTTGAATACAAACACAGGACTCGAGTGGTTGCAGAGGCAGAAGGCAGTGAGGAGGACACATGGCCTGAATGCAAGCTACAAGAAAGTGAACTGTGGATAAACAATTAGATGGGATGTATGAAGTGAAACCATGCAGAATAAAATACTCTGGTTCTTTTTCCTGTTTTATTGCAGAAAAGGGGGGTTTAAGTGCATTGTAAGTAAACTGGAATGAACTGAAGAAATACCTAGTCCATTATTTTCATTTTCTGCTTCTAAATAGGACAAGCAGTATTTTCCTATGCTTTCAACTCATGGTTTGAACCATGCAGGTGATTTCTAAGGGAGATCCAGAAGAAAAACCCATTGAGTCACAATGTAATTAAGGTGAAGAAATTCTTATGTAAGGTGATAGCAATACTTGGAAAACTCAAATACTGACTAATATATTTGAAATTGAAACTGAACTTTGCAAAGGCAATGGAAGCCTGGAGCACCCTGAGAAGTCCTGAAGAATGACCTTTCATCCAAAAGAATAGCTTTGATGCAAATACTTTGTTAGATGTGAGAAGTCAGAGCAGATTGCCCTCCCAGCCTCTGATGTCTGAGCGAGTTGGCAATTGGATGATTTTTTGAGGAATTTTATGCTAGGCAAACTTTGGTGAGCCTGGAGTTTCCTAATGATTGTGATCTTCAGCAGGATTTATGGAACTGACAAATAAGCATCAGAAAGAAATTAAAAGGATGACAAAGGAGAAAAAATTGGGAAGTGAATGAGTAGAGAATGTGGATTAAATGGGGCTTTGTCATATGTTCCTAGCCTTTTTTTTAAACCACAGAAAGCAAGAGGAGAAAGGTCAGATAATCCTACCTCACAGGATACAAAACAACCCATTTCCTCTGAAGGAAAAATCCAAAGCTCATTTCTCTGAAACAATAAGGTTCATTTGTCCCATGTGAATGGCTGGGAAGGTAGGGGAGAGAAGGGCATTTCCCATGTCCAGCTGAAATGTTCCAGCCGTGCTGATGCTGCAGAATTTATCCAAGGAAGAATTAGCTACAACTAACACAGCCTAGGAGTTTGGAAGCAGCTATCCATCAGAATGGGCTGAAATACAACTAAGAATTATTTAAAACACATGACAGACACTCCAAATATCAATGAAGAATTTTAGGATGAATTAGCAAAGGACATCTGTTCTGGACCTTATGATTTGCAGGATTAGATCAAGAAAAGTACGTCAAAGATCTTCTCATAAATTTGGAGTCTGATTTTTTTTGCTGCAGCAGTATAGTAATGGAAAGGAAAATTCATGAGAGGAAGCCTGAAGCTGGTGTTCATTTACCTTGTGAGTATAGCTGGCTGCCTAGTAAGTGAATGGAAAGGTGGAGTGGACTCTAATCCTGGCTCATCCATTTTGTGAATGACTGGTAACAAAATATTGTTTTGCCATAGGAAACAACAAAATTAATTTTTCAGCAACACAAGCTTTATTGGCAAACTGTCCCCCCCCCCCGCCCCCGGCTTTTGCAGGAATTTTAAAGGAACGGTGGGAGAGCTTGGGGAAAGCTCTCTTGGACAGCATTCAGGTGACTACTGAGAAAGAATAATCTGTGACTTCATTTTCAGTTGGTAGTGTAAGATCACCAAAGACCTCAGCTTCACCCACAAGCCAATTTGTTGCAAAAATCACCATGTGTGAAGAAAGGTTTTGAGATGAGTGGGTGGAAATCAAGGTAGCAGGAACATTTGTGCTTTTGTTGTTCTGTCACATACCACCCACAACCCACTGTTGGAACGCAAACCTTCACCAGCACCACCACCACAAGCCTCCATGCCAGCTTTTGAAAATATTCTGCAAATTGACCTTAAGCAGTTTGAAAAAACAGTAGTTTTTGTATATAAGTTAAAGTATGTTTTTGGGTTTTGTTAACAGAATACATAATATTAAAAACTGTTTAAGGCAATTCTACCTTTTTGTAGACATCTTTGAGAGAAGTGTTTTGTCCTGAACACCATTCATGGTAGCGATTGTGTGTGTATTCATACAGCTGTTAGAAACTAACCCAGAAAATATCAAAGCACCAGAAATAGTGATGGAAGATGCCAATGAGTTAATAGTCAGGGACACAGCTCCTGGACAAGCGTGACCACAAGTAAATCTTAGATTTGTTGTTTTATTCTATACCTTCTGCGATGGTGATTTGCCCTGCACAGCAGAACAGATTTTGGCCTTTCTTTTTCACTTACTAGAGGATTTGCAGAGCAGGAAAAGAAGATTACAATTCCTCTCAGCAGAAAGTAATCCTTTTAAGTTAGGTATGTCAGCATTCATTGAGAAGTGTGGGAAAGTGCATGCTACTTAAAATGCTTGACAGGTCTCAGAGAAGCGTGGTGGCAGGAGGATGGGAGCAAAGCCCCCAGTTGTGACTACAATGGCCCCCAAATTAGAGACTGTTAGAGGGAGCAGTGAAAGCAGAGTTCAGGAGCAAGGACTGATTTTAATGTTTATCCAGCTTGGTAAATTCACAGCAGTAAAATCCAAAATTATAAACTAGAGTGGTATTTGTTAATTTCAAACTCATGGGAAACAAATTTTCTGGTTACATGGCCGCTTTAGAGAGGTGGTGGTTGCTGTCCTGTAATTTTACAGTGCATCGTGTTATACTGAGTATCCCATAAACTCGTGGATCTGCTGTACCTGATACATATTTTGAGTAGCTCATAATTATTTCAGTACACATTTGTTCTGTTTGGAAATTTTAGTCTGATTACAATAGTCATACTGAGCCCTAGACAGAGCTCATTGTTATGAGTTTCATTGTATAGTTTTGAGTCCAAAGAGTTGGACTGAGACCTTATCAGCAATGCTCTCATGAGATGATAAGCAAGGTCAGAAACTATTTTGGATCCAGTCACTGCAAAATAATTCAGGCTTAATATATAAGGCTGAAGTTGAAGAGTACCCAGAATTCAGCTAAACTTCATCTGAGCAGATGATGAGATCCTACTGACAAGGCAATAACACAAAACCTGTTGTGGGTTAGAAAAAAGAACTTTGAAATAATATGACAAAAAGAAAATACAATGGACAGGAATTCAGTGATGGAAAATCCACACTGAGAAGTATTTGAGCTACAGCTGCAGAAAAATTAAACTAACAAAATTTTTAAAAACTCCCACACTTCTAATAAGGCATCATAAAGAACAATAACTGACAAGAAGGGCTTGAAATGCTGAGAAGAATAATGATTATGAAAGTACAAAATGAAGTGCAAAGTTAGAGGAAAAAAAGAGAAACAAAGCCAAAGCAACAAATTGCATAAAATAGCTGAAGATATCAGACAGTTCATAATGTATTTGTAACAGCATAATAGCTGCACATCTCTATTGTAAGCGAATTCAATTTTATTCACTCTAATTTAGCACAGGACAGTCAACACGGCCATTTCAAATCTGTTGTTCACAATCCAAGATAGCATCTTGACAGCTTTTTACAAACAAAGTGCTTCACAACGTAGACAGTTGGGGACAAGGGAAAGAACCAAGCCCAGGGTCAGCAGTAGAACACATAATATACAAGCCTTTCAGGAATGTACTGCACAAGAGATCTTTATTCTTTTGTATTTTAAGAAGTCTGCATTTCAATTTTGCTGATATTATACATAATTCCCACATTTTGTCTTCTACCGAATTCCCTCCTCCCCACATCATGCCCAAAGCTTCTTATTTCTGCACCCTGAGTGACAACTGCAGGTGCCTCAATAGTGGATATTGCAATGCAAACCAGTGTTTAAATGACTTGCTTTGGCTAAATGCCTCTTTGTTTGCATGTAACAACTTCCCTCACATTCTCTCCTAACAAATACATTCCATATGGTTGGAATATAAAGGCTTGGAAGTGCTTAAATGGGTAGTCTACCATGTGTTATACTGAGGATCAGATGCAATGTTACATGAAGAGGCTCTTCCCCTCAGAGAAAGAGAGAAAACTCATCTCATCTATCCTTCACTATTCAAAAAAATGGTACTTTTCTCTAACTTTTATTTTTTTATGTAATGGAGTGTTTAAAATACCTAGTCAGACCTGTCATAGTAGTAGGCAGACTGCACAGCGCATTTTGAAGCGCTGTCCTAGAAGAAAAAATTCATAATGCTTTTAAGTCTCTTGTCATCCAGAAGGTACTGAAATAGTCAAAACAATCTGAATTTATTTTTAACATGGCAATTCACAATTGTGTTTACAGGTAAGCTACAGAGTAACACACTTCGTTCCTCTGATTTGTTTTTATCAATTCAAAAACTATAAAGGTAGTTATTATGGGCTTATTTCAGCCAGATTACATGGGCAAGTGAATTTCTTGCTATCCAGAACAGAGGGCTTGTGGAGGACACCAGACAGAAACCTGGATGTGAATCATCTCTGAGACCTTATACTGAGATCCCCTAGTTCAGACACAGTTATCAATTATTCTCTTATTTTCTCAAATCCCATAGGGAGGATGGCAAAGACACACTTTTATTTTACAGTACTGCAAACACTGAGGTGCTTGCTTCACTGCTGATCCCAAGAGAGCTCTTTCCCTCTGAGCAACCTACAGAGGCCATCCTTTTGAGAGGGATGATGTACAGCTGCCAATAGCTCCTTCAGAAAACGTGTGAGGGTGCCATGCTGGCAAGATAGAGAACGCTTCTCAGGAAGCCTTTTGAGGGAGAAATACTCCGATGTGAGAATGGGAAAAGGGAAGAGAACTTATAAAATGTGCCCTAATCAGGGGAGTCAACGTAACTGTAACCATATTGGAAAGTGTACGCTTCTATTAACAAAGTTACATCAGGAAAACACCATCTCAACAATTTTCTGCTGGACCCGCTTCCTATTACATTGGGCAAGGGAATATTTACAGTGCCAGTGGGATGGGGGAAGCTGAGTACAGACCTCCACCCCACTCCATCAGACAACTTCGGTAGCATCTCTCTGCTCAAAGGGTAGCTTTTCTTCACTGAGTTACGGGGTAAATATAACACAAAGTGCCTAATCTAGTAACAATCTCCTTGATTAAAAAGGGACACATAAAACGTTAAGTTTTTAATAAAAATTAAACCTCATAATTGAGGAATACAGGTTGTTCAGAGCAAACTAGAAAAAATAGTTTGTCTGGTTTTGTGTTCATCTTTCTTTCTACTAGCTGCACAGTGGAAAATATGATGAAATAGGAACTTGTGTGGTGGAAAAGTGCTTTAAAATTTGATATATTCCCTTTTTTATTCCAATTAAATTTCTCTGAATAGATTCACTTTCCAGCATTTGGGATATTTCGAAATTTGAACTGTTGACTTGCTGTTTCAAGAAATCAGTTCTGCTTCTCAACCCTTTCACTTTTAGATTTCACTTTCACAGTGAAGTTAAAGGCAGTTGACTTGGGAAGTTGGGGAATGCATTTAAAGTCTGCCTGTGCTTGGTGTTGGTGAGGTCGCACCTCA
Source organism: Zosterops lateralis (assembly GCF_965231275.1). Classification (NCBI taxonomy): domain Eukaryota; kingdom Metazoa; phylum Chordata; class Aves; order Passeriformes; family Zosteropidae; genus Zosterops; species Zosterops lateralis. The sequence goes on along the minus strand of NC_139762.1, from coordinate 32,882,595 downwards.
AGTCCTGTTTTCACTTTGGGGCTCCTCACTACAAAAAAGACATTGAGGTTCTGTGGGGTGTCCAGAGTAGGCAACAGAGCTGGTGAAGGAACTGGAGCACAAGTCTGATGAGGAGCAGCAGAGGGAGCTGGTCTTGTTTAGCCTGGAGAAAAGGTGGCTCAGGGGACACCTTATTATGCTCTACAACTGCCTGAAAGGAGAGTGTAAGGAAGATAGGGGTTGGTCTCTTCTCCCCAGGAAGAAGTGATAGGACAAGATGAAATGGGCTAAGATTCTGCCAGGGAAGGTTTCTTCACTTAAAGGGTGGTCAGACATTGGGACAGGCTACCCAGAGAAGTGGTGCAATCACCATTCTTCAAAGTGCTCAGAAATCATTTGGATGTGGCACTTGGGGACATGGCTTAGTGGTGAACACGCAGTCCTGAATTAATGGTTGGACTTTACTATTTTATGATTCCAAAGTGGTATCACCTGCATTCCCCTTCCGCTCTCCCTCCCCCCAGTTTTTTTTTTCCCCAGAGGTTTACAAGCGGTTTACACTTCTCGCCTGTATTGCGTAAATAAACATTTTCAGTTATTTGGAGGATGAAAGCCTATTTCCCCAAAGCAAAGCCTGCCCCTTTCAGACGAACAGCTGCCGCCCAGCGAGAAGTGATCAGGAAAGCACGAGCGATGCCGGGTGCCCGGGGGACCCGCAGCAGCATCCCCGCGGCAGTGGCACGTCCCCACGCAGGCCACGCGGGGTGCCCCGTCCCTCCACCCGCTTTCCCGCCGCTGCCGGGCGGCTCCACCCCGCCACCGCCCCACGCCCCTCCTCCCCGCTCCTTCCTCCTCCTCCTCATCCCGCGGAGCGCGGGCGGCCATGGCGCGGCGCGGCCGGCGGCGGCGGCGGGGGGCAGCGGCGGCGGGGACCCGCGGCGAGGTGAGGGGCCGGCGGGGCGGGGGCGCGGGGCTGGCGGCGGGGGCGGGGAGCCGGCCCTCCCCTTTCCTTCCGCCCGCTCGGGGCAGCGGCGGCCTTTGTCCGCTGCCCGCGGCGTGAGGGGTCGGGGGAGCCGCCCGTCAGCGCCGGCGAGTGACCGCCAGCGGCGGGGCGGCTCCCCCGGCGCCCCCGCCCGCCCGCAGAGCGCTGTCCGGGGCGCAGGCGGCCCCGGTCCCGCCGGGAGCCATCCACGTGGCGCGGCGGCTCCGCGGTTGTACAAGGCCGGGAATGGGGTGGAAGCCCTGAGGCGCTCAGCAGTGGCGTGGGGCAGCTGCAGCCGTGCCGGGACTTGTAGCGGCTCTAATAAAGGCTGACGGAGTGGATCATTGATAATAGTTGTGAACCTGGGCATGCCACTTTAGAAATGGCTAATGCATTTGTTTCTTTTTAATTCTGGCCACGTGTTTGTTTGTTTGTTTTTGTGGGTTTTGTGGTTTTTGTTTGTTTGGGTTTGGTTTTTTTTTAATGTTGAAATGCCGCAGTGCCAACGCAGACACCTATTTGAGTCGCCAGAGGGGTGTGATTCCACCGGCTGTAGTCTGGTCCTGGTGGCGCAGGCTTGGATGCTTCAGGCTGATTGTGTGGTTCATATCTTGGGAGGTGATATGGCTATAGAATGGTAAAATACTTTGGATTAGAAGGGACCTCATTAGCCAACCCCCTTGAATGAGCAGTGCCCTCTTAAACTAGATCAGGTTGCTCAGAGCCCCATCCAACCTGACCTTGAATGTTTTCAGGGATGGAGTATCCACCAGCTCTCTAGACAGCCTGTTCCAGTGTTTTACCATTTTTCTTATATGTAGTCTAAATTGCCTCTCTTTAAGTCATGGTGAGCTTTCCAGGTGTGGGAAGGAGTGAGGAGAAATTCATCATCTCATTCAGCTCGTGCTGATGTAAAGAGCTTTACATGGGTTTCTGTGGAACTGGAGTGTAATAGAACCACTGGAATATTTATTAGAACCTCTGTCCTCTCAGACACTTTGTAACCCGTCCACCTCTGTATGACCTCAGGCCCTCCATTAGCAGTGTGAAGATAAGGGCACTATAAAACAATTTCGGAGAACCCTGTTTGACAATAAACACAAATGATACTTGATTCTCACCTCTGGTGAGACTCACAAGACTCTTACTGTCTACTATTTCCCTTTCTGCTACGCAGCTAAAAGACTGCACATCATGTTTCTTTTAAGGCTCAGCAAAGGGGAGGAGGACACGGTCTGTTCTTGGTGCTTTCCTGTTTCTCATGGGAGTTTGTTTTTGTCTGAGCAGAGCCTTCTGCTGGCTCTGCCTTGTCTTTGTGATACACTGGTGAGCAGTGAGTTCAGTCCTGGCTGAGCCAGAAGGATGTGGTGGCTAAGGTTTCTTTGCCTCTGAAGTCATGGATCGTCACTGCTGACGGGCAGATTGGCTTGTGAGTACATGCCCCCATTTGAAAACAATTGCCAAAGAAGTCAGCAGAACAAAACTGTTTTGAATCGTGAGACCTGCAGTTCCATTTCCTGTCCTGGGGTCTGATTTACCAGGTCCTGGCACAGCAGTGTCAGTACACGGAGCTTGTTAAAGGGGTTCTGGCTGTGACAAAGTGCTTGCACCCACAAGGCCTGAACTCTGGTCCTACACTCAAGCAGTCCAGGCACAAGGCGAGGGTCATCAGGTGCCTGTGGTGTTGTACAGAAGTGTTTTCCTTGGAACACTAGGGCTTGGACAGTAATTAGGCATCACTATAGATAATGGAGATGCTCTTGAATGATGCAGCATTAATTCAGAAATAGTTGTTACAACTGTTTGGATTGGTGAGAGATTAGATGGTACAAAGGAAGAAATAGTAGCAGTTGACAGTGTTTGGATTGTGTTCGTTCACTGGCATACTGATATTGATGGTACTACCAGCATTTTTGAAGAGTAGAAAATAGCTTCCAGGAAGGCACTTCAATGAAAGGTGATGTTTTAAATCACATTTTTATGTGATTGTGATACTTGGGCATTCCTTCCTTTAGGATAAAGTAGCTTTATGGGCATTAGCTTATTATCAGTCTAAATAAGGCAATATAGGATCTGTATTTGGGTGTTCTGGAAATAGCAGAATTTACCAAAATTTCATGGAGCAATAGGTTTACTGGTGTGAAAATTGCCAAAACCTTTTGAGGGGGCACCCTCAAAGTCCTAGGAGTTGTTGCTGTGACAGATTAAAGGCTCAGGCATAATCCATCTTCAGTTTAGAATCAAATTATTCCTGCAAAGATAACAAAAAATAGGTGATGACTGCTCATTCTATCAGTTCTTCCTTCTTCTTTCAGAACACTTGCCTTTCCATCACTTCCTGTCACTTATGCCAGGAATACACTTTACTGTCCAGAGGATTGCAGCTTCTTGAGCTTTAATTGAGAAATTCTGGAGGTTATCTGCTATCTTCCTTGCCTTCCTAGATTTTGTTGATGCCTGTGAGTCTCAGGCTGATTGTGTGGTTGACAGTCTTTTTGACCATGCATCCAGTTTGTGTTATTCTTTTGCACTGCTATTATGGGCCTTTGCATCTCTGTGCTTTCCATGTCTTTCACATATTTGTATGATGCTTAAAATTGAGCTTTTAGAGTGCTGTTCGCCTTTATGACTCCAGTGGAAAAAACAGGATCTTGACTTCTGAATAGTTCTGGTTTATTGGTCTGGCACCTACTGACGTTCTTGCTGGGCCCCTCTATTCTTGTAGTGCTGCCCACAATTGTCACCCCTGGAGTGCTTCCGTGTTCGGTTGTTCCTTTGAGGTATGAGCCAAATGCAGTGCCTGTGACTCTTGGGTGGCATGCCTTAGGCTTCTGGACTGAACCTAGGACAAGTCAAGAGGCATTACAGCATGTGGTGAAGGTCACTTTGCACAGGTTTGGTTTGTGTGAGTATCTGCTTGGGATTAAACTGTGGTTATTTCAGTTTTGACTGAGTTTGAGCGTGATTGAAAATGTCTGTCCTCTGTTTTGAGGAGGAATGCCCATACATTGTGCTAAATTGAATTAAGGGAACACAGCCCAATTTGGTTTTTTTCTCTATGGTAGGAGCAAAAATAGAGAATTACATCTAGCCCTGGTATTTCATGCTGTAGGTTCTCCTGATACATCACTGTTGAAGAAGAATGCACTAGTGTGGCAGTTGGCAGGGAAAGTGATGTGTCCAAATAACTCTTAAAAAAATTAAACATGGTAGTCAGTGGTGTAAAAATAACATGCTTCCCACCAAATCCACGGGTTTGCATGCAGGCAAGTGTTCTCTCCTCACAGCCTACAGGGCAACTTGTATCTTTTCTGGCTTTGGTGTCAGAAAGTTGCTTTTTGAACTGAAACATGAAAAATCTTCCTGTTGATGTGGATAGCAAAACAGTTCACCTCAGGCTTTTCCTTTTTTCCTTGCCTAACAAGGTGGAATTCATGGAGATAGTGCTTGGAAAAATGTTCTTGTGTCTGCTGGGGACCTTGGGTGCTTTATTTTTCAATAGCTCATGTGACTGAAACAATTTTGACAACCCTACCAGCCTCTGTCACCCTCTGCCCTTGGTGACACACCTGCCAGCCTCCACAGGCACATGCAAGCTTCCCACCCCTGGTTCTGTGGGAATGGGATCTCCATGCAGCCCAACACATCAGAGTATGCTCCTGGGTGTACTTGGTGGTATTTTGTCTAATTTAGAGAAGGAAAATCTGAGAGATGTGGATATGTTGAGCTTTGGACTACTTCTGCAGAAACATAAGATTTGTTATTCTGGCAGTTGTTGGATTGTGTGCCATCTGTAGTGGGGAAGGTATGCTGATGCTTTTGAATAGTACCTTGTAGGGATTTTAAACAACTAAGTGTGTTTTATGTGCAAAAATAAATGAGTTCAATGGATAAAAAATTTCCTACCAGAAATAAGACTGACTTTTTCAGCAGCTGAGAATTATTTCCAGCTTTTACTAGACTTTTGATATTCAGACTTTGTAACATGTATCTTTAAAAGACAGTATTTCTCATACCTGCAGCATTTCAGCAGTCCATTGTGGTCTATACATGTTGAAATATTTTCCCTGAGCAAGCTTGGAATGTTCATCACATCCCTGCCTTCGTGACTTTTTTAGGGGTTTAGTGGCAAAAAGATCCGGTCCTGAAGTACCTTGTTTTACAGGTATTTTGAATAGATTAACACTTTGACATTTCTGTTTAGACAAATAGGTATTTTCTTTCTTGGTGTGTAATAATTTGTTGACAGGAGTTGAAATCGTATGCTGGTGACGCAATTGTAAAGTAGTTTCAGAATGTATTTTAATTGAAAGTTGAAGATGGAAATGTCTGTGGCTTCCAGGACTACACAATAAATGACAGTGAATGAACCCATCACTACAGAGATGTTTGCTGCAAGCTTGTTTTTTATGCCAGTGGACTTTTCTTGGAAATAAACTTGGCTTACAATTTCAGGTGCAGAAATAGCATTGCTAATGAAGATTCGTCAAGAGGGTTCCCTTTCTAAACTTCTGGAGCATGTCCACCTTATACATGTCAGATGTTGTCTGTTACTAACCTAAGCCCTTCTGGTAAAACGGGGACTCATCAGTGGCCAAACTGAGATTCTTTGTAGTCAGGCTATGGGGAGCAAGTCACAAACTAAAACTCCTTGAAGCTCTGCAGTAAGTTACTTAAATAAGTACCAGTACTTGAGAATTTGGGAATGCAAAAAAATTAAGTCTCCTACTGGGAAAGAATTTTTTTTGTTGTTTTTCAAAATTAGTAATTACAGCCTCATAACGACTCCTCTGGTGCAGATGCAGAAGCAATAGATAAGAAATCAGGCATGCAGTAATCACAGCAGTGGCTAATTCAGCTGTACATTAGCACAAGAACTAATGCAGTGGCTCCTGGAAGCAATTTATTCATAGCAGCGAGGTTCTCAGCTCCTTGTATGTTTTTCCATTAAAATGCATAATGCATCTTTTTAAACATTGCTTTGTACTGAGTGAATTCCATCACAGCAGCAGAAGTGGATTCTGGATGTTCAATGTAGGAGATGGGAGTGGGGGAATGTCCAAAGGGGTTTGGATACGGACAGCATGACTTTAGCAACTGTACTTTGGATCATGCCATTATAGGCCTGAGAGGGTCAGTTTTTCAGGGGTGAATTCTACTCTTTCTCCAGCAACAGTAAGTTGGTTTTGCATTGGCTTACATCATCTTTATGAGAGCAGAACAAGAATAAAATTAAGCTTATGTTCACCATTTACTGTAGCTTATTTCAGAGTGTGATGCTTTGGTGAAGATACTGCTTTCTCTTTTAATGGAAGTGGAACTTTTTCAGCAGCATTACTTTTGGAGAATGAGCCTCCTTTGGGTCACTTGCCTTAACACAAGTAAAATTAAAAAAAAAAAAAAAATCCTTATATGCCCTGTGTGACCAACCTTGGTTTTCTGTGACAGTGGAAAAGGGCAGCCTGCTCTCAGTTCTGAATCTCATCTCTGAGATGTACTGGAAACAGCAATCAGGGCTGGAAACAGCACTTTCAGAGGAGGGACTGGCCTCTGACCAGGCAGTCACTGATTTCATGTTCCTGAGAGTTAATGAGAGTGTGGCTTTAGCAAACAGCAGAGAGACTTGTTCCGAGTTAGAGTGGTGTGTGTGAGGTGTATACGTGGTCCACGGGATGTGGGAGATGAGTGTCTGGATGCTGGTGCAGACACTTTTCTCCTGGAGCATTTGTGTGACTAGTAGAATGGTTTTGTAGGTGATACTAGGATGTGTAAAAATGTGTTCTGAAACTTGGCAAAATGCCTTCTTCTTGGTTTTTAAGGCTTGATCTGTTCGTCCCATCCTTACACACACCAGATTCTAAAGCAGCTGGGCTGCCACATGGGAACCGTCTGGAGGCTTCCTTACTATCCTGGTACATGCAGAGCATTATCCAGAGTGTTTGCTGTGAAGTATATGGCCCAGTGGAATGGTTGGATGTGGTATTACGAGTCTCCTAGGGTAGTACTGGACTTCTTCAACCCTGAAGCTGTGACCTTGGTCACCTTGGGAAGGCTGCTGCCTGCCCTTGGCTGTGCTTCCTCCTGTCCTGGTGGGCCACATCATGGCTTTCTAGCAAAGGAGAAGTGTTCTTGGTTAGCACATTTTCACTCTCTTAAAAAGTATCACAGGAGAAGCTCTGTGACAGAACTGACCATGGAGAATGAGTTGTATTGGTTTTATTTTTCAAGTTAGCTAAAAGTGTCTGCTAAAATCCATAATGGTACTGTGGGATCTAAAGGTCAGGTTTCTTTGTACTTTAGCACTGTGTTCTGTTTGAAGTTGTTTTCCTCACCTCTGAGCCATGATTGCTCTGAAAGAGCAGGAACGGTGGTGGGTTTCCCCATGGATAAAGCACACTGAGCTCCTGCTTGCAAAGATGAGGCACACATGTATTTTTATGTCTCTGAAGTTTTTCCTGTGGAGTTGAACACCCTGTGTATCGCATCCCCTCCCTAATCCCAGATAGTGAGTCTGTATTCAGGGATTAAAAGATTTTGCACAGAATTTACCTGGAGTTTAGCTAAATAAGGTACAATTTACACATAATTGGTGCTACAGATCAGCATAGGAATATGAAAATAAGTTGTTCTGTTGCTAATTTGAGTTTTCCTGTTAAATTGGAGTGTGTGACTCATATTTTCTGTCTTGTTTTAAATCAGAAACAGGTACCCAAGAATGTGGCCCACATTTTTAATGCCCCCAGTGACAATGAAGATGTTCCAGGATTCCAAGATGACACTTCCAAACAGAGCTTCTTGTCAGAGAACAACTGTGCTAGTTTTCATTCCCGAGAGTCTGGAAAAGAGGTAGGAACAGACTGGCATAGTTGAGTTATGCTCTTGGAGTGCAGTAATACTCTGAGTGTGTGTCAAAACTGTGTGGATTATAACTCGCACCTCAACCGGTAATTTGCAGTCCCCATATTAAACATAAATGTAAAAGTATCTTTTTTGGGAGTCTAGTGGTTGCTTTTGAAAACTCCTTCATAGTATAAAAAAGAAAATTGTTTTGTTGGAAGGTGAGTTTAAGTGAAATAGGTCAGTGCAGCAAATAGGAAAAAGGGAATTACCATCCTGGAAAGATGTTGCTAGATACATAAGACAGTGCAAATACATGTTATTAGTTGGCCATTTGTGAGTATGTAGACTTCAAAGTATTTCTTTCACAAATATCTCTGTGCTGTCTCTGCACTAAAATTGTGTTTTAATAGTTGTAACCCAGAGAAACCATCAGCTCTTGTTGCAGTAGTGCAGTTTGCTGATTCTTTGCTCTCTTGATGATGAAGTGACTTGGATCAGCACAATGATTTTTTTTCTTTGATTTGGTAGCTGGAGATACCAGCTGAACTCACAAAAAAAGCGTAAAACTGGTGTGCTGTCTTGGGTGGCAAAAAATTTAGTTTTTAAGTCTTGAAAAAATTATAATTACATGCTTGATAGCCATGGGTTAATGTGTTATAAGATACCTTTGTAATTTGTATTCTTGCAAAGGTCCCTCTTTTTCATTAATAAGATAATTGATTTTTTTTTTATTTTATTTTCCTAGTCCATCAGGTCAGCACCTGGTTAAGAGGTGCTGATGACTAGGAAGAGGATTAGTGTTAGCCAAAGAAAGAAACAAAATAAGGCTTGTACAAGTTTGTAGTGTTTCTGAGCCTTTACAGGCAAGTGGCCCCAGCAGAAACCTTTTAGGGGTAGAGCCACAGTCTGTGCTGTGGAGAAAGATATTGTCTAAAATGTAATGAAATGTACTGGGCTCTAAATTGGTTTGTAATCTTGTTGCTAGACAACAGTACTGGCAACTTTAGAAAACCAGGAGGTAGCTTGCTCTTGCATTTGTGTTTTTGTGGGAACTATCAAGGGTCAGTGAGAGAGGTAGTGGTGGTGAAGGGGAAGCCTTGTGTGGGAGCTTCTGCCTGCTTGGGGACTGCAGACACCTCCCTTGATTTCCCAACTTGTGAAATAGATTTTATGATAATGATCTCTTCTGCAAAGCATTTTAAAATCCTCTGATGAAAAATGCAGTGGAAGAGACAGGTACTGTTAGTTTAACATGCATTGCTGAGAAGCCCAGTGAGACTTCTTCCAGATTTACGGCTGGCACTGCAGCCTTCCTTACCATTCCCGTGTTTCCCTTGGGATGAGAATTATTTTAAATCAGGGTCAGTATTGAGTTGAATTCCCTTACCATTAAATGGTACAATAAAAATACTCTGAGTTCCATCCAACTGGAGCATAATCTGCAGTCCTTGCACATCAGGGCCCTGCATCAGGATGAGCATCATCCAGTGTTGATGATGCCAAATATCACTATTGGTACAAAGGGCAAAATGATGGGAAGTTCAGAAAAAATCAGCAGTTCTTGAGAAAGGAGGCAAGGTAGTTGCCCTGCTGGGGTGGCAAATGGACTGTTAGTTCATCAGGTGTTCCCTTGAATGCTGAGGCAAAGATGAGTTGACAAGTAGTGACCTCTGTGTGCCTGCTTTTCCTCAGGGTTTTCTGCAGTCCTGCTCTGATAATCTCTGCGCTTCTGCTGAGTTCTCACAGTAGATAATCCCTGATGTGGATTTTACCTAGTGTAGACTGTTCTTCATAGATGAACAGCATAGCTCTAGGTGTGTTATTTTTAGTTACTTTAGCTAACAAATAGCATATTTCCCCCCATCAACCTTCATTGTGGAATTTCATAAAAACACAGAATACATAAAAACTTCAGTTTCCTCCAAGAAATGCAATTTAACTTTAAAGTAACTTCCCTATTGTGTTTGTTCCTTTCTCAAGCAGCTGTACTGCAGCTATCAACAAAAGAATAAAGTAATTTTCTTCAGAGAAAACTCATTACAATTACCCATAATAATTTGTAGATGTTTAAGTGTAAAGAAACAGCATATGCAGTGGCTCGCCCCTCCCATTCCTCTCTAAGTTTTTCCACTCATCTATTGTATGTTTTTTTCACCAGATATTATCTTAAAATAAAGAAATGTGTAATTAAAGTCAGGGAAGGGAGGGAATTGAAAGGAAGAATAAAGATATTTAGCAAGTGCATTGTATTAAAGGTAATTTTTGTTTCTTGTGTGGGAAGAAGAAGTAACAGGGGAAAACTAGGGAAATAAACTTATATGTTGCTGACTTTCAAGAGGTAGGTGTGATGTGAGCATGGATTATATGCCTCCAGGAGCAAGTCTTTCAAGAGATTAACAGGAACAAGTGCACTAAATGGTTTTCTATTAGTTCTTGTTGGAAGTATGGAAATACATTTCTATTTAGTAGTTTTGTGTTTGCTTGGGATGTAATGTGCATATATCATGAAGAATGTTTTAATGAGATCTTTTTACTTCCTAATTTAGAGGCTGAAATTGAGGCACTTTCTACCCTAGAACACATGTGAATGATAAACTGTACCAAAAAAAACAGAGGGTTGAGAAATTGAAAGGTGGGGAGATATTAGTCAGGCTATTCAAAGCTGTGATCATTTGTGTTGGTATTGGTCAGTTCAGTGGTGGTGTAACATCATGAGGAGCAGACCCCATCTCTCATTTGTATTTTCTTCTATTCAAGGCCTGTTTTCTTCATCCAGAAGAAAATACATAAAACAACATTATAATTTACATACAAGAAAACTGATAGTTCAATTTTTTGAGTAGTAATGAAAAAGGAAAGGGGTGAAAAAGAAAGTTTCCCCCACAAGAAGTAGCTCAGTTAAAGCCCTGCCCTCAAAACGAAGAAAAAAAATCTTGCAAAGTTAAAATAACTCGATATTGAAACTTTGAACGTTGTCTTTTTGTTTCTTTTGACAGGCTTTGCCTGCAAAGTGCTTTCACAGTATGTTATTTAGTTGGCATTGCCTTGACCCTCAAAACCTGTTTATTGTGGCTGTGTGAATACTCTCTCTGTATCTGACTGTCTCTCACAGCTATTGAGTGGTGTTTTTGCAGGGGCTCCGGTTTCAGTCCCCATACCTCACTGAAGAGCTGCGGAGGATTTTCACTGAGGACACTGACTCTGAAACTGAAGTATTTGAGGGCTTCGCTGCAAACGAGGTGCATGTGAACAAGAAAGAAGTGCTGGTAAAGGCAGTCACACCTACATGTGAATGTATATGTTGACTTCTTTTTTTTCTGCCTCTTCTGTGTAAACCTGTTCTTGTAGGAATTTTTCTGATACACAACGATGCTCTTTTTTCATGCTGAATTAAAATGTGTTGTCCTAAAAGAGAAAGAATGTTTTATTTAATGTAGCATCACATATTAGAAATGAGAACTACTTCCACTACTTGTAGATTGTACTTGGCAATATTGTTCCTCTGGAGACAGCCATGTCTGTATCCCAGACAATACTAATATACAGATGTTAGATCTCTGCACAGGCAGAAGTTGCATACTGTGAACTTGTAAAAAGATGTGAATTTATGGTGGTGCCTTTGGGTGGAAAGACTGCTGCCTAGAGCTTGTGGTTTAAAAATGACCTTTCTTGTGTCAGAGCCAATAATCTAACATGGAATTTTTCCTGCCTCTAGATGGTGGAGTCAGACTTGAGTGATGAAGAACATAATAATTTGTTGGGTAATGAGAAAGAAGAGGAGGAAGAGGTGAAGAAGAAGGTTTCCCCCAAGAGAAGAAGCTTTGGCCTTCGTGTTGCTTTACAGTTTCCCACCAGGAAGGCATCTGAGAAAAAAGCACCTGAACAGGCTTTGTCTGATTTACCCCTAAAGGACAGTGAATCTCTCACACCTCTTTCAAAAGAAACAAGCCTCAAGCAATCGGACAAAGTAGAGGGCTCTGCTTCAGAGTCTGAGGAAGACATTAAAGAAACACAGGAGGAAAGTTCCAGTGCACTGCTTAAGAGAGCCATAAATATTAAAGAAAATAAAGCCATGGTAAGACTTAAGAGCAGTTTTGTTCTCTGACATTTACATCCTCCAATTACTTAGCTTTAGGGTACTTGAATTTTAGGGTCCTTGCTGGTGCTGTGCTGGAACTTTGGGAAAACCTTATGGTGAATTTTTCTACCTGAGGAAACCCTAGAGGACCCTCAGCACTCAGACATTTACCCCTAAAATAGCCTCAAGTAGGGACTGGCCTGGTCTAGTTTAAAACCAGAGTAGAACTAAGAATTTTTAATGTGGATGTGAACAAAGTTACAAATCACCAAGTTTTGCAGCCTTCAGAACATATCAGAAAACCAGCTGGTCCTTTCAGGTGGTTTATGGTGTCGTTTGCACTATAGTGTTTCTGCTTTTTGTTTGTGTGTGACAGATCTGCTGAAGTTACTGATTGGAAAGCCAGCTAAAAACTGCTGAGGATGATAAATGTAATTTTTCAGGTGTGTGGGATGTGATTTTTACAGTAATGTTTTACTATATAACTGCTGAACGTGTGCATGTGTGTGTAGGTGCGGAAAAGTGCAACTGATCATTTCCTAATGTTTCTTCCTCTGTTATCCAACCTGCCACCAGCTCTCTTTAATTATCATGCTGCTATGTAATCTGAACTGATGGTTAGTTCAGTAGCTCCTTCAGTTTTACTGTGTTTCAGGGAAAGTTGCAGCTTCCAAGCAGTCTTGAGGCTCAAGCAGTACCTCTTGGTGTGGGCCTGCAGCTCCTGTGTAAAAACTTGCTTTAACTTTGTACCTGCACCTCTAATCTGTCATGTGTCCCCACTGCTGTTGTGTTGGTCTTGCTGCTCCTTGGTCCTTCTCACCTTCCACTCTTCCTTGCAGTTCAACCACTGTGAAATTCACTGGCATCCTAGGAGCAATACTGTAATGGCATTAAATAGCTCTTAATAAGTGCCACACTGAAGTATTTACTGAGAAATACTCAGTATTCAGCTTTTAATCTCTGATGGCTGTGGCAATCTCAGAGAGCTAGCAGCTTGGCTCATCCCCACTACCACTGGCTTTTCAGAAGTTGGCCTCATTCTGGAATTCCAGAACAGGTCAGTTTTTTGGTCTTTTTTTTTGTACTTATCAGCCACTGTGTCTGTGGAAATATACCTCCAAGACATCTTGTACACGGTGCGAGAAATCATCCTCCTGCTGAAGTACTTCTGATGTTGTGCATGATCAGAACATGCATGCATTGGGGGAGCTGCCATTGGGGTTTAGTTGCTCTCTGGCTTTGTGATGAGTGTGTACCCAGTGTCTGCACTGCTTAAGGGGACACTGAGGTCCCTGGCAAAGAGCACAGATGTATCTGCAGTCAGTAAAAGCTCCCTGGGAACATCTTACTGTCTTCTGGCACCCTGTCTTTCTTTTCTCACTCCTATCATATCACTTAATTTCTCATTATCAATCATTACCATGCTGTAATGCTGTTTTGACAAGATATTATGTAAATCTGGCTAGTTCTAATTCCAGTAAGAATTACTGGGAGCTATCAAGTTAGTATTGTTGGCAGAGTTTTTGCTCATGGCAGAATAAATAAACCCCTTTTATGAGCCCCATTTTATTTAAGTGCTTCCATAAAGGTTCTTTGCACATGTTTAGCTATAATTTGAATTGCGTGTGAAGAATGGATGGTAGGTGGTGTTGCTTTTTTTGCAAGTTGCAGTGAGTTTTCAGTGTGACATCACTTGATTCCAGCTTGCCCAGCTGCTGGCAGAACTGAATTCCATACCGGACCTATTTCCAGTGAAAACACCCACCTCAACTCCTTCAGTAAGTTCCCAGTACTGGTTGGTGGTGACAGTAATTTTTGTTAGACCTGGGATTAATGTGTTTCATCAGAAACTTTCAGCAAGTTGTTCTGGTTTTCTTTGGCTTTGGTCACTTTATTTGTATAGATGTGCTGTTGGTTGGGAAGTGCCAGAGATTATATGAGGAAATGGAATTTTATAAGATAGTTAATGAAAAAAATACAAAGATCAAGATGAGATACTACTTTATCATTTTTGCTCCAGAAATACTGTTGAAATCTTTGACAAATGTCTGTGTATGTGGGAATAAGGAAGAGCAGTTGCTTTCCTTTGGGTTTAGATCCTGTTAATTTCCCTTAATATCTTCTAAAATCCACACTTCCCAGTAGAGCTATGCTCATGAAGTTGAACAGAAAGTTTAACACAAACAGAAATGATACAGTAGTTATTTCAGTTGACTTTTTTCAGCTTTAAGCAGAGGAGTGTCAACACTTCTTTCTCTGTAGAGTAGCATTTTTCCATGTATATTATAAACTGAAAAGATTTGAGGAAACTTTGAAGGGTCATATCTTTGGTAGATGTCCATGCAGGACTTCTGTTGCATGAATTCAATCACACAGTAGTTCTTCTTAAAGCCCTCTCAGTTTATAAAGTTTTAAAGAAAATTAACTAGAATTCAGCTTGTTCTTTAAATTGTTTATTCCTCAACTGTATTCAGATTGTGGGAAAATCTGAATATTTAGCTACCAAAGAACAGTGAGAACTAGCTTCCACCTTCATATGCCACATATTAGTTCTGTGATGTAAATTGGAATGTAATTTGACATGAAGGTGTGATGTTTTAAAAGCAGCAAGAAGGTGTAGTGTGTAGGGGGTATATTTGGTGGTGTTTGGCTTAAAAAATAAGGAGTAGGAGAACAGTAGGTCAATTCATGATGGTACAAGTCTGGCAGAGACTTTTTTAGGTTGTTTCTAGTGTTTAACACTACAAACATAACTAAAAAGACAGCTGCTGGAATTTTCTTCTCTTTGTAGAAACAGAAGAAAACCCCAAGGAGGACATTTTCTGAAGGCCAGATAGAACGTCGAATGAACCCAACCAGAAATGCTCGTCCACCAGAAAATTTTGCCTTGGAGAAATTTACTATGTCAGCAGTCAAATTTGCAGAACACATCCGTAGCTACAGACAACAAAACCTCTTGAAGAGACTCAGTGTGGTATTTGCAGATTTTGATATCCCCCGTAGTCAGGAACTAGGGAACAGTTAAATTGTTGGCCAGATCTCACATCCTACACAAAGTTATTGAAAATCTTTGGTTGCGATTAGCTACAGAAGAAGTTATCTCCAGGCCTTTCTGTCACATCTTTCACCTGTTAAGTGGGCTCTATTTGTGGCCAGTGTTGTTCAGACATAACAAGGCAGTTAATTTATGGTCTGTTGCTAATTCTTCATCTGGAAGAGTTAGTAGAGCCCGTAATGTACAAGGCCTTGGAGTGGAAAGGCAGTGGGGTGGTTGAGGTGGCAAAGCAGATCTTCTGTGTTATCAGACTTAGGAAAAAAAAGGCAAAAATCCTTCTTTGGAAATAGCAGAGAGAATATGTGAGTTACATGGTTGAACTGAGAATTAATTAATGGAATCTGCACTAGCAAACTGCTAATGTACAGGCTAGTAAATGAAAAGTTGCAGGTTTTCTTGTTCTTAAAAATCTCCTTTTTTCCTCCTCTAGCTTATGGTGGTCATTTGTCTTGCTTACATTTTCTGTATAGCCCTTATGAGGAAAGCTCTTTAAGTTTGAATCCTTACAGGCTGGATTCCAGTTCTGCTTGTAGGAACAAGTGCTGGGCATAGTTAGAGCATTAGAGAGGGAACCTGGCTATTAGAAGAAGAGGAGCAGCACCAAATAGGAGCCTGGGCTGGTAAATGACTGTTTTGGACAGAACAGAACTGATCCAGAGTGAAAAACAAATGAGTTCTTCAGAGACAGGTATGGGGAATCAGATGAGATTTATTCATGAATAGGAGTCAGAGAGAATGATATTTAGAAGGAAAAGACATCACTTAATCGTGAGTGGAGTATGCTCTTCCAAATAACAGGTTAGTAAGAAAGGGCTGGGTATGGCAGGACTAACCCAAAACTTCAGTAGAGGTTTTTTTGTAGGACCTTAGTGATTGTCATTGGAGAAAGCAACTAGAGAACATACAACCAAATTGAAGGAGGAAAGCGTGGGAAGGCAGATGATCACAGTCCCTAATTTTGAAAGGGAAGAAATGGACTATGAAGAGTTATAGTGGAGGAGGACAGGGAATGCAAAGAAAAGTTAGCAGTAAAACATGTCAAGGATTTGTTCAAATAGAAGTAGTAATGATGGAAAGGAAGTAAATAAAATGAATAAAAAGTGTAGTAGAGAAAAGATTATGGAGGAGAGGGAGATAAAGAGGCAGGGATGATTTGGAAACTGTTCCCTGTTCTTCCAGTGGTGCATGAGCCTGTAGTTTGCCAGCTGTGGACTGCATACTCATTGTAAATGAATGAATTGGTCACCAAGTGTAGTGACAGAGGCTTCAAGACATCAGACAAAAGGTATTGAGATGAGTTTGTTTAGCAGGGGGATTGTGGAGTACGCAAAAGGAGGAGATCATCTAAGTATTCGTCTCATCGTCCGGTAGAAGACATAACTGAGGAGGACTTGGACAACATTGCAATCACTGTTAGAGACAAAATCTATGACAAAGTTCTAGTAAGTGGTTGCCGTATTCTTCAGTGTGTCTGTGTGCTTGAAATGAAAAGTCTGTCACTATTTCACTGGTGTTTGCTAAAAGGTGTCCTTTCCTGAGGCTCTGGGGAGTTCAGCTCACCATTATTCGGTCACACAAGTACAACTTTGAAAGCTTTGCCAGACTTCTCTAGGCTTGGCTGTGGTGGTCGATACTCCCCACTGGCTTTTTGCTGCTGAGAAGTGTTTTTGTGCCATAGAGATATCAAGTTAAGTTTGCTATAGCTCTCTCACTAATAAAAATGTTGTCTTGTACCATTAAATAGTAGTGATCCCTGATGTTCTTTGTACCCCTGGAAATAACATTTCTATACAGGTTCTGTAGTGTCCAGTGTTCTTAATTGAACTCCTCCTTCCTTGATTTCACTGGATTTGGCTATTCCTGATTATCATAAAGATCATCTTACCATGTATGTCATGCTTCATGATATTGGCAGGGAAGAGTCACAAGATCATTTTCTCAGTTTTAGGCTTTTTTTAGAAAGAAGAAAGGACCAGAACTGTGATTATGAGGTTCATGTAATTTGAGACTTCCAATGCAAGTGAAAATTGGCACTGTCTCTGTAAAATTCCTAGCATTGCTCTATGGTTTATCATAGTAACAGAACTTGCTCTTCATTGTTTTATTTGACTTTGGTTTGAAGTGTGTGCTTATTGTTATTATTATTATTATTATTATTAGGAAAGCTCATCAATGGTCATTTAAGATGTCCATCATACAAATGTTCTTCTCTTCCATTCCCCCTTTAGGGTAGTACTTGCCACCAGTGTCGACAGAAGACAACTGATACGAAGACAATCTGTCGCAACCAGGGCTGTGGAGGAGTGAGGGGGCAGTTCTGTGGGCCGTGCCTTCGGAATCGATACGGGGAAGATGTGAAGTCAGCTCTGCTTGATCCAGTAAGTATCATTCTTGAGCCTGGAATGAAAGTGTAATGAATAGAGTTTTGTAAGTAATCTGTGGTGCTAAGAATGGTAACATGGTGTTCAAACTTCTTTGCCAAGAGCAGATCTGTAGTACTAATGGCTTTGATGTGCTGGCCCAGTGTGGCAGTGGCTGCTCCATTAGCACGTGTGCTTTTATGTGCAGTTGCTGAGCAGCTTGGAGATGCCTGACTTGAGGTACCAGGTGGTTAATTCAGTCCCAGGAAGTGTCCTATACCAGCAGGCAGAGAGAGGCAAAGGAGATTGTCACAGTGGGTACCCATCTCTTTCTAGGGAGTTGACTACAGTCAGCCTAACATGGAATGAATGTTAGGCATTACAGATGACTTCAGTCTGTTTGGAAATCAGTGCTGAGCACATCAGAGAACCTGAGGCTTCAGAGCAAGAAGTACTCAAGCACTTAATTTCTCTAATCCTGTAGAACTTGGAAAATGTTAATAGGGTTGGCTGGCTGGCCGATAGAGGCTTGTAAAACCTTGTCCTGAGCAGTCACATGGTGGGGAAGCCATACTCATGTTTCTCTGAGCAACAGGAAGGCCAATATAACATTTTTCATAACTTGTTTTCTCCCCCCTGCCTTGTTCATGGCGCTGCAGGCCTGGATGTGTCCTCCTTGTCGTGGGGTGTGCAACTGCAGCTACTGCCGGCGGCGGGATGGGCGCTGTGCCACCGGCATGCTCATCCACCTGGCCAAGTTTTATGGCTACAACAATGTCAAGGAGTACCTGGAAAGGTGAGAGTTCTGCCCTCTGGTCGTTCCTTTTTAAACTCTTAGAGCCCTTTAAATAACATTTGACTTATTGTGCCCTGGGGCAAATCCTGCGCCTATGCAAAAGTAGTTTCTTGGATTTCAGATTTTTTCCTTGGCTGAAATCAGCTTTTTTAAAGTGAGGTATGTTGTCTGTGTAAACAACTAATTTGATGTAAAAATTGAAAGACTTTTGCCTATTTTTAGATCCCTGTTGGTTGGCTGAAGTGTATAGAAGTGCTGTTTTGGAAGTTATCTTCAGCAATGGAAATTTATGGGGAAGCTGAGTTTCCTACAAAGCACTAACACTGTTTTCTCATATCTTCTAGTTTACAAAAACAACTCGCAGATGACAATTGAGAACACTGAACTCAAGCCGTGCCTGCAACTGGCTAATATGTTAACAATTTGACTTCAGAAGTTTATTACAATGTTTTATATAAGATAGAATTGTAGTGTATAGCATATTCTTTTCTGTGTTTGGAATTTTTTGATTGATATGGTCTTATGCAAAAGATCTCTCAGGAAAATGTTTTGGTAGAGAAATCTACATGCACAGACCTACATGTTAAGTGAACTGGCACTCTTGAACCTTGAGTGGTTAATTTTTAATAGAGCTACACAACCACAGGATGGAGAGCTTGGTCAAAATGAGCGATATTTTTATTTATATAATTGTGCAAGGTTGCAGAAAGGGTGTTTAACAACTACCTTCAAAGCATCCCGTCTTCAAAGAAACAAAACACCCTTGTCTATCAGCTCGACCATAAAGATCCATTCTTCCAGCTCTGGTTTCTGAACCTGTTCCACCACCTGTAGTTTATAGAACTTGTCCTTGCAAAGAAGGAAAAGGTACTTTTATCTGAATGCCGTTACATTCCAGCCAAAGGTGGTGAAGTTGACCAGTAGGAGGATGGATTTTTAAAATTTTATTCCAAAGTGCAATTATTTACCAAAACACAAAATTAAGTAGAAGAGTGTTTTAAAAATAAATTTTAAAATATCCCAGTAAAAAAAAAACAAAAAAGAAAACTCACCAGCAACTTTTGTGTAGTGCACCTACTACCTGAAGCATCTGCCCAGCTGTTGTAACTGGTCTATATCGGAGTTCAGGATTAATTTTTTTTTACAGTTCATACTTAGGTTTTTTCCATTTGTACAACCAGGCTTTCAAACAACTTTGTTTAAATGCAACATATTTGTATTGCATGTTAAAGTATGTTAAAATTTGTGTAAGATACACATTTCATTTTATGTAGAGAGAATAAAGACTGATCTAAAGAGGAGAATTTTGTGATTCAAACTACACCATGATGCTGATGTTTTCCATTTACATTCCCATAGCAAGTGTAACGGTGCTTGGAGATCAATAATCATTATGTGGAGAAACACATGAACAACACTGACAGATGAGGAAATAACAACATAGACCACATAAGTGTTACATTAAGGATTGTGGTTTTGAGACCTTGCTCCAGCTGACTGTGAAAAACACTTACTTCCTTTTACTATCAGGCAGATAGAGAAAGCAGCACATTTTATTGAAAGCTTAGTACAAAACTGCCAGGAGTAAAGTTACTCCTGCTGGAACCCATTTACCTGACTTCTGGATTTTCAGCTTAAAAGTCAAAATATAAGTTGTCCTCCTGCTTTTGCTTCTATAAGCTGGGCATTCATAAATATTCTTAGTTTCCCTTTGATCCACTGGAATAGCCTTTAAAAGAAATGTCTGGCATTGCTGAAGTCAGTTCCTGAACCAAACTTCTGCCATGGGCCCCACTGGATGTCCTGTGTCGTGCCTGCTGTAATATAGCACCTGCTTTACATGATGTTCTGTTGTGCAAGACCAGAATCATTTGTGTTTAAACAGTTGCTAAATAGTTAAGGCTATGTTTGAACATACAGATGTAGTGTAGACTTTAGATTTGGTTGATTTAGAATTAGATTTTGTTGGCCTGCTGTGCATCATCTCTTTGTATGAATGCAGAGATGAGTACATAGCATCTATGGACTGTACGTTTGCAAACACCAACACAAGCCCAAACTACACTCACTCCTTGATACTTTACTCATCTCCAGAGGAAGAATGAACTGTATTGCCCTTGGACTGACAGATGTCTAAAAAAACTTCTGAGAAGTTGATGCCCTCATTTCAAAAAGCAGCATTCAAATAGCATCCTTGCCATTGCTCCATTCCCCCACCCTAACTTTCCTCTTGGAGTTTACCTGCTGTAATAGCAACTCCTTTCCAAAAGGGTGGCTTTCCTTTTATTATAGTTAGGTCTGGTGAAGAGTATGAGTAACAGTGATGTTTCTCTTATTGCCACTGGGAGTCACTCACCTTTCTCTAATGAGCTGTAACTTTGCTGACAGTTTTTCCAAGTTAAAACTAAAATCTCGTGTTGACAGCAAGCCTGAATTGTTGTTCCTGAACTAGATTTTTATCTTAAGTCTTAGGAAGTTACAGATTCAAAAGAATATAAAATATAAAAATATTTTTTAAAATTACAATGTTTATCATGTGAAGGTTGTTAAAAGAGGGGTTGCAGCTCAAAAGGTGAACATGGTTTCCATTTAGGGACAGCCTACAACCATATTACAGCTACTGCAATAACTGACTGCTTGAAAATCCAGATTTAAAAAATCTTTTTATTCTTGAACTTTGCCCACCTAATTATACCTCATTATACCTCCTGCTAATCATAGAATCATGAGTATTCTGAGTTGGAAGGGACCCACAATACAGGTGTTCTCAAGTACTTCCTTTATTCTTGGTATGTCTCCCCAAAAGCTTTAAAAGTGTTATGACCCAGCAAATAAAACATTCATAATTCTTTATATCTGCTTATTTAGAATTGGCAACATTCAGTCAAGGTAGAGGAAAAAAAACCAGGATAGACAAATTTTGTGGGGTTGGTTTCTGGGGTTGGGGGTTTTGTTGGTAGGTTGGTTGGTGGTTTTTTGTGGGGGTTAGGTTGTGAGGGTTTTTTTTTTTCAAATTGCAGTTGTGTAGATTACTTGATCCAGGTTGCCAACATGTGGTAACTACTAACCCTATTCTGCGCCTCTGAGAGCTGCAAAAAAATTTCTAGAAGTTCATTTTTGTGAAATTTATAGTTTCTGGAATAGTCTAAACTTCTGAATCTCAGTTGGATTAGAGCTGCTGCTTTACTACAATGCAGATCTTGTTCAGACATACTTAACAGTTACTTAAATGCAGGAAGAGTATTTAGTGATTAGAACACCAAGCTGGTATGAAGTTCAAAGTCACAGTGACAAATACCAGCAATCTAGCACCATGCCTAAGCTTGGTGATGTTTATAGGGTCACAATGCTTTAGTGCAACTCTTGATGTAATTTAACGGTCTAATGGAGTCCCTGAACTAGGAGATCAGGAAATTTAAGTTTATTTCTTACCTTGCATAGAAGGCACAGAGATAGAGATTCCTTCCCTTGCTGGGTGGTCATGTTCCTCTTTGGTCTTTTTGCTAACATCTGCAGTCAAGTACACTTTATCCAAAAGCCAAGCTGAAAGTTGTTCCTGCTCTACATTACAGCCTAAAAAAAAAACCACAAAAACAAACAAACAAACAAAACACCAAAAAACAAAAACAAAAACACACAAAAACCCCACCGCTTTCAATAATTCAATATCCAGACAGTAATTTTAATGTCAGAACAGTCAACCTCTCAGGCCATCATGCTCAAGCCTGAGACTGTGTGGGGTTCTGCCCTTCTCCAGAGAATAGTGGCAGCCCAGGCAGTGTTCTGTGAGGAGCTCCTGACCACCTTTCTGCTAGCCAAGCTTCGTGAAGCATTTAGCTCAATGCCATTGGTGACCATGCAGAATTTGAGCTACACTGTTAACACACACTCCTGTAGTGTTAGAATAAATGCAAACATACATTCAGACTCACAGAATGAGTGGAAAGGGACCAGCAAGAATCATCAAGTCCAACTCCTGAATGAAAGATCCATATGCAGATTGAACCCACAAACCTTGGTGTTATAAGCACCATGCTCTAACCAACTCAGCTAATATGCTGTGGTTGTGACAAGAAACAAGATGTTACTGCTTTCTCACTACGCTGCTGAAAGTTTTCCATCCCCTACTGTGGCAACAACTACACAAAGATAATTGAGAGGCTTGATTTATTTTTCTCCTTAGCCCCATAACTCTTTTACAGAAGAAAACAGAATGATACCATGGTATATGCCCTGAATTAGTTC
The DNA here is from genome assembly GCF_965231275.1 of Zosterops lateralis. Classification (NCBI taxonomy): domain Eukaryota; kingdom Metazoa; phylum Chordata; class Aves; order Passeriformes; family Zosteropidae; genus Zosterops; species Zosterops lateralis. The sequence goes on along the minus strand of NC_139762.1, from coordinate 32,860,260 downwards.
AATAACAATGGTAGAAAAACTTGCACTCTTAAACCTTCTTTAAACCATAAAATTCAACCTTTTATTTCTTTACCTGCTTTGTCTTCACACTTCTGAGTAGCCTGAGGACAAGTTTGAATTGTTCTCCCTGCTTTCAGGAAAGGATTATTCTGATGTTAAGGTGATTTTTATCTTTTTGTTTAAGCTGTGATTAACTCTCCAAACAGCATCACAAACATAGCTAATACCAACAGTTAAAGAAAAATGTCTGGCATTGAAACCATATACTTGGTGCCCTACACCCATCACTGCTGACCTGTGAGGGTCAGCACTGAGGGTGGAACAAGTCAGGAAGCCTCACCACTGCTGGCAGCACAAGGTCCTGTGTCCAGATGTAAAGTTCTCAGCACCTCATGAGAAAATCAGTAACCCTAAAAGAGAAGCATCAATAGCTCCTGCCTTAACTGTATGCGAGCTGCTTTTTCAAACTACAGACTTCAAGTGTAAAGAGTCCTTTTGTCTCCAGAGAAAGTACACTGCTGAAGTCACCAGAAACTATAAGCTTATGTAAGTATAAGGTGATTATCTCAGTGGAATTCGTTGTTTCCCTCATGTAAGTATGTCTGAAATCAGTTGTAGAAGGTGATCAGCATGGGATGATGGGTTGCTGGCAGCAGAGAATGTAAGTATGCTCAGTCATGTTAAATCTGCTGTCTTGGGGAGAAACCTGAAGATCACCAGGATAAACTACGAGGATTTGCAAACAGCTGAGGACTTGTTAAATGCAAATTGTCTGATACCATCTTCATTGGTATTTAAATTTTGTATTTAAACTTCCAATAAGCCACAGCTAAGTGCAAGTCAAGAACCTAGGGGATTCTGGCAGAAGCTCTGAATAATGGCATAATGCAGCATACATTGCCATGAGGTATCAGAAGAATTTCCAAAAACAATGCCTGTTTCATCCATGTCTAACCACTCCTGGTGGCAGGCTAAGGGAAAGGAATCTCACAAGATGCTGAACAGCCTTTGGGACAAAGGGAAGTGACAGAGCCTTTGCCTTAGCAAAGTACTTGGCGTTTCTACAAAACCCACTTCAGAGGAAAACTGACAAAGGACAAAATTTGGAAGAAATACGAATGGGACAAAGCTGCTGGGCTTAAATCACCATAACAGCTCTGCATAGTAGCTAAACCCTGTCAACTGTGTGGTACTTACCAGAGGACAAAGCTGTGTGTGGATGGATACACTGGTTTAGTCCATGTGTCTGGCACAACATGCCGGAAGAGTGTGATGCACTTCCATTTGTGCAGAAAACATCAGCTCACCCTTTGGAGAAAAATAAAAAGCATACATAAATAATAACTATTCTTTCATTTCCAAAAAAAGCTACAAAAAGCCCTGGAATAAGTAATTTGCCTTTAGACTGAGGTCCAGCTGTTTAATAGCCTACAGATCTCTGAAAGGAAAAGGTTCATCACCTAACTCTTCAAGGCAAACAAGAGCATAGGGTCTCCAGACAGCAATCTCCCTGCATGATTTTTGCTATGTTAAGCTTCTCAGGAAACATTTCCAGAATATCATCCAGAACATTCTTAACCTGTTCAGGACAATACAACAGAGCCAATAGAAATCCCAGCAATCAACTCTTTCTGACTCACCTACTTTCAACATTCAAATATTCAAACGTTCAATTTCAAGTCTGATTTCTTCAGAAGAGCACAAATATCTAATTTTCTTAGATAAAAACCAGAGATGCTCCCTCCATCACCTTTGCCATTTTCTTGGCTACAGTACTGAGAAGAATGATTGCAAATCAATTAACACTTAGGAGCTTCTATTTAGCTTTACATTTTCAGGTAACATTGACCCTTGAAGCCTACTAACACATTGTCCGTGGACTTGGGATGTCTCCTGTTACTACTATAGACCCTGGAATTGTCTTGATTTTCAGTCAAGTGTGATCAGTAGTTTGCATTTCTTTAGTACCTAATAGCTTCCATCACCGCCTCCACCACCCACAGTCCTCGCTGTCTCAGGCATTAGGCAAAACATAGCACAGGCACACACCTGCCTCACCCCCAAAAAGAGCCTCACTCCTTGCAGGCCTGCTCTGGAACTGAGACAGAACATAAATGAAGAACAATTCATAACAGTGCTAATGAGCAGGAATTGAAATCACAGCATTAATGCAGCTCAGCCTCTGTTTCAGCCCTAGCTTTGGCAGACTTAATGATGAATGCCATATGTTACAGTCCAGACTCCCTAAAGTGGATGGGAACTGAGCATGAAAAGCACAAGCTCCCCTCAGGAGATGAAACAATGTTTGGCTATTTGCATGCAGAGCTGTCACATTTCCTCCTGCAAAACCTCCATGATCTGATAGTGATAAGAGAAAAAAAAAATTAAAAAATAGAGTGCTCAGAGGAAAAGGAGGGAGTGCAGAAAGGGATGGAGAAATGCAGAACCAGAGTGGCAGTCACAGGGGACTTTAATTAATTCTGGTAAGGATAAGGAGCTGAAGGCTCAGTCATATGCCAGGCTTTGGGGCATCTGGACATAGTTTCTCAGATCTACACTCAGAAAGGAAGATGCAAAAATGGCAAGATATGAAAACAGAACTACCTGAGATTTGTGATTACATTTTCTTTCCTGCTCCGTTATTCATTTAATCTCTTAAGCACAGCACCAGTGGTGTTCTATGCTTAAAACCCGTCCTTTTAAATTTTTCTGGAATGAGTTTGGCTATACTAATGTATCTGTGTGTCTGACATATCTTAACTATGAACAAAACAACAATGTCCCAGTCAACTCCATATTAAGTGACAAAGCTTATTCTGGTATTAGGGTTCGTCCCTTTAACCCAGCATCTGATAGTTTATCAGTATTAATGGTATTGTTCTGCTAGACTCCAGGTTCTGTGGTGAGGCTAAGAGATGGTCTGACACCCTCCTTGGCCAGGATTCACCTCTTCAGACTACCCAAAAACTAAAACTCCCTGAAAACCTCCCTTTCCTCTACTGCTTGCAAGGGAGGTCTTGGAGCAGCCACAAGGCTTCTGCTCAGATAAAGTGCTCAGTAAGGGAAGCAGAGAGCCTGTGCTTGGGCTGCTCTTCCAGGCATGGAAAGCCTTCACACCACTGCTAGGCTGTGCTGTGAATGCAGCAGAAAAAGTCAGGACTGTAGGCTAGGTGGGACTTCCTATGCTTGACACAAGTGGGAAGGCATAGGAAAGTAACCCTAAGGAGTTTTATTATGCGGGAGATGGGAACAAAAGACAGAGGTCAAGACTAGACCCACCAATTCAACCAACCATGCCTTTTTTTTCTAGTAAGTTATTGTTGCTGTACTTACTTATAAAAGCAAGTATATTATATTAAAAAAAAAAAAAAAAAAAGCGAGAGAGAGATCCATACCCTCTTTCCCACTCCACAATAAATTCAATGTGAAAAAGAAATTGGTCCAAATGTTTTCCTAGTGCATTACGCCTTGGCCAGGCTGGTGCATTATCACAACCATTAACACTCATCTAATCTTTTCTAATTTGACCCTTTTTCTCTCCCAGAAATTAAGTCTATTGCTGAAAAAACACAGTAAGATGTGTATTCCACCTGTCATTAACAGCACTGACAACACACTGGATGAAGAACCTCACCACTTTCACTACAGATTGGCCCAGTCCCTCTCCCATGTATACACTGGTTGCTTTTCCAAAGGAGTTTTGAGGAGATTATCTGATATTGTCAAGAATCCCATCTCAGCATTGGGGCGCAGTCCATATAGTAAAGGGCTTTCAGATGGAAGCATTTCATCTATGTATTTATGGTATCCATCATAATCCAGATTTGGTGGGGCCAAGAAACATGATGCCAAGTTCCCCTTCAAGCTGTAGGATAAGAATCAATAATGTTATTGGTAATGCTGACACCAGGAAACATTCTACAGAGTTTCAGAAATTTATTTGAAGTTCGTGGACATGACACCTGCCTGTTCTGATACAATGGAACAGGATTACCAAAGTAGTTACCAAGCTAATGCCAAAGTAGTACCAGCATAGTTACTATTTGTATAATTTCCAGACACTTCCATTTTCTGCAGGGTTGTGTCTTACCTCATGAGGATGCTTTGCGTTTATTTTAAGGACTGACACTACTGAGGCAAGTGTATTTTAAGTACTGAGAGTCTGCATCACCTCAGCAGCCAAGCACGGATTCTTATGCCACTTTTCTGCTCCACTGCATCTCTCCAAGTGTAGGAGTCTTGGGGTTTTGTACTGCTGCTTTGGCCTCAGTGAGATAGACAGTGGTGATAATTTTAACAAGAGAAAAAATTAAGGTTTCAATCAGCTCAATATTAAGTCAAGTACAATTAACTGCATTGTTCCTCTAGAACAAGAAGACCCTAACTCTGTAAGGATATTTAAGATAAGACCTGGGACTTTGAAGCAGATCAAGATTTATGTAGATAGGACTTTGGTGAGATCTATTCTCAGTGGGCTGACCTCCTAAATAAAACAAAAAGTAATAAATAAGGTAAGAATAAAAGCTATAGCAGTCACATTTATTTTCTAGACTTCCCCATCTCCTGTGCTGTAAGGACTTCACTGAATTCAAAGAATTTCTCTGAACTTATTGTCATAGAGTTGTCTGCAATTTAAACGAGGCTTGAAGTTGTTTTTGCTAGAAAAATATTTCTAGCTCTAAGTGGTACTTTTCACAAAAGCTATTTCTTCCTAATGCAGGGTCCACTCCACAAAATCACAATAACATTTAAGAGCTTCTGGCATTTAGAACTGTCTACAACAAGCTACTGCTCAAAATAACACCAGCAAGCACTTATTTCTGAAGTCATTTTGGTTCTGCAACCAGCCATTTACCTGTGCCTGAACTTGCACCACTAACCTCACCCACAATAAGCTGTATCTTAAGACGCCACTTTGAAGTAGTGCTGAGGTTTTGAAAAAAGCCCTGTTATTTACCTCAAGTGGAAGATCAATTCTGTCAGACAATCTGTACTTACCAGTCTCTCTGCTGGCACTTAAATCAGGTTTTACTGCATCTGTGGGAGTCATGTGCACAGAGAGAGGCTGTGGGTTTCTGGGGTATGGAGCAGGAACTTCCCACCCTTCTGTCTTTATGGCTGTTCCCAGGTGAGGTCTATCAAAGCTGATGCATAGTGGGTTATTCTAATGGACCCTGTGGAATGAATTTGTAGCTAAGAGAACTTATCATAAGGAAAGAAGTTTAAAAGAGAAGGAAATCTCCCCCATGAATACAAAGCCCCACCACTGATGAAGGACCATCCTGTTTACATTAATTTGGCTGCCAGTCACTGGATGATTTTCTGGTTTTGCTGGTAATTCTGGGCTTTAGATTTTTCCAATTACAGCAAGAAGCTAAGAAAGATACCTCACTGTTTAAAATACCAGTGGATCCACGCTAAGGGTTGGGTCCCTAAACTTTCCAAAGGGCATACAAATAGCAGTGATTCTGTTCAGGTTTCACCACCTATACTTATTTTGCAATTATTTGAATGAAAGTTCAGGCTTGTGAAGGTTAATGGACTACCTAAAGTAGTAAAGCAGTAATTCTTTACTTATCCATAGGCTAGAGGCAGAGCTGGAGCCGGCAGGATGAGCTTCCCACCATGCCCCCACGACCTCAACTGTCATGTGGAGAAATCAGCCTCTTTCGAGGTCAGGAGTACAGTGGTGTTTAGCCTTTCCATCTCCATGGCAACTTACTCTTGGGCATCTTCTTCTGAGCAGTTACTTCCAATTGCCGTCAGCTGAGTGTGGCTCTTTGACATAGGAAATCCCACTTCTTCGGGACCAAGGAGACACCAGCGCGCTCCTCTCGCTCACAGCCAAAAGGCAGGCTTCAACCCACTGCCAGGGGTGACAGGGGCACTTTTCCAAGCTTAGCCTGGCTCCATAAATGGCCTGCTCACATGTAACATGATAATTTTTAATTTTTTTTCCTCATAAATGAGCTTTTTACCTTTGGAGAATGAAACCTAACAAGTGTGGAAAGGGTGCTTGAAAAACCTCTTGGCTGTTTTTAGCAAATTGTGTACGATCAGTTCTCTAAAATGGCTTCTTCAGCAGTTAGGCAGAAGCAGACAGGGTTTTTATACTTATTTATATATATAAATACACATATATAATACATATATTACATACCTATATTATATATGTGTGTACATATATACACTCATCCCTGTATAAACAGCCACATTTGTTTTAACTGTTTATATGAAAATAGATTAAAGCAGTTTCCATGCAAAACTTCTTAGAACTAAAGTTAAAGCTGCATTTTCTTTTTGTAGCCTCAAAAATTTTAGCATTTGCTGCTGATTAGAAGCAACTTTGGCAATCTGGTCCTTTGCAGTCACGGATGCTCCATATACACTGCTGTCCAGGATGAAAACTCAATAATGAAATTTGAATAATTTGTATATGTCAGCTGGTGATAACCTGACAAAGCTACAGAAACAGATGTGTGAGAGGGTAGTAGAAAATTAAAGACAGACTTACAAGTAATTTTCCCTATTTTAGAAAGAGTGAGATGCAAGGAAATGTTTAACATTTCCATTTTTTTTTTTTTTTTTTTTTTTTTTTTTTTTTTTTTTTTTTTTTTTTTTTTGAGGAAGAAAATGTGCAAAGAGTAAGAGTAAGTTCTGAGGATAGTGCCATTCTGGATTGCTGAAACTGTGAATCTATCAGTTACATTGGTTAAAGTGCAGTTCCATAAGAGCTACTTTCCCATGCCTACCCAAAACTTTCCAAATGGAAGCACCTTAAAATAGTTTTCCTAGGAAAATGGAAACCTAAGTGTATCCAATGTCATTAAGCTCACTATACAAGCAGTGTTGTGAAGTACTGAATTCAAGTTACCAATTAATGATACTTGCAAAAGTAGACAAGCAGTGTGCCAACTCAGAAACCAAAAACCAGATTTTTTAGCCAAAATCTCTCATGATAAATCATCAACAAATTTATTCCCCCACAGCCAGACAAGACCTTGCTACAGGTGGGGCTGCCTGGATGAGAAAGCGTGTGGTCTTCTCTTTCCCTTGGGTTAAACACACCCACTCTGTACCTATTCAAGAGCTTTAGACATGTATGAAAGTTCTTGGCAGGGCTGGGCTGAGGAATTCTTGCAGACAGATCCAGCAGAGCCTGCAGTCCCAGGCACCCCCGATGTGGCCACCTTACATGCTCTCATCAAGGAAGTTATGCAAGTCTTCCAGTGGAACCCACCTGAGGAATAGAATGCATCACTGAATAAAACAAGTCAGCTGCTTAAAGGACAAGCCAAGGCTGTTCAGAATAAATGCTAAGAGACATAAGAGAAACCCAGATACTTCCTTTCAGAAAGCTTCATGGTTATACATTTGCATTGCTGGGTTTGGTTTCCTCAAAAAATAATATTAAAATCAGACTTCTTTTATTTCAGTCCAGGGAGAGGTATCTGAGCAAAAATAGCAAATTTGTAACTAAAATTAAGTAACGGTGTAAAATGTATTACCCAAGCTTTATGTTTTCTACCTCAGCCCTTATAAAAAAAAAACTTCAGAGAAAACCACATTTTCAAAACACCACATGATATGAGAGAACATAACTTTGTGAACAAGTGCATTTTCCCCATACAGATCTTTAAAGCATAATCTTCGTGAGTGACAGGAAGGTAACCTACTGTGCCTTTCTTGGAGGAAAAATAAAAAACTTGTATCTGATTGCAGTCCTTTATATCTCCTCACTAGGGAACATTTAGTTACTGAAATCCTACATTATTTGAAATTGGGAAGTATTCAAGAACTTCGGTAAAAATTGAATTAATATTAATCCCATTACTGCTACATCATATAAGCATTAAGTTTATTATAGAATTCTAGTCATAATGCCACAGAGAAAGCATGTGGTTAAGAGTGATAAAACATTTTATTCAAGGAACCACTGTCTTTCTCTTATATTTGGCTTCACAGCATTTGAAGCTTCTTTTTGCTCTCCTTTGGTTTGCAAAATATGCCAGTTTGTGATGAAACCTTTGCAGACAGGAACCTTTACACCCTTGGGGGCAGTATTTGCCTCCCAACAGTTCGAGTAAAAACTTAATTATAGGCTTTAAATATTGCATGATGTGACAGAACAGAACAAGTAAAATAGCTGCAGCTATTCCAGCTTGCTTGCTACATAAACTCTTATGCAGCAATTTGATTATGTGAAATGCTAATCCATCTTTATTTTAAATTGGTTCAAAGAAAATGAAAAAAGAATTTTTAAAAAAGCCACTGGAATATAATATGCAGTGCCACATGCTTGTGATGAGAAGGCTGAAAAGAGAATCCCTGTGAAAAATGCCAGCAACTTGGATTTAGAACAAAATGTGCTTGCGGTCAGAATAAACCTGCTTTTCTCTTTGTCGGCAACAAAAACTCATTTAACGTTTTTCTAATTTCATATATATTTATCTCAAGAAATTGCTTTTTCCTTTGTCTTTTGGAAGAGTATATCAATATTCTAATGCAGTACAAGCTCATTCAGCTGCACACTTCTGGGACATTGATTATACTGGGATAATCAAAGCTGGTGATATAAAAGGGACATTTTTGCGAGTGTGAGAAAACTGTGGAGTTTGCATTAGAAATATTTTGGGCTGTCAGGTTCACATAATTGCCATTGTACTCTACACAAAACTGGTCTGTTGTACCCAAAAAACCCACAAAGCCGTTGCTGGATGGGTGGATAATAGAGAGGACGGAATCTTCTTCCCCCCATAACAACATCCAATGACAACACCTTGAACACGTGTGTGGGGGTCAGAAGGTGGAAGGCAAGAGTGGGGCAGTGAGGCAGTGGGGCAGTGAGGCATCCTATACTTCACACAAAGAGACCTTAACTATTGCAGGTTTGTGTGCTGGAGTTTGTCTTAGCAGCAGGAAAAACTGAGATACAAGATTTAATATTCTTGTGAAAACACTATAAACTGGTGGAAGTCATAACAGAGTTATGGCGATTTCCACTAGCTGATGGGCTAGCTCAAGTTGCCCAGTTTATGCTTTCTGCTTTCTGGTCAATGCTTAATTGTCTTCAGGAAGTTGTTCCCAAAGGACAATAAATGGGAAGATTATATACATATGATTTTATATATATATCTGTATGCATATATGCACAAGGTCATAAACATGCATATATACATAGGAACTCACAAAAAAAAAAAAGTCTTATTTCTCTCTCCAATATCTACGTTAAAAAAATCCTTATGAAGCCACAGGGTAATGAATCACTACGCAGCACAATGAGAAAGGCCAATAAGCAATATTACCAAGAGGAGAGAAGAAATAATTCTTGCACTTACAGACCTTTCTAGTATTCCCTGCCATCAGAATCCTCCCTCTCATTAATTAGAAAAATGAATTATCCAGCTTATGAATTGTGGTTTGAAAAGAACAGCTTAAAGCAACAAGATTTATTAGCAAAGAAAACTCAGGGTTTGAATAAGCTGATTTCATAGACTGTTTTCTAAATGGGAAGCATTATTAAATCATCATAATAAAATCAAGCAATTATTTCACTATGACACCAAGTACCACAAAAAGGAAAAACAGCTTGATGTCCTACTAACTAAAAAAAGGCTAGTAGGGGTATGAGGACAAAGAGAAAATTAATTTCTCAGAGTAAATACAAGCTGGGAGATACGGAGAAAACTGTATCATCAAGGGGTGACACTTCTGTCGCTTTTTTTCTTTATAAATATCTCTGAAATTTATTTAAATTACTAAAATGGGAGAATCTATTCAATAACATCCTATATCATTCTGTAACAAATAATTACTGTATTTTATTTAGGCATTTCACATACAAAACTTACACAAATGGCCTCAACTCAGTATTTAAACTATACAAGTATGAAATATGCTGTAGCTCAGAAAAAAAATCACTCTAGTATCCTTAACTTTGACTCAAGGGGAACATTACTGAGAAAGTCACAACAAGGTGGCATCCTTAATACATAATAATGACACATTCAGGAAATGCACCATTATTTATACATGTGACGTGCTGTAAATTGCTTCCATCATCAGAACTAATTGTAGTGATTATTAATGCAGTGTTATGAACTGTCAGAATTGCTGTTTGTAATTACATTTGTGCAAATGCTTCATTACCTGCCTAATGAATTTGGCATATATGCACATGTAAACCCCTGTTTTTGTTAACATAATGAAGGGCAATTTTTTCCCCCTTAGCTACTGATGTGGAACTGGTTTGACCTATATTACAAAGTTCAAGCATCCACTGCCAGAAAAAAAACCCCACAACCCCCAACTTCCTTTGATCTGGTTTATTTTCGTACTCACCAACAGCACCATAAAATGCCAGTTACTTAAATAACAGCTTCAGAGGAAGAACAGTGTCCCCCTTATTCAGTATAAACATGTGATTGAGTGGAAATGACCTTGATGGTCATTACCTGACCAATTCTTATCTTCTCGTGGGCCTCTGAAGAGTTGCCGAGGACTGTGACAAGGCTGGAGATTTCGGGTGCCCATGGACCGGGCACCTTCCATTCCAGCCCCAAAGGCCAAACTTCAGTCTCCCAGAGATGCAAGTATGAAAACGGCACAGAGGAAAAAGGATGACTTTAAATTCCCCTTCTGTGGCACGCAGTTCAAGGGTATCCTGTCCAAGGGAAAAGGGTAACTCATGCTCTAAAAACAGGCAGTGTTGCTGGGAGCCGTGCCGGCCTCGGCTGCCAAAAGGGCGCACTCACAAGGCTGGAGTCGGACAGAGAGTGAGAGACAGGCTTCTAGAGAATCAGAGGCTATTGAGCAGTAGTTTTTTGCAGTATTTCCCAGATGCAAAATTGTTGATAGTGACATTTTAATTCTCAAATGTCCCCTAGGAAAGAAGAACTGTTGTGCTACAGAAACGAACAAAAACAGAGTCTTTACCAAGAAGTCTATAAATATTACTCAGATAACCACTATAGTTTCTTAGCTAAATTATCCATAGACTTTACCCCAAGAAGAAAATTTACTAGTTTAATACCCATTAAAATGCCCTCAAACTCATTGAAATTTTACACCATTTCCCAAGGAGTCATATCTGAAATTGAAGTTTAATATTTTTCTTTTTGCCTCCATTATTTACAGTGTTAGTAGAGAATTTCAGCAAGACGATATTCAGCACAGGGCTTCAGCTGGTTTTTAAATTATTTGGCATTTGCCTGTAAAACCTGCCGTAATTAATTCTTATGTCTCTGACATTTTTCTATATTTTATCCTTTAGTTTAAGAAATAATAAACATAACAAAATTAATTTTGATAACCTTGAAAATAATTTTGTATGGAGAAACATCAGAGGGATAAACTCCTGTCTTTCAAAAGCAAATAGATCACCCTGAGCTGAACAACATGTAGCACAATCTGGGCAAAGGTGAAGGATTTTATGTCTGACTAAAAAAACTTCCTTAAATCAGAATGCTGAGTTCAACCATGAAAAATACAACAAAAGTTTCTACCCTGAATAAAACCACAAACCCATGAAATGTATTCCATCTGGATTAGGCATAATTTGATTTTTTAAATTGTAATTAAAAAAGAAAAAAAAAGAAATACCTTAACCAGAAATATATTAAAGACAGTATCTGCACAGGAATTTGTGGTAAGCCACAAGCACCCATGGCTCAGAACAGTGGGTGAGAAAAAAGAGTTCTCTAAAGTATGAAGCTTATAAATTGGTTAATTTAAATATATACATATATATTCTTTCACTAAACACAGACTGAAGAAGGACAACAATGTATATGAACCACCTTTATTAAAATTTCTGTCTAATTTTTTTGGCTTTCCATTTAAGGTATTATAATAGCAAGTTATAAAAAAATTAAAAACTCTCCAAATCCTGTCTTAATAGTCAGCTACCCAGCTACAAAACTGCAGCTATTCTTTCCTTTCTCACAAGTATCTTTCCAAATCACCCACACCATCAAAATCAATTAGTTTGTAGCTCTGACACAGCTTTTTTCTTTTCCTTTTTTTTTTTTTTTTTTTTTTTCTTTTATTTTTCCCCCCGGCACTGGCTAGTATTCCTTTTTAAAGGAACTCTTACCCTTTGCACATCCCAGCTCTGCCCTCATTTGTGCTGTGCTCAAGTAGCTACATGTGAATACCTTGCTGGAAGGCGAGTGTGCAGTTACGGCTGCCTTCATCATGGTCTGCTTTGCTGATGTGAACAAGCTGACTGCTCCAGCACTGCCACTGCTGCAGGGAGGCTGACTCACACTGGCCTTGAAGATCTTTCTACAAGTTCCTGGGGTAGCAGACAGGGATAAATGGGGATCTGGAGGGAAGGAGGCTATGCACGACCCGTGATGCCCCTGCTCTCCACATTCTCATGTCTTCTTTCTCCTCCTTCTTCTTTCCACTCACCAAGTGGAACCTTAAACAGGGAAAGAGAAAAAGACAAAACAAACAGCACATAACCCTTGCTCTTTAATTCCTTTCTTTATGCCTGACTGCAGGAACCCATACACAGGGTACTGAGCCATTGCCTGAACACACAGGTATGTAAATCCTCTCTGAGAGAGAATAGTCATGACTGTGTATTTGGTCAATCCAAATTTAAAACAGAGCAAAAAATATGTGAGTACCATTGAATGAAAGAGCTCTGACTTTAGAGCATGCACAGGCTTCTTTTATAAGTGCACCACTGGCTAAAGCTGGTGCAGTAAGTACTCTTTCCATCTTTGTAAGCATACCTGTGCACGTCTCTGTTGAATAGTACAAATGTTTGTTTTACTGCCATACCTCTCCTCCTGCCCAACACTGATGGGAAACACAGGTAGTGCAGGGCACAGAGGGCTGGCACCCTGCAGCTGTTGGGTTATTTTGGAATCACAATGGTCCCAAGTTCTGGTCTCCCACAGAATGGCCATCAATATTACCACCTGTCCCCACAGGGGAAGGAGCAAGTAAAGCAAACAAAAAAGAAAAAAAAATATATAGCTTACTTTTACCTGGTCAAAACCATAGAGAGCAGCATGGAAATTCGCCAGCATCCTTGTAGGAGGTTCATATCAGTAATTTTAATTGAATCTCCTAGTATTCCTTGGGGAATGATTTGTTCTTCTATAGTTGGAGCTGGCTTAGCACTGATAAAGACACACAAACCAGAATGACATATTGTATTGCTCAAGGAGTTTGTCCAAGGTTCTGAACTACTCAGCTACATAGATAAATATTCCGTCGAAAACCAGCCAATATGGTTATTGTACAAAGCCAAATAAATTTGTTGTCCTTAAGGCATTGTCATTGTGACTTTTTAATGGAGTAACAGTTAAGTCATTGTCATTTCTTGGTATGTATTGAGGTTTCGCCATTACCTTCTCAAATTTAAGGCCTTGATTCTGAAGTTAATGAAATTATTATTAACTTAGGGTTAAGCGATCTGTGGTTGAGGGTGTTATCACATACAAAGACAAGCATAGCTCAGAAGACACCTGGACTCTCTTTAATTTCCCTGTAGAACTGGGACCTAGGACAAAACATATCCAAGATATACCAGGAACAAGACAGAAGTGCTAGGCAGAAAAATGGTTCCAGCTATCCTACTGGTTAGGAAATATGTCTCAGACTACTTCAGAGTGTAACTGTCTTTAAGTTCTAGATACACAAGGACAGTGAAAAGACAATGACAGAACAGAGTTACAATGGAAAAATATCTGCCTCCAAAGCACTTCCTGGTGAACAACAGGAATATCGAGAAAAGTTTAAAAGTGGCTGGGCTAAAGATGTTTTAACCACACCATTAGCCCACATTCCACATCTCTTTGTTACAGTACTAACATTTCAACTCAAATTGCAGCTTATCCATGAGCTTTTCTTTGGCTCTTCACTGAGCCAAAGAAAATCATGTGCCAGAACCACCTGATTGCACTGGCAATCTCTATGCAGGGCAGGAGGAATTACAGCCAAAGAATACAACATGTCAGTAAGACCCTGGCTGCTGCATCACTTTATTATGAGGACTTCTGGGGGGATATTCCCAAACTGTCCCTCACAGGAATAGGGGAATGGAAAGAGAGGGAGACTTTCATATCCCATTACATGATTGCAGCCTGGCAGCACCTGAATCTTTATACAGGCTGCATCCATCCAATGCAAAGTGGAAGTGATTCAAGCCTTAATAAAATAACAAAATAAACATTCACTATGTCAGATATCTGAATTTGAGATATTAATTATGAGTGGCAGAAGAGTTAAACCTGACACTTAAAAAAATTGAAGTCAGTCTTTTTTCTGCCAGTTTGCCAACCACTGTGTCAACTGCTTTTGCTAGATCTGAAGCCAAAGTAATTTTTAAAATATTTCCCAGGTCAGTCAGAATAGCAGGTGTAGGTTGGTTTTTTTCTTTTTAATATCTAATTCTATACCCTCTAGCCTCCAATAAAATTCATAGTAAAATAATTCATTTTTTTGCTCCAAAAGTTTTTTGAAGTATAAGCTGACAGGGTTTTGGGGCCCAAATGCAGAAAACTAAAGCTTGAGAATCACTGAGTGCATCCAAATCCCAATAGTTCTAGCTAGCTTAGCACCATTTGGGATTTGGTACAACATCTTCATGAAATTTCCTTTCAGACTTCCCACAATCCTTCACTATCAAAAACCTTTAGAGCAAAAATTGTTGCCTCTCTCCTCCCTCAAAAATCAGGCATAACTGGCTGGAAAATGGAACAGGTCTGTAACACCAGAAGCTTCTCACATGTTCCCCATCCATCCCTGTGGCTTCAGACACACAACACTGCCTCTGCTGTCTCCCATTTTGTCATTCTGCCCCCAGAGCAGCTGAAGAACTCTGAAACTCCCCTGAAAACCAACTTCACTCTTCCCTCGACAACAGTTCTATGCAGGGCTGTTTTCATACTGGCATGATTAGCTCATTCACATGAAATATGGTTAAGTGCCCTTGCAGTTTCATTGCTGACGAAGGGGGCAGTTTGTGCATGCTCTCACAGTGCCTAGCACACCAGGGCCTCTCATTAATCCCATGGTGGTTTTGTTTCATCTCAGAGAAAACACTGACTTCAACCCATCTCTTCATTTGTTGCAGGCGACCTGGTTGGCAGGCAAAGCAGGCTGCTGAGGTTAAAACCAGGAGAGGAGAGAATCAACCCATTCCCACAACCACCTTAATCTCAAGGCCTGAAACATGCACTTGTCGTTTGGCTTCAGGGCTGACAGGTTGTCACATATAAACATTGGCTATTTAACATAAAACACTGGGGAGGGAGCATCTTTTTTCAGCGGCATTTACGGTTGCAGTGCTCCTGTTGCCTCTGTTCCTGTGCTGGGAAATCACGGCTTGCCAGGGCATCCCACGGATCCCTTTGTCCACTGCAGAGTGGGTTCTTGGTCCATACAAAGCTGGCCAAAGCCGTGGCTGCTATCTCAGAAAAGCAGCACTCCAGGACTAATTATACAGCTGCCTCAGGGACAGTCAGACCCTTTTCATTAAAGTCTCCATTATAGCCCCCTGAATGGAATAGGAGCTCTTAATTAGGTGGGGGAAGGGTGTGCCTGAGGGCAGTCCTACCCACCCATCAGGGGCTTTCTGTTTTATCTCTCCTGTTCCTTCTGGGAGAGTGCACAGTTCAGCAAAACGTTACACACACCCTATTAATGTGATGTTTATCCTGTTACAACCAAAAGCAAAAGGAACAAGATTAACTGTTTAGAACTTTTTTTTGTAATCCATCGCATATTTTGTGTTCTGGGAACATCCCTCCAACTGAGAAGGTATTCCCTCATCAGAGGCAGTTTGACACTCACTTGGAAAAGAACCCAATGGCCATGTGGGGCAGCTTTCTTGAGTGTCTCCTTTGCAACCATCTCCTGCTTTTGTCTTAGAGAGATGTTATGAAATCTTTCAGAGTCTATAGTGAACCCAAGGTTTTTGCCTGCAATAGAAATAATTGGGGAAGGGTGGGTGATGGAGGGGGAGGAGATGGGAAAATTAGCAGAGCAGAATGGAAAAAGAATGATAATGCCCCCATTAATTTCACTATCACTTGTGCAATGCATATTACTTCCTCTGAAGCACTTCACTAAACCCTTACAATTTCAACAAGCAAAATTGCGAGCTCTCAACAGTGGCCTTATTGCTGGTATTAGAAAAAGCCTGCAGAAATCTGTTCCCTTGGTTTTAAGATAATGAACCTTTTGACATTTTGATAGATGCTCAGCATTGTTACTGAGCTTTAGAAACTCTTATGGGGGGTACAGAGCAATTCCCTCATGAAAAAGGGAGCAACATGTGGTAGATATCACATCAGTTTTTTAACTGATTGGTTCAGTGGGTAAATGCACAAGCCTCTCACCTTGTGGGGCCTGAGCTTAAATTGAGCACAGTGAGGTCACAGCTGTATTAACCTGGTATTCTCACTATTGTCTGTGGGGAATAGTAATCCTAAGTATAAAGCCACAGAGCCCTATACAATTGAATATAGTTTGTATAATGACCATTATTTAGTCACAGGGGGCACAAGATTACATGAGCATGGAGAAAATTGCCCTCTGGCCCTCATCTAGTCAAAAGGTAGAAAACAGTACAAAGAAAGCCTGCATTATGCCAAGCAGAGGAATGCTCTAAAAATTTCTTCATACTGTAGTGCTTATGGCCTTACACTTTTCATCCACCCCATTGCC
This sequence comes from Zosterops lateralis, assembly GCF_965231275.1. Lineage (NCBI taxonomy): Eukaryota > Metazoa > Chordata > Aves > Passeriformes > Zosteropidae > Zosterops > Zosterops lateralis. Next base: position 32,843,571 of record NC_139762.1, on the reverse strand, counting down.
ATGAATATGGTGGGGGCGAAAAAAACTTTGGAACTTGAATCTTCTGCCAGGAATAAACTGTGCCCAATTTTCCCACAGTAAGGCATATTCCATCCCAGTGATAGATGAATCCAGAAGGCTTTGTTCTGTTCAGTAAAAAAAAAATACATTTACACATACATGTGTAGAAGCACATACACACAAGCATATAACCATACATCAATTTATCCACATTTCTAGCCCTGCATGCCCCATTTCACTTTTGAGCTCAATTGTTTGTTTAACAGGAGCAGAGTTAAGTGGTCCTTGAACCAGAAACAAATAAGAGGCTTACATATTGTCTCATGATCTTCAAGTGGGTATAGTCATGAAGACAGGATGAAAAACACAGGAGTGGCTGGACTGCCCTCCTCTTAGCATTTTGTTAAATCCATCTTTGGGCTTTTCACATACCTTGACCCAAGATTTTTCTCCACGAAGTTCCTATATATGACAAAACATCCACTGAACACAAAAGATGTGCCTTGATAAGTACTTCAGGTCTGCATCATTCTCAGACTTGAGCATCTGACACTGATGGCCATTTCATCAGAGAAATCATCAGGAGAGTGAACTGAAGGCAAGAAGGGAAGCAGCTGGGGGAGCACGAAAGATGATCTTTTCCATTTCCGTGCAGGATAGTAGCCACATGACAGAAAACAGCAACTTCTGAATGAAAAGGTCCTCATTACATGCAGACAATACTGTCACATAAACCCAGGGCAGTTGGGCAAAATAAATACCCAGGAACAAGCTTGCATTCTCATAAGTCATGTAAAAACAGGTAAAAATGGTGATTGTGGGGTGTGGAGCAACAGGTATGGGGGTGTGGAGCAACAGCACTTGGGATCAAAAGACAAAAACAGTACAACTGGAAAACAAATGTGTCAGTATCCACAGCTGAAGACTTACAAAATCTTTCTTAGTATTACAAAATTTTCAAAAGGGAGACCTGAATAGTTGTCATTCTATGGGGTTGCCTACCAGCTCTAAAACCATAATGAGAACAAACATTGAAAAATACATTTTAAACTATTAACAGGATAGCTTACTATACTTACTTACCAATGACTGTTCTCCTCAGGTACCTATATTAAATCTAAAAGAAATCAGAATCACAGCTCTCCAAATATGCTGTGACTCGTGTCTTACCACACGATCTCTTACTAAATTTTTCACCAGGAGAACAGGCTGTGAAGGATCAAGTAATTGATCTCTAATTCTGGTTGACCACACGTTTCTAGAAGTTATTTTCTTGCTTCTTAAGATCTGAATTTGTCAGACACATGCAAGGCACCACCGTCATACACACTTGCCATGAAAAATGAACCCTCAGATTTCCTGCCTCAGAGCACAAGACATTCTGTCCTGATGGACATTATTATTGTTTTCTGCAAAGAGCTTTTTTCCATCTACTCCCAGGGAAACTTCTCCTTTTCTGGATATATTGAGTGCACCCACTTCTTCCATTTCTTGGTGAATCTTTAAATATCTTTATCTACCCCTCTGAACACATCCATCACTGCCATAGCCTGGAAACATGCCAAATACAGATATGCCTTTTGCATGATGACTGAAACAAGATGACACTGATAATTTTTGAGGTATGTAAAAAACCCTAGTGCAACCAAGGGACTCAGGACTTGCCTTAAAATACTAAGTTATGTATCTATACACACAAGCACACATATATAAATATAGTATTATTAATAAAGCTTTACTTTGGTTGGTATTGCCATTTTCTGCTTACTGTAAAACATTTAGATATGAGAAACTGAAAACCCTGTATGAGACATTTACTGCAGTAAGGAGTTGGCATGGAGTTAAAATTTTATTTTTAGGGGAGTGGACAACTTATGGTAAAACAGAGCTTCTTCACAAGATATAGTATGTGATGTCTAAGGTAAAAAGCACTCAAATAGTGAAGAAAACTCCACTTTGAAAACACCACTAGTTCTACTTAAACAATTATGGTAGAATGTATGACTTTATCTGAAATTGTCTAGTTGAGGCATGTGTCCAGAAATAATAACAAAAAAGATTCAGAACTGAAAAGCAATTTTCCCAAACTACTCTAATGGTACTCCATGGCTGAGTAGTTAAAAAGTCAACTGGACTCCTTTGTGTTCAACTCTGAACTGAAAAAGGAAATCCAATTCAAGGAGCTCTATCTTTTTACTACTTAGAAGAACCTTGACAGCACACAAAATTGAAAAAGGTCATCAGACTTGCTTCAGACCTCTGCTTCCCAGTACATCTGAGTCCTGACTTTTTCCAGGGCATACAGTAACTAAAAGGAAAAGCAACAGCCTGAATGTTATTTGAATATGCATTATTTACTTCTTACTTTATATACCAGATCAATTTCAACCCTAATTATCCAAGTGCAAACACTAAATCATGCTGTTTATTCTGAACTTAGCTTCATGAAGTCATTGCAGCATTTTAAATGAAAAGAATTACATGATAGCATCTCTGGAATTTCTGCAATTATTATTGATACTGAAGCAGCAGTCACCCTGTGTGATAAACTGCACAACCACAGGGTTTGGGCACAGGCATCACCTTTCAGAGAAGAAACACTAAATCCAGTAAAGAAACAGTAAATATTATCATCACCAATATCAAATTTTTTCCTCGTCTGAAAAGCTGTTTGGGCCAGGACAATGAGCTTGTAATTTTCAAAAGTTCTTGGTACCTGAAAATATAGGTTGAATATGTGACAGCTTCTTTCAGGTTAGAGATTCAACACTGAATATCCCCTGATTTTTCAACTTGTTTAATTGCTTTGTGGAAGATGCATTGAAGGCCTGAAAGTACAATTATTTTTATTTATTTGAATTTTGCTTTTTTTGCTTTACTACTCATAAGATAATTGGTTTCCTACTGTAGGCTCCCATAAAGAGCTGACCGAAACAGTGTAAAATGCAAGAGGCTGAAAAGAGGCTTTAAAGGAAACTTTCAGCAAACGAGGGGTGAAGGCTGCAAGCAACAATACTCTTCTGCTTCCTTATTTAACTCAGCATGGAGACTCTCTCACTTGAGCAAGCTGGTAATTTTGCAGTGGGTGATCTCCCTTGCTCACAGCATTAGATCATTTGGTAGATTTACGACGGGGAATTGTTTATACAGAATTCCTCCCAACTCTTCCTTCCTGGCCCTGTGGGATGGCTTAACAGAAGGAAGGTAAACTTTTGCAAGCAGAGTTAGAAAGCACTGTCAGAATGGAGGCAGCCAAGAAAGAGACCCGTGGGGATGTACCGTGTTACAGACCAGCAGGAGATCATATTGTGTTCTCTCTCCTCAGACATGCAGCCCTGCCAATGTAAACATCTGGTACAAGTAATAACTAATGCATCAGGCATCATTGCTGGAGGCAGAATTTTGTTTCTTGCACTTTGAAAAGAAGTCAGCAAGAGACATTTTTACCTTCAGTGGAAAGTGGTAGATGGTGTTGACACTGCCCAGGCTGACATTCCCAGAGTAAGGAACGCATGCTCTTGTGGCTGTCAGTCTGTAATGCTCTCTTGTCTTGTTATCCTGGGCTTCATTTTCTTTGGCTTCAGCTACCTGAATGGTGACAGTTGTCAAGTTTATTTTTTAATGTGCCATGACTATCCCACACAATTACCAAAATATTCCTATCCATACAGAAAATAATATGGATATACTCTAGAAAATTTACTTTATTTCAGATGGTAGCAAATTTTTAAAGTAAGCAAGCTTCTTATCTTAAACAAATATTAGGGATAACTGTCCTCTGCAGAAATATGCTTGTTTACCTGTGAAAACATGGCGATCATATATTAATACATTTCATGTTGGTATTTATTAATTTTATGAGTACTAATTTAAACACCTAAAAAAATTAAACGTGTGACAACTACATATTATAGATATGAAAATGTTAATATGGGGAGGACGGCCCTTTCTGGAAAGACAGCAATTTGACTATTCCTGTTCTAGGTCATAGAAATGTTACACTTAAAATAATAGGATAATAAGAATAGACATTTTACAGGTGACTTTAAGTTGTTAGAAACAGTACAATTGTTCTGCCTTGTGTTGAATTTCTGCTGCAGTTGACTTTGCTGATTTGATTTTCTTTACAAGTTCACTGTTGTCTAGGAGACTGCCCTGGGCAGCTGACAGGCTGAGCAGCCTGTCATCCTCCAGCTGCCTGAGCTCAGTCATGACACCGTTCTGCTTCTTGGTGAGGACTGACAAGCAAAGGGAACAAAGACACTGTGTTTAAACAACCACAGCAAGAAATAAAGTTTTATAGCATTTGTGAGCTATATTTTCTGTTTAATTACATCAGATTATTTGATTTAATTTCTGAAAGGCCAGTTCACTTTCTGTCCCAGTATACTAGATCTAACGTGCTGGACACCCAAAGTGAGAAGGTTTAGGTTGTTGTGGACTAGAACTTTATCTATCTCCTAATGCCCTTCCTCCTGAGACTACACAAGAGGGCTGTGATCTTGCCAGGCATGGCAAGTGGTAATCTGTGTGGCAGCTGAGAAAACCAGAGAATAGCACAAGTCTGAAGAACCTCACTTTGGCCTCAAACAGAGTGGAAAACACCATCATAGTCTGCTCTGCTGGACTGACCTTCTGACAGTGCAAGAGCTTGACTAGTCCTATGGGGAGCTCTCAGTCAGTCAGGCTGACTCACACCAAACCCTGGGTGATACAGGCCTTGTAACCATGCAGTCCCAGGTGGAACAATGGGCAGATGCAGAGGTAAATGGACAGCTGTTTTCAGAGCTCATTCCCAAGTATATGGCTTTCACTCTTCAAGAGGTAATTAAACTCCCTGAACCAGTTTGCCCTTGCATAAAGCAGGAGTACCTCAAAAAGGTGGAGCAAATCTTTGTGAATGAAGTTAGTTAATTACATGAGATAACTGGAAAAATACACTCGAGAAATAGGAGGTGTTCTTGTAATTAATTTCACACCTCTAAGTATTTTCTTTTCATGTTTTATCTCATAGATTACAGTCTGCCCAAGGTCCTTCCTATAACCACTTATAAAAGCATTTCTCCTCATATTATATATTGATATGACTGCAGAAGCCACAGAACTGCATCTGGCAGAAATAAATTGTGATTTATTAACCAAATGCCCTGGCTCCTAACAGTGCCATTATATCCTTGTACAGACTGGCATGGAATTTTATTTACACTTATTGGCTCAAGATCGCTGAAGCACAAAGCTCTGCAGAGGGCTTTAATCCTGCACTGTAAATTAAATGCAATGCACACAGCAAACCAAGCGGTAGAGAGAAGTGTGGGAATAATATCATAATAAATTTAATTTCTAGAAGAGCTTTAGGTCAAGACAATCCCTTTGGGAGCACACGTTTGAACAAATCAGTAAAAGAACTTTCTACACTTTCCAGAATCTTAAAATCTTTCTAATATGGGCTACTAAGAATTACAGTACAGTGGATTCAAGCAGGCATATTAATTCTAGACTCAAAATTTCAGAATAGGCAACAGACAGACCAAAATATAGTATTTACCTTATGTTTTTCATGAGTCTTGCCTTTCAGCAAAAACAACCTCAGCCAACAGCTGGTCTTCCAGCCTGTCCCTGGTGACAGTGAAATTAATGAAGGTGGTCTGAGTCTGCAGTTCTGGCTTGTAAGTGAGGGTTAGCCAGTTTGGTGTGAAAGATGAGATGAAAATTCTTGTTGAATTCACATTTTTTGTCTTCAGTCTTGGTACATCTGGGAAAGAATAAAATGCACAAGAATGGGCATCTCACTAAATTAAAACCTCATAGGTATCTCAGATAGGTATACAGAACAGATGGGTTCTGTATGATCTTAGCAGCATACCAAATGCATACAAGCCAAACTTTAGGTGCCTGCAACTTAAGAAACAAAATGAGGATGATTGAACACACCAAAAGTATATGAAGAATACACAGAATATTTCTTAATTGCTGTAGTTTCATTTGTATATACAGCAGACAACAGAGGATTATTCACTGCTATACCGAAGAGTCTGTGGCTTAGGGATAAATGTCTATCATCATTACTTACCAGAAACTTAGGAAAGTTTTCAAAAAAATGCCAGTAAGGTCATTGTTAGTTTTTACTATAATTTCCTTAAATATATAGCCTAAAAAACTAAGCAGGGACATGTATTTATAACAAATGGATAGACTAGAGGAGAGGGAATGGCTGCCAACTGAAACAACAAAAATAATGTTTTTTTAAAGTAATTTACTAAATGTTTCATTCCAAAATAATTATTTGTTGGATGAAAGAATGAATTATCCTAGGCTCATCTTTTATTTGCTGAAATCCCTTACTGAAGAGGTATCATTTCCTGATCCCTCATTTTCAGTGAGGGGTGAAGCCTGTCCTATATACCCACTCTGCTACTGCTGAGATACCGTTTTGGAGCGCAGCAGTGAGGCAACATGAAGTTCATCTTCCTACTTCTGTGGCATAGCACCAAAAAAAATTTGAAAGATTACTTGTGGACTACAGTGTGTACCATGTGTCTGGTCTGATGTGATCCAGTGACACTTTTTGTCATTGACTTGCCCAGTGAACAGTGTGTTAGTTTTCAGGATTCATTTGCCACACACGAGCACAAAACCAGTATTTTCTATACAGCAATGGTTTTGAATGTTCTCTGCCAAGAAAGGTAATTCAAATATTAGTAATAAAAAATCTGTTTAAAAAAGAGTCAATAGAACATTTATAGCATGGAACATAGGTGGACACAAACTCTTTTCATAAAATTTGAATTGGCATTTGTTAACTCAATTTCTAAAGTGATTGCACTAGCATAGATCCTAAACATTTAAAATGTGCTTTATGAAAGTCACATCAGAACATGAGTGAAACAATTACCTTCTGTAGAAATTTTAGCATTGCTTTCTTTCATGGCTATCATAGGACATTGCCAGAGGCAGGAATGTAGGTTTCAGCTCTTAAGACCCTTGTCTGCTTCTGAAATGACCTTAGCTATAAGACATAGTCTAAATGAAATGGTGTGCTGAGACCCTTCTGCATTTCACCAGGGAGAAGGAAGAAAAGAGAGCTGCTTATGATATACTTTAAATTAATTTCTAAAGGAAACCCACTATACCTAGTGCTGGGAAACCCATGATTCTACAAAACCCAACATCAGATGTATATTGTATAATACTGGCATGCAAACTACTGGAGATGGGTTTTCGAGGCTTATGATTGTATAATACTGCGATAATTTAGCCATATGGTCATGTCCTTCAGATTACACAGTCTCTCTCAGGTGGACATGAATTCACTGTCCAGTTCTGCAACGTGGTCTCTCCACAGCCTTCAAAACTGGCTCCAGCTGGAGGGAACAAAACTGTAGAGCTTGACACAGAGAAAGCAATCTTGCTTTGCTTTCAAGACACACACACAGACAGACAAAACGAGGCCAGACAAAAGGCAAGTTCTTCAGTTTGCTTTGTCAGAAGAAAAACCTTTGTTAAGGGAGTCACACTATGTTTTGGAACATCTATGAGGCAATATAACAAGTTTTAGAGCTCTGGATTAAAATATTTCCTTCAGGAGTTCTCAATTCACAGAAGCAATAAATAACCAATTTCTGTGATTATCACCTATGAAAGGCAAAACCTACATAATGACTTGGTGGGTTTTATTACTGCAGGTGTTGTAGGTTTTCTGTTAATTACAGATTTGGGAAAAAGAAATGTTTTGATATTGCTCTCGCATGGTTTAAGAGTATAAGCAACAATGATAAACAGAGAGGTGGAGAACCCAGTAGGATGACTAAATTTTTTTCAGTAAAATATGTCTGCTTAGAAGTTAATTCTGGATTATGAAATGCAGCAAAATAGGTATGGATAATGGCAGTCTATGATAGAATGAATATAAAAAAATAGCCACCAAAATTTTCTAAAGACAAGTTCTCCTTTTGGCAATGTTTTCTTCATAATATCCTATTCCCTCAGCTGAGGCAGACAGAATGGATGGAACTAATCCACCACTCTACCCAGGAACAGACATTGGATCTTTCATGTGAGTCCCATCTCCCTGGTATTTAAGAACAAAGTAAATAAAAAAGAAATTTTTCCCCATTGTTTTCTTTTCCTGTTGAAATTCTCATATATTTTGAAATAAAGTAGATTAAGGGATCCAAAAAGGATTTTAAAAGCTGTATAAAGCTGTATGTGCCTTGAGTATAAATTATTTTTAATCAAAGTAAATATTAAAACAAGTAAATTCCAGGAGGTAACATGAGCACTCAGCTATGAGAAGACTGGATGTGTGTAACATCTTGTCTGATCCGTCAAACATGATTGACACAAAGACCTGCTATTCTCTTGTGTATGTTCTGCCTAAGGTAACAATGCCTAGATCTTTCATAGACAGGAACTCATGAAGATAAGAAAATTTGAATATAGGAACATGACTTCATATAATGAAATGGCTCAAGAGTTTATGCGACATCTTTTCTTATTGGACACTTTCATGCAACATAAAGCATACCTTTCAGGGCAGATGTTCTCCAAAACACACCCTAACTCCAAATGTTAGAATGGTAGGATAGCTTCCTGTAGTGAGATGTTTTAGATCAGCTCAGCAAGAATGAAATAAGTGATAAATTTTTGGACAGGAAAGTAAAGGGAAACAATATTTTTCAGTGGAAAGAAAGAGGGATAAACACATTTTCCGAAGGAGCTTTTGTTAAGTTCCTGCTGCTTAAAATTAGAAGCTTCTGGAACCGACTTGCAAACCCCAACAAGTAATGTAGAGAACAAAGTTGAATAAATCAGGTAAAAACAAGCACAGAATGGAGCTGTTACTAGGCAATCTCAGTAGGCAAACTGTGCAAGTTGGTCAAACTCGCTCAGTGGGAAAAGCACTGCCTTGAAGCTGCACAGATGATGAGACATTCAAGGCAAGGAAAGCCTCTCCCTGTGGAGAAATTGAGCGAATTCTCTTGCTGTTTCATGAATAATAGTCATGCCTCATAAGAATGGAAACTTGTTCATACACGCTACATTTGCACATAAATCAAATTTCAAGACATCTTAAAAAATCTCTTAATAACCTATTCTTGCAGCTCGAGAGACATGACTACCTCTTTGTGACTGTGCAGAGGAGCTCAGGAAGTGTAACAGCTCATGCAAATGCAAACAGGAGCCTTCTGAACAATGAATTTATTCCTCTGTCTTCTCTCCATGAGCCAAAATAACATTGATCTGTTATAGTTAATGCTCATAGTCAGTGATTTCCAAAAGAGAGATGCTGGAGAAACAGGATAGGACATGCACAGATAAAAATTCAAATATTAAGGGCCATCCATACCAATGGATGCCATCCATTCAATGGCACAGTTTCTCTTAAAGCAGGTGAAGGCCAAAACCCAACACCATATATAGGTGGTACTTTTTTACTTTTATGCCTTGGTTTATCTGCTCCAAAAAAATCTAAGTATTAGCATCTTGAATAATTTTTTCATACATTACTAAGACATTGCACCCAAGTTTCTTACTTTTTGTCATGTGGGTTCCATGCTTACATAAAGCTATGTATTACAACTGATATTTTCTTTAAATTATTTCATTATTTTTTCTCCTCTTTCTCAAAGCAGATACCTTGAAATATTTTAACAAAAGTCTTAGCATTTTAAAGCCACTTTGAACATAAGGCCACAGTCTAAAGTGCACTAGAAAAAAATGAGCAGTTTTGTGGTTCCATAGTTAATAAGAAAAGTGTATCCAAATTTGAACACTCAAAATTTGTTAGGCTTCTAAATACATACTAAGGCACTTAAATATGAAGTCTGCTTTTCGGAGATAACAAGTACCTTTAGTTCACCCTATTGTGACCTGGTTTTGAGGAAAATATAAATTTATTCATTTGAAGTTCTCCAAGGCTGAGAATTTCTTTTGCAGGCTACATTCAGAAACAATACCAAGAGCTGGTGTTGCAGAATACCCAGGAGTACAACATAAGAACCATCTTGCAAAGAAGGAAGGGGAGAGGTACTTTTATGAAGTGGTTCACAGATCAGGAAGCTCTCTAATAAACAGGCTAGTAAATTTGCTTTGGAAGGAGTACAAGTTGATAAATCTCCCATGCTATGCTTTCTGTCGATTGATATGGTAAGATATATTTTACTTAAAATTAGGATTGTCTGAAGCTCAGTGGATTTAATTATTTGTAATTATCCAGTTGTTGTCAGTATGTGGCCATTTTATGACAGTGGTATCTACTGTGTGGGTCAGGTTCAACTGTACATCTTTTCAAACACAGAATTAATGTACTATTGATGAAACCATTACTAGAACCAAATTAAAGTCTGGGCTGATGTATTGGTCCATGGGGTGCTGTCAGACATGAAAGGAGTAATTAGTATTCATTACTTCATACTCTGCAACATTCCAATTATTAATGAACTTCAACTGCTGGACTGCACCATATCTATCACAAATACCTTTCTAGTCTTTCTTTATTAGGAAAAAATTTCAAAGTACCTGGCAGAACTACTAAAATAAAAAAAAATAACAGAAATTAATCAAGAAGGAGGCAAACTCTGCTTATTTGGTAATAAAGGGGTATAAATTGTGTGGTGTATATATATATATAGTGGTGTATATGTATATATATATATATATATATGTATAATTACACACACAGACACACATGTGGCCCTCAAAGATGACTTGTGCATCTTCAATCAGGCATAGAAATAGAATGCCAGATCATGTAATGCTGCCTAAAACATTCATCAGAAAAACCTATTTCTGAATAGCATCGTATATTTGCTTTTGTGTTCACATACACAGCTTCATTGTGCTATGTGGAAGCCTTTGCCAAATAAATGCGAAACTATACTGCTGTGACCCTTGACCTTTTCAATCCAACTTCTTTCTGTTGTTTCACATCCCTTCACATCCTCCTATTCCTTAAAAGCCTGTTACCTTGTGAAAATTCTGGTCTCTCTTTTAGACCAGTATAGTAATAATTTTCAGTAACGTTTCTTCACTATGGATTCTGAAAAGCAAGCTGTATGCTCTTACTCTGAAGTAGTTCAAATACAGCTATAGAGAAATGCAGCAAAGGGGGATCATTTCAAGGTCTCACAGTGCAGGGCAAGAGTGCATCTTCCAGGAGCTTCATGCATACAAGGAGATTTGAGCTGTTTTTTACTACTTAGATTTACTGTGCAGGCACCAATGCCTAAAATATAGGGCGAGAAGGAGGGAGAAAAATCTTGGGTAATCTGCCCAAAATAAGATAACTTCCTTATTTATAATTTCCTCCATATTTTCATTTTCAACAATGTGAAGCTGTGCAAGCACTCTAACCACTCTGACTAACATTTGGGATCCATCCAGAAATGCCCCAGGAGTATGTCTGGCTTTTTATCAGAATAAACATCACATTCTCCAACACGAAAAATCTACCTTGTTGATTTGTTGCTTGCAAACAAGAATAGAAAAGAGGAACACTTTCAGACTTAAAAATAAATTCACATTTGAGCAGAAACAATGACATGGCATTTCTGTTTGTCAGATGAAATATTTAATGAGATTTAATAAGCTTATTCTCAAGCAACCACAAATCAACATTATTCTTTAAACTGACATCTGCATTGAGGATTCGACAATTTCATGCGAAGTTTTTGTGAAAAATTATGGAAGACATTACAGACTGAAAGTCTCTTTGTACCAAGCACAAATGCCTTTATTTTCCCTATTATCATAATGAAAATGTGTATCTAAATGGTACCTAAATAAGTTCTTAAATATTTTTATTGGTATTTTTTAAGTTTGACAATTTTTCAAAATATATAGGAGAAAGGAGGCATGGGAATGAAAGATGAGATTCACAGACATCAGCCCAAAAAGGTCAGAACATAAGGTTACCTTCCCTTGTACCATCTACCACTCCTGCCACCGCTGTGTCAGAACAGAGGAAACTCATTAACTCAGCCTTATGTCACCCAGTTTGAGTCTCCTACTGGAATGCCCAGCTGCAGACCTCTGGGGTGGAGCAGCAGCCCTTTCCTTGGGAGGGAGAGCCCAGAACAGGCCCTGAATTCGAGTATTCTGAGCACTCACATGAAAAATGGGGCATGTGAGTTTTGGTGCTGGCAGATCAGGTTTGGGGGAAAACTGAGCAGGTGTTAACACCACTGTGACATCTGCCTTGATGAATTCATGGCCAGGATCACCTGGACTGGTTTGATGCATGGGAGGTTGGCAGCAATAACAATGTAAACAGTCCCCATCTCTGGCTTACTTATTTCTGCCCTGTCTCCCATATCAGATTTTCCTCATTTGTCTTACTTTCCAGGGCTTTTGTGTTTTTTTTTTGTTTGTTTGCTTTTTTCCTTTTTAAACTGATTCATTATTTCATGAGGTGGCCGAAAAACCAATTACACTATAGTGAAGGCATCATTTTCTTAAGCTGATATTGCAGCTGGAAAACCCTTTATTGTTAAATTCAAATCTAGCCTGTCATTTCCAGTGCCTTCCCCCTTGCTATAGATGCCTAACATGGAAAGGAAATACTTTCCTTTCTTTTGAGCCGAATTATAATATATAGTACTCCTTGTTTTTCTCCTTTTTTTGAACTAAAAAACCAAAGAATTCCACTGGAACTTGAGAAACACATATCTATATAGTAGTTTGAATCCAAATTGGAAATGGAGAACATAATTTTGCTATCTAATCAAATGCAGATACTAACATTTTAATATCAACTTATCTCTAGATTTTAGCCATTGCATTTTAAAAAGGAATCATTTGTTACATGAGGAGTTGAAGCACTAAGCAAAAGGTGGCAATCAAAACAATATAGATCCAGTTGTCATGGAAAAAATCTGATTACTCAATACACACCTTCCATTTTTAACTGTATGTCTTCCAAGCAGAAGATCAAGTATGGGGTCAATAGAGTCACACGTTTTCAATGAGTACAGAGTCATCAAAAGCTAGAGCTTTTTTTTTTTCAATGGTCTTCAGAAAACTTTACCTGAAAAATAAAATCCCCTCCCCCCCATATTAGATAAATGCTGGTTATAGAAAGATTTCCTTTATATAATATAAATGGCAAAGTTTTTCTAAAAGCAAGTGGTTAAACCATGGAAAACTGTTCACAAAGAATTGCCTGGTGTTAAGAGTTTGACAGTGTTGGGTTCAACATCTTTCTACCTATGCTCTTGCTATTCCTCATATTAAATATATATATATATATATATATATTGCTGGGGATTTTCTTATAAGCAAATATGATGGTACAGCCCTACATGGAAGACACTAGAATTGACATAGAAACGTTGGGGGAACACATATCTATATCTAATCTATATCTGTCAATATACTTGTGTTACAGCTTTTGGTATATCCTCATTTAAATTATAAACACTTTCTTGAAGGACTTCAAGAACATTTAGAATCTGAATGACTTGGCAGAAATCTGTTTCAATGGGCATGGAAAAAGGAGTAGATAATAATGAAAAGATAAGTAATCACACAATATAGCCTCACAAAGCAGGGTACTACTGAGTGTGAATGAAAAATCATGATTATTTGTGAGGGTTGGAAAAAGAATGAAAAGCAAACCAGGACAGATGAGGAAAAAGAGCTGATTCAAATGAGCAGAGAGGCTAGATGATTAAGACCTATTTTGGAAATCGAACATTACTATGACCATTTACTGTGTTGTGTAATTGCATGTTATATCTGGAATTTAGTAAAAATCTTCTGAAAATCCTTTGAAATGGAGCATTGTCTCCCTAAATCTAAGTAAAGATAAGAAAATATATGAAAAGTTCAGTTATATGCTAGCACTATTTGCTAACATATAATTCAGTAATAAGAATAAGAATTAAAACCATGTTTGTTTACCAGGAAATGACCCAATATTGGCTTTTGCCTTGAATGTTGCACATGCATGTGAGGTGCACATGCTGTGTTCTGCTCACTAAACTGTAGAGTATAAGGAAGGTCTTATCAGGCTTTGCATCTTACCTGTTGAAAAAGTGATTTGACCCTCACAAGAAGTACACCTCAACCTCCACTTCATTCCCTCCTCATCACTTGAAAGCAACATAAGAAGGGCACCTTTTCAAGCAACATTTTAAAAGGAAAATGATTCAATGGATAAATGAGCAGAATTGTTGTAATATTTCAATTCTTTAAGTAAGTGCATTTCAACAAACATCCCTTATGAAAATTAGGGGAACTTGAAGGCAGTAAAGGCGAGAGCCAATTCTTCAGCGTGCACATATCCTTTCTGTCCTAGACGTACGACTTTAAGGTCAGCTCCATATTTATTCTTTATCCATTTAATTCCCTGTTGCTGGGGATCCATCATCAGAGGTCAGCACTCACAGTTTGTTAGAACAGTGGCATTTTCTGTTGACATCCTATCACCCTCGTTGCTCCACGCCACAGCCGTGGCATCATCTGTCAATGTGGCAATTGAGTCCAGACCTTCCGTCACAGGAAAAGGAGCCTTAGAATCAGAGTGGAATATAATCATCCAGCAAGGTTACCAAGTAGCAAGACATGACTCAGTGCAAAGCACAAGATAACTGGGAGGATATAAATTAAAGTAAGGCAGAAAAGTAAGGAGGATCCCTGTGGAGTTTCAGATGAAAAGAAAGTGATGAGAAGCAGTTTATCAGATTTATAACAGATTTTAAAAAAGTGTTTTCTCTTAAGACATTTACTTCATAAAAATATTTATAGTTCAATAAAGTTAAAAATGCATCATTTATTATAAAATTCAGTGTATTCGGATATTGCAAATTCAATGCTTCTGTATATGCTCTTGAGCATCTATTTCTGGAACATAAATCAGTATTTATCCACACAAAAAATTATAAAAGCAGGATTCCCATGGCATTCTATTAATATAGTTCAGCTACCCTCAAAAGCCAGAGAATGGGGCCATCTCTAGGGGCAGAAGCAGCCATGGAGCTCCCTCTGGGGCACCAGCTGCAGCAAAGCTCTCATGTGAGTGCCCTTTCACTAAGGAGGGGGCTATCACAGAGCAGCCATCTCACAGCCACCCTTGCTGGATGCCAACCCCTCACAGGCACTTGCAAGGAGATGAAATAAAATAGAAATGGAATGTCTGAAATCAGTGCTTACCAAACAGGTATGGCTGGAAAGAGAAATGCCTAACCCAGCACAACAGAACAAGAGAGAGTGAAAAAATAAGTTGTTTGAAACAAACAAGAGGGGCTGGTGGAAGCATAATAGAAGAGCTACACCAGATGCCTGGAATTAATTTTTTTCCTTAGTGAAGCAAAGGGCAAACCCCCACCAATTCCTTCATGGTGTTATTCCAGGCATCCTTATTAGTGATTTTTGGACTGAATTCAAAAGTCATAAATAAAGGAAAGCACTGCATCATCAGTATTGAGCCTGAACTATCTTCTCCCCCATTCAGAAGTATCTTAAAAACTCTTCCATCAAAATTTTCCTTCTCCCTGGACAGGTCTAGTCCTCATTGCTGGCTTTAAGACTGAAGCTTCTTTTAAAAGTGCGCACTAAAATGAAAAACAACCCCCATGTATACCTGACAGTTATTTATAATGAAAAGCACTACATATATTTAATTTGAGCCAAATTTGCACAATTAGTAGTAATAAGAATGGCACCATACCTCTAGTGCAGCTTCTGTGGCACAGAATCATAGTTACCATGGTATTACAGAACACATACCACCTTAAATTGTCAAACTCTTGGATCTAAACTCTGAGCCCAAAATAAACCTAACTTTTGATGAATGCACTGAAAATACAAGCACAAAGGGTCCCAGCAGGCGTATACTCCCCTCTGCAAGCATGCAACATATCTATCTCCCATGTGGAACACATTCATATAAATATATCAAAAGACTGAAAACATGATTTGTTTTATCTCTGGACTGTAAGACAACCAATACAATAATTTCCATGAGCTGAAATACTTCCCTGTGAAAAACAAGGGTATTATCAGGGTTCCTAATATTAATTTTTACAAAATGCACAAAAAATATCTGAATATATAGGTACATCTATTGTCACTGTATCTGCACAAAGCTGATGACATAGAACTTGATGACATAGAACTACTTGCTGTTCCTTCTGTAGAGGACTATTAATAAACATCTATTCTAATATAACTTTTCAAGTGTATTTGTCTGTCATTTTCCAGCCTTCCTCACTTGCAAGAAAACAATCAAAACTGAAATGAGGTATTTTGTCTCACTGCTGTTCAGGGAAAGCAACTTAAAAAGTAAATTATCACAGTACGGTTTATTTTTATTCAGGAAAATGTTCAACCCATTTCAAAGGAGTCTTAAAAGAGTTAAGAATCACATTTATTTCCAAAGTCCTACCATTGAAAATATATGGGGCAATTTTTTCTACCTAGGCTGCAAGGTAGAAAGAGGTTTCTGGGAAAGGATTTTATCTGCAAGCAAGTTTTTCGTAGAAAAGGATAGGGAGACGTTCCAGGTAAAGCAAAGATCTAGACAAATTAGTGACTGTTAAACTCTACCATGAAGCACATATCTACAAAGAGGAATATAGGAGGAATAGAGAGGAATAGAAAAGATCCACTAAGAATATAAAAGTATCTTTAATCAAAATATGCCACTTAAAAGAGCTATCATGTATATGTTTCACAGTTTGAACACAGGAATTTGATGTGTGAAGGCCCCCTAAACCCCAGTTCCATCCGTAAGAGATGCCCAATGACTGACAAGTAAAGGACCATTCCTGTTAAAGGTTCTAACAGCAGTCTTTGCTATGTAGCAGTTTTGCTTTATAGTATTTTAGACATCCATTTTTGCCTACAGAAGTCATTGGATTTTTCTTTAAATCATTAACTGAGGGCAACAAGACAATAAATCCATTAATTTACAAGAGGGCTTTTTGATTTATCCGTTCTCTCTTCTTGTTGTCGCTGACTGGTAAGTCATAAACAATAAAGAGCACCCACCTCATTCTCCAAAATAGCTTTGAGATTTGAAGATTTGCTAAACATAGAATGATTGTCTATTTAAATCTTCAGTAATTTTACCATACCAGCCAAGCACCATAAATCATTAGTGACATTGGCTAACAAGGGTTTAAAAGTTGGAACATGCAGTGTAATAAATTTTCAGACAGTTAAAAATCACTATAATTTTATTCTAATGCATTATAGATTGCCTGTAATGTCATCCTGGCTGGGGTGACCCATTTCTAATTTTGAACAGCTGTTCAGCTCGGGAGTTAGTTAATGATTAAATATAAATTGCCTGATTTATTAGTTGGAATGGCTGAGCTTCCAGGTCAATGCTATATAGACAAAATCATCAGTCTTGATGCTTTTCAGAAGTTAACTGTCTCCTGTTCTAGTCAAAAAGAATTTATTCTCAGAGGAAAAGACTTGACATTCTCAATTAATCCTTTCCAATATTTTCCCCGTTAACTTACACAACAAGATCACTAATAAAACCTCAAATTTTGGAGATAAACTTCTTTTAACTATGTTTAAATCTTCAAGAGAGGGAGACTAACTATGGGCTAAGGCCACATATTTGCACAGAGCTTCCAAAGTCTTTGGAGGGCTGCAAGGCCAGGCCAATAGGGACCATTTCGGGTCTTGGGGCAAACAAAAGTTTTCATATGCAGACAGCAATGTCAACTTCACTGCTTTTCTACCAAAGGAAAGATTATTTACATATTTTACATTTCTCACATAATAATTGCAGAATCAGATAAAAAATATATTCTGTTTTAATTGCACTCGGTTTTTAAATTAGTTTTATGCTGTTATAATAATTTTTTTCCAAACTGAAATAATACTGATTGCTAGCCTCTGCTGAGATATTTGCAGAAACAAAAGTATCCACACTGATCTTAGAAACCAAGGTCACCAGGATTTTAAGAAATGCAACCTAAACTATTTATTCAGACTAGACTACCTTGGGAACTCATGTCCTGGTGTAAATATTCCTCGTACCTTCTATTTCCTGTCATATACACTTATTTGTCAAAAAAAGGAGTTGTTGCAATTCTAGATGATGAATTGAGACAGAACATTTTCTGTAAAGACCTAGGAGAGACTGCTCAGCAATGGTGTAGCTGACTCCAACAGTTCTGTTAAATAGGCATGCAGTAGCTTTAATGATGTTTGTCTGCAAATAAAGCTAATAATCACACTGAAATATATATAATTTTAACATAAATACATTTCATTCTTATTTAAAAATTATTAGTTTCTGTAAAAAACCAAAAGCAAATAGCAAATATCTGACGGGTGCCTTCCACTTATTTGCAATCCAAAGTGCAACAAGGGCAGATGCAGGGCAGCTCCATCCTGACCTAGAGGATTATTCAGTCTTTCTGCTCATTAACCAGAGGCTGCCCAGGCTGTCACAATGTGTTCACAGTTGTGTATAAATGCGGTGATTTCGTTATTGAGATTTCTCTCCAGCGATCATGCCAACGTCAGTTTCTCAGCAATCTTTGATTTTTAGGAAATACAATTGTGGTGCAGCACATTTTACTTCACACAATTTTATTGAGAGTTTATTTGTATTTTGGGGTTGTTTGGTTGGGTCTTTTTTTTTTTTTTTTAGGTTAAAGGATTTCTAATAAATGTTATCCTGTCACCTTTGCCCTGCCCCTCCACCTATTTTCCTCACATCAACTTTAAAAATTCAGGCTTAGCCTCCTGTTCAACAAAAAAATTTCAACTATTTAAAAACTCACGCTAGGATGGAACATTGAGGCAAAATCTTCATACCTCAGGTCACTTAACCAATCTATTGGCTAGCCCAGTAATTTTGTTTATTCTGTGTACATCATCTTGACATAGGACTGTTTCTTCAACTGCTTTTTCAAGTGAAGATGTGAGCTTATGCAGAAAAGGGATGAGTAAATAGTGTAGTTAAGGTTTGTTGTTTGGGAGTTTTGTTTGTTTTTTAATGGTATTATTATTTTTACTTTGAATAATATATTTTAATGGCAATAATTGTAGGCAGTACTTTTAACTCTAAGGGACAAAAACTTCAGAGGAAATGTTTTGCTAAATTCTGTGGGGTTTTTTTCCTGTAGCTCCTGGACCACCATAAGTACATTAGCTAATAACAATTTAAATAAAAAAAAATGCAAGACAGAATTATTATTTTCATTTTGTATATGAGCCTGGAGACACAAAAGCATTCAGTAATTTGCTCAGGGGCAGATCTGCACGCTGATCTGCACCTTCAACCACACCTCTCTGCACTCTACCCAGAAGGCAGCAACATCCCTGGCTTTGCTCTCAGGGGTTTCATGCTGCAACTGCCTCTAAACAAGTTGCCTCAAACTGATTTGTTTCTTTAGGGTAACAAATACAGAGTATGTTACCCTAGAGTAACAACAGAGTTCCACTTGAGGGTGAAACTTTCCTATGTGGGGTTTAATGAAAGAACAGCAGCAGGAGCAAGTTGTACATACCTCCACACAAGCGGTTTTTACCATTTTTGGTAGATCAGAGATTTGGCTCTCTTCTGTCAGGTTTGATGCTTGAATTGATGGTGTGCAACCAGGAAATTTAGACATTATTTATAAATTTAAAATAAGAAATTTATTGGCAAAGGGGGAAAGATGTATCTTGTAGATTAATAAAGAAGGTTGATTTGATTTCTTTAGGGATAATGAAGCAGCCAATACACTTTTTATGGTGATGAATCTTACACTGAGAGACTAATGAGGACTTACACTCAATAAGTATGAGGACTTGCCCTAAAAAGAGCATCTAACAGAGATGAGCTATAAGTAAAATTTCATCAATCTAGTATTTCAAGGCATAAGAAAAAAGAGCACAGTAACAGCTCTCTACTCTTTTTTAGGAGAGACTTATTTCTAGACAGCTCAAGTTTGCCTGCATGATAACATAGACCTGACTATAGTTCAAGTACACTCATCCATCAAAGGCTCAGGTAGTAAAGATGAGAGAGTGAGACAAACAGTAAGCAATGACTCAATATCTGTGGGATTTGATTTTTTTTATACATAATAGTCTCCTTTATCACAGCCGTTCTTATCCTATGATTTCTGAATAGGAAAGTTGTCACTACAAAACACACCATTCCCTTTTGTCATCTTTTCATAGAATGCAACATAAATAAAATTTAGCAACAGCAGAATTACATATTGCATTTTATACCCCAGCACCCTAAATTCTATGGGATAAACCATGTATTTTAAATACATTTGTTTTCAAGGAAGCTAGTGCTAGGAAACTCTGTTCCACAAATCACAGCAGAGAGCCATTACTCTCCATAGCCAGCCTGCTGGACTGTGCCCTTGTATAATCCTTGTCAGGCACAGAGTATATTTTAAGTGCTCTCATATATTAATAACAATGATTGTAATGATAAATAATACAAATTGCACTACTTCTGCAAAGAGGCCCAACTTTTTAGCCTTAGCACTACTAAACTTTACTTCTCTTTTTTTTTTCTTGCATAGTATAGGCATACTTATTGTGAAATATATGAATGCAAAAATCATAATTTTCACAAATATCTTTAGCAGATAACTAGTCTTATGAAGGATGGAAATCTGATTTATTTCCACTCAAAATACTTATAAAATAATTTTACTTGTGAATAAACAACTCTTTCATATCTCATAACTACCTTTTTATTCATTTTACTGTAATCAATTTACTATGTAGCAATTGTTGGACTTGATGGGATATAAAAAATTTAACACACAAGACAGGATTCATAGCCATCATCCTCCACAGAATGTTTTTAATTATCTTCAGAACATTTAAAATGTCTGAATTACACAGTGTATTTCTATTAGTACCAGCCTGTGCATATTTACCATAACACATTACTGTAACAGTATTAATTACAATGTTGCCCATAGACAATAAAATAATTTTGGTCGGCAATTTCCTTTAAGATCATTGAGTCCAACTGTTAACCCAGCACTGCCAGGCCCACCACTAAACCATGTCCCTAAATGCCACACCTACACATCTTTGAAATACCTTCAGGGATGGATGATGGCTCTACCGGGCAACCCTTTTTGGTGAAGAAATTTTTCCTAATATTGCAATCTAATCATTCTCTGACACAACCTGAGGCTATTTTCTCTTGTCCTTGTTGCCTGGGAGTGGAGCCTGTCCAGTTCACTCTGCAGAGCCTCCCTACCCTCCAGCAGATCAATATTCCTGCCCAACTTGGTGTTGCCTGTGAACTGACTGTGGGGCAGTCCATCCCCTCACCATTTTTCATTTAAAGACATATTCTGGAGCCCATCAAAAGTGGAAGGAGGTCAGCCTAACTGTGCTGCCTAGACTGAAGGTGTGTTATTGATTACTAACAGCTGTACAGGTTATCATCACTGAGAATTGCTGGCCACAAAAACTTCCATATGAAAAATATATACAACTCTCCTTCCCTCTCTCTGCCAACTGAAAGAAGCTGAGTTATGAGTCAGGGAGCACAGAATATCCATGAATGCAGAAGCAGAGATCACTAGCATCTGATGCTCTGCCTTCAAGTTTATTCTTCAGAAAATTGATAGAGGAAGATGGAAAAGAGACAGGTAAGCAAATGACTGAAAGGGAAAAGGGCAAGAAATGAATTGAAGAATAGGGGGCAATCCCACTGACTGGATACAGTTGGCTGATAGCCCAGAGAGACAGGTACAGAAAAATGTCCATATAGAGAGAGTGACCTTCCTTTAACATTAGAAGAATTCTTGTTTTTATGGACATGACTCTGAGCTGTTTACTCACACAACTCAGATAAGCACTAAGAGCTTTCTACAGGCTGATGGGCTAGACAGGGTTATCAGCTGCTAAAGTAGATAAAATCTAAGTACCTGTTGCTAAGAAGTGCCTGCATGGTTCATTTTTCTTTTCCCAGACAAAAATACAAGTTTGCCTTCCCTTTACACTTTCACAGACTTCCCTACACAGTGAATCTTACCTTCAAAAAGCTTGACGTGAACCAGCTGGAACCAGGTTGCATAGGCCAGGGGCCACATTAGAAAATACTGAATGGAGAATTAAATCAAGCAGATCAAGAAGTACCATGGTTGGAAAAATGGAACTGTTGAAACTTTGCTAGATGCAAAACTCTCTAGAAAATACAAAGAAAACTGCAAAATATTTCTACAGCATTTTATTCTAAAGATGGATGACAGTAAAATGTCAATGCTTCATGCTGAATTTGCATCTTTTCATCAGATAATTCTGGTTAATGCTACTGCTGTACATAACAGTCATTCCCATGAACAGCATGTTGCACACCATGTCCTTTAGCATATGGATTAATGCAAGTTTCCAACTGAGGAAGCTGAGCTGATTTTAAGTGTATCATTCAACAGCGCAGTTCAGGATCAGTGAATAGGGATCAAAATCTGCAGAGAAATTTATCCACTGTTGACCATGCTGTACATGTTTAGACTGAGAAAAAGCATGATCCCAGAGAGCAAAGCGTAAAGACAGGAAGGGATCCTGTACTCACCAGTCTGCAGACTTCATTCCATTTACTGAACTTTTCTAATGAACTCAGTCTCTCATCATCCTCTAATATTTCACAGGTAGGAAACCAGGCACTAACCATCAGGGGAAAGGTATCTCTCAGCCATATAATTTCCTATAGGTGAAACTTTTTGAATTAACATTTTATAAAGTGGGTGTCACATTCCCAACTTGTAATTCCGGAAAAAAAAATCCTTCTAAGCTTCATAGATTTTTTTGAAGTTCTGATGGCTGTTAACTTGCAATTTATTATTTTTTCCTTTTAGTTGCTGGACCTGGGGAAGCTATCAATGTCTTTTATATGTTCTTAATATTATGCACTACTTATAGACACTTTGATAATTTCCAGTCTGCCACACAGCTATTAGATAAAATTAGACATGTAATTAAGACTAGGTTACTTCAATCACTTTCAAATATTTCCTTTAAATAACATTTTAATATTTTCTCTCCATTAACAAGAAATTATATGATTTGAGTATAATAGATACAGAAATCATTGTTAGTGCAAGCATATGGAAGCTGTTTGGATATAGCATATATATAGATAAACAGTTTGTGGAATTCAGTAACTCCAATCACCTCACAAATAGAAAAAAAAGGATGACACATTAGATGAGAATCCTATCCCTATCTGGCATTTGCAAGACATTAGAATGAACAATAATTTGCACTGGCTTGTGCAAAGGATTGTGCTGTAACTGAAGTTTTTGAAGCAATTGGAGGCTGTATAGTAGAGCACCTAAAAACAGTGACTGTACATTCTTCATGGGAGATGAATGCAATGTGGACCACAAGAAGTGAATGCAGGAATGCCCAAGAGGAATAATTTGCCTTAATTTTTTTTTTTTTTTTTTTTTTTTTTTTTTTTTTTTTTTTTTTTCCCAACAATCCTTAGTAAGGAAATGGTAGATAAAGACATGAATTATGTAAGTGTATACATTTTTTAAGGTTTTTCATATAATAAAATTGAATCTCTCCTTGGCATCTTCAAATTTCTGGACTAGGTCACAACTCAGTTACAAGAAATAAGTCAAAACCAAGTTTTCCTGAGTGATGTGTGCAGGAGCTTGTACTATATAACACTTACTTAAATGTTACAAATATATCTTAGCATATATCATATACACACTGCATAAAGCTATTTCCTTTTTATTGTTCAGATGAAGTTCATCTTGTAAAATATTATTGGATGAACTAAATTTCTGTTCACTTTTGGAATCATAAAATGGTGTAGTTTAGAAAGATCTTTGAGGGTAATCCACTCCTATTGTCAACTCAATACAGGACTAACTTCAAGGTTGTCTTTGAATTCTTCATGATTAGTCCTGATGTCTTATTCCCTAAGATACTAATAAATAAACAGAAATCAAGAAGTATTAATACAAAGTTCAAATATGTATTATTTTGCATTTGTCAACAATGAATTTGACCAACAATTGAGTTATCCATTCAACAACTCTATTAGCTCTGGAGCTTATTATTGTTATGAGTAATACCTGCCAGAGAATTAAAAATTAAAGCTACAGTTCCTTAGAAAAGTTCATCAGGTGGATCAGCTAGGTTATGAATCAGTTATAAAAATAATAGTTCTAATGAGATCCTTCCACCATGTAAAGGGAATCCTGGTTGAATATGCAGTATGGATTTTAAAAAGTTGTTAGTAAAAATATTCATAGTAAATGACAGTATGACAAGTGTTGGCCTAACACAGGAAACAGAAAAAATGCAAAGGAATTGCTATTTTGCCTGTAGTGCAGAATTCTTCCCATTAGGAACTAAGCATAGCTGAGAGAAAGACTGCTGCTAACAACCCTCAGAAAAATGCATGAGGAGAGGAAAGGGGAAGTAAATAAATGTAAAAAACCCCAGTGATTCAGATTTGGAGGCTGATTGAATGCAAGGTCACCTAAACCCAGGAAAAGGTTATTTGAGATACTGTCAGGCAAGGAACAGAGATGTATTTGTGCTTTTTCAGAGGAACACATTCAAACAATAAAAGATTCTGTGAGTTTCAGAGGTGACTGCTGTGTATTAAAAATAAAAAACCCAAAAAAACCAAAGAAAACTCCAAAAACCACAACTTCCTAAAAAAACACTAAAAAGCTATTTTTCTCCAAAAGTGTTTGTAATTAATAGACACACATCAGTACAGATATGTGAAATAAAACCCATGATACTTCCACAAAACTGTCTTTTAGAGAAGATACAAACTTCATTAGGGCAGATTTTGATATGAATGAGCAACTCCAAGGTCATAAGGCTAAGGCTGTTTCAGATGGATGAAAAATACCTGCTTCAGAACAAGAAAATACTTGTTTCAGAACAAAAAAAAAAAAAAAGAAAAAAAGAAAAAAAAAGAAAAAAGATATTAAAATAGAAGGAAGAAAACCAGAAAATTTCTAAAATAAAGAATTAAATTCTAAAACAGCATAACTCACAGGCTTCCAAGAGTTTCCATAAAAGTGAAGGTTTTTCATTCTTGAAAAATGCTAATTCAAGAGAAAACAGTGAGAATAAATGCCACGTTACAGATTTGTTCGGTCTTTGCTTATTGCTTGGTATCTTAAATTGTGACGTTACAGATCTAAATATTCCCAACAAAAAGGTCTGAGGCAAAGTCGAAGTCTTTTAAACCTAATTTATGTCACAGTTTTTGAAGCATTTGAAGATTTCTTTGCTAAGTAAGGTTGATTAGCTTGCAGCAGAAACTCCTTCCACCCACCATCTCCCAAGACATCATAAGATGTCTTTGTACCAAGAGTGCTTTGTGCTGCAGTTGCTCCATTAAGTGTGTACTTAAACAACAAATAATCCCTCTCAAAAGTTCAATAGATACTTGATCACAAGTGTGGTCTTCAATTACATCATTAATTCACAAGACACTTCTCAGTAAAAGACTAATCAAAATTTCCTCTTCTATGTGCATGTGTGCACACATGTACCTGTGTTTGTGGGTCATTCAAAAAAAACCAAAGGAGATTTGATGCTGCTTTTATCATGTGTTTAATGGCAAATGTTAACACAAATGAGTGTGAGCTTCTAATGCCCTTTCTGGATGTTATTGCTATACTGCAGTAGGTCATTACTGGTATAAAAACTTGGCATATGTTCCTTGTAAAACTCCCAGTCAGTTACTTCTATCAACCACCATTTCAGTTATTAGTCTATTGGTTATAATGTGCCTAGATGGCTTTGAGTAAATTCTGTCACTTGGGGGTAAACATCTTCATGTGCTGCCACCCAAACTGTGGAATGTTCTTCAGTACATTTGTGGGGAAAATAGTGATAATCCCTAATGAGAGCATGCCTTTAATATTTGAACAATATATTAATATAATTAATAAAATTAAAACCCATTAAAATAAATAAATAAACAAACAAATGAAATTAAGTGGGCTCAAGGTATTAGAGAATTAAGGTTATTAATCAAGCAGTACTTACAAGAAGCTCTTTCCTGATGGCTTCTAGTTTTCCTGTATCTGCTGCTAATTCAGTGTTAGCCTGAGCCAGCACACAACATTTTGGTCCTCTCACAATAACACCTTGAAGAAGATATACCACATTGGTACATTAGAGAAGAAATTGGTCTCACTTTATTACAAAAATTACAAATTACTCCTGATGAATGATTTTAGGATAATCCTAGTAGTCTTTCATTACATATCTTTGCTTTAGACTCATCTTTCTACACAACAGTGAGTCAGGCTAAGATTTCTTTCATTACTGACTATGGCAGATTTTATGATAGTCTATAGAAAGATATCTTAAGCAGAACTGAATGCAACTTTAGTGGGTCTACTCTCTCAACTAGAATTAATTTACATGTATCACTTTCACAATTTTTAGAATACAGGTGGAAATCAGACAGGCATTACACTTGAGTAGATTTCATCTACAATTGATAAGTCTTTTACTATTCTGTAATTAAATGAGCATGCTATAATGCTAGGATGAATGGATAAATCCTGCTGCCAGGTGCTCCAGGGAATCACAAGTGATAAGCCCTGTCTTACACTCCAGACAGCCAGACCCAGGATGAATGTTTCAAGTGAAACATGTGCATCTGGAGAATATTTCCCAACTGTTGCATCATAATGACAATTGGAAAGTCCTGGACAGCTACATCTTTTTTACACTTCCTCCTAAAAATAAACACATGCACACATACTGCCAAGTACTGAACACTCCCCACTTTATCTCTAGTGGTTGTTGCCTGCTCCCCAGAACAATAATCTGAGCCTACTAAAATAATAAAAAATTCATTAACCAAAATTCCCCCATCAGGGCTAGTTCAAGAGTTGATATATGCATACCTCACTGGATTTTACTGTATTGATGGCCCAGGCAGAGACCAGCTGCTGCAAAGGATTTTGTATGAACATAATTTGGGTTGAAGTCTGGATCCTACAAGCAATGTTTCTTGGCGACCTTCAGACAATTCTGAGAAATATGCTCCTTATCATACTTGATTAAATCTTGCAAAGAGTCATCAATATATGAGAAGTTCCAGTGTATATGATGATCAGTTTTTTGAAAAGCAGAAGCTAAATCCTGCTTTCTTCTCAAAGGTAAAACTGGAATCCTGCTAGCTAGTTGGTTTAGAAATGTTATTCAGTGCAAATCAAAAATATTTCCCCCCAAACACAGAAGTATACACTGTCACAAACACAATTTGTGATTTATATCTTGCTTGAGAAATTAGGGGAAAATGAGATAAATATAACAAACCTTTTTTCCCCTCACTCGCCCTTCTTCCCCTTCAAAGTGTTTTCTTTTAGATAATTAGAGGAAATACCAAGAAGTAAATGACTGGCTCAGTGTTGCACTGGAGCTTTCCCTAAGTAGTAAAATATTCACTCCACTTTTGAGGTATAGGAAAACATAAAATTTGTCAAACCAGCCTCCATCTTTTGTGATTTGCCTTCTTTTTATTCCTCAAGTCTGAAACCATAGATCACAACAAGGGAGGGAATGGGAGAAAGGGAAATGGCCTATAAGAAAACACTGTACTCACTTAATTTCAGGTTTGGAAATTAAAAAATCATCAGTTCAAGCAGCTTTGTCAAGACACTTACTTTGGCTTAACAGTGGCTTAGATCACTGACTTTACATCAGTTAGCATCAGTCTTACATGAAATCTGAGTGCCTCTACAACTTTCTGCAACAATTTAATTATCTGTTTAAAAGCGGATTATGATTTCATTGGTGTACATTCACCTGAGAGAGCAAACCTAGGGGGCATTCTGTATCATCAGCAATTGTGTATTTGGAAGATTACTATACACACTTTTAAAGATACATTGCCTGAGGCTGAAGTCAGTTATGCTTGGTTCATCCTTATCCTTATACCTCATGCTCATCTCACAGGCTCATTTCCTGTCAGGTCTTGCTTAAAACTAGTTTAATTACAGAGAAAGAAGATATTACAGTGATCAAGATGTTAATACTTGGATCAAGAACTCTGCCTTGCCAGTAACAAGCCTATGTAAGAATTTAATATCCTTACAAAACCTGTTTCTACAATTGTCGGGCATATTTTCCATGTACACATTTATTAGACAGGGCACACACAGCTACTGCCTGTGGAAATAACAAATATTAAAAATCAATATGCATTACATTATAAATGACAAGTTACTAATCAAGTTAAATATGTCTCTCATCTCCTGTGATGTAGCTTTTATGATTTGTTCTTAATCCTCAGCCGATGTCACTAACACACATGATGTATACCTATATCATGATCTGCATGTTTTCTGTCTTTAAAGAGGTAGGTCTTATTTTAAAAGACAATGGCATATGCACCTTCATGTGTAAGCTGCTCTGGCTGACAACATTCAGAGCACAATAATGGCCAGCAGAACAACAGCAGTGTTACTGCCCACTGTTTTAAAACCTTACCAGTGTCACACTCATGGTAAAACCCTTGTTCATTACTACACAGGTGTATAGCCCTGCCATAGCTATGTGGAATCCAGACTGACCTCACCTTTCCTAAGTCTGGTCTAAAGTGATTTCCATTCTTCACCTATTCTTTCTTAAGTAATACTTCACTCCAGGTCAATACCTCCAAGGTATTGATGTACTTAGGGTTGTGAAACTCAAAAAGCTCTTGCAAGCTCCAATTTGGAATCTGTATAACAGGAAAGCAAAAATAATTTTTTAAAGGGTGACATATTTTAATCAATTAGGATGAGTCTTCACAAATTACTTACTTGAAGATGTATTCTGATTTGCTGGGGTTTTTTGGTCACAAAAATTGAGAGAAGATTAATGTTTAGAAACTATTGTTAGCCTTATGAAACAGTTTTAGATTAATGTAGCACAAAATGACACTTTCATTTCCAATGAAAACATTTCAGAAGTGCAATAAAGCAATGAATAGTGGAGTAACAGTAATCATTAGTGTTCGGCACTGAACTTCATCCCTGAAACAAAGTGGCCCAAAGATGTGATTATCTCACAATAATCACTCTACGTGTTTCACCTAGCTGCTTAATGAAGTAATTAAAATTGGGTTAAGGGTGTATTTTGAACATCCAAATTTACCAGAAGCATATGGAACCAATAGAGGAAAAGCATCACTGAAGAGTGTTTGGTAGGATGTTGAGCTGTTGGATGCCATTTGTACAAGTTTAATAAATTGCACTATTTGAACTTGAAATTTCATGGCTATTTTTAAGTCCTCTGTGAGATTAGGGTCAGCAAAAGGCTGAAGTCCGTAGTTCGCATAATCCAGAGAAATATTAAGGTCCTGATCATGTCTTCATTTGTCTTAGTATAAAAAATTACCTTTCTCTCAATAAAATTAGGATTAGACACAAGGTTTTTGGAAACATATTAAAGATCATCTGGAGGTAAGTATTTAAGAAACAAAATAGAAGAAAATGAGAGACCATTTGGAATGTTTAGACAGAACAGTCTTCTCTGCTGGTCAATATCTGGAAACTACAAAATCCTTGGAAACTTGAAGTTTCCATATCTCAAAATCAGACATTAAAAACTATTACAAGTCAATTAAAAACTTCTCTCTGCACTATTGGTCAATAACACAATGTACGTGGCAAAATGCCAGTCTTGAATGAGCCTTCCAGACTTTAAAGGTAGAGGAACTTCACTTTACAACACTCCATACTGCTGGTGCTTTATTTCAAAAGCCATGCTTACAACTGTAGATGGAAAATTTAGGCTCCTGATGAAATTATGCATTTCTAGTCATTCTGCGGTGAACAGGAAAGCAGGTGAGCCTCTGTGTTTCCAACATAGATGTTGATAACTAATGCTAATAGGCTGAACTGAGAGCAAAAAGGAGCCAACACTGAAGACATATATTATCAGGAATCCTATTATAATCTTAAGATTCAAGTTTTGTACCTTGTAAAATCATGGAATGAACTTCTGTATCAATTGAGTTGTTCAATTTACCTAGAGTCTCAAAGCCTTTAGAAATCTGAAGTGCTAAGAGATGACTCTTTGACCTTTACTGTATTACAAATAGGTCTGATTCTTAAGATCCGCATCCATTAAATGCTTGAATGAGCTCAGTATTTATTGTTCTTTCATCTCATTAAAACAGCTAAAAGGTTAGGAAAAGGCATAATGTAAAGAAAGGTCAAGTGGTAATCATGGTGTGAAATGCTGTTACACATGGAAGTATAATAATTCTTAGAGCTTTATGCTCCCTGGAAAGGAAGTTGTTCAAAACTGTTCACCTAAAAAGGTTTATTTTGTTCTAAATATAGCTCAACATCTGTAAATAGGAGAATTAGACTGACCTTTAGCTCCTCTGCATCTGCAAAGGCCTTTTCTTGGCTCAGTTGCTCAGTCTGAAACCCTATCTCAGCAATCAAGGCTTCAGTATCTTGATTTTTTCAGTTGCAGTTCTGACTCTTGAGCAGCAAGTTTAGATTTTAGATCTTCTACTTACAGGGCAAAAGGTAATGGTTCTGAAACCCAAAAGCTGAACTGAAAACAAAATTCATGTCTAGTGAGTCTCTAAAGAGAAGCATTGTCTTTTAATTTTTTTTCTTTTTTTCCCGTTTGTACCCGACAGAATTTTGGTGATGTAAATAATTGAATAATGACAGCCTGAGTGCACCCACCACAGGCCCCACACCTCTCCTGAGATGTTCAGATGCCTGTCCTGCTGCTCAGGTTGGGGCTACAATCAGGTGTCTCGGCTGGGAAAAAAGAGGGTCAGCTGCTGCACACAGCAAAGACGCCAACATAAAGGCAGAAGGATGATATGAAAAATGCTTGGTATTGACTCTGAGAAGAATAATTCCAGCAGAGTTTTGCTGTAAGGCTAAGGCACGCTCAGAGACTGCTGAACAAAAGCTACCTGTTAGTTTGCTGAAATAGCACTTCATTGCCTGCCAGTTGAGAAACTCATATAAAAAAATCCAGCAACCATATCTTTTCACATATAAAGAAACTGTTTCAAATAACTGTGAGTTGGCATGGTTTGGGGTTTTTTGTTTGTCCGCTAACCTACCAACCATTTTGTCTGGCAGCTAATCAAGATAAATTGTAACCAGAGGGGTCTTGTTAATCTGATCTGGATTGGGTTGATAAGAGAAAGTGGAAGACAAATATTAGAGAGCTTAAACTTTAATCATACGGAAGGTCTTGAGGGCTCTCCTGATTTGGTGGCCTCCTTAAATCTTATAAAACCTACCAAATTTACCTTTTCAAAATTTGACCATTTTATCAAAGCTGTAATACTGAGTTTTAAGAGATGTCTGTAGAGATCCCAAATCTGTCCTCACCTCTATTTTTCAATTTATTTCAGCTGACTTTATGTCTTTTTCTTTAAGAAAAATACTAAACAGTGCTTAATTTGATATTCTTCTGTAAAGCTCCAGAGTGCAGGGTAAAAATGGCTCAATGTTCAAGTGCCTGGCTAGATAGTGCCCGGAGCTGTGGGTCTGTTAGCCAGCACAGCATGCAGCAGATGAAATTGTCCAATTACCATTTGGTCCTCATCATATTAGAAATCAGAGAAAAAGAGCATTTAAATAATTTACTAGCAGGGGCCACTTTATTAAAAACAGACTTTAAAAACTCAGCCATTCTTTTCTCTTGACCATTTTTTTTAAGGTCTTCAGCTGACAAAGTGGGAATAAGACAGCCAACTTCCATTATGAACCTCATGCAGCAGCATCAAGATGCAATGTTATGCAGACTGCAGCTGAACATTTCATTTGCATAAAAGCACATAGAATTTCAGTTTTTAATAAAGAAATCGCTGGATTATGGTTTGTCTTCAGCATTTGCAAAAGGAATTAGGGAATACGTGTGTGGGTGGGATGGGGTAAATGCTTCCAAGCAGTTTCTCTTCCTTTCTGTCTTTGTGGGCTGATCAACCACCAGTGAACTGTAAGCAGAAGCACTGACTGGGGGCTAAGTGGCACCAGCCTCACAAGCAAGTGACAATACCTCATGGAAAGGCTTCACACATGTTCCTTCTGCTTTCATTACCCCTCACCTGGTCACTGGCCATGCACAAAATCTTCACATATTGAGATGCCTCTTCTCTCTCCCTGGGTTTAGCTTTTACTGTGGCACTTGTTTCTCTCTCATCATTTTACAATAGTCCCACTACACTCTCTCTCCCTCCAGACTTTGTCCTTGCTTAAATGCATTATCCCCTCTTTCCAAAGGCAGCTAAATAGCTCAAAGAGCTTCTATGCAAACAAACAAACAAACAACCCAAAGAAACAACAAACCCCCAAAGCAACCCCACTCCTCCAATAATTATAATAATAAACAGACAAGATAAAAATGCCACTCCACAACTAATCAGTCTAATGAAAGGTCATGATGATTTGCAATAAAACAAAGGTTATTTATAAAGAATGAAAGAAAAGGTTGTGATTTCCACAATTTACCTGGAAAGCTGCTGCCTCCCTTCTTTCTGAAGAAAGCTTCTGCATGCCATTTACCAAGTATTCCATGTGTCATGACAGCCTCTTGCTTTTTTTGTCTAGGAGGTTATTATAAAGCATGATTTGCTCCAGAAAACTATTTGGAGTGGTGTAATTGTACTGCTTCTTGTTATGATTGTGCTTGGCACTCAGGACATTCACACTGGTGTGGGCAGAAGCCATAAAATCACCATCAACCATGGAGTTCTGCATGAGTGGCTGTACATACCCAAGGAAATAGAGCAAATGGAAACACAGGAACAAAGAAATCCTTCTGAAATTAACTATATCTGTATAACTAAAGTATATCCATGTATTTTTCTAAGGATGGCTCATTCACAAAATTCTTCTTCAATCTACCCTAGATATAATGTTGTCAGCATGAAAAAAAAAATTAAACCAAAACGAGCCTTCCCTAGCTGTTTCGCACATAAATTAATTAATTTTGCACTGACATTCATCAAGTGTCCATCACCAAAGAAGCTCAGTGGTTCAACATACTTTTTTACCTTTTAATAAACACTCCTAAAAACTAGGAACAGGTATCAAACCAGTTCACTGTACTGCTATATGCAGAGTTAATATTCTGTGGATTTTCTACTTCACCTCTGGAACTCCTGTTGAAGACAAATCCTCTCTAGATTAAAGAATAGAGTGGTTGCTCTAATCACACTGGTTCTCATACCCTTCATATATAATCAAATTCCTGTTTGGAGTGAAGTGCACTTTTGCCATCAACTTCAGCTTGAACAGAACTGGACACCACAATTTAGATTTCAAAGTTGTACCATCCCTGCTTATCTGTGCTTCTGAAAGACAGACAAACTGTAACAAGGGCAGGATTTAGACCACTGTGGAGTGCTGCTGAAAGCTGAGCCACTTAGATACCGTAAAATGTCAGAAAATCAGCAATCTTTTGTGCTAAAATTACATTCTATCAGCTTCAATGGGTATTAACCAGAAAAGTGGCTATGACTTCATGGAGTTCAGATTCATTCCAAGCTGTGACAGTGGAGGCTCTTCCCTATGTGCCAGAAAGGCATCAAACCACCAAGTCTAACTCCAGCTGCAAGCAAATCTCAGCACACTGCAAAGCGATCCCAGAGCACCATTGTGGCCCTGTGTTGGGTCCCACACAGCACCACATGGTGTTTCTCTCTCATCACAGAGACCAAAACGCAGCTGGAGACTGAAAATTTCACATACTATGTAAAAATCAAAACAGGCCAGGCACATTTAAAACAGCTCCAGATGGTCATTAAGTCATGTGTTTCTAAGCAAAACACAGAGATAAAATACCTGCCTTTTTTCATCTCTGACAGCAAGAAGAGGGGTTCAGGATCAAAGTTCAAAGGTCCTTTTTCTATGTTTGTTGAAAACTCAACTAGCAAATACAAGATACCACTCCAGTCCTTTGAATTAGAGTATACTCTCCCAGGATAAACAAGAATTAGGAAATCCCTAGAATTAATTTTTTGTTAATTTTGTTCATTTGTGGAACCCTATCCACATATATTAATAGAATAAATTAATATACATATCTAAGCAAGAATACTGTATGCAAAATTAAGACGGAAATACTAAGAAAAAGCATTTAACTCCATCACTGTAACTAACTTTCATTTTGTCCTCTATGACTTCTAGCACACTTAAACTTTATCATTTGTGGAGTCACATCTCCCTCATTTTAATGATTATTTATTGCATTCTGTACAAGACGAACCCAGTTCAATTAATCAAGGGAAGCCTAAAAATCAATTAATATGAATTAAATGAGCTACACCAACTCTTAGGAAAGTCACACATAATTTACCAAAGCATTGTCAATAATGCTTAGGGAACTTTGGGGAAATTGCTCATGAGTGGCTGTTCATGCAGTCAAATGTTTTAAGTCTACATCATTAATATTACAATCAGGTTGATGCAGAAAGGCTTGCCATTTTTCTCAGTAAGAAAACTCATTATTTTCTTGTGCCATTTCAGAGCTAGTTTAGAAGAATACTTATTTCACCTATGATCAGAGAAACAGAAATTAAAGCAAGAACTAAATAAAGAATGATTTGCGTTTAGGGAAAGCAGAGGCAAATTGCTTTGCAAGTAGGAAAAGCCAGAACATCATTAGCGGAAGCAAAGCAGCATAAATTCATCTTTTAAAAAATTGCTTGTAAAAGCAAGGCTAGTCAGCAGGAATAGATATT
The DNA here is from genome assembly GCF_965231275.1 of Zosterops lateralis. NCBI lineage: Eukaryota > Metazoa > Chordata > Aves > Passeriformes > Zosteropidae > Zosterops > Zosterops lateralis. Next base: position 32,808,914 of record NC_139762.1, on the reverse strand, counting down.
TTATGCAGATTTGGGCAGCATTTAGCTTCCAACCGAAATGCGTTTCAGCCCTTTTCTCCCTTTTTCATTGTTTGTGACACATACGCACCCTGCAGTGGAACAGCTCTTCCCAGCTAAAGACAGCCTCCCTACACATGATCCTTATGAGAGGTCTCTACTCAGCAGCCCTGAAAAGCCCTCTAACAACAGTTTCGTTTGTAAATCAGTGAGGGACGGAGTGGGTTCCGGTAGCTGGAAGTGGCCCGAGACAACTTGTCTCAATGGGGCAAAATAACTATTGTTATGGAGCTTAACAAAATGGCACAGCATGGGAGACACGCCGAGCCAGAGAGCAGCTGGCTGTAATTCACACTGGTTTTCAGAAAACACTAATCGTTCCCCAACAGACCTCTTTGAGGATTGGTCTTCCCTGCATTTTCAATTTGTCACTTTCTCTTATGATAAGGTCAGTGGTGACAGCACTTCCTGACATTAACAGCTGTGGCTTTTAAAAGGGTCATTGTGGAACTACTAATTGCAGTAATTTCATTAGCATAAATTATTTATTCTGCCATTCATTTATCTCCAGGATTTTTTTTTTTTAATACTACATTGTACTTTTCAATATATGCCCATTCAGGGTTGTAGGCAAAGGAAATTATTATTGCTAATTTAGCCTTCTTTACGGGGGGAAAAAAAAGGCAAAAAAAAAAAAAAAAAAAGAGTCGATACAGTAACAAAATCTGATTTAACAGCAGTTTGCAAGAAAACATAAAGTAGCTTGAAGCCAATAATGAAGATTAGGCTGGTACAAACCAAAACCATTCATTAGTGCTAAAGACAACTGAGGATTAAACCTACGTATATTTTGAAAGAAAATCTGAGGGTGAAGCAGGTTCATTCTTATACAATCTCTCTACTCTAGGCCTTGGCTGATACACTTTAAACTTAAAAAAAAAAAAAGCCCCAAGGCAAGTTATGAGTAGTTTGTACAGGAATTTTGCCTGCATACTCCCTCTATCTTTTCTCAGGATGTAAAATAGGCATTACTATCAAATATATAAATCTTAACCCTTTGCAGTTAGATTGAGGTAGCTGGAACATGGCAAGCAAAGAACAAAAAAAGACCAATATCACTGAAAATTAACACATGTTGCAGTCAATTATCAAAGATGAGGGAAAAAAGCCAAGTCAGTGTTTGCTAGCAGGAAAAGGTAACTGGGAAGTGTGAGTGGGTGGACAGGGGGGAGTTTAAGAGGCAAGGAGAGAAAGCAAAATATTACTCCAGGTGGCTTCTTTGCCACACTGAACGCTGTAAAATACCTCGGAGTACGATGAACTAAGAGCATTATGAATTTATCCTTGGTATGCTTAACAGTGTATGCTGTTTGGTGCCAAGCAGCAGAAAAGCAGCACAAGATATCGCAACAATAAAATACTCAAAGATCATAGAGATGTACATGTGTGTTATTTTAAAAGAGGTGAATTAAAGAATACTGATCCTTTTATTCTGCACTGAGTGATATGTGACACCAGATGAAAGTAAGAAAGGAGGGGATGCCTGTCATGCTGAATTTGGACACAGATATTTTAAAATACTGTAGATCATGTCTTATATAAAATGAAGTATAAAAGCACCTTTGTAAGTTCATGAAGCTCAGTACACGGCTTTCAGAACTGCTACACCCTGTTCTTTTCTTGTGCTCTTTTAAAATGAGGTTTAGCAATTTCAGTACTGAAACAGAAGAGGGCTCTTTTCCTCTCTCTCCCAAGAAATCAAAGACATCAGAACTGATTAAATTTCTAATACTTTCCATTTCCCTTCAGATACCTCTGAACTCACTGTTTCTTGTCCTAACCCACACATTGGCCAGTATCCTTCCAGGTGAAAAGGGTCTTGTAATGCCTGCTTCCAACAGGCAGCACAATTAGGGAGGATCTTTCTGTTCTTTCTGTTCAGATATTTTCACACAGGGCAAAAGGGATGTTCACAGCAGTACCCTTCACAGAACACATTAATCGTGCAGCTCACTATCCCCCTGCTGAGCTCAACGGGACCCACTTCTTTCCCTGGATAAACTGTATCTTCCAGAAGGGCAATTGTTTTCTGAAAACAAAAAGATAGAGGAAAAAAAAATACCCCAAACCAAACCCCCCAAAACTTCCTTCTCAGTTCCCACAATCACTGGAAGTTTTTATAGTTTTCCTTGATCATTTAAACTCAGAAATTTTCCATTTTTTATTAAAGCAATATAAATATGATGCCATATTTGTATTGAACTTTTAAGAGGAAAAAAAATCATTAGCTTAACTTCAAGCTATCCTAACTAAAAGTAATCTGTAATAGTTATACAGCATTAAACAAAAAATCCTTTATCAACTACTTTTACTCAATTTTTTGAAAGTGTGAAAAAGGCAATTAGGAGTTAAGTGTCAATTATGCCAAAATAATTGCTCAGTAGCAGACCTCACACTGCTGATCAATGATAAGGAACAGCATGAGCCAGACACAGGTGAGCACTAGCAAGCAAGATATTTATGCTAAGAACAAACAAAGGACCTTCCTTAAATATCTAAAATGGAGCAAGCAAAATGACACATTAACACACCAGCACTAGAGAGAAGGAGAGGACACCACCCCCTATAAATCTTTGATGGAAAGGGGATGGCACACTCTTAAGATTCCCTCTTCTTCAGGGTGGTCCTTTTCCACCCAGCCCCTCTCATTCTTTTGATATCCTAATACCTCTCTGGAACTGTCCTGTTGCCCCTCCTTTTACTAACTTGGTCATTCCCCCTGGACTTTGCTTTTACTCCTCAGACCCTTTGCTTTACAGCTCTCTTACCATTCTGGTTCAGTTCTGCTTTTTCTTCCTGTCTCTCCTTCTCTCCCTACCCATAACTGATGTAGCATCTCTGTTATTATTTCACTGCCTCTGTTCTGAGTACCCTTTCTTCAACACTTTAAAATCTTGCCCCTGCCTCATCCTATTATTTTTTTGCATTCTGCTCTTTGTTTTTTTAGTCTTCCTATCGGCTGCACATGACTCATGCACCCAGTACTGCTTTTTGATGCCACAAACCCCTTAATTCATTGTTGATAAAGTGTCATGCTATTTTGTTAGTTGACATTTATTTCACTTGCTAGGAATCAAACAGGAAAGATACTCACCAGGAGCAGTTAACACCAATGTGAAAAAAACTCCTTAACAGTTGCTAAGATCAGATAAATCTTTATTAATTACCTAAAAATAAAAGAATTATTGAGGAATATAATGCTTTAATGAAAAAAACAAAAGCCTATTTTCTGCATGCAATCATATCTGTTTCTTTCAAATAAGAAGTTAGTATCACATTAAAAATTAATACAATTGGATACCGCCCCTAGCTCATCAGAAAACAAGTGACTATCCTGATGATACCATAAGTCTGTTAAAAAGTAGCAGGAGCAGCTGATGGAACACACAAACGCCAGGTTTATGTGCAAACATCTCTCCCTCCCCCGCAGTCCTACAGGAGGCATCCGTGCGCCGCCGGAGCGCCACGGGAGCGGCAGCCGGGGAGCCTGGAGCGGGTCCCGCAGCCCTGCTCCCCCACGGCCCGGGGAGGGGCAGCCACCACGGGACCCCTGGAAGCAGCACAGCCATCCCTTGCCCTCTTCTCCACTGCTGTATTTTGTGTGGGTCTGAATGGAGGGTAAGCACAGCAAACGCAGAGCTGCCCGGCACTGCGCTCAACTAAAACCAGACCGCACTTCCTCGGGAATTCCTGAAATACTCAGCCTTACCTGATTAAAACCCTCCTACACAAACAAATGGTCTCAAATATAACAGCACTCCAGAATGAAATGTCTGCAATAGCAATCTGTGAAGGAGAGCAAGCATTTTCCAGATCTACGTGAGTAACTCCAGCAGTCCCACTGCCAGTGTGGAAGTTGCCGCATGTTGTCCCGTGTTAGGAAGGACATCAGAGGCAGCTTGCTAAAACTTACAAGAATATGAGAATATTCCTTTCCCCTGAAGAAACTCACTAATGCATGTGGTTCGTTTGTTTTTTTCTGAAAACAAACATGTCACACATCAATCAATCAGCAACAAGAAAACAATAATTGCCCAGATATTAAAATGCTAAGTGCATTTGCCATGTGGTGCCATGGGTTGCCTTTCCAGGGGACATTTCTACCTGTCCAATTGCTGAATAGTTGGAGAACTCTTTCGTTCACCTGGACGGTGCACAACAATATTTCAGCCTTACTTGCTGCAGTTCTACTGAATATATTTAATTGCATTGGAAAGGGTTAAATAAACTCTGTATTTATAAGATCTTAAAAAAGTTTCAATGGAAGGATTCTGCAAAGACAGTGTTATGAATTACATGCTTCCCTTTCCCTCACTTCTCTGCATGTGCTAGACGGCTCCCTGAAATCTCTTGGAGGAATCAGGCAGTGACATATCATTAAAATTTGACTTTTAGCAGGGGTGAACTTGAACAACACCAAAGGCAGTAAGTATGCAGCAAGGAGTAAAATGAGCATTGTTTTTTTTCCCCAGCTTGTTCAGTTATTGATCTTTCACTGATCTCCATTGCTTTCTTAGGAAGCTGACGAGCTTGAAACTGTACCTCGACCTCCTCAGCCTCCTCAATGGACCTCCTGCTGCTGGAGGGAAGGGCTTCCCATGGCCACTCATGAAGCCAGTCAATAGCAGGGCAGTTAACTGCGGCTGGGAAGTTCCCAGCTCCTGCTCACAGCATGGCCCTGAGGGGACAGAAACACAGGACAATCTGCAGAGAGGAGTGAGGGAACAGGGAGAGAAAAGAATCACAGGGCAAGTTGAGGCCACCAAAGAGAGGTGTGCAATGAACCATGGTCCAGCATCAGCCAGCACACAGCTGAGGCTCCAAGCCAAATTTGGCAGCTAATAAACTTTGTCAGCAACCTTGAGCAAATAGGTTTTACTCCTTTTCCCTTGTACAAACCTGGCACTTTTGCAGCTTCCTTCCACTCTCTCCACGTTGGTATCAATTGCTGTTTGATAGCTACAGATGATAAGGCAGGCACAGGGAGTGGCTGGCATGCAGACAGCCAGAAGGGGCACATTCAGCTGGTCATGGTGACAGAAACCCTGTTATTGAGGTTCTAAATCTATTCAAGCCTCTTTATGTGCAGCGTGAGCCCTCTAAAAGAGCAGGAGGAAAAGGAGATTTGGATCTTAGCTTGCATGGGAATTTTAAGGGATCATTCTTTTAAAAAGTGTAAAGAGATGTACAAAAAGGGTAGGCCAAAATATTCAAAGCAAAATAAAACTGGGGCTGGGTCTTGATTTCACCAGGTCTACACAAAGCAGCTTGCATTTGAGAAGAAAGGAGTATTCTAGTCCTCAGGTGATTCTGTGAACCTGCTCACTGCAGTTAGCACATGCTTTGGCCACTGTATGTGCTCTTGGTTAATTGGCAAAATGACAGACATGAGGCTGTTAAGACAGGAATGGAGCCTCTCATCTGTGCTTCTTACAAAAGGAGCAATTTTTATTGTACAGGACCTCTCAAACCATATGTCACTGACATGGTTAATTCCAATAGAAAACATCCAAAATGTTTCAGAAGGGTTTATAACTTGTCCAACAGCCACAAGAGTCAGGACAGAGCCCAGGCATGCCAGGGAAGCAACAAGTTTACTCCTTTAGGCTTCTTCAGGCTAAATAGGGAATTTAGGCTTCCTTTAGGCTAATTTGGACTGATATTCCTATAGGAGAAAACTACATAAAAAAAGGAAGAAGAGCAGAAAATTGAAAGAAAAGAAGTAAAAAAAGAAGCAATGAAAGGAAGAGGTTGACCTGGCTCAATACTTTACTGAGTTTTAAAGCAGCCAGAAGAGATAAAGTGATGAGGAGATAGTAACAATGGAAAATTATTCAATGGTGCCTGGAAAGAAGATAAAATAGAAGCTATAAAAGAATTGCCACTATCTCATAGTTTCTAAAAATACATCTCTGCACTAGAAAACACATGAGAGGAATTTATGCAAATAGCCTAGATAGTAGAACCAAGTCAAACCAAGAATGCCCAGGTTGCCCAGGAATGTTACAAAGATGGGCCAGTCAGCAAGTTGGCTTAAGGAACAGAAGAAATCATCTACTTCAAATGATTGAAGAGGCAAATGGCAGAAATGCCCATGTAGAATTCCAGCCAAGTGGTGAAAATTATATTGAAATTGTACAGACATAGAAAAACCTTGGAATTTACTGCTGATGATAAAGATGGGCACACACAGAAGAAACAATCAAAAAGATACAAGAATAAATGGTCTCTACCACAAAACTCTGAATCAGAGAAGAAGAAAAAAGTAGGGGAAGAACCTGTTAGGTTTTTTTCACGACTCTTGAACATTGTTGGGTTTTCTGAATTTGGTTCTTGGTTACATTATGCGTCCTTCAGTTAGACATTTCTCCCTCATGCCACCTCATTTTCTGAAAAAATTCTATGCTCAGTTGTAATACCAAAACTCATGGTGAGCAGTGTTGAAGCCCAGGGAACCTAATTTTCTCTTCTTTATTCCTTTAGCGGCCACCTTCTCAGACCTGCACACCATCCCTGCTATGGCAGCAGCAGCAGTGGAGAGCCTGGAGAGATCTGTCCCTGTTTTGATGTGCTGCTCACAAGTGCCCTTGCTATAGCAGGGGTGCCAAACTGAATCTATCACACCTCCAAAGCTGCAAACCATACACAGACTTGCTTGAAGTTTCATCTGCTACACCCTCCTACGCTCCTACATTGCTCATATTTGGACTTAACTCTCTTAGTACTGGACTGCAAGAAGAGTTCAAATCAAAGTCTTGTGCCGTTTGCCAGAAAAAAAAATCAGAACGTAGTGTTTTCTTTCGTTTTATATCCTAATTAATATTTTAATCTCTCTAAATATATTGAAAAATTGTTTGTATATGATGATTACTATCTATATCAATCTTACACTGAACTTAAGGGGAGAGGATGCTTTCCCTATCCAATGTAATTTGTTAGGAGTGATTTAGAAAAATTACTTGTATATACAAGGAGCTGCATTAGTTTATACAAACTACAGACCCCTGAGAAAGCAATACTGGCTTTTAGGATTGTTTACTTTAAACCTTACTTTAGCATCTGAATTCTAGATTTACTAAGTGATACTCAGAACTCCTCTGTTCTCTCCTTGTCCTTGGCAGATGTATTCAAATGCATAAGTACAAATTTACAAGTACAGGTAGTAGGTAACAATTGAATTAAATTGTTATGAAAGCAAAGAAGAAAGTAGATGAATTCTGAAAACTGAATTCTAGAAACTTTACAAGCAGTGAAGAGAAATGATCAAATCCAATAAAGATGTAGTGATAGGTAAAATCAATTACTTACGAAAACCTTTGTAGATTATTGTGACAGGGTGAAGTGTAGAAGAACAATTTCTCAATCATTTAATAAATTACTTCTTGGAATATCTGGTCATAGAGCTCGAACTCTGACACACTATTCAAAATTTCCATCATTTTTCCTTAAAACACATAGCTAAGAGATTTTTACTATACTGTATTGTTAGGCAGGAAATTCCAGCACAGCCCTAGATATAATATAATACCCTGATTAGATAACTATCTATTTGTTAATTACTTTCTGTGAACAAAAATATAGGATGCAGCACATACTTGAGAAGGTAGTCATAAAAAGAATGTAACCAGATCCACAGCATAACCCTTCCTTTTCCTTTAGTTTTAGTGAAGTTTGGTAAATTCACACCAGGCATAGATTTGATATGGCATGTTTTCAGGGTTCATTTGCATTCTCCCCAGTGAATTCCCTATACTACAAAGGACCTTGTGCACTGCTTGCTTTGCACACAGAATAATGAAGATGCCATGTGATCTGCTAGCAAGAGAGCTGTGAGGAAAATTGAGTAATTATTACTGACTACATTTTGAACAATCTTTGCATAAGCAAGAAGGTCTTATTTTGAAAACATTTCTCTTTTGTCCAAGCCATACATTACAGTTTAATTTGACAGAGGGAAAAACCCCAAAGAATAGGAAATTCTCCATGTAAAAAATGGAGAATGTCTTGCAAGACAACCAGAATATAAATATCACAGCGAAGGTATTTCATATAGAAATAGACAAATGTAGAAAGCTCTTGAAGATAGACACATCCCTTTCTTTGAGGATTTTTGAGATTTAAACACACACAATAGAGTAATGAAGACAATCATTACTTGCAGATAAAAGAACTGTTATGTTGTGAAATCAGTACCACTTCCATGTAACATTCACCACGCCTAAGAACACAACCCCCTGTTTTCTCCAGTGTCCATTTGAGCCTCACACATGTCACTCTCACCACAGTTGTGCATATTACACTGCATTTTTTGGCTCAACCTCCTCCTGTTCATCTCAAATATGCAAGCCCTCTAGGTTCACTAAGTATTTCAAACAGAGCAAGACTGAAGACAAAAGAGCACCTTGGCACACTTGGCCACTGGTCTGATGGGCCCATCCTATTGAAGGGTTAGTGCACTCTCATGGTTTTCCCATACAAAACAAAACAGTGCTGTGGCAGGAGTGAGGAGCTGCACAGACCAGGTATTAGTCCTGGCCAGCTCTATGTCACCACCATCATTTTGTGAGCAGAGCATGAGAAAAGCTAAGCCATAAGGATAACCAGCCTTCTCATGCTGCTAGTCCTCAGGACCACAAAATGCCCTTCATAATTTTACTTATACAGATGTATCCTTAAAAGTCAGCTCTCAGAGCGCTCAAGAAGTGATGGCTGACATCCAAATCAGAAAAGCCTGGAGCTTTTCATACAGAAACAGGAACTCTGTAAGAGCCTGCCAACTGAAGAAACAGATGTTTTCTGTGCTACAGAACTTAGAAATCCTTGATAGCTACTCCCTACTGAATCAAACAAAGCAAACAACAAAAAATAAACCCAAACCAAAATCCAAAACAAATCTGGGGTCAGTCTTAGTTTAACATAGAACCATAAACCCTAAAAACATAGTTCTTTTTGGCTGGGATTTAAGCACTCAAGCAGATAGATGTGTATTTATGCCCTCAAAGGAAAATCCATGAGATCTGGCCAAAACTGAGCTCTGATGGGGCGTCACAAGTTCCTCTCAGATTCACAGATAAAAATAGATATTCTGTCAGTAGTAAGACAAAACCACAAGGAAAAGGCTAATGAAAGAGGATTTGAAAATTAAAGACAAAAATTTAAATGAAAAATAATCATAAAAATATAGACAAGATAGCCTGTGGCAATGCAGAACACCTACTCTGCCTATGTTTGACTTTAATTCTGGTTGAAGCATGAAATTACAGTACTACTAAATTCCATAGAAAATGGGGAGCCAGCTAAATCCTGACAGGACTATAGAAAGAGGAGACTATTATAAGGGTGTGATGGCTAAAGTAGTCATGCCAAGCTGGCAGGAAATTGGAGAAATGGCATTCCCCTAAAACTAGAAAGTTTATTTCTTAATGCTGGGACTGCACAACAGCCACTGAGGGACTATAAACTTTACATGTGGAAAATGCACTATGAAGAAACTTGCTCAAGGATGGAGGAGCAAGTATTTGAAGTACCCATCAGCAGCTCGTGAAGAAAACTGGCTGCTCATGGACTGAATAACAGAAATTCAGTTCAAAAGAAAAATAATTTAACATGTCTGACTTCGAGATATATAGTAATATTTAAGAGTACTGAGGAGACCAAAGTGAGAACCTAGAAAACCATGCAAAGATGGTATTCTAGAGAGAGTCTACTTACTGGAAAAAGTTCATTTGAGAGTATGCTTGTGTAGGGCATGAGGGCATTTAGGCATGGTGTTCACATCTTTGGGAAAAAGCTGAAGGGTTACTATGACCAATAAAGTGCAGTAAAGTACAGTACAGTACAGTACAGTACAGTAAAGCACAGTACAGTACAGTAAAATAAAATCAGATGGAGCTCCAGAGACAACAAGACTGACCGATTTAATCTTACCCATGCTTTTGAGAAATAATTGCTTCTTCTGACCTCTACTTTTCCAAGAAATTTTGGTGATGTGCAGAGCATTTAAGATTGATTACTGCACAGAGATTAGGGATGTTGAAAAAGTTCTGGAACCCAAGTAAACCACTGAGCTTCAGAAATGTCTCATCTTGAGTGTGCTTTAGACCCATCAGCACATTAACGATGTCCATCAACTATGTTTGCTTGAGCATCATTCTTCCTTTATAATTTATTTTATCATTCACTATGAAAGTTTTTGAAATTCTCAGGTGCTTATCTGTCCTCAGATACCCTTCAGTTGTGGACCCATACTTTATAATGGTGCAACCCATTGCCTTAACCTGACATACTTTCAATTCAAATTTGTATCTATACACATGGTGTGTTCTCTGTACATTGACAGCAGAATTGATTGTGATGTCCAGATTGAAAACAAGCAAAACAAAACCAACACAAAACCAAAGAGATTCAAAGAACAGCACAGTGTAGTTTTGGTTCCTGAGCTGCAGATTCCTCAGCATAAAGAGAACTGCAGGATGTAAGATTATAAGTGAGCTCAAGGGAAAATGTGGCTTAATGTAGGATGTTGATTTTTCTAAAATGAAACGGAAGAATGAGACTATATCACTTCTTTAACATTACAAAACTGTCTAAATTCACCCTTTTGTTCTCTTTCACATTATATTAGCCTTTTGTTCTTCAGATCTAGGAAAATGAGGAGGTGATAGGTCACCCTGCACTAACTAAAAGTTCGTATAGATATCTACCGGTGTGTTAACTCAGGAAATTTATGCCTCCTTCAGTACTATAATTCACTTCACTACTTTGCTTCCCTGCAACATGAATACAACATTTCCTGTTCTTGCCACCAGAAGTGCTAATTTACTCAGTAGGGGACTGGTGAAATTGTTGCAAGGTAAAAGGAGTTTGAATGTTGGCTTTCAAAAAGCCCTTAAGAAGAACAGAAAAAAAAAGAAAAGGAAAGAAAAGGGAAGAAGAAATTACTGTGGGAATAAGGAAAACATAAAGGGTAAAAATGTGAAAGGAGAAAATGAAGCGAGATCTTAGAAATAATTTTTCCCCTGTCCTTTCTTAAAAATATATACAACTGCAACAGTAATGAAACAGAGACAAATAGCACTGTCAGAAAGAAAAATGCAGAAGGTAAGCACTACTATTGACCATGTCACTGAAATCTGTAAAATTGAAAATGATACAGAATATGCCACACTAGATTGTACATGAGTCTCCATTGGCCTTTAAGTTGCAGAATAAATTTGTAGAATGAAGAAGTAATGGCAGCAAAATTGGAGTTAGGAGGGAACTTCAGCAAAACTTAAGCAGAATTGGAAAAAGAGAAGAGGGGGGAAAAAAGAGAAAGTGAAATGTTATAAAGTGTAAGAAATTAGTAAAAACTTATAGTCTACTAAGAATGCTCTTTAGAACAGTGGTGGCTAAACATCTCAGAAAATTGAGAAACAGAACCTACACAGAAGATCACTGTGGAATTGTCTGCTATTGGAAGGCTCTTTTAATCCCCAATCAAGCAAATCATTTTAGTACAAAAAGTATGAGGCATATATCCCTTTCAAAACATTCTCATTCTTAAGGATTAATGGTTTTCAGACTTCTCCTTTTCTTATCAGCTACACAGATATTTCAGATGATGTGTGAATTGAAGCCTACATAACCTGAAAATTGCTTAAGATGCCACTGCCAAACCAGTTTTCCCAGCTACTGCTTTCCAGCTCTCAGGAGAGAACTACAGTTTGCCTCCAAAACAGTGTCTGTAAAACAGAGTTTAGGAGAGACACTCATTGCAATGATGGTAAAATATTATGTGTATTGCTAAACAGTTTTAAATCTGAAAACACTTACATGGATACCTTATTTTTTCCAGTTCTTTATGGCATAGGAAAAGTAGAAAAAATTAACATTTTCTGTGAAATTTCAATCATTTGTGCAAAAGTTTAAGAGTTGAGCACACATACAGAATTATTATGTGTGTGATCAGGAAGAATATTTACAATTGCATTAACAGCACCACAAACTCCTCATGAGCACCTTCTCTCTGAAGTGCCTCATTATGTCCAAGACGTGAAACTAAGGCACGGAGCAGCAATGTGACTTTCCTGTGAACAGGCAAGAAGTCAACAGGCAGATCCAGGACCAAAACTTGATGTTCACCAAGCCTCCACACAGGCAGGTTATCACAGGGGTAATACAGGAGAGGCAAATCCAGTGCCACACATCAGCAAGTAAGCTTTCAAGAGAAGTATGTCAACATATGCTGGGTTGTGAGATAAGTGAAATGTGTTGCTATTTTGATCAGCTCATGACTGTTTCTTGCCCCTGAAATGTGCCTTACATTCTATGCAGCCACACTCTCAGGAATCACCTCCAGGAGCGTTCTCTGACGTCCTTCAGGCCCAGGGCTCTTTTCTAACTCCCGCAACTATGACCTTCATGTCTTCATCACTGAACAGATCTGGAACCTCTCCTGTGAGAAGATAACGGGGTAGGTAACACATGACAAATAATCTTCTATATGGTATTTAGCCCAATGGGATTTAATCACATAACCAGAGCTATGGTATGATGCTACATATATCTAGTAACGAAACAGTCTCCTCCTGTTTCCTATGTCTTTTTGCCTGAAAGGAACTATTCTTTTCATTTTCTATTTTTTAAGGGATAGGAAACAACTTTGGTTTGAATTTACCCTGATAGGAAGTTCACTTATAAATTATGTTCTCCTCAGAATGGTGGTTCGTTTTTTCCCAGCCTGTTGGTAAATTGTTTACTTGTCTAGTTACAAAAGTAAATATAACTTAAAAAAAAAAAATCTTTCAAGATGCACTCCAGCTGTCCAGATGTGCATTATTTCTTCCATCTTATCCCCACATCCCCTCATTCAGAGTCCAGATGCTCCAGAATCTTCAAAACATGGGTGTAGCTTCATTGCTACACTTGTGCAGTCATGGGGACATTGCTTGAAATTAGTGAAATCACAACAAAGCAAACATAACATTAAGTCAAAGGGACATTCTCATTTCCCCCCAAATCAATGCAGCTATGCATGATAAGCCTTAGCAATTTGTCTCCTCAACAGGCCATGCTTTCTTAACCAAGTTTGACTCAATGCTCAAGTTGGATGGCTTGACATGGCCTCTCTAAAATCTCCCCCTACAAACACCTGAAAGAGAAATAATCTCTTTAAAGTTCAATGAAAATACAGATAATTTGTCATTGGAAAAGATCTTTCAAGAAATTTGTTGGTTTAATCACCTGATGCCACCAAGTCATTAATCAGCACAAGAAAGCATTCATCTGGAACTTGGGCATCTGTCAGCAAGAACACTGTGGGCATGTTCTTGGCACCTGTCTTGATGTACAAACTGGCAAGATTTACCTGTAAGGAAAGGAGACAATCACTCATATTCTGTTAAAATGTTGATAAAGAAAAAGTGTGAAATACATGTTCGTGGCGGCAACACATTGCTGACTTCTTCTTACTCTTTTAGTTTATTTACGTATCACTAATTTGCTGTATAAATCCAAAGTGAAATGCAGTTTATCTTTTCCCCCTTCTGTATCAGCCCCTGAAGTTTTGACATGACCTAGCAGTAAAGATTGAAGAAATCTCCTCATGGATGTACTGAACAGAGATATTGCAGCATGAAAGCTCCCATCAAGGACAGCCATTACCATACCAAAAATGTGTGGGAATGGCATTGAAGAATCAGATTCATTTTAAGTCCTGTTGTTTCTGAAAGACCTTTTTTTTTTCTTTTTTGTTAGTGAATTTATTTAGGAGAGCTTTCTTACCTGCAGAAAATCCCAACAAACTGAGGTGTGCACTGTTGTCCTGAGGGAGACATGGTGTGGGACCATGTGGTATAAACATGAAATGCTTTTTGGCTTGGGTTTCCAGAAAGAAAACAACCCACATCAGTTGCATTTGAGTGTGACCACATTTGAAATACAGAATAAGGTCAGTGCTGGCTGTTATGACCAAGCTGTCACAAAACCTAGCAAAGCAAACCTTCGGGCTTAACAAAGGCTTAGAAATTTTCTTGCTTGGAAGCAGCAGGGAGAAAATGACCACTTAAGTCCACATGTTACACTGCACTTCATTTGACCAGAGAAGAAGGGCGCAAGAAGTTAGACACCATGAACACACTGCAGAACACGCTGCATTTTTCAAAGCAGAACAGCATCTACCTCCCTCTGAAAACCAGAAGCTGAGAAAGCCTTGAGCTACACACACTGTGGTAGTTTGGCCACGGACCAAGGTAACAGTAGGGCTTTTTGGGGACTGGCATCCACCCAAACTGGCCACAATCAGATCCTTATCCAGCCACAACTGAGATTCAGAAATACTGCTTTTCCACATAGAAGGAAGATGAACATGTTCCCTCTTTTGCTGTTTGCTTACATAGGACTCAGTCTCATAAGAGCATCTCACTCAATTATATTCCTAATCTTTGCATATGGACAGTTTCAGTGACTAAAGGACTCACATGCAACAAGGACAAAGTTGGTTTTTTTTTTAATATGTTCATCCACTTCAACTTTACACCCCTAAACCAATACATGTTCAACAACACACAAAAATTTTTACCAAATCACTAACTATAAATACCAGAACTCCAACCATATCTTTGTAATATGTGAAGCAGCTGCCTTGGAAAAAGTGGAGAGACTACTAAAATTCCAAGAAACATATAAATGGATGCTAAAATATATTTTGACCACACAGTTTTCAAAAATAGAAAAAAGAGGTACAGCCGGAAACCACAGGAACCATAGGAGTTGTTAGTGTAAATTCTACTGTTTTGCCTGTGATTTTATCAAGCTTGTGCAACAACAAAACACATTCTTGAAGTCATGAACTCAACAGACTCAGCTAATATCTACTAGTTTACCCTGAGGCCCTGGTTTCCTCTGTGTAATTTGGAAAACCTCCAGGGAGCAGATGTATCCTGCCAGTCCAGACAAGCTCTGTTTACCACCTACTCCAATCAGAAGTTCATAACCCCTAGAAGCTTATAGGACAGGACTGCTTCACCACCTGATGACAAAACATCAATAAAGTGACAGTAACATAAAGTAATTTCAACACTCTTCTTAGCAAAGTTTCTCAATTCCTTTTTATTCTAGCAATAAAAAACTACTTCCCCCACCCCCTCCTTTTTTTTTTTTTTTTTTTTTTTTTTTGGTCTGTTTTTGAGATAATGTACTCCTGACACCTAAAGGTACATTATCTTCGCCTCAGCATTTGCTATTGCTTGGAATAGTCAAGCAAATGGAAATAAATGTTTTTTTCCTTTATCAAACCTTGAAGGTCCGCCAATGACCAGAGCTGTCTGGTTACACTTTCTTTACACTGATTTGCTCCAAAGAATCCCACCAGGATTCTGATGGGCCCTGACTGAACTCAGAACAGAGACCCAGTGGACTTGAAGGGAGGTTGACTGGGCCGTAGGGGCACATGAGAATTTTACATCTGGCAGTTTGCACCACAAAGGCTAAAGGACAATGAGTCATTTACTGACAAATTTGTATCAAACTTTAATTAACTCCTGGAATATCTCTCCCAGACTAATTAAAGCATGCTGTTATTTGCTATAGTATAGAATACTGTAGCAATATACTTTATAATATAGAATACTATAAGAGGAATGAGACCAGATAAGGACCTACCCCAAAATTAGACAAGACCTAATTGCTAAAATTTTGAAATGTGTGCATTGAGGTAACTCCTCCCACAGAAAACTATGCTTGAGACGTTGAAAGAAATCTCTTGTAGTTAATATTCTATTAATTTATATAAGCATCTAAAAATTATTTTCAAAATTTCATTTTTTAAAATCAGATGCAGCTTCTAAAAGATGAAAGACCAGAGCTTAAAGACAGCAGGTTGGACTTTTTGCTTAATTCTTCCTACATGTATCAAGGAAATATCCCCTTCATTCTCTTTCTGTCTCATGTTACTGAAAAAATTATTGAAAAAAGCCTTGAAAAAAACTTTGATGAGAATCTTCTTAAATAAAGGTATAATGTGTCTAATCTGGTTGCATCTAATAAAGAGCTAAAAACCTGTCCAACCAAAACATTACTGGAAGCCAATTCTCTTTGACTGCACTGTAGAGCTTTGTCAGCCTTATTCATGATTTCACAATGGATCCATAAAAAAACCCATAAAAGGTGCAGAAAAAATTTGCAGGATTTAATTTCACAATTGCTTTTCCATGACTGCCAAACTGTAAACCTAAACACCCCACCACTTTGCCAAACTGAGATACCACTCTCAGTCACTAGACTTCAGAGAGAAGATAATGGCTTTCCAGCATTTTCAAGCAGAACTGGTGATACCTGAGAAGGCTTCTGTCTGCAGGTCTGATGATTATCACATCAACCACTAAATCAGCCTAAAAAAATCTACAGTCCCTATGCAAGGTCCACATGATTATCTTTGAAATTTAAGCATTTCTTTAATCCTCTTGGAGTAAAACTCCTACAATAGATTGCTTTGTCAAGAGTGCCTTCTCTTATATAGCTCCTGTCTGATTATGTGCAAAGTGAAAAATGATAACACTGAAATCCTAGCACAACTCACTGAGAAGAAAAGTTTGTGTGTTAAACCATTTGACACTGCAAATAATACAGACTGCTTCAACAAAGCTAATCTCTGCCAGCAGGGGCCTCTGTCTCTTTCTGGAAATCACTGATATTACACATGACCAGAGTGATGGTATCTGTTGAAGAAAGATTACAAATAATGACAAGGAGCAACAGTGAAGTCTATGCCTCACTTACTCAGCAAAATCTTCATTTTCTGAGAACTGGCTGGTTTTATTCTGGGCAGGAAAACAAAGCAAATGTACTAAATCAAATTTTAGAAACAGAAGCTGAGATTTGCCGCCCTGATGGGTACTAAGATATTACATGACATGAAAAAGAAATTACATTAAACTGAGGTGAGGTAAGGATACATATGGAAAAAAAAAAGCTATGGATAAATAAAATAAATCTATGTTGACACTTAAAAGTCTTGACTGGTTTAGATATTAAAAAGTACAAGGCTGGGCAGCAAAGCAGCTCCAGTCAACCATGCAACAGCATTATTTACTGTATGCTTAAGGTATTGTCCTTGCTTTGAACTAATCTAATTTTAAAAGCATTTTCCCTTTCTTGGAAACAAAAGACAAATATTGCTTTTCTTATAAAGGCCTGATACATCATTAACTAATTAAAAGATAAGGCAAACTATCTACAGCATTATAGATTATCTCTCCAGTCTCAGAAAATAAGTGGTGCTAATTTCTGTGGAGTGCAAAAAAAACTGGTGAATCTCTGTTCAAACAAACAAAATGGGGGTTATTTTTAAAACAGAGCCACAATCTGCTCTTCCACAAGGGCACCAATAAAGTCTGTGTATCAGCTCTATCTCTGCATGGTGCCCTGTGTAAACCTTCCATTAAGGGTGTTATGAGTTTGCACAGCAACAACGCCTGAACGGCAAAAAGGAATGAATGACTTCATGCAAGCACAGTTAGCATCATGATGGATTACATGTTCCCTTTATAGATATTTCAGTTACACCCACTGCATAGCAGACAAGACTGGGTTCACAGGAGCAGGCATGTCATTGCAGCTCCCTAGGAACTCCTCAAGTAGCTCCCCACTGCTACATAGAGTTCCAATAAATAAGACCTGTCACCACTCAGTTTCTAACTTGCTGGCACTAGGCAAAATACTTTCCAGCCACCAACATACCTCAGAATCCTTGTCCATAGTGTCCATTACCATTTTATAACAGAAATTACAGAACTTGCTTCCCACTAGTTTAGCCCCATAGACATGTGCCGACTCATGATCCAGAGATAATGAATATGATTTGGTTCCTGTAAACACTTGGGTGTAGCAAACAAAATGCCCTAAGGATAATCAAATATTTTCTTTTGTAATGTTGTCATCTGGCATTGAAATAGCATATCTTAAGGAAGACCTACTGATATATTCTGCAAAGACATCAGTCATACTTTGCAGATATCCAATAGACATTGTGCTTGAATCTATATATTCTTGAACATGAACAAGGATGTCTCTAAAATTAGCAGTTCTCCAGTCAGTTGAACATGCAAAATACAGTTAAAACAAATGTCTGCTCTCCACTGACTGGCACACTTAGGTGGGCCATTATGGCTTGAGGCTCCAGGGCAGTACAGGACACACGGAAGCATCAGCACCGCCAGGACCTTCCATGGTCACTAGTCCTGTGTTTCAACTGCTCAAGAGAACAGGACAGAGGTCATGACAAAATCAGCGCTTTCTCAACTGTCACCTCAAACATTCTTCTTTCACAACTTCTACACCAAGATGGGTGCGAACATGCATGATGGGCCAGTGCAACCCCACCAAAGCAAGTTGTGTGGTGTGCATGAGGACCTGACGAGTCCATGCCACTTCATACTGATCCATGGGATGGGTAGACAAAATATTCTGTAAAAGAAAAGAGCTGCACTCCAAGGCACAGGAAAGCAGATAAAAACAAACCAGGATCAGACTCACTTGATTTTACAGGAGAGGCCGGGATTTGCTCACCCTCCTTCCCTCTCTCTTTAATTCCCACGCTGGTGTTCAGCTACCCTTTGAAGACCCTGCTTCATGAAAAGGTTTGTCAAGCAAGATACCCAGGGATGTGGTTGAATTAGCATCCCTGGAGGTATTTAAAAGATATCTAGATGTGGCACTTAGATGTGTGGTTTAAGGGCAGACATGGCATGCTAGAATAATGGCTGGTGTCATCGATCTTAGAGGTCTTTTGCTACCTAAATGATTTTGTGATTTTACGATTGTTTCATATCTTCTTCAATCTCTGTTTTGTTCTACCTAGTCTTCCAAAAGTTGTTTTACCCTTTGAAATGTTTACCATCTTTTCTCAAAAACCAACCAACCAACCTACCAATCAACCAACCAAAAAAGTAAGCACAGCAAACTTTGCAAACCATTGCTCTGTTTCCGCTAAATACATTTTCTGTCTCAGCTTTCCACCCACCTGCTAGACCTGACCACGGTCACTTTAGGGCAGGGGCTATCTTCTACTTTGTACAAAAAGCATCTGTTCTTTATCAGTCCACAATCCAACATCCATTATTAGATTGTGAAGATCAGCAATAATAGAGTGTTTTCAGGTACATTAGCCCATGATACAGACCTGAAAGCCGCTGGAGAGGTCTCTCATATTAAGAATGTAGTGGAACTTCATGTCAGTCGGTGGGAAGTTTTGAATCCCTGGTGAAGACATATGTCTGCTTGTACTATGGTTCAAATATTCTTGATTATTTGTGGAACAAAAGCTTGTTGCTGGAAGTGGAAGCAAACTATCTTTCTGTAGATGTTAACCAGAGAATCTGAAGAAAGGAAGTTGGAGCCAAATACTGCAAAATGTCCTTGAAAATAAAAAGGGAAAAGGAGATGAAGATTCTCTAGCATCAGACAGCAGATAAGAGTCAATGAAGTGTTAAATGACAATACAGCCTGGTGAGCATACAGCTACTTGTGTGTCACAGAAAATACTTCATTTCTAGCCTCATCCTTGATGCAGTCCCACAGCAGTTGCATGTCTGGTTATGAGCCCCAAGGGCACATCTGACAAGTGAATGACCACATGAGACTGCAATTCAGGGAACTCTCAATGTCATAATAAATCTTGTGTGCTTCTTTCTGTTTAGCTATAAGAACAGCAAGATTTTCAACCTGTACTAAATTTCAAACACTGTATTTTCTCCTTTTCCCTTTCATCTGCTACCTATTGTAGTGGAAAGCTAAATAGTAATTATTTCATGTATTAAATACAGGATTGCTATAATATGACACTTCAAACCCTAGCTGGAGCTTAGGCTTGATAATGAAGCTGCCAGAAGCTGGATTCATATAGGCAACGTATTGAAAATAATGAATTTCTCTAATATTAGCTTTTGCCTATCTTAACTGAGAAAGAAAATGTAATTTGATTAATATTAGTGACAAAACACTGAAGCACTGTACATTTACAGGCTTATCCTCAGTAGAAGGATCAACAGTTCTGTCTTACAGGAAATCTGGAATACAAATATCCATGGAAGTATCGAATTGGGTTTGACATTTTAAAATTAAGAATAATCACACATTTTCTATCCCATAATATTTTGTTCAAAAATTCTGTTGCAATCAAGATACTATATTTTTACAAAGCTTCTGATGATAAAGGGGTTTTGTAACGAAACTGACTCCAAACACACTTGGAGATGAATAAAGCGTGGTCAAAATAAGTACAAATCAGTTTGAGAAGGCACACAATCATTGCTCATCACAGATGAGAGGAAAATTAGCTGATCTCAATAAGAAAAAAACCAGCAAAGATCATAATGGAGTATGAGGGGGTGTGCTCCTACATTTGCTGCATTATCCAATACTCTTTTTGTCTCTCCAGATGACACAGCTCCTGGTGAATTAAAAGGAGGCCACCTAAAAAGTGAAATAAAACTTTTAAAAAAGGGCTCTGAGTTGCTGTCAATTTGTATTCTTTCTGTCCAAGTGGGAAGAGAATCTTGTTTCTTAAGATGTTAGTGTACATCTCAACTAGGACAAGCAGGTCTTCAAAACAAATATTGTAAAATAAAAACTCATGAATAATGCAGTTATTCCCCACTCAAATCAACAAATCTTTCCTTCCCAGAACTTCATAAAAGAATGTATTCTCTTTCTTTCCATGTGTTTGCAATGAATTTTGTCTATTTTAGAATTCTTAAGTAGTTATATTAAATTCCTGAATTGCATGGTCAGCATTTTTCATGATTTGATCTGTTTTGTAAAAATGGAAATTTTTAATATTTAGCTAGGTTTTGTTTTAAAAGAATTCAAAACCACTCAAAAGAAAGAAGCATCAATGCTTTTAAGCACTAGGGATTTTGAGATCTTAACTCTTAAATCTTTGTGAAAGAATAAAAGCTTTCCTGTCTCAAAAAGAATATAGTTATGGGAAGAAAACAGGAGAGCATTGAGATGTTAGCTTTGCATGTCACTGAACTAGACCTGACTGATTTCTCCAAGCCAGAGATGTTTCAGATTTTAGCAGTCACTTCCCTTTTTTTTACCTCTTTACATCTTGTTCCTTAACATGATGTTCAACTGATGCCTTGTGTCATTCCTTCATGGGATGAAGTATGACCTAGTGAAAAAATTTATACAATTCATCTGCATTAAAAGAAGCAAGAACAGTACAGATAATTCAAAATCTTTTCTTTGTAAGTTGCATATTTTTTCATGTCATATAAGATGACATGCTTGTATCTGAGAAAGAATTTAATACATATTTATGATAACAGTGAAGTATTTACACAGAATATTGGTCTTCCTGTAACAAAATGAACTAAACCACCTATCTGTTGATTTTGGACTGGAAACTTTATATTTACACAGGTTCTGGTGAAGGAACACAATATATTTTAATTGTCAAAAAATTAGGCTGTCATTTGTAAAGTAAGTCATTTGTCACCTACTTTAGGTGGCATTGTCTTGGCATCTTGGACTAGATGATTTCCAGAGATCCCTTCCAATCCTAACAGGTCTGAAATTCTGTGATTACCTTAATTTCCCAAATCAATTGAATTATCCTTCAGTGGCCATCTTCTATGTTTTTATTCCCATGACAGAAAAAGGCTGTTCATTTGAACAGGTATCATAAAGTTTCTATTGATTTTGTCTATTGTCTTTACAGGTGAAGAAAACATAGAGGGTGCTCAAGGCTAAACACCTGCAATTTAAGGAATCAGTTTCTATATCTCAGCCACCCCTGCTCTCCACAGTCAATCAGTGGGGCCAGCATCCAGCAGCTCCATCAAAAGCAGCTGAGGGATACTTTCCTTCCAAGACTCCACGGTCCCCTCACTTTCTGCTTCTCTTTTCTAAAACTGTTTATAACCTCCCAGGAGCATTGCTTCTCTTTAATCAATTAACTTTAAAGCTTTCTGTTTCTTGTGTGGTGTAAGGTTGCCATCATGGACCACAGCACAAAAATTATAGCATTAAGTAAGAAGCAAATATGCTCGCCAGTGTCCATAATCAATACGCTGCCAAATCAATGCATGAGGCTGAACCATTCCACATCTGTCCACTTTTGCCATATTCAAATCACCAATAAAACAGAAAACTTTCTCATTCTTTTACTGGAACTTAGGTATGACCATGTTCTTTCCCCAGCTTTTTTCCAAACATCCCTGGAATGTAGCACAAAGACATAAAAATTATTACCATATGAAGCAACACTGAAATTAAACAAAATCAAGAATTCAAAATCATGATGGCTAAAATTTATGGAACATTTCACCATGTGCAAGTTGGTTGGTTTTTTTTTTTTTTTTTTTTTTTTTTTTTTTTTTGTTTTTGTTTTTGTTTTTGTTATTTTTTTGACTATTGACGTCCTTAGCAATCAGTGAAACTCACAGACAGTCTTTGAGAATATATCACCTTGGGATTCTGAATTCCTGAAAACTCTTGTTGATTTAGTTGATTGGCTACTTCACAGCTTTTGAAAATTTCACAGCATATCCATCTGCATCCTTTGAAAATGAAATGCTTTGAATGCAAAATCCCCAGGTATCCTGACACTCAAAAATTAATCAGTGAGTAGACTATTTTCTTCTTCTCCCGGGAAGGATTAAATAAGATCTTTACCAAAATAAGTAAAGTGCAAAAATATGAATGATAGATATAATTTAATCAGGACATTTAATCAATAATCTAATGTAATATCATCTCCCAGACAAAGGAATGTTAAGGTGATTGCACTAAATTTCAGCCTATTCCCCCAAATGAGGTGCTTACACGATGGTCAGTGCAGACCATCAGGTTACAAATTTACTACAACAGTGAACAAATTAACTCAAAGACCCTTATGTATTCATCATAACTGTAACATATTGAGACATAAACTTTGAGTTTATTCGCTTTTATCCAACTGCACTGCTTCCCTTAGATGTGTAAGGGAAAAAATAGCTACATAAAGCTGCTAAGTCATGTTGAAAACACAGAAGAAAACAACTTTTATTAAGCATTGTTATAATGCTGACCTCTGGTACGATGTGATCCTCAACTTCTGCCACTAAGTGAAGTTTTCCACAGATACATTTCTAATTGCACTCCTTCAATTTTGTGCATAGAAACAAAAACCTGCAGAAATTACCAGAAATTTATTAAAGCGGGACTGGAAAACAGTCTTCCTAACAATCTTCCTTCCTAGTCCATAAAATTTTGTTTTAATTATCACAGAAAATACTTTTCACAAAATATAACCTTAGTAATAGGTGGACTTCAAGGAAAATTTTAGCATGTCACAGGAACTGATGTTCTCATCCTTAATAAGCAGCCTAAATTCTCTCTGTCTCAGAGCTGGGATTTGAACCAAAGAGGGTTATGAAACATTTAGGGAATACAGTGGTTAAAATCCTTACAGCACAGCAGAGAATTTAATGCAAACTCAATACCGTTCAGCAAGAGGAAAGAGATATCTCAAAAGTTTTGTACATCTAACCCAGATTTTTTTTTGTCCAGCCAGTAATGTAATGAATTTGGGATACACCTGCTATTTATTTTGAGATGATGAAAGCCAGAATTTAATAAGACTTTAATATTTTTCAAGAAGAAATGCCTGTATGTATTTAAAAAAAAAAGAAAATAAAAAGAAAAAAAAAGATCAGTTCCATGTATAATAACTAGAAGAGAAAAAAAAAATGCAGACTGTTAAAATACTTTGGATAGGGAAAAAAAAAAGAGTGAAGTGAAATGTAAGTAGTAAGTATATGGTTTTGGACTTGTCTTACTTATTTAAAAAACGGGCAACATGCTCATGGGAGCTTGTAGGAAATGGAAACTGCACTTGCACAGGGGCAGCTGAAGGCTGGCCATGACAGCACTGCCAAGGTCCTGACTCACAGCAGACTTATTAGTTCCTTGGGCAAAGCAGAATAAACAAATGCATCCCTGCAAGCAGTTTCCAGTAGGACTACAGAACTATTGTCATGGATTTTTCAGTGAAATGAATCATCTGCAAACCTCAACAGTGATTTTAACTGGCAAACTCAATGAAGGTAACAAATGCTTCCAAGGCCATTTCTGTCTACTCACAGTCATCTGAAAGGATGGTTATTGACTGGAGAAGTGAAGCAAGAAGATAAAGAGTAAAGGTGTGCTGGAAGACAGGACAGAAATGGAGAACCTCAACATATTGGCAACTGGATGATCATAAATTTTGGGGGCAAAAGCTGTGGCTGCACTTACCCTGCTTTCTTACCACAGAAGGGAAAAATCTTTTTGCAGAAACTGTGCATATGAAAGCCTTAAAATCTCTTAATTTTATAAAAGACTATTCTGTTCTTTTAGCTCAATGTGTACCCATGATTTTAAACCCCAAATTAGGAATCATCCCTCTTGATCCTTAACCTTATCTAAATTTTAAGTCCACAATTATAAACACTTGCACATTTTTGTTCTCTGTGGCAGTGTTCCAGACTTCAGTATTACTGAGGACCCCAGAATTAATGTACTAATATTAGTTTGCATCAGAACGTGCCTCCATCAGGCAACATTTTGAAATTTTCTGCTGTTCTAGAGACAGAGTGGGTGAGTCATATGCCTTGGGGAATGCTAAATAAAACCCTACACTACATGCTAATCTCACCCACTCCAGCAGATACCTCAAAAGAAGTTATGTGGCTGCAGATAAGACGAGAACTGACAGAAAATACTGCAGATTAAAAGTGATATGATCTGTAAGAAAAATCTTTTAACCTCTGAACTATGGAAAGAACATAGCAATGAACAGTTGTGAATCACTGTACTTTGATAAGTTCATCTCTTAAGCTCTTTTTTATGAACTAAGACTTAATTTAAATTGCTCATTTGTGCAATTTGCTGTGAATGACTCTTTCCATTATGAAAACAATCCACAATTCGACTGTTACAAATAATTGCTTGGAGTGATGGCTTAAGACACATGAAGGCGCTTCAATGTATCCCTTGAATGCATTTTCCAGGAAGAAATATTGGTACACACAAATACAAAAATAATGTAAGAGGCCATCATGTTGATCTACACATGACAGTACAAAATCATTCTGTCACAGCTCAGACAGTGCTATAAACACAATGGAAAGGGAACACAACATACTTTGTTTCTGGATTGTAATGCAGTTCACTTGCTGTGACAGGTGAAGGTAGGGACTTTGTAGAAGAGCGTTTAACAAGAGGTACCTGGCTGAAGAGCAGTGGGCAGAAGGAAGAGCTGCAGACAATGAGATGAATCCATTGCTTTGTATCTGTCTTAATTTTTCTTGGAAGGAGCAGTGGATGCTTTACAACACTGACTTAAAATGTGAAGGTACACTGCTAAAACTTCACAGCAAATCCTTAAAAGCTCATAAACTCTCAAATTTTATGGCACAAGTCTGCTGGTGGTTGTAACACACTTGGAGAACAAGCCCCTGTGATATTGACTTCACATCTATGGTTTATTTAAGAAGTTTCCTGCAAGAAGAATACACAGCCTTTGCTGCCCAGGAGCCCCTTTCATCAGCTTCTCTTTGCAATGGAAAGTGTTATGCTTTTGTACTCCAGAGCCATGGCCATGGTTGCTACTGGAGTGGCAGTCATTAGCTGAAAAATCCCTCCCTCATCACAGGAATTTCTGAAAGCCTTTTAAGGCTGATTCCCCATTAAAGGAGCTATGACAGTTTACAACAGTTCATGATCTCACTCTGACGCACAGCAAATTTCTTTTCTCCTAATCTTTCCATTCATTTTGATGGGGGCAAAAAGGCGATTAAGTTCTGTTAATGCAGGATTCTATGTTAACATGAATTTGGAAACACTTCAAAGAATAAACTAAGGTATAAAGAAAACAAAATGGTCTTTGCTTATCTGATGTGAATACAGAAGAAATTAACACAAGACATGAAAGAAAATACAGACTAATAGCTTATTCAATTAAGATTTGTGGATTTATATGTACTTTTCTAAACCTGGTGAAAATGTAATCCATTAGCAGCGATATAGATTGGCTGGAAAATTAGACTACTGATTGCAAAAGCAGTTGAATTTTGCATCAAACACACTTAAATGCTTCTAAAGATTTTATCTTAAGACTTCTAAAATCATAGAAAGTTTTTAAAACTGAAAAATACTTTTTGGTATCTTCTCCCACACATTTAAAATGACAATCCTGTGTATTAACTTACTTTTCTTGTGCTTTTCATAGCATGAAAAATTGTACAGCAAAGAGGGCACATAGCTTTTTTCTGTATAGTTGTTTCCTGTTCAAGTTACAAGGATAAAAAAAGGGATGGCAAAGAGGGCATATCCACTGACACCTGGGCTATCCCTTGACTGTGTTCTTCATGAAGAGCTAAGCAGACAGCTTTTATGAGCCTATTTTGCTTTGACTGTCTGACTCCTCTTGTTTCAAAACTACCAAAGGCATAATATTTTTGGCCAACATGCAGCCTTCTCCATTTGTGTGTTACATTAACATTTCCTTTGATCTGCATCCATCTCATCTACAAAGACTCCAAACTCCACCAGACAGGGGCTGACCGTCCTTGGATGTTTTATGGTTCCTAGCAAAAGCAAACTCAATTTCTGACTGTCCATTCTGGTACACCCACAGGCATCATGCAGAGACACCCAGGCTAGGGCAAAGCTGGCTCAAGGCTTCTTGTGAACAGAGGTAAAGCCAAATTTTCTCATCTGCAATCAGACAGCAACTTGTGGGAGCACAGTGTCAGTTCCAGTTTGCACCATCCTTCTCCTTTCCTCTTGCCTGACACAATTTTCAAAGTTTTCCAGTTTGCAAAGAAATGAGCTATGTCAAGGCCCAGACAAGAGCAGTAGCCAATGGTTGTGATAAGACTGTAACAACTGTGGAATATATTTTATCTATATTTTTTGGTGATTTTAATATATTTTATTATATTTTATCTATATTTTATGAGGGAAGATAAGTTTCACACATCTGTATGGAATTTACTCAGGACCACTGCTGATGCTATGTGGTAGTTAAAAGAATTGTTGGTCTGGAAGCTGTCTTCAGAGACAGCACCAAGCCTATTGCCTATAAACACTGTTTTTCCTACTCCAGCATTTCCAAAAAGCAAGACTTCTTTACCTTTTGTTAAAAATAAATCAATAAGGTACGGGAGATGTACAGTCTAAAATTGTGAAAAAAGATTGACTAAAATTGAAAAAGAAAAAACCCATCAAACACTTGCACATCAGTTTACTTTTAAAAGCAATCTGTAATTTCTGTCTCTCTCTCTGGCTAGGACTAAATTCATCACTAAAGTGATGAAACAAGATACACCATTTTTTATTCTCAAGGAATTGCTAAAAGAAATTGTTTTACTGGTTTACTTTTTATGCAGTATTTGACTTGAAAATTTTTATTCAACTTCTTCTAATAGGAAGATTTTGAAATCTAATTGTAGCTGAAATGCATTCGCTTCACTTCAGGCTTTACAGAACACCAGTCTCCCTATAACTGTTAGAGAAGCAAAGATTGATAAATGATGTAGGTAGTTTAATTTCTCAATTATTTCAATTTAATTTTTGGCCTGGCTTTCACTTTATCTAAAACCATTTGGACAAACAGTTGGCAATAAATAGCTTTACTTAGTATGAGCATCTAAAAGCTTCCTTGGCTGATAAATCTTTGTTTTCCAAGCTCTTCAATTGCCTGATAAATATTTCTTTTCCAAGCTCTTCATCTTCCTATCAAATATTAACCCTCAAAGACATCAGGAGAGTTAATAACAGATTATATATTTTGACCATCAGATCCATGTTTCTACATCCATAGACTTCTAATCTGCCCAGGAAAATTCCTACTCATCTAAGCATTAAAAAGTTGTACAATACAAGTTAATGCAATCAAAACACCATGAAGTCACTTGAGAATACCCTATGGAGAACACACTGAAAAAAGTGCAAAAATAATCATACCTTCAAACTGAGGCGATTAAAACTAATAGCTCACACTTTCTATTCCTCCACTGACAGGTGTATATATTATGCTTTCATACCTTCTACAATTTGTCTTACACAAATACAATTCTAACTTTATAAGTTGTTCAAGAGCATAGTGGAAAGGTGATGGAGTGATTTGCTTCCTCTAGATTTCATACACATTGTTTGTCCGAAGCTAATTTAGCTGGCAAAAAAATTATCTCTGCATAAATGTGGCCAGAGCATAATGTTATGTATTATGCTTCAGTTTGTGCTGTATGTTTGCTGTGGGAATTATTTTCAATGATTTAAATGGACTTGGAGCCTGAATTTCTCTCACTATGGATAAAAGGTACCCCACACAGAAGTTGGTAGATGGCAGAAAAAGGCTGGAATCCTATGAGAAGCCTGTGCTAGGGCAGGTTTCTGGGAGGACCTGTGAACCTGTGTCATTAGACATGACATATAGAGTGACATGGTAATATCTTCAGAAGGTTCTCTTTATCATGGCAGCATGATGTCTTTTAAACAGTTTTTATAAATTTTATGGGTAACTTTAATTGGTTAATAGCTTTCATGTTAATTATTCTATTGGTTAGTAAAGGTATTCTACTTGTCCATCAAATCTATCTATTCTTGGATTGTTTTCATATTTTCTTTACTGATTCTCATGGGATAAATCCCTTGTAATTACAGGTGCATTTGTTTTTCATCCTCATAATAGATTGTTGTGTTAAAGGAACTTTTCATTCTCAAAATAGCCTCATATGGGAACTTGCAAATTGCTTGTTAGCTACCCTAGAAAGAAATGACAGGCCAGCTTTGGCTCCTTCCACAAACCTGCAGAGAGAGGAGCTCTCACAGGAGCAGGTTTGCTGGCACAACTTGTAACCCCATGGTGAGTGTTCCCCAGTTTGTGAAGAACTGCAGCCTGAGAGAAGGACTCAAATTGTAGAAATTCATGGAGGCCTGTCTGCCATGGGAAGGACCCCGTGATGGAGCAGGGGAAGAGTGTGAGGAGTACTTCCCCCGAGAGGAAAGGAGGACCAGAGACAATGATGAGCTGACTGCAACCCCATTTCTCATCCCCCTGTGCTAATGGGGTAAAAAGGCTGAGAAAATTGGAAGTGAAGTTGAACTGGGAAAGAGGGAGGAGTGGAAGGAAGGCATTTTTAAGATTTGGGAGGTTTTTTGCCACTACCCTACTGTGATTGGTAATAAACATTATTTATTTATTTAAAATTTTATTGGTAATAAATAAAATTAATCTCCC
Source organism: Zosterops lateralis (assembly GCF_965231275.1). Taxonomy (NCBI): domain Eukaryota; kingdom Metazoa; phylum Chordata; class Aves; order Passeriformes; family Zosteropidae; genus Zosterops; species Zosterops lateralis. Next base: position 32,779,606 of record NC_139762.1, on the reverse strand, counting down.
CAAGTTGCATCTGTTGTGCCCATGAAAGTGTGCTGAGTATTTGATTTCCCTGTCCTTATCTTGACCCAAGGGTCTTTCATCATATTTTTCTCTCTGCTGTCCAGCTGATGAGGGGGAGTAATAATGTCTTGGTGAGAACCTGGCAGTCAACCAGGGTCAGTCCTCCACATTACTGCTCTGATTAAGCAGTACACATAAGAGAGGAAAAAGCCTTACTTAACTGATGGCAAAATTCTCTGAAATGTCTGTTTGAGGATATATGTGGCCACCAAATAAATAATAAATTAACAGAATAAAAAATACAAGGAAGACTTAGTATAAATAATTGAGTTTGTTACAATTAATCCTCAAACTGGATGTTAAAAATGCCAACTAATAACTTCAGATACTCACAGGTTCTACTCCAGGTCCTGGGGCTTTGGGTGATGAATACCAGCTCTGGATACTGTAGCTGGGGGTGCAGCTCTTAAAAAGTGTACCTTAAACAGCAGCCACATTGTCAGAGTCATAGGCACACATTCATTGCTTGTAAGGATCAGAACCCAGAAATCACCAGTAAACTTTTCAGCACAAGAAAGTTAAGACATGCTGTTTAACAAGAACATGGTCAGGGTAATCACGTTTATTACAATGCCACAGAGAATTATCTGCAACACAATGCATACACTATTCCTTGAACAAGCTAAACAAACTCTGTTTGAACATGCCTAGAGTTTTTTAGCAGAATCACAGGGGATGACAAATTCAAAAGGTTTTACTTGACCTTGTGTGAATTTGCTAGAGTTACTCGTTTGTTAATTACTTTAAGAGGTGACTAGCCTGCTTTGCCAATGTGAGTTCTCCTGAAAGCAGATAAAAGCAGAAGAGGGAAAAAAATCTCCCTCAAGGTCAATGGAAATAACCAGAAGATGAGTCAGAGCAGGACTCTAAATTTAGGTGCTCCAAAATGTTTCTTGAAAATGCCACTTTGTGTTTCTCAGATAAAGTTAAATTATATGGCTCACCCCACCAGGCACCTTGCTAAGTAACCAGAGGGTCAGTAGGGTTTAAGTTTCTAAGACAGGAAAGCATAAAACTCCTATCACTTTCCAAATGTTACATTCAGAGCTTAGATTTGGATTTCATTACATCACAGCATTTCAGAGAGCCCACAAAATTGATTTAGCTGTATAATTAATAAGAAGGAAAGAAAAAGTCTGTATCCTGCTGTGCTTTGACTGACTGATTTAGATTTTCTACACTAGCCTTCTATAGTACAGTGATGCAAGGACTTCAACAAGGGAATCTTAAATCTGTTTTACTGGGAGACTTTCCAAACACCAGTTTCAATAATCTTATCATTGATATATCATATTACATCAGCTCACATCTAGGAGGCACAATCAGCATTACAATATTTGTAGGCTAATTTAAGGCTTTTTGTTGTGCCAAATAGGTAAGACATAAAGTGTTAATTAGGCACTAAAATATTACTTAGCAATAGTGAAAACCAAAGAAATTATAAGAATAAAAGAAACAAGGAATGAACACTGCAAAACTATCTCCAGAAAAAATAGAGGAAGAGGAAAATGGGAAAACAAGTAGAGTGGAATTGTCTCAACTGTAATTGTCTCAATGGCTCACCTTTTTAGCATCCACAACAGTATTGAGGGACTCAGCCTACATAGGATATTTATCCCTATTTAAAACAAACCTATTTGACCCCTCATGGGTAATATTGGCTTGTCCTCTCAGAGACGATGACAGGAGAGCTGCAAATTATATTTCAACAGAATCTTATCACTTAAATGCTTCAACAATAACATTGCAATGCAATTAAAACTTCAGAAGATGGTACATTGCTGAAACAAGAAGCTTTTGTAACATCAAACCCATGTTTTCTTCCTTTGCTTGTTCATTAGGTGGTTATTTAAAATAACAAAAAATTCAGTGAACAGTCAATACAGCAAAATTACTGCATTTTATGTAATAATAACCTATTTCTGTTTTGATTACAGGAGAGTCGGTCATTGGTCATAATGATATGGATGAGATAAGGGAGGTACATGGGTCTGGGAAGAAAATAACAGGCCCTTCAAGGCAGCTGGATCAGCATTCTTCAGGCAAATACTTTTTGTCTGCCAGCAACCTGCCCTGTCCTCCAGCCCTTCCAGAACCACCTGCACCAACTGCACTCACACCTTGTTGCATCAAAACCTCAGAAAAATGGAAGAATTCTATCTCTTACATGTCTGTGTTGTCCATTTTGGATGGAGAATGACATGCTAGCAAGAGCACATGTGTTTCTTGCCATTTTTCCACTCTCAGATTTCCAGGTGTGTAAAAACCACACAGTTCATCAGCTGTCAGAACTTCTGCATTAAGTTCATTCCAAATCGGTATTTCTTTTGTGCTCACATATGTATAACAAAGAACTTTCAGAACCTGAGAAGGAACAGGGTGAGTGTTAGTGACACCACATAGAGTAGGAATTTTTGACTTTTTCCTGAACTGGATCTCTGACTGAATCCCTGCACTCAACCAACAGTTTGCATTAATTTACTCTTGTCTCTGTGCTGGTTTAGTCCCAAATTTCCATTAAGCCTAAGGATAGGAAAGAAGACTCCCAGCCTGAAATAGCTGTATTCTGCACTAAATTCTAATAGAAAGTGTTAAATGGAGAAGAAAATCTATGCAGCTGCCAGCATTTAGTAGCAAAAATAGGCAAGCATTATATATTAGAATTATTTGTCTAGTGTTTTGGCAAGAAATTCCATTATGTCAGTCTAGAAGCCTAATTAAAACACCCTGCTTCTTCTTCCAGAACAAAGTATTACTTAGTCTATCTGTCAAATTGAATGTTCATTGCTTCATGCCATGATTAAGTGCCATTTGGGACATGCAAACAACACAGAAAATGTAGAATTTTCTTGTGACATTTGGACTTCCTATTGCTCATCACGTAGCTGACCAAGTAGCCTCAGCAGCGTGTTATTACCATGCAGCCTCAGGCAAAGGCAACACGAAGAGTATTTTATGCAAGAGCTGTGGCAGTTTCTTTACAATGCAAGATGGAAAACATGCTACATAGGCAGGCAGGTACCTTACCCTTTCCATTCCCTGCAATTCCAGTGACAAACACAGTGACATATTGCCAGTTGCTCCTCCAGCTTAATATCCCACTATGCCTAGGGACACACAGTGAACACCTTTCTTCTCCTGATGTAGTTCTTATTACAGAAACACAATTATTCACAAGACTTTTCCCCCCCTCCACGTTCTTATTCCCTTTAATAGGAAAAAATAAGCTTGCAATGTCTTGGCAGATTTGCCTCAGCAAAGCTAATGTTGCATCAAGCAATATGGTCTCAGAAGATGATAAGAGAGTTAGTGCAAAGGAATTAAAGCAGTTACCTCAGCAAGTGAGAGGAAATCCTATCCTACCAGACAGCCACACAGTCCAGCAGGACTGTGAAAACTCAAGGACACAGAACAGTTATCACAGTTCTGCCATTGTTTTAGCAGAGTGGATTCCACAATCAGTTGTACAACTGTAATTCAGAAAAATAAAGTCAGTCTCCTAAAGTAATACATTGCTTCCAAAGAAATAGTTGTATGAGTCACAAAATAGAAACAGCTTGGCTGCTTGTGGATTTCTGTTTTAGTGAAGAGTATTCACTCTGATTTTCCAAAGCCTACAGGATCATGATCCTCAGTGCTTTTCTTCTGATTCACCCAGTTAGCAGGAAAGAAAATACTCTGTAGAAGGCTGATTGTAAAGTTCGTAACACTCCAAGGCACACTTTTTTGTATTTCACCCTTCTGTCAGGCTAGTGGAACAAGAGAGAGAAGACCACAAAATCCTTTATAAATCTTCTGATCAGTCACATTCAACCAGCTTAGTTATTTCCAGTATACCCCAATAAAGGTAAGGAGTGTGCTGGCACATACAGCAGATGTGGATGTTCCTTGAAGGAAGCTGGGAATATTTGCACTTTTTATTCGGTCTATCTACAAACCAGTGTTTCTCTTTCACTTTTTTCACGTCTGTAATTAAACTAAATTAGTGCTTAAATTAAGCTTATGGGCAACTAATTCTTCTGAGAATACATGCATGCATGCATGTATATGCATGCATTTAATGTGTATAGCACAACATGCATTATATTATACATAAAAGCCAGAGCACAAAAAAGTCACATGTAGCCATGCACATTCCAAATCCATACCTTCTTATTTATTCTTGGTTTTGTTCCCTTACTCTTCTTACCTCACTATAAATATCTGACCAACAATGAATTCACTACCAAATGCAAATACTCTTCTTATTGTACACAAACAAACGTTTTTGTCACTCCAGATTGTCACTGTACACAGCTTTTCTGAACAGGACACACATTTCCTTATAGACATGTTTATCATACTGGGGAGCATTACTGCCATAATGAAATGTCTTTGAAATACTGAGTCATTGAGAGACACTTTATCAGTGCTTTAACATACTCAAAAATAATCTTCATGTCAAATACAACCAACCCAAATAATTGGCAATTTTTTTGATCAAAAATCTTAAGGGGAGTAATTAACGACAATGAATTCTTTTACTTTGAGAATGAAGTTCTCTTCTGGCTGCAAGTACAGCTTCAGGCTAGATTGTTTAACCATCTGCTCAAACTGTAGGTTCCTCATCCTCAGAACATCCAGAGCTGGAAACAGGTCACTGATCAGGCTTGTGAAAATTGGGATATCATCTGTCACTATTTTATGCAAATTGAAGTCCCTTAAGACTCGCATAAGCACATGGAAAAGGAGGGTAAACAATATATCACAGGATTAAGTTTTTATTCAAAGGCAAAACACCATAAACATATTTTACCCAAATCTCAGGTCTATTCTTGTGTCCTTGTTTCAGGGACCTTGCAATTACCAAAACTGACTTGATAGCATGAAGTCCCCAGTTATAACATCCCTACAAAAACCGCACTGAAAAGAAGTCTCCACATTTTAGAAACAGTACATCTGGCTAAAAAAAAATTAAACAGAGTTGATAATGAAACCAGGAGATGTAGGAACATACTGTGCTTAATAAGATTTTGGTAAGATTTAGGCAAGTTTTTGTTGTTGTGTGGTTTTGGTTTTGTTTTTTCACAAAAAAATTTGTTGTTGTTTTGCTGTCTGAAAGGGTGGTTAAGAGCAGGATATGCATCTAAAAAGCAGCCTGGTGTGGGACATGTCCAGTGTACAAGGACTTTATTTGTCATGGTATGACAGGACAAGAAGTCCCTTCACAACATATGCACTGAAAGCCCTGATAACCCTGTTCTGCAGCAGTTTCCATAGGCTAGAGTCCTAGTGTCCCAAAAGTATATTTAAAGTTTGAAAAGGCCCAACACTGGAGCCCTCAGAGCTCTCTGAACTGCTGTATATTTTATGCAGAAACCCAGATTTTTTTCTCAAAGGTATTTGATTTCTCCCATTTCCATTAAAAGTAAACCAAATGAGAGTTAAAAAGTAAACGAAGAAGAACATTCTAGATTTTGCTTCAAACATTAATGTTAATATTATTATTGTAGCTATGATTAATCCTGAAGTGGCAAGCAATGATATAAATTACTTTTCTCAATTCAGAACGTGCCTCTGTGACAAAGTAGTCATTAGACTCAAGGAATTCTTGTTCTAGTGATGCAAGCAATATTAATTATCTTTAGATATGCATGGTTTAATTTCATTATCTCTAGAAAATTGCAAGAATGTGTCAGGAAATATTCAGGATATTTAGACATAATTTTGAAATTATTCAGGCATAAAAATAAAGGGTTTTTTATTTAATAAAGGCCTTGCCTGCTATTTGAGTTTATAGCTTAAGGTTGAAGGGTTCTTCAAGTTCTTTTTCTTTTGATAAAAATGAATATTAGGAATATCTTGTGAAAAATTATGCAGCTGCAGATGATTAAAAGAGCATATATACAGGAAAGAGATCATACAGTTTCTAGGCTTTGCATTTTTAAGATAATATTTCTGAATATGGATTCTTTCTAGTATAATAATTAAATTATTTAGAAATGCTTTTCCACCCCCTTTTTTTCAAACGGTTGTCACTGTTTTTACTGGGGAAAGTTTAAAGACATAGTCATTACAATATGCTACCTGTTTTTCAAAATATTTTCTACTCAGTTATTCTTTTCTCCAAAAGGTAGTTATTTACAAGGGTGTTACACAGCAGCACAATGTAGTCAGTCATCCCAGGTATGAAGTAGTGATATACAATTATTTAATGCAAAACTAACAAATGTCCAAAGTTAAGAAGAAGGGACACTTTTTTGCAAATTCAAGTCTGACAATTTATCAAGGATGGACATGTGATTGAAAGTGTCTTTAAAATACAAGATAAGACAATGTGCATTGATCACTCCTATTATGCAATATTCAGCTGCAGTGATATGGAGTGTGTATTAATGGGTATGTGTTAAGTCCAGAAGCCCAAAGAACCCTCACCTGCTCAGGGAGCAGCTCCCTTCTGAGAGGTTACAAGGTGATGAACTTCCTGGCTAACCAACAGGCATCAATAAACCCTTCAGCAGCCAACATCATTTTAGAGACCAGTTCAATGTCAAGGACAACCATGGCACAGGTTCTAGGGAAGAAAAAAACCCCATAATCCAAATACACAGATTAGTATTTAAGCACGGTAAGAATAAGTCAGCTAAATCAAATATCTGATGTGTGCAAACATTTTTAAAAACAGAGCTCAAGAGAGTCACAATTAAGAATGTCAATCAAAGCTGACAAGGACCCTAGTTCAAAGCAAAATGAGCTAATTAGGCACCGGCGATTGTTAGTATTCCATAACACTGCTGCTCAAAAGAGGCATCTGAGAAATACAGACAGGTACTGCCCAAACTCAGAGCAGGCACAGGCTGCAGTGGTGTCACTTGTCAGCGACCATTGGGGTACAGCCAGCAGCTGTACAGGGTCTGGAAGTCAAGTGAACACAACTATTGCCAAAAATGCCATCCTTTTTTAAGGTGCTTAATTTTTTTTTTTTTTTTTGAGAGTTTTAGTGCTTTTATATGAAGGCTTGGTTGCCTTTAGAGGTTTTTACTGTTTCTTTTCTAAATATAACTGCTCAAAATTTAGAATAAAACCGCAGACATTTTAATGACACAAATGAAAAGATCTATTAAATCTCATTTTTAAAGGAACATGAAATAATAATGTTATTGATAAACAATTTCACAATTTCCTCATTAAAAATCATTACTTAAGTTACATACTAGCAAAGAGAATAGCTTGGATTTTGCATTCAGGCCAGCTACAAACCAGCAATTTTTTCCCTCAGACCTCTTTCTTACTACTGAAAAAAATTAAATATTTCCTTTCTTTCTCCATTCAGAAATATATTGCTGAACTAAATGACCATCTTTAATTAATCATATTTAAGTATGAACCTGAGGTTTTCATGTAGTTTTGTCCGACCTGCACATCCAGGGATCCTAGTAATAAATATTCCAACTCTGGATTTCAGTGTAATGTTTTTTAGCAAGAAATCTTAAAAGAAAGATAGCACAAAGAAGTATTAAAAGAAAGATACTACTTACAAAAAAAGAAAACTTTCTATACCTTAGCAAGCAGAGCTATTTCACTTTAGGCATCTGCTTTTAGTAATCTGTCTGGTATTGAATTCAGGAGGAATTAGAGCTGTTATTACATTATAGCTCTGTGGACTATTAGAGCCACAGAGAGTGCATGTAGCTGAAGCATGTCTGTAGGAAGAATCATCTTTTGAAACAGAATAAAGGAGACTAGTAGGGATGTAGAGAGTAGACAATATAGAGCAAACAAAAATCAAAATGGAGAAAGGCGAACATAGGACAGTGGAAAAACAAAGCATGTCTCAAAAGCACTGGAGAGCCCTGGAACCACTGAGATTTCTTGCAAAGTTGAATCTCTCCAAATTTCTCACCCATAGGGTGTCAGGATCTCACATGGTAGAACTTGAACTGGTTTCAATAGCAAAACTTTAATTGTAATCTGGAAGGACACGGATTTACTGACATTTATTCCTACAGTTTGAAGAGAGAATTATCTTTGGGTAGTACATTACACAGATGATTTTGTGTTACCATCTAGTCCTTCATTTATAGTTTCAGAGGAAGTTTGGAGGAAGATATTACAAGTTCAGTATTTATAGTCTGCAGAGGACAAAGAAGGACTCCTAACATGCTCACTTCGTTTTCTCCCTAATTTTATAATGGATAGTCTTTAATTGTACTGCCACTACTGACTAGACTTCTACCAAGAGATGATTGAATTCCTCAAAGCACCTCAAGCTCCTGTCTGGACCAAACCTTTATAGATATTACCTACAGACTAAAATTAAAAGATTTAACCTTTTTTTTTTTCTTTCTTGAAAGCAACAGTTTCCAATGTAATTCACATGAAAAAGAAGCTGAACAACAATCTCCATACTGCTTAACAGAACATCTCACCTCATCATCCATGTGTTCTGAAGAGCTGAAAATTTTCACCATCATACCAAGGGCACAGCCTAAATCTTCCATGGTCTCTGTTTTATCTGTGCCAGCTGGTCCTGCAGAAGCAACACTCACTGCTAGGTGGAGAGCCTGGGTTGGAGTAATATATCACCTTAACTTATGAAAAGGGATTGTTTGCATTGCAATGAACTTCTACAACTTCAGGAGCTTTTTTATAACTCTTACATTTCATGGATGATTTATTCCAAGTCCATTTTCTCATTATAATTTAATGTCCTAAACCACAAATGTATCTCTTCTATATTCATGTAAAATCATGGTGTGGTATGATTTGGAAAGTGCTTATTTTAGAAAAGAAAACTAACTGCATCAATATATTTTATCAAGAAGGAAGATCCTATCAGTGATCACATAGGACAGGTAACAGGAGGCTGTAGTTGCCTATTAAAAGGCTGCTTTGCCTATTTAAAAGACTTGAGCCCCAGAATGTGGCATCCCAGCTGAGGGCTGTAAGCATTAAGCCAGCCCAGATGCCTGAGTGTATTTTTTCGGATCACTTATTTTAACAAGAAATACCATATTGGATTCAAACATGCCCAGAAGAAAAATGTTTCACTGTATGTGCTGTGAAAAAAAAACACCCAAAAAAACCAACAAAAAAACCCAAAAAACCCCAAAAAATCCCATGGTTTGGACTTTCAAAAATGAACAAAAAAAAACTTTGCTGAACTCCTGATTAACCTTGGCAAAGATCTGCTCATATTCCCCTTCAGACAAGACAATGAATATATAGCCTAAGTTATGCAAAAAATATTTCAGTTATTATAAATGTAATTGTCATTAAAATTATACCATTTCTTAAGTATGTGCACCTACGTGCACATACATTCAAAATATATTGTGTCTCGATAACCTCATAATATACATATGAGGTAGGAAAGAACTATGAACTTCTACAAAACATTTAACTTTTCATTCGCTGAAACAGATAAAGCAGGCACTGTTATTTGTACTAGTCATTACCTGTCAGTCAAAGGTGTAATAACTTGCCAAAGGGTATTTCCCAAGTACTCATAAAAAGTACTGAAACAAAGCATCAGAAATGTTGGCAAAACAGTGTTTCTGGATATCATCCCATCTATGGATTGACCTGTGACAGTCAAGCAAAAGCTCTGGAACTGAAGACCTAAGAGCCATCAAAGAGTCATGATGCCAGGTAGGAGCTATTCAGGTGGTCCAAATGCCACCCATCACAAAGCTGCAGCTCTCACACCTCATTCCCAGTCACTTATGACTAATAACTACTACAATCTATTATAAAGGATTAGATGCACCTCGAGGCATTGGTGCTTTTATACAGACACAAGTGCAATAGAAGATAATTTTAGTAGAGCTCTTACAGCAGAACACAAGGCCTCTCTGTACAAACAATGCAGTCTTTGCAAGGGAGCTGACATTACTTTGACTGCAATGAGTTTCATTTTACTGCTCAAGCCTTGTTTCTTCTTATCTGAATGCCACCTTAAAAGCCCATTTTATTTCTGAGGCTCAGGGGGAAAATAAGAATCCTTTCCTATTTCAATTCCAGTTCAGTGAAACATTTTGTTCATTCAAACCAATAGCATTAATTTTACCTTAACTAAAGTCGTACATAGTTTAAATATACCAAAATTTCAGTTGTCTGCACTTATAAAAAATCACCACAAGAAGAAAAGATACTTTGGAGATCATCCTCTGTGCATGCCTTTGAAAGGAGAGCAAAACAACTGTGAATTACTGAAGACAGAACAAACTGGGAATGCAAAATATAGCTGATTCAAATATGCACCTTCTGGGCTTGAAGGGTTGCGGATACATTTCTGCTATGAATGTCTTTGGTGCAAATGGTCATGATTTTTTCATGATCACCTGAGGAAAATTCTCCAAGCAGCATGGTAATAAAGAGCATTTAGCTCAGTGACCTGAAAAGATTTAGGTATCCCTCTAAAACCAGATGGCTTCCAGTACCTCTACCATTATCACTACTAGAAATTAGTTCTGCCTACATCATGAACTAATTCACCATAAAAACTGGCTTGTATGTACAAATTTTCTCATATTCAACATGAGATGCCAGAAGAAACCCTGATTTAAACAGAAATTTGAACCATCTCCAAAACAGGAACAATCCAGGTGAGCACAAATGCTGCAGGTGGTCAGCTAGGCAGGGTAGGAGGAATGGATGGATAAGAAGTTGTATGTGAAATGGAATTGAAAATTCTGTGGTTTTAATCTCCATAGAGATATGTACCAAGCTTTGCAAAATTGCACTAATTGTACAAGAACATTTATTGGCAAACTAAAAATAGTCCTTAGGAAAGATCAGAGACATTTTTAAAATAGAAAAAGCAATAAGGAGATGATTACAAAATATGATATAAGTGATTATACAGAGTTATGTGATACACAGTGACTATGGAATTATTCAGGTTTCATATTAATAGGGGGGAAACCCCCTATCTCAGCTATTGCATGTAATTCTAAGGAAGAAATTCTAAAAATACATGAAAATATCAATAGAAAGATTGTGTCTTTCTATTGTGTCTTGTGCCTTTTCTATTACAGGGAAAATATAGACATTTCTGACATACATTCATGACTGCTTTAAAGTCACTTTCCTATTTTTTATTTCCCTTCAGCAGATATTCTGTGTTGGAAAACAAAACCAAAACTACTGAAAGTTTTCACAAAGAGAAAGAGTACTCACAGCAGGAGAAAAACATTCAGGAGAAGTTTGAGGTAAAAAAAGTAAAGCAAAAAATCAAATGGCACAAGATATCCTTCTGAAATGGGACTAAAACTAAACCTAGACTTAAACTGTTTGGTTTGACTAAACAAACCTAATAGTTTTGGTTTCCTTACACAAATACACAGGTGTAATATTTGTACACATACTGAATGTGTACTCTGTTCTTAGCACACCATTGTGGCAGTATCTTCACTTTTAGCTTGTCTCAGTTCAGAATAGTCCCACAAAACCTCAGTAATTAAGATGTGATAAAAATGCCCATGAGGCCATAGAAATTGACAAAAAGCTATTATTTCTTTTTTCAGTGGGTGCTGTAAAATATGTTATACTAATATGTTAATACATTTAATATGTAATATTTTAATATGTTTAATAATTATTTAATATGTAACTATACTAATATTACTATTTTCACACTGTATTTATTTTCTATCAATAAACAAAAAGGGGATATCCATACCTGACAATCCTCCAGGGCTGTTGCCAAGTTTTCTTTCAGTCTAGCAGATGCCATTTCTACATCTAAAACCCATCAGGTTTATGAAGCACCAAGTTTAGCCTGGGCTGGGTGGTCAAAAACTCACTGTTTTCTCTGCCTCTCTTCAGAGGCCAGAATGGCCTCCATGGAGCAGAGATATACTGCATTGTGTACAGTTTCCTCAAGGTGAAGCAGCCAAGACTCCATCTGTCGAAGAAAAAAAACCCCAAACATGCATAAATTTATGCACATAACATAAATGGCACATTTTTTACTAAAAATAAAGGGAATTAATCTCATTAATCTTCACAAAGGATTTTCTTTATGTCAGCACTTATTACAAATTTGAAATGAGAGTGGATTTTCCCTCCATTTTTCTCTGTCACTGTACCTTCAGTAGGATTTAGATGAGATATCAGATACTGTTTTTACATATACACTTGACTTGAACCCAGACATACTGTCTTAGAGCTCCAAATATGAAAGTCTGGAGTTTTTGTGTTCACAGCCCCAGAGTAAGCACAGACAATACATTATTTTCTGTCTCCATGCACTCAAAAGTAGCTGCATCTTGGAGAAACTATCTCCAAGAGGCAAGCTGCATATACTTGTCCATTCAGTCTGGGGCCTCCCTGCTGTGACAATCAATCATTAGAACCACAAGCAACATTGATTTTATGCAATGTGAATGCTTATGCATTCAGCACTGTTCTGAGAACAATAAGTTATTGTCTCAGGAGTTGCTATTCTGTTCTCCCTGACCCACCACTACCCAGTTAGCACACATACTGGCTGGGCAGTTGGCAAATATAAGGCTTAGAACCAGCTGAAACCTCACTCAGCTGGTAAGGGATGTGTGAGAGTGCTGGAGGTCTGGAGAGGTGTGTGCTAAAAATAAGACAGGAGAGGATTTGAAACTATAGCAGAAGACAAAGCACAAAGAGCAGCAGAAAAAAGTATGAAAAATGCAATATTCAACCATAGTCTTTATCAGTTCTGTGACTTTTAGTACTTGTTTTTTTTCATTTTCATTACTTCCAGTAAACAGTAAACCCCCTACACTTCTTTTAAAAAAACATTTAATGTATAGGAGGAAGATAGACAATTTATTAAATAATTAGGAAATTACACAGTATTGTGTAACAAAATGTTCTGGGTTTTTTCCTCCCCCCCCCAAATTTATATAATAGAAAGTAGCATTTTGTGCAATTGAAAGTGTCTATTTAATCTACATCCCAAAGAGGGCAAATTTCATGAAGGAGATTTCACATAACTCAACATGTCTGATCATTAGACCTACATTTGTCATGGAACAGAATATGCTCCTTTTCTGTGCTGTATGTCTCAAGGGCAACATTTATATATTCCTCTGTATTCTCTTGAAATTTAAGATCATCAACATTGCCCAGAAGTTAGGTGAGATGATGGGCTACTTGTATCCAAAGATACCAGATGTATAAGGAAACCATTTACATTAGACTTGTGTCAATCACATTAATGCATGCCTCTGTTAAAGTGAATGAATCTGACTGTTGCATGATTACTTACACAAGGTTTTCATGGGGAAAACCTGAGCCAAAATGATAAATCAGTGAATGGAGTTAGTTACACTTCCATCAGTTGTCAGAAGAGTCTGAAGGACAAACCTCAATATAAAACTGAGAAGTCTAGAAATGGTTATTATTTATGGCTAATGTTTATTTTACAAATTGCCTATTAAGATCTAAATGCCTTTTGTAGCTACACATCTCTCCAAAGACCATGGAGTTTGAAAATCACTGTCTACACACCAGCACGCTCTATGCCTGACACCCAAAACAGAAGAATTGTTTACTAGTCTTACATGTGGATGAAACAAATCACTGAGATTTAGTTATGTGAAGAATCTGTGAGGGCCTACCATCATGTTTGAAAAGGCTCCATGTTCAAGCCTTCATCATCTCTGAAAGCTTCTGTTCTTCTGTTACAACTCACAGCCCTTCAAAATAAAGGTTTTGCCCAAGGCACACTAAAATCTGTAGCAGTCAGAGAATTGATGGCTGCGGCTGGATAGTAACCAAGGCCAGGAGTATCATCTGGCATGCAGATAACATAGTATGAAGCTTCTGAAATACATCAAAGTGCCCATGCTTTTATATAGATGGGTGTCACAAAACCCAGCAGATCATTGTTCAAGGGAGGAGCACAGAAGGATAGCTACAAAAACATTCCTTGTGCAAGGGTCAGCAGCTCAGTCAGTAACTGCCTACTAGGCACCATAGATCTTTCAGTTTTACTTATCACTATGCATTGCTTGCCTGAAATTTGATCAATCTGTGCTAGGAGAATAGATTTGTTGATCTCATTGACCTTTTCCATTTCTAATTCCTGCAAACCTACAACCCAAAAATCCAAATAAATGCAACTTCCATGTGGCTAAATTGCCAGCAAAGACAGATCAGGATTTGTAACATGTCTCTCATCTCTTCTTGCTGAACACCTTGTACTTGTCTTAGCTGAGAGAAAAAATGTTTACTTCCTTCCTTAGGCAAAATGTTCATATTCGCAAAGTAAATTAGAAATTTGCTCATAACAGAGGTGCAGCTCAATGATATTCTCAGCTCACAAGGTTAGCTGGAAAACTTTCCTTTCTATAGAGAAAATGAAGTACATTAATACACAGAGGCTCAGCTGTTTTGGCTATGTTCCTCTTTAAAGGATGTCTAGCAAGTCTGCTGAAAAACCAAAATAGAAGAGAGGAAAAAGTATGTGCTTGCTTTCTAAGCATACAGCCAAAGCTTTTTCACGAAAAGAGTGTCTGAAAAGGAGACAGAGATTTTAATGATATGTGCCTTAAATCACCTTAAAGCCAGGGATTCCCTCCTAGTTAAGGTAAAAATCAGACCAAACATTAAAACGGAACAATACAATCCACTATTGATTTAAAATAATAACAATGAACACAGCTGTAAGAAACAGAGAAGGTGGCAAGCCTTTCACATTTACTTTCCAGAAAATGAAAGGGAACATAATTTCATTCAGACCAAGGAAACCAAGGGAATGGAATTGTGCCAGAAAAGTCCCCCAAAAGGTAAGTCTGGCCAGGGGAAACTTCTCTTCAACCTTACAAAGAGTCCAGCCTTAGCAAGTAAGGGATGAGAAAAAGAAATTTCTAACTCAACAGGGTAGTTATGTGCAGATAAATTTAAAAATAAAATCACCAAATCAACAATCAAAAAACTAGCTAAGAATCAGTTGAGTGGGGGAGGAAAGAAATCACTTTTTAAAAAGATACACATATTATGTTTGATGTATGAAGGGTTAAAAACATGAAAACACATGTTGGTATTGACACAAAAAGTATTAAGGATCAAAATATTCAATTATATGCCTATGCGAAAAGAAAAATAAGCCACATTTATTTATGTTTGACTGATGCATTCCAGGTATTAACTTGGTATCTCTCAGAACAAAAGTGACGTCTCAAGAAACAGGTTTGTGTTGGTGGTTTTTTTTAACTTCCTGTTGCAAAATTTTCCTGGAAGAAGAAACAGACTGTGACTCTAAAGCCAGGAGGAGTGAATGCAGGTGGGAATTTCAAGGCATTC
This sequence comes from Zosterops lateralis, assembly GCF_965231275.1. Taxonomy (NCBI): domain Eukaryota; kingdom Metazoa; phylum Chordata; class Aves; order Passeriformes; family Zosteropidae; genus Zosterops; species Zosterops lateralis. The sequence goes on along the minus strand of NC_139762.1, from coordinate 32,764,279 downwards.
CTTCAAGTGTGTGGAGAGAGAACTTTGGTTGCATGAATCCACTACCTCCTTTTGCAAATGTAAAAGAAGGACTCCCAGCTCCCTGAGTGTGGATAGAGAGAAAGTGAATTTGATCCAAACAGAACATATTTTTAAGACTTGACAATTTTGACATCATACCATCCCTAAACATTGAACCAATGCCTCAGGTTTAATTGGTTGTGTAAAAAGCAGTAGAAATCCAGTATATCAAATAGAAACAAATGACAAAAAATATCACCAGAACCTCTCACACCTGTACAAAAAGGAAACAATCTGACAGCTCTCATTTCCTGCTTGTTGCAGAATTACACTTTAGAACAGTTTGTAATCATACTGGAAACTTTACCTCTGCTGTAGAGCTTCAAAGTTTTCATACAGCTTTGGCTTTCTTGTAGTTTCCATCACATTTTCTTTATTTGTCAGTTTATATTTTCTTTATATGTCAGTCACCAACTGCTGTACAAAAAGAAAGGGAGCTATTTCAACTCTCAAATTTAGTTTTTCTACTTCATATCGTTTACTAAACTGGGATATGAAAAACATGGGAAAAAGAGCTAGTAGAATACACGTAAAATAATCAGTTTGTTTTAAGTTCTATTCCTTAGATGGAAAAAAAAAAAACAAAACAAAACTAAACTCACAAACACCTATTTTGACAGAGTTTAGACTGAATATGAAAGAAAAGTAAAATGAACAGAGAAAACTGCGAATACCAGTGATGATACCATTAAAATTCTTCAACAAGATAAAAATGACAGATTTTAGCAGAATTATTATTTTGGAGTATTTCTGCTCATGCAAGCTCAATGCCTTTTTCAATATGCACCATGAAGAAACTTATGCATGTTAAACACCACAAATCATTTCATTGCTCTTAACAGGGTTTTCAACTTGAATGAAAAAAATACTTTTTTTTGGCATATAGTGAGACATACTGCTGTCAAAGTTTCTAAATTGCAGATTTAAATAATTAGAAGTATATTTGAAATTTCAAGCACGGAAGCTCCCTATATTAGCTTTTCAGAATTGTACATGGTGAGAACTTTCCCTGGCATCTATGGATTGAATTACATGTGTACTGGCAACACAAAATTTTCATCTTTACTATGCAAGGGTTCAGTGACTTTTTTTTGGTCAGAATGACCAATTAAGGCATAGTGCTTTGTGTCAGTTGAAGTGTTTATGTTGATTGTTGTAGTCACCTTTAACTATTAATAAATAACAGGCCATAAACTTGTATTTCAACCATCACTTTCCTAAATGATATGGAGTTTGCAGAAAAGATTTCTGCACCTCAGCAGTATTGTATCTCAATAGGTGATAAAAAGGAAGTTAAAAAGCGAACAAAGAATAAATAAAAGAAGATATTAAAGACATGTGAAGGAATGACCTGCAGATCTTTGTCTCAATTTGCGACACCAGCAACTGCCAGTCCATGTGAAAGGAAAATAAGGCAGATTATTGCTTTGATGAAGATACCATGTGTTGAAATTCCATCCAAATGGAAATGACAGAATCTGCCATTTAATTAATTTACTTTGTCAGCCTTTCTCTTGTTCCATGAAATATATCACATATTGACTTTTCAGAATCACTTGCATCTGAAACTAGAAAAACAAACAAACAAAACAACAACAACAACAAAAAAGCCAGAAAAAATGGCAGTAAGCAAAACAGAGGAACTAAAGCTAATAAGATTAACAAATTCTCCTGTAATTGTTATTATTGTATATCATAAGAGAAGACATCTTTAAACACTGAAAATGGAGAGCATATTATTAAGGATTTTTTAAAAATTGAAGGAATTACAAGCTTAGAAAGCTGGTTTGTTTTTTTTTAACTCCTACATGGAGACAGGAATGATTTTAGAATACATGTAGTTACACAGCATACATGTAAATTCCCAGGACGAACATCTGGAGAAAATATAAATTGTTATAAAGGAAAAAAGTTTTAACTTGCCAAGTATATCAATGGAGTGAATAATGATACAATAATAATATTTCTAATAATTAAATTCTTATTTGATTGTTACCTAAACTTTTAAGCAGCTGCTCATTGTATTTTAACAAAGGAATTTCTATGTCTATTATTTTATACTCTTGGTAATAAAGTTCCATGGCAGTCCATGTTGGGGTGATTTCTTCCAAAGTCTGGGAATAATAAGAGCAATAATAACATCTGTATATATATATATATATATATATATATATATATATATATACACACACACACACACATATATATGTATATGTGATATATATATGTATATGTATATGTGATATATTGATAGATATATATATAGATATATATATATATATATCACATTTCATATTTGGAATTGAGGAATTTAATTAAATCATATGTAATTCATAATGATGGTAAACTACACCACAGACAAGAAGTTCATTTTGCTGGGCTGCAAATTTTGATACCTGGGTAAGTCCCATGAAAATATTTAGTTCTATGATTAATTTCTTGCAACAAGACCTAAAAAACAAATAGTTTGTTACATACTATTCTGCAAAAACAGAGGAGAAAAAAGTATATTTCTCACCTTTTCAGTACTCAACTCTTACTACACTTTGGAGTTCATCTTCTACCTTTATGAAACTGGAGTCCCAAAAGGTCTGGGAAGGTCTTCTGCTACTAAAAGCCTGATTTGTGAAGAAAAGATACAACAGGGAGCAATTAAGGTCAATGAAAAGACAAAGTCTGACATAAACATATAACAAGGTGTTCAAATGGAATCTTACCAAAAAACACAATTAAATAAGTTATATGTACTCTAGATACCAGATACGCTTTCAGATTTGCCACCAAAGTGTGGATTTACTCAGACTATCAGAAATATTTCTTGATGCTCTTGCAAGGTTTTTGTTTCGTTTTGTTTTGCCTTGTACTCTGGTGTTTTGTACTTCATAACACTAAAGGTAAGTTTATTTGCACAGTTGCCATTGAAGGTGATGTAAGATACAAACTCAGTATCTGCAGACTAGAAACCTTGGGGAGTGATGGGGATATTTGCAGTATTTTGTTGCTACTTGGTAGGATTAATTAAATTCAAGGAAAAAAACCCTTTAAAATTTTTATCTATGATTTAAAAAGATGACAGTCAATTAATTTTCATTTTCTTTTTGCTAAAAAAAAAAAAAAAATCACAATTTTTTGCTAATCCTGTTTAGGAGCTTCCTGCATTAAAAAGAAGTTTAAATGTGCATTTATTAAAACTGTATGTGATAAATATTGGTATATTGAAGAAAAATAGAAAAATTCTTTTATGCTCTCTTCTATACTTTCAGCTTCACAGTTTTTTAATTAAAAAAAATTGGAAGTTGGTCTTCAATTTTTTTTTCAAAATGGTTTAAAAGAATTTTATTCAAATTTTAAAAACCAACAACTGCTCCATGTTATTGCCTATGAGCCAAAACCATTGGGGTTTTTTAATGAGAAAAAAAGTATAAGAACTGGGTAGGTTGAATTAACATTTTTGAAGCAATTCAGGAGAAAAAATCTACTATGAAGTCTTACTTTTCTCTTACAAGATGAATAAATGGGCATGCAATAAAGACAATTTATTTCTGACTGAAAAAAATACATAAACAAGAAGAAACTTTATACCTCTTAGGTTCAAGACTTTCTATTTAACCACTGTACTGTCTGTGAGGCACAGCTGTAGTGTCCTGCAAATAGTCTGGAGAGTGAGTCTTTGTGGCTATTTTTACTTCATACTTCTGTCCCACTGGAATTTTCTTCTGCAGGGCTACTCTCAACAAAACATTTAAATACTTCAAGCAAAATAAGTATCCTCCCTTTAAAAATTACTACCTTCCCTACAGCTCCCAACACTCTGGAGTTACATGTGTGAGCAGAGATGAGCCTCTGCAAATTCCACCTGTGAAAGTGATTGTTGTCTGGAAGGGTCTGTCATAAACCTCCATCCTCTTTTTATTTCCCATACTTCCTCAGCTCAGAAAAGTGACAGCATGATTTTACATATAACTCCACAGGGGCTGGAAGCTCATTCAGAAAAATAAAGTTTTAAAGGAAAGCCCCCAAAACAAAGCATGTTCCAGAACATTCAGCTTGGACGTGAGTAATAAACCCACTGAAACATCCAAGTGGGTGGGAAGAGTGAGGAAGGGGTGGCACTGAGGCAGATAAATTGCAGAAATAGATGGCTGTGGAACCTGCCTTGGCAAACCTTCTGAGCTGCACATCCATCTGTTCCACATTAATCGCTCTCCACTGGGTTTTAGTCCAATCATCAATGCCGCTCTGAAACAGAAAGTACAGATAAAAGCATCAACAACATTTGGTAAAGACAAGCTTCTGCTACAAAACAGATAAATGGATGCAGGGCAAAGCCCATCCTACAGCAATAGCTCATGGGCCTTAATTTTTTCCTACACCACCATTACTTTGCAAGCACAGATAATAATCCATCTTCTTTCTAAATTCAACTCAAAGGCCAAGCATTTTAACAGTTTCATGTTTTAGTATCTGGTAAAAACATACATACACAACTTTCTTATGCTATTAAATACACACTTATATCCACAGATAACGTACAGGTGCACATGGGATATTTTGGGAAGATGCCCTGCAACTCCTCCTGGGGGTGCTACAAACAAAATTACAGAAAGATCAAGTACATGTATTTTTAACCTTGCCTATGAAAGGCAGCATCTTGAGGGAAACAGAACTTTGCAAGACTGATTCCCCATACAGGTCTGTACAGTGACTTTTCTGGCCTCTTGCTTGTAGATTTGTAGAGCTTTTTAATGTACAGTCCTGGGTTCTGAATTGCATTTTACGGATTTCTGAATTTTTACTCAGTTATTTTAATTAATCAAACAAGTTCTGGGTGTTAGGAAATCTCTAAAGAAAACTAAAAAGTTTGTTTTGCTTTGGGATTATCTTGAAATTGGTTGACTTGGGAACAAAGATTTTTTACTTTGAGGATCCTAAAACATAGCAACTATTATTTCATAAACAAAAGGAATAGGAAAATCTTAGGTATTTAATTTTTAAAAAAAATCAAAACTAAACCACTTCTACGATCAAATTTAAAATATAACATTCAAATTTATTCTAAATATATAAATATTTTAAAGAAAAATCTTACATTAATATAAACATGAATATCGCACACTTTTTTGAGCAACTGCACTTCTTTTCAACATAGTTTCATGTGCCTGTAGCCCAGAATAGATACTTCAAATAGTTCTGTAGGTAGATTCCTCCATTAGAAACATTTCTTTTTCCAGCATCTCAAGCTCTTGATTTGCCTGAAAGAGGGAAGGAACACTCAAAGTATAGTTGTAGGGTACAGTGAGCTTACTTAACCTGTCAGTGAAATCTGTAGATCCTGCATATATGACTCAAGATAAGAAAAGCTGAGAGAATTATGGCAAAGAGGCTACAAAGACGCATTTGCATTGCCTCTGCAAGCACCCAAAAGCATACAGAGGACTCTACATTGAAATCACAAAAGGAAAGCTGCATAGAAAGAAGTTAATTTATATTCTTGTATTCTTTAACTTATTAAACCACTTCTTAAAGTTGCATAACTGTTAACAAAGTCCCTTCATGATGTTTTAAAAAAGAGCCACTTAATAGTCTACTTTAGGCTACTCTGCTCAAGAGCACATCATGCTGACTGTGTAAAGGAACACAGGAAAGTATTTTGAATTTTAAAAACTTTTTTGGTAAGCATATGCAACACTGGAAGAGAAACAAGAAACCTGAATTTGGTGTCACTAGAATTATTACCAGCACCTGGGGAAAAAGAAAAAAAAAATCCCCAAACCAACAAACAACAAAATTCCCCAAAACACCAGTAAAACACCCCTCCAAAAAACAAACAAACAAAAAACCCCCAAAAACCAAAAGTCACCACCACCACAAAACCCCCAATCCAATAATAATTAAAAAAAAAAAAAAAACTAACAAAAACCCAAAAGACACAACTCAAAAATCTGTACATTGAAATATCATGAACTTTTGTACTGAAATGTTACAAGCAAATACGTTCTTCTGAGAATCCTCATCACCTTATTGAGATGAACATATGGATTTTCTACATCAAACTGAAAGGTAGCTTCCATTTTAAATCTTTCTCTGAATTCCATCTGCTTAGCCATGAAGAACAGGTAATGTCACTTGTCACTGATTATGTTCTTATTACGAAAAACAGAACTAAAAAGGACTGATTCCAGAATTCAACATACGTCAAGTAAAATGCATTTTCTTCTGACTAACTGTTTTGCCAGATGCCTGAAGAATTATTACTTTGTGCTATATTGACAGAGCTTTATTCTTAATAGCATTTCATTCTTTGGGCAGTTCTTATTTAACAGAGTAACATTTCCTTTAAGGAAAAAATATCACACATGGTAGAAATATACCAATAAAATCTGTATATTAACAGTAAGAATACTCCAGCATCTACTTACGAATAAGAAATTACAGCGGATGAATTATTTAACCAAAAAATAGCTTCTACTAGAATTTTTGTCAACTGGAAAAGAATTAATTTTATGGATCATTGGTAATTATAAACTATTTGAACTTAATAAGCTCAGTTATTTTATGTATAATCACATAAAATTTCATTTTAATTATGCTCAGAATATTCCACAAAGTAAAACCAAGTTCTACTTCTGCTTCTTTAATACATTTTCAAATATGTAAAGATGACCTGGAAATAGCTTTCTCATTCCACAAATCTCCCCAAGAAAAAAAATCCAGTAAACTATGTGAAAAACCTTCTAACAGGGACAAAAAAGATACCTTGACAGGGGGTTTATGTCTGTATCAAATGTAAAAGAAAGGGATGCTTGAATCTAAGTCACTTCAGAGAAACTAGAAAAACCAGCTAAAAGTACACAACAAAAATCCTACCAAAAATACTGAACCAGATGGGCACATAAATAGAAATTTCACTGTGGACTGGAAAACTCCCTGATACTGGAGAGAAGTTCTAATTATTTGATGAAAAACATTAGTTTAACTTTCACCCAACTCTATTTAACAGAATTTACATTGCAGTGCATTTTCCTAAACAGACCAATTAAAGGTCTCTCATATGCAGATCCTGCTCTTAAAACAATGGTTTTAATAAGTTCTTATTTTAGTGTCAGTAGGAAACACTACAGCTGTTGTGCTTTCCCATCTCTTCTAACCAGATCTTCTTAATTCAGGTAATTTCCCCAAATTACACTTGTCACTCACAACAATTTTAACTGGGATGAGCGTGTGGCAGAATATATAGAGAAAAAAGTGGCTGAGGATGTCTGCAAGACAGCACCACCTGACAGCCATCAAATTCTATCTTTTGAATCCATATTTGAACAGTCTCAAACTACTGCTACATCTGATATGGAAGGCAAAGTAACATGGACACTCACTGGAGTTTCTATATGGGTCTGGGAGAAGATTTATGAAAGTGAACATGATTCGGTTATTCTTAAGAAAAAAAATAGCAAAAAGTGACTACAGGCTCCATTACAACAAAATATAATGCCTCTTTTTGAACAGATTTTCCATCATTTACATAAAACAAATCTTTAAAGAGCAAAAGAAAAGATACACACACCTTACATATCCCACAATCAGGAAGTTTTGTATAAGTGTTCATTTTCTTACATATAGCTAAAGCAGAATCTGGAATTTTGGGTTGATTCAACATCAGCAAATATTTCACCTCTCTCAATAAAGGGATAGCCTCTATCTAAAGGGAAGGAAGAAACAGTTCATCTTATATTTATCCTTTCGGAAGCGTCAACACAACTTTTTGCTTACTTTGCATTTAACCTCAGATACAAAGGCATTAAAATACCATTTAAATGACTGAAGTATGAGAAGGTATACAGGAGACATAATTTAATTAGTATTCCGGAACCTAGGAGTAGGGATTTAAGGTATTTTTATGTTTGAAAAATTAAAAGAGCCATTGCATTTTACAGGGTAAGAGCTAACTGTTATTATCACATTCCTGCATGTGTTTCTGGGGAAACCATTTACTACAGTAATGACCTTCTTTGCCGTTTAAAGAAAGAACTCTTCCCTGAGCAGGTATAGGGCAATTAGATTTCCTGACCAGAAAATAAAAACAAGCCTGATGAGGAGCAGATGAGGGAGCCAGGGTTGCTTAGCCTGAGAAAAGGAGGCTCAGGAGACCTTATGATCTCCACTCTGCCTGAAAGGAGTGGCCAGGTGGAGATCAGTCTTTTCTTCCAGGTGACAAGTGACAGGACAAGTGAACATGGCCTCAGGCTGTGCTATGGGAGGTTCAGACTGGATATTAGGAAAAAATTTCTTCACTGAAGCAGCTGTCAAGCATCAGAACAGGCTGTCCAGGGAAGTGGTAGAGTGGTAAATATTCCATCCCTGGAATATTTAAAAAGCACGTAGATGTGGCACTTAGGGACGTGGTTTAGTGGTGGACTTGGAAGTGCTGGGTTTAAGGTTGTATTTGATGATGTTAGGGGTCTTTTCCAACCTGAATGATTGCATGGTTCTATAAAAATATATAAGGCTTAAGATTATAAAATTCATCCATACCCTAGAAGATTACTGTGATTTTTTGACTATGAAATCAAAGACAAACTTTAGTTACATATTTAGTTACAGTTCCTAGTACACACCTTAGGATACAAATTCACCATCAGGAGTTGGTTTTGAGGATTATGCTTAATTAGTTTGATTTAAATTAAACTGACAAATTTAATCCATCTGAACATTCCATTTACTGTAGGTCTGATCTTTATACTGGTAAGGATATTTCAACTTCTCCACATATTTCTGAGGAAAGAAAAAGATATTTTCTGGAATTTCTAATAATCTGCAAGGCAACCCCCCACACCTAATCAGTTTTGTTTCTTTTACTGATACCACCTCATGAAAAAATTTTGGTGGAAAATTTTAGTTTTCCACTCCTTGCATGATATTAGCTATGTCAGTTTTCAAGGTTGGACTTGTTATTATTCAATTAATCTGTGTCTAAGGCTCTCACAGGAGCTTCCATCCTCTGTGCTCCCACCTGAAAGGAAGTTTACTTAGTATCAGGACAAGAGGAAGGGACAGAGCACAATTTTCAAATATCTTGGATGTCTAGGTCCCCTATAAGTTTCTTTGAAGGTCTTGTCCCCATAGAACAATAAAACTCTTCATGGACCCCTGTGAAAAATAGGAACAAAATGTCTCTACTTGTTCCTTCAGTTCTTTAGACCATTGAAGCTTTCACAAAGTAACCAGCGTATTTTTGTTCCAATTTAATTACAAACTCCTCCTCAGCCCCCCCTTATTAGAATATAAATTAAGGTATTATGAACCAGCAGGAAAATGAACTTTTATTTTTGCATTGTTCAATACCTTTTTAATGTGTTCATCATGTTCATTTGCAGTTATCCAGTTTTTCACTAAACAATTGCAATGAAATATTGCAATTTGGGGTAATTATCTCCACAGACAAGGGTTTTTTTTTAGAAAGCTTCCATGATGGTTGAAAGCTTGAAATGAAAATAAAGAGAAAAAACCCAAACAGCAGAGAAAGCAGTAGTTCTCTTTCTGTAATGCTTTCAACATGAAATCTCATCCAAAATATTTCTGAAGTACAGAGATTGGCACAGTACCAAGCTATACTGTTGGTATATGTCATGTGCTTCCCAACAAACCACATATTTCTAAATATGCTCTTAAATTGTCCCTAACAGATAAATTCTAGAATGTTAAAGAGTGAAAGATTATCTCAGACCCTAAAAAGTATGGAACTAGGCTTTCCAGATCTAGACATATACCCCACACTCTTGATACTTTCTAAATCACAGAATATTCTGAGTTGGAAGGGACACACAACGATTGAGTCTGCCTCTTAAGTGAAATTCTATCCTGTACTTTTCTAACTTGTTTGTTTTCTCCCCTTTCTTCTCCCTCAGATACATTCCCTCTCATGAGTCACCAGGCTCTTCCTCCTGAGTCTCATAAAAATTCCAAGTCTTACTTGTAAGCTAATATTTACTAGAGGGGAAAAAAGTGCCTACTCCTATAGAAGTTCACCAAACAAGTGGCAAGCAGAAGTGATTTCTTTAAGTTGCTTTCCATTCTCATTGATATGTGTAAAGTTAAGACAAGTTATCTGTCTTTTCAAAGAGTAGGTGTAATAATGTATGTATTACCTGAATTCAGTGAGAATACAAGTTTAGAATAAAACAGGGTAAACATTAAATGCAAGACACACATTTAATTGTTAACAATGCTGAAGGTGTCAAGCTAAGGAAAACTCATTTATTCAAAATTACTAGCTAAATATTTGTTATACCCACAACTCATTTGCAATGCTCTGCCACAGTTTGAGTGTAATACAATGTCATAGAAATGTACACCTAAAAGCAACTTCAAGAGTAATTAGTCCATGTTCCTGCTCCAAGAAGAGGCTTGCTATACCTATGCAATTTGCAAAACAGGTTTTTCTAGCTCTCCCTGGAAGATATTTCAGTAATGAAGAGCCTGTCACCTCCTCTAGCAATCTGTTCTAGCAATTCATTATGCTTGGCATAAAGTGGTTTTCTCAGTCATCAGACTTGAACCTTATACTCTTTAAATTAACTTCAGTATGTTCTGGGTGTAGAGAATAGACTATTTCCTTCCTGCACGCAGAAATCCTTTTTGTATTTGAAGATTTACGCCTCTTCTCTCTCTTCCTCAGCCTCAATGGCTATCAATAGATCCTTTTTCCTGATGTGTAATGCCTGAGCACAATACTCCACTAAAGGCTTCATCAAGGCTGACAGAAATGTGAGATTTCACATCCTTGTGCCTTTGACAACCACTCATTTGAACATCTACATACTTACCTCTCTCTTAAAACATGACTTCACTTACTCATGGTTGTCGTATGACAACTCCTAAATCACATTTTGAGGAACTGTTTCTAATCAGTTCTTTCCTATCTTAAGTTTTCATTATTCCTGTGTAAGAATAATACATGCTCCAGCAGAAACTTGCTCCAACTATCCAGGGTAACTATGTGCTACACTGGATGGAGAGCCTGGACACACTTGCCTTCCATGGATTCTCTGTGCTTCATGCAGACAAATGCAAAATACAGTATGTTAGTGAGCTGAAAGTTTCCCTGTTTCCTTGAATTGCATTTTAGATCTGGCTTTATCTATGGGTTAACTTCTGGAAGGAACTTGCAGTCAGAACACTAAAGCAAGAAGAGAATCGTGGAACACAGTTTGATTCCCAGCTGCAATACATTTATCAGTATTTCAAGGCATTCAATGCACAAACAGCTTAACTAAAGCTGTTATTTAAACAACGCACAAAACTATCTTTCTAACAATAAATAAACTGTGCCATGTATATGGATATTGGCTTTGAACACAGATTCTAAACTAGAACAGTCGTGAAATCCTGCACAAAACTGAGGAACACATCTGTTGAGATCCAGTGTTTTGGCTTTAAAATCAGTATAATAATCTTCAAACTCTTGTAATGTTTAAAAAAAAAAAAAAAAAAGAAAAACAAGTATAAAATGAATGTTTTATGAATGTTTTTCCAATGGCAGAGAAATCTGAGGGGTGGCATATGGTATTGCTAAACACATAGCTCACCTCTGTCACTGAACATACTTCTGAGAGTTTTCAGTTCTCTTTTAACCAACAAGCAATCATTGATACTATTAACAGTGATAGTTGTTTGGGATTTTTTTTTTAACAGAAACTGAGTTACCAAATGAAGCATTTGCTTAGAAATACAGATTGATTTCAAATAACAGTTTAAGATATAATGCAAGTGTACCATTGCAAAATCAATACATGAGTGTACTAGTGACACCCCTGTTTAAGAAGCATAGTAAGAGGCATAGCCATCTATATTGCCCCTTTCTTTAACACTGTTTCATCCTATTAACCCTCCTGTTAAATAGAGATCTTCTCAACAAGTTTTTATGAGGCCAAATTATGCCTATGTATTATCATTTAGAAGGTTATTAAGCACATGAGACTTCAGCTACTCAAATACTTGAAGTCAACTCACTAAGTAAACACTATCTTTTGACTCTGAATCATTGTTACATTTAATTAGGTTGTCTTAATCCATGGCTACCACATGTATCAGGCAACAGAACAACAGTAATTTTCTACAGCACAGATGTACTCTATTAATACTCAAGGTAATTAACCATGTTCACAGATGAAGACTTTTGGAAAAATAATAGCAGAGCAGAAAATAGAAGTGCATATTAACGCAAGTTCATGTTGGCTCTAAAGGGAGAGCTCCAGCACCTTCTGCTTTTTCCATTAGCAACACAAACAGCAACATGTAAAGCTACACTTGTTACTTTGCTAAATATGTTAAACATTAATCATCTCTGAGAATTTTTTCTCTTTGCAGCTTGTTCGCATCTCTTTCCTGTTGCAAGCCATTTGAAAAATAAACAAATAGAAGTATCAGTAGCCAAGGTGGACATTTAAATAAAACCCAGTATTTCTGAATAGGCATATCAAATTAGCTTGTTTATTTAAGTATCTTCTTCCTTTCTAACTCCCTCCATCCCTCAACTAATATGGATTTTGTTTGTTTGAGGTTTTGCGCATATATGACTCATATATACATAAAACCCATATATACACATATATACACAAAACCCATGGCAGGATGAACTACTGCACTTCTTGAGGACAAATAAAGGAATTTAGATATAGTTCTGTGACTAAATTAGAATATATTCCCTTTTAAGAATCTATATATCTAACTTATCAAGAATTGATTTAGAACAGTAAGTCTGAGAAGTCCACATTTGTACCCTGAAAGCTAAGCATCCTTTGATCCTCTTTGGGATCAGACACCGCCCCCCCCCCCCCAGTCACACCACAAACCAGACCATTGCTCTGTTCTGCTTTTCTGGCCATTCCATTCACATTTTAACCAAACACATTCCTGCCTATCGAGAAGCATGTAACGCTTGTTCCTGGAAATATGTGGACACTATTCATATATCATGCACTTAACAGCATGAACTTTGAAGCTTCTGACAAATAAATTAGCTGCAAGATGACAGCTATTGTTTGATAAAGCTTCTGATTAGAATTGTAAAACCCAAAGGCAAATAGTTTCTGAAGAACCTGGAAAATAAATATTTTAGTGGTGACAGTAAAACCGGTGCAGTAATTGGTGCTTGGTATTTCACCTGTACTTCTGCTGTCAACACTAAGATTGCATGCATAAGGAACAATGGCTCAAACTTGAAAACTAATACTCATTGACTGTGCTTTACCTGGCAATAAACTGGAAAATCAGCAAATTTACTATGCAGAATGCTCATTCAGAACTGTGCTAGAAAGGCTGCTTTTGTCCTGAGTCAGTCAAGCCACTAAGGAAGCACTCATCATCTCAAAAATGGATCAATTCAAACCCTCTTACAATCTACATCTGACCAAATGTGATGATTGCTGTACTCTACCTAGCAGCTTTAAACTGCTATTCAAGCATGTCAGAAAATTTATGTTTACATACTGAGTATGCAGGGAATCCTCCAGAGGTAAAGGCAAGACCAGGTAAACTACACACATCTCGGAAGGGGTGTCTTAAATCCACATCTCCACAGACAAGGCTGGTGCCTTGAGTTTCCTGGTGCTTCAGAAGGAAGAGAAAAGGCAGCAGTACGTCACTGCTGCCATTCACTTCTCCTTTCTGAGGCAGCCTTGTGAAGGGATCAGCAGGAATTTTCTGTGAATTCTCAGGGATTTTATCAGGAGCAATGAAACTCAGAAGTACAGTAGAGTGAGTCTTGACCCTGAGACATGGAAAGCTTTGCCACGGATTTTAAAGAAGTATCAGGATCTTAGTCCAAAGGCATTAACAACTTTTCAAGGCTTCTGCATGAGCTAAGCATGCAGAACCATTCATTTGGTTTAGATCTGGTTTATAACCATTCCTCTGGGTTTTTAATTACCTAGATTAAGACATATACTTGCAAGAAAAATAAGTGTATGCACACAGAGAAAATACTTCCTACTCCATCTAATAGAACAGTAAATCTCTATATTCTGTTAATAATTTTATTGTAAGTATCATTATTATACATTTTATCAACTTATTTTTATTTGTTATTTATTATTTTAATGATTTTAAGATTTGTGCCTACTTCCAAAATTTTCCCTGTTTAAATAATACCTAAAAAAACCCCCAAACCATTCCTCACACATGCAGCCATCTCTCTCCTTAGCTCACTGGCAAAATTGCCATACAGATCCAAGTTCCTGGAGACCATCAAAGCTTATAGCCCACCTTCTAATGGTCTGCATCTGGGCAAACCCAGCAGCCTTGTGGGTACACAGGTGCCAGGAGCACAGGCAAATGGCTTTAGGAGAATCTCTTTCTGGATCAGAATAGTGAAGAAGAGAGTCACCCCAGGGCACTCATTACATGTGCACCTGGAGCTGGACGCACCTGGGCTTCACCAGTCCCCGCACTTTGAGTGGAATTCAATCAATATTACCCTGCTGCACAAAGCTGCAGGGTAAAAATGAAAGAGAAGAGACAGAATTTGGCTGCCCTCCTGCCAGTGAAGTGCTCTAGCCAGCAGGCAGCAAAGCCAACTACATAATACGATAGGGTATGTCCTTATTTGAATTTATGTTAGAAGGGAATGAAATCCTTCCAAAAACCTAATTTTCGAAGTTCACAGATATTTATAGCAATATTTAACACCGAAAGTTTGAAAAATTACAAAAATAGTGTCTAAAACAGTACAGTAATAAACATTATGTTTTATCATAAAGACATACCATGACTGCTGGTGAGCATAGTGTTAGAAATTATTTTAACTTTTATTGCAAGACACTTCTATAAACCAACATTTTAAAAACGTTCTCTATCTTTTGAGTAGAATCAACTGATTTTGTATCTGCACCAGAATGGCACACAAATTGCATCCTAACACTCAGGAAAAAAAGCTTACAGAACAGACAGTTCTGTATATTGTATGTGAAAAATCAACCTTTTTCCTTTTCTTAAAAATTTTGGGCAATGTTGCTGGGGTATTTTGTTTCACTTTATCCAAATTTATTTTATTCACTTAAATTTAGTTTATCCACTAAAAATCTTTGGCAAAAGCCATCTGAGTGTGTCTCTACATATGACACTTCTAAACAATTCACCTGATCAGGAAACTGCATCCAGAAATCTATTCTTAAGAAAATTAATTTCCATTTTAAAGAACAAATGGCAGACACCATACCCAGCTGTGTTGGAAGCCTATCTCATACCTAGCTCAATTCAGCACTATAAAATCCCCAGTGTCACAATCTCCAAGTTTACAGATATTTTTGAATAAACAAAGAAATAATAATACCCTGTGTATAGGGTGCAATATTAACATCTTACAGTAATCTAAAGGATTGCATATTCTTTCTGAAGAGCTTTCCAGAAACTATACAGTCATTCTGCTCACTTTAACTATACTCCTACGTCCACCAAAACCCATTTTTTTCAGCTTTTGAAATTGCAACATAATAAAGGAAATTTCCTTGATCAAATGAATAAAAATTAATTAATCTCTATACAAAAGTCAGTAACAAACCTATGTTTGAGATAGTTTTTGCCATTTGACCTTTTCCTTTCTGGTTTGGCAGAATGAGTAGTTAATTCTATGCATAATTACTATCAAAGAAAAGGTGGAGGAATAATAGATATTTCAAGTAAGGCTTCATCCTGGTTGATTCACTTCCAGGATTAAAACACAAGTGGAAATGAATTGTCCCATAGAGCATTCACATTTAACTCCATTTCAATTTCAGCAGATTGAGTTAAAAAAAGACCTAGACGAAAAAGAGCAAGCATTCCTAAACACGTACTTTCATGTATAAACACATGATTTATTACAATAACAGAAAGTGTTGCTACGAAAATTAAACTTAAATCTTTCCCAGAGGAACAAAATTGAACACACTTTAACCTCTTTTGTAACATGTGCCAAATTAATTTCTATGGTCTCTGATTTCACTCAAATGAAGTAATTGTTTTATGCCCCAAAGGGATGAAAATAACTTTTTCCTTGTATGTTTAGAAACAGCTATTCTCCCTAGGATCATGATTTCCTCAAGCAGACCCCTGGTAACTGCAGACCCCTCATCTCACCATTGTCATCTACAGACTTCCCTCACCCCTGGCACAAGGCAGGGCTCTCTGTGGCCCCACCTGGTTATGAGGAACCAGAACTGCCAGCCAGAGCTCCTTCACATGCAGTGGCAGTGCACGGGGTCTCTGATGGGCACAAGCTGCCACGTTTGTAAAACTGCTGGCACAGGATGCTCTTCCCAAGTATTTACAGCTCCCCCCCACCAAAAGCACCTCAACCTGTCTTTCTGATGACAGACAGCCAAGATCCAACACCTTCACCCCAAATCCCTTTCACAGGCGGTGCTGGTGGGCACTATCAGACACTGTAAGATTGGATTTCTTACTCTTGGATAGTATTGCAAGGGGTGGGATGGAGCAGCACACTGTCTCAATAGTTTCAGAGCTAAAGTACATTATTTTCCAGCTCAGATCCCAAAAGCAAGCCTCACATTTCCTGGAACGGCATGGGTCCAGAGGAGGGCCAAAAAGATGCTAAGAGGGATGGAGCACCTCTCCTCTGAGAAGAGGCTGTGAGAATTGGGGTTGTTCAGGCTGGAGAAGAGAAGGCTCTGAGGACACATAATTGCAGCCTTTCAGTACTGAATGCGGACTTGTAAGAAAGATCGGGACCAACTTTTTAGCAGAGCTTGTTGCTACAGGATGAGAGAGAGTAGTTTTACACTAAAAGAGGGTACATTTAGACTGAGTATTAGGAGGAAGGTTTTTTTAGTATGAGAGTGGTAAGACACTGGAACAGATTGCCCAAAGAAGTTGGGGATATCCCACCCCTAGAAACGCTCAAGGCCAGGTTGCATGGGGCTCTGAGCAACCTGATCTGGTTGAAGATGTCCCTGCTTATCACAGGGGAATTGGACTAGATGACCTTCAAAGTTCCCTTCAAACTCAAACTATTCTATGATTCTGTAATTTTAATCAGCTGCCAGTCCTGACTCCTACTACAACTGCTTCCACTTTCAATAGAGAACAATAAAAAGGCCCCAGGAGCGAGAAGTAAAATCTCTGGCTGCTCCCATCCTACACAGCTGATTAACCACAATATTAGACAAATACTTCTTTCCCAACCTCAGATTTTTAATTTTCCCTTGCTTAAAGGCAGGGATCTTAAAAGGGAGAGGATGTTGTGTCTCATCCAAGCACTAGCCTAAAAGACTACATTTTTTTATAGCTATAAATAGATGAGTCCTTAGTTCATAGATATAGGTGCCATGCTCAGGAGAAAGTTCTAGCCATGGGCTGCATGTGGAGACCAGCACTTTAGTAAGGCAACTTCCAAAACCCTAAGAAAGGGTGGATTTAGGAATCACCTTTGCAACTTCTTATAATGCTATTACTAGTCTGCTCTTTG
This sequence comes from Zosterops lateralis, assembly GCF_965231275.1. Lineage (NCBI taxonomy): Eukaryota > Metazoa > Chordata > Aves > Passeriformes > Zosteropidae > Zosterops > Zosterops lateralis. The sequence goes on along the minus strand of NC_139762.1, from coordinate 32,746,761 downwards.
CACAGCATGTGACATTCTCATCCTGTTAAAACTCTTAACTCTCCTCTATGCACTGTAATTTCATGTTCTGGGTATTAGAAACCTGAGCCTTGCTGTCTGCATGACTGAGAGTGGCCCATATTTCTCAGATACTGTATTTATCCAACAGCATAGATAATAAGTAATACCTCAATCTTCAGTGAGCTTTTAGGGAACATATCAGACCTGGAAAACAACATCTCAGATGTGAAATCCCATGGTTTAAATTCCTTGGCATAGGCGAAGTAACTTTCCAATATGTTTCTTTGATTAAAGAATAAATCCTTAAAGCTTTTTAAGGTTGTTTTAGCTGTTTTCACATGATCCAATGCTTCTTCAGTTTGTTCTTTGAAAAGATTCTTGGTGAAAAACACAATCTAGACTAGAATGTAAATAAATGAACCACAGAAAAAAATTTAAAAGTTACTTTTCAATATGTAGTCATGACATCAGTAATACAGTTACTTTTCAATTTATATATAAACACAGACCCCAACATGTATTATATTTTAAAATTTTTATCACTAATGATTCTAGTTTTATAATTATCTCATAGTGCAATGCTCACTTTTGAGGTGCTCCCAGAGCATCCTCAACTGACTCTTACATATCATCTTTGATACAGTGAACATTCAGAAGATAACAGTAAAGCGAGTTTCTTCATTTAGTAAGAGTGATATTGGAAATTTATTCACCTGTTTGACATAACACTGCCATAGCTTTTGGGTACTAATTCTCCTGTAGTATATATTGTGCCAAAAAATACAGGAATGGTAATATGAGTCCTCTTAAATTTTATCATTTAGTAAACTTGAGGAAGAGGGCTTCCCAACCCCAGAATCAAACCTAGCGCACATGCATATGCAATGTATAATTCTCCTACTTCCTGACCAACAAAATGCTCCAGAACAGTGATCCCTACAGAATGTCTTTGCTTGCCAACATTTGAAAGCCCTCACATTCCCAGCAGTACACTTGGTTTTAGTGGAAGCATGCAGAAAGCTTATTGACCACAAAAAATGCCTCAAGGCAGGTCATTCACAGCTTGTTTGCAAAGTCCGTATTTTCTTGGCTTGTGCAGCTCTTACCAGCATTTTGAAATTCACAAACAGAAATACCTACTAAGAAGTATGATAAGAAGAAAGGCAGCAAACTCATACCAATAAAGGAGTTTAAGGAGTAGCAACCTAACCTGAAAAGGTTGTATGGATTCTAGAGAATTTGTTTCACTAGACAAGAAGAACTGTGTACCTAAAGTACTGTGTACTTAAAGAACTTTTGTTCCTTCAGTACACAGTACCTGTATGGCTGATGATTATCTGACAACTATTTATTCATCTCATCTTCAAATTTAATAATTTAAAACCAATTGGAAGTACCTGTAATGTAATTTTGGTGTTTATTAGGCAGCTAAAAGACAGATTAAATCTGTGTCCTTTTTAATTGTGTCCCATGTATCAAGTAACATTTATTTATTAGGTACTTAGGTGGTTTATGACCCTTACTTGAAGCTGCCTGGTCAATAAGTAGGTTGTGACTATGACTTACACAGGCATGCTGCCGAACTCAGAGTGGCTCCATATCAGGCAGATGGTGTAAAATAAAGGTGAGATTAAATTAAAGATATTTGAGAATTTCATCTTCCAAAAGAGCTGAATGTATTTTTCCAGTGGTATCAGATAAAGATCAATATCTTGGGCTTTTACAAGTGGTGTAAAAATATAAAACAGAAAAAGCACTTTGGCTTAATAGAGGATCATTTCCAAGCTAACCAAGACTAAATGAGGAATGTAAGGCAATTATTTACTTAAAATAGAAAGACATGCAGGTTTTAGTGGCATGTTGTAGCTAAAGATTGCTCAGGAAATTGCATGAAGGCTCATAAAGTGGCAATGATGGTTTACATTCCACTCTGGTAGCAAGGCTGCTCGGCACCTTTCTAGAATGTCTGTAGTTCCTCTCCGTGATGCCAACCAGACCAAGGAGAAGCAGGAATCACCACAGATACCTAGGTCACAGAAACGTGAAACTTCTACCTTGAATGAAAGGAAAATAAGTCTGAAGTCTGCAGCCATTTTAAACAGAGTGTATGTTGGACAGGCCAGGTCTGGTCACCAGAGGTCTCATTACATATCAGTTAATACTCCTAACCAATCTGGCACCAAGTGCATCCTGACACTCTGAAAAAGAGTTGTGTTCCAACTCCTGATGTTATGTTCAATGGCTTGGGCTTTTTCATCAAAGAGGATAAGGACTCCAGGTTTTTTTCAAGTTGGAACTTTAACAAACTGACAACTTTTTTTCATAGACTGTAAAAGTTTGCTGTTTTGCCCTTCAGCAGAAAGCATGACACACCTGCTCTGAGCTCCTGCTGGCATAGGAGGATCTGGGAAAAATTCAGACTCACACAAGCAGTTTGTTTTGATCTCTGTTCAACAAAGGCCTGCTCTTCTCCTGCTCAAAATGTTATTAAAATGAGAGACATAGAGCAATGCCAGCCTGTACAGGTGGCAAATTCCTGGTGAGAAATGCTTTCTTTTCATCACTTGGTAGGTGTTCCACACATCTCTGGCTTCAAAACTTCAGAAGAGACCTGAAATTTTTGCATTCTGTCACTGTACACTATTGGCTAAAGACAACTGATGAAATATAGAAATTTTGGTCCTTTCTTCATACATCAACACAAAAACTGTTTCACATTTTAATTCACTAATACAAAATTATGACCTCCATCAACAACCCAAAATTTTAACACAGGCATTAAAAAAATAAATAAATTTGCAAACATGTAACTATTTCAGGTTTTATTATAAACCTTTATCAATGATCTTTAACCAGGAGTAAAAATAGGACAAAAATATTTGTAAGTGTAAGCTTTTTGCAGAAATAGTGTCTCCTAAACTGAATAACATTATAGAAGAAGCTGGTATTTCATTATATTTCATTTCAGTTTAATTTCATATACAAAGTAATATATCAGTTAATTATTCCTTTATTGCTAACAGCCTTAATTTTCTTGGCAGTAGAATTTATCTATGTACAAATTTACTGCATCTAAAGTCTCAAAAACAACGCTGAAAAAAGTGCACACACTGATTGATTTTGCTACTTCTATCTCTCTCACCTATTTTTATGACAGGAAAAGTATCCACATAAATTTTAAAACAAACAAACAAACAAATAATGAGCCATCTCAGCACACAAAAAGCTCTTGCATCTCTTATATAACTCAGCACCACGACTCTCATGTTAAGACAAATTACGGATTACTTTGTTACACTTATACACATAAACACAAAATATACATCTCACTCACTCCACCCTTAACATCTTCTTCCTTGAAAACCTCCTAAAAACAGGATCTAACAGCTGCTTCCTTTGGCAAAATAATTTTTTTTTGATCTAGACAACACCAAAGCTATAATTTTACAAAAGAAAGAAAACAGTTGAAGATCATGTCAAAAATAAAGAACTTACAAGTATGCTCAGAGAATTAATGAATAAATATGTCCCAAGCCTACCAGCAAATAAAGACTGACGCATGCTCACTGAAATCCTTGGGAAGGTCAAAAAGTGGGGAATGAACTGGATTCTTCACAATTCTCACTCATCTGGCATCTTGGCATCACAACACTGTGAGTAACAAGCATGGAAAAAGAAGAGGATTAAACACAGCTCCCAGTAATATTTTGCATTTGGAAAGTAAGTAACCTTGCCCATATTTTTCAATTAAAAAGAGCTATTTTGCTTGTAACGAGCTATGATTATTATCATTAATCAATATTGTCTGATTCGTTGCCAAATTTGGCAATAATTTCCTGAATATAAACTTTGTACTCAAACACATTTTCTCCAGAGTGTGAGAAATGTCGTGGGAAGAAATTTAGAAGTGATGGACAAGAACAACAGAATCCCTTACAGCTATTAAACCCCTTAACATTCAACTTCCTTTTATGTTTAAATCAGTTTTTCTTTTGTAATTTATGCAAACCTTGATTACTTTGGGAAACCACTATTTGCAAAAACAAAACAATATAAAGTTGTTTTGGTGCCTCATTTTTCAAAGTGCATAGGGACAGGCAATCCAAAAGGAAGTTCTCCTTGATGTTTGCAATAATACCTGAAATCTCTTATTTGTTTATTTTTAAATAAAAGGTTGTCTCTCCTTGCTTTCCAGAAGTTCAGCTCGGTCTGGAGGCCCATGTGAAGACCATGCAGAAGAAGAACAGCAGAATCCCTTCCCACAGTGTCATGAGTCTGCTGCAACCACCATTGATTCAACTGCATGTTGCAGTGTCCTGGAATTAGAGTCTTGTCTGCAAAATACAAACACAATTTCGAAGTAAATACTACCTCATGATAGTACAGAGCTCTTCACCTCCCATTCCTATTTGCACTTTAAGGATGAACAACACTGAAATTCAGAATTTAGTTCTGACTAGAATAAGGTTAAAAAAACCCAAAAAAATCCTGAAGACAAGAGCTACAAGACTGTTTATAAAGACACAGATTGCATTTCAGCTGTATTTATTAATCAACATCATGCCCAAACACCCTCTCAAAATTATTGGCTACATATCCTTTGAATGGTTCCTTGCAGTTATTCCAGAAGTGAAAAATCTACATTTTACTATTTAATTTCCTAATGTTACATGGTAATTTTTTTTGAATAAACATTAGAGTTAACATAAACATAAAATATTAAGTAGACTTTATTTAATATATTTTATTACACTTTGCCAGTGTTTACAAAAAGAGAAATGAATAATACAGAGCAAAGCATTTTAATAAAATATTTATGGAGCATTAAAGCTTACATTCTGTTCCACACTCTTTTTTTTTCCCTCTCACTTAAGCCAATTCATCAGTTCTGCCTCAGTTTTAGCTGAGCTTTTAGTACTTACACTATTCTGCCTAGCACAACTGCTTCACTGCCATGGCACAGAGCAAGGAGCTGACCCTGGCCAGAGCCTTCAGATCATTTGTTATTGACAGGATTATAAATTTCCATTTATCCAGAAACTGATTATCTCTGTACACAGTCAGGACCAAATAGAAATCAAGACTCAGGCTTGCTTAAGCTGTGAGCTCTCAGGAACACAGCTCATATTGTTGCTGTCTCTACAGGTAATAGAGGCACACCTGAACAATTAGTGACACTCTGCTTTTTGATGCCATCCTTTGATATTAGTGTTAGTCTCATCAAAAACAATAAGCTGCCTTTTATGATATGAGTTTAGTTCACATTAAATGCTCAAGGCAACAGAGAAGTGCTATCTATTGAAAACACACTTAAAAGGTAATTCAAGAGAATAACCCTGTTTTGTATCCTGGAAGAGTAGCTTCAACTGATTCCAAGTTCTGATGACTCTACAGACTGTTTAGGTCTTACCTTTGAAACTAATTAACACAAAATACAAATTCCTGAAAATTCATATTTCAATATGACAAAACAATTACAGTTTAAAATATACTAATTGTACCAAAAAATATTTTAAAACATCTTTCAGCGCCAAAGATCAAAGTAACTTTTGAGTTACAGAATTCAGGGATATGACCCTCTCTATGAACTCAGTTTTAGAGTCCTGGGCAGCTTAAGATGTGCTGCAACATTCATAACGTGTACCACTGATTTCTTTCTGTGCCAGTGACTCACAAACAAGAAACTGAAAAATAACACAAGTCTGCTTTTGCATAAGTTGTTACAAACTCATGGTGCAGTTCAGCTTGTTTTGACAGTGAAGACATGAACAGAACAAGAGCAACCTCAAAAGACATATAAGTGAGTAAAAATTGCAAAGCAACAGGCAAGCAAGTGGGAAAAAAAAAAAAAAGAAAAAAAAGCTGGAGAAGCCAGGATGAAAACCACAGCACTACTATTTATCTGTTTCAACCATCATCCTTCTCCCAGAATCTAATTTATTATGGCCTGATAGAGTAACAAACAGTTTCTCCAGCACCTTGAAGCTCAGGCTCCATCCTAGCTTGCCCCTGAGCACCACCAGCTACTCCAGGCCAGCAGAAGTCTGCTCTCCCAGCAGCCCATCTTCCCCTCCTAAAAGCCTCTTGACATCCATCACACTGGTCAGTTCCCATCTCATCCATGAGGAGGGCATGACTTACACTGCTTGTGTGCTCCCTAGAGACTCATCAGGCAGACATTAATTTAACAAGTTCATTTGTGGCTTTATGAAGTAATTTATGCTTCCTTAACACAATAAACTCCTTATACTTTGCTGACTTCGTAAATCTGATAGGGTTTGGATTTTCTCTAGTATGGAAAAAAGGAGCAAAAGTGTCATTAAGGGGGTTATTTTTCTGGTTTTGAACACTAAAGCCATGTTATGAGATGTCACTACTAGATTTAAATACCAAAGTTATAAATTAAACTCCTTCTGTATATACTGAACAAACAGTAAAGTCAAGTCAAAATCTTTTATCTCTCTTTCAGTATCTTCTTTGCAAAAGGTTTTAATATTTTAAAATAATTTTTAAGCACTTTGCGATGACAAATCTTTTGTTGTTTTGTTTTGGGTTTTTTTTAATAACGTAAACACATGGAAATTGAAAGTTATGAGATAAATAGGATACAAACTTTAGCAGGTAGTCTGGGAAATTCTGTCTTCTCTTTGCAGAATATGCTTTTAACAGCCACAATAATGCTACAGATACCATCTGTGACAACCAAATCTTATATATTCGTTTCCCTAACATCAAACCAAGGAAAAAAATAATCCCATTCTCATTTGAAGTAGAAACACCTAAGCCAGCTGAATGCCTGTATCAGTTTTCACAAAAATTAGCTTCCTTAATAAACACAGGTTTAGCAATGAACTGTGAACTTAGTTGTCAACTTCCTCTTCTCTTTATGCTAGTCATGATTTGCTCTCAGTCTTTTTCTTTTCCTACTAATCTTTGAAAAAAACCTTGACCTTTCCCAGCTGCCCAACAGTGGATTTTAGATGCACTCAGGTTGCTGTGCTTGAAATCTTTCTGCTTTGATGTTGATGGGAGTTTTGTCATGGGCTTCAATTGCGAAGAGATTTCCGTCTCGGCGGGGGAGTTGTGGTTCTATCCCTGCCCCTATTCATAACCACTGCTTCTCAAGATCAAACTGAAAAGATAATGACCAGCCTGAAATCTGAACGCTGCTAACAAAATACTAGCAGACAAAAAGAATACTTTTCATCTTCCTGTCATTGCCACTGGTATTTATACACAATATCTGTGATACTGTGGGATAAATGGCACACATTTATTCCCACTTTGAAACTTCATTTTCTTCCATAAAAATGCAGGAGTAATAATTAAAAACTGTTCTGTGAGACCTGTTTGGCTTTCCTGGTCTTAAATTTGGGTTTCCCCAAGCCTGACCTATGGACATAGACCACTACATTCTTCTCCCTCCAGCCAAAATTTGGACCTGCATCTGTACATCAGAAAATTTTCCACAGAACTGAAGTATTTACATTTAAAAACATGTTATTTTGATGAGCCAAACCTTCTCAAAATTTTGGAAAAGAGACCGAAATAGTCAAGATCAGGACCAGAGGCATGACTCGGGAGCTGGAAAGAACGGTACAAAACCTTTAATCCATGACGTTGCCTTTTTGTACCAAGTGTAAATCCATCATTGCTATAAGGCAGAGTTCCCAAAGTAATTTTAGAGGAAATTTTATTGCAAAGGTAGGAATCTGGTCTGGTTTGCAGTCTCTTTCTCCTTTTTCTTCAAAGTGTTCATATAGACTCAGTTGAAAAGTTGAAAAGTAAATACTTCATGTTAGTCTCAGAATGTTTACAACACAAAAAATACCCTGAACATTTTGTACCTATTCCTAATTCTAAATGTCTTCTACATATTGTTAATAAGGCAAGAGATTTCTAAAGAGCTTTATGACATGTGCACTAAAAGAAGGTGCTTGTCTTTAAAAAAAATCTTATGCAAGTAATTGTTTTTATAGTTTAATCCTAATAATTCCTATGTGACACATTGTGAAATCTTGTATACAAATCTCTTATGATTTACATTTCAGAAGATTTCAGAAGCATCATAACTTTAGGAAGACTCGTGCAAAATTAAATATTCCTTCTCTTATTACCTTCTTATGAGCTTTCCTCCTTTATGAGCTGTAAAAGTCTTTAATCTTGCAACTTAATAAACTGTTTTTACATCGGGTAGTCATCAGAGAGCTGATTTGAGGTGATGATTCCTTGTGTGCCCAGCTGCTGGTGTGGCAGCTCCACGTTAGTGCTCCCGAAGCACAGGCAGTTAGTCATCACTGCCCATGAGGGAAGTGACTCATGCCTCATCTTTCACAGTGACGTGCACTGGACAAGAAGTACATCACCTTGCACTGTACTGGGGATGGCTCTGGAGACTTGAGCACAAGGAAGAATATATCTTTCATGAAGTAAACAATTCAGATGACAGCAGTGGGATAGCTATATTTTCTGAAAGAGGATCTTTCATAAGAGCTATTTTGCATCAGGTGTCTCTGGTGCCAGTTAAAATACAATTCTCTTTTTTTCCTCTTTCTTTCTTTTTCCCCCTGGTTTATCACAAGTTTTCAGATATAAAAACCTGTTCTATGAAGGCCACTGTGTGCTGGCAGTGTTTGAGCCAACTCCCCAAACTGAAGGTCCTTTCTGTTGTCCTCCATTCCAAGGCACTCTGTGGTGTTCCTCACAGCACAGACAGCTTTGTGCACCACCTCATGTGGGACCCGATTCAAGTGAGATGTGGGTTATTGGTTTGACAATACCACTGCCCCGTTTCTCTTCAGACAGACAAAAGATGAGGAGGGCTTCAGCTGCCCATCAGAGCTCTCCAACAACTGAAGCCAGAACCTCAGCATGTTTTGTTTGGACAGAGTGAAGAAAATGTGACATGTAAATAGGCAAGTTTCAAATCCAAAAAATGTTTTCCAGAATACCTATACTACACAAACATACATGCTCCTTGTTCTTCCTCCTAAACTTGCTTTTCCAGCTTCCCTATGGATATTCATTGACCTTTTCCAAGCCTCTGAGCTTGGAAATATGATCATACAGATCATCTTTTGAAAATCATCCCTGGATATGCCATAACACCTTTCATCAGTGCCATATTTTAATATACATAATTGCATTTAGTCATCTCTGCTCTGCCAAAAATCCATATAGTCTTATCTTCCAGAAAGCCTGATAGGTAGGAAACAGATATAGAATCAGGGTCCTCTTTCCAGGTACCAGCAAGTTGCATTTAGGAGATGAGACAAGACTCTCACAGACTCAACTCTGTTCAATTGTATATACTTGATTCCTTAAGTTAGTGGGAACTAGAAAAATATTTCTGACAGCATAATTTCATCACAAATTGTGTCTTCATGTCTAAAAATAAACTAACTCTTCAGAATCCTCTTTGCCAGGGCTCTGTATTTCATGGCTTGGCAGCTCTGCAAGTTACTGTGAATTTCTCTACTTGCTCAGAAATACAGAACTGAAATTTTCATTGAAGCAAAGTGCTTTTAGCCTACCTGAAAGGGTTAACAGCCATTACTGAGTACAGGCTAAACTAAGTGCTGTCTGGGATTACACCAACAAGGAATTGATTAATTCTGTCACACCAAAAAGCATATACAGCATTAAGTGACTCCTAAAATTAGGTTGTAGCCCACTGAATGGTATGGGGCAGAGGGCTAAGATGGACAGAGACAGCTCCCCAGCAGAGGAATAATCCCCTTAGAGAATGCCAGCCTACTCGTGGCATAGATTAGCAACTGGAGGTTAGAAAGAGCAGGAATCCCTGCCATAGCATAAGCATAACTCCATTGGCAGAAGGATGGGAGGGAGAAGGGGAGCTGTGCTTTGCACAACTAAAGTGTTCACAGATCTCCTGTCGGGCACTACAGTCGTGAAAATAACACATTTGCTAGGAAGATTTTAACTGGGACCAAGTTTTACACAGTTCTTGTATTACTAGTTCTCAACACAGATGTCAAAAAGCCAGTACAGCAGAGAAATCAATTACCTTTGTCAAAGTAAATGACACGGAAGATCTTTAAAACCATACACAGTCAAGGGAGGAGAGGTCAGGAAGAAGATTGGGACTGTAAAGTATCAGTATTTCTACCTCTTGATTTCTAGAGTTAAACAATTTTTAAAATGCATCCAGCCTACAGGATAAGAGATACAAGTGGAGCCTCACAGTGATGCAAAGAAAACGTGCACAAAGAATTAGTTTTTGAACCTGCTCTGCTAGTCAAACCAAGGCTGTGGAATCAGCTTGAGGTTTTGTCCAAACCCTGTTTCCTCAAAAAACAACCAAACAACTGTTTTGTTTTGTTTCAGACTCACACTAAATCCCATCGAGAGACGACATTCCCACTGACTCGGTCGCTGGTCGGTCTTCAGGTTTTCAAAATAACAAACCCTTCAGAACTGAAAATAAGGAACGCAACCCCGCGGCATCTTCCCACTACTCACCGCGGGGGAGTGGAAAAGAAAATCCCTGCGAAAAGCCCCCTGAAATTCCCTGCGAAAAGCCCCCTGAAATTCCCTGCGAACCCCCCCCGTGGGCCGGCAGGAGGCACCCGCGGCGGCCGCCGGCGCTGCCCCGGGACCGCGGCGCCAGGGAAAGGGGGCTCGGCAGGGGACAGGGGGCTCTGCCGGGGACAGGAGGCTCTGCCAGAGAAAGGGGTCTCGGCAGGGGAAAAGGGGCTGGGGGTCCCGCTCACCCGCGCTGCCGGGGCCGCCTCGGGAGCCGCGCTGGGGGCAGGGGACGCAGCTCCGCTGCCGCCGGCTCAGACATTTATTGCCCCCTCCCCTCCTCATACACACACACATCTCTGGCCGCCCCGTCCCGTTCCCCCGCTCACCGCGTCCCGTCTCCCCGGGCTGGCCTTTCCCGGGCACGGCGCTGCTCCGGCGGTGTCCCGGTCCCTCCGCCCGCTCGGTGCCGGGGGCGGGAGGGGCGGGGGCGGAGGGCACGGCAGCGCCGTGGGGTTTGAGGGAATTCCCGGCCCTTCACAGCGTCCGGTCCCTGTGAAGCAACCCTGGTGCATCATCCCCGCGCCGCCGCGAACGCGTGAAATACGAATCCCTGTCTCAGCATCTCTCTGGCAAACGTGTACAAAAGTGCCACAAATTAACTGTTTGTTGCCGGCCCGTACCTGCCCCCCGCGGGCCCGGGGATCCCAGGGCAGCAGGCCCAGTGGGAGCTGATAGACACCAACCAGGCCACAAATGCCCGGCTTCCACTCGGGGCTCCAGAACAACCCCTGGGACAGGTCCCGCTGGAGCCGCGGCTGCGGGGACACAAGGACACAAGGAGCCTCCTGCGGGCTCAGGAGGAAGCAATGAGCCGACAGCGTTTTAATTGGGCAACTCTTAGTTAAACTTCAGGCCGTGAGAGTAGCAGCCGCCTCTTCCACTGCAGTGGGAAGACGGACAGCTGCTTTCTGAGGTTACCCTCACCGTGCAACAAACACTTCCTACCGGGATTTAAAACAGCTCCTCGGCTTGCTTTTTTCGGGAAAAAAAGAACAGGTCACTAGTGTTTGCCTTCCTAACTTCACAGCTGCTAAAGCTGCCTAACTGTATCTGATTACAAACAAAATGCAGATATTTTCATAATACGTTTTCAACCCAGTGAAGGCAAAATATCTGTGGATGTCTGAGAAAAACACCCATTATGTCACCTGCAAGGAAAGCCAGCTTGACTTGGTTGACAGGTTTCTTCCCTCTGAGGTTTCTTCAGTTTGGCACTTGCAGGCTGCTGATGTCTCTACCAGCCCATGGTGGTCTGCCAAGCTGTAAAGCATTTCTGTAAACAGTCACTCATCCCAGGAAAAGTTGATTTCTGCCATGTGACTAATGCAAACACACCCTTATAAAATATGTGCCTGCTCTTTGCAGGGTATCTGGAGACCTCTGTGATCATGGAGTTGTTTTGAAGAAAATGTCTAGGATGGTACTATGAGTTGAGTTCTACTACCAATGTACCTTATAAACCTCATGTACTTCTGACTACACAGAGCCCTGTGTACAGTTCTCTCAGGACCTGAGCACAAACTGAGGCAATGCCCAGCAATTCACCTTACGCCAGGCTGCTGCCCCACAGACCTTTGGAGCTGGCTTGTTGTCTTTGTGCAGAAGCTCTAGTGCTGCTTGATGAATTTTACTCTCCTTATTTTGCAGCACAGGGGACATTACATTCATTACATTTCTTCCCCTGGTTTCTTTTCTGTAGGCACCTTTGTTCGCACATTCTAAGAGAAGGCGATTACTTTCCCCTCTGCAGGGGTCAGCCAGAATTCAGCAGTGTTGCTGGGGCTTGGAGCTTGGCTCTCTCACCAGTGCCATCCGTTTGCTTTTCATGCTTCATTTGGTCAACATTTAGCATGTAACCAACTTTCAGAACACTTTCCACCTTTCATGAGGAAACAGAAAGAGAATTTTTTTTTTCCCGAACTTCTCTTGCTCTTTGGGGACATTGATCTGTCCAATATAGCCCCTCACAGCTGAGCTTGAACTACATCTCATTTCTGGAATCACAGAGTGGCAGAGGAAACACCTGTCTTGGTGTAGAGTGCAGGGGGTTTTCCAGGCTTCTCCAGAGGTGAACCTGCCTCTTGGGTCACAGTCAGAGGAGTCTACAAACTTAAACAAACTTAAACGGGTACTGATGAAAAAATGTAATCTATCTATCTATCTATCTATCTATCTATCTATCTATCCATCTGTTGAAGGCAAGTAATTTCCCTATTTCCTTTGGTAAAATAAAATAAAACATACTTTAAAGAAAACTTAAAAGACCTACAATTAAACAAGAATGAAAAATCCGAAGAGTTGACCCAAAGTATCTTCCTGACTTCTGTAACATCAGTGACCGTCCTCATAATTTGTCCTCAAGCTTTATTTGCTGTATTCTTTTCTGATAATCCTTTTTTTCTTTAAATCTTATCTCAAATATTCAGCAGAGAATCTTCTAGTAGTGCATTTCAGCAAGAGTATGGGTAAAAGCTTCAATGCAAATTTTCTAGTTAGCCACTGCAGGTGTAGCACAATGAATAGATATATTCAACACAATATATAGAGTGGATATTTGAATCTCTTAGTTGGCCAGTCAGAAGGACAATTAACAGATGGTTAACAGAAAAATTCAACAGTAATTTGAGATCGTAATAATACATTTTGAGAGATATAAGGTGACAGTTGGCTAGATATATGTGAAAAAGATATTAACCTCTAAGATCTCAGCAAAGTAGTATAATAGACACTTTTGTTCTCTGAAATAAAAAAGGTTGGCACCTTCAAAAAGTAATTTTCTGATCCTTATTAAAAACTGCCTGTAGAATTTTTGTGGAAAGCTTTGTTTAGTTAGTTCAGCTGAGGGATCACATGGTATATTTTGTCAAGTCATTCAAATGACAGGATTAATACATTTTATTGTAGTACATGTATTTTTATTGCTTCAATATGAGAAAAGGGAAATCTCCAAATTCTCTTTCTGAACCTGTGACACATTGAAATCTGTTATCATCTTCCACAATAACTGTCACTTTTGATTTTCCTCCATGTATCACTGCTGTCCAACTGGTAGGGGTTCATTGCAATAAATATTTGTCTCGGTCAGCTTCTTTTCACTGTATGTGTTCCTGTGTGTTTGCTAGATATCTCCTCAAGACCACAGATGATGATTTCTTTTTTTTTTTTTTCCTGTAGGACACAGCAGACTTTGAAAGAATGGAAGAGATCAAATAGACACGGGATTAAGTTTAGAATTTTTTCAGGTAATGCCTCTTTACATATTGGCTTGCTACATACTCCATTGTTCTCTAGCTCTCTACTCTTTATATGGATATTACCACATGACCGATTAATTAGATAACAATCTAATATAGGCTAGAGTTCTTAAGAGTGAGAAATTTTATTCTAACCATGTGGTAACAGACTACTGTGCTAAAACAAGCAGAACACAGAGGCTATTGAACAGTCACAACTAAAGGAAGAACAAGGGTGCAATCACTCATTATTACTGGATAATAGCAATAATAAGTACCAATCATAGCAGCTTCTAGGTGATCCTCAATGCCAAATTACTTTTGAAAGCTGAAAGTGTAAAAATAGAAGAATACCCAAAGGTTTCAATCTTAGTTTCAGAAGAGACTTCAGGCATTTATTTCAATGAAAGTGAAACTTAGAGATGCCAATGTAGAAGTGTGGATTGTGTTTAACGCAAAAGTCATATTTACTACAATACATCTGAATTACACCACTTGAATGTTTTCAGTAAATTGATGTTGGATGCCAGGGAAATCAGTTGTGCTCGTATTTAAGAGCAGGAACTTAAATGTATGACTATTTCATGTCTTAAGCTCTTATCATTTTAACCAGAGTATTTTTATTCCATCACGGCTACCAACTTTATTTCTGTGTAGTTTCATGCTGCTATAAAAGAGGAAGAGAAAAAAAAAAAACCGAGGGAAATTGAATTTTTTCTATGTAAGTAGAAAAATCTCTCTGGTTTATGACAATCTGTAAAAATTGATTGCTTCTCTTAATGTAAACAGATGGCAACATCTAGGATGATTGACATTTACTATGTCCATACACAGCTCCCAGGGGACTCTACTTTTAACCATATTCTACTCTGTCTGCAAGTCCAGCAGTTTAGAAAAATAAACACCAAGGATTTCCACTTTTAAATAGCGGAAATTCAATAGTGAATCTACTGAGTACTCTGAGACTTCTGCTCAAGACGGAAAGAAGCTGCCAGCACCACGTGGAAGACCAGTGTTGTGTCAAAAGTTAAAAGCATAAAAGATGTGTATTTGCAAAGGGAAAATCCTACCTATTCTCCACCTCCTTCTAGCTCAACATGGTAACTACCAATGGTAACTACTGCTTTTCCTGTGTGTGTAGTATCATTTTAGACTCAATTCAGGTTTCTTTTACTTCTTCAGTCTCCTATTTTGTAATGTACTCTTTTTTTTTTTTTTTCTTTTTTTTTTTTTTTTTCCTAATTAAGTATATTTTATCACCCTTCTCATTCCACTCTCAGGTAATTCTTACCTCCTTCAATTATCTTGTCTTCTTTTCCTTTTATGAGCAGCAGTAAACTTTAGTGACTGCTGTCAATAAAAACTGAGTACTTTAGGGGGAAAAGGCACACCAACTAGAATCCTGTTTATGCTTTAGCTACATTTTCTTCTCCTTTAAATAAACAAATCTTCTACATCCAGTTATGGAAGTTTCTAGTTAGGAATTGACATAAAATGATGAAAATCTGGCATGCCTAAGAAAAAATTACAATAGTACAAAATTAAAATGTGCGGCTGGAAAAAATTACTTCACTTGGTTTGGCTTTCACTTTCTTGTCTTTTTCCCCGCTCACCTGTGTAATTTTGCATATTAATCCCCTAGATTTTTAAAACTGTAAGCAGAGGATCTATATTTGCAAGACTGAAGTAGAATTGACAAACAGGAATTCACAAGAGGATAGTGTTTTATGTACTTGTTGATGTACAAACTCAAGAACCTTCAAGTCTTGAAGGATGTATATGCCCACTTAGCAGACACATATACTACCTAGCAGTATAAGTTAGGAAATTGAGCTGTGAAAGTAAATCAATACTCGTTCACTTACTTTTTAAAAAAATCTGAATGTGTCTAGGTCTATGCAGAGAATGCTTTGCTTGCTATTTGCTTTCAGTAGTTTTAAAAATCTTTCAGAACTTTGACAAATGTGTCAACACCAAAAGGCCAGCCAGCTTTGAGATTGGGCTCTTCCTGGAATTTGGTCCAGGACTTTCCTTTAAAATACACACAAGTGACACAAGCTATGCATGCAAGTAAAAACAACATAAAAATTAAATGCTTAACAGAATTTTAGATCAGCAGCACAAACATTTTTTGATAAACACTCCCTTCCCTGCAAACTCTTATTTTGAACTCTAGCTTGGACTACGCTTCCATAACATGTGGGAATGGAACAGAGATCTCATTCAGATGAATTACTTTCCAAATGAGTTTTCCAATACAAATATTTAAGAGAAAGTACTTCTTTTGTCTGGTATATGTGTTTCTCCAATGTGTTTAGCAAGAAGCAAGAGGTTATTCAAATAAAAAGCTATAGCATTTGAAAATGCAATGAGAGGTGTCTTAATGAAACCTAGGCTGGAATACCACACAGATGCATGAGGGAATAGATTCAAGAGAGAAAGTGAAAAATTCCAGAAATTTTGTAAAGTGTGTATCTGGTAAAGAAATCTCTGAATATCTACGGTCTCCAATACACTTCAGTTAAGAACAGTTTCTCCTTCCTAGGACAAACTATAAAGATTGAAACATTTTTAATTTTTTAAATAAAATAAAATATGCTAAAATGTTGTTGTAAGAAATTTTAAATGCTCAAGACTAGGCATTTTCCAAACATGGAGGTAGAAATGAAAGATATAGCTTTGAATTTGAATATTATGAATCTTACATTGCACACTACCGCTCATGTAAGTCAAAAAATGCCTATGTTCCATGACCTGGCAATTTAGAAGTAGGCAATTTTTGGTACTTGCTATGAAAACCATCCAACAAACCATAATAAACTGAACAGAAAAATGCCTATCACTACATCCACAGTAGTTGGGGAAAGCACCAGTCTACCCGCTTGTGATACCCTGTGGTCGTTTTTAGTGAGGCTCTTCTAGAAGAGGTATCTCGCTGTTCTCTCTCCATGGAAGGTATTCTAGCAAGCAAAGATAGCCCATGCCAGCTCTAGTGCTCCACAGCACTTCCACTTTCATTGACAAATCTCAGGATATCAGAAAATGATGCAAGTAGCTTTGGGGAAAGTAATAAGATTGGGAAGCAGGGGCATGGGCAGGCATTAGGAAGTTCAATATGAAATAATCCTGATATTTGCTACCTAGCTGGACAGAAAATAAAGCTAACGGAATGAATATAAAATGTAACTTTAAATAATTTTAGCAATGGTAGTGAATTTACAGTTGTGGACAGAAATACTCAATTTGGTGTCACACTTAATGCTTCCCAGAGTAGAATGATCACATTTGAAGGGCTAAAAGGGTAAAATGTAACATGCATATTCATCCTTATGTCCTTATGTAAGAATTTGTTATTTTCTGATATTGTATATTTGAAATGGTATAAGCAGAGGACTAGTCTCTTACCAGTAATGCAGAATTTACTTCAAAACACACCAGTACCACAATACTAAAAAATTGGTCAATAAAGACATATTAGTTGGTCAGAGGTCCATTTACTTTGAATTATGACATAGATTGACTTCAGAAGTTTGACATTCAAATAGAGGTTACTGAGACTTTACCAGGTATTTAATCAAACATATAATAAAGATAATGTATTTTATATCTCAGTAGGAAAGATGATTCTGTTTTGCAGTACAAGGTTAGAAGCTCCAAATTATAAATCCATCTTCTTTTAGAAAATGGAAGAAAGTTGCCTTCTTATGTGTATATGTGGTGGTTAGGACATGTTTTAGTGGTGGGACTTACAGTGTTAGCTTTTCAGTTGAGTTCAATGATGTTAAGGTCTTTTCCAACCTAAATGATCCTGTGATTCTCTATGTATTTCATCCTTTGTGAAACAGCATTGCTTATTCACGGCAAAAGTAAGGTAAAGTCTATCATAAAAATTTTTAGCATTATAAAGAAAAATAGTATAACATTATCATAAACAATTTGGCATACCATGAAAGTTATTTTAGTATAATACAATGCAGGAGCCTGTTGACATCTCACTAAGAAAAGTTCAATGTATTTTCTATGAGTTGAAGTCAGTACTTTCAGGTTTCCATTTATTTGTTACATTCTTTCCCTGTCTGCAATACAGTGACACTTCTATTATTTATCTGTCAAACTGAATTATCTTCTGTTTTCTAAATCTGTATTTTATCTGTGTGTGTGTATGTACATATTCCTTACCTTAGGAAATTTTTCCCTTTGGTGTTTTCAGGAACAACCATAGCTTCCATTCGCAGGAGCTGAACAAACCCCACAGAATTCATGCTGAGCTAGAATCTGCTGGTTTAATTCCCTGCTGGGAGTCTGCCAGTTGGGAAACGCTGACCAGCAAGTACAGGTCTTAATTACACAAATCCAGAAGCTGCTGCCAACCTTTCCCCATTGAGAAGCATTTGTTTTCTGGTGTTCTTCTTGATGAACAGATTATCATACAAACATTATTTATTGCTGCTTTATATTGTAAGCAATTAAATGAAGAAACTTTTTAAACTCAAGGGAATTTTAATAGGTTACTTGCAAAATGTTATTGCAGGCAACAACTTGTACATGATTTTAGTTCCAAACCCACCAAAAAATTATACAAATCAGCATTGTAAAAGTGTCAGATTAATGCCTTACAGGCTTTGCTGGCAGAATTAATTTCTAAATTCTAGATGTGGGGAAACGTTACTCTCATTTTTTTCCTTTTCCTTTTTTTTTTTAGAAAAATTTACAAGTGAAATATTACTACAAAACTTTTTTTTTTATAAGGAATTTTTGCAAAACATTTACATTTTTACCATCAACTATTTTTCTGTTTCAAAATCATTATGTAGATTTAATACCCTATGCTGCACATCAATTCTTGCGGGATGACAATTCAGTGACATGCATAAAAAAACACCACAAGGCATTAAAATGAAGACTTAAATACAAATATTGTTGCAATAAAACAGTTATAAAATTGAAAAATAGGACCTAAACATCATGCTTACTTAACTTTGACAAATTAACTTTTTCTCCTAGATTACACACTTTTATTACTGCTCTCATGAAAGAATGTGATAAATAATGACTTAACATCAATTGCTAATGTAATCGGCAACACATACACAAACCTAACCAAAGAAAGTATATTGTAAGAAAAAAACTATTCTAACACTGGAGTTCTACCATGATAAATACACTTTGCACTGGTAATTACAATAAAGCAAATTTTTTAATGGTGGCAAAGGGAATGAACAGTGAAATGCCATTAAACAAGATACTACTGCACATCTGTGCCCTATTACTTACAACAGCTATATCCCACTGAGTCAAATAAAGGACATTGAAATTTACGATCCTTTTAAGACAGAAAAGTGGATTCAGAATGGTATGCAGAACAGACTGGCAGAATGTTTCTAATTCCAGTGGTAAAATGTGCACCTGCTAACACAAGTTAATGTACTTGAGATGCTATGAAGCCAACCAGATTTAGATTTGGATATATCTATAATAGGGATTCATTGCAGATTAAAAATTACTTCAGTTTCCTATCTGCATACATAAGTATGCATGAAAAAATTACATATGAAATGGTTGTGCAGAATGCTTGTAACTTCGGTTTACAAAACTGTTAACTTTTAGGAAATATGATATTAACATTAGGAAAGTTCTTCTTTGCATAAAGTAATGTAGAGCACTGATTGTGAAGCTTAATGATAAAATATATCTTTGACATTTCATTTCCTTTATAATAAAATTAACAGTTAATACTACCTAATGTTTATCTGTATTAAATGTAACACCTAATTGCTTCTCACGTTTTAAATCCAGATACATCAGTTAAGAGTACTTTAAATAAAATATACAAAATAATGTACAAAACCCAACTAAAATTTAAAGACTCTGTTTCAAGTCTAAAAAAGCTTTAAGAAACTTGAAATTTATAACCACAGTGTAAAATTGTTTTTCTTTAATCTCAAAGCTTTTTATGTAAACTGAAAGTATAAAATACCCTCAGCTTAGTATTCTGCTACAAAGGGCTGGCCTAAAGTGTACACAGTGTAAACAATGGTATTTCTTTTGCTTCAAAAATACAGAAAACACCACAAGATTGATAAATTGTTCAGATGAGAAGTATATGCTCTTTAGGAAATGCAGAGGGTACCTGTTATGTCCCACAAACCAACAGCTACCGCACACATTCTTCCTTTCATAATTTGCAGGGGAAAGAAAAACATCTTATTCTTCTTGCACTGTACTTCCTTCACTTACATTAAAAAATATTTTGGTGCATAAATCTCCTTAAAAACTGATCATGAGAATTTATTAACAAGTGACTGTAGATGTAAAAGGTTATATTTATGCCTAGGGGAAGTAATTAAAAATCCTGAGTGTGAAATATTTGGCCATCTTTCCTCCTTGTACCTACTGGAATTTTCACATAGAAAATGCAATTTTTGTTGTTGTTGTTGGTTTTTTTTCTGGTTTTTTCTTTTTTTCTTTTTTTTTTTTTTCTTTTTTTTTAACATTTCCTCTATATTCACTGTCACATCTGAAAATGTAACCAGATCTTTGAAACCAAAAGTCATGTCCCAAAAAGATGATAATATTTCTCTTTTCCCTTTGTTTTGTGGTTGGAGGGTCAATATAAGACTTGATAGATAACAGATATTTATTACCAGCCTACATATTATCCTTGAAGAGAAAAAAAGAGATGATAATATTTAAGGGGAAAGAGAAAATGTTTGCTTATTTCTTATTAAAATGTGATAATTATTTTTTTTCTTTGGCTATTAAGTCAAAGCACAAAGAACTCAGCACATTAAACCACAACATAATAAACTAGTATTTACAGAGAGGAGATACTGGACAACACCCAGTTGTCTGATTGATTTCCATGAATTCTAACAAAATTAAAACATTCAAACACCTAAGGTCGAGTTTTTAAGATTCAAGTTATCTATGAGTTAGAAATGGGCCACAGATGTTTTAAAATACAGAATCACAGAACCACAGAATGGTTTGGGTTGGAACAGACCTTAAAGATCACCTAGTTCCAACCTCCTTGCCATGGGCAGGGAAATATAAAATGAAATTAATCACCAAAAAACTGACACAATTATTTTTTCATTCTACATAAAGATACCATTATTTTTGTAAATTTTATGTTAATATCTTTCTATGGTTTTATCTTTCCTACTGTTTACACTAATTCTACATAACCTAGCTCTCCACACAAAGAGAGGAATTAGAACTCACTGATTGTCATTTATACACACTACTATAATGTAGTAGTCAAAATTAATCTGAGGCCCACCTCAGAACCACTTTGCAGCATGCATCACCCAGCTGCTATTTGAGTAATTCCAAAACTTGAGAAAAGATGGCCAAAATTAACCGATGTGTTGTACGGACTGAGCAAAACCCCAAAATATATCTACTGTTGTTCATCCTGTATTCTGTTTTACTGTGCCTTATGGGAAAAAAGATGATCTCATGAAAATATAACAAATTTATGTTAAAAACAAAGTGCCTTTAACAAATGGTATTAATCCTAGCCAAGGTCCACCCAGTTTTACATTGATACTATCTGATTTTATAAACACATTAACATACAGTGCTAAAATAGGGGGTAAAGTTCACTTAGAATTGTTACAGAATATACAGACGTATAACTAAAAAAGTACAGTATGGAAAGATTATTCCTCTATCTGTTTATCCAGTCATCAATTTGCGCTGTTTGTATTTTTGAAATTTTCGTCCTGTTGCACCGGTGTACACTTCCCATGCTGACCCTCCAACCTGGAACACTTACAGAAGTCATGACTGAAAAAAAGATTTCCTGCTCTGTAATCCACTTTACCAGCCCACTTCCATATCCTGAAAGGTATGTAAACTTAAGTGCAGCACTAGGTGTCCATATAAATGATCCTTTCAGAATTCTTCCATGTTTGTTGAAACGTTAGGGGTTGCTGGGTTTGAATCTTGAGAAATGGAAGCAACAGTGACAATTCTTGGAGAACCAAGAACCTCAGTAACTGAAGAGTCCAGTTCTCCTGAGGTAACAATAGCAAGGGCTGTTCCACCACCCTTCTTGTTCTGATGAGTCTTGACATGTTTTGAGAGATGGTCACTTCGCATAAATCTTTTAGAACATTCCGGGCACTCAAATCTCTTTTCACCTTTTTAAAAAGAAGAAGAAAATCAAAACATTACTGAAATAGAGCACCGAACACTGCTTGATCATCTGAATCTCACCCTATTCAATTCAACATTCAAAGTGTCTTTAAAAAGACACATTTTCTTTTCCATCTGACTCATTTCCAGGTGTGTTCTGTTCAGTCACAGGCTTTTGGCCACCTACTCTTCACAACTAAACTGTTCTCAAAAAATGTTTGCTATGCTGTGATTATCTGATGAGAAGTTTGAATTTCAGGACACCAGAAAATTTTCATAAACTTCCATAATACTACCAGAGCAAGGGAGGTAAAAGCACTCAAAGAACAACTTCATAGCATTTTTTGAGAATACTTTTGTTATTTAGTGATGGGAAGCAAATTCGGAAACATGAATTCCAACGCTCCATGAAGATGTACGAAATCTACATCAAGAGAGACAAATTCAATTTGCCAATAGGTCCTGTCACTGTTCAAATGTAATTAGTGCTTAGACGTGAGGTCCTGTAAGTTGGGGCAGGAGGGACAGGAAGGGGAAGACATTCTCCTGGGGCTAAAAATACAAAGGCTGATAAAATTTTCAGCTTTTAAAAGGCCGACTTTTCCATTCTGAACTGTTAAGAGAATTTGCTTTATCAGTTCCCACTTGAAACTCTAAGAAAATTCCCAAGAAGACTAAATCTAGTATATGGAATAGGTTAATAAATTTCTTAAGGACTGAGCCAATCCAAGGGAGGAAACAATAACCCTCCCTGGTCCATGGCCAATCCTATGTGCCTGAACCAAATTTTTAACATTTAGATCAGGCACTAGCTAATGTACATCAGCTCTCTTTGATGAAATGGTCATCTTTTTCTAGCCTACATACAAAAGAACAGTTGGAACAGATCCATTTTTATTTATATGATTTCACAGTTAGCCTAAATTAATAAAAAACTGGAATCTCCCACTTCCTTGTTTTAAAGTTACTTTATTTACATTTAATGATAATTTTCAGCTAACTTAGCAACTGAGAACCTTGATACCATTGTTTAACTATGGCCACTATGATTCAGACTTGCTGTACTATGGCTACAGAGAGGGATGACCAACCTGTGTGGGTTCTTCTATGCCTTTGTAACTCATCACTCCTTGTGAATCGCTTGCCACAAAAAATCCAGTTGCAGACAAACGGTCTTTCACCGGTATGCCAGCGCAGATGTGCCCGAAGATGAGATGTCTTGCCATAAACTTTTCCACATCCTTCAATATGGCAAATATGCTGTTTCTTTTTTCCTGGCTCATTGCTGCCTCTAAAAAAACCCATATTTAAACAGCTAAGTAGTTATATTCTAAAACATTACCAGCTATTAGGAGAAACATTTCATGCTAATAGAATCAATTTTAATCCCCATCTGAAAAAGCCCACACAAATGTGCTTTCTAATAGAAAGCATTAAAAATCTAGGCAATATAGGACAATCTCATTCCCAAATGAGGCAAGCTGTGATAAGATGCTTAAATATATACTGATAAAAATTACATTTACCTTCCTTCTCCCTCTCTGCAATTAGGACATGAGCAGGCAACTCTTCTCAGTCTCTTGCCAGGCTGCACTTCCTGGTCAGAAGCTTGTTGAGCTTGTTGAAGCTGCACTTGTGTTATCTGATCAGGACTAACAGCACCAATTGCTGCATTAGCAATGCCACCTACTGCTACGGTTACAGGAGCTATTGTGGCTTGTTGTACTTTTACTCCATCCTGTCCTTGCTGTTGACCTGTAAAATAAAAATTGTTTTACCTTTTATTAGTCATTTCAATAAGTGAAATGCACAAATAAACTTTATACATTTACATTAGGTGGACAAAAATCCACCTAATGCTAAGGGAAGCCACAAACAAAATATTAAATCCAGCCATTTTCCTGAAGCACTACCTACCTGCTAGTTTAATGTAATTTGTTATTAAAACAGCACAAGACTACAAATTACTGACTGATACTAAGAAAAATTAACTGGTTTAACAAATGTATTCTTTTTCTTAAAAGCTGAGATAGGCAAAATCTTACACAGAAATACTGTCCAGTCAATTGCCAATTAATGTCTCTCTAATAACCTTTGAACTATATCTGCATTCAGAAAACTACAATCAGCTAATTAAGACGTTGTTTTAAGGCACTTACAGAATTGTCACTGCTTTTACAATCTGTCTTGAATAAACATTGAGCCAGAAAGGAGCTTTTGAATGAAAAAGAAACTTTGACTACACCTGAACAAGCTAACATTCCAAAGCTTTCTTGAGACTGTTGTTTTGCAGATTTTCTACACAGGATGGGGTAATCCTGGTCAGATGTATAAATGTGGGGACAAGAAGCAACAGCAGCCCCAGGGAAAGAGATCTGGTGTTTGGGTGGATGGCAAGCTGTAGATGAGTCAACAGAGTGCCCTGGCAGCAGAAAGAGCCAGCTGTACCGTGGGGTGCATCCAGCAGAGTGCAGTGAGCCAAGCGAGGGGGAAGTGACTGTCCTGCTCTGCTCTGCACTGGTGCAGCCCCACCTCGAGCACTTTGTGCTGGTTTGGGTGCCCTAATGTAAGGAAGACATCAAACTGTTAGACTGTGTCCAGAGCAGGGGACCAAGATGATGAAAGGTCTCGAGGGCAAGACTTAAAAGGAGTGGCTGAGGTCACTTGGTTTGTTCAGCTGGGAGAAGGCTGAGGGGTGACTCCACAAAGTCTACACCTTCCTCAAGGGAGGCAGTGGAGGGAGAGAGGCGCTGATCTCCTCTCTCTTCTTTCAGGTGACTAGTGATAGGCCACGAGGGAATGGCATGAATCTGCATGAGGGAGTTTTAGGTGGGACATTAAGAAAAGGCTCTTCACTGAGAGGGTGGTCGATCACCAGAACAGCCTCCCTAGGGAAGGGAATAAATGAAATTCCAAGACTGACTTGATGAACAAAGAATTCAGCTTCATTGCCTAAGCCCATTATCTCACTGGCTTTCTTGATCTAAGGAAATCTGGATTGATATATTGATAAGTGGTCACTTGATATTAAAGCAAATGAAACTATTCCAGTATAGGTAAGAAGTGTAGCTTCTTCAACAACGAAGTAATATTATGTTTGTTTTAAAAGTTAGTACTATACATACTTAGAAAATACATATAATAAACTAAATCTGACACAGATATATGACTTCCAGCCACAACATGACAACACTGAATGCCAGCCCTCCTAGTAACAGGAATGGGACAAAATATAATTAGATGCTGCCATTTTCAAAAATTCACTGCCTTCACACAACTGTGAAATTAAAGGAAATACTATCTCCTTATTTAGAGAGTGTAACAGGCAACCAGAATTTTTTATAGCAGAACACGATATTTTAAGACATGAAAGTCCTCAGTATTGAAACATTCATTTCAAATGTAGAAATTCCTTGGGGACAACATGATTCAGAGATATTTGAATGGGATTTAATGACTTTTGTAGCATCCTTAACAACACCACCAATGGGGACAAGAAGAACTCTCTCTCTGAAGCCTAAAGTGCCCAGCTACTGAGTGAGTTGACACACAACCCAGCATGGGACAATGACTACTCTGTTCACGTGATTGCTGAGGGGCAATAGAGGCTTGCACTGATTATCTTGTGTAACACCATGCTACCAGCCAGAGACAAAACCTAACACACACCACCTAACACCACCTCATACATGCATATAGGTTAGGACTGAAGAACATGATATACAGAGAAACTCCCAAAACTACTTGATTTGTCATCTAAAGGCCACTGCTGGCCACAGGAAATAGAATAAATCTGGTTTCTGCCTAGGTCGGTACCAGGTTATTTCCACCTGAAGCATTGACCAAATTTTCCCAGTTACCTCCCTTAGTTTATGACTGGAAGTTGTATCTGATCTGCCTAGATATGAATAAACATGAATTCCCTGTCTTCTTGAGAAGGCTACAAATACTGACAGATACTGAGTGTTTTCAGTTCTCCAAAAAGAACAAGGACAAGCCCATAAGAGATAGAGGTTAAACCACACTTGCTGTTGGATAGCCAGTAAAACAAACAAACAAAAAATCCAAAAGGATTCTGGTATCAGCAGCAAAGGGAAAAATAATTATAGGCTTAACTTTGAGTGCAGAGTCCTCATATGTTTAGGATAGAATCAAGTCTTTCTTTTCAGAACAGCAATATACTGGAAATATATTTATTTTCCATACTTTAATGGGAAAGAAAAGCACTCATGATAATCCTTGAGGGAGAATATGATAGGGTAAGAAGAGCATTATGATATAAATGCAAATAGTAATATCAAGTACTTTGGCCTAACAGTGGCTGAAGAGGATACTAGAGCTTCCAAAGAAGGGCTAGTCCTGGGGCAACTCCTTGTCAGGCTGTTAGGCTGCTGGAACACTGACTGAATGCTATAAACAACCACAGTCAAAAAAGGGCTAATGATATTTTTTACATCTAATGCTTATCCTAATATGAGAATATTAACATAATAATGTGATTGCTTGTGTTAAAAACCAGTTGCACTTCTGGTGAGCCAGAGGTAAATTAAAAGGAAGAACTTGCTTAACATGCAGTCTCTTGCAGAGCACAATCCACTCTTCATCTGTTAAACATACGCAAAATACAAACTCCTTTATTCACAGAGCAGCACTATAAATGAAGGGTCTGTGAATGGTCACTACAAAAGTGAAAGATATAACAGATATTGTGGCCTACTGCAGCCTCCTATTCTATTTTCATCATCAGTCACATTTTTGAGTACATTGTTAACAATTGTACTTTTTTATTACAGTTTGTTAGAAGAATGACTCCATCTACATCACAAATTCCTATTGGAGCAAAGATTGGAGCACTAATCAGTCTGTGGTGAGAACTCAGTTGAAGAGGATCATTAGCTCTTTCTCTCTGATTTTCTTGAATTGATATTAAAGTTTTGGTGCAACCTTTCTCTGGGCTGCTGTCCAGAGGTGACTTTATGATGTGGTATCCTGGTATCCCCATCATCTGTATTTTTGCTCAGAAATGGGGCCTGTAGCTCTAAACTAGGCCAAGAGATACAGAAAGCAAAGCAGAGGGGAGAAGATGCACACTGTTTATCTGCAGAAACTTCATTTTTACTTCCCTGAAATTCCTTTTCTCACAGACTGTGCTGCCTAGCATGGACAGTGAGAGAAAAATAAAGCTCTCAGTGTGCTCTCTGAATCCACAGCCCCCTGTAGCTGGGAAGAAAACCCAGAGAGTCTTTCTTTACTTTTAAACTAGCTTCTAGTCCATTAGCTGAGACAAAAAGTTTCCTCCAGACTGTGGCTTCTTCGAGGAACTGTTCAACTCTCAACTGCTCAACTCCAGAGGACCAATACCAAGAACCCATTCGAGCAAACCCCAGCATGGAGATGCCCATGCCCTGCTCCCTTTGGCTGCTGCCTTGGCAGCTCCTAACTCAAAAAAGGCCATACCTACAAAAAAACCTTTAGACTCTGAATCTCTAAATCTACCACCTCTTGAGACCAACAAGGAGTTTTATTCATTTTTTCATGTTGGTGAGTACTTTGCTCATTAAATAAACAGTTTTTTCCACTTCTCTCAAAGAAAATTTACCTCCTGAACTGGCTGGGGCAGGGACTGCTTAAAGCTGCTTTTAAAAGAGACCCCTTCAAAAGTTTCCTCCCTAAATTTACCCTAAACCAAGAGAGCTGCCAAGCCAAGTATTTTCAAGCAAGATATGAATGGTGGCACTTGAACCCTGAGGAGGATGACTCCTTTTCTCATCACTGGTTAGTATTCAGGATATAATTCTAGGATATGAACAATCCACATTTATACAGAAGCCTGTTCAGCATTTCTAAAAATCCAATATATTTTGCTGATTCCATATGAACTATTTCACCGTCCAAATGAGATGACCAACTACGCAAGGGTCTTCTGACACTTCTTCAGAATATCAAGTACCACTGACACACACTTTACCTTTCTGAACTTTCCTTCTCCCCATGTGAGGACAGGGCATATTTTGGAATACAGGATACACACTACTGAACTACAATCTTCATCTTTTTATTAAACATAATACAGTGACACACTTGAGTAGAAATTCTTCACAATAACTGTAAAAATGACAATTAAAATACAAAGGGAGCAATGGCAAGTAAGGTTGCTCAGGCAGACAATTACATTCCCCATGTGGTTTCAGTTAAACAGTAATTAGATGACTACTGTTTAGATAGCATTAACTAGGTATAATATTTTCTAATATGCACGTTGAATTTTCTTCTTTAAATTGATCTCATGGAGTCACTATTTTAAACTCCTTTCTCTTGAATTCCACTTACTAAATTTGGAATAGAAGGTTCTGAAGCTCTCAAAATATCATACAAATTGCCTTATTTGAAGAACCAGCCCACAATATTCAATAAGCAAATCTAGTTTTTTGACGTTAAAGAGTAACTGAAGAAAGCACACATACATGATAAATATTCTTTGTCAGAGATTTATGCAGCTATGAGAAAACACAGGGAAGTTCAATAATGTAATTACTGGACTTAATTTTTGTTTTTAACTCCTGAGAAAGCACCCCAACAAGCTAGCACACTAGTAATACACAGGGTAGAAATGTACCTATTCTCATTTTAAACATAAAAGTCTTTGTTCTTTGAGAATACTGGGCGTGTATTTTAGACTAGTTGAAATATCTTTTCTCCTGAAGAAAAATCAGAAAATTTTCATGAAACAACTGACAGAACATGCCCAAAATCTCCAACTGAGTCTGCTATAGTCTTGAGTTGTATGGGACGTTTTCTTAAACTATATACTAGAATTCTATGGTCACTAGGGGCTTTAACTGTTACACCACTTGCACTTATTAAAGAAGAAAAATAAAGGGAATATAAAGGGAAGAGAATTTAATTATTTTTAAAATCACCTCTACCAAAGTAAAGATACTGAGAAAACTTAATATTGATATGAGTTTGTCAGCAGCCTACTAAATTAAATTAGGGCAACTTCTAAAAGTTTAATACAGAGAGGATTTTTCAATTGAGAGGATCTAAGTCTAAACTGGCTTATTTGAAAAAAAAACAAAAACAACCAACCCAACAAACAAACCTGCTTACTCTAAAAACATGTGGTTGAGATAATGTTATCCATACAGGAACAGAATGATCTCTTGACACTTATTAGATGGAGAAAAAATGCTAATTAAAAATATTCCTTTCAATGTCTTACTGGAGGCATTAAATGCTATTTAGAGCCTTCCAGAAATGCTGCTACAATCAGGAGATCACTTGAAATTGCTTCTTCCTGACACACTCCAAACCACAAGACCTGATATCACTACACTTCACCATCCATAATCGAACCCTTCAGTAACAACAGATCTCATGTTTCAGCACAGGTTTCAGAAAGAGATCTAAACAAATCACTATGTGAGGGAACAAAGTCACACTTCAGTTCATCTATGTTATTCTGTATGAGCTGTGAAAACAATCACTACACACTGACATCTGCTTTTGAAACAGAGAAAGTCTTCTCAAGTTCCCGTGATTGCTTTAATAATGATTTCTGAAATTGTGAAATATCTTGATTTAAAAAATCATCACTGAACTTGCATATGTCTGAGCTTTATTTTACATACTGTCAGGATATAAAGTTAAGTTACAACCAAATGTTACAAAATAACTGATATAAAATAACATTGATACTCAATTGCATTTCATTTCCTCTCAGGCCTAAGCTCTCTCTTTCTATTGGATAGTACGCATTTATTTGACCATAGGACAAAATGCATACAGCAAGGAAACCTGATACAGTATCTACTTTACAAATCAAGTGCAACAGAAGTTTCATTTTTTGCAATATTACAAACATGATTATGACTAAATAGAAAATTTTAAGCTTCTTAATAGAAGAACCTGCATGATCTTAGTCACTAATCTTTCCTATTTAAGCCATTAAGTAAATGCATTACTTATTAACATGAGATACAGGATTATCAAGAAAAATGATTGCACGTCCTTTATTCTTCAGCATCACTTGCTCAGCTTTCCAGTTTTGCAGTAAAATTGGATCTTAGCAGGTGTCTTAGGTTGCAATATATAACCAAAAGCACGTATTCTATTCCCAATCTGTTGAAACCAAGAGGTGTTTTTTCTTTTAACTCCAGGGGGGAGAGGGTGGGTGCATTCTGTTAATGGACCAGCTGTTAAAACAAGGTGGGGAGCAATGTTCCTTATCTCTTCCTCCCTCCAGGGGGATATCTTCTGTCAATGGGCCCTTAAGGCTCACCATATGATTGATAAAATTACATCATCTCACTGTGACATGCTCCACCCAGTGGGAGGAGCCAAGCATTCCTACCTAGATAAAAGCTGAAATCCAGCACAGCAGGACAGCCTGTGTCCACTGTATTCCCAGAGGAAAGACTTAGGCCCATCTCACCACCACTGGACTCTTCTACAGGACCATCTCTACTCCAACAGAACCACATCTGTTACTCCAGGAGGACTTTTTTGGACTACTCCCAACCCCATGACCAGGGTGTCAGGTCGTATTCTGACTCTGTCAATGTTTCTAGGATTTTTTAAATTGTTTATTTGCTTGCTTTACTACATTTGTATTTTTTTAATACTCCTAGTAAAGAACTGTTATTTGTATTCTCAAATCTTTGCCTGAGGGCCCTTAATTGAAAAATTATAGTATTTTGAAGTTTACATTCTCCATTCCAAGGGAAGATCCAGCTTTTCCCTGACAGGCACCTGTCTTTTCCAAACCAAGACAGCAGGTAAAACTCACATATGCTTTCCCATACATGAGTTTGTAACATGTTCATGCAAGAAAATTTAACAACTTTAAGTAATTACTATGAAACCAAATAATACACACATGCATCAATCACATTTGCAGTTAAAATTAATTTGCAAAACCATAACAGCACTTGAACAATTTAAGAAAGCTAATGCAGGGTACCTAAAATGTACTTTTCTACAGAGAGATTGACTGCTGTTATTAGGCTTGGCCATGCATTATAAGGCAAAGCAAGCTTCCTTTTACCACAAACTACACCTGCTTTTCTACTCTTGCTCACCTGAAGCAGCAGACATGAAAGACTCTGAGGTAAACAGAGCAGAAGGGAAAGAAAAGGATTTAACTTTATTGATCTACAGAAATCATGAGAGTGAAGCATTGGATCTTGAAGAGAAATTTAAGACTAAGAAAAGAATACTTTTAAGTTCTGGTACCTAGTTCCTCAGAAAAAAAATTATATAATTCCTGTTGCTGTTGTGCAACCAATGTTTAGCAGCCAAAAGATGAGAGCATCAGTGACAGAGTTATCTCAGTAGGGTGCATCTTACTGCAAAATCTAAGAAACACTTTGGAAAATGTACTTAGAGCCACAGTGGCTAATGCTGCAAAAAAGAAAATTTGTTCAATTGTGTATTCTAAAAAGCAAAGAGAAGGTTGCAGTTAGAATCCATAATTCAATGCACATTACTACAAAACAGCCTGCAGAGATCCAAAGCTCTACAGGCACCAGAGCTGATGCAGCAACTTGCCCATTAACAACTCACTGATACAAAGCAATGGGAAAAAAGAAGTTTTTCATCTTCTGTTGCCCTGCATACACCAGGTACTGTGAGCTTGAAAACATTCTTTAATATTCTTTTTCCACAAAGATATATACATAATTTATACTAAGATAATATCTATATACTTTATATATTATTTATAATACAACCTACTTATAATAACATATAATTCTATATAATAGGACAGAATGCTTTGATTAAGACATAGCATCAAAATATTAAAAGCACTAAATATTGCTTGAAAGTATGCATCAATATAGTTAGACATCCTCTTTTTAAAAAAAAAACCCTACTCCATAGGAGGTTTCATGCTGAAAAAAAAGCACAAATAATATTTAAAAATTACATAAAGACAAAACTGAATTTAAATATTTACACTGAACATTATGCAGTGTGCTGACAATTCTGCTCTCTCTTCTAATCAGTGGTTAAAAAAGACTTATGAAGAAATAATGTGCAACAAAAGAAGAATTCCTCAGAACAGAAACTGCAAGCACTGATGCAAGGGACCAACATTCTGTAGAGAAGATCAGTTTGGAGTAAGGAGAGGAACTGGATTCACCCAAATACTACAAGGGTCATCACAAATCACAGTATTGTGTCCAGATGCTACTACAAGCAGAAAGTTTCCAGTGCAAACTGCAGCATCAAATAGAGATGTCTTTTCTACCTCCTACAGGGGCACTGCAGCAAGTTTCTACCTTTTGTCCCTGGCTAACTTTGTCAAGATTTGTAAGAACTTGTTATATTCTTCTTCAAAAGCTTTTTAAGTCTCAGTGTGTTAAAAAATTACTGAGCAGCATAATAACTATGTTTAACTTCTGTGAAAAGTACTGCTTCAAAAGTGAAACTTAAGGCAATAAAGCTTGAGGGGTTTAAGCATCTTAAAAAACATGAAGTTTGTTTCCTTTAGTAAAAGAATCATATTGGTAACATAAACTCAAACCACTGCTCTGAAAATTTCACCACATTACTTTAATGATTTTTCAAAAATCTAAGGCTTTACTCAAGTACTTTAGAACAACCTGAGGGCACTTCAGTATTTTGATCCAGAAAATAAATTTTCCCAGCTGGTAGGACCTTTCATTAAACTGAAAGCAAGTTTATTTTTTACTACTTTATGAAACATAAGAAAGAGCTACCACAAATACAACACAAAAAGACCCATACAAAACCAATATAAAAATCAAACACAGTGCTACAATTTCACAAAATTTAGTCTTGAACAACAAACTGAAGGTCTCAGTTAAATCAAGGCAATGTCTCTGGCTGTTTTGGATACTGTGACTACAAATGTTAAGAAAATATGGTCAATTTATTAAGTTTTCTACAGAAGGAGATGGAATCAGAACAGTAACTTGCTATACTAATGAAAAGAGACCCTTCAAAAAACCCCTTGATTTTCATCATTATTGAATAAACAGTCAAAAAGAAAAGTATATGTAGGGTTAGTTTCCAGAAACACTTCTCTGCAGATGAACACAAGTAGTTTCCTGCATGCTGAAACTTAGAGCAACAGCTGAAAACCCAAGCACCCCAGCAGTGTTGCAATGTATCAGACACATTGCATGGAAACCAGCAGCAGAGGTAAGAAATTGAGATTCTGAGATTTAATTTTATAGAACATCTCCCTCTACCCCATCTCCTTGCCCCAGTTCTCAGATTATTCTAGAGTTTATAGCCACAACAGAATGTGGCCCAGTTCTTTCCTCCAATTCTTCCCTTTAACTCTTAAACAGGGGTAGGACTAGAAAGAAACCTGTGGACTGTTGGTCTCCACAGTCTGACTAGAGAAGCTCAATACCTGACAAGCTGAAACAAAACAAAAATCAAAAAAAACCCCAAAATCAAATGCCTATCTTACACACACTTCTGCCATATGGCAACAAAACCACACACTCAGAAAGTGTCATTTCCTGCATCTCCATTCAATTTATGAGTATTGCCATGCAGTAGTAATAACTGAGTCTTGAAAGGACAGAAGTAGGCTAACATGAAAAAATATAAGCTAAGATTCCAGTACCCTATTTGGATTTTGGGAGATAGGGCTGGGAGCTTTTCTGCATGGGTATTATGGGATTTTGACTATGCTTTAGCTGGCTTACATATTTTACATTTGACTGGAAAGTTCAGGAATTTCCCTGAAGTAAATATTTTGGCTATATGAAATGTTATGTTGATCAAGATAAAAGTAAACAAACAAACAGAAAAAGGCACAAGGTGATTAAAAGGAATTTAAAGGATATTATTGGGAAAAAAACCAAGATCCATAAAACATTTTTAAAGATCTTACACAGCAAGACCAAACATGAGCCACAAGCTTTGGCTTTATTAACAGCCTATGGATGAATAGGCTGACCAATATTAAAATTAACTTGTTTATTAAAAGATGTAAAAACTGAAACTTTATCAGGCAAGGACCAACAAAACTACACCTTATAGAATCACAAAAGAAGGGCCACATAAATCTGTAAGATCCAAATCCATAAAAGTTCTGACATTTTCTGTAACACTGTTAACCCTACCAAATTGTTTACCTAGTCTTTTTTTGGATCAGAACAAACAGAAAAGCTTCATGCTTTTGTCAGTTACTCCCTGATGACCAAAGAAACAAGAAAAATCAAGGCCCATATTTCTTAAACTTCAGCATTTTTCTCAAGGGAAAAGCCGTCACATCATCTTTTGAAACTATAATTAAGGAAACTCGGCTTGTTCTTAACATGTATCCCAAGGGCTTTCTTGGCAGGAAGATATTAACTGATAATTCTCTCTTTAAAACAAAATAATGCTAGTCTCTCAATCTGTGAGGATTAAATATGTATGTTGGGGTGATACAGTTTTCCCAATGGTCAGCTGATCAAGTATCAGTGGAGATTCCACTGTTAGGAATGGATGCATACGGAAGTCAATGTAACTGTATAACCATACCCAAACTAAACTAAGTATGTGCTCTGATGCTACATTTCTCAAAAGACTACAGATGTCCAGAGCGACTGTTTTGGTGAAAGTGTCATAACCAGAGTAAAATACTAATTTAAAAATTATACTTCATTATGCAGCCCTGACTACTTCCAAAGCTACTATGCTATAGCATATAAATCAAGCTTCTTTTATTAACTAAATTATCCATTAAAAATCATTGACCACTAAAAAAAATAGTTGTTTTTCAATAATCACAGAATATCCTGAGTTGGAAGGGATCCACAAGCATCATGGAGTCCAACTCCTGGCTCCCCACAGGGCAATAACAACACTGTTTCACTTGAAGTTAATATTCCTCTTAAAAAACAACACCCCATTCCATATATAGTTAGCTTTTTCAATAATCAACACTGCTATTAAAATGCTTTTTAATATATTAAAAGAGTAACAAATTATTTATTTCATCTACCAGCTCCAAAATCATACAAGACTTAGAACTCCAGAATTTAAGTTACAGTGAAGAAGCTGTTGAAATTAAATTTTCAGTATGCATCTTGTCTTTCCCTCACACCCAGTGGCAATGGAAGAACAAGAAGGTTGGCTTACTGCAGATCTAAGTATGCTTCAAATAAAAAAAAAATACTAACAAGCTGATGAAGATGTGCCGAATCTCTCAATTCACTTGCTTGGCATTTTACGAACAAGGAAGCTCAGCCATTTCTTTTCCTGTTCTATATGCTCCGATTTCTGACAAGAGAGATTGAGAGAGGGGATGGCAAAACCCAATAGTCTCAAGATAGTGCATCTGTATTGATAATACACACAATCTAATATGGAAATACAGCTTTAGTAACATTGTTCTTTGAAGACTTTAAGGCTTACATTTTGTTCTTGAAGTTTATAGCATAAAAATAGCTCATTACAAACATATTTTACTTGGCAATTATGACCAATGTTGGTACATGAAATGCTTCCCCTTCCCACTTTAATTTAGAAGTAGTGATGAAGTCATGCCTTGCTACTCACAGATCAGGCAGAAAAGACTCATTTTAGTGAGGCACATTTACCAGGTTATCCTCCATTGGCAATTTATCTGAACAGGCAGATTGTATATCCCTTAGGCATCCAGTTCAGAACCAGTATATTGACACACTAATTTTTATGCTACCATCACAATGGCAAATGTTTGTTTTCAACTGCAGTTTGTTGTCAAACTGTTTCTGCCACTGGATTGAATTTCAGTTTAAGAAAATCCCATAACTAAAGCAATTTTGTCATTAGGAGACTAAATGCTTCTCCTGTAATTACTTTGAAACATTTGAAAAGGATGCCAGTACTATAATATTTAGAACACTGTGGTTCTGCAACAATTCTCAGCTCAAGGCAGCCTGAGAACAGTTGTGACCTTTCATGGCTTTGGAAAAAGTATGCTACGTTTCTATACTCCTCCTCTCTACACTCTCAGAATGCCAAGTCACATACTATGAAGTAAAAAACCAAGACAGATTCCTTTTTTTTTTTTAATACAGCTCAGTACTTTGTACTTATCTTTTTACCACAGATTCCACAGCTTGCGTCTTTAAAGATGTTTGCTGCATCTTGCTTGTCAATGAAAGCAATGTAAGGAAAACTTCATGTTGTTTAAAAAAAATAAATCACGCAATCCCTATCCTTCAGTTCCTTCGACTTCTGTCTTTGGTGTTTATATTTGCCAGTTTCCTTGTATGTAATGTGGCTATTTTAAACCCCCTTCACCTTCTTACCACCTACAGGAATCCCTGCTTAGCTACACCACTCACTGAGTTCTCTTTCTAGACATACTCACTATCACATTAACACAAGAGGAGCCCCCCAGGATATGTTGTCAAAAAAATGCATTTTCTTTCATTCAACAATATCAGTGTCATATTCTAGGACTTTAGACTAAACACTTTCCATTCCCTCAAAATCTAGCATATGTAATAGAGAATAATAGAAGACTGTGAATAGTATGAAGATGAATCAGGTATTTTAAGTTTTCGTAATAGAGGAACTTAAGAACTTCAAATAAAAACTTGTCCTATGCAACAACTAAAACACAATACCTTGCAGACAAATCCTGAATGCATAAAGTATTAGGCAGACTCAGAAAAGATGAATTCAGAGAAAATTAATCCATCAAGAACTATTAAACTTGTTTTTTAAAAAAATAATCATACTTTTGGCCATGGGCAGGGACATCCTCAGTTAGATCACGTTGCTTGAAGACCTACCCATCCTCACCTTGAATAGTTCCAGGGATGGGGCATCTACAACTCCTCTGGAAAACCAGTTCCAGTGTCTCACCATCCTCAGAGTAAAGCATTTCTTCCTTATGTCCAGTCTAAACCTACCCTTTTCCAGCTTAAAACTGCTGCCCCTTGTGCAGTTACTGCAGGCAGGTCTTCAGAAAAAAGTCTGTTTGACAAGATCTTGTCGTATATCTAAAAGCTCCCAGAGCCTTCTCTTCACCAGTTTGAACTACCCCAACTCTCTCAGCCCGTCTCCATACAAGATGTGTTTCAGCTCTCTGATCATTTTCACGGCCCTCTTCTGGACCAGCTCTAACAGATCCATATCTGTCTTCTACTGGGGATCCCAGCACAGGACACACTACTACGGATGGGGTCTCACAACAGTGGCAAAGAGGGAGAGGTTCACACCTCTTGAACTACTGGCCTTGCTTGTTTTCATGTAGACCAGGATACAATAGGCTTCCTGGGCTGCAAGTGTACATTGCCAGCACATATCCCATTTTCTGTCTACTAATATCCCCAAGGCTTTCTCCACAGAGATGCTCAATCCATTACTTTGTTACGCAATCTATACTGAGATTAGGGATTGCCTCATCACAGGACCTTTTATTTGGCCTTGCTGAAGTACCATGAAGTTCAAGTTTGCCCACTTCTTAAGCCTGCTAGACCCCTCTGGATGGTATCCTTCCCCTCAGGCACACCAACTGCACCACTCATTTTGGTGACATCTGCAAATTTACCAAGGGGTGCACAGAATCTCACAACATCATTAATAAAGATACTGACCACACTGGTCCCAGTACGGGCCCCTGAGGGACATCATTGATTACTGATCTATATTTGGAGATCGAGTCATTGATGGCAACTCTGAACGTGCCCATCCAGCCACTTTCCTATCATCCATAAAATCCATGTCTCCAAGGCCACTATGAGGGACTATGTCAAAAACCCTTACAATAAATCATGGCAGATGAAGTAGATTATTATCAGCAGCTCTTCCTTTACTTAATGATACAGTCACTCCATCACAGAAGGCCACAGGATTAATCAGGCATGATTTGCCCTCTGTGAAGCATGTTTGGTGTATATTTGGGACAACATGCTGGCTGTCTCTAACCACCTCTGTACCCGTATGCCTGGACATAGCTGGCAGGAGGTGTGTTCCATACTAGATCATACCAGACACAGAGATGAGGATGGTTGGTAGTTCTCAGGGGCCTACTTATTACCTTTCTAAAAATCAGTGTGATGTTTCTCTTTTTCCAGTCATTGACTGATATACAGGTAATCTAAACCATTTTTTTTCCTGTTTAAAGAATTGGGTAGAATGCTTCAAAGGCCTCACCAAACTTTGACCCAGAATGATAGTCACGTCTAAACAATATATTGAGCCTTTGAACTGCAAGTCTAAAACTAGTGACTGTCACACAAGAAGAGTTAATAAAGAGAGAAAGGGAAGGCGTGAAGACAGGCTGAAGCTGGATGCAAACAAGTGGGAAAATACACAAGATATCAGGAGACCTCAAGGTACTACACAAATTGTATAACTACAGTCATAGCGACGTGACAGTATCTGGCCAAAGAGAGAA
Organism: Zosterops lateralis; assembly: GCF_965231275.1. NCBI lineage: Eukaryota > Metazoa > Chordata > Aves > Passeriformes > Zosteropidae > Zosterops > Zosterops lateralis. The sequence goes on along the minus strand of NC_139762.1, from coordinate 32,708,472 downwards.
ACGCCTTAGTAGCTCACATTACTACACAGCATGAAACAGAATGACAAGGCTCATTATATTATTTAAGTACCCCAATAAGAACACTTGGCATTGGATTTCATTGTCATTAAGAACTATTTTGGAGCCCACTGCACACCCCTATAAAAGACTTAAAAACTCTCCAGCTTTACTATTGCCAGGCAACAGACTGTTCCACTGAACAGAAGTCATTGCTCCAGGTTATTTTGGGTGGATGAACTCCAAATTCCCCGTAATTCAGGCCATGTCACCACTAATCTTCAAGAAAAAGGCTTGAACTTGTGTTGCAAGATGATGGAATCTGATGACTTTTGTTCAAAACAAGTAAAAAATCTTGGAATAAGCATACATAAAATACAAATAATATTTTTCACTATTTTAAAACAAAATCATCTAATTCACTTTTGTATGGGGCAAACATCTCCATCATCATGTAAGAAAATTACTCTAAGATGTATAATTAAGGTAGATATGAGTTTGATCTATTACTTTTTTTTCTCATAACAAAGGGGAAATTTTTCTGAAGGATAAAACAAAACAACCCCAACAAAAATCCCCAAATAAACCAGAAAATCCCTCCCCCCCAAAAAAAAAAAAAAAAAAAAAAAAAAAAAAAAAAAAAAAAGAGAGAGAGAGAGAAAACCACCAAAACCGACCAACCAGACAAAACAACTCAGCCTACAAAAAGGAAAAATTTTACAAACTGTATTTTTCTTAGAATCAACTAGTACTAAAATCAGTTCCTTTCACATAGTCCCTTACAGTGTCAATTAACACATCTAGACAAAATGACGGACCTGAAAATAAGCTTTAAAAAGGCAAAAAAGGGGCTGGTGACAGGAATCCTTTCAACTTGCATCTGCAACTCTCACAACAGAAGCCTTAAAAAAAGGCAAGGGTACTCTGTAATATCTGTTTTTCCCCAAAAACACAAAGGCTAAATTCAGGAAGTTGCCACCTATAACATTCCAGGCTATCCCCTTCCACAGGGAACCATGTGCAAAATGAAAACTGTCAGAGCAGAGAAGAAATACTTAGTGTAGAACTATTTTGGTAAAAGGCTATGACAGGTACTGATCTCATAGCAGGACAGGTATTAATAGATCCCTGAATGCTCAAGCAACCACAGTGGGTTTTTATGTAGCCCATTGTTTGTCTACCTCTTGAATAAACAACTGCTTAAAGACCTGGTTTTAATGCTCAGAAACTTAACTGGATTAGAATATTAAAACTTTCTTCTGTACATTTAATTACACTTTGACTGACACTTTGTACACTTAAATAAAATTTTATGGAATCACAGATTGGTGTAGACTTTGAGGGACCTCTGGAGAGCAGCTGGTCCCATCACTCTGCTCAAGCAGGGCCATCTACAGAAAGTTGTCCAGGATCATGTCCAGACAGCTTCTGAAGATCTCCAAAGATGGAGAGTCTGCAACTTCTCTGGGCAACCTGTGTCAGTACTCAGTCACTCTCACAGTGAAAAAAAAAATCATTTTCATCACTGACACTGAAATTTTTCATCATGCCAGAAAGTGAAAGAGTGTGAGAACTTCTCTCCTTTGCCCTGCTTTTTGACCACATGCAACATCTAACCCTAAGTATGGTACTTACCAGGCTCAGTTTTTGACTTTTTAACTGAAAAACACAACAGAAAACCCAAACACACTTATACATCCTGCTAGGTTTACAGTAGGCTTAATGGTTGGTTAGGTGTACAGTAGACCAAGGTTATTTATGAAAGGCAGACTAAAATATAGTATTTATTAGAAGATTTTAATGTTTTTCTTCCCAATGTGAAATTCTACTCTTTTGGAATTTAGAATCCACTCAACAAAACAACAACAACAACAAAACCCCAACAAAAACTATAACACCCGCCATTTCTCAAAATTTTCTATAAATTAACAATTCTGTTATAATTTTAAACGAAGTATTTTTCTGCTTTACTATTTCATTTACTACTGAAAAACTAAAGAAAAAAGTGCTTAAATATCTCACTGCAGAAATAATGACTGTTCACGGAACAGAAACATGACACAAATGCAAAACCAGTTATTTATTGTGATTTTTTTGATTGTGATTTTTAATTTCTTTTTTCCTAGAAACTCAGCTGGCTTGATTGAAGGGGTTTGAGTGAAAGACAAAATAACTTGCATGGGATGAGTTCTTCACTCAGCCTTCTCCTTAAAATTTTCTGGACACCCTCCATACGGATTGCTTCTAACACCTACTTCTACTGCTCATTTGTGGCAAATGATCTACTTGTGGAGAGTTCAGCTTATTTTCAAGACACTTCACACTGGCAAGCTCAGGTACTGCAGAAAAGAAATACCAGTCTGCAGGTATTGAGGTAGCTGAGCTGTTTGTTTTTCAAAGGGTTTCCTGTAATGTTGCCTGGGAATAACAAAAAAAAGCCATTTCAAATAAACCTGAAGAAGTCAACAGCCCTGATCAAGTCAGTTTATTCTATTTAGCTGGCAAGAAAAGTTTAGATCTTAGCATGTTTGTAATTTTCTATTTCATAACCATTCTTTCCTTGGAATCTTAATACAGCATTAAGGACTCCACATCATGTTCATTACTTTCCTTTCCATTCTACCAAAGGTCTCCCATTTCCAGAGTGTAGAATCAGGAAGTTTCATAGGACAGAAGCAGAGATAGGTAAGAGGAGGAAATTACAACTAATCTCTTGCATTCACAAAGCTTGTTCTTTCTCCGTAAATCAAGTCCGGGGGAAGAAATAGTACTTTATTGACAAATGAAAGGAAAAAATGTCAGAATATGTACAGGGGTGGGGCACCTCTTCTATGGGGAAAAGCTGACAGAAATGGGGCTGTCCAGTCTGAAGAAAAGAAGGCTCTGAGGAGACCTTACAGCACCTTCTAATACATAAGGGGCTACAAGAGACTCGAAGAGGAATTTTCTACAAGGACATGGAGTGATATGACAGTGGGGAATGGCCTTAACGTGAAAGAGGGTAGGTGTAGATTAGACATAAGAAAAGGGGTTTTTTACAATGAGGGTGGCAAAATACTGGAACAAATAGCCCAGAGAGGTGGTGGATGCCCCATCCCCAGAAACACTCAAGGCCAGGTTGGATGGGGTCTGAGCAACCTGATCTGGTTAAGATGTCCCTGATAATTGCAGAGGGGTTGAGCTACATGACCTTTAAAGGTTCTTTTCAGTCCAAACTATTCTATGTTTCTATGATTCACTGCTGCCAAAAAATTATGGAAACAGCTCTAAGACCTGTCGGGAGCAGGGCGGGAGAGAGTGGGCACAATGAAGAGGAATTCAATGGTCACAAAATGTAGTCTAGTTAACATACAAACACTGTATGACTAAAGCTTGGCTTGTCCAGGACCATACTTGTGATTCATTGCCCTTCTTTCATCCTCAAGTTACCAACCTGAATTCCTTTATTTTCCAAAAGACATCATAAGCAAGCACAGGTAGGGTCAATATAACCTACAGAAATGATATTCAGAATCTCTTGCTCTAACACCTGCTAGTATGTACACCATTAATAAGCAGAGAAAAAACCTACATGCAGAAAGGTTTCTCCAGCACCTCAAAATCCAGATTGCTCCCAAAGCAGACTTCCTACGGAGTCCCCTACCAAAGCAGACTTCTTGTCTAAGAAAACTGTCAACCAGCACCTTCCCATCAAGAAAAGTGTTCCAAGGTAAAAAGGACTGCAGCTGCTCAGCTACAGGTAACCAAAACTTCTCTTTGAACCATTACAACTGAACACAAAGTCAAGATTTTACTTCTGATTACCCAGATTAACACCTGCGTGACACTCTTTAAACAAGTCAGGTTTAGTTCATCTAACTCAGGTCTTAGTATTTCAACATGCCATTCTGTGCTGAGAAGTACCATAGTAGATTAAATTCTCAATAGCAAATTTCTTATTACTAAACTATGTTAGTAATTATGTCTCCTCAAAAACATTTCAATTAAAGAGAACAACCTTTTGCCCAGTTAAACATCCATCACCATATGATTATAAAAAGCCAAGCCAATTTTATAGTAGTAAACTGCGCCTATAGTCAGGCTGTTGTTGAGAAGAGTTTATTGTAACTACAATAGAAGACTTCTACTTCTATGACATAAACCCAAGCATAGGTAAGTAGTTATCAAGCTGACAAAGAGAACTCCTACCTAAATCAAGTTTTATCTGAAACATTAAAAGTCAGCATATTTTACAAAAAGAGTTGTCCTTGTGGGACACTGCAGACCTTGCACAGAGTTTACCATAAAACTAAGCTCAGCTGAGCTTAGAGCTAGAGCCTTTTAATAGCTCCTTTCCCAACTATTAGATCAGCATAACCAAACAGGCATTTCATAGTACATATCAAAAGTTCAGCAGCAAATACTGAAGTACAGTTGTTTTTGTCTTTTTATTTTTAAAGCAAGCCACAGAAACTATGTGCAAGCACATCTGATTCCACCCAATCTCTTTGCAGAACTCAAACTTTTAGTGGAACAACTTGAGCTAGTGCACCAGGCAATGAGTAGTTCCATATAAATACATGCCAGGACACAAGGTATCCCAGCTCACATATTGTCACTTCTCATTCTACATACCCCAAAAGGAGATTAGGAATGCTGCCTGGTTGGAAAAAGCTTTTTTGTGTTGTTTTTCAAACATATCAAAGCTCTAGCAGTAAAGTCTCATGTTCATTTCTGGAGCCTACATGTCTTCAGTAAGATGGAGGACAGAATATAAGTACAGTTTATCAAATACAAACAGTTCATTCAACTGACGCAACTGGTAATATTATTTCAATGTTTAGCAAAAAGGTCAGTTGTTTTAAAATCTGAATTTTCGTGATAAGTGTAAGATAGTTAATGGTTTAATGTTCATTACAGAAAAGTCTGAAGAAAGAGTGTTAATCTAAAATCATATGGTATTCTTGTAACATTTAAAACAAACAAACAAAAAATACCTCAGCAAACCAATGCCACAATCAACCACCACAAACGAAACAAAACAAAAACCCGACAAACAAGCAAAACGCCAAAACTTTGTCAGACCACTCACCTGCAACGCTGGTAATGGTAACAGGAACTCCTTGAACTTGAACACCTGCAGCACTCAGGTTGGCAACACTTACTGTTTGAAGATTAGGTACTGAAGCAAGCTGGGCAGCATTCAGAGTGATGGGGGTACCAGCAACAGCCACGGGAGCAATTTGGGCAATAGTTGTGCCACCACTTGAAGACACAGGGGTAATGGTTAGTTGTTGGGGTAACCCAGCATTTTGAACTTGCAGATTTGAAAGGCTTTGCAAATTCTGAACCTGCACAGTTTGCCAGCTGATCTGTCCTGACGGTGTTAAAGTTGGAGCCCTGATGAGCACCTGAGTTGGGCTCACGGCCTGCAGCTGAACATTCTGCAAAGGCTGCTGCTGGATGGTCTGTATAGTCTGCCCTGACTGGAGCTGAAATGACTGTGGAGGAATGGCCTGAATAATCTGCTGTTGGGGCTGCTGGATCTGTATCTGCTGCAGAATAGGCTGACCTACGATCTGGACCTGTTGAAGAGAGCCTGACTGATCCTGGACATTCTGTAGTCCATTGGACTGAAGCTGACTGGAGCTCTGGGCTTCAGAGTCTGTAGCAGTTGTTTGAGGTTCTTCAGTCGCCTGCTCTGAACTGCTGCTGCCTGTTGTGCTTGTGTATTGGCCTGTTTCTGCAGAGCTTACCAGTGTGTCACTGCTAGTCAGAGATGTTGAGGCAGTGGTTGTAGCCGTGGAAGATGAGGAAGGAGAGTCTGGCATGGTACTACCAGAAGCGGAAGTGACAGGTGTAGACGCCAGCTGATTTCCATTAGAAACTCCACTCTCAGTAGACTGGCCAACTTGGCCCGAACTTCCTCCAGTGGCAACGTTGTTAATCACAGGCAAAGCCAGGGTTACCCCACCAATGTTTATAGGTAGAGTTGTTACAACTTGTGCCTGAGTACCAGGAATAGTTTGCAGTTGCAGTGGTATGGAAACACCAGGCCTAATTTGGACTGGAACTGTCTGATTTGCTAGGTTTTGAGCAACAACATTTCCCGAAGCTGTCCTGTTTGCAGTTGTGAGGATAGCTTGATTATTCCCTGCAGGAATAAGCTGAATTTGACCCTGTATGTCTTGTAGACCAGTAGCATTGGATGGATTGATTTGACCTTCCGTTGTCTGAATCTGTGGAATCACTTGGTACTGGACACTACCGCCTGGATTCTGCACTTGAATGACTTGGAATTGTCCCGGGGTCGTTGTAGAAGAATTGCCCGATTTGGTTTTTGAAGGAGATGCACTTCCATTGTTACTGCTGGAGGGACTTCCTGCGCTTGAGGCAACAGAAGACCCTTGTTGAGCAACATTATTTTCTTTTGAAGCAGAGGGAGCAGCGGCAACGAGCTGCCAAGCATTTCCAGCAAGCTGAGTTGTTACCAATTCCAACTGCTGTGGCTGATTCTGAAGCTGCACCAAACCTTGATTTGGGTCTATAATAATCTGCTGCTGTCCAGTTCCTTGATTCTCACCAGGAGTTCCTATTTTGCTGCAAGTGGCTGCTAGCAAAGCGAGAGGTGAAGGCTGAGAATCCTATCCATAAAAAAAGAAAACAAAAAGAATTCAGGAGAAGAGTGCAAGTACAAACCATCAAAAGTCAGCATTAAGGTTTGCACAGGAAGCTTAAAAAAAAAAGTGCTTCTGCATAGAGCCAAATGATACAGCTCTGAATAAGGAAGTATGAACTGCTGTAAATAATCTTTAAACATAGTGCTCTTAAAAGTCCCTAATTATCAATTACTATGTCACAGCCAAGACCTCAACTGCATCATCAATTTAGTCTTTCCCCCCGACGATAAAATAAAGAAAAAAATTAAAAAATGCTTCTATTACACGGAAAGCAGCTGATCGCTGCAAAATGCAATCGAATAAACATGTCCAGGCAGTAAAAACATTGCACCCAACCGTGTTTCATCCAACCCAAAGAAAGATGCTCAGAGCAGGAAATGCTGTTAGCTGAACACTTAATTTTAAATGCTAATAATCTGGGCACTTCCCTATTCGGGTGTGTGTTCTTTACCTGTGAGCCTCCAGTTTTCCCTTTTTTATTATTATTGTTGTTATTCTCTGCCTCGGGAGATTTCTCTCCCTCTGTGGGCATAGTTTCCTCCTTCTTTTGATCTGCAAAAATATCAAGTGTAACAGGTTAATTATTCACCTTCATTTATATAATAACAAAACCTAAAAGCATATCCTTTTCGGTTCCCGGATTGTCGCTTTTGCCTCTTCATAAAAACAACAGTACAAATCATTATTACAAAAGAACGAGTCCTAAGAAACGTGGTTTGAAACCCAACCCATGGGGGCTGGAGAGTTAACACCCAGAAAGGGGAGGTTTGGTTTCCTCTCCCAGAGACAGCAGGAAAAAACCACCCACAACCCTCCTCCTCCTCCTGCCCCCTAAAGCATCGACGGCCACTGAGTGGCCGCCGATGCTTTAGGGGGCAGGAGGAGGGTTGTGCATGGGAGGGAAAGAGGGAGGAAAAGAGGAATGAAGGAGGGAAGGATGTGCACAGGAGGGAGGGTTAGCGAAGAAAGGGGGAATGGAGGAGGGAGGTACGGAGGAGGCGAGCCGGAGGGGCAGGCAGGAGAGGAAGAGAAGAAAGGGCGCATAAGGAAGCGGCACGGATGGGCGGAGGGGCAACGAGAGAAGAGCGGGGTAAGAAGGGGTAAAACAGAGGGAAGAAAAGGGGGACCCGGGAAGGCGGGATAGAGGGGGGATGAAGGGTGGAGGGAGGAGCGGAGGGAGGGAGGGGTGTGCACAGGAGGGAGAGAGGGAGGGGGTTACATACCGCTCATCCCGCATTAATGCCCCGCTGAGGCGCCGCTCTAGGGGGGAGGAGAAGGAGGAGGAGGAGGCGGAGGGTGGGGTGGGGGTAGCGGGGAGAAGGCCGGTCGCAGCCGGAGCTGGGAGGAGCGGGACGGCCTATTTTTCCACGAATGGCCGCCGCTGGGCTGTGGCGTAGCTGCCTCTCTCTCCGCCCGCCGCCGCCGCCGGCCTCAGCCCGCCGCCTTGAGTGACAGCCGAGGGCCGGGGTGGGCGGCGCGGGGGCGGGGCCCGCCGGGACCCCAACGACGCCCACTGAGCAGGAAACCGAGCCCAGCCGCCGGCCCCTCGGTCGCCCCGCTCCGCCTCAGCCCGGCTCCCCACGCCGCAGGCACAGGGGGCGGGCCGGGGGCGGGCCGTGGACCAGGGCCCTGGGCCTCCTCCTCCTTCTCCGTCTCCTCCCGGTCCCCTGCCCGTCCGCGCCGCGCGGGAGGGGGCGTGGCCGCCGAGGCGCGCGCTCCGCGGGGGCGGAGACGTGCGGGCGGCCTGGGCTTCCGCGCTCGCGCCGCTGGCTTGACAGCGGCGGGCGGAGGGGCGGGCGGGGGGCGGAGCCTCGGCCGGGGCGGGGCGGGGCCCGGCCGAGCCTTCAGCTCCGGGTCCCGCCGCGGCTCGGGCCGATGATGGACGGCGCGCGCGCCCCGCTCGCCAGCGAATCCGGCGAGGGGGCGGGCGGGGCCGCGCGCGGCCGCCGGCCAACCCGGTGGCGCCCGCACGCCTCGCGCGCTCGTAACTGACAGCGCGCGGGAAGACCCCGAGGCGCCGCTTCCCCTGAGGTGCGGCCCCCGCGCCCGCTTCCCCGGCTGTCCGGGAAGCGGGGAGGAGAGACGCCTGCGGCTTCCATACGGGAGCCGGGCCTATTCGCTCGGCCGCCTCTGTCCTCCTTTGTAACCGCCTCCCGCGCCAGCCCTCTGCCTGCGGGCGGGGGAAGGGTGGCTCGGGGATGGCGTCCACACCTGCTGCGTGGAGGCGGGAACTGCTTCCTCTCTCCCCATTGGCTCGGCCGCAGCGGCGGGCACGCCTGGCACGCCGGGATATGTAGTTTTGGGGTGGCGGTGGCGACGAGCGCGCATGCGCGGTGGCGGTTCCCGGCAGGTGCCTCCGGCGCGGTTCGGGGCGGGTCAGCCCTGAGGTGTCAGTGCTCAGACTCGCTGCAGATTCCCAAAGCGGGAATCAGCCCCCAGCACGCTATGCTGGACTAGGCTGGTTCTTGTTGGACTAAAACCAGATGAATTACCGTGGTGCTGTTGTTTCCCCCCGATGCTTGTGCCGCTGTTCCCTGCGGCTTCGGCCCCGCTCAGCCTTACTGGTTTGGAGTGATAGCTGGGCAGGCCAAAGCTGGTCGTGGCAGCTACGTGGTGCAAGATATATTAGATCTACAATGATGGCCTCCATGGCAAAGCCTGTTAGCCTTATTAAGATTTGGAAAATGTTGGTGCACGTGTGCAAATTTTGTTAGTTTAAATTTTCTATACTATGTGCCCAAGTTATTTGTCAAAGTGCAAAATCACCAGCCTCCATGGTGATTAATGGCATGGAGCATCTCTCTTATGAGAGAAAGCTGAGAGATTTGGGTTTTTTCATCCTGGAAAAGAGAAGACTTAATGTTTAACCTTTTTGCAGCCTTCCAGTACCTAAAGAGCGCCTACGAGGAGGATGGAGAGAGACTATTTGTAAGAGCTATTTGTAGTGATAGGATGGTGGGGGAATGTCTTCAGTCTGAGAGTAGGTTTAAATTAGATACTAGGAAAAAATTCTTTACTGTGGAGGGAGTGAGACACTGGAACAGGTTGCCCAGAGCAGTTGTGGATGCTCCATCCCTGGAAGTGTTTAAGGGTAGGCTGGATGGAGTTCTGAGCAACCTGACCTAGTGGACCCTTACATGGCAGAAGGGTTGGAACTAGATGATCTTTAAGTTCCCTCCCTATGCAGACCATTCTATGATTCTATGATAAGTCAAAGATGAAAGTGCCAAAGCAGTTCTTTACCAGCTATTCAACAGTTTCATCCTTCAAAGGGAGGAGGCCACCCTCCCCTCAATCTCTACTCCAGGCCTCCAAGAAGCCCTCTGGAAGAGAGGAAATGTAGAAATACCATTGTAGAGTAAGAAATTGATAGACATAAACATGGTACAGGCTTCTTTCCAGACATTGTACAGACAGAAAACACAGGTCACAACTAGAAAATGACAGTATAGAAAAGTCTGGGTGGGAGGGACCCAAGGATCATCAAATCCAACTCAAGTGTTACGTTGTCATAGCAGTGAATGAATGATGTTTGTCCCTACTAAGAACACAATACAGCCATGCTCTGAATGTCTGCTCTGTTACTTTGTATTGTAATAGTGAGACACCAGAACAGAACAACTGTTGGGCCAAAGGAACTTCCTTCACAGGAAGTTTTTGATAAGTTAGGATGTGCCTGTGCCAGGCTGGTCTGGGAGTATTTGATTCCACCTCAGTACAGAGCTAGACAGTGTAATTTTCTGAACTCCATCACAACTCTGTAGTTCTAAAGGTTTCTGTTTTCTAAGGAGACAATTTTCATGTGTGTCAGTCACTGTGGTGTGGTTTTATCCCCAGAGCATTGCTCCATACTTTGAAAAGGCTATCCGTTTACCCACTGTAGTAGTAAAAATTAAAAATTACGTTCCTGACAACATTTCCTGACAACAAACCAAAGAAAGGTACACAGAAAAGGTACCACATGTAACATAGTTAAGATTGCTTCTTCTGTACTTTGTACAGCGTAAATGTATCTTCACTTCTTGCTCCCCTAAACTGTCCAGCCCAATTGTTGTGAACTGGAACTCGAAGGACATACCACTATTGTGCTTTTAGAGAACACAATTAAAGCTTCCTTATCTATAGATTTGAGGAATCTATAAATTCCTCAAAACTGCTTTAATTCCTGCTCCATCTACATGACTTTTTTTTTTGTTTGTTTGTTTCACAGCAACAACAGTTGGGAAGGAATCATGACCCTACAAATGCTGAATTATTTGTGTTCAGATAAGCAGGTAGTAGTAGCTCACAGTTTACAGCTCAGCCAAATCCCAGTGCTTCCTGGTCAGCACCAGGGAGCAGCAAGAGTAGGGCCTCCCCCTTAGAGTGTCCACTGCTAAGGCAAGGCAGTACCCTCCTGGCCAAGGCACCATCCCTTACATCCAAGCAGGTCTGAGGGACTGACAGGACCTGCTGGTGATCCAGTGGTCAGCAGATGAGCAGGAGTCTGGGCCAACTTCACCACGGGGCCAAGGCTGAGCTCCATGAGAGCTCCAGCCCCCTGGGCAGTGTGTGGGAGTGTATGGTCAGGCTGTTCAGAGCATCACAGATTTCCTGTGCACTCAGCTCAGGAAAGCAGAGTATGGGGCACCTCCTGAAGGAGGGAATGTATGAAGAACAGGCAAATATGCTATCAAGGTCACTCTCCTTTTTTTTTAGTGAGAGACAGAGGTTTTAATCCCTTTGGAGGCTTTTAAAATTTTACTGGATTTCCCTCTGAGTCTGTAGGTACAGTGCTTTTGAAAAATTTACTCTAGGGTACAAAGAGTAGAATCTGTCTCAACTCAGCAAGTGATTGAAGTGACAGATAAAAGATGGTGGTGGTGTAGGTGGTTTCAGTAGGGGCACCATGATTTTCATTTTTTATTTTTACCATCCATAGTTATTCCTATACCACCTACTCTTTCCCAAATTCCAAATGTCACTTTTGCTCAAATTCTTTCTGCCAGCTTAGGGTTTCTGAGTCTGCCCCTTTCAGTGTTGTTCCCACATGAACCAGTACCTTCCCTTTGCACCCTGACACTGGTTGTTCTCTGTGGGTTTTGATTGAAGTCAGCAGTAGTTACCTGTTGACTTACATGAAAGAAAGATCAGGTCTGAGAATGTATGTCTGTTGGCACAGGAATCCCAACTGCTAATGGGGACCTATGAAAGTAAATTTAAAAAAAAAAAAAAAAAAAAAAAAAGGCTATCATCACTGCTTTCTTTCAGGCTCAGGACTTTAGAAGTGTGTTGTCACCCAGGAAAAGAGCACAGCATGGAAATGTGTGGGTGAACGGAGACCCACTGAAATATGAGGTTCCTGGCAAGATGTAGCTCAGGCATAGTATCACATGAGGGTGGCTGGTTTGCACAACAGCCACCAAACTAAGAAAATCAGCTTAATTCTGAGTCTCTATTGCTTTGTGTCTCTCACAGTGTGTATATATTTTAACTACAAAGAGCTTAGCTTCTTGTTTTTGATACTTTAATTATCCTTTCTCTCTATCCATATGTGCAATTTTCTGTTTCTCTTGTCAGTTCTTCTATGTTTTGTTCCTGTTTTCCTAATATTTTCATTTTCTTTTTTTCCCCAACTTTTTCCAGTGTGAATTTATTTCCATGGGTCTTGCCTTTCCCATTACTTTTTGCTACTTTCTTTCGTTGTTCTAATAGCCACCCATTTTCCACCTCAAAGATATTCTCACCCCATTTCTGCGCCTGTATGTTACATTTTTTTTCTTTTTTCTCCCCCTTTTTAAGCTCCCAAACTCTCTTCTTTATCACTTCTGACTTGCTCTTTAAGCTGTCTTTAGTGTTCATTGATTTTTCACCTAACACACTGACTGATATTTTTAAACCTTTTTAGGCATGACTCTCTAGAGCACAGTGGGGCTTGAAATGCTGAACAGAACAACATCCAAATATCTTTACAAAGAAGAAAAAAAAAAAAAAAAAAAAAAAAAAAAAGAGGGGGCGTGAAGGAGGAGGGAAAGACAGTTGTCTGCGTGCTCCAGTTTCATTGGTTCCCTTCTCTACTCTCTGCCAGCACTCACACGGGCTGGCAGCTGCAAACGGCAGAGACAGTAATGACATGGTGGCTTCACAAAACTGTAAGTCCAGTTGTATTAGATTAAAAATGCTTCAGCCCTTAGACACAAGGTGATAAACTACTATAGGACCACACTGTTTGACTGAAGCTGGGGGTGATAGTGAGAATATTTATATAAACATATGAAGGAATAATTTTTGTCTGCCAGCATTGAGTAAGATCAAGTGTCAGTAACCATATTTCTGAATGAGGCTTATTTGCAGCCCAAAGAATCTTTTGCCAGTTCTTTCATGTTCCCTTTCTGCTCTTGGTGCTGCTTTGCCATGGAACTCCAATGTCTTCCAAGAAATATATACGGGTTTGGGTGCATATTTACTCTTATACTTCTGGTGGTTTTGTTGTAAATTGTCTCAACTGTATCAACAGCAACTTTGAAGAATTTGGTGATGGCCTAGCATTACTGATCAGACAGAGCCTGGACCAGAGCCACAGTGGAAATTGTTACTTGGCAAGCAAGCCCCTTCGGCATTGTTCCACGTGATCCCAAGTGAACCAAGCAAGAGGTGTTTGACCTACTTGGATTCTGTGGAAAACATCTGTTGACAACACCACGGGAGTTCAAGCAATGATTTCTTCAGTAGTATCCTCTCTTTGCAAATGCATCAGCCTGGGGAACCTCAGAGAGCACAAGACTGGATTAAGAATCCTGCCTTCAGAAAGACCAGTGGTGAAAATGAGTGCTTCAGTTCTGATGGCCATGGCCCTGGCCCTAACTTCTCCAGGCCTGAAACACAAAGCTGCTCTTCCTTGTACTGCATTCCTTCTCACTCAGCTGACATTCTCCTAGGATTTTCTGATGACATTACTGTGTTGCAGTTACAATGAGAAAGCAGGTATGTCTCAGGCGTTGTGACATCAGACATTGTGAACATGAGCTTTTAGCTTAGGAAGGGAAAGTGAAATCTACCTGGCATTATGCAAGACATCAGACTTTATTTCTTGTCACAGTAACAAGTGACAGCTGCAATCCAGGACTTCAGCATATCCAAGGACACGGTGTGGAAATTGACTGCAGGACATTCACTAATGAGCTTCCCCTAGTAGGTCAAAAATGTGTTTTTCCAACACCCAGAAACATGTAATCCAGCAGAGAGACGATCTGCATACCCTAAGGGAGCAATAATTCTTTTCTGTACACTTTTCTATGCCCAATCTATCACAAAAAAATTTTGATTTTAGTTTGAAAACTAAAATCAAATCTTGCCTGAAGTATGTTTGAACTCAAGGAGTTACTTGATTCTACTTGTCATTGCTATGAAGTATTTTTGGCTTCTCTCCTCCTGTCCCAAGCTTCTCTTAGGTGTAAGTTTGCAGACATCTTGCCTTCTTCTTTGTCCCAAGCCAGAGAGCCCGTGTTGGCTAAATATGTGACATACCCTACCATCATCAGGGCTAGATTAAGTAGGGAAGAAAAAACCTTAAGATGTAGTTCCTTCTGATTAGGAGATAGATATTCTTTAATATGAAAAAAAAAAAAAAAAAAAAGAATAAAAAAGTAGGAAAGGTACGAGTAGAACAAAATCTGACAGAAAATCAAGGATTTTTCTTTGAGGTGGACAAGTACACACAGCCAGCGACCACTTGAAAGTAATTAAATCAGTAACTGAAAAGGTCTTAGTGAAGATTGCCAATGGATGAGTTCATGAGCTTGACTGCCATGGTGCAGGCACAATCCCCTGTTGCTCTGATGGATTAATTTGTTGATTTCAGTGTGCTGGGAGCTTGAGGGATCATATTCTTCTTGTGTCAGCATGGCCAGGAGGAGCTGTGGGGCACTCAGATGCCACACAACTCCATGTATCACCTAACCCTGGCTTTGTCTTCTTTTATGATTAGTTACAAAGCTTGCAACACAGTGACTCCTTCCTTTTGATCTAGAGCATGGAGATCTGAACTCGTGGATGTGGTGGTTTAATCCCAGCCAGCAACTAAGTAACACACAGCTAATCGATCACTGCCTCCTGGCCCTGGTGGGATGGGGAGGAGAAACTTAGGGGTTTACATAAGAACAGTTTAATAATTAAAATCAAACATAAAACACTAAAGGTCAAACATAAAATAAAAGATAATAATAATAGTAATAATGAAAAGGTTGGCAACAAAGAGAGAGAGAACTAAAACTAAAACTCAAGAAAGACAAATGATGCACAATACAGTTGCTCACCACTTGTTGACCAACATTCAGTCCAAACCCGAGCAGCAATTGTCTCCTGTCAACTCCACCCAATTTATGTACTGGGCATTGTATTCCGTGGTATGGAATATCCCTTTGTCTAGTTTGTCCTGGCTGTGCTCCTTTCTGGCTTCTTGTGTACCTGTTCACTAGCAAAGATTGGGAAACTGGAAAATCCTTGATTTAGAGTAATTATTTCTCAGCAGCACCCAAACCATCAGTATGTTATCAAATGCAAACCCCACGGTACTTTACCAGCTACTAGGAAAAAGAAAAATCACTCTATCTCAGCAGCAGCCAGGATAGCAGAGAGAATTTTTTCAGTAGCGGTGACCCTGATGCAGCTGAGGATGTATCCAAGTCTACTATCACTTCCTATCAAAATGGTTGTTTTAATTTCCTAAATAACCTGGCTTGCTGTTGATTTTCCAGTCCCAAAATGCTGCCAGGGCACTGAGATGGGGGAACTGTGCTTTGGGTCTCTGCATGACTAGTTATTTCCTCTACTTGCTAAATGACATGCTTACACACTAGTCTTCTCACAAACAAACAAACAAACAAACAAAAAAAGAGCTGAACTTATCATTAATATTGTACTCCCCACTCTAGAAATCTTTTTTTTTGCTGCTTAGCTGTCTCACCTGCATTTGCAGAACTCTTCTCATAGAGCCAGATTTGATGCTCAAAATGATCCTGTCTTTGTCATCATTGACAATATACAACTACATAGAAAGTCGTGTCTGATGTAACCAGCTTTGCAGTCTCATTTTATGTGGCCCTTTGTGTGCAGGAAACGCTTCTGCCTCAGGAAGTCTGCCTGCATCTGTGCTGCCACCAAAAGCACTGCTGCCCTGCCCGCATACATGTTTTTTGCTCAGTTCTTCTTCCAAAAATGGAGACACTGTGATGTCAGGTGTGGTAATAGGTCCAGAGCAGTTTAGTTTAGTTCAGTTTAAACTGTTCAAAGACAGAATCACAGAATATTCTGAGGTAGAAAGGACCCATCAGGATCATTGAGTCCAACTCGTGAACTCATGACCTCTCTCACCTATTTCTTGCAGTGAAACCAGGCTGGCAGTTTACAAAGTACCAGAGGATGGGAAAGTGGGTGAAGTTCAACCAGGATACTAGTTATCATGCCTGTAATACATATAGGCATAAACAGGATACCCTACGCTCTGTGTTATTTGCAATTTGTAATCCAAATTTTGTACATGGTACCAGTGATCCAGTTCTGCACAGGTCTTGTATTAATAAATGTAGATGAAAGCTACATGAGGTACATGTCAATTACAATGTTGGTTCTTGTTTGAGAAAATCAATGAATGTACCTGGAAATTCAAGTCTACAGGTACAGCCGATGGTGGGGGGAATGAGAGGTAGATTTTTTCCTCCTTGAACTCTAATAGAAAAGAAAACAGATGAAACAGCACATTCCATAGTCTCAAATATATTTTCTAATCTTGACTCTTCAATAGAATACAGTTTTACTTTCATGAAACTTCTGAGGAGATGGAACTGAGAACATGAGCCATAGACTCAATTTTTACCTAGCTCCAAGTCTCAGTGTATTTTATTGTAGAATAACTCTTGCAAAAGTACTCTAACAAGGGTCCAGATAGAAGTAAAATTGTAGTAATTGATAATTTCAAGTACTCAGGATTAATGGATAAAATATTGCTGAAGGATATAGCTAAGAGTAGCAAATTCTTGTTACCACAAAGGACTGCTTTAAGCAGTAGGTGGTTTTGCTGGTGCGCAAGGGACTTAGCCCTAAGTAACAAATGAGATCTGATTTAAGAAGTAATTACAGCTGACTCTCTCTGTCACAGTTACTGCAAGATAGTGAAGATTAGTGTAGTGATCTTAACTGTAGAATTGGTGTCCACAGGCATAAAACCATGAAATCTAAGGCAAAGTATTTTGGAAAATAAAATCCTTAAAATCAACATGGTAAATATTTAATTACACCATTGTATAGTGATTAGAAGAACAAACATACTGCATTAGATAGTTTATTTGAATAATAAATAAGCTTATAAAGAGTTAAAAGCAGCCCCCATGAAGCCAGGGGAAAGTGTCAAGAACAGTGTCATCTGAATTCTGTAGCTGATGGATGTGTCAGAGAGGTTCTGCGAGGAAATGTAAAATTCAAGTGGTCAGAAATAAATCAGAAAGAAGAAAAATATTTGGAATCAAAGACCTGCAGGCATCAAAAGATGCATTAAGCTGTCTTGAGAGAGCGATTAAAGTCAACAAGAGATCTAACCTCTGCAGATGTTACTGTTTAAAATGAGAGACCACCAAGGCATGAATTTCTGAAAGGCAAGTCACTGTCAGAAACAGTCATGAAAATATTTAGTCCTATAAAAAATAGCAAATTTAAGTTACAACTTTCTGTTTCTTTGGGACTGTAACCAAAGTATCAAGAATGAAAATCCAGCAGGATCAACTCTTTGCCTCTTTCTCAAAGGAATGGAGAAACTCTGATGAGTATTTTTTCTAACCTCTTCTTAGAAAGTTGAATGGTAGAGTTCATACTTTAGCTTTTGGAGACCTATTTCTGTCTGTAGCTATCCCTAGAGTCAGAAGATTTTCCTGTTTTATCCTAAACCTTTCCAGCTGCAATTAAAGGCAGCAAAGTTCTGTCATGCCTTCAGTGTCATGAAACACAATCATGAAGTGGGATCCCTGCTTTTCATAGTTTTCTACATATTGGAATGTTGAGATATCACCTCCACACCTGCCATCAGGCTTTAAGTTTAGAGCAAATATTACCTCTCCCATTTTTCAATCCTTTTCCATATTTTAAACCATTTTAAAAGGTACTCTTCTTTATATACTATTGTATTAAATGACTGCAAACTGAGACTTTTGAAAGATGAGTTAAGAAAAACAATTACTAATCCTGTCTCACATGTGACACATCTGTGAGAATGTCCCAGGATGAGTTTTTCTGTTTTTCCATTAGCATGGTATCGTGGATTCTATTCAATTTGTCGTTTATTCTAACAGCCAGGTATCTTTCTACAGTGCTGTTAGTATTCTCAATTTTGTATTTATGCATTTGATTTTTTTCTAACCTCCATATCGTACTTGGTCTTTGTATTTATTGAGTTTCATTTTATTGACTACAGACCATTTCTCCCATTTCTCAAAGTAATTTTGAATTTTAATCCTTCAGCTGCTTTGCACCCATTATTCATGTATATACAAAATAAATATATTTATTTTGGGTGTGCTCTCCATTTCATCAACCAAGTAATAAGTGAAAATTTTGCATTGGATCAGATTTTGGCCAGACCCTAGGAGAATTCTGTATTATATATCTCTTTTTTGTTTGAAAACAAAACACAAATAAGTCTAGGAGTATTTTCTGCAAGTAATTATGCACCTATTGTATGCAGCAAGTTAGCCCAGAACAGAATGTTTTTGTACCCTGTTAATGAGAATGTCAAGTAAGGTAGTGCCCAAAGATTCCTGTAAGTCAATACACACCTCTTCTGCTGCCTTTTTTGCTATGAGCCAGATAATCTATTAAAGAAAGAAAACACAGCAGTTTATCAAACTTTTTTTTGCAACAAATCTTCCCTGCCTGTTTCTTTTTCACTGACCCTCCAGGTGCTTTAAAAGTGTCAATTTCATAATTTATTAGAGTATTGTTCTTGATGTTGAAATAATGTTGACTGCTGATTTTTTCCTTTCTGAAGATGATATTTTATTCTCCTCTATTCAGACTACCCGTTGTTCAAGAATTCTTGAAAACAGTGATGGCAATACAGTGTTATAAATGTTTTAATTCTAGGACCACTTCACAGAAAATATCTGAGGTAAATATTTAGATACTGTGTGAACATAAAAATTGTGTCTCTGTTCTCAATATTTGACACTTGCTTCAAAAGGGGAAAATTAAGGGAACACTTTTAAAGACAAAATTTGCAAGACAGAAAATAAAATAACTTTTCAGAAAGAAAATTGTATAACTAGTTTGTTAATATACTTTGCAGCTTTAAGATACTTTTCCTTCTAAATATTACTGAAGCTAATCAGAAGAAGCTAGTTAGATACTTACTAATTTTCTCTATCTGAACTACATTATAATAAATTAATGGTTGCCAAATTGCTTCTTTGAAATAACTCAGTGGCGAAAAGAATTAAAATGTGAACAAAAAAAAGAATATAGGTAGTGAGATATAGACATATTGAAATACACTGGTTTTTTATCAATTTTATCCATTTTTATCCATTTGTCCATTTTTATCCCCTTGCCCCTCAATTTTTTCTCTTTTACTCCTCCCCAAATCCCCTAAACATCCCCCTTTTCCTGCCTCTAGATCCTCCCCTAAACATTATGTAGTAAATCCTGTACAACTTGAAAATGCTTTTCTCCTACACTGAAGGGGATCTAAGAGAGTTACTTGCTTGCAGCACCTTGTCATGTTAACTTTTCCACCTGGACACTGGGTCCCTGCTGGGACAGTCCCAGGGAGGGGCCTGAATATAGTGTTTGTTTCTTGGTAGTCCTTGGTTCAGGTTGTGGTGTGGTCAGCAGGACCACAGGGCAGGTTGTCCCCTTGTACTCAGCACTGTTGAGGCCACACCTCGAATCCTGTGTTCAGTTTTGGGCCCCTCACTACACAAAAGACATTGAGGTGCTGGAGAGTGTCCAGAGAAGGACAATGGAGCTGGAGAAGGGTCCGGAGTGCATTTCCTAAGAGGGACCTGGGGTAGCTTGGGAGGAACCTTACTCCTCTATACAACTGCCTGAGAGGAGGCTGCAGCCAGGTGGAGTTCAGCCTCTCTTCCCAGCTATCCTGGAATAAGACATGATAAAAAGTCCTCAAGTTGCACCAGGGAAAGTTTAGATTGAATATGAAGAAAAATTTCTTTGCTGAAAGGGTTGCCAAGCTTGTAAACAGGCTGCCCAAGGAAGTGGTGGACCACCACCTGTGGAGGTATTTAAAAGACATGTAGATATGACACTTAAGGACATAGTTTAGTGGTGGACTTGTCAGTGTTGGATTAACAATTGGACTCAATGATTTTACAGATTTTTTTTCCGATGTAAATGTTTCTTTGATTGTATGATTCTAGGTTCCTGCCTGCCACTCTGCCTTCCTTGTACTCCTCTGGACTTGTGGAGATGCATCCTCAGTGGTCTGATGGCTTCTGTGATGGCTCTGAGGGTAACCTGACAGAGTGTAATTTGGGTTCCCCATCCTTCCACTGTCTCTGAGCATCTTTGTGGGTGTGCAGGTGAGCTTTATCACACAACTGAGTAACTCTTCTGCTACAGATGGCACTCACGATAATAATGAAAAAAACCTAACAAAAACCCAAGCCACACCTCTTCCACCAAATAGTTGTAACCTTTCAATTGTAACTGATTTTTGCTAATAAAATTTAAACTTCTCGGGAGGAAAACACCCATTTACTGTTGGCCTTGTTAATACAGGTACTTGATGCTATGGGTTGTGGGAGGTGATTACTGGAATCTGTCCCTTCTCATCCTATAAGAAAAAAATATCAGAAAAACAGTGAAGAAAATATGCCATTTTACATTGGTCATACTTTTATAGTTTCTTTAGTGGTTTCCTTTTTTACCTTGTTTTTGAGTTAAATTATGATGAAAATATAAGACGTGATTTCTTTTGTGTAAAGAGCTTCATGTAGATTGCCAAGACTCACTTCTAAAGAGTTAAAAGCCACATTATAAATCATAACAAAATTCTTCTCTTTTCATCAAGTTTCCGTTATTGTGTGAGGAAAAAAAAGGAAGTTGCTTTTGCATACTCCTTGGAATTATGTGGTGCTCAAGAAGCTGTTGCTAAGAGATTGCAGAGTTCAAGTTTTTCTTCTTATCAGAAGGATGTGGCCATGAAGCTCTCCATCTGCCTTAGAAGAACACCTTAATTTGTAGCTGTATATTTAAATTTATATTTTAGAGCACAGACACAGTGGCCTGGCATGAAAGACAGCTTTCACAGGCGGGCAGTTTATTGTACGTTGAAATAAGCCTCTCACAGAAGTAGACACAACCAATTTGACATCATGCAGCCCATTCATGTTAATCTTCAGATGAAGAACCACTAAAGAGTTTTAATGTCAGAGTTATGTCTCTTGTAACAGTTGATAACAGCTCTGCACTGGCTAGATGCCTTCTGCTGCTCTCTAAGCTGAACAGGAAATCTAATTAATCTCGTGGTTTCCTGATACTGGCAGTGACAAATGTATGAGTGCTGCTAAATTCAGTTGCTAGATAGTGAAAGATATCTTTGGGGTTTTTTTTTGTTTTGTTTTTTTTTTTTTTTTTTTTTTCCTACTATGAAATATTAAACTTGCCAAACAAATGACTAAAGGTCAACATAAAATATAATGTGGAAATTGTTTCTCTCTTTACCTACCTGAAAAATTAATAATTAAAACATAATTAAGAGAGAGAGAGAGAGAGAGAGAGAAAAGTTTTCTGGTTTAATGTACATATTTTACATATTAAAAATGGAAGATATTCTCACCGAAGTAACATCTGCCCTGAAGCTTCACAAGGGCACTTCACAGCTCTAGAATAAGTTCTGCTCTGGTGCTTAGCTGAGATGACTAAAGAGTATGAATGGCCTGCCAAATTCTTTGGGTACCGTTAAGTCTCCCTCTTTGGGAATGTATGCATTCAATCACTGTGGAGAGGAAGAGGCAGAAAACAGCCAGACAGTGGCTGCTGAAACCACACAGAGGTGCAGGTGAAATATTTGGCTATGAGGAGCTAAACTATTTTGTCAGTTAGGCAATAAATTTTATTCTAAGTGAAATTCCCTGGTCCACATTCCTATGCTAACTTGAGGTGTTTTTCCTGGTTCAAACAGAAAGTGAGAAGGGGAACAACTGAGATAACCAAAGTCAAACCTGACACTTTCTGTTCCATGTGATCATTAAATTGTGTAAAGTTCCTGCAGTCTCTGTAAAGCTGCGATAGCTGGCACAGCAAAGCAGGTAGCAGCTATAGAAGCAGAAAACTGGCACGCTGGAGCTTATGCCGGTCTGATCCCTTCTGCTATTCTGTATCACAGGACATATTGTGGATTCTTTATTTTCTATTTTTATATTAAAAATTATTCTTGTTTTGACAGAGTTTGTAATCTCCCTGTAAGTCTTTTTACTTACAGAAAGACTTCAGAAACATTTAACATCTGGGCTTTCTCTCAGTTTGCTTGTTCTTTACAATGCTTGTCTCAGAAAAGCCATGATCTTTCAAATCGTGGTGGTCTATACTGATCTCACTGGTCATTGCAGCACTAGTCATCAGCAAATGCAGTGCTGCACTAACTAATTAAAGTCTTCTGCGTTTGGCATTTTGTTGAATGTACTAATTCACAGCAATGTACTTACTTGTGCTGGGTTCATATGCAGCTGTGTTGCTTCACAACTGCCTTTATCCAATTTGAGAAGGTACACTTCCAAAAAGAATGACTCTTCTTCTAGCCCAGGTGTGCATCACCGTTGATTTTCTTGTGGTTGTTCCAGTGTGGCCATGCAGCAACTCAGAGAAACTCAACGCAGTGAGTTTCAGTCGCACAAAAAAAAGTCACACAAAAGATATTTTCTTAACTAAGCTGTTTCAGCAGCCTGTGGTGATGAGGCAGCGCAGTCCCAACACAAAGGGAAGGTGAGAAGATGTGGCCAGGCACAGGCTAGAATTGCACCTTTCAGCAGTAGTGGAGATCAGCTGTGAGAGGTGTGACACCATTCCTTTGCTGTGGGGTTAGCAGAGCATCTCTACACCGATTGTCTTTGCTTTCATGGGGCCTCTTTCTCTCTTTTGTAAGAGGCTCAGCCATGCTGTGAGACTGTGCTTGTATCACAGCTGGAAAGAGAAACATGCTGTTTGGACTCCTGAGTACCTTTGCTGGCAGCGTGACCCACATGAGCACCTTCTAGCTGTTACTTCAGCTTGGGTTTCAAGACAGACTCCACAGTTACCCACACTGGTTTTCAGCTTCAACCTGTGTATGGGGACAAGTCGGCTGATGTCAACATGGGAGGGAAAACCTAAGTAGGAAATGCAAACAGGAGCGATTAGTCTGACCTTAGGACACATGGGGAAGAGTTAGCTTAAGTTATACTTAGTGAACAAACAAGCCCAGGATGAGGAATGCCTCACAAGGACTCAAATGACCAGCAGCATCAAATATAAACTATTGGTTTCCTCACTGAATCCCAAACTCTTTGCTTTTTCTGCAACCTATCAGTCATTATCAAGCTCTGAAGGTATATCAGCAGCATCAGGACATGTGGTGGCCTCATAGCGATTTTGAAGCATATATTTAAATATGTGAATGAACCTAAAAATAAGCAGGAAGGATAAAACTGTTACCATTCTCAAAGCACTTGAGAAAGTTGATGCCCTTTCATGTTGACAATGCAGATATGTACAAAGAGAGGCTAATACTGCTTTAACTGGTGCAGTACAGTAACACTCTCTGGAGAGCTACTATGGCATGTGAGATATGTTGGTCTAGCATCCTCTTTGGCCTTGCTCCTAGCCATTTCTCTTAAACCAAAAGTTGAACTGAGTGATTAGGCCACTACCATTTCACTGAGTTTACAAGTCTCACAGTATTCTATAATTTGGAGAAGTTCCATGGCTGGACATTTCATATTCTTAAAGAATTTCAGATCTAAAGTATGCCAGCTATTTTTTTTTAATGTTTTGTTTGGAGTGGGTTTTTTTTGTTTGGTTTTTTTGTTGTTGTTGTTGTTTGTTTGGTTGGTTTTTTGTTTTGTTTTGGTTTTGTTTTGTTTTCTTTATTGCAGATATTTTTTACTTGTTTTTTTAAAAAAGGGTTTTCACCAGCCCCATATCTCCCAGTCACAAGTTAATGACCATTGTTGCCAATTCTGCTACTTGGCTTCTGAGGAGAGGATGCCATTAGCTGTGTGGCTGTGCTATAGTTTGGGAAGAACATGTTGGTGTTAGCCCACTTAGTGTCTGATCTTCTAATTTCATCAGAAGAAGACCCAAAAATTTGAAGAAGGTGCCTGGGATGTGGCTTCAGCAGATACCAAATGCCTTCCAGAAAAGAAGCACTGAAAGTATCACTTTAGTATGACCAAGCCTGCCCTGCCTACTGACCTTTTTAGCCTGCATATACTATTAATGAAGGAACATATTAAAGGCAAGAGTCAGTAGCGACTGTAAATGGTCTCAGTGGCCAAGAAAGCCTTGCTCCCCATGCCCTTGCTCTCTTTCTTCCCGATGTTCTTGTCTCTTCAAGCATCCATCCTTGTTCCAGTTATAACAGGCTTTGTTGTGAATTGACACAACCCACTGCTGACTAAAAGACCCAAAAAGGTTCCCCAAAAGACCTCATTAGCTTTGGAGCTGGCATGGTGCGAGCATCAGGAGTGAGTGGTCAGTGCTGGGGCAGAAAGGAAGGGTGGGAAGGGCAGGGAGCGGTGTGTACATCAGCTGTGGAGGGGTGTTGGGTCAGCTGCCTAGAGGTGTGGAACCATCCTTTGAAGATGAACAGTCTGTCTGGCAACCAATGACAGTGAAAATACTAATCAAAAAAGTTCTATAAACTGGTTAACAGTGTTGCTGCAATTACTAATGAAGGCAAAAACTGGAATGTAATGTTCTTCAAGCCTGCCTTTGCTGCAGGTATACCACTCAAAATAGAGTAATATACAGTTGAAAGTTAATTGGAACACTAAGGAAAGCTTGAGCTATTTATGGTATTTAATAATTTAATAGTACAAAGTGCACCAATTGTAGTAGTATTCATTTTTCTATTTAATTTAATTATTACTTCTATTTCTTAATTAATAATGCAAGAGTGTATTCTTGTGTAGCACTTTTTTTGGTGCAGTTCCCATTTTGCACCAGAATTTAATAAAAATCTTCCTGTTTGTAAAAAATGAGTCCATTCCAGTATACACAAATTCTGAAAAATTGCTTGTGTCTGTAATCTATGAGATCCCTGAAAGGCTCATAAAGAGGATCTTATCACTAAATGTTTATGCCAGGATGTGAAAGAGCCCTCTAATTTTTACATTCTTATGTTTACAACACTCAGGTAAAAACAGGAGTTTCATTTCTCCCACTACAGCTGGGATATCAAAGCCCAGAGATGTTAAAGTCGTTACTCAAAAAGGTTATTTTAGATCATGGATCCTACTAGATGACTTGCCTAGAGTGCTAAGAAAAGCTTTTGTGGATCATTGAACTTACATCTGCCAAATCCAAGAGGATCTTCCTTACTACTGGAATTTGCTGTCTCACTAAGATTGCAGTAAAGAGTCCTCTAGAGCTGGGTTTAGAGTACTTTGTTGAGTGGGAAGAAAGATTTTCTTCTAAGAAAAATTTTGAATGTAGGTCACAGGAGGGTGAAAAGGATATAAAATAGCTGTTGATGCACATGGTGGCTTTTATGGGCAAGAAAAATGAAAGCTGTAATGTTCTGGGGAAAAAACCTACACTATCCATTACATAAAAAACAAGTTTAAATTAAGGAATACTGGTTGTACTGAAGCCCTAAGAGATTGAAGTCAGCAGAGAATAGTCATTCTGCTGGAGAAATAAAGGAGGTACTCCATAGATAAACTTAACATTGCTCTAGAACAAGATGTTGTTACTGACGAAGCCAGTGTGCTGACAGCCTGTGCGCCTATTCAGAATGTATAGCATGGAAAAAAAGATAAAATGATCAATTTTAAGGTTATGTCTTAAATGTGAAGAAATAAGATGCTATATTTGTGTTATGGGCTTGCTTTGCTGTATTGATGATAAAATACTTCCCAGTGTTTAAGATCATTTATGAGTATAATCATGGGTCTAAATTTTGTACCTCTATTTTATATTAAGTCAGTTTTGTTGAGATATTTATAGTGGACCTGCATGCAATTTTTATGGCTAAGAAAGCAAATTTTAAATTGAAGTGCATAAAATGAGGAACGAACATTTTCCAAAGGAATTTGCCCTGACATGAAAGAATTTCTTGGTGGGACGTCTAACCTCCTATGCTTGAAAT
This sequence comes from Zosterops lateralis, assembly GCF_965231275.1. Classification (NCBI taxonomy): domain Eukaryota; kingdom Metazoa; phylum Chordata; class Aves; order Passeriformes; family Zosteropidae; genus Zosterops; species Zosterops lateralis. The sequence goes on along the minus strand of NC_139762.1, from coordinate 32,682,489 downwards.
AGGAGAGCATTCTAAAGGAAGAGAAAAAGGTGAATTCTCAACAGGTGGCATAGACAGAATATACTTTATTATGACCTGCCTTGTTCTGTGAGTTTTAAGTATCATTGGTAACAGAACTGGACTTTAGGTCTGTGCATGACCTAGTCTGAAGAATCTTACTTTCCAGAATATAGTTTCACTCAATAAACTTTTTATACTTTCATAATGTAGTATTTGACTTTTAATTTTGTTTTAATTTTTATTATGAAATTTTATTAATAAAACCAATTTTATACAATGCATTGTATATAGAAAAATGAGTATTCAAGTGTTACTTTGCCGGTTCCATGAGTAATGTATTTTCTATTAACAATATTTTCTTCTATAGTCTATATAAATGTGCTCTTTATATGTGTTATAATAATAAATCATTCTTTTCAGAATGTTCAGAGTATTTGATTTAATGACTGGAAACTAGTTTTAAATGCTAGAATTAAAGACAAATATTATTGGGTAATCATGAAACAACAAAATTATTAATACATGAAAAATTGTCAGAAAGCAGCAACATATTTTAAAAAGGAAAAAAATGTTGGAATTATGCAGTGAGTTTTTTATTCTTATATTGCCCAGGTTAATACTGTTCCAGTGATTTTACAAATAACAACGTTTCCACTGCACTTCTTCTTTCTTCCTTTCCCTGAGCAGTATTCCTGGTAAGACTTACACGAGTACAAACACTGACACATTTGAAAAGGAAACAGAGGGTAAATTTTTCTAGGATGTATTTCCATAATCCCCTGTTCTAACATCTCACTGTCCCTTGAGAAGGAAGGTTTTGCTCCTCCTGTGCTCACAGGGCCTCATTGCAAGTGCTGTTCGCTCCCACAGGGTCCTTCCTCCTTCTCTACTTGCTGTGATATTCATCAGCCCCCTCCCCAGGCCAGCTGAGCTCACTGCTCGAGAAGCTCAATGCTCACAGAGAATGTTCTCTTTTCCTGTGCTTGTGTGCTATGTTTCTGAGCTGAATAGGTCACAAAGAGGTGCAACCTACCTCGTGGCAGCAGGTGCTAGGGGGCACAGAGGAGGGGAAACACAAGGAATGTTTTTCCCTTTTCTGTGACGAGGAGTGGTTTCACCAGCTCACCCTGCTTAATGTAACATCAAGTTCATTCAGTGAAAAAGGAAAGGGGTTTTTTTTGCTAGGTCAATTACTGTGATGACAGATAGGGGAACCCCTAGAGGGACTGTAGCCTCTGAGTGACTCCCAGTGGAAAAACGACCATGATTAAATGATCATGAAGGCATTGTGTTGATATGGCATTTAATGGGGTACTGAATTAGCCAATAAGAAATTTTAGAAATTGTTTGATCAGCTTTGTTCTGGAATGATTTAGCTGGAGATATTCTAATGAAGAAATTTTTAGAACAAGCAGTGTCCTGTTTCCTTTTTTTTTTTTTTTTTTTTTTTTTAATGAGGTTGTCCCACATTTCCTAACAGATGTGATTTTTAGCTCTCTGAGATTCTGTTAATGTACACACTAGTGGCATCAGCTCTTCACCGCAGCCTAACAAAGTTTTGAAGACTAAGCAAATCTTCTCTCAGCAGCCTCACTACCTATTGAGGATAGAGTTCAAAGCACAGTGAGCACCTACCTGGTTGTATCCCTAATCCCTGGATAATACTGAGCTAATTACAAAGCTGGTGTTCAGAGCAACTGGGAAATTGAAATTGCACAAAAGCAGAGATATCTTTCAGTGTCTTTAGCTTCCATTCCACATAGAATAAGGTCTTGCTCCTTCCAACCCATTTGCTAGAAATTGCAGGTCCTTCATCTCCTCCCAAACTAGCCTCTCATCACTGCTCAGAATGGTAAGGTGTTCATAACTTCAAGCAGTGATAAATGTCAGGTATACAACAGTGAAGGCATGAAAACAAGCTGAAGCAGAGCCAAAGTTCTGCTTCATTCAGCCTGGAAAAGAGGTTTCACATTGACCTAATTAGAGTCTCCTAGTACCTGAAGGGAACAGACAAGAGAGATGGAGAGGGACTATTTACAAAAACATGTAGTGACAGGACAAGGGTGAATGTGTTCAGACTGAAAGAGAGTAACCTTAAATTAGAGATGAGAAAAGAATTCTTTCCTGTAAGAGTGGTGAGGCATGGGAACATGTCACCCAGGATAGTTAAGGAGGCCCCATCTTTGGGAGTGTTTAAGGCCAGGTTGATGGAGCTGAGTAATCTGGTGAAAGTTGTCCCTGCCTATGGCAGGGTGGTTGGAATTAGATGACCCTATAGGTCCCTTCCAACACAAACCTATTCTATTCTATTCTATTCTATTCTATTCTATTCTATTCTATTCTATTCTATTCTATTCCTTCCTGGGGAGGTGGTAGATGATGGTGGATCACCCATCCCTGTCAGTGTTTAGGAGGCATTTGAACAATGCCATTAATGATATACTCTAAGTTTTGGTCAGCCCTGAAGTGGTCAGGGCTGTTGGACTGGGTGATCTTTGTAATTCTGTTCCAATTCAAGTAGAAAATAAATGAAACAAAGCACTAGTTTAGTACAGCTGATCATCTGAGTCTCATCTGTCTATCTGGGCTCTTGCACAATGGGCTGTGGAAAGGTGACCTGCTCTGGTGAGCCCCTTGGCCCCTTCCAGCTAGCTTCCCTGCCAACTGCACAGAAGGCACAAGAAGGGGCTAGGTCTATAAATAGATATCTCGTCCAGATCCAAAATGATTATTTTGCATTAATGAAATACTGTGGAAAAATTAGTAGTTTTCTCTTTTAAATGAAACTAAAAAGTAGCAGTTATTGGAAAGGATATTAAAGTTAAGAAGTGCATGTTTCAAGAGACTGTAAGCAATGTCACTTGTGGCTGTCAGACACTTTAAATATCTGTCATTAGGCTTGAACAGGAAGAATGACAAGTGTGGCTTTTTAAAAGAAAAAGTCCATGGTTTTTCTTTTCAGCACTGAAAAGATAGGCTCCAGTACTTTGACGCTGAACAAGAGCTATTTTTCTGTATGCCTAGTTGAAAGGAAGAGTGAATGAAGAGAGAATGACAAGCTCAAACCCCAGATCCTTCTGTTAGCTTACTCAGGTGGAAAAAAGCGCAATTATTATGAAGAAGAGGAAAGTTACAAGTATATCAGATTGCAAACAACACAAAAGATTATTCTTTAATGACAGATAGCAAACCCAACTTACCAATGTTTTCTGGAAATATTATGTTTTAATTTTATGTGGCAGATGCTTCCACAGAATATCAAAAACACTTTCAGTTACTTCTTCAGTGGCTATTAAAGCAACATCTAATCACAGAGAGATTGATCTAACCATATTAAAAAACATCAGCTTGAGCTTGTTTAGTTTCAGATTGTACTCCTTGCATAAGGCAAATAGGAAAACTTTTTACTTAGAATAATTCTTAATTTTGTTAGTGCTTCCCTGCTTTATTCAAGCTAGGACATACTCTCCAAAGTAGCCTAGGCTTAAACTAGTTTTGATCACAGCTTGGATGTTGGGATTAGCTCTGATTTGCTGCATAAGTAAAAACCTGTTCTGAGTCAGTAGGCGTGTACAGCTTTCTTGTAGCTTCCCTTAATAACCTGTCTATACTGGTCAGGCCGAATGCAAAGCAGCATCAGAAGTCATAGTCATTCGTTGTAATTGTAGTCTTGGGTGAGGAGATGGAGGTGGTAGAAGCTGAAAGATGAGGAAGTGGTCAGGAAAGAATGAGACGTAGTGATGTACCCCTGTAAAACTCCCATTGATGCAAATGCTTCACAGGACTTTTAGTAACCACAGTCTGCCCCTGGGCTCTCCAGTTTTCCCCCAGCAAGGTGGTCTGTCCAGCCTTTCCTTAGCCACAGTTTTGTATTTGTCACCACTGTATGGACAGCAGTGTGCCCTTGTGGTCCAGGAGGCCAAAGGAATCCTGCAGGGCATCAGGAAGAGGATTTCCAGCAGGTTGAGAGAGGTGATCCTGCCCTTCTTCTCAGCCCTGGTGAGGCTGTATCTGTAGCAATGTATCCGTTCTGGGCTCCTCAGCACAAGAGACATGGATTTCCTGGAGCAGGTCTGGCAAAGGGCTACAAAGTTCATTAAGGGACTGGAGCATCTCTGTTATGAGGAAAGGCTGAGGGAGCTGGGCCTGCTCAGCCTCGAGAAGAGATGACTGAAAGGGAACCTCACAAATGTCTGTCAGTATCTGAAGGGAGGTGCCAAGAAGCTGCAGCCAGGCTGTTCTCAGGGGTGCCACGTAATAGGGCAGGAGATGATGGGCAGAAACTGCTGCACAGGGAGTTCCACCTGAACATGAGGAAGAAATTCTTTACTGTTCAGTGACCAAGCACTGGAACAGATTGCCCAGAGGTGTTGTGGAGTCTCCCTCACGGAGATATTCAAGAGCTGTCTGGATGCAGTTCTGTGCAGTGTGCTCTGGGATGACCCTTCCAACCTTTTCCATTATGTGATTCTGTGTTTCTGTGAAAGAAAACCTAAACCTGCCACTTTAAGTACCTAGAACCAGGACAGCATCCCCTTGGAAGGATGTGCCCTAACATTCCCATCTATTTCAGAGAAATAAAGCAGGTGTGTTCTGCAGGAAATTCCAGGCAGAAAAATATATTGAAGACAGGTAAACAATACATTATTCTTTTTTAACCACTTGGTAGCATAGAATGTCAGAAACTCTTTGGAATTTCCATAGTCACATACATCATGAGGCCACAGATGAAAACAACTCCTTCCCAATCAAATTTTGCAACAACATTGTCTCAGCTGAAAAAGGAGCTAAAGAGTTCATGGCAAAACATAAAACATTTGGTCTTCATAAATGTATATTTAAAGATGGGTGCAACCTGGAAAATTGTATGTTACGAACAGGTGATGTATACATGAAAGATGATAGATAATATTACTCCAAATATTTTCTGCTTCTGCAGAAGCGATCTTGTCATTTTCTGTATTTTTCATATGTGTAAGCAGCGTAAACATTGCAAGAATTTTATTCTAATATGATTAGAACAAATAAATGCCTTGGTTTGCACTCTGTGTTATACCTGACAGCCTGCCACAGATACCTCTGCATAAATTTCACTAGGTTTTATCTCAACTTTTAACCTTTCAAAATGCAAAATGAAAAAAAAAATTCATTTATTCAACTTCAAGAAATAATAATTTATCTTTGAACAGTTTTCTTTTTAATAGTTGCCATCATTATTTTCATCATAATAGAGCAAACCTGGCTAAAATTAATGATTAAGATGATGGTTTCTATAAGCCTCATGTTTGTGCTAACCTTAGCACAGCACAACTACATACAAAGCTAAAAGGTTGAATATAGTATTTATGATCAGGATAATAAAAAAGATACATAAAATAAAAAAGTTACTTGGGCCTTTTTTTGTTAGTGTGATAAATATTTATCCTAAATATTTCATTTGACTAACATGTGAAAAGATAGATGTACAAGAAGGTACACAAGCTACTCAAATGTACTTTAAAAATTTAGTAGCAATGGGGTTAATTTCTATAGGAAGCTTGTAAGAAAATGAAAGATTATTTGTTTTAAAGTTGCTGCATAAATGCCATCTGTTATTTGACATCAAATCTCTGAGATACTTCATAAATTTCTAATGTCTTCTTCAAAGAGTTACTATCTTCTAGTAGCCTAGATGAAAGAGTCTACATTTAACTGTAAAACTGGGGAAATATAAACTATTGATTTCCTCACTGAATCCCAAACTCCTTGCTTTTTCTGCAACCTGTCAGTCATTATCAAGCTCTGAAGGCAAAAGAATGAGCTGGCTTCCTTCAGGCTGTAGCAGGAGAGAATGACAGCTCTTTCCAACAACTGTCCCACAGAGTCTTAGAGGTTATATCACTGATTAACAGCCCACATGTATTAACTTCACTTTAGTCATCTAAATTTTTATGTGTCTTCAGCATGCATCTTTAACTTTACTCTTACTACTTAATTTTTTATTAAAGCATTTGCTTCCAATATTGAAGTAAATATCCTCTTGCTAAAAAAATAGTTTGCTGATGTCAAGGTGAGCTGTGAACCCCTGACTGCGGGGGCCAGCAGAAAAGGGATAGGAGCATGAATTAAGGCTGGGGAAACCATAGAACGGTTGCAAAGATGAAGAAGGTATGAAAGGGATATGATTAAAAAATCTATTACCACCTTATTTTCTAGAAAATCCACAGAGTGGATAGGAAACAGGATTGGGATAGTGAAAGACATGTCTAAGCCACCAGCACTTTCCTTATCAGCAGTGAATTCTGAGGAGAAGCAGGGAGTTGGTCAATGCTACTTATTTGATCTGATCTGTCATTGCTACAGGGAAAGGAGCAGCAGCGGGGAAGATGAGGCTTCACTGAGGGTATGTGATACCCTTGCTTTACAAAAACCAAGTTACAGGAGCAAAGTCATAGAGATCCCTGGAAGATCTATGTCTCCACCTATGGATAGACAGGTGGTAAGTAACTATGTTAACTGTACAGCTGTCTGGTCTTTAGTACTCGATGTTTCTGTATGCACTAGGGAAAGTGCAGCTATAGACTTGTCCAGGCTAATTTAACACCTCTAGAACGTGTTTATTTTACTCCAGGAAATTCTACATTAGGAATATGCTGATCCATTTCAGGAGGCGCTTAAGCACAGGTCAGGAACTGGACATCATATTCATTTCAGCAGCTGAGACTACTGTGGCCTTTTTGCTTGGTTGTTTGTTTAAAACCTACTTTTTAAAGATAATTGAAATATTTTCCTACCTTAAATTATGTGGGATCTGATTCAAAACCCAGCCAAGTTACAGTATCTATAGAAAAATGCAGTAATTTTTGTTTTGTCCTCTTCCAATCTTACCCCAGGATGGTGATGAACACCAGTTCCCATTAAATCTGACACAACCACAGTGGCAGTCAAGATCTCCCAGCTGAGAATTGTCCCTCTTAATGAATGGCAAATTGTAACTTAATGTTCATATAATCTGTAGTATTTAGCGAAATGGAAAATATAACCTTTTGAAATGTCTTTTTTCCTGAAGTGGATTTATAGTGCTTTTCTGGCACTATTTGACAGTCTAGTAGTAAAAAGTCTTTATTAATTTATCTGTAAAAGAAAGGTGTACAGAAAGAGTTTTAATGTGCTTTGCCACAGGAAAATTTACTGTCTGTGTACCTTCATGGGTCACATATGTTGAATATAGTATTTATGATGAGGATAAGAAACAAAATATATTTATAGGTAACTGAAAATTACTTATGCTGCCTTTTTGTAACTAATCTCTGGCATAAATCTAGAACAAGATCTATGGAAACTTCAACATGAAAACCTGAAATACAAGATTAATAACCTGAAATTAAGTACTGTTCTTGAATTGTAAGTAGAAATTTTGTATCTTTAAGTTTAGTTATTCCATTTAAAATCTGTGTGCATATGTGATGAATGTGCCACAAATAAATGGATTAACACATGCTGCAGTTCTTGCCACACAGTGTTAAATTTGCTGTAAAAACTTTAGATATGGGGGGATTATAACCAAGGGATAAAGTTTAGATTTCCCTTTAAAAAGAAACAGTCACAATATATTTTTAATTAATTTTAAATTATTTTAAATTTTTGAATTAAATAAAATTTTAAAAACCTGTAATATTTCAAATAAAGTAAAATATAATATTGATAATTATTGTAATTAAAAAAAAGACAAGAAGAAGAGAGTCAGGAATAAAACTCAAGGAAGAGAAGTGATGCAGAATACAATTGCTCACCACTTGCTGACTGCTGCCCAACCCAGCCCTAAGCATTCATTAGAACCTCCAGGCCAGTTTATATCTTGGACATGGTGTGGAATATCCCTTCAGCCAGTTTGGTCCAGCTGTCCTGGCTATGTTCTCTCCCAGCTTCTTTTGTACCTCCTCTCAGACAGAGTGTTGGACACTGAAAAGTCCTTGAAAAAGTATGAGCACTGCTGAGAAAGAGCTAAACACCCGTGTGTTATCAAAAATTTTCACACGCTAAATCCAGAAACAGCTAAACATCCGTGTTATCAACAATATTCTCGTGCTAAATCCAAAACACAGCACTGTACCAGCTATTAGGAAGAAAAACAACTTTATCCCAGTGGGAAGCGGAACATCTGAACATATCAGAGATTTAACCAATATTCAGGAATCAAGAAAAAGAATAAAAATTATCACAAATTCGTTCTGATTTTCAAGGGTTTAGTCGTGTGTTTTTCTTGGGGCTAAAATCACAGAATCACAAAAAAATGGCTTTACTGAGTTCCATGCACTGTTGCATTAATCTGTACAGTTATTTTTATCTGCAAGTCAGCACTCATATTGTCTATATCTATTATTATGTAATTATTTTTCTTCTCTTGGGCAGTTGACACAAAAATAATGTTATTTGGGATAAGCCTGTATAACATATCAGGTTACACCATCACTTGCTCAGAATGCTGTATGATAATATGCACCTAAGTAAAGATGAGTCAACAGTTTAGAAAAAGAAGCATTATTCATGAATATACATATTAAATAAAGTGTTTCTAGGAGGGGAAAAAAGTGAAATTCTTTGTGCTCTTTCTTCTATCTAGATTGCCTTTGCAAGGGAAAAAAATATGCCTTTTCTTTGAACTCAGTAAGTGCCCTCTGGGTCAGTTGTCAAAAGGGAAGGGGACTTCTGTACAGTCATCTTACCAAAGGAATTACAGAGCTCTTCAAGGAGATGACATGCTTCTGGGGAGCATAACGCCCACATCAATAATATTAAATAGCATTTTCTATTAAAGGGAATCCTGTTACAAATGAATCTCTGGTCTAAAACTCAGATTCCATCTAATCTTTTAGTTGGCTTCATTCCTTTGAGACAGTCTTGAATAGAAGCATTAGGTTTACTCAAGCTGTATAGCATGTCTTTAATGCCAGCAACCACAAAGAGGTTTTTGCTCAAGGTCTTTAAAAAGATCTGGAATTTTAGATATTCTTTTGGACCATTTTCAAATCTGTTGTTTTCGAGTACTATGAAGCATTCTCTTTTTTCTCTACAAAAATAAAGAATCTTTTCTGCAGCTGTTCTTAGAGCCCCATTTTACACCTACTCTTTCAAATCACTAATAACCTGTAACTAAATGCCTGTCATGTCCTATCCTTCATCGACAAGGAAGTGTTATGCATGGATGTGTGCACTCTCACAGACAGAGTCACCAAAAAGAAATGTTGTAACTGATGTAAAATGATCATCTGATCCTCCACCCACATGCTTATTGATATGAATAATATGTATGTTTTCATGTGCTCTGTATTGATGTATGTTATCCATGTGCAAGAATAAGTAGTCAGCCATTTGGTACATAATTAGTAAACAGATATTCTGCTCAGAGTTCTTTTTGTTCAGGAATCTTACCTGCTGGAATATAAATTTTCTGAAAGATATGAAATAAAAAGACAGCCAAGTATTCAAGGAACCTGTCAGTTAAATAAGAGAAAACATCAGCTCTTGAACATTTCCTCCTTACCTTGTGTTTTTCTTTATAACTGGAATTACTTTTATGAGAATGCCTAAAGCAATTTCTGTGCTTTGTGTTGGTGAGGAATAGCACCTCTGGTAAGGAATAGTGTGGGTTTGTTTTCTGATTAAGTATTAAAAGGAATCCCATTGTGCATTCTTTTCTCTTCCTAGTGTATTCTCCTAAGTCATTAAAAAGCAGGAGACACTTCAGTTCCCCCAGCTGATCATCACAATGAAACTGTGAGATGAAAAATGGTCTGAATTATACTTTTCAATTTAAAACTGAACACATATTTCCAAACACGTATGCTAAAATCCACTCAGTGACCTATTTTTAGGATTCTATCAAGTCATTCCAATGATGAGATTTTTAGTAAAATCCCTATCAGGAAAATCGTTTGGGGAAGGAAACTCCGAAACCCGAATAGGGTCTAGAGTCCATCTTCAGAGACAATTAAACTCTACTGCTACTTAAAAGTTTTCATCCTGTGATCTGCAGAGTGTTGGAAACAATCCTTGGAGAGGAGTGTTCTCTGGTGTAGCTGCCAGGTAAAAACACATTTTACTTTCTGTAAAACTGTGCCCATGTGTGCAGTTGTTATTGTTGTCACAAGAAAGTTGTGTGACCACGGTTGAGGGATATAAACAATGCAGGCAAAGGTAAATGACAGGTAAGGTATCATTATGCAGTCCTCAGAGAGAGGAAGGAAGGACTCAGAGACATTTCCATGCGATCAAAAGATTTGAAAGTCCTATTCTAGGATACAGCTTTAAAAAAATAAATTAAGGACCGTTTATAAAAAAATCTCCTTATACAAACTATTCTCCCATTGCAGGCAAAGAACAGGCAGGAAGTGCGGAATGTACAGTGACCAAAGAAAACATTCCCTGAGGGAAATTTCTCACATGAATCTGCAGCACACATATCTGCCTTGTCTCCCGCTTAACAGGATGGGTAGCTGAACCCATACACTTTTCCCCTCTGAAAAGTCATACTTTCTTGAAATCTTTTCCCCCAAGCCCTGGGAGCAGCGGGCGGTCCCGCGGGGACGGACGAGGCGCTCTCCAGGGTCCTGGACAGAAGGATTGGCCGCGCTGCTGATGCTGACTGGGGCAGGAGCCTGGAAGAAGACCATTGCTCTGACTTCTAAATAGATCATAACAGAAAGTTAAGAGGCTTTCACCCAGAGTCCTCAACACTGTTTCTGCTTTTCTCATTAGTAAGCAGAATTAGTTGTACATTAACACTTGGGAACGAGTTCTCTCCCCATTAAATAAAAATAATAATTAAAAAACACACCACAAAAACACGAAACAAACAAACAAACAAAGAAAAAACCCCCAACCCCCCCACAAAAACCCCAAACAAAACAAAACCCCAACCTCCCCCCCACCACCAAAACCCACCCAAACTCCCCCCAAAAAAACCAAAAAAACCCCAAACAAACAAACAAAAAAAACCCCAAACCCCAAAAAACCTTTATGAGATATGCATTGCACATAAGGAAAACTAGCTAAAGAAACTGAAACAAATGAGAACAGACAAAGCAGTGGGTCTGCTCTGCAAATGTGGGAAATGGGACTTCAAACTACAATTGGACAATTTAACAAAGAAAAGAAGGTCACCCTCTCTTTCTGATTGAGGAAGTGAGTGGAGATTTTGGTGTAATGTACTAATGTTCACCCCTGGACACCGTATGGGACACTTTCACTGTATTTCTTCTTTATTCAACAAAATAATATGGCTAGAAGAACTAATACCTGGCGTATGCCAAGGAGCTCTTTCCTACGTGACTGGTGGCTGTGGATGTAAAATTTAGTTGTGGAGAAATAATTGGCTTCTGCTCTGAAAACAAACTGAAACCTAAAAAAAAAAAAAACAACAACCTAAAAAAACCCCAAAAAACAAAAAACAAAAAAACAAAAAACCCCACAAAAAACAAAAAACAAACAAACAAAAAATAAAAAAAAACCCAAAAAACACAAAAAACCACAAACAAACAAACAAACAAAGAAACAAAAAACACAACAAAAAAAACAACCAACCAACCAACCAACCAACCAAACAAACAAACAAAAAAAAGTTGGACCTATTTAAGAAAACAGCTACCAAAATGATGCCAGGAAAGAAAGTGGGTGGATGAGATGCTCTTTTTCTATTGTAATTTGTCTGTGTGTCATGTTAGTTCCCAAAGGGAGCATCTTTTCTCATTTTCTAAATAAAATTCTGTGTCTGCTATACTGTGCCCCATTTCCTCTTCTGCTGATCTCTGCTGCCATCAACTCTATTGAAGTTGATCTTTGTTTTCATAGTAAGGAATATTTTAAAAGTATGAAGTTATAGGTTGATGATGGAAGGTAGAAGGTGAAACTGAGTTCTGGGGTGAGTATTTATATGTATAACTCTACCTTTTTTGACCTTACTACCTTTTTTGCCTATACAAGGTGAATTGTCCAGCTTCTCCTAGGCTAGTATTTGAGACAACAATTGTAAAAAGACAAATTTATATGTCTGAAAGCCCTTTCTAACACTGGAAATAAAAAAAAATATGCTATTCCAAGGAACTCTAAACTTGGAATCTACTTTTCCCAAAAACATTATCCTCTCTTCTCTCCTGCCAGTGGTTGAGGAATATGAGTTCCCAGTGTGTCCACATGGTCAAGAAGGCCAATGCCAGTCTGGCCTGTACCAACAATAGTGTGGCCAGCAGGAGCAGGACAGTGATTGACTCCCTGTACTCAGCACTGGTGAGACCACACTTGAATCCTATGTTCAGTTTTGGGCTCCTCACTTCAAAAAAGACATTGGGGTGCTGGAATGAGTCCAGAGAAGGGCAATGGAGACTGGGGATGGCTCTGGAGCAGAAGTGTTATGAGGAGCGGCTGAGGAAACTGGGAGTTTCCTGGAGCAAAAGGCATTTAGAGGAGACCTTATTGCTCTCTACAACAGCTACATGGGAGAAGGCTGTACCCAGTCAGGGATTGGTGTCTTCTCCCAAGTAACAAGAGATCAGATAAGAGGAGTTGCACCAGAAGAGGTTTAAACTAGATATAAGAAAAATTTCTTCACTGAAAGGGCTGCAAAGCAGTGGAACGGGCTGCCCAGGGAACTGGTTAAGGGACTGTCCCTGAAGGTATTAAAAAAATGTGTATGTGAGGTGCTTAAGGGTATTATTGATTATTAGGCTTGGCAGTACTGGATTTAACCATTTTAAAGGTCTTTTCCAACCTTGGCAAGTCTATGATTCTATGATATCCTCCTCAGTATTTGTGCAAGATATAAGTTGAGAAAATAGAACTAACCTTCTGTTTGCACAGCGATTAATTCCTGACCTTTGTCTCTGATTACCCAATATCACTTGCTTGAGGCTAAAGACTGACAGTCTCTTCAGTACACCTGAGTCTGAGAGTTCCAAATTTCTTAAGAACTGCATCCCGTTTTTAAGCATTGTGAAAGTCTCATGTACAATTTTGGTCTGTCTGAGGTAGTTTTTAACTAGACAAAATGTGGAGCAATATTTTTAAAGTTACCTAAACTATCATAAATGTGCTGAATAAAGCTTGGTTTGGGGTTTTTAAAATTTGTTGTTGTTGTTGTTTCTGGGTTTTTTGTGGGGAGCCTGATGGGTTTGTTTGTTTGGGTTTTTGGGTTTTGTTTGTTTGTTTTTGATGGTTTTTTTTTTGTATTTACTTCGTGGCATTAATTGTTCAGGAAATAAAAATCAAGCAATTAGTACCTCTAAAAAGAATATGTACACGTAAATGTCAGACTTGTGAACACAGCTGGAAAGCTGGAGAGTATGAAATAACTTTGGTCTGTGCATTCATTGTATAGAACATGCTGTGCCGCTGGCCTATTGCAGAATACCAGAACACAGGTATTCTGCACACCACACTTCTAACATGGTGTGCAACTCATAAGAAAATAAAGAGACAAAGTCCTGTTTTCATTCCAATTGAATTCTAACAGTTAGGATCCATTACTGGGAAACTATTGTCAAATAGTATAATAAATCAATGTGTTAGAAGCACTCAGTACTCTGCATGCATTTCACACTTGCACATTTTATAAATGCTCTTTTGTATAGTGTAAAATTTGTAGATAAATACAGATGTGCCTCTTTATGCAGTTCATTTTCTAGTATCTGCCTTGGTCCTAGTCTTTTATCACAAAAATTTGTCAGCTTTTGGCCCTTCTTCTCATGGTCTTCTTTCAACACAATGTGTAGGTTGCCTAACACAAATTATATTCCATGCCCTGCATTAGGAAGTTTGGAGTGAATTTCTTTCTGGCAATACAGTGCCTGGCAATAGAACCGCAGAGCATTTGGCATAAACATGGGGTTATCCAGAATGCTTTCCAAATGCACAGCTGAACAGGACCACTCCACACCAATAGTGAGGAAAACCTGGGTGAAGAAGCCATGCCTTAATCAGGCAGTGCTGATTCTGCATTTTTTCACTATGATTCTTACAAATGAGGCAAACTCCACATAAAATAATTGTTCTTTCTGCATATAAAATGTTGATTGCTCTCCGCACAAAGCATATTCTTGAACAGTTAACTTAAATCTTCCATGAGAGTATGCCAAATAGGGAAAAAAGTGGGATCCCACCAGTACTTCTCTGACACACAAGCACTTCCTCCAAAGGCCAACAGTACACAGCAAGAGTAAAGATGCCAGTCACCAGGTTATGGGTACTGCACTGTTTTAGTTCAGCTCTATTGTGCCCAACTGGGAAGGCAACTTCTTTTTTTTAATTCAGTCAGCACCTGCTCCACTCCGTGTGCTGCCAATGGGCACTGTGTGCTTGACAATGGTCTAGGGAGGGGGATATGGGAGGAGACTGTGTGGTGGCAGGTCACATGTGGATAAATGAACCTTTGTGCTTAAGAAATGGCACAGATGAGGCATTCAACCAGGGAAACCCCAAATTAAAAATGGACTGCCTGTGCGTATTAGTATAACCACATAATGACTTCCTCTGGTCTCCCAAGGCTTCATGACCATGATCAAAATGAGGTTCTAGATGGAGACTGAAAAGACCCTTTCAGGTCACCAGACATTTCATTATGAATAAGTATGTTGGGCAAGATTTAACCCAGCTGCCCTGAGTAACCTGCTCATCTCACCTAGCAGCACAGATAGCAGTTCAAATGCTTAGTTACTGTCATAACTTGCTTAAAAGTTCAAATGGCTCCCCAAGTAAATAAAATTGCAAATGGCAAGGAGAAGAAATTATTTATCTTTACTCTCTCTCTCATTCTCTGTTATTATTTTTTCTATTATTTTCCTTTTTTTCTTTTTTTTTTTTTCTCCTTTTCTTCTTTTCTTTTTTATTTTTTTTTTCTCCTTAATTTTAATTTATTTTAGGAGTCATTATACTTCAAAATCTGAAAGTTTCTTATTCATCACTTTTTATATGTTAAGCAAGGTTTCCATACCATCTGATGAAAGATTCTATAGAGGACTTCTTTTCAAAGTGAGTCTTCTCCTCAATCCTAAGAACATCATTAAGTTAACATTCAGAAAACTTTAGAAATGAAAATGAGGAAAATGAGGAGTGCCTCTGCAGCTCAGGCTGGGACCCTGTATTTTCACTGTTATCCTTATGGAGTGCAGAATGGAAACATTGAGAAGTATGTACACTGACTCATTCTTCTAACATCGTATGTTCTGTTATGATCAGACTGGTGGAAGAAAGAATATAAAAAAGAGAATCTCACCCTTTTTTTTTTTTTTTTTTTTCTTACTCTTTAGAACATTAGCTTAAATATTACTTCCTATGAAATGAGAGTTAACTTGTAATGATACATTTTCTGGGATTAAGAACGTTTTTCTTTCAGACTTTGTTGATCTGGAACTCATTCATGATTTTGCAGTTCATATGAATTGAAGCTGTTTACTTGTATGTATACATATGCAAAGTTTCCCTTAAAATAAAGTAAAAATATCTGTAAAAGTCCCCTTCAGCATAACTAAGTTCTTTTGCCAAGATAAACATACCTTTCAGTGCACAGGTGTGACAGTGGTGACACTACAGGCCAGAGTATGTAAAGTAATGCTCATTATTCTCAAATGTTTCCCCAAAGACTATGACCTTCAGTGAAAATAAACAACATTTTGAAAGCAAAGGTAATGCAATTATTCGTAGAGTGTTTTGGATTAGTTGGCAGAAAAGCAAATATTTCAGTTTCAGCTTGAAAATCAAGCCATTATTTAACTTTCAATGTGCAGTTCCCATAGTAAATTCATTTTTAATGGGATGGTGTATCTGGTTTGTACTTGGTAATTCAGCTATAAGAAATCCGAGTTGTGTCCCATAAATCAATCTGAATGGTATGCCATAAGACTGCAATAAATTTATGAGCTGCCTTAAAATTAAAAAAAAAAAAAAAAAAGAGCAGAGCATGTATTAAGTATTTTATGTCTTGTACAGATCACAATTCAAATCTTTGACTCTAGAAAGAAAGCTGTGGGAGATTTTGAAATTAAAAAAAAACCCTCATTTGGGTCCCTTGGAATTCTTTGTATTTTGTCTATCACCAGCCTGAAACTGATCTTTGGGATCCCTTTCAGATTTACTGGAAGATCTGGCTGTAGGTCACTTTCAGGTAGTATTGCAGAAGCAGCTGTCAGATAATGTACATTTGTTCTCCTGGAAAATCTTTACTAATGGGGAATTGTAGCTATGTATGTGACAGCTCTGTTTGTCTCTCAGGTTATTCATTTAATGGTTGACAGCAGGGGCCCAGAGTTTTATGACAATAGCCCCTCTCACAGGCCTTGGGTGAACACAAGGACCTGCACCTCTGCTGAGACACCAAACTGGCTATGGGCAGTCACAATGCTTCTCCCAGGGAAACAGAGGGAATATTATACTGGATTGGTTCTGCCTAGTTCATGCAAAGCTGAAAATCTGACAGAGCAAGCAGGAATAATGTCATTGTCCTCTTTCTACCCTCAGAAAAAGTTAGAGAAAAAGAATGTACTAGTATTGAAATCCTGAAGGACACACTGAAAAAGGGGCTTCTCCATTATTTGGTGCTTGATTTGGTAAATCAGAGAACAATATGTTATACTGAACTTTTTCTCCTCTCCTCTTGGATATGCATACCTTCACTTAAAAATCTCAGGTTCTGTTTTGGGTCATTTTAAAATGAAACCTGATTTTCATTCAAACCCAGTTGGTTCAAGCCATATTAAAACTATGTCATCCCTTACTATATAAAAAGATAAAAATATGAAAATTAGGAATGAGAATTATCATGTTAGATATATGATCATTTAAATAAATGTTCATGTACATACAGTATCTGATATCACTGTCTACCAAAAAATCATTCTGTAAGGGAAAGGGGAAAAGTTGAAATTTTGTTGACTTTTCATAGAATCATACAATTTTTGGGATTGAACAAGACCTCTAAGACCATGGAGTCCAACTGTTGACTCAGCACTGACAAGTCCACCATGAGCCTAAGTGTCACAGCTACATGTCTCTTAAATACCTCTGGCAATTATGGTCCCATGACTTCCCTGAAAAGCCTGTTCCAGTGCTTAGCAACCATCTCAGTGAACAAATTTATCCTAATACCCAATCAAAACCTTCCCTGGGATAACTTGAGGCCATTTCCTCTTGTACTGTTGCTAGCTACTTAGGAGAAGACACTGACCTTCACCTGGCTACAGTCTCCTTTCAGATAGAGAACAAGGAGGTCCCTGCTGAGTCTTCTTTTCTTCAGGTTAAACAGCCCCAGCTCCCTCAGCCACTCCCCATAAGTCACTCTGCATACCCAGCTCTGTTCCCCTTCTCTGGACTCGCTCCAGCACCTCAACATCCCTCTTTCAGTGAGAGGCCCAAAACTGGACACAAGATTCAAGGTGTGGCCTCACCATTGCTGAGTACAGGAGATAATCACTGCCCTGGTCCTGCTGGCCACATTACCCTTGATCCAAGCTAGGAAGGCATTTGCCTTCTTGGCCACCTTAACTCCCTCCTGGCTCATGTTCAGCCACTGTCAACCAGCATCCCCAGGTTCTTTTCTACCAGGCAGGTTTCCAGCCATTCTGTCCCGTGCCTGTAGGGTTGTTGTGACCCATCACTTGGGCTTCTTGAACCTCATACAACTGACCTCATGCCATTGATCCAGCCTCTCCAGATCTCCCTGTAGACCCTTTCTACCCTCCAGTAGATCAACACTCCTGCCCAACCCAGCGCTGTTTGCAAACTGAGGAAAGGGGCACTTTTTCTCCTCATCCACTTCATTGATAAAAATCTTCAACAGCACTGATCCAAATACTGAGCCTTGGTGAACGTCACTTGTGGCTAGCCACCAGCTGGATGTAACTCCAATCGCCACCACCTTGGACCTGGACATTCAGCCATATTTTTTTTTACCCATGAAGCATATTTTTTTTAACCTGTCCAAACCATAAGCAATAGTTTCTCCAGCAGAATAACATGGGAAATAGTGGCAAAGGTGTAACTGAAGTCCAGGTAGGCACATCTACAACCTTCCCCTTATCTACTAAGTGGATCCCCTTGTCATAAAAGGAGAGCAGTTGCTCAAGCAGGAGATTTTCATGTTCTTGACAGCAAATATGAGCAATGCTGGTGGTGTAAGTGACTTTTATATGAATCATTTTATTGATGCTGAAATATGTGGTCTAAACTTAAAGAGAGAAAAGTATGAATTGAAGACGTTGATGCTAGACAGCTAAAGACTCAGACCTCTTTATTTGTATTTCCAATAAGTGATTAATGAGTTAATGTTTCAATTTTCAAGATGCAAAAGGATGTATAATTTTCTTTTCAGCATCTGGAGAGCAAATTTTTCTCTGTGTAAGGTTTTGCCATGATTGGTTCACATGTCTTGCTTCCTGCCTATTTCTCACATCTAGATATTTTGAATCTATTTGTCTCTAGAAAGCAAGAACTTAGAAGACATAAGAACCCATCATGCTTAACCTTTCATGCAAACTGAACGTATATTTTAAATCATGGAAAAAATGTTGACAGATATTTCAGTGAAATGGAATTTCCTTATTAAGAAGTGCAGTTCATTTAGTATTGACTCTACTGCACACCTGAATGTTCATCATCAGTTTCTGGAAATGTAATGTTTTTTCATGGTTTTATACATTTGAAGAGTTAACAGTGGTTCCGAAGAAGATCTGTATCTTAGAAATGGGAGGTCTAAAGATAGAGAGGAATATGCTGTGTGGTGTATGTTCTGGGTAATCTACTGAGGCAGAGAAGAGAGGAGAAGAGAATTAGAATAGATTATTTCAATTGGAAGGGGCCTTCAATGATTATCAAATCCAGCTGCCACTCACAACCTTCAGATAACTTTTAAATGACGAGACTGACTATGGGATTTCATTCACAGCATGCAGAGTCTAAACGTAACATCCTGCAGTTCGTGCCCCTGCGTGAAGCAGAGCAACAGACTGTATTCATTTTGATTTGACACTACTTCACCACAGCCATCTGATTTTGAGACAGTTTAGAGAGTGGTCAGTGAGGGTTTGTGTCTTGCATTTGATAAAATTTTGATACAGCTTTACTGATATTTTGAAGTTCAGCATGACCTAGTTCCAAGAAATACATTTTTAACACTGTGAAAAAAAATAATATCAAAGACAAATGAGAGTTGCTATAAGAAGACTATATATTCCAGTTGAAAAACCAAGCCCTGCATGTTTCTTCTTACCCTTGCCATGCAGACAGGCCTTAAGCAAGGTGAATTAAAATAATGAAAAAAAAAATATTCAAATGTTGGCTGAGACTTACTTTCTCAGCAGTGGTAGTGAGGCATTAGGTGAGAGACAGAAAGCAGCTGTCTTAAGGAGTATAAACCCTACTGTCAGCTGTTTCCCACCATCCTTCTCTGCTTATACAGCTACATACACAGTGATGGAAAGGTAAGGTCATCCTCCTTTCACTCAAGACAGCCCTTTGTAGAGCTTTGCTTTTCCTCTAATGATACAGCCAAGTGCCCTATACACAGCCTAGGAGGAAAGAGGGAGTTTGGCTGATAATTACCATCTTTTACTTGTATTCCTCCTTCCCTTGCTCTCCCTTCTGACAATATTTCCTTACCTGCATGCAAAGAAGAGAAATTCTGAAAGATCTGAGTTAAATACTTTGATTTATGTATCAAAGGGAGCAGTCACATCTGCAACACACATCTTTTCAGCCTCCCCATCTTCCTGATAAAAATGGCAGAACGCTCTCTTTTACATGTCCTCCTAAAACTTTTGCTACCTTTGAAATGTAAGTAACGAGCTAAACCTCCTGAAGTCCTTCATGGTGGTGAAACTTGTAATTAATGTTTAAAAAAATTGTCTGACAGAAGACATAATTTTTTCCTTTTCATTTCTTTACATCTTTAGAACTGAATTTTGGCAATATCTGCAGGTTTCCTGTCCTATTCCTCTTGCTCCCCAATGGTTTCTGTAAGTGTGAAACATTTTAGTTGAAATAAATCACTAAAACCTTTTACTTTCCTCAGATATTTTTAAAATTAGCCAAAGAAATACCTCTAAAAGAATATAGGTTTTAACATCTTTCCAACTTTGCTTTCATCAGTAACTTAGTGTTACTGGCCACATACCTCCAGTTCTGAAAAAAACGCCTTTGAAAGTAGAGTGGATGTGGTCAAGAGACTGGTTCTCATGAAGTATAGTCTTAATATAGCAGTACAGATTTGATCTAGCAGAAATAGCAGCAGAAAACCTTTTCCAGGCTAGGAAAATCTTCCTCTAAAAGCCACAGTAGAGCAGACCCCTAGATGCTTGGGTGTTTCGATCTCATATCTCCTAAGTCAACAAGCTTGGACTTCTTTTAAACTGAACTATAAATAACTGAATTTCACGGTTTTGTAAGATTTAACATTCCTGCTTTTGGAGATAACAGCAACCTGTTAGCAGCCTCATGCTTCCTTACAAATATTTCTTGTCAATCCTACTTCTAGTGTCATGTACTTCTAATGTTTAGTGTATTTTTTAAAGTTTAGAAATTCTCTAGATGTTTATGAATGTCCAAAAGTGATGTTAGTATTTCAGTTCTGCAGTTTTGCCAAAAAAATGCACCCCAAGTACATAAACTGAGTAGCACTATTGTGGTGCTACTTGAAAAATAAGAAAGGAAAGAGCATGCAGTGCACAGCAGAAAATCTGCTACTGCAGCAACAAGTGGAGCTACCTAATCCTTCAGCTAAGTCAAACCTGTTCTTTTTAATGGAAAAGCTGAAAAAAATCAGTTTTTGAGGTAATAGAAATGTAGATGTTCTAGTCTGGCTTTTATCACAATATACACAGACAGGAGATGTTATCACATACAGCTGACAGAAGTGTTTCAAATGGAGAACAATAGCTATGTGCAAGATAAATTAAATTATTTTTCTTTGTGTAACTGTCATAGATACATCACATGATCTTTTTTTCTGTGTGTGAGGATTGATTGCTGGTGAATTTCACAAATGGAAATTATCTTAATTGCAAAATATTCCATCCCTTTCTTTATTTTCAAAGACAACATGAATATATATATATGTATTTTTTACAACATTATGATTTCCAGACACAATAAAAATGAAAGAGGACAAAAAGCCTCTCCTGTATTTTGCTTGCATTAGCTAGGTTCTTAAAGAACTTTGTAAGGCTGAGTGAAATAAAACTCATCAGACCAATGTGTTAAGCTCATATTATTTTCACTTCTGTATTACAGCTAGAGAAACTATGGAAAAAAGCTACCAAGTAGAACACATGAAGCCCAGAAGGACCAACATCTGTTTCAACTTAATTGTGTGTTTTAACAACTGCCCTGTGTTTTCGGCAGTTTCCTCAATTGTGCAAAGAATACACAAGTTTTCCTTGCACAACTGGAAAACAGAGTGGGAAATGTTCAGGTTGCCACTCTCACAGGTTTTATAAGCTGTATTGTCCCTTTACAAAAATGCCAGACTTGTTTTGCCAAACATCTTTGCCCCTGTATTATTGTGACATAATGCAACATTCCATTTGACACCTTTAAGAGCAGGCACAATGTAGGAGGGCATGGATTAGACAATGGCATAAAATTAACTGGGGAGTCAGAAGGGATCATCATCAGAAGAGATTAAAGATGGAAATTTTTAATGTAAAACTGTTCTCTGAGATACATAAGACATATTTGCAATATTTCATGTGCTGCACAAGAAATGCCTGCATCATAAACTGTATTAACTCTAACTTCTGCATGATGGCCTCACCTTGAAGGGGAGAGTAAACTGCCTTATATTTCAAGGTTGCCATTTCAGCACTCTTGAGGAAAGGAGTTACTGCTGAGCCATGTAGTGACCACCAACAGCATCTGCTTTGCAGGGAAGGGCTGTCTAGAACTTGCAGGGCTGGTCCCTTCATAGGTAACGACCTGATAACATCTTTGCCTGCTCACACTAAAAATGGTCAGAGCTCTTTCCTGTATGAAATAAGGATCTTTCTAAGAAGCAGAAGGAGAGGGAAGGAATTAGGGCAGAGGAAAGGGTATCTGACAAATCCATCCTCTAACCAGGTGCACTGCTGAGTTCCTGAAGATAACATATTATCTAGATTCATTGGATTTACATGAAAGACATTACCAGGAAGGATCTTTCCTTTTTTCCCTTTCATCGCTTTGAGGGTGATTAACAGTGCCTGTACTTTCACTGCTGCACCTGCAGGTAGTGAAGAGATGTATTCACAACAGCAAGCAATTTCACAGCATGAGCACTCAGAAACATTATTTATTACTACTGTTCCAGCTAAAAAGTCTGAGGCTGCAAAATAGTAACACATACAAGATCTCATCACTCATCTGTAATTTGCATTTTTCATGGATACAAACCTGGCTGGCTAATTGGGAAGTCATTTGACTTGAGACTTAATATACTTTTACCTTATGATGGATTCAGCATGAAGAGAATATATTGTGTTTTCATTACTTAGAGCCAGGAGCAATTTTCAACTGTGTGTTTTCCTGTTTCAAACAAGAGAAAAGATTTATCTGTGAGAATAACAGATTGGCCCATCTAATTCAGCACACTTCCAGCAGTTGCCACCAATGCAGTAGCTGTTGCTGACAGTGTGCCCTTTCCTGATGATTTTATCAAAGAATGTACAGTTCTACAAAAACATGCAGTAGTAGTAGAGCAGGGGAAATTCCTCTTTGTTCAAAGAGAGCAGGGGATGAGCATTGCAATGAAGGAAATCAAACTTCCCCCCAGTTGTTGTGTTTTCTGTGATCAAGGTGGAGGGAAGAAGATTAAAAATTGAATGTGGAAAGGTGGTTAATTTCTAAAACATGCCACAGAAAATCCACAACTACGGAGTGAATTTTATCCATCTTTCTATGTGTTACTGTACACCAATATCCAGCATGGGCCCAGCTAAAGGCACCAAGCTTGCTTGTGGTTTGTTAATGATGATGTACAGAGAAAGACCTTCCAGGTGGAGGAAGACTGTCACAAGTCTAAAAAGCTGGAAAACACCAGCATCCCTCCCCTCTCTGTGATGCAGCTGTCAAGGAAAAGCACTCTGTGCTTCTAAGAAAGGAGTGATGCATGGGCATGAAAAGGACTGTCATATGCCTTTCCTGGACAGCTTTCTTCTTGGAAATCTTACTTGGAAATCTACTTAGAGGATTAGTCTTGTGTGGTCTAAAGCTATATATGGTGTAGGGTACTGAAAAAACAGGTAGCTTTCTGTGTCTAGTTTATAAATATACTTTTAAACTTTTGTTAATGTTCTTTACCGCTTTATATAATGAGGTGATGAAAGGAAGGAGCCAAAAATCCTTGATGTGTCACTACACTTCTACAACAACTCGCTCAAGTTATTTCTCCCTATTGCCATTGCACTACACAATAAGTTGTGTACAGCAGAAAATATTATTTATTCCAATAGAAAAGACATATTTGAAAAAAAACTTCTATGTTCATGCTGTTGTGTGTCAGATTTAAAATGACTAACAGAGTAGATATTTCAGGGTCAGTTACAAGGAATACAACTTACAACTATCTGCTGGCTGTATAATATGTTGGATTCGAGGCACAGTCTGATAGAAAGCCAGATTTCATGGAGGGATGCAGGTATGCTTACACCCACACCATGTTCCTTCGGTGTAGTCCCTCTTCTCAGGTACTGCAGGAGCTCTGCACCCGCTTCTGATGTGACTCAGAAGACTGAGTTCTGAGTCTCTTTAATGCTGCCCGAGAGTTCAATCTGTCCATAAAGCAAATCTCTTCAGTGATGGTTTTGGGTGTATCCCATATACTCAACAGAACAAAACAGCTTGTGAACACTCGAGCAGTGCAATGGCAATAGGGAGAAATAACTTGAGCGAGTTGCTGTAGAAGTGTAGTAACAGATCAAGGATTTTTGGCTCCTTCATTTCATCACCTCGTTATATAAAGCGGTAAAATATACAATCTTTGAAATGGGATGGAAAAAGGGAAAAAAGAGAAAGACTGTTCCTTGTCAGACGGCACATCCCCGAACTCCGGAGCAGTCGGAGCACGTTACAAACAAAAGCAGAGCGCCCTCGTGTGGCCCCTGGAACTGGTGGGGAGTGCACAGGACAAGGATCTTGTGTTGTCATGGGGAATATTCTGCAATTAGGGCATTCTGTACGGGAAGATATTTCCACTTACTCATGCCATCATTTTTGAGGGATTTTGTAAAAGCTGTTCGCATAAGCCCATGAAAGCTTATTTTAAATGCACTCTTTAAAAAGAGTTTTACTTCCTTCCTGTTTGGCAGTACTGTGTTATATTATTTTTCATGACTGTGAGAATTTCCTTTAAAAAGTGCAAGGAATATTAGTCTAGCTACTATAATTGTTGTTGTTGTTTTGTTGTTGTTTTTATTGTCTTTTTGTTTGTTTTTCTTTTTTCTGCATGCTACTAAATTTTATTTTATAAATTTAGTTAACTATATTGCAAATTTTCTGAAACACTCCTGTGTTTTCCTTTTGACATTTAATCTCTTTTTTCTCTCTCTCTTTTTTTTTTTTTTCTCTCCACAAAAATGTATTTGACATGTTTCATTTCACAACTGAATTTTATCTGTGGACCTGGAAAAACGAAGATCTTATGCAAAAATGATAATGATGAATGTACTTAAAAATTATATTGCCATATTTGCAACTTAATAAAACCTTGATTTCATGAATATATGGTTTGTTTATAAGATTAGGGAAAGAATCAAATTTGCAGAAAAATACAATGCAAGAAAGAGCCAAGATCAGTGAAGAACTGTGTTTCTGTATGTGTCCTCTTTAATTTCCACACATCTGGTTTAACTTTATATGTTTTATGTTAGGAAGTAAATGTTAATTTACTCTATTTACTAGTGACTTAACATGATACAACAGGTGAATTGTCCATGTGTTTTTATAGTTGCCACCGTATTTCTCAATGCATAGACAGTCAGCAATTAGGATCTATTTCTTCAATAGCTGGAACCAAAGCCCAACTTACTGTATAACAGTAAGAGAAATCAAATTAGACAACCATTTCTTTTATTTTCTACACATTCAAATTGACACAAAATAATGGAAAGTGCTCTTCTTTTATAACAAAATATTACTGAACAATAGATTCCAAAAATGAATCATTATCTGTACAACAACACAGGATAAATGGAACTATTTCATTAACTTGTTAGATTAATTCTAAACTAGTATTTAGCTCAATGTTCATCATGAAGTGTGAATCTTTTATCAACATTTAAATAAAGTATATCAGATGCCATTTTATATGTTATTTTAGAAGATATTTTAATGCAAGTAAATCCTCAATCAATTAACATGTGAAATAGTCCTAAGTATAACAGTGCTTTCATTTGGCCAACAGAGCAGAAAGAAAAAAATTATGGGAAAAATAATAGAACTATTCTCATCCTCCTATGAATTCCTGCTCAGAAATTGCAATAAAATTTACTGTTTTATCAAGGCTTGCTGGAACTTATTTTCGAAGAGTCACCAGCAAGCCAAGCCATCAATTTTTCTGTGTCATATGGAGACAACATAGGAGCTGAAATCTGCACTCAGCTGTTTCGCTTTTTGGAAGAGCATGGTAGGATTAAGCAATCACCATTTACCACACATTTTCTGTTGCTCACTGTGTGCTCTATCATGCCGTATCTGTGTCTGCTCTGAGTTTTTACAAAGTCTGTTTTTTTAAAATTGTATTTATAGAAATGTGCATGTTCAGGACAATGAACAGACACGTGCATACCTGTGTATACACAGGGAAAGAAATTGCTCTCAGCTAGCGTTGCCAGGTATGTATCTTTCCAATCATCACTATTATGTATAAATATTTAGTAATACAATTGGTTTTAGTTTGGGGGGCTTTTTATACTTCTAAAATTCTAATAGCAGTCTTTAAGGGAATACATCCCCTTTTGCAAAATTAGCATTTTTTAAAGTGAAATATTGGAAAATATGGAACTGCAACATTTTCTGTATGAAATATTTAATATGTTAAAGGAATATGCTTTGGTCAACAGAGGGCACTCTATGGTTTTCGAAGGAGCCTAATAGAAGCTTAAAAGGGTTCAGTAGGAGATGACTGAGTATGGTTTTCAAAGAGCCTTTACTACTGGTCAATCTATAATTTATTGGAAATGCTACTGATTTCCACAATAACATAGAGTACAGGAATGAAAGAGAACCCCATCATTTGATAAAGTCAGATACTAGGATTAAGGCTGTGATGTACACAGTCAGCTCTTAGTTACATCTTCAAAATTGGAAATTATGTGCAAAAGTTAAAACATACTCTGAGTCAAAATTGTACTTACCCATCAATGCAGTAATGATGTGTTTTACCCTTGCTATTTGTTTAAAAATGATGACTTTGAATATCATAAATGTTGACAGGTCAGTCCCCACTGCTGTTCATACAGGATATTTCTTCCAGTTCATAAATAGGTTACTTTTCTGACACCAGCCTACCTTTGTGCTGTCAACTTTACTGACCACTTTTAGTTCTGTTGTCCATTTATTTTCAAATAAAATAATTGCTTTTAGAATGAGAACCTGAAGGGGAATTTTGTTAGAGCAAACTAGGTGTTTTTAGCCTGTCCATCTAAAATGCATGGAAATAAAGCAATAAAGATATAGAAAAAAAAATGGGTCACTGATACCCTGTAAAACTTCAGAAATTACTTTAACAGAGATTTTTTATACAGAAGCCAAGCTATGAGAACTTGGCAAGAGTGCTGCATGCAGAGCTATCATATATTAAGGTAGCATGCTTCTACTTCTATAAACTAGACTCTTTCTGCTTAAAACCTGAAACTAAAATTGGGAAAGCAATGCTACAAGCCCACCCGGGAGAACATAGGAGTCAAGCCCTGACACAGGTTTAAGTAGGTGCATGTTTCTTGCTAACAAATCTTCAAGCATGTGATCTATGTGTAAAGGTGGGGCAGTACAGACATCTCCAGCTAGAGAGAAGATGCTAGAAGTTAAACAGAGAGAAGTGCAGCAAGTCCTCATGTTATCCATTCTTCCTAAGGTAACCCCCCCGAGAATTACTGTGTAACCTGTGCTTGTAGTTACAGAGAGTAAGAGAGCCAGTGAAGGACTAGTCAAAGTTTAGAGAACAAATTCTTATCACTTTTCTGTGCCTATGAGTGTGGAATGAATTGAGGGGAGCAGCTGGAAGTGTGCGTCAATCAGAGCCCAGCTCTCACAAGGAACGAGGATTCCTTTATTGCAAACCTGACGTGTAGAAGTTAAAAGCTGTTTTCCTTGCTTTAACACTTACATTTGCCAACAGCTGTTTCAACATTTATAAACACAATTCCCACTGGCTGCCAAATTACCATAAATTCATTTCTGCATATTTTTGAGTACTAGGCATAAAAATAATTACATCTGATTAAATCCATTTATGCTTTCACTCCTTTCAAATGTATAGTAGATAGGAATTGTTGAAATATATCTAAACAAAAATTTCATGATGACTTCAAGACAGGTTATCTTCAGAAGGTTATGAAGCAATAATTTATTAGGTACAGTAAGGTCATGGTATTTCAGTTTCATTCCAGCTAGAGTACACTGTGCCTGCTAAGTGACAGCACGACTCGAGGCAGCAGCATGCTCTGGGAGATTCAGGTGTTTCTTCTATGTTCATCCTTATTTAAGTGAATTCTTTTAATGTTATAGATACCTAGAAAAATTCTGTCAATAGAAGAAGGAAACCTTCAGAGTGCTGCTACAAAATGCTACTTCTCTACTGGGTGTGTTTTCTCCCTCTGGAAACTTAAACTGTGCCTAGTGTTGCTGAACACTTGTTCCTGCAGGAAAATGTGCATTTGACTTGTACAAATATGAAGTGTGTGTGATGCTGGCAAGGCACTGTGCTTGAGAGTGTGAAGCTGCAGAGACTGAGTTTGCTTCTTCCCACTGAGCACGTAATGCCTTTCATCACACAATGTTTAACCTTACGCGTTCTGCCGCGATCCTGGCTAACACTTCATTTCAAGTGTGCCAGCATTATTAATTCATTTGGTATTCACTGTAATAAGGCTGATCACAATTAACTCATTCTGTAGCCTTGTGAGTGTTTTAAGTGCTCACATGGAATTCCGCTGCAATTCAGCATTAATTAAGGTACCACCTAATTTTCAAAGAGAAACAAGAGCGTGTGATCTGTCTCATGAGGTAACTCCCTTAACATCTCAGAGTGGTCCAAATATTTGGAGTGTAGGGATCTCATGAACATGTTGGGTGTATTCCCTCTCTGAGGAAAATTGTATATACCATGTAGATAAATTATGAAAGAACAATATTATCTAATATGCAATTCACACGTCCCTATTCTGTATGTCACCATGTAGAGTATATTGCACTGCATTTAATAAACACATTTCCACTTTATAAAATATGAAAAGAGCCAAGCTGCTTTTCAAGAACTTAAAAGAAAAGCTATAAAAGGAATATCTTTAAATTTAAAAAATGACCTTTTAATTTTATTAAACTGTTGCCTATATATATACATATTAATATACAGCAGCTGAAGCAACCATATCATATCATATCATATCATATGCCATGTATTAGTTTAACCAACCTTCTTGCTGCAAAGATATTGTGAACTAAATAATCCCCTTTAATTGAAAATAGGCATAAAATTGTTCTGCTTTGTTAAAATATGTTGTAAATCAGAAAATTAGAACACTGTGAAGTAAAAATACATGCTCCATTCCGTAGCAGCTTAGTAAAGTACAGATACAGCTACATTTCAATGCATTCTTTAAACTAATAGAAATGTGCTTAAACTTTAAACACATCCTTTAAACTAATAGAAATATTTTCAGGGATGATTAACTTTGTCGGAGAAAATTATTCTAGGCAAAAACTGGGCAAGAAAGAGCTCAGCTTCCAAGCTGATTTTCTCTGCTACAATTTCTTGAAAATTCTTTCAAAATTGCTCACTTTTGCTCATTTTCAAATGATGGAGAGGGCATATTTATGTAAAGTATATCTACACGCTATGTGCTGACACAAAACCAGATCATTATCAACAAAGTATTTGGGATGTGTGTTTTATCTTGTTTGATATTCCTTGACTTGTGTGTCTATTTTTCATTTTGCTGTGTTAAATCCCACCTTGATAATAAAAGGGAAGTTTGAAAACTGAAAGTAATGTCATATGATTTAGGCTGTTGCCTCATGTTTAAATCATATTCCTTAAGCTATTAGTCCACAAAGTCCTCTGAATGAATTTCTCTTGGTCTACATGAAGGAATCAAGGGAACTAAAAATAAACAGAATTCAGCCAGTAAATGTGTCAAAATAGTATTGATTTCTTTTACAGTCCAAACATGTATTGTGAAACACTCTCACTATTGGAAATCAATGGAAAAATTTTAATTGACTTCCACAGAGCCAGCATATCATCTATGAAATTTAAGATTGAGGCAGTGCTTTATTTTTTAACCCACTGCATTGCAAACTGCAGCTAGAATAGTGGTCTACTGTTCTTTAATGATCAACTATGATGCTTATTAGTAAAAATGTGTTGTATACTAAGTGGAAGAAGAATCCCAATAGTCTATACTATATTAATTAGTGAGACATCAAATGAGGTATTTAGACAGAGCATATTGAGGTTCAAGATTGCTTCTTAGAACTCACAGTATCTTTTAAATTTCAGTATGAAAGACATTTTATTTTTGAACACAGAAATGCTGAGGCAATATGATATTACTTGAGAAAAAGCCCTCAATATTTGATTTACAGCTTCTCAGGTAGCAGATCTGTCACACTGGCTACTTTGTAGGGTGACATCCTGCTTCAGAGAGCGCAGCCAAAGGTGCTTAGGGCACATTAGGGGGACATTAGGGTTTTTTTCAGAAAGATTAAGGGCCAGCAAGCCCTGAATGCTGTTCCCTAACCTGAACAAATGTGCCTTTCACTCTGCGTTTTGGATTTCTAGAGTTTGGGGTCTTCATTTTCTAGAAACAGTACAATTAGTGCCTCAAAATCTTGCTTGATTATGTTGTCTGAATTTATTGAGAGCCTTGCTGTTGCAATAGATATTTTTTACCTTGCCTAGTGATTGTCGCCTCTTAATTACTCCCAGAACAAGAGCTTTGAAAACCCATTTGACTGAGACAATAGTACAGTTATTTCATTTAGTCTCGAATTTCTGTAGTGTTTCTTATGTGGCAGGAGAGGTGGATTCTGAGTCGTGCACTCAGGTCTCAGTTTGACCTTCCCAAGGGCCATTTGTAGCTTCATCCCATGGAGCTTGATCTAATCACTGCCTTGCAAATCCTCCAGGTGCAATTCCCTTTTTTTTTTTTTTTTTTTTTTTTTTTCTTATTATTTTGGTATGCAAAATAATTTAATTTCTCTCAAAGTTCTCTAACATGAGATGCTGGGAAGTATTTTTTCAGTCTCAAAAAGATTCAAAGAACATAATAGTGATCCAGATGCTCCTTCTCCTTGTGTTTTCTGTCATGCAGTGATATTGCAAAAAAGGAGCAGGATCATTAGGTGTGTCTCCTTTTGCTCCTTGCTTACGAAAAGTAAGATGAAACAAAAATTAGTTAGACTGTATTTTGAAAAGTATGGCAGAGATACTGATGCCAATAAAAAACAAAAACAAAAACAAAAACAAAAACAAAAACAAAAACAAAAACAAAAACAAAAACCACCAAAAATGTGTAGTTGAGACAGAATTAGATAATGCAATCCAAAAATGATATTTTCTCCTAATACTCTGAAATAGATAATCAAGTGAAAACGTACAATAACTGGCATGAAAAGGATACATTTAGAAGGAATGCCATAGAACTGATTAACCCTGCAAAAATCTCCTACTAAGGTGTTTACTATAGTGAGTTAGTCCCATGTTAATGAAACATTTAATTATGTTGGTTGTAAACCTCAGTATCAACACAAAAGGGACATTCTTTCAAATTAAATGGAAAGAACATGAATACAACATTGTCAGATGTTTTTGCCTAATTTCTGACTTTAGTTTCTCTTCGCTAGTAGAAACAACTAAATTTTCTTCCAATTAGGAATAGTTTTTTTTTTATTGTAATAATATTTTAAATGCTGGTATTATTATTATTATTATTAATAATAATAATTATAATAATATGATGCTGACTAGAACTCAAACTTACCCAGAGCACGAGCTACCACATCATGTAAGTGGTATCTCAGAAGATTTTAAATCATTGAGAAGTTGCATCATTACTCATTAGCTATTCTCTATCTCAGAGACCCCATCTGTGACAAAAGGATATTAAATTCTAGCACAATTCCTAAATTTTCCCATACTTTCTAGAAAAACTCCTTTCAAATAGGAGTGGAAGATCCTTCTAAAATTATTTCAAAGCTGCTTAAAGACATTAAGACTGCCTAAAGCACTTGCATTCACTTCAATACTGCTGTAACTCCTGTCTTCACAGGGTGTGTCAACATAAATTCATCCATCCATCACTATTGGAGGAGACCTGAACACATCCTGCTGACTCCTGGCAACCAGTTGAGAATAGGAAATCAGATAATCTGAAAGAACTGGAACTTTTTCGATGGATACTGTGAGTTACATTTCAAAAGCAGTGTGTCAGCCAACATTTATTATGAGCCCACAGTAATTACCCATTCAAGTACCATGAAAGAAGTAATGGGAGATGATAATTCCCATTGAACACTTCCAACATGCCCTCTGTCCTAGAAGAATGTGGCTTAATTTACACTGAAACTCATTTAAGAAACCCCAAAAAATTAAACCCTAACTCAAATCCTATAAACAAAACTAAAACCAACACCAAAAAACCATTTAAGGTTACATACATTCACTTCAAAACAGACTTCAGACATGTAACACCAGTGTTTAAGTTTCAGCTCCCAAGAAATGTAAGACCAACAAAGAAAAAATCCTGGTGTTTCAAATGCCACTCACTATAAAATTTCTCAGAACTGGGGTAATAAGCGTGAGGACTTTCCAAGGCTGTGCAGTCAAGGTGTGTGACATCGACACTTCAGCCGGGGTTTGTGCTTCTCTAGCAGATTTCCTCTCTGTCTTCATTTAGTGAGCCTTTACTTGCTAGTCTCTCCACAGCAAATGCCTTTGGAGAGAGCATGCAGACCACAGGATCAGACTAGCTCTCGTCAGAGGTGGAAAAAACCCTGAAATATAAATAAAGAGATCTTCACATCTTCTGCACTACTGCACTACTTCACTCCAAGTAGCCACTCTTTTTGACCCCATACTTGTCATTGTGGGTACAGCTCAGAGGCACTATCTCCATTAATACTCTTTCCAAGAGGGAATGAGTTAAGTTGATTTATGTTATAATAATTTCTTGCATCTCCTCTTTGAGCTGCTGCAAAGAATCAGAACAGGAATTGAGTTGAAATCTTGTAGGTTGTCTTTCTACTTTTTCAACTGTCACTTCAGTGGATGAGAAAGCTTAGAGATGGCACAGTGTTCCAGATGCTGTTTATTCTGAGGGTTTGTTTTTGAAAAGTACTTTGTATCTATTTAATCCTTGTGCTTTTAAGAGACCAAGATGGAAATGTGCTTTTCTTTTCTCTGATAATGAATATGAAATTAAAAAAGGGGAAAGGGAAATGGATGGTAAACTGCCCTATCACTCATCATTTCCCCTATCTTCTCCCCCGCTC
This sequence comes from Zosterops lateralis, assembly GCF_965231275.1. Taxonomy (NCBI): domain Eukaryota; kingdom Metazoa; phylum Chordata; class Aves; order Passeriformes; family Zosteropidae; genus Zosterops; species Zosterops lateralis. The sequence goes on along the minus strand of NC_139762.1, from coordinate 32,649,786 downwards.
CCTTGTTCAAACCTGTTCTATTCTTGTTATAGAACAAGTTTGAAAAAAGTTTTGAAAACAAATTCATCATTTTGGGGTTGGGCTGAAGCAGTGCTTGCATACGCTAGGAAATAAATGTGATAAACAAAAGCCGATTCTCCCTGTATGTTGCCATTGATGATTACTTTATATATAAATGTTTCAAAGATAGTCAGAGATGAGCCTTTCACAGAATCCAAATATGAAATTCGGCCAAACTCAATGACTAACTGACCCCTGTTAGTCATATGTACTCTGTTCAGTAAATTACTAATAAATGCTTGTAGGAGGAATGTCAGACAAGATTACACATCAGTACCATTAGTAACTCTGGATCGTCTTTCTTATTCCATGGTAGGATAAGAAATGCTTTGTCATTTTCAGGAGTCATGCAGAAGTGAATTTCATATTCATTTACACATCTTAGCAGAGATAACATGGCAAATGGATCATCGTTTCTGCTGTGAGCTCCTGAGGCTTCATTTATAATAATTCTGGCAGTCAAGCATGCAGTCAGATAAAACACCTCCTATTCCTATTCTGGTTTCATAAGAACTTAAATACTGCCTCAACTTAGGTCTGAATATGTCTGTGCATGGAGACATGTAAACAAGTATGAATTCTTAATCTTTATTGTATTCCTTATTTTTCTTACTATGGCATTTCAAACTCTCCATTATTAATTCAGCCCTTTGGTATCTCCCGGCAAAGGGTGAGCAGGGGCTTAAAAGTTTTCTGTTGCCATTTTGCAGGATTCCTCCATCATAGCTGTCTAAATGTCCTTAGATGTTTAAAGATGGTATTAGGTACCCACTGGGATCTGTAGTCATGTATCTATGACTCAGTGCCACCAAAATGTAAGGAAATCACATGTTTAATCTACTTCAGATGTTTTTAAAACCCACATGCAACATATATCTCTGTTTAACCATCTCTGTTAAGCCTTCTGCTTACTGCACTTTCAATACCATCTTGGAAAACATGGCGTTAAAAACCAAGTAGTCTTTGGGCTAGTAATATTAAGGTTCATGAGACTTCAATTTTTATATTCTGTAATTTCAAAATCTGAGTGTATATTGCAATGTGCTTTCTTGACTTGTTCTTCAAAAAGATGAAACTTATCTTACATTACTACTATTACAATTGACTGCCTCCTTTATAGATGTGAAAGAATGGGTTGAAATTGCCATCAATAAGAAAATAGTTTAAAAATCTAGTTAAGTACAATGTAGCAATAACAATAACTAGCAGATGCAGTAGTCAAGGATTCCACTAAATTGGTGTATGGTGCTTCAGAAAAGCAAGCATTTAAATCAGCTACACAGAGACAGAAAACATGTTTATGCTTCTGAGACAGTAGTGGAAAAAATGAATAGGTTTGATAGAAGAATAATTCAGAATGATTAATGAGATGGTGAGCTGAAAATAAACTGGAGTATGATGTTCTCTTCTCATAGGAGGGTTATGTGAGGGATACAGAGCAACAGGGCTTTGGTGGTCCTTCAGAGGAGCAGGTAGTCTTGGAGTGAATCTGTAAACAAGTCATTCCTAGCATGTGGAGAAACCATGACAAGAGAATAAGCTGCAGCATTTGGCGTAAAGTAATAAAGGCCATAACTCCTGAGATCAGGGACTGAGCCAACTCTGGGACTGATGACCAGTTTCAAGTTGTTTCACAAACTGCCTGCAATCCATTGGTGGTGAGCATTGATCTCCAGCCCCCTGTATGACTGCTGCTTTCTCAGTCTGTGGGCTCCTGCATTAGGCAGGGAGGTGAAGCTGAAAGTGCCAGCAGGTTTCCACAACTGCCCCTGGCTGGGAAAAGCAGTCTGAAGTTCCCAGAACCTTTCAGTTTCCTGGGAGCAACCAGCTCAGCAGCAATAAACTTCTGCCTCCAAACTTACCAGAGCACAGGGCAATGGCTCTCAAACCCATCTATTGCTCACACTAAGGTCAGCACCTCCTTCCACATTAATCAACATCAGGTATTATTCCTAGTCCTCTCACTGCTAAAGGGGACCCTACACCGGAACCAGTTTTCTTATTTAAAACAAATAAGTAAGAGTGACTTACTAGAAAGGTGATTTGTTTCAGCTTTCCTGACCTAACCAGCAGAGACTGAATTATGTTACATTTGCAAGAGAGAATCTGGAGAGAAGCTGGTTTTGGTCAATCACCGTGCATTTCAGTCCTGACTTCGTCTTTTAATCATACTGGGCCTAATTTTACATGTGACTCTCTGCAAGTTCTGAAGCATAAGCACATTATTCCAGCTGGGATGTCAAAGGGAGATCGTACTTCCAAGCAGATATGAGATTTTTTGGAGGGATCCCTTTCATGAGTGTCTGCAAGGCAGGTGTCTCTCCTGTATCAGACTCTGTGAGGTTGCTTGTGGTTCTCAACACCTGCAGCCAGCCAGTAAGGGAGAGCTGGGGCTTGAGCTGCTCATACCATCTCTCATTTGTAAAATTATGACACTAAGAGTTCCTACCTTTGTCTATCTATGCCACACAGTTACTGATTTACCAAAAAGGCCATAGAAGGGTTTGGGATACTTTGCATGTGTAAATGCATACTAATGTTTTACTGTTGCATTTATTCCTGTAGGGTCTACTTCAGCAAATCAACAGTGCGGAGTATTTTTCATTCATTTGAGATGAATATGCCTGGTAAACTTCTGAAATGTCCCTTTGCAAGGTAAAATAAAAGAATCATTAAATGCCTTCACCACAATATTTATACTGCAATCAGAACAAAGCAAACAGGTGCCTTTGGCAGGAAAAAAACAGTCTTAAAAAGACACAGGCTATTGTTGTTTTCTTGCAAAGTATAAAATTCCTCAAAAATTACATGGTGTCACACAGCCTGCCATAGCTTATAAAAAAAATTATGCACTGCCTTTAGTTTTATTTGGAAAATTACACTGCTTTAACTCTTTGCATCTTTCAGGGCACATCTCTGCATTCAACAGCAGAGCTTCTTCCAGACAAATGTGTGCCATATACCTGGCTCAGAGTAACAATGTGTGGAGATATTCACTCTGGAAAGGTTGGCTCAGATCACTTCATCAGCACAGGCAAGACCTGCAGCAAGGGGCTGGGAGTCAGACTGCTCCTGGCCTGGGAAGAGGAGAGCTCTGAATAATGGGAACCCTGCATGGGAGTCTTGCTGCTGGAGGAATGAAGGCATGGCAGGAGTGAGGGAGGCTGCAAGGACGAAGCACATCTTTGATGTCTTTCTCAGAAGCATCAGCCAACTCAGGGTTTTTTTGTCTCTGGTATAAGCAGAGCAGACAACAGAGTAAGTCTCAATGCAGCTATAAACTGCTTGACTTGTCTGTGCTCAATCACTTGATTTACTAAAACCTGCCTGCAACAGAACCCACTAACTTCAAGCACAGGTCTCCACAAACAACTTTCTAGGGTTGAGGTAGCCTGGCCAGTGCTTTCATGGGGATCTGTGCACCACACATCCTTGCATAGGGCAGACTTTCCCTGATACTCCAGAGCACAAAACCAGACCTCTCTTGCAAGCTTGGTGTTCAAAATGGGAAGGCTGAAGCCAGACTCCAAAGAAGTATTTTAGTATCTCATATTCTAATAGTATGGGACCTCGATATCCCTAACACAATTAAAATCTCCTATGAGGCAAAATTATGAGACAACAAAGCAGACTCTATCTCTTAGAGATTTTATTGCATTAGTGAGCACACTCCTGTAGACATTTGCTAGTCTTTCAAATAGCTAAAGGATAAGGTCAAATGTTTTGTGACTACACTATCACAAAGCAATGATTTCCAATCTTTTTCATAAAACAACTTGAATTTTTCAGGACAATCTCCCCTGTAGCCTGTATTTAGCTGGACAAGAATTCTTTTCCATATAAAAGACATGGATGATCACTGCCTCTTTGAATTCTCATGTTAAAGATGCCAAAAAATAAAGGTGGGAAACCCATGGTGCTAATTTATTGCCCTATCTGTGACAAGGGAGGAAGGAAAGCACAAATTGGGTGTTTCTGCTTAGAACAAATGTGGTTGCAAGAATCAGTCCTACTTTGCGTACAAAAACCAGAACTTTTGCTTAAAAGGCGTGTAGAAAATAACATTGGTTTGAGGACGTAAAGGGAGACATGATGTCTGCATCAAATATTTTCTTTAAAGGTATGTCTTATTGGCAATGCTGGTAGATTCAAGTGGCATTAGCTGAAGTCCAAAACTCATGTCAAAGGAGTGTGGGGAAATAAACTCCTGTTTAGGATGACTGAAGGTAGTATGAAGTGGATGTATTCAGTATGCATATAGCCATTTATTATAAATAAAGTATACAGTAAAATCCTCAGGGCCATCTCCTTGCTCCTCAGTGTAGCCTTGGGCAGTGGGATCCAAAACAGAAATAACAGGCACAAAATGTAGAACAACTAACTGAGTCACCCTGGTAAGAATACCAGAAACAAACCACGTTATGGCAATGTTCTCCAGTCCGTCAGCTTCACTATGCAACACCAAGACCTATTCCATACAGAAAAACGAAATAAAAAAAATATTTTTAGAAATGCAGAACTTGATCAAAATATAAAGAGTCATAGATTCAAGGATTTGATGTCTGTCCTAAATAGTATATTGCAACATTTTTCAGTTTCTCACTGATTTCATAAATCCAGTGCTCACCAGAACTCAGTAACAAAAATCTTAGACTAATGTCTTTGGTTCAAGAGGCTTGTGAGGCAGATGATCCCCAAATTTTTATATATGAGGAGCCAGATAAAAAGTGCTGTTATATTTTAACATCATTCAATATCTTACTTTTAAATATTGAGTGACTGCATGCTAAAGGCAGAATTGAAAAAATCTGACCAAAACTTCATTTGTTGTTAAAACTCTTTGTTAGGGACATGAAGATAGGAACTCACCTGCTGGCAGCAGGAACTTAGTCACTGAATATGAAAGAAAATGAGTGCAGCAAATGCAAACAAATGTCTCATCTAAGTCATTAGCTAAAGAGGTAATTTTAGAAAAAAAAATCATATCATGTATTATCAAGAAATCACTCAGATTTAAAATGAGCAATTAACTGAAAATATCCAGTGAAAGGCAGAGTAATTTTCCTCATTGTCATAGACTACTGGCTGTTCATACCAGCCTTCATTCTAGACCTCTCTTTTAATATTGTTTCAAATAAAATCTTCATAAAGACCTCCAAGGCTCATGAAGATGACTAAAGTGTAATAGACTGATTTTGAGGGTTGCCTCCAACTTTTTATCATTCAGAACTTTCTCAGAATTTTTCTGTAATTTTAGGACTAAGAGTCTAGTTTGGGGATATATTTTTGTCTCTTTGGCATCTCTAAAGCTGGGTATCTAAGCTTGCCCTTGTCATCCTTAGCTCGTTCTACAGTTAAGCTGGAGTAAAAGATGATTCCAATGGGGATTTGCTCCACCTTAAGGAAAATGTTTAAGTTGTGTGAAATAAATCCCTTCTGTGGACATTGCTCCTCTTTAGCTTCTCTAGCTTTAGAGATAACCAGGAATAACTGGTGTAGACTTCAGCATCTGTCTCTGGGACATCTACAGTCAGATGAGATGAATCTTAGCTCACAAGAGAAATATTTGTCCCAGTGCCAGTTGAGGTAACTACACAATGTACTGCTCTGGAAAGAATAACCAGGAACCATAAAAAAACCCCTAACTCAATACAATATTTGTATTGTACTATTTGTATTTGTATATGAATCATTGCTTTGATGCAGACTACCTGCCCACCAGAGATAGCTGAGAAAGGGATCATACACAGAGCAGCTACCTAAGCCTATGTTTGTTTCCTTTGCATCAGCCCTTTTGGCAGCCAGAAAATGTGGTAGGGGATGAGCTCAAATACTTTTTAAAAAATCAAACTACAAACAGAAGTAACAAAACTGTTTTACAAAGGGAATCCTGGTAAAAATCTGAACTAAACTCTGATTTTATTTATGTTTCTGCAGATCATGGCCAGGACAGAGACTGTGGGATGAATGTCCCCCCAAAGCACATGGAGTTGTACATACAGACAGCTTCGTAAAATAGAAGAAGGTGATGCCTACATTTGTGTCCTGGGTTCTCTCCTGCTTCAAATTCTTGCAGCTTATGAGTGTTTGTTATCAGTTACATTTGCCAAAACAAGCACTGTAATTTATTCTTTGTATTAAAAAACAATAACAATAAAGACATATCTATATTACCTAAAAGCAGAATTGCCAGTATTCCCTGTTGGCATGATGTCTGACAACAAGTGGAGCAATACAACACAGAAACAGAGGAAATAAAAAGATCTTTTTTTTATATAAAGGACGGTGTACTAGAGTTGGGGAGATTTAAGTGAAGGGAATACTTTTCAATCCAAGCAAAGCTGCTTCATTACCAGCACATTTTTTTGCTGCATTTTGTGTTGCAGCCCATTAACAATTTGCCATGCCAATTTCAAGAGAAAAGGGAGATCTCTATTGGAGAACAGGGCATAAGTGTGATATGTGTACTGGGTGCTCCAGACATTAGCCACCTTTTTAAATGTGAGGAAGAGCAAAATTAACATAATGTGTGTTAATTAGAAACTACAATGGAGTGCCAGGATAGCAGGACTTTTCTACCTTTTGTGTAACAGAAAGAAATTACCTCAGAAGAGACTCAACCTGCAATCCATGCTCAGGGGAATCTTCTCTCCAAAATTTGAACAGGTGGAGGCATCCAAAAAGAGAAGGGACAGAACAATGATTTTGGGCAAACATGGCTTTCAAACCAGTGCTTTATTAAGGATTATAGGCCTCTCCCTCTAGTCTTTTTCTTGCTTGAGTGGAGTATTTTAGATTTGCATCTGTTCTATATTTTTATAAAATAGAAATCCTTCACAATGGTGGTGGTGATTTTTTGTTTAAAATGAAAGGATATGGTTAATATTAATGGTAAGTGTTAATAAATTCAGTCGGCTCCTGTGCAATGGACATAATGCTCTTGGCATCCCTGCAAGAAACAAAGCAGAACAATTATGAGTCATCAAATGTATTTGTCAGAGGATTTTGTGTGGTAAAAAAAAGCCTGTTCATGTTAGCATAGTGCTGAAAGACAAGGAGTGAATTATAGCTTGGAAAGTGATGGGATAGATATAAAATCCAAGGGTCCAGAGGCCAACTGACTATATAGACTCAGCTGGAGACAGAAAATACATGTTATGTATTTTTTCAATGGATTCTTCCATTTATCCTGTTAAGAAGTAGTGACTCCCCAAATCAAATGTGAGTTAGGCTAGAATTTTAATCGTACTAGAAATGTTGCCACTGCAATTGGTTTTTGAAGCTCTCCTAACTGATAGTTATGCTATTTGTTCTACTGTGAATGCAGAGAACCAGCAACACAGAAACAGGAGCTGTGGATAACAGGACAGGCACAGTGATGATAAAAAAGAAATTTAAAATGTTTAAAAGCCACCTCCGTGGCTTTCCTTCCTCCCAGACCACCTTAAAAACAGGGAGCCCATTCCCGTAGAAAAACTCTCGGGCGCCGCGCCCCCCCATCCCAGGTCAGAGATGGGGCAGGGGAGCCGCGGCAGAGCCGCCGGCTCTGCCACCGACAGGGAGAGAGGAGGGAGCCGGCCGCCCCGTCTCCCCTCCGGTTCGCTGCAGAAAAGCCCCTCCCCAGCCCCGTCCGCGGCCGGGAGCCGGCGGGGGAAAACTCAGGGTCTGCGGAGCCGCCCGCCCCGGCCGTCCAGCCGCCATGCAGCCCGCCCGCGGCCGCCGCCGCCAGAGCGGAGGGGAGAGAAGCCGGCTGCCCCCCCCCGCCGGTTCGGCATGGAGAAACCCCAGCTGCGCCCCTCCGGTTCGCCGGGGAGAAGCCTCTCCCCAGCCCCAGCCGTTCCCCGTGCCGGAGCGGAGAAAAGCCCCGGCCGCCCCGTCCGCCCGCAGCCGCCACGCAGTCAGCCGCCGCGGCCAGATGAAGCGTCCCCGAGCCGGCCGGACCGCTGCCCCGCCTCAAGAGAAAAAAACCCACACCCGCCACGTTCCACCTCCCACCGCACAAGCCCCGGCCCAAACCCCTGCAAACGTTGCCGCCGCTGTGAAGCAGCATGAGACCCCGAAACGCCATTACTGCGGCAGGACCAGCACGCGGCCGCAAAGAGCTTCCAAGCGCCCGCCCTGGCTGATCCCGCATGCAAATTAAGGACTCCAAAAGGATCTCGGGATAAAGTTTAACATCAAAAAAACCCTTATCAAATAAAAACCAAGTAAAATTAAAACGGATAAGAACTAATACTCAGCCGTGTGGACCCTGAGGAATCAGAAGAGCTAATTTCTCCGGTTTTGCTTACTAGCCGTAAGTTAAAAAGACCAAACCAGAGATGAGACCACAGGAGAAAACAAAGAACTGTCAGGACTCTGGGATTGCTTCCCAGCGAGGGCCAGTCCTCCAGCTCTGTTGAATTGCATGCAGCAGAGCTGATAAAGCCCTCCTCCTCCACGGCGACCACGGGCAGCCAAAAACCCCTCGAGCAAATATTAATAAGAGCTGATTAATAAAGGCGTTTATGGAGATTAATATTTTCTCCGCCTATTTTTATTCATAACAGTGACATGCAGGCAACTCTATGAGAAGTGTATTGTTCCTGATGAAGTGGTACATATGGGTTCTCTTTTCATAGATGCTGGTGTCAAAGGGAGTCCTGGACCTGTTCTGATAACCTAGAGTTTACAAGCAGCATTCTCATAAACCTTAAGTTTCCTTTTGTCATTGCCCTGAGAGATCTCTGTAGAGGTACAGGCAGAATCTGTTTGTTGGCATTCTAATATTAGTTAGAACAAATAGAATTAATTTAGGAAAATTGCATAATTCTTTATGGTATACCAGAAGAACTTTATTACTCTCTTTTAGATTTTTCTAGGAGAAGAAATGTGGCTGCAATTGGAGATTTTTTTTTTTACAATGAAGACACGAAATAAGCAAAAAAGCAGTTTTGTATGTACCTTTAGGGTTTGAATTTAAGACAACTACTGAAGAATTTGAAAACTCCTGGATTGATTTCCTTCAGATATGTAAATGCACAATGAATTGAACATGCTGCTGTGATATAAATGGAACAAGATTAACAGCATTTTAAAAATGTATGGTTACTATTTTCTCCAATCCATTGAATCTGATTTGCCATTTCCAAGCATTTTATAGTACCCTCGGTTGTTCAGGAACCCAAGTGTTCTACGTAAGACACTCACCAAACTTGAATTCTCCCACTGTGATGGAGGTTGGACACAACTGGAGACTGTCAGTGAATGGCTGAAATGACAATAAGCTGGGAACTGCCACGTCTCCCTGAAGCCCTTTCAAAAGAGGGCTGGATGGAAAGCTCATGAAACAAGCCCTAAATCAATTGTCTTCAGCTCTATGTATAATAAACTGATATGAATTTCACTTTCTCCTTTGTAAACCTGCATGGACTCTGGAGCTGTTTCATAGCCTTCCATTTGAGAGATCGGATGGATGAGTGGTGTGGTGATTGCACCAGCCAAAATTCACAAGTGTTGGGTTAACACTGTACCTCCATAAGCAGCTTTAACTTCATTCAGTGGCAACAAATGCTATGCAGTCACATTCTGATTTGGCTTCTGACAGTGTAAATTCATAGACCCAAAGGTACTCCTTGCTTAAAACAGCGTCTGTTATGATTCTACTTGAATAAATTGGAATTTGAATAAAGATCAAAACATTTTGTTTACAATTTTCTCAAAGGTAAAGAAAACTCCAACATGTCTAAATATACGCAGAGGAGCAATTTTAAATATCTTATAAGCAGTAAGGTGTTCAATAACAATTTTAATGCTAAAATGTAGTGGTTTATCAGACTAATTCAGGTATTTTTCAGTACTTAAAATTATGAAATTTTTGTTCAAATGGCAAAATATGCACAAATATGACACTTCAAAATTTTTAACAGTTGGAAGAATTCTAAACTTTCTGGTGCAAACACTTTACCTGAATGCAAAACACAGGGAAGAAAGGTAAGCCACATCTAACTGTTTTTTCAAAGAAATAATAAATACAAACATTCTGCACAATAGTACGGTAGTAGCAGATGTGATGTTATCAGGGTTTGACAGTATTTTCACATAAATTATTGTGTAAGCACAGTTAATCATTATGTACAGGTGGTCAGCCACCTGTTTAATTCAGTTTCAAGCTGATTTACACAGCTTTTAAGGTAAACAATCCCCCCCTCCAAAATTACAGTTTTGCTGGTGTATCAACTAATGTGTACAATTTTATTTCCCTTCACTTCCCACCACCTTGCAAAGACATGGAGAGAAAGTTGCAGCTTTTACTCCCCCTTTACAGGCTGGTTTTAGCTGCCAAGTTGTAAGAAGTGCCATTATACAGGTAGTAGCAGATAGTTCCAGCCCCTCCAAAATAAATTTTTACCTGCTATATTAACAGTGCTGATTTCATCACTTGTGTTTCACCGTTGTGCCTCTAGCTCTGTGTTTCTGGTAGTACACTGGAACCTGTGAGAAAGACAAGCCTCACTTTACGAGGGAAAACTCCTCTTCTGCAGGCCTTAAACAACACAAACATTTAGGACATAAAAATCCTGATTATTGCTTGGGTAGCCCTGATAATTAGCACATGTAAGTTGAGTAAGAAATGCCAACAGCTTTGCAGCAAAGTAAAAATGAAGAAGCAATCTCAGCATGCCTGCAGGTGGGGATCCCAGCATCAACATGAGTCCACTGCATAGTTATGCTTGTGCTCATATGTGAAGGGAAATGCAGATTAGATCTGCATTTCAGTCTATTTTTTTTCATCCTGTTGTTATCTGATTGAACCTGTATCGCACCCTGGGACAGTTTAGCCCTGTCACTGGCCATCCTTGTTTGGTTGGGGTGGGGTTTTTTTGTTCTTTTTTTTAATATTCTTTTTCCCTTAACTTGAGGTAAAGGTCTAAAATGGATAAACAGACACTATTCCTATCAGGTATCCTAAAATATTATTAAACCTCTTCTGAATTCATTACTATATATCCCCTACTTGTTTTAAGGCTATCAGCAGTCTTTTAACTTGTGCCCTGAGTACTGTGAAGGAGATATTTCAGGGCTAGGGGATAGATCCACATTCTACAATATACTCCAACCTCTACTTTATCTCACCAGCACATTTTTAATCTGTTACAATCACCTCTATTTTTTACCATTACCCAAACTCATCCCTGCATTTACCAGCCCAGGTGGCTGTAGCTTGCCCATTCTTTTAGCTGGTCCTCACAGCTCACTTGATGGTGAGGACTTCAAAGGGCCAAAATATTCCCCTTCTTTCCAGCTGTGAAATCTTCCTCTGGCACTGAAGTGAAAAATATAAAACTGTCAACAAAAGGAGAGTTGAGGCACATATTCCCTGGTCCCTTAACCAATTTAAAAACTTACTGAGGTAGGCAAGCTGAAAGTGCAACTTCTTAAAAGTTGCAAAACCTTTTTTTTTTTTTTCTCTTGGTCTCTATTAACATATAACAGAAGCTGAGTCCTTACTTCAGAGTTGGATGTTGCACTGCTGACATAGACTAAGAGAGAGAAAAAGGCGTCCATCTGTTGGTTTAATATACCTATGGAAAGAAAAGGCCCACATTTGCTATTCAGTTTTATAGCACTGACCAACATGTGGAAGGTGATGGTGTGGGGTCTTTGGGGAACAGGGTAAAGCTGTGACCATTTGCAATATAATGCTCTTTGGACATGAGCGTTACCTCTCTGCCTATCATCCAAACTACCTGTGTGGCTGGGAGCTGGCAGGGAAAGCACACATCTCTCACAATAGGGGAAGAATTTGGCAGAGATGTATAACAAAGTGCTGTACAGAATTACAGGAATTACAGAAGTTTTAGTATTCCTCATTTAGGTTATGGGGTAGGAATAGGGACAACATGTGATTAGGGAAATACATCCAGTGTCTGGAAAGCAGATGGGCTGATCTGAAAGGCTTTTGCTGCTGCAAAGCTGTGAATGGGTGGTAGTGACAAGTACATTTGTCTTCTGTTTGCTTGTCTAGTTTACTGGGGGGTTCCTAAGGGTTAAGTCTGCCTGATAGTTTAAGAGTTCATCCAGAATTCTTCATCTCCATGCACCCAAGAGCAGACATTATGTGTCACCTGGAGTTTTGAGCTTATTCCCCAGGAAAGTGGTAACAGCATCAATTCATTTGCATGGGATTGAACAGAAGTGGGATTTTACTCGAGTGTTTTGTTGCTTTGCAAAAGGTCTGAAATGAATTTTCGTAGTTAGAACTGAATGTAAGCACCTCAGGTTAGTGTATAGGTAACAGAGGTTGCCTATTTTATTGCAAGCTGTTAGACCTGTTGAGAGAGTGCAAGATTTGTTTGATTGTACCTGACTATCATCTTAATGTGTCGTTTACCTTACTGCTTCTCCATCACTGCTTCCTGTCCAAATATTAGCAGGTGTGTTTATGAAATTATAAATACAGAACCATAGAAAACGTTCATGGCAGTGGTCATTTAATGAGGGAAGGTATTTAATTGAAATAATGAATCTGAGTAAGTTCCTACTCTGATGCAATCTGACAAAAATGATCATAGGATAAAATTGCTGCTTGCTGATCCCCACCTATCTTACATCTCAACTGGCTGCAAGATTGAGGCAAACTGCACCAATTTACTGCTCCCAACTGCCTGATAATGGACACTTTGCTGTGCACTCTCCCTTCATTACAGCACAGGTCATGGCTGTTAACAGGGCTCTTGCCACTTTTGACAGATAGTCACTACCAAGATGAATGGCACTAGCCACATGACCACTTAGTACTACGCTTTTCCTCTCTAGCACCTTTAAAGCACTTATATTTTTTAAAAACTCACTTCATCCTTTAACTGTTTATTAACTAGGAGAATCAATAAGAATCTGCTGAAACTGAACTCATGCAATTCTTCTAAACTTAATTGGGTGCATCACTATGAATACATCTGGGCATTTGTTGCATGCCAGTAGTGAGAGATTCATTAAAGCATTTATTTTAAATTCCTTAAGGACTTTCAGACAACTTGCTCAGATTTTCTGTGTGTACTCTAGTGCCAGGTTTTAGAACAATTAAAGGTATAAGAGCTGCAAAGACTGAATCATAACACTAATTACCAAATTTTTGGCCCTTTAAATGAAAATATTTGTGCTTGAATTTATGGCTTTTTGAAATGTAAAGTATTGTAAAATACAATATTCTATTGTATTTTTTAAAATGTAAAGTATTTCTATTGTATAAAGTATTCTATAGTATTTCCTATGTCTGCTTTTAACACTGTCAGCCTAAATACTATCAATTTTCTTTTTAGCAAATTTGTGTTTTACTAACAGACATAGGAAAACACATTTTAGGCATGCAAATGCCAAGTACTTAACAATTAAGTTGCTTAGGTGCATTCAGTTACCTAAGAAAAATTGTTTCTGAGACGATGCCAGGCATAGTCTGTATTTTTGGTTAGCTCACTGCATTACATGACAGATTTGTAAACAGCATTTATTTTCCAAAAGAGTAGGAGTGATTAGACAGAGAAACTTTTTTAATAACATGTTTCTGTGGGGTTTTTTGCCAATGTTAGTTTTTATTGAAATCTCCCAGAATTCCTAGTTACAGAAATAGAAAATTTGTTCTTTGTATCAACCAGGATGCTTTATTCCTGGCGTGGAGTGGATCAGGACTAGAAGCTGTTGGAAGTGTGATCAGCCAAAACAAGTTTGAAGGTCCTGCTGAAGGTCCTACAAAATCTGGAAGTCCTCACGGTTATGGTCATAGAGTGAATCGTCAGTTCGTTAGTAAGCATATTTGATGTAATGGGTGTGCCAGGAACATCAAGTTACTTTTTAACAACCAGAAGCAAAAGTTTTGGTGAAACTTAGATTTCATTACAACTCTCATGGAAGTTCTCTCACCAGCCTTGGGTTATTGCACTTATGTGCACTGTTTTAAGGAGTTGCATACAAGAAACTACACCTAATCTGCACACATGTTGATGAGGCTTGAATGAGGTTCAGAAGCACTCAGTTCCTTTAGGCTCTTTGGCAGATGGGTGGAAAACAGGCAGCTACGCTAGAGAAGACCAATGCATGGTCCAGTTTGATGATGATCTGTTTTCCTTTTGTGATATCTGTTTTTATCTTCTTCTTAGTTCAGCCTATGTATGTATCTCTTTCATATTTTGACATTTCTGTTGTGCTTCCTCCTGTACAGCTGATAGAGTTGAGACCCCAAAAAGAGCGTACTGTGGGGCACGTGCAGCCAAGGAGGCTCCTTTTTTCTTTCTTCTCCTCTCCTTTCTCCAAATCTGAAGGAACAAGAAGAAAGTTGGGAATTTAAGGTTTTCTTTCCTCACCTTAATTCAAGGTATAAGAGTAAAGTTTTGTGACTGCATGTCTCCAAGAGCCAACTACAGTGTAAACATCTCTCTTTCCTTCACAGGCAGTAGGCAGGGTTGCTTGAATAGCAGAAGTGGGTATAGAGAAGAGGACTCACAAAAGATAGTGACTAGGACTGCTAGGAAGTCCTTTCAGCCTGCAAGGTGAATACTGTTCTCTCCTGTCCAGATCTGCAATTCCAGGATGATGTCCAGAACCTGCTTCTTCCATCTTTCTGTTCAATGTGCCAAAACTGCTGTTTGCTCTTCAAAGGCGGGGTAAGGGATTTTTTCTGCTTTTGGTAGGATATGTGGAGAATCGGTATCTTCCATCCCTTTGGCATAGATGACTGGTGGATTTTCACACCCTGCCCTGTCAGCTTCTTCATCTCCTGTGTGCCTCAAATCCCAGCTGTTGGTGAAGGAGAAAGGGATGGGAACCCATGTACTATAGGCCAGAGCACATTTTTTGGCTTAAATTACAATAACAAGACTTTTTCTTTACACTATAAACAAGAAAAATCACCCACAAAATTGTGATTCATAAGATCATAGAATAGTTTGGGTTGAAAGACCCTTAAAGATCATTTAATTCCAACTCTCCTGCCACAGTCAGGGACACCTTCCACTAGACCAGTTTTCTCAAAGCCCCATTCAACTTGGCCTTGATTCCTTTGTATTTTGTTGTAAAAAGAAAAGTGTTTTGAGTGTTTCTGAAGAGTTTTTCATGTTTTTTTTTTCATATTAACACAAGGAGGTGATGTTCCTTGATTCTATAGGTTACTACAGTTACACGACCAAGTGAAAGAGACTATTGCTCTAAAGGCAGACCCGTATCCATGGCAACATCTATTTCAACATGCATATTTTCAAACATACGAAAGGACAACCTCTTTATATAATATTTGTGCTTCAATATAATCATGTGTCCTGTGACACGTTAGCTGAGATGGCCATGATCTCCCAGCTGGCGCTCCGCGCTCCATTTGTCGCCCACAGCCACCCAGAGCGGCCATTTTGCTTGTCAAGGCCTCATGTTTGTTCTTTCCCGTTTTGTTTTTTTCCTCAACCTGAAATAAATACCACTCAGATGGAAAGCACATGACTGCTCTGTGTGCATGGAAAAATAACCATAACAATTATTATGGCTTCAATAAACAGCAACAGTGACCCGGGGGTCGGGCATTTCTCCAGCGTGAATGACCGCATGGGTTAAGGGCCCTCTGCTCGACGTCGGGTCCTCAGCTCTTTTCAGCTGGTCATTAACAGGCAGAAATGCCAGCTCTCAGGGCCATTATTGATTAATTAATGCAGACTATAAAACAATTTTCACATTGTTTCAGTCTATAAAATCTCTATCAATTGCATAGCATGTCTGAAGTGAAAAAAATCATGGAAAAGTTATTTCATATTATTTATTAATTGCCTGCTTAATATGAATACATAATTAACGATACAGAATGATTTTAGGGAAAGATCTAATAGAAATAATTGCACTGAACTCACAGGCTTTCAGGGTTACAAGAAACTGTCACTCAGTTTACACACAATTAATGTTTTTCTATCTGTGTAATTCTTGATCATTTCACTATGCTTTGCTCTTGACAAACAGTCAAATTATGTGGTTACAACTGCTATTAGATTTACATTGCATTGTCTAATTCACTTTGCCTCATGAAATTAGATGAATTATTAAACACATAATCTGTTATTCCCTATTAAAATTAATTGATTTTCATGTCAGTTTAAAACTAATGAATTGTCTAGGGATATTCTCATAAACCTCATCACATAACAGAAAGATTGTTTTATTTCTTATCATTTCTGTTAATGATCTTTAGAATATGATACTTCTAAGATTTCACACATGAGTAAATATATACAAGTTTTTCAGCTGTTTTCACAGAATGTTTTCAATTGTTCTACATCAGTGACAAAACAAACAAACCTAAAAAAAACCAACAAAACCAAACCAAACCAAACCAAACAAACAAACAAACCCCCAAAAAATAATGTATTATATGAAAAACAGAAAAAATACCTGTAAGTAGTTATTTTAGCCTGACATAAACAGGTGATATTAAGTTCTGTTTCTCTCATTGTCATTTGTCTAGCTGAAAAAAAGACCACAAGCTAGTTCAAGGTTAGAAATTTTCTCAAGATGCTTTGCTGACAGGAAGGAAAAGAAAAGAAAAGAAAAGAAAAGAAAAGAAAAGAAAAGAAAAGAAAAGAAAAGAAAAGAAAAGAAAAGAAAAGAAAAGAAAAGAAAAGAAAAGAAAAGAAAAGAAAAGAAAAGAAAAGAAAAGAAAAGAAAAGAAAAGAAAAGAAAAGAAAAGAAAAGAAAAGAAAAGAAAAGAAAAGAAAAGAAAAGAAAAGGAGAGAGAAAGAGAGAAAGAGAGAAAGAGAGAAAGAAAGAGAGAAAGGAAAGGAAGAGAGGAAGAGAGGAAGAGAGGAAGAGAGAAAGAAAGAAAGAAAGAAATAGAGAGAGAAAGAAAGAAAGAAAGAAAGAAAGAAAGAAAGAAAGAAAGAAAGAAAGAAAGAAAGAAAGAAAGAAAGAAAGGAAGGAAGGAAGGAAGGAAGGAAGGAAGGAAGGAAGGAAGGAAGGAAGGAAGGAAGGAAGGAAGGAAGGAAGGAAGGAAGGAAGGAAGGAAGGAAGGAAGGAAGGAAGGAAGGAAGGAAGGAAGGAAGGAAGGAAGAAAAGAAGAAAGAAAGAAAGAAAGAAAGAAAGAAAGAAAGAAAGAAAGAAAGAAAGAAAGAAAGAAAGAAAGAAAGAAAGAAAGAAAGAAAGAAAGAAAGAAAGAAAGAAAGAAAGAAAGAAAGAAAGAAAGAAAGAAATTTACTGGGTAAATTGCTGGGTAAAATGAGGTAATGTCCTCCTCAAACTAAAGTGCACAAACTATGTGACCCTTTAAAGTGCAGAAAACTATGAGCAGTAGCTTCTGAGAGACACATTTGATACATCATTCCTCACAGTATTAATATTTCAGGGAGTGGTCTAGCTGTATCTGAATTTACAATTCTTTCTATTAACTAATTCTTTTATTCAGATGTTCTCCCCTCATCTCTCCTCTCTCCCTATCTCTCTTTTCTAGTTTGGTTACTTTAATGTTGCTGAATTCAGCTGCATGTTTGGTATGTTTGACTTCATTATATTCTTATAGAGATGTATAAAACCCCATTCAGCTCTTTTGTCTGTAAGTAGCTCCATTGCTTCATGCAACACAATTCACCAACTCCCTTCTAATACTCCTGATTGCAGTGCTCATCTAAACTAGTGGCACTGGCATCAAACAGTGGTCTCCAGTGTGTAGCATTGACACAATAGCTTCCCAGGGTTTTGAGAAAGCTGCTAATTTCACCTTTCAACTGAGATAAAGCACTTGCAAAACTGAAGCAGTCCAACAGTGTTCCACAACATTAAAGTTCCTAGGATTTCAGATGAATAGACTTTCTCTGATTTATTTCTTTCTACAGTTCATTCCCATTTTATGCATATGATTGCTATTTACCAAGAAGCAAACATTATTTATGCCTTACATTTTAAGAATCTTGAAAGGTTATACATTCCCTGACTTCTTTCTAACTCTGACTTCTAATGCATTTTTTGACTTTTCTTTCTTTCAAGTCTCAGAGAAATAATTTCAAACAAGCTCAATTATGCTTTCTTTTAACGTCTCTGTTTCACTTCAATTGAAAAAATGTAATGGCATGATGAAAATTAAAAATGTTTGAAGGAATAAAAATAGTGTTTTGCTATTGTTTTCATAGACTTATCATGCAAAAGCCTACAAATATGTCTAAATAATATTTATAGCATAATTTTAAGCAGTTTGCAAAGCTTATTGAATTTTACCCTGCATTAGCAGTTTGAATTTCTAGGAATTTGAATTCAAACAAGGAGGAGTAACAATCCTTTCAGAAATATGTGGCTGAATACATAAAGTGTAGTGCAATGGCAAAATGATACTGATATCCAAGCTAAAGTTTTGTTTATATGCTTCTTACAGACTGCTGAAAGATATGTTGAGTTAAGGGACGCTGATTATTCCTTCCAAAGCAAATTTGTCTCATCTGCTGTCTGGCGTGGGTATCACAGCTATTCTTTACAACTATTATCATAGGATACAGATACTTTTTGCATAAACTGCATCGTAAAATGAGTGACACTGAGGCACTTTATAGAGTCCCTGTGAGTCCTTCACAAAGGTCATTAGCACAGAGTTCTGCTAATAGGAAAACCTGAATAAGACATTTCTTTATTTTTCATTTTGTTTTTCACTATCACTCCCCATTTCAGTTGTGGTGGTTAAGTCTCCATTTTCACCAAAAGTCACACTGTACTTTACAACATTTTGTCCTGTAGTGTTGGAAAAGGGCTTCATCTGTATGCTCTGAGCTACCTTGTCTTGGACAAGCACATGGAGACTGACTTGTTAAAGTCCTTAAACCGTAGGACGAAGGACTTGGCATAGTATTCTATGCAGAGAAGAAACAACTTGCCATGGTCTCTATTTTCCCCAGTACCAGCTACATATTGCCAATGCCTTTCCTATTTGTTCACATGGGTGCTGACTCCTCACACACAGTGTGTCTTATTCTGAAGTTCCTGTCACACCTAAGTGGCAGATTGCTGTTAGTGAGGTCTGTCACCTCTCTGTACAACGGTGTGTGGTCTCCCACATTCACTGGAGCAGGGCAGGGACAAGATTCACACCTATAGAAGAGGTTCCCATGGGGTTTTCAGGGCTTTTTTTCACACATTGCACTTTTTCTTTCTGTTTAGACATGGTGAAACAGACGTGGTGTGTAAGGTACTCCAATGGTCTTGAAGACAGAAGCCAATAATGGTTTGCAAGTAAAACCTGAGGTGACAAAGTAGATCACCACAGAAATGACTTACATCACTAAAGCTAATCTCACTCTGCACCCTTTCTTACAGCTGAGGGGTATGTGCTGTCTCGTGATGACCAGGTTTGGTTGAAGCCTGAGCGATGTGTTTCAAAACAGGGACAAAAAGCTTTCCACAGAAGCTGTGACTGTATGGTAGGTGAAACAGGCCAGCGAAGATGCTTAGTCCTTGCTGACTCTGTTTTCTTTGGACTCCATCTCTTTACGAGTAGTGGGACTAGCCTGGTGGGTCACATGAAATCTTTCCCCGGACTCAGCCCTACATCAGGTAGCAGCTGCTGGACTTGACCCATGAGCCTGCAGAGCCAAGGCTCTCTCTGAGCTCGTGGGAGGTGAAGAATGTCACTTAGAAGCCTAATGTCCCTTCCCAGGGAACAGGAAATGAGAGGTAGAGGAGCTCAAGAAATGGCCTGAAACCTTCACCTTAAGAAAGGATGAGTGAGTGAGCCTGTGGGGCCTTCCCAAATCTGAATTTATGGATAACACCACAACCACTATTCCCCCATAAAAATCCCACCAGTCTCTGCAGTGGAATGAGGTATTTTTATAGCTCCAGAGTGGGGAGGATATACCATCTAATAAAGCCATTAAATGAAACTTCCCCAAGTCAACACAGTAAAACACAGTTTATACATTATCAAGGTCCAAATAACTTGTTTGGTATTATTAGATAATAAGCTAATAACAAGCTAATAAGATAATAATAAGAAGAAAATTAAGTTTTCACCTACCTAGTAGCATTCCAGCAGCAGCAAAGCTTCAGGGAAAGGTCTGTGAAAGATACCATGGAAAATGTGTTTATTACAACATTCTTGTATTTATTGAGAACACTATAAAAACTTCATATCAGTAATCTGAATCTTTATTTTTCTTTAATAATAATTTCTTTAATCATTTTATGGTCAAAAAGAAAGAGATCCTTTTCATTATTTATTATTTATTCAATTAATGTGTGTATAATAAATTCAAGAAGCTTTCAATAGATAATCAAAATTACTATTTATTATTTCCATTGCTTTATCTTTTAGAACTGGAAACAACAAATGAGAAAATAATTCTCCTTCTAATTTCAAAAGTTCCATCAGTCTGGTTAGTAAAATTTGTTCTTTCCTTATACTGGAAAATAAAGAAAAGCCATATATATATCTTGAATTCCTCCATTGACTACAATATTCAAGATGATTTTCATGAAGATGGTGTAAGCAATAAAATATTGTCGTTTATGAAAGAATAAATATAGAATTAAATTTTAAAAATTTGAAAACCAGGAGAGAGATATTCAAAGTCAGACTCTTGGGACCGTTCTTAGTTCTATGTAAGCTTTGTCAGAGGTTTTGGGATCATCCTGAGTCCAAAATGCTATGCAGGAATAAGTCATGGCACTAGGAATAAGTTTCAGTTACTGCTGAGGTGATTCCTACAAGAATGCCAATCTATGGTTTTAACATGAGGTTTTTCTCTCAAATTACTGAAGTAGAAATTTAATCTATGTGTGTCCCTTCTAATCTAGGTATCCCTTTAGACACCAAGTAAATTCTTTTATTTGTTAGGATGGAGTCAAATTTCATCATTTCTTTGTGTGCAGAGTGTAACCAGTTTATCAAGAAGAGGTACTATGGTGGCAACTTGAAAATTCTACTGCAGTGAATGTTCAAGTGTTAAACAATGAGCAGTAGAATGTTTGCTTTGATGTCAATAGTAATAGATAAAGGAAAACAGATATAAAACTTTAAAGCCTTACAGATGTGTAAAAATATATGTACTTCACTGTCAAAACCAATTGCCAAAGTAAAAAAAAATAAAAAAAATAGAAAAATCTTCATACACACCCAAATGCATAAGCTTGCAAAGAGAACAAAGACTACTATAAATATTCCAAGAAGCCAATAAAAAAACTAGGAGTGGTTAGTTCTCCTGTGTAATGGACTGCCATAAAAGCTTTTATTGTTAAGGGAGTTACTTTACTAAGAGCTGTATGAAGAAAACTGAATGAATGTGAAAAATTGCATGCAATAACCTGAACTGAAAGATGATTATCAACCTCTGAGTTCTATGCTTTTGAGTGGGTGCTGCTGTTAGAAGATTGCCGTTGTGGTTAAAGAAAAGCTTGTTTTGTACTACTATCCCTCCTCCAGGTATACAGAGAGTCACTGTGTTCTTCTCCAGTGCCTTTGTCTGTCCATATTAAATGTAATTTTTTAAAATTGAAGGGCCTGATCCTGCAGTTTTGCTTTCAGGAGGCACTTCAGTGCACTGGAACATTTCCATTGGAATAAACTTTAAGATTTAAGGGTCTGATGGTCCAATCCTGAACAGAGAAGCAATCATTACTCACTCTGCCATCTGTGTTACGCTGAACTGAAGAGAGTGTTAGCTTGCAGGCCAGAGTTTGTAAGTGAAGCTTGACCTAAACCCACAGAAATTCCCTTGCATGACTCAGATTAATGCTGAATCCAATGCTTCCCAGCAATAAAAACAGGTTTTCCTTCTGTAACAGTTGATCTATTTATTTTATTTTCACTTAGTGAGGTATTTACAAGTACACCAAATGCACACTTTGGTCAAAAGCAAAACCTCGAAAAGCTGTTTCACTTACAGCTGCAAAGGAAGGAAGTAAAAGCCGTAGTTATTTCTATAATTCACTATATGGGAGTTTCTGAGTGCTGTGCTAATTAGGACCTTATCAGTGGCTAAATGAATAGGCAGGTATCCTGTGCATTCCATGTCACTTCAAAGGGGGCTCCAAACGGAACATTTACAAGGTCAGGCTTTTAGATATTGCCACTTTACAGAATATCTTTCTGCCTTTGATTTTTCAGCTATTTTTTTTTTCCCCAGAACATATCAAACACAACAAGAGCAGAGGATGGCTGCAAATCAGAAATCCACTACATACATCAGCTTAGAGATTCCATGGAAAATGCTAAGACACCATGTTTGGAGCCTCTCAATATTTCATGTGCATTCATAATTCCTTATCGTCCTTTCTGACTTTTGCAGAGATCAAGTGAAAAGCACTAATGTCAGTGTTACTACTCATCTTTCTGTTCTTTTTCCAAGGAATAAAGTAGTCTGAAAGAAAAATTGGAAGGAAGATATTGTTCGATCTTGCGCAAAATCATCACAATGAGAAATTGAGAGCACAGGAGTTGAATGTGTTTCCATAAATAAAAACCAGATTGTCCTAGATAGGCTCAAATTCCCTTCTTTTTCTACAAATCTCTAAGTATCAGTGTGCTGTGTTAATATAATTTTAAGTTATATTGATATTTATAACTTTAATTTATCCTAATAAATATACCATTCAAAATCTCTGAAGTACTAACTCATTTTCAGCGTTACCAGGCCACATAGAAAGTGTAGCTTATTCTCCATACCACACACTGCTCTTTATACAAATAAGTTTTGTCCTATGTTAGCCATTAGGCTAATGGCCTCAGAGGTTGACAAATAAATGCTGCTGCCAGTGTACCTTGAACACAAGAAAAAGTTGTGCCACAGCAGAAGGCTGTGATTCCAGTGATGTGAGGATCTTCTGAAGAACATCTAGCATGAAATCATCTCTCCAAGAAAACCTCTCTTGGACTGTATAAAAGCCCCTTGGGGATAGAGATGGTTGGTTTCAGATGACTTGATTTCCTAGATATAGTTTCTGTTAAAATAAATTGTATAAACTAGATTCCCTGAAAGAAAATATTTCTGACACAATTCATACTTCTTTTTACCTGTAGCTGCTTTTGGAGGCAGGTCAGAGGCTCTAATCATGCACTCTGGGCTATTTTAACAACTTCAAAAAGGAGCAGCAAGGTTGGCTCTTTATTATTATCAGGTAGTGTATGTGATTTGTACCTAGGAGAATAAGGATACTGTCTGATCTGCCTTTTGCCTATAAATCTCACTGGCTCTCACTGGAGAAGAGGCGGCACAGGTCTGGTTTAAATGGGCCATTGTTGCTACTTAACATCAGGAATTGTTGTAACCTCACATCTCCAAGAGGGAATGGGGGGTACCTAGCAGAGAGCATTTGGCCAGGAGCGTTAGACCCAGCCAAATTTGCCGCATCTACCTGGTGTTTCCTTGATAGAGGCCACCTTTGACAGGGAAATCAATCACATTTGCCTCCAGCTCTGACCATGGAAACAGTTGGTATAGCTTTAGTCTGGGAACAGAATACTAGAGAGGACAAGTGTTAATAGGATATACATTCTCAGCAAAACTTGTGACTGGTGGTGATTTGGCTGGAGGCTAAAATCACTCCTGGGCATGTGGGATAGAGACCATGGTTTGGCATATCTCTACATCCCGTCTGAGCTATGCAGATCCAACCCAAGCTGCTTTCTATTGTTTGCACCATATGACTGCTACAAATCCTACTTTATCTTAGTAAACATATAACTTGTTTGCAGAATTTCCAGGTGATATTAAGTTCTGTTTCTTTCATTGTCATTTGTCTGGCTGAAATGATAGGTTGCTGCAGACCAGCTGCAAAAGCCTGGGTGTATTCCAGCAGGAGGAAGTCTTCTGAACATCACACTGAGCTGGAAAAAGCAGAAGGCTATTCCAAGCTTGCAGGCAGAGGAGCAGCTGTGTGGCAATGTTTTCAAATCTTTCTAGGGATAAAAACTCAGCCTTTCAAATTCCCTGCAGTATACTTAGAAACTTGTAAGGTATGTTAAACCACAATTTTGCTAAAAGTAGCTGTGCACATGGATCCACCCATAATACTAACAATACTACAGATGTTCTTGAGAAGTATCAGCATCCCAAGCATTGCAGAACTACGTAATTTTGCTTCCCAAAATGGTAAGGTGTCTTCTTATTCTTATCCTCCCACTCCTGAGCATTGCCTTACTGCTTTGCAGTGAGTTCCTTAAGATGCTTTTAAGGCAACAGTGTTAACTAAATAGGTGTACCCTTGTAATTTCTCAAAAAATCAAGTGTGTTCTTGAAAGCTTTCATAATAAAAAAAAGATACTTGCAGATTTAGAGAATTGTTATGGATAAACAAAAAGAAATACCTAGAAGGCCAATGCTGCAACATCATTCAGGGAAACTTCCATTGCTATTAATGAAAGTTTTGTTTGAGAAATGACTTAATATTGGATCTACAAAGACATAATTAAGGAAAAAGGCATTATTATTATTATGTTGGGTGCCATGATTGCTTGTTAAGCAATAATACAATATTTTGTTCATAATGAGACCTCATTGAGTTTGGTTGCCTTACGTTTTCAGCTTCTACTTATCTTCTTTAGAAGACAATGGGAATGGCTTAAAATAATAGGAAAGCTGCTAAAATCGCTATGGCTCCTGTGGTATTACAAAGACACATGTTGGCTCCCTGTGTATAGTGTATAATATACATTTAACCTGTCACCAAACACTGAGAATTTTACAGGTAATATTCAAAGGGATGCATTTAATAGGTATCAAATGAACATTTTTTGTTGTACTTGAACGTAGCTACTTAACCTGAAATATTAATTTATTAAATTATAAATTAATGTATGCTGCATAAAAAATGCTTGCAATTTCCTTCTGTTATTGCATGAATCATTCTAATGAAAAGTTACAGGTTTCTGGAACATAATGAAATTCAAACGTGCATTCTTAGTGCAGTTGCCATGGCCAGCTCAGCTGAAAATGAGAATTATTGTGAGAGCATTTCCTGGTCTTTGACCCCTCTTATAGGGTTTTAAATAGCAGGTTTTTGTAAAGCATTAACCTCATTCCCAAGAATTCATTTTTCTGAGTAATATGAGAGGTGTTAAAACACTTCAATAAAAGGAAAAGTATTTAAACATCTTTTATTCTATGTTTCAAAAGACTGGTCATTTAACTTCAAGGATTTCTGGCTGTGTAATGCGAAAGACTGACAATAGAGCCAACTGCAATAAGGTATAGTCTCCAGTATATATACATATTTATCAAAATAATGCCTTATGACATCGAGGCAGTAAGAGACAGCCATATTTGACAAGTTATAGTTACATATATACTCTATATTATTTCTGTTCTGCCATTAACTGCACACAATAAGAAAGAGATGAGGGGGAGAAAATAAATACGCACTGACCCTGGACAACGAAAGGGAATTTCATGGGTCCTGATGGTATTCCATGAACCTAAGTTATAGAATATGTGTTCCATAACCCTACAGCACTAGCTCAATGGTCCTGAGATAAACTGAAATGCTTTGAATGTGTGAAAAGTCTGTAGTGTAATTTATTTTTCTTTTGAGCTCTTTTAACTTTCACTAGATTATGCCCAGGGATTCTTGTAAAAGTGAACTCTGGTGGAGTAAATGGGTGTTGTTTTATATTTAAACTATATTTATATCTGTATCAGAAACCAGTTTTATCATCTCCAGCACAAAGAACAGGTGTGCCTAAATAACAAACCCAAAATTAAATATTAAAGATTGGATTCTAAGTATGAAATATTAGATACTGCATAATGAGCCTGCTCAGTTCCAACATTTTAGTTGCTTTATGACAGAGGTAAGAATGAGTCATTGCAAATACTATGTTATTAATGAAATAGACTAAATTGCAAAGTTAGATCCTATCTAGGTTTTTTGTCCCTATAAACTATATTGGCATTTTTCAGCTTTTGTTTTATTATTTTTCATCTTTGACAAACAAGCACCAACTTATCACTCAGGTGGCTTGTCATAGCCTGTACTTTTCAGGCAGTATAGAAAACACAATGAACTTTCAGCAAAAAGTACTTAAGTAATTTGGAGAAATGACCATATAGAACAAGCATTATTTCATTATTCTGGAAAAGAACTATAAAATTGTCATGTAAAAATGATGCTGATGGAGGGGAAGCTTAACAAAGCAAATACTTATTTTCAAGTCAAACTGCAAAAATGTGAGAAGTCACCTAATGTGTGAGCACCTTAATCTGTAGGTTTGTAGGCTTTTGAGGCAAAACAGTGGCAGAAAGTTGTTATATTATAGGGCTTGTCTTATCAGGTACTGTTATGTGTGCATAAAATTATGTATCTGATGGGAATTAATGGAATTTCTCAAAAGGAAACCAACTGTGTCTCACTGCATGCTTGAGATTGGCCCAGTATTTGGGAAGTATATCTCAGCATGTTTGATGTCCCTGAAACTCCCTTTTGCCTAACTAGTAAATATCCACAAACCCATGAGTTTGAATATAACAATGCATTAATTGCAATGCAAAAGAGAAACATGCAGCTCTCAACACTATATCTGGGGGCAGAGCAGGCATTATGGAAGGGTGCACCTCAAAGAAATGGTGAAGTTGCAGCTACAGACCTAGCTGGAGATGCCTTCTCTGGGGAAAGCCAGACAAATTTGAGGAAGCAGATCATTCGAAGGCGAGTAACAGAGCATAGTGGGCTGTGTGCACCTCAGAAGATATCACCTGCTAAAGAATAGGGCTTGGTCACTTAGTGAAATGACTGTAGGATTATCTTTACAAAAACTACACTTCTGCATACAGAGGAGCCAATCCCAAGAGAAGGTACCCAAATGTTGCTGTTATTGAAAATCCAAATTTTTTTGGATTTTCTTTTTTCTTCAGTCTGTGTTACCTCCTGCAGACTGAAGAACCAAAGTCGAATATCTCCACAGCTGAATCCAACCCTAACATGAACATCTGTAATTTGCACAAGATGGATCTGAACCCCTCCACTCCTTGTGCTGTGTAGTGCAGTAAGTCCACTCAGGTGCCTCTGTCATAAGGGTTGCTTCTCCTTACTGTGGCTGAAATAAGAATCTATCCACTGAAAAAACATGCTGGAAGTGTTAAGAATGGAATTGCTATGTAAATACATTATTGCTTTCCTTATTCTACTGGAGAAAAAAATGGCATCAGTTGGAGAACTGGTTTACAACAGAATGACAACTACTCAATAACGTCTATTTTTTGAGACACAAATCTCTTTTGGGAAAGAAGAGAATGTAACTTAATTGACACTTTTGCAAGCAATGGTTGCTTCCATTTCAAGTGTTCACCTTGCTGCAGAAAAAATTGAAATGCAGCCCAAGATGTAAAATATTGATGCTGCATTATTCAAACGAGAAAGCTTTGGTATGTGTCTCTTTTGTTTAATCATGCTAAAAGCAGAAGTGCACGGGGCATAAATGACAGAACAATAGGGCTCTTATGTATTTAAATGACATCAGACTCACAATGTAGAGCAGAAATAAAACGCCTCTAAACCTAACATTTCCCAAAAATCACAGACACATAGAGAGATTAGGATTTATTAACATGATCCTGTTGTGGGGTTTTTTATTAATGGCAGTCTTTTTGAGAATGATGTTAGGCTTAAATGTGCTAATGTACACAGAATAAATAATTGTCTATCTGTAAAGACCATCAACTTAAATATTTGAAGTTAGGCAGTTCCCATGGAATCCTTATTTGGATCATTTTAATATCTTTGCTAAAAAACCAATCATTAATTATATGATCATACACTGTATCTGTCAACAACCTTCTGCCTCTTTCAAGACACAGGATGGACAATGCTCACTTATCAAAGAACTATTCAGCATTACATTTCATCTCTATTCAGCATTAAATTTCATCTCTATTCAGCATGTGGCCTTATGACATGTTTATTGTATTCCTTGTTTTGAATACCAAACTGTTAATACTCTCTTGTTTCTCTCCTTTTGTTGTACTCCTCACTGCAAGATTTGACTGCATCACAAATGACATTGAATTCATTTCAGAACTCCTGTGAGGCAAATTAACTTTTTCTGTGTTACAAATGAGAAATAAGTATTTATGTGGCATAAAGGCTGCTATTAGGAATCCAATCTAAGATCCTCATACTCTAACAAGTCTGCATTATTTAAGTGCGTGTATTTCCTAGCACATTAGTATTTGGGTATTGCCAACACTTTCTAAAATTGATGCTAAGGTCTTATTCCCATTGCTTACAAGTGAAACTAGTTAGTATTAGACTAAATCACAAGATAAAAGATTTTACTGCTAGTATGCTTGAACACTGAAACAGGTTTCCTAGAGAGGTTGTGCATTTTTCATCCTTCACATGTGATATCCAAACCCTGACTGGGCAAGATCCTGGATAATGTTCTCTGGCTGACTACACTGCACAGGGGATTGGCCTAGACAATCCTCAGAGGTGTCTTCCAGCCTTATCTACTCTGTGATTTTGGGCTTCTCTGAGATTTTAGCTAAGTCAGCTGAAAACATTTATAAGAAAGAAGGAGCTGAATAATGCAGGCCATATTTATGCTTATCTCAAATTCATTAAAGTGTTACACTGGAGTTGTTTTTATTTAGTCTGATGTTTTAGTTTGCATAAATTTAAATTAATTAAAAAATATATAGCTGTGTTTGATCAAACTTGATTAACAGTTCATATATATTTTTCTTAGATTTAGTACAAATATTGTGAAATGAATCTAAATATTTTCATATTTTAAAAGGTACTTTCAACAAAGGAGAGGACTTGTTTAAGATCACGAAATTCAGCAGCTTAAAAACAAATGACAAGCAGTTGCAGCATAAAATAAAGAAGATTTATGGAAATAGTATTAATTGCATGACTTAATCTAGGGAAGCAGATCATTAGAATTTGGAAAACATATTTAACTATCTATGTTCAAATTACATTATATTTGTAAAATAGAAGAATGAAAAGTGCAAATTACTTTTTAATACAATATATCTTCAGGTATATATATGTTGGGGCATAATGCACAACAGTTGAAGACTCTGTGGTTCAAGGCAGACATCTGTATTAACAGATATGATACAGAAGGACTTGCCTATCCTCTCACTGTCCAGGTGATCCTGTAGAACCCACATGGGAATTGCATCACCTCTCATCCACTGAGGAACAGGAGAGCATCTTGCAGTACTAGATCACAGAACAAAAAGCATTTTTCTGCTCAGTATTACCTGCTGGGATCGGGGCTCCATGGAGGCTCCACACAGTGAGATTGGAGGTCTGTGCAGTGATGAGATGTGGACATGGTGGGATGTGGAGCTAGAATCCAAGCTGGGCATTGCAGTCAGAAGACAGCACTATCAGGGAAGCTGAAGATCCCTCAGCAGCTTCATCTATCTAGCTAATGCCCAGAAAACCACCCCTTACTATACTGTACAGTTGTATATATAATATACTTATTATGCCATCCCATAAAAGAGCTCTCTAAAAACTTTTGGCCAGCAACCTAGTAGATCCATAAGCTCTTGCACTGAGGTGCACTATGGCTCTTAAGATGTTGTGTGGATTCCTTCAGTGTTGCTCAATGGGAGCAGTTTTAGAAACCAAAATTTGAAAATGCTGTCTTAAATACAGAATATTGATGTGATGCCTTTATTATGAAGAGAGCCCAAACAAAACCAAGCTAGAGTCTGCACAAGATAGGGATGACTGTAAAATTCTCTTTGCCCACAAGAGGGTACATCCCACACCCTGACACTTAGGTCAGGACAAAAATTCAGTTTTAACAGTCAATGAATGTGGTGCACAACTGGTCACATTTTAGATGCTTTCTCTTAAACTGTACGAGATGAAAGGAAAAAAATCATCATGTGGACTTTCTAGAGGCAAGAAAAAGACAGGAAGATATAAAAAATGCTGAGCTGAACAAAATTATACTCATATGGACTTAAACTGGATTAGGATGAAAAGAATAAAACAGAACATCATAAATCATCAGCATACTTTATACAAGCCAAGTATTATGCATAATGGCAAGCATACATATTAGTAAATATTTGCCTTAATAATGTAATCTAGAAGAAATATCTTTAGACTTTTTTTAAAATATTAAAAAAAAAAAATAAATTGGGAGTATAACTCCAGAAATAACTAACTACCTGGTAGACAATTGGAAAACATAAATAAGCCTGAATTTAAAACCACTGTGTTTTACACTTGGTAAAATCCTTCTGTTTTGCTAAATCCATGCAACAGAAAGAGGCATTTTGTTTAGGAGTTTAGAAATGCATACACAGAGTTTGCATTGCCTCAGACAGAAGAGTGATCTGCTGAGATGAGCTTAACCTGGGATAGGAGTTACAGGGTGGCCTGTTATGGCCACATATTGATGATTTGCTCCTCTTTTTTTCATCTCCATCTCCTTTTCTTCTGTCTTTTCCTGTGGGTTGAATGCATGGATGCTGTCTGCTGTGCTGCCTGTGCCCTGAGAGTGTGCACATCCTCTGTGTGTTATAGATAAGTAGCACTTGACACTCACATCCACATCCACATCCACGTAGGAAGGATTTATTTTGTCTTGAATCACTAAAGAACCAGTTCATTAAGGCTGGGTAGCATGTGTTGACTGAAGAGATTTTCCTAGCTCTGTGATGTTTTATTTAAACCTTCAAGCCCCTGATAAGGCAAAGTAGACACAAGGCAGAGGCTAGGCACAGAGTCACAGTCTGCTGTGTGTAAAGATTGGTTTATTTACAATCTTTTCTTGTTGCTACATTACACATAGCAGCTATGGATGGATAATTCTATGTATGCCATGTTGCTTCTGACAGTTTAAGAAGAAACAGCATGTTGCTCTTGCAGCTGCCATGAATTTCCAAGAGTTGTGTTACCTTTACATAGTGTTGTCTTGCTCTATGTTGTACTCCTGCACATCTCTATATATGCACACCTTTTATTACACATATGCACTTCTAAGGTGAAGAAAAAAATGTAAATAACAACAATAAATTTTTGCACAACCCAAGTTTTTTTTTCCAGATTAGCCAAATGTTTATTTCTGTACCTCTGTGTCTCCCAAGGAATTTATTTCCACAAGTTCCCACCCTTACTGCTTTAACTCTGTTGGCTACAGAAGCAACTTCAGAGATTTTCCAATCACCACTAAACTCCATGTGCAAGACAACATCCCTGGGTTTTGGACTCTTGACTAGTAATACCTTATGACACATAGCATTTAAAGAAGAGGACTTCCAAAAGACATGGTTGTTTTTAGGATTCTGGTTTCTCTCTATTTTCTTGAACCTGTCTAACAGCTATACTGCAAAATAAATGGGCATACAGCTCTGGAGAAATGCAGTTGAAAAGAAAGTGGACTTAAGCAGTGTCTGGTAATATACATCTAGAAGATGTGAAGGGATGAGAAAAAAACAATGGTCTTTCTTTTTCTCTGTGTGCATGTCTTCAGTAAATGTTGCTAGTTTTAGTGGAGTCACACTGTAATCCATTTATCTCCACACCTTCAGCTTTCGTACGATGTCTATTGGACCGATATCATAAACCAGATATGCAGCAATGAAAGAGCATGGGTCATGAATAAGAAAGAGCAACATCTCATTCACTTATCACATTCAATGGAAGAGGTTGTTCTGAGGATTTGTGGCCTTCCAATACACATGGGAAAATATAGCAACGACAGACCGTAATTAAAGACTGCATTAGTGCATGTGCAAAAGCAGACAACATGAAAATTTGAGGAATTAATTTAATTCTCCCATTCCTGACCATTAAAGTGTTTGGCTTTGTAATTTCAATATTTTAACATCATTTTTGTTATGTTGTGTATATCTGTAGGACCCCACTTTTTAGTTTATACCTCCTGAGGGACTGAATGCTTCAGAGTTAATGAACTTTCTCATCAGTTGGCCATTAGTTTGAACTGAAGCCAACTCATCAGGATGAAAAGCATCTTGCATCTAATGGATGTTTGGAGTTCTGTATAGAATGAGTTTGGCAGGTCTCTTTCTCTAGCTGCCACAACACAAACATGCCATAATGCTCTGCACTAATTGGCAGATTCAGTAAAGAGGCCAAATGTTGGCTGATCTATTGCGTCTGATCTACCCTTTTTGCCCCTGGAGGAAATCTTCCACCTCAGGTATGCTGTCATGGTTTATTAGTGTTTTTTAAGCTTCCCACACTGCCTTTTTTCCAAATCCAGAGGATATCCGTCATGAAGTTTGTCTGGTGATGCCTCTCATTATCACTAAAACCACATAACTATTTAAAGTTGCCATGAATACATTTTTTGCACACAGGCAAACATTTCATTAGCTTGACTGAATAAAATGTCACCTGCTGCTATACAAAGTTTGGCAGCCACATAAGTTTGCAAAACTCCTACTTGCTTCAAAGAGAGTTTATCAGTTTATGCGCATCTAAATTTGTGTCCCAGTTTTGTATCAACACGTGTTTGTGTCTACCTGGAGTTCCCTTATATTGTAATCCTTCAGCCTTTCATTTGTACATTCCAGGATGTGTATATATATTTTATATTTTATATATGTAGGTATATAGTATCAGTGCATTCAATATTTCTTCTTGGAGAAAAAAAAACAAGTCTATCTCTGCACATATTAATTGGAAATTCTTGGTATGTCAGTTAAAAAAAGGTTAAAAGCATATTTTTGAAAATAATATTTTTTATTCTCATCCTTTTAACTTTTTTTTCTTCATTAATGTCATAAAGTAACTGAAACAACCAGATGGAAAGATGACAGAATAACATGGAAGAGAAACATCTGAGGCGCTGTTTAAGCCATGCCTACCAGCCTTTTCTGCCTTTTCCAGGGAAGATTTCAGGGAGAGATTTACCACCAGATATCAGCCATGTTGCCAGTGAAGCACAGAGATCTTCAGATGCAAAGGTTGTCTGATGTATCTTACTTTTGGATATCTTCCCCAAGCTGGGATACTCCATGGGCAATTCTGTGGTGCACTCTGCTGGAAGATGTCTGTTCTTCCCAAACAGCTCTTACATTTTATTAGTCAGGCAACAAAAATAGAGTCTGTTTGGAGCAGATTTCTGTTTGCTCCAGCTGTTTCCAAGGTATAAATCTGCAGGTGAACTGTGCCAGCTTTGAGGGCTGGATATCATATTTTCTTTGCTGTGTGCAGCCTTCTCCCACAGCAGCTGGTCTTCATCCTCCTCTACTCCCTCCACTCATTCTTGCTCAGTGTTTGACTCTGCTTTGGGCATGTTACTCATTTGGTCTCTCCCTTTTATTCTCTTTCTGCTTTTATTTCTGCTAATGCTGGGTTTGTATTCATGACTTTATGTGTAAAGCACTAAATGGTAATATCTTTATCACTTTCAGCCAATACAAATTATTACTGTTCTCATGCCCTCATATGAGGTAAGAATATTCTTTCTTAAACCATTACCTTCTTTTTAAGTTAAAGATAATTTTTTCTTTCTCACAATTGATTTCAACTCAGGAGACCTACACATTACTGCTCAAAAAATTTCATAATTATTTAATATTTATTTAGTCTATTTGTCAGGAAAAAGTTTGGTAGTGTACTAGGGAGAGTGGGACATAATATCATACATAATTGAAATATGTTAGAAATGTATATAATAAGTCTAAAAATAGGTGATTGTACTTGCTAAACAAATTCTTCCAGCTTTAGAACAATTCACTAATACGAACCATTAAATATTACTTTAAAATACTTTTAAATTATGGCTTTATTTTTTATGGAATTATAGTATAACCTGAGTAAAAAGTGCCTACAAAGATCAGCAAGCCCAGATCCTGTCCCTGTCCCAAGAATCACACCAGGTACCTGAGAGCGTTATCCAAACACTTCCTGGACTGTGCAAAGTTGGTTCTGTGACCACTTCCCCAGGGAACATTTTCCACTGCTCAGCTACCCTCTGGGTGAAAAACTTTTTTCTGATATCCAAACTAAACCTCCCCTGAGGTCTTGCTCCTAGGTTGACGTGTATCTTATATCAAACAGGCAATGAATTAAAGAGAGGATTATAAAACTTACTTTTTTTGTATTACCGTGTCTGCAATGAAACAAAGTAAACCTTTCAAATACCAATTGTTTCCAAATATGTAAACACCAATTGTTTTTGAATGTTAATGAATGAAGCCAACAGTCTACACTGTATTTCCACCAGTGATGTGATTTCTTTTTTTTTAAGTAATCAAGAGTACTTCTTTCACTTAGACAGTGTCACCAATTCTGATGTTTCTTTCTTTTCTTCCAAACCCATCTGGAACAAGTCAAATTTGGGGGCAAGACTATACTGTCAGGATCTCTTCTAGCTCCTATACTTTTACTGTCATCAGGGTGTTCTCAACAACATCAAACTCTTGTCAGAGTGTTCTTCATCCAAAACTCAACAAAACGGAAGGATCAACCTACAAGACAACCTACAAGAAGTCCATAAAGTCAAATCTCTCATGTTAGATGCAGATGGACAGAGAGTTTAGCAGTTGTCATTGGCATCTGACAGCTTGAGGTTTTAACATGTTTTCAATAGCATGCTTCCAGAGGTCCTGCCAGAAAGATCTCAGTTTTAGTCAAACACTGGTAAGAGCAGAGCTCAAATGTTCAGTAAAAACACTTTTCAGTAAACTGTGCCAGGCAACAGATCTAAACACTCCAACTCTGTCCCAACAGAACTCTTCTATTGCAGAACTTATTGCAGACAGTGTAGCTTCTTTGAAATATTTTTGCAAAACTGCAGGGTGGTGGTTTTTTATTGTTTTCAACCCTCCTCAAAAGTTACCTTTTTTTTCATGTAGTACAGTGAAATTTAGTGAGCCATAATCCTCTCTCTCTCTTTATTTTCAGTGTATGGCTTGGAAGGGAAAGGAGAATACTATCCCCCCCAAAAAAACCCAAACAACAAAAAAACCCCCAAAAAACAAAAAAACACACACAAAAAACAACAACAAAAAAATAACCCCAAAACAAACAAACAAACACAAAAACCCCAACCAAAACAAAAAACAAAAAAAAACCCCAACCAACCAAACAAACAAAAAAACCCCCCAAGAAACCCCCACCAAAACACAAAAAACAACCAAACCAACCACTTAAAAGTCCAGGAACTTTGAAGAAATGAGGATTCAAAATTCTCAAAGGATGTGGGATCAGCTTTAGTAGTAAGGTCACACATAAATCCAAGCCAATAAGAGACACTGTCATTTGCTTCCTGACTTGGGGTCAGGAACCGCTCATCTTTTAAGAAGTTTTCAAAAATATACTAATATGTACAATTCACATAAAAATGTTGCCCTTTTTATTTGATTTCGTATAGATATTTTAGTTGTATTTATACAGACATTTTAAATGCTTACTCTTGAGTACCTAAATGAGAGGCTTAGAAATTGCATATAATAGGCAACTCAAACACTCCATAAGGCTATTTTTAGTTTCACATAAAGCTATCAATCTACAAAGGCAGATATTAAATGATTAAACAGTGATCTATATTAAAATTTCTATAATTCTTCCATATGTCTAATTAACCTTCCCTTAATATTTTTAGGATTCTATGTGTAAATGAGTGCAATACTATAGGAATGCAACAATTGTTACTTGCAAATAATTAAAGGGGGCCTTGGTGACAAATGCTTTATTTTCAGGATACTGTAGAATATCTCAAATCCTGTATCCACAAAATGGCACATACTTTACAAATGTGATCACAAAATGAGTTAATAATTCATATTTTAAAATATTTACTGCATAAAAGGGGTCATGCTACACTTTTCCTATTCGCAAGCTCTGGACCCAGACTTTCCAACCCTTTATTTATCAAAAATGAAATATTATGCTAACCATGGCCTTTTAACAACAGTCTATTCACAGTGGCCAAAGGTTTTTATTGCTGACCTATTAACCTATTATAAAACAATAATTTCCCTGGGTCACCTTTTTTTTAAGGAGAAGCAAAACAAAACCACAAAGATTAAAAGAATAAGGATTAAAACTCCCTGAAACATTCACCAAACACAGAATTTCTTCTTGTTTCCTCTGCCAGAACACATCAAGCAAATACTATAATTTATAGCTTACCCCCCTTATAAATCATGAATCCACACAGAAAAAAAAAAAAATCTGTTCTGTACATACCTCTCTTCTAGTAATTTTAAGTTTTCCCATGTCCATTAGGCCCTTACAACCTAATCTTGCTCTGCCAATTGCTCCCATGGTGAGATCATTAAGTAAATTATTTAAAGATCAAACAGCCTGCAGTGACAATGGAGTTCCATGTAAGGTAAATGCTTCAAAGCCCCTCACCCCCCCTTCTCAAATTATAGCTCTACAGGCTATTCATCACCTCTGGATGGGGCATGCCCCACCATTACTTGGCTTTTTGCTGCAGGCTAAGGTAGCACCACTAATTGGCCTTTGTAACAAAACTGACCTGTGGACAGGATAAAACTTGTTTGGAGCTTTAGAGACAACAATTATTCAAGGTTAAAAACACATCAATGCCAGAGCTACGTCACTATAATAAGGGTGAATGAATTTCTTCCTCTTGGGTCTTAATGTGAAAGAATGCGTTCATGTTGTGCCCATGCCAAACAAAAGCTCCTTCAGGTAGTTGAACTGGTCCACTTTTCTTTCTTTCCCCCACCCCTTCTTTTTTAGCTCAAGGACAAGTAGGTCTATCATTTTCTTTATTTCTTCAGAGCCCCTCACAGTGAGGGCCCTTTGATCTCTGAGAATAATGGTAGATGGAACAATTTAACTGCTTCATACAGGTGCAGGAGTTTATTTGACAGGTTGTGGCTTTTATTTCTAGCACATTAGCTGCATGCATACAAATAGGCTCTTGACAGACTCAAGCAGGTAGATCAGAAATTTTAATTTTTTTTTTAAGAAGCCTCAACAAAGCCTGACCACACCTGCAATGATGGCACAATTTGAAATGCCACATAAATTAAAGACAGGTAAGGCCAATGGCTTCCCTGCTGTGAATGAATTTTTACAGCCAGTGAAAACAGCAGGTAGGAGGAAAAACAGCACACATCAAGTAAACAACAAGGGATCCTGTCACTTGTGTCTCAAATAAAAGAGATCCTATTTGATCTGAGTTATTTTAAAATAAATAATGCTGCTAGACAGGATTTTATGTTGTGTTGCCTATAAGAGGATAGAATGCCGGGTAGAAGCAAAGTGAGGGAAAACATTTTCAAATTGCATTTACTCAGACCAGCACTTTTTCCCAAAGGAAGATTATCTGTGTGAATTTTCTTGAATTTACAGTTACATATGATTATGACTAGTAAAGTGAAAATCTGCCCTTAGAAGCCTTTTAAAATGAGGGTTTTTTTACTCTTTTTTTTGGTTTTTCACTTAAAGTGTCGTTGAAATGTCTTGCATAAGGGGTTGCTATTCAACAGTGTACCAGCTAATAATAAGTCTGCTAAAGATGGCACTTGTGGAAGAAACACATGCAATTTTTTGTTTATTTCTCTCCACTCTCCTGTTTTGAGCTTGCTTTTTTTTTTAAAGTGCATTGCAGTTTTTCAAAGAGTATCCTGCCCTCAAAGTCATGAATTCAAGAAAAATAAGGTATAGGACATTGTGCCAACACAAACAATTTATTTGGAGGTTTTACATGAAGACTAGTAATACAGATGTAGTTATGCTAGAGGCAAGATATTTTGTATTGGTTTCATTTATTTGACTTGTGGGAGTATTTATTCTAGACTAACAATTTTTATGGCAATGTGAGTGCATCAGCTTTAGCACATAATATGTAACACTGTAAATGTAAGTGTGAAAATGTGTTTAAAATTTTAAACCTCGAGGTTACATTGACATCACCTTTGCTGACACGGCTGTGATGGAGGTGAGAGGGGGCCAGAGCTGAGAAAAACCCTATATAGTCCTTTCCAGTCTGATCTGGTGCATTCTTAGCCAGTGTTTTGTCACTGCATCAGGTTGGTGATGTCCTGCTTCATAGCTGATGTGCTCCTGTAGAACACATGGCCCATTTATCACCTGTGTGGTAACTATAGTGGCTATTAAACAGATTGGCTGAAAATTACACCCCAATTCTCTGGGCAGTATAACATTCTCAGAGTGGCAACAGAAGCACAAGGTTGTACTGAGGAATAAATACTGAGGATAACTATTAGTCAGTTTAACTGTTTCAAATTTGTGCGTAGTGAGTTGTGTTCAACTCTAATTAAAACATGGGGTGCTTCTTCAGGTAAACTGGTGTTTTACTCCACATAAACGACCCTTTCCAAAAGAGAGCTTGAGCTACACCTAAATGCTTCAGAGGAAAAATCCTAAAGTGAAGGAGGAGGTCCTAGAATGAATTTTTCACTGATAGAGCACAGAATCCTGAAAATCTGAATTGGATGAAAACCACAATTTTCTGCTGGCACAGTATAAGGCAGTGTAATTATCCTGGGAAGATTTCTGCTATTGGCACGTCCCTAGAGGATTTTTGTAATCAACTGATGGGAGAGGTAGTTTAACTACACTGTTTTGTTCATCTTTTGCATATTGTCATTCCTGAGGGGGGAAGGCTGCACATTGCTTCAGTGGTGCAGGACCTGTGTAGATCAGTAACCACCTGCAGATTTATGTCTGCTGACAGTTTTCCAAGAAGTTCTACTGGTCCTGAAGTTCTGCTGCTCCCAAGCTGGATTACAAATAGCCGCTGTAGAGCCTGCTGACAACAGAGCCTGCTGGGGCCACTTCACCAGGGAAGATGCCACTCTGTAGCAGGGCAGAAGGAAAGTGTCCTGCCCTGGGGAACAGAGATCACTGGAGACCTTGCAGCTTCCATGCCACTGTGGGAAATGCTGCCCAAAGCCTGTTACACAAAGGCTCCCCCAGGCCAGACCACTGATCATGAGATCAGTGTCTGCAAACAAATTCAATTCCATATTAAATTCTTTCTCCTCCACCCTGCATCAGCTGTCCTAGGATGCTCACAAGCAGGTGCTTCTTGTCCTAGAACAAACAGCCTCCTTCTTTGTTTGTTTGGCTGTTAATTAAAAAGCAAATTCTCATTTGGAAAAAGCCGGACATCAGGATGTGGGAAAGACTGGCTCAGACACAGCAATGAGTCCTGTCGGCAGTCTGCTGCTCTAGCTCCCACAGCCTGAGTCCAAGAATAAATGTGAGGTGTTCCAGCTGCCAAAACACTTTCTCTAGAAAAAAAAAAAAGGAAATGTGAAATCCATTAATGATTAGATATTTCAGAATACCTAATGAGAAAAAAAACTGGAGACTTATCCTGTTCTGCCTCTTTTGCCTTTTCTATTTTAACACTGGAAATAAAATATGCTGCAGCAGATTGTATTTCTGTTAAAGCTATAACAGGTTTATGACAGTATTAAAACAGTGCAGCAAACATGGAAATTAGTGTAAGAGTATTTTAGCATGCTTTATTATTCTTATTTAACAAAAAGTTTAATAGCTTTGTAGCACCTAAATGTAGCTAAGTAGAGACTTTTTTCCCCATAATTTTATTTTGGATCTGGTAATGGATCGATCAACCTTCATTGCTAAGGATTTTTAATATACAAATCTCGAAGAACTCCAGAGTACCTGTTACCCAATATTCAACAGACTAGAAACTGAGCTACAAAACCACAACTTCCAAAAGCTCATATGTGATAATGTACAAGTGGATATACCATACGATGGACCAGTTAATACAGGGATATGATAAATTCTTTGTCAATGCTTCACTTTTTTCAAGGAAGTCTTGTAATATTTAATCAGTGGTGGTCTGTTTAATCTGCAGCGTGATTTCATCTTTTTTGTCACTGGGTATCTGAAATGGCATTTTTTCTCACCATGACACTGACCATGGAAACATCCATGATTTGTTCTTGTGAGCCCAATGTTCAGTCCGTATGCTGGCTGTGAAAACTATCTGCCATGACTCACTCTGAAATCACCCAAAGTGATTTCACCTGGACTTGTGTTCTTCTGTAGTGATGCACATGGAGAAGCTACTGTATTTCCAGGCAGAAGTACATCAGGAAATATGGAGAGTAAGTAACCGCACAGCCATCTCCAAATAGTTCAACTGCACAATCATGTGGTTCCCAAAAATATATCAGACCACCACCTTTATCTGTAATTTTTGCACCTCATCCTGGTGTGGATCCCAGCTGGACAAAGCAGTTTCCTGCTCTTCTGGAGAGGCCTGCTTTCAGGACAAGAAATCATTGGTCAGCTGGTCTTTTTCATTCTAAATTCTCCATCTCTGCCATGTGATTCACTATAGAGAACTCATAAAGTAGCGCCAATATACAACTTTTTAGTTTCACTATTGGAGATTGGAAAGTTTTCTTCATTCTGTACTTTACAGAAATCTGGGTTTATTATAATTTTAAAACAAAATATGTAAATGAGAGATGAAATTTATACTGTCAGTAGCAATTAAATTCTGTAATCTTTGCTTTCTACATGCAATTGAGCATGTAACCATCTTAACCCATAGTAAACAAAGCTATATTTGAAGTCACAGGGAAATTAACACAGAAAGCTGTTACTTCTCAAATGACCAGTGGAGAATTGCCATGACTTGCCCATTTTAAGACTCTGCTCCAAGCTGAGATGGATTTCAGGGATGAAGGACCAAAAGTGGATATGGCATGAATGGTTCCTTTCAAGCAATTAGCAAAAACAGCAAAGACTTTAGCTTGCTAAGATCTATATAGCCAAAAAAAAAAAAAAAAAAAAAAAAAAAAGTAAGGCTATTATTATTT
Source organism: Zosterops lateralis (assembly GCF_965231275.1). Lineage (NCBI taxonomy): Eukaryota > Metazoa > Chordata > Aves > Passeriformes > Zosteropidae > Zosterops > Zosterops lateralis. The sequence goes on along the minus strand of NC_139762.1, from coordinate 32,608,996 downwards.
AACTTTCAATATATATGGACCATCAATTATATACTCCATTTAGTTAGTATATTTAAAGATGACAGGTTAGCATATGTGGTGGTGCTTAAATTCAATTCCAATTGGGTTTTCACTGCTCCGGTTTGGTTTTATAATTTGTGTTTTATAATTTTGTATTTATTTCTATTGTTTAAGATGGCCTCTCCTTCCCTCTCCTTCTCTCCTTCCCTCTCCTTCTCCCCTTCTCCCCTTCCCCCAGACTTTCCCGCCAAAATCTTGGTTGTCCTGGTAACCCCATCCCATAATAGTTGTTTACCACTTTTCGGTTACCTGTCAATCTTTAAGTTATATAACTTCCCCACCCCCCTCATCATGTATTCCTCCTCCCCAAGTTACCTGTTACTGGTTCAAAAGTTGTGCATCCCCTCATTATACGTTGGCAAAGAGTTTTAATTGGTCCCACGCGATCCCACCCCCGAACCTACTCAATAAAAAGCCGTGCCATCTTGAGGCCAGCGTCTCTCTCCGGAACGCTGCCTTGGGACCACGCATCCCTTGGTTGCACACCCTGAGAGTCCCGCCTTTCTATTCTGCGCACTATCCGCACCGTGGTCGAGTTTGCCCACGCCTCTGGCAAAGTGAGCCCCTGGATGTAGTGGCGGCAGGGCTGGCCGGAACTGCACCCATTGGAAAGCCGATCCACTGCAAGCATATACAGTGTTTCTTTCAAGCTACTATTTTTCCATCAAAAATAATATAATAATTATGTATTGGTCTAGATTAACTACATGTAGAATATTAAACAGCACCAAACCAAGACTTTTTTCTTACCTACACAGAATAACAGAGATTTCTTGATCTTGCAGCTCCTTAAATGTCTACTGCATTAAAAGTTGTTCACAACTAAAATGTAACCAGTTGATCTTTAGCCTATTTCATGTGCACCCCCCCCACAAACAAAACTGCAGTTTGAATATTGCTGACTGAAGTGATACTCATTTTTTTTCTGCTAACAGAGCCATAACAAAAAACCTTCTCCTGCTCATGAATAGACCTATAGCTTTATACTTGAAAGTTTATAGAGTCCTGACATTTTTCACATCTCTGTGAAAAAACCTGCATCTCAAATGTTTTAAAAATGACAGAGGATATGACAGGTACTTTCAATGGTCCAGCTAAAAGGTACACAACATGTTAGATCCTGAAGTTCCTAATTAATGCTGCAATGCTTTTTCTGTTTAACAAAGGTTTTAAAGATTAATTCAAAGTCAATGAAAAAATTATAATCTTTCCTGTGACTTCAAGAGCTTCAAATCTGAATTCTAACAGAATTTACAATTTTCTAGATGTTTCAACTCAGGTACACATTTAGCAACTTCACAGAATTTGCTTGCTTCATTTCTCAGTTTCTCTTCTTACCTCTCCTGGTTTTGTTTTGATGTGCCAAACAGGTTGAATGACTATTTTCCCCTTTTTTTTTTTTTTTTTTTTTTTTTTTTTTTTTTTTTTTTTTTTTTTTTTTTTTTTTTTTTTATTAGACAAGCTTCTTCCAAGGAGTTTTCTTCTTAGATTAGCTGTATTGTCAACCTGCTCCTGAAACTTGTCTATTTTCAGCAGATTTTTTCTTGCAGAGCAAGCTGCTCATTCTTGTAGTAGAGGAACACATTCTTTGATGGTTCCTAAGGGACAGAAAATTTGGGTTTTGGAATAACCTCTACTGGCTATTTTGTGTCCTCAAATGTGCAGTTACATCTTTTTGCTTGCTCTAGATACACCTGAATCTTCCTGAATCTTCTTGGGATCTGAAGTGATCTTCAAAATTTCCTGGTGAAGCTTCAAAATTCCCATAGTGAGGACAGGAGGTCCTGAGGAATGCCTGCACTACTGACTGGTGAAGTGTACAGAGTGAAGGAGTTTGATTTGCTACAAGCCACTTTGAGTCTAGGATCTTGGGACCATCTCATAGTTTTACCAGCAATGACATTTGCTTTGGCCACTGGTCCCAGGTGTGCCCTGTGCCTGTGTACGGTGCTTGCTCCTGGAGGTCACTGGCTCTACCTCACAGGGAGGTTCCTCTGCATGGTGTCCATGTGCGTGACTTCAACCCCATTTCCATTAAGTGAGAAATCTTTATTGGCACGTTCAAACATGTGTCACCTGATTCCTGTAGATACAAAGCAAATTTCCGCCAAAGAGATCCTCCACCAGCTCACTGTATCACTGGTGTAGCTGTGCCCATTAGATCTTCCAGAAAAAAAGCTGGTGCTAAATTTTAGGATTTTCAGTCCATGTGAAACTTGTCTGTGACAGCATAAAGGAAATTTCAATGGGATAGGATGTCACTGTCTGTATAGTTTAGGATTTTTCCTTCTCCAGCAGTTGTTTATAGAAAACTGGCTGGCCAGAATTCTTTCTGCTCTTCACACTTCCAGGTGACCACCTGCACTAAAGAGCACTACAACCCTGACATTCACCCTAAATGTAAAACCAGAACCAAAACTAAAACAAGCCAACAGAACAAATTAAGTGGACTGGTTAGCTTTGTCCAGTTGGTATTACTTTATTAGAACTTTTAAGCAAAGAACTTTAAAAACCCTTAGTCTTTCACTACAAATTAAGATCAATTTAAAGTTATTATAAGACTCAAAGTATTATTGGTATCTCCACAAGGAAAATGTACTTTTTAAAAAATCCTGTTACATTCTTATTTTGCTATTTTTACGTAGGATGATTTGAGTGGCACTGATCATTTTTTGTAGTGGTCACAGTTATAGGACTAACATCTTCTATTGCTAGCTAGTTTCTTTAATAAAAACAATTCTATATTATTTACCAGGTCTATGGGGTTATGTAAGTAGCCTATAACAATAAATAGGAGGTGTATGTGCCTGAAATATGGATTTTTCTCTTCTTGGCATATGAATACAATGGAGCATTATCACTTTCACCCTGTAGACTGAAACATAGCACTGCATAATGCAACTTCAGTCTATTTTGAGATGACTGCAAATTGTCGTAATTTTTTGTTAGAGTAATGATCAAATATTGATATTTCTTCAGTTCATACAAATGGATAAAACCTTTTTACATGCTACTTAGTCAATATATTCTGATGTTCACATTAGGGATTTGGAAATCAATGTAGTTTCCCTGTTATTCTTTTATGATTAAATCAATTGGGGTTATTTACTCATAGCAGAAAATATGGGTGATTGCAAACCCTACAGCTTGGTGAATTGCTTTCTCACTACTGCAGCCCTGTAATGAGAAGGTACAGGTTCTTTTTAGGGGTTGACTAAACTTGTATGTATAGAAGCCATTTGAGGTGCAAAAATCATTTATTATTAAGGGCTAGCAGTGTTTCCTGCCGAAGGGCATCTTCGTCATTTGCCGTTACATTAACATTGACAAAGCATGGCAGTACTAGAGCCCAGCAGTGCCCATCACATGGAGGAAAATAGCAGATACTGGGCAATTCAGCTTAAACCAGCACACTGACTGCCAGGTTAGAGAGACTAGGTAAAAGAAAATGGAGTAATAAAATAGATACACAACAGGAACTTTGGAAATACTATTTCTGAGAATCAGAGCTATGAAAAGGAATGAGATTGTGCATTAAACAGATTTATGTTAAAACTTCCCATAAAAACAGCACCAGCATAATCTGATATTCTAGATTGGGTAAACAGATTTTGTTCATATTTCAGAGGAAAGAACAAATATTAATTCGTGCTATAAATTTATGTAAAGCTACAGTTAAAGCATTGGAATACAAAGCTTATATTGCTGGAGTCTGAGTTCCCATATTAATTTTATTTCTGTGGGCATCATCCATACTTTTCTTTTGGAAGGGAAATATGTGCATATATCAAATGTACATACTTGGCTATTCCCTTGATGCATTTAGAGAAAAGCACCTCTAACGCACTAAAATTATTCCAGTTCACACCTATTTGATCAACCTAAAACCCAGTTAATCTTGGAATCCCACTATTCTTGTTTGTGCGGCTCATTCCAGCTGCAAAAATTTGCACAAATTCCAGCTGCATTTCAAACTTGGAAGTACTATGGTATGTCTTACACTTGATGGAAAAATATGTTTTTTTATCATTTAAGGTACAGAATATATAACCATTCAGAGACAGAATCAGAATTTATCAGAATTTTGAGGCCCAAAGATCACAAATCAGATTGTCTCCTGAAAAAAAAATTCCATACATGAAAAACAGAACACTAGTGAGTGCATCATACTGCCTTGATTCACTCAGCCTTTTGTATATTTAAGCAGCACAAGCCTCCTCCAGGCTTCAAGAGGTAGAGATGTTCCCTGCCTAGTTTTGTACCACTCACATGATTTACTGGATATAGAATACATCTGACAAAGCAAAATTTGGGGTTTGGGGAACAAAGGAAAACACAGGATTTTTAAAACAATGTGATTGCAAAGCTTTTACAAAAATTAATTCTATGGCTGAGTTTAAAATTACTAAAATCTGTGTCTGGGATGAAAGAACTTACAGACTCTTAATCATGTCAATAAATCTGAGTGCCCATACAATAAAAGTCAGTTGCCAATTCATATTACTACATATTAAACCACACAAACACAAATGTGAACTACAGCATGCATGACAAGGCAGCAGTGTATTTAGATCTCACTTAAAAATCAGTGGAGGTAAATTTTATTTCTTGACAGCAGCAATCTCATAAATTAAGCTCATTGATGAATATTTTAAAACACAGTTTCTCCTTTTTCCTCTTATTTTGACTCAAACAGACAAAGATCAAATACTGCTGTGCACAGAGGTGCTGAAGCCCATCCTTTCCAAAGCATTACTAGAATGCTATTGATTCCTGTGGAAACTGGCCATTCAAATCTTGTAGTTTTGAGAAACTCACTTAAGTGCGGAAACGAAGTGGGAACAGGAGGGACAAAGAAAGCATGCAGATTTTTATGCAGTTTTTATCTTTCGATTCAGTAGTGTTTAAAGAGCCAGATCTCAAAATCAACACCAGCATGAACTTAGACATTGAAGAAATGGCTTAGAAGTGCGATTTTCATGGCTAAAATATTTGAAATGGACAACAATGAGTGACTGGCAGGACGTGGTGAAGTCTGCTCCCAAGGGTTTCCAGGACCCCTGACAGCAGCCACAGCCATAATTCAGTTTGGAAGTAATGAAGGAATACACAGGTGTCAAAATATCCAAATGGTTAAGGAGCGCTGCAATTTTTTTTTTTTTTAGCAATAATTGACATATACTATACTGAGCTGATTCCTACCTTGACTAATACAACTGCGATTCTAGTGCAATTCTCTTAATTTCACCATTGTACCAGAAAAGCAGAATGTGTCTCTGGAACCTTCAAAAAATTATGTCAAAATTGACCACACTTCTGAAACAGCAAAATCACACCTTCAATAAAGAAAATTTTCACGAATGCAGGTGACTTCTTAATTTCCCGGTTTCTCTCACCTCTGTGAAAGGATTCCGCATATCCTTACATTTTGCCAGCAAAAATGCTTCACTGCTAGCGTCAGGGCATGCTCACAGCCTGTGTTAGTGGTGAGCTGGAAAAGAGCTGCTTCCCTCCTTCCCCAGTACTGTCAGCATCCTCCTTCCTCACCAGCTTGAATCTGGCCAAGCATTTCAAGATGATTTCCAAACCTGGCTGTCCTTCAAGCCATCATCTTGGTACAGGTTGCCAGTAAAATGCCGGTGGCCAGCTCCTTCTGGGTAAGCAATCTTCCTAATGAAAATAGGTCTGAAGTAATTATCAAAAATAGTGTTTTGCATATAAGCACCACAGTTAAACACCTTGATGGAGTCTAGTAAATTTTAAGTACAATTTTTTTAGGGTGTGACAGGGTCTTTGAAAAGAGTTAGGAAATATTAGTGTTCTGTGACTGCAGGCTCAATTTGCTAATAAAGACAATACCTTACCCCAAAGGTTTTTTCCAGCTGTAGTCTCTGAAGCACAAATGTTGAGCATGTATCACACAGAACTGTCAGTTACTACTGGAGCCAGAAAATTGTTGTTTCAAATGTTACAGTACAGGAAAATCGCCTCTCTGCACTTGCTGCCAAAAAAATGACAGCTTAATTTATGCCATGCTGAAGCTACATTACAGAGCCATTCAGCCTGGCAGTTAAGTACACTCCATGCTCACATCTTTCCCCTGTGCAAGTGCACTGGGGAGAAATACACAGGGATTGTAATAAGGACAATTGGCTGCAGTGTTTTCCATGTCACTGGAACTAAATACAGGTGAAACAGTATCAGCAATAAAATACATCACCTGAACCTCATATGCAAAACATCCCTTGGTGTGTAGATTCACAAATAATCAGGAAGGATGCGGGACAGAAATGTTATGCATGAAGTGGATTATAGAAAGGTTTGCTTGTGTCAGACCCCTGGGTTTTATGTTGAAGGGAGGTGCTGAGGTATTGCCCATGCCTTCGAAAATTATGTCAGTATCCTTGGTTCAGACCTTCAAAACTTGGCAATGTTTACACTTTCTGAAATTAAAAATCTGACAGTATTAAAGCACAGCCTAGTGCCGATATTTGTCATCAAGGTTTTCAGAAGATATTAAAGATGCACATGACATTATTTAAAATGAACCATCAGCCAAACAAATCCCATAAAATTATCATCCTAAATGAATCCCAAGATTGCTATGTAGTTTTTTAAGGCCAAAGCTTAATTTTGTTTGACATTGAAACAATGATCATCCATGTAATAGAATGAAAGGAAATTATCATGTCTGTTTTTCTAGTTAGTTTATTCATATTAATCACATGGTAATTATGTCCAGAAAGATTGATCTTAAACAATCTTGCAAATGAAGAATTGCAATTCATTTCATAAACTCATCAAGATCAAAACCAGTTGATCTTGATGTCAGTTAATTTATTTCCCCTCTCCTTCCTTTTCTACTCAGTGTTTGTACCAATATTACTATGTACAATATTAATGCTTACCTTTAGAAGGCTTTTGCTAATAGCTAACCCATTCACAGCTGATGGGCTTCACAGCTGTTTTCTGAGGTGGAGGGCAGTAAAACAAAAGGCTTCATGAAATGAATCAAATGCACTGACTGAGATTTTTAAAGCATAAATGGTCTTCAAATCTCCCCATTCTTGTTTGTGCTATGAAATCTACCTGCCGTGAGTAGGGCTGTGTTTAAAACCACTGTGGGTGGTTTGAAGAAAATATTTCTTATTAACTTGAAAATTCTGGGTACAGCTAAATAACTTCAGAATTTGTCATAACATCAGAACAATTTTTGGCTTAGAACTGGCATGGTTTCTTTGGGAGATCTTGTGTGAGCTTGCAGCCACATGTATTTTAACCTGAATGAAATATTTCCCATTCCTGTTTTAATGGAAGTTGCAATTTGAGTGAACTCCAAATCAGGCAAAAAAAATCTCAGTTGAACCGAGTGAAGTGTGGCTGCTGAATTAGAAATAGCCAGAAATTCTCACAATCTTTATGCTGAATATTAAATCTTGTTCACTCAGAATCAAATTCTGGGAAGTCTTTCATCCATGTAAGAGGAAGTCTGCCATTTAGTAAGGCAAATCAAAATAAAAATAACATAATTCCATAATTTTACATAAATTTCAACTTCAACTTAGTACATTAATATTAAAATATGTCTTAGTCTTTTCTTGAAACCTCTCATGAATTTCTAACTGAAAACCTTTTTAAGCTTCTGTCATGTAAAACCCTATTCACACCAAATTGGGCATATAGCAAGGTTTTATCTTACAGCACTTATGGGTTTTTTATTTTCTCTCTCTGTGAAAAGCTCTTGAACCGAATCACTGTATTATTTGTGCTTGTTCATAGATTGACACTATCAAATTCATAATCTCTTAACACATATGGGGCGTTTCACACAAGGCATTTTCTATGTGATTAGGAATTTTCATTTCATGAGAAATAGGTTCCTGTAGTACAAAGGTCTGTGCCAATCCCATTCTTTGGAGAAAGAAACATGACATTCTGTTTCTTAGGAGCCATAACTCATTGCTAGTTCTACCACATAAACAACAGGCTCGTCTTTAGCATGCGTATCTCCACTTATATGGACACATACAAATTGTCTATACTTCAGCTCTGTCAGGATTTAGAATATTATTATCACACATGAAATAGGGGAGGCAATGCACTACTGAAAGAATGAGTTTCACACTCATCAATGATTAACAACCACTTAATGCATTTCCTTGTAAAATTGACCAACAAAGACATAGGAAGGTGCAGAGATATCCCAGGTTTCAACCACATAGCCCTAGTAATTTAGTTTATTAGCAAGAATAGAGGAGCTTTACAAATATGATAGGTGTATTTTACAATTTTCCTCCCAAGGAAACAAAAGCATGCTAATGCTGCACCCAAAGTCAACCTGAAACTCCTACTTTTATAGTATTAGCTAAATTTCCATGATTGAGGTGAAGGATTAGAATTCTGAGAACCCACTTCATCCTAGGAATTCTCTGAAATCAAAAGATGCTTGGTCATCAGGCAGAGTCATTATATGAAATTTAGCATTTTAAAAGTCCTTTGGGCTTTCAAATTTCTAATAAATTAATTCTAAATGTAGTCCAACAAAGTACTATCTGGAGTGAGGTTTCCTACATTGTTTTTCTGTATGTTAAGATGCCTCAAATCATGTTTCTGTAACAGAAACCTAGATGCATGTGAATGCCTCTCTCTTTTGTATTCATTCTTATTAATATTGTGGCTGTTAATGTTTGTTCTCGTATTGCTGCTTCCAGTAAATTTTTCTTATTTCAACCTGTGATCTTTACCCTTTGTGCTTTCAATTCTCCTCCCCAGCCCACTGCAGGGGGGAAGAGGAGGGAAAATGGGGGGTTGAGAGAGTGGCAGTGTGGTTTGGAGAGTCTCAGTGGGATAATGAAATTGCAGAGAACCATTCCTAAACCACAACAATTGGAAAAGCCAGCTTTTGCTTTCTTGCCTTGGGGTAGACTAATCCTTATAAAATATGAAATGTTAGGATTCCATTGCAAAGGAAATTAATGGCTGTACACACAACTATATATGTGTTGACAGTCTGAAGCTGACTTTTCAAAATTGGAGACATAACCTGAGTATTGCCACATTCCACATGAAATCTTTCAACTGGAGCAGAAAATACCATGACATAAGAGAAATCCTGTTTTGATTTTCCTTTTTTATTAGGAATTTCAGCCTTTGCTGTACCTTTCAAACTCAACTCATATTGTCCTGATCTCATTAAGGTATATCATTAGGAAATAAGGTACCCTTAGATGTTTCTTCTTTCAGGAATATAACCCAGAGCCAATATCTCTAACATACAAACCAAAAAAACCCCAACAAAAACAAACAAACAAACAAACAAACAAACACAAAAACAAAAAAACAAAAAACAAACAAAAACCCAAAAAACAAGAAAAAAAAAAAAAAAAAAAAAAAAAAAAAAAAAACAAAAACAAAACAAAACAAACAAAAAAAAAAAAAAAAGGAAGATGGAAAATCTGGAAGGCCTTGATTTTTCATGCAAATGAATGAATGCTAAAATTGAAGAAATGCATCTCTACAAGCCAGCTCTGAAAATGTGTGTTGAGAGAAATGCAGCATGCAGCTATCATTATGGAATCTATTGCTTTCTGTAATATAATGTAATTCTTCAAATACATCAACCAATTTCAATTTTGCTTTATTCTTACGAAAGAGGTTTTCTAGAAAGGTAATATGAAAATTTCAGGAGTGCTACTACAACTTGATTTTCCTTTTCTGATCCCAAGAAAGTCTTAAACCACTTAAAAGTGTTCATTAATGGAAACATTCAACAACATAGTCATAATATCTTCTAATAAAAAAGAGCAGATACTGTAATAATAAAAACTCCAGTAATATGGCCATGTCTTCTTATTGGCTTATGTTTAGAATCATAGAATGTTTTAGATTGGAAGGCCATCCAAAAACCATCTAGCACCAGCTCCCTCTACCATGGACAAGAGCACCTGGTACTTGATCAAGTTGCTCAAGAGCTCCATGCGACCTGGCCTTGAATATTTCCAGGGATGGAAATCCAATACCTTTCTATGCAGCATTTCCAGTACTTCAACACCCTCTGAGTAAAGAATTTCTTCCTTGCAACTAATCTAAACTTACCCTCTTTCAGTTTAAAACCATTGCCTGTTGTCCGGTCACTATCTGCCTATATTAAAAAGTCCCTCTTCATCCTTTTTATATAAGCCCTCTTAAGGTACTGGAAAGTGATATAAGATCTCCTTGGAGCTCTTCTCCACGCTGTACAATCCCAGCTGTCTCAGCCTTTCCTCATAAGAAAGGTGCTCCAGCCCACTGATCATCTTTGTCCCCTAACATTTCTGCACAGCAGCAGGTCAGTGTGAACATCAACAGCTAGACCCAGTTCTTAAAGCTCTACTTGTGTCAATTTTTCGTCTCCAAAGGTATGAAATTAATGTGGTCACACAGGTAAATGTTTACTTGATCAGGGATGCAGACACCATAAATTTACACATGACCAAGGGCAGCTACTTATTTTCTTTTTTATCATAAGTTCATTAAGCCTAGAGTCTAATGTTTTCAATATTACATGAAAACCCCCAAGTTATATTGTATACAAATACTTGACTTGTCTAATTCAAAAAAATGCCATATGGTCAGCTGGAATTTTCCTTCCTTTTTGCCAGCTTAGGAACAGGTGGAATATAAAATCAAGCCACCTCTCTTTCTGACTGAACTATCCTCCTCTTGGTAAGGCTGCAGCAGGCTGCTTTTCTTTGGCCTCAAGCACAAACTAGATGGATCTAACTGAAATGAGTTTTGATGCTCAAAGCCCGTGAAGCAGGTACCCAGACACCCTTCTCTGTACACGTGACAACTGTATTGCAGACAAGGTAATGAATACATGTATATGGTCTTCCTTTCCTCAGTTTCACCACCATTTGAGTGTATTTGGGACTGGTTACTTCCAGAATACAGCACCTGTCCCCCTCTTCAGTTAAGACCTCCTTGCCCTATTTGGATCCTCAAAAATCACTGATGAAGACTGTGAAATTCTGGCCTCATATTCAGTAGGTTTTTTTCATAAACTACCTTCATTCACACATAATTGTACTTTTCTTTCTTCAGCTGGAAAAACTGTTAGGTCATCTCAACTTAATGGAAGGATAACTTACATTCTGTATTTTATTGTTTAATTGATATGTGGTTTTCTTCCTGTAAAATTAAATATTAGTTTCTATCAAAACACTACATATAAGCAGACAGGCAGTCTTTACAGCATCAAGATGATACTTTAGCTCTGACACAGGATTCTAATTAGGACAAAATTCCATCAATTGTTTAAATATGCCAGTACCCTAACCTGTTTGAAGGCTCAAAATAAAATATTTAGTTTATTGTCTTAACCGCAAAATTTGTGCACTAAGATGCTTTGCTTTTATTATTTTTTTCAAGCATCCTTTAAAAATAGTATCTTATACTAAAACTAAATCATTACAAAACTGTAAAATTTATTTAGCAACAAAAGTGATGGTTTTTTGTGTTTTGGGGTTTTTTTTTGAAAATGCTAGACTTTGGAGGCAGTGTTGCTTTAAACAACCATCTCTGAATAGTAAGTATTAAGATTTTCTTGTCATTCAAGAATATTGAAACTCATATTTGAAAACAACTTTTTTTATTTTGTTTTAGACTACATCAAGGCAGATGGAGAAGACAAGGAGAGCAACTAAATGAGAAATGTAAATTCTTTCCTTCAAAATTGAAGTATTTTATAATAAACAAAGAGCTAAATTTCTAGTTGCTAAGAGACCTACATCAAAACAACTACCTTTTCGTTCTAAATAAGGACCCAGCATAGACTATGGTTTAACTCTTTGTGGTCTCCAGCTTTTCACACCATAACATTGAAAATGAACAAGGGAATAAAAAAAAAATACATTTGTGTAACTACAACAAAGACAGTTAAGAAAACATAAGGTATGTAACTATTTTATCAGCTAATGGTTAGGATGTTATCAAAGCTTGTTTTTTTTTTACCTCAGGAAAAAAATGCAACATGTCAGAGAACATAAAATTACTGTTTCATTTAAGTAATAAGATGAACTGTTTGCAGAATGTGACCTTTTAAAGAAACAAAAAGGAATGTTTTGAGCAATATGTTTAAGTAGTGCCTGTGTTGTACTGACTGACTCTTACAGTGTTGGTGTCTTTGATCCACCATGTAAGAGAATGCGTGGCTGCAGGCCAGCAATAACAACCCCAGAAACCTTTAAAGAGTCAGCAGCTTTTCCTTTTATTTTTCCCTCCCCCTCTTTTTATGTCAAGGAAATCAAACATGCAGCTAAAGGGCATCATAAATATATCTGATCACTGTTCAAGGGGTTTCCAAAATGAGCCACTGGAGAGACCATCTTTATTGCAAGGCCAATCCCAGTTTTAATCAAAGCAAATGTGCTTTAAAACCTAGTTGATTAAACTGGAGTAAATGTCAAAATAAAGACCACAGAACAATATTTACTCAGAAGACATGTCTGTCTCATTTATACAGTGCCAAGGACACATTTTTGCACTGTTCCAAAAGCCGTCCTATTCATCTGGAAATTTGTCCAGTGCCCTCATCTGGACTCTGGGAAATTATGAAGAGGGGAGACTGTACTTTTAGTTAGCTTTTCAGCTGCTTCAGTGTCTCCACAGATACTTTGCATGTCTGTCTCAGTCAGCATTCAGTGAGCCTTCCTCCCCTCCCTAACAACAGGACTACAAACTATAGTTACTTTTGACTTTTTGGGTCTTCAAGCAGTTCTGCCTGTGAAGCCAAGCTTCCTCACCTAGAATCAGTGCCTGTGGTGTAAGCATTCCTCCAACTGACCTTGTCTCACTGCAGGTCTAGTGGAAGAGAAAAATGCCAACTCTCAGTTTGATTTAACTTCAGCTCTATAGACAACATGCCATCTAGACGACAATTTCTGACACTAGAAGAGGTGAAAATCGACACCTGCTTCCAGACTCTTGCTGACTGCTGAGATGTTTGAGACATTTTGCCAACAGAGAATAGAATATCAAAAGACAGGAGATCAAGATCAGCAGCCTGTGGGAAATTTGATTGTTACTAGTCTGAACCACTTTAGCACAAGTGTTGTACTTTACCCATAATGAACAAATGGGGTTAAAAATTGTATGCAAAGGAAAATTATCTAGTAAGAAAAGGCAAAATATCCTGAGCGATTGGGTGGTAATTGGCAAAAAGTAGAAATAAAAGCAGAGGCATCAAATATATAGCGGTCCTTCTGCCAGAAGTTGCCTTCCTCCAGATTCCTTATACACCTACAACCTTTTAGGAACTAGGTGTTTCTCCAGCTTCTCCTCCTGAGTACTTTGGTTATCTCACAGAACCAGAGAAGAGTTTGGGTTGGAAGAGTTCTCCAAAGATTATCTAATCCAACGTCCCTGCAATGAGCAGGGACATCTTCAACTAGATCAGGTTGCTCAGAGCCCCATCCAACCTGATGGTGAATGTTTTCAGGGATGTGGCAACCACCTCCACTCTGGGAATCTGTTCCAGTGTCCTAACACCCACATCATAGAAGAAATTCTTCTAATCTAATTTAAATTGATACTCTCTTTGTTTAAAACCATAACTCCTTGTGCTATTGCAACAGTCTATGCTAAAATCTGTCCCTTGTTTACTTTGATCCATTTAGAGATAGGGTCTATTCATTCTGTACTGTTTGGTGAATCTTTGCTGGGAAATCCATGACATTTGAGCTCCTCACCTTGTCTGAAGCTCCAGTCCTTTGAGAGGTATGAGTGACCTCCAAATCCTCTCCAGCCTTAGGACCATTTCAGTCACTGTAATCACAACACTAATGAGTTGTACCTCAGCATGCACAAGCCTTCAATGTCATTAAATGGATTCCACGGACTGTCTGTTTTTCACCTTTGCTTCTATTACTCATTTAAGTTAATCTTTCATTACTGTTTTGTGGTTTTTTAGAAGATTACATGCAAAAATTTAATGGAATATGGTTTTGTTATATTTTTTTATGAAATCGACTGCTGCGGGGCTGAGTAATCATTCCCTCCAAATACTGGTCCTATGCTTGTGTTCAATAATATCAGTAATTCAAAGGACACCAAACCAGTGCAATGCATTGTAGTTCAGATATATGCTACAATAAATGGCAGTAGACTTAGCCCAGTAATTTAAAAATATTTGTTAAGAGGAGGGAGAAGGTAGCACAGAGAGCCCTGAAAGTCTAGCTGCTGAGTCACATGTATGGCATAACTTTCAAACACCCTAAATATTTTGATAGGGAAGTTTGGAGAAGAAAGGAAAAGGGAGGAAGATTTACTTTTGGTTGTAAGCAACTCTATTTGAAAAATATTGGAAGAAATATTGAGAATGACTGATTCAGCATGGAATATAGAACTGCAAGCATGAGTTAGACAAGTCAGAGACACACAAGATTAATGCATTCTTTTCCTCAATAGCCAGCATGAGACAGCTTATTCTTTTGTTTTGATATTATCATCATATAAACTATCTTATGTGTATCTTACAGGTACACATGGAGGTAGTCTTGTTCTTGAAATCAGCTCTCTCACAAGATGAGTTCCTGAATTAACCTGTTAATAAACAGGTGGCTGTTTAGCATTAAACACGATCTCTGAGAGACTGCAATGCATATTTGGGAACAGTACTATTAGTATTAGCATAGTCATCATCACCATTTGCAGCTGGTCTGCATTAGTCTTTGTTTTCTTAGGTGACCATCTTGTGTTCCCTTTAAAATACACGTATGTTGTTGCTCTAAAAAGAGAGATTATAACTATTTACTTATTTAATCTTCATCTTACATGCAGTCTTATGATAATAATATCAATCTTCTACTGAAATCACAACCTCAGTGCCATCTAAATGAAATTTTTTGGTCCAAAATTATTATGGGAATGGGATCAAAGCAAGTCATCAAATCACAAAAGGTGCTGTTACTGATTATTTAGGCCTGATTGCTTTGTAAGACATTTGCAGATGTTCCAAGTCAGCTTTTCTTTTTAAACTGAATAAGAAAGCTTGTTCCCAATACTGAAAGCTATGTCAAAGCAAAATGTTTAGATGTTTTTGGCTCCCTATAGTGGCTGACAGCATCACCATTTTGTGCCTGTCCACTGAATGAAGTGACATTTCTGAAGGTCAGTGTCCGATATCTTCAAACCTAAAACAGCTGACCAGTGTCCACAACCTTTTAAATCAGTAGGAGCTGAGCTGCTTCAAGGAAATTGTGTCAGAAGTTCCCAATGCAATAAATGAGACCTGAACCTAACCCTCCTCATGACAGGTGATAAACAAATAACAGAACAGCCTTGTATCTTCAACCTCCTTTCCTTCTCCCTCAAACTAGACAGATATTTATGGAAAATATTTATTGCAAGAAAACATCTTCTAGCAAAACAGCAGATACTTAATATTTGTTCTACCTTGAGACAGTCAGGAAATTTATGCATAACTTACAAATTTTGTCTTTATGAACATTTCATGTAACTGTAACCATGAATGTTAAGAGTTTCTGGCAGGGTTTGTGTCACCTCGCACATACATTAACCAGAGGCAGCCAGAGGACAAGAGAGAATGGTTGTTAGGATGGGTTAAGATACTTGGAAAACAATGAGCATGACAGAAGACTGAGCAAGTCATGGTTCAGAGATAGCTGTGGATATTAACTCACATGAGATTTAACATGTCATGCCTGCTCTTGGGATTTAGAGCAGAGCTGGTCTGTCACCTGAATGCAACCAACAATACAAAGCAGGAAAGCAGAAGAAAAAGTACTTTAAATAGAGCTGTTTAAAATGAGAGTGATCTCTTGGCTCTCTAGGCCAAGGGGTCTAAACTAAAGAGGGAGTGCCCTGGGCACGAAAGGAGAACCTGAAGTTAGGGAGGACATGAGACAATGGGGATCAAAAGGATGCAGGATAAAAAAAGGGTGGGAAAGTCAGAGCACTTCTATCGTGGAGAGGAAATGAAACCAAATGTTTTTATGAGCAAATTTTTTTGCTACTTTTATATGGACCTGTAAATAGCTCTTTTTGCATATGAATGGTGGGAATGTGTTTAAAATGTTGGTTTAGAATGCTTGCCTTCTTTGTTGTGAACGAACTGAAGGACTCAGGAAAAAAAAATCCTCGTGAGAAGGTAGGAAACTACAGAGAAGATTGGGGAAAAGAATTCATGTCAACAATATTTTGTGGAAAAAATGGGACTGGAACACCTCCTATGGCTTCTGGGCAGGAGGGCTGAAAGGAGTGACTTCCCTGCCATGAGCCAAGGATGCATAGCTGGAGTGCTGTCAGGCCAAATTAATCTAGAAGCATCAGTTCTAACATAATTTTCTAAAACAAGAAGATATTCTGAAGACTACTGCAATCCATTGAAGAAGGTTACTTTCTTGGAAATCAAACCTTTTGCTTTCCATTCACTTTTGAGGACCTGTCAGCTGAAGCAAATTCCCTTCTGGGAACACTGACTTGCAATCCTGCCCAGCCATGGGTGGAAAAGAATGGGCAGGATGGACCTTATTTCTAAATAAGCACATTCATGCAAACTGTATAGGAGTCTGTTCATACAGACCAAAGTCAATACTGTTTATAATTGAGCTAATGATATATTAACTCTCTTTTATTATAGTCAGAAGCCTAATTGCTTGCTACAAGATACGAGTTTCAGTACTCCATATGTCAAGTATGCCAGATATTCAGAGGAGTGGCACACAGAAAGCTTTACAAGATTAGGTTGGGGTTTTGGCTTTATTTCATTTTCAGTTTTTGTTCCTTGTTTTTTAACGTACACTTTGACTTTGTCACAGCCCTTCAGACACATGACCCATCCAATGGTGTGGTTCAGTGTTAGTCTAATCAAAACATGTTAGTCACATGAATATTTGTGAAGCGCACAGATGACAGCTTCACTGTATGCATCCAGGATGAACTATCTCTTCAAATGAATGACATCAATGTAATCTCTCTGAATTCAGCAAACTATAAGTCATGTCAGCTATGTTCTACCAACTTTACAAGACTGTAGGACCCTAATCAATCTCACAGTCATGTTTTTAATCCAAAATGTTTAACCTTGCCCATTTACAATGTCATGCCTTGAAACTCGCATAGCAAACCAGACTCATTTCCTTTCTTAGAAATTGTCATTAATAATTTCTGTACTTGCTGACTCATAAACAATGTGATTGTCAGGGAAGTGCACCTACTTCCTGAAAATTACTTTCTTATAAAGAATATTATTTTGGGTATTATTTTAAACTGACTGAAAGCAACATAAAATGTTAGAAAGATACATTACTCTATAGAGGATAAGGAATTGTTCCTATACATCCACAATTTAGGAGGACAATTTAATCTTCTAGCCACAATGGTTAAATAACTCATAATACTTATATGTTAAAGCTGCCTTATGAGATGGAAATATAATCCTGTCAAAAGAATTTGAATATGGAATTTTGGCATAGTAAGTCCTCTATTATAATTAGATAATTAATTTTTAATTGTGTGATTTTAAAAAAAGGTAGAAAAAATCCCCAGTAAAATACTCAAAATTCAAAATATCAGATTTTACAATGTGAGACATGATCAAACTGGGAATCACACAAATATACGACATCAATGAAGCTATTAAGTATATTTTTGCACTAATTTCAGGGGCTATGCTATTAAGGGATTACAGTGTAGGCAATATTTTCCAAGACCAAAGAATGTTCCACTGTAGAGTAGGTACTGAAGAGAGGGCTAATGAGAAAAAGAGTGATTGTGACAAGCAATTATGTCACCTATGTGAATGGCTTAATTTTCTAAATTAGCCACTTTGATAATTATGACATCTCATTTGTCTTTTAATTCCATGAGCTGTGAAGTTTACCTTTGATTTTTTTTTCCAATCAGATAAGAGTCTTTGATAAGCCAAGGGCCTATTATGTGCCTGAAAACCTCACATTTCAGTCTGCTCATCTGCTTGAACTGGAGAAAATAGCACTCTTCACAAGAGCTCTCCAAACAAGGCTTCCACTCCTTCTATTGGCACTAGCTATTAAAAAAATATTTGCTAAGCAAATTAATAATGTAAATAAGACTGCAAGTGGGAATGTTTAGTCTGCTTAAGAGGGAAGGCAAACAAACTGTTTTCAAGCACTTTTTAAACCACTTGAACAACAGGCCATTTGCATACAAGCAATTAGCATGTTAATTACAAATGATTCTTATCCACTCATTAGAACATTTCTGAGATTCACTGACAAATATGGGTCTTTCTTTAATTATCTTGACTCATAGGGGAGTGATAAAGCTTGTATTTAATTAAATTGAAAGGAAAGGGTAGTATTTTAAAGAATTAAAAGAGAAGAGTAGTGTTTAAAAGAATTAGGTCTGATTTGGGATTTAGCTACAGTAATTCTTCTAACTTCTGTCTTCATGTGTAAGACAAATACCCTAGTGCTGTGTATGTTTTATATAGAATATGGGAAATAAATATTTCGTGCAATTTTTGAATACATGTGTAACTCAGCCTTCATTTTCCTTCACAGAATAGGTATGTAATTTCTTTGCAGGGACCAGGCTATTAACTGTGAAAGAGAATACAATAGTTAATGCCTTATGGAGGAATCTGACAAAATAAAATGCCATTTAACATGTAAACTCATTTGGTGCCATCTTCTCCTCTCTATTTGGACATGCTGGTTGCTATTTCAGCCCAGAGGGAACGAGAGTGGACAGATTGTTCTTTTCAAAATAAAAATACGCTGCATTGTCATTATTTCTGTCATGCCTTCATATTGGCATGAAATCAGCAGGAATCATTGAAAGATAGGGTTTGGTCTCTGAAAACAGCCACAACCAGGCAGAATACAGCCCAATTACTTTGATCAGGATGTCAATATTTGTGATATCAAAACACAAGTCAGGCAAGCTTTGTAGTGGGCAGAAGCTATGCTATTTGGTTGAAAAGCAGTAGTAGGTATGCATCCTTACGTAAAGTCCTTTTCTGTTTGTTTGCTATATAGCAAGGGAGGTTTTTTATTGCTTGTTTTTGCCAAAAGCATTTTCCACTTTTATTGTAAAAATGACACAGATGTAGGAAGGACATTACAAACTCTCTTGGCTGATGCTAAATGATGTGTGTGCAAAAGTTATTGCTGTTCTAAACTGTCTTTTAAATGATATTGAATCCCTCTGCTCTCCAGTAAGTACCTAGGTGAAACACCAGTTAACAGTGATGATAGATTAAATCACAGCTTCATGAAAGTATCCAATCCACTTGAAATGTCATGTGTGCTTTTGCAGTACATCCTTTTTCTGACAAATTTGAGTGATGATAATGCTTTTGGATTTGTATTTTAAACAAAGGTCTACTAATTTTTTTAAAAGCCATATGCACTTCCGTTGGTTTACCGTGTTTTACCAAAAATGTCAATAAAATTATAACTTCCTGTGTTCTTGCTAGCTCCCCCTTGAAAACTCAGATGAATGCTAGGAAACCTCAACTATAAGAATCTCATTTGGCATGAGGTATAAGCTGATGTCCTCAGTGTGCCCAGGCCTCCAAAGGTTTTGTGACAGTTTGCAATGGAAATCCTATGGCAGACTAGTAGACATCTGCCTGTAATAACAGGTCACTGGGCTCTTTTTCATCCTCCTCTTCTGTATTTTTCTTTAGCCATTTCTCATTGTCCTCCTCAGTCTAGATCTTCTGAAGCATCTGAGCATCCCTGAGTTTGTTTTGCAATATGTGGAACACCAGCACAAAAATGGCACAGTTTTGTGTACCAGAGTTAGAGTAGAGGTCCCTTCCAAGCCAAATGATTCAGAGATTTTGTGATTATTATTTACTTACTTTAAAATCCTGAAACAGAAACATTTGTTTGAAAAACCTGGAATAGAGAATTTTTTACTATTATGCACAGTTTTACCATCTGCACCTCAGCTTTGTTAAAATTGAGTATTGAATAACTATAATACAATAAATCTTTCTAAACACTAAAAAAGAAAAGAATAAAAAAATCCCAGTGCTCATAGTTTTATTTTTATTTCAACAGAACACTCTTTATCTGCTCCAGGCCCAGAGTTTTATAGATGGACATTAAGTAAAGCCATTATATGGAGAAGATTGCATCTAAATTGTATACTAGAAAAAACCTTGGATGCCAGCAAGTGTCTTTTTATTAAAACCATTCATAATTTGAAGTCAACTATTGAAAAAAAAATGAAACAAACTAAACTGTCTTCACTACACAGGCATTTGAAACATCCTGAAAGTGTAAAAGAAATATTGGAAGCATTTTGCAATGTAACATAGATAGAAAAAACAATTAATCATATTTATTTATTTCCCTATAATTCCATTTCAAAAATGCAGTAGAAATCTATTTATTTCCTTGTCTGTTCAAGTCTCACTTCGGTCACTGAAATTTTTCTCTTTTTTCCTCAAGTTTACTAAATTAAATAACTTCTTTTCTACCTAAATTTTCACAGCCCTGCTTATGGCTCTGGCTTTTATTTCTGACTGTCTGCACTTGAATCCATTCAGAATATTCGATTTGCTTTTTCAACCATCAACTTCTTCTCTCACTGGTTCTGCCTTCTGCCTATTTTTTGTTTTGCTCATAGGTATTGAATTGTTTATTTAATAACTGCTCCTAACTATTGTAGCATTTCTTCTGAAATTCCTAGTACATCTCTACTTTCCAGTCTCATTTCCTGTACAAGCTGCTACCTAACTTATTTCCCTTTCCAAGGGAATTTTTCCAACCATGCACACATATTTTAAAGGCCCTAATTCTCAGTCAGGTGGGAGATTCGCAATGGCAGAGTTTTTCAGAATTTATCTCCAGTGGAAGTGCTGAATATTAATGTCTAATTTTAGACTGGAGGTCTCTTTGTTTAACATGTCTTTAAACCAAAAGCATATCACAGGTCAATAAAAAAGTACAGGTCACAGTAAGAGCCAATGAGTAGAGCCCTTACACATTAACCTATAGAAAATAAATTTATAGACCTGGAGTTTGTGGATTATTTTCCCACAAAATTAAAAAGAAACCTATGGATGAAAAATCCCCTAAAACAGAATAATCAAATAAAATATCAGTGTGTACTACAGAAAACAGGTAATTTCAGACATGCAAGTGGTCACGATTTAGAGAAACAATTGTGTGCTATTTAATACTTGGGAGTTATTTGCCTGCTGACTTATCCAAGCTTTCAACAGCTGTGCTCTCTCAATTTTTGTGTTTTATTTTCTCACAACTGCTCTACCTTGACTATGAGGAGCCTTGAAGGACAGCTGGGGTGACACATTGAGTCTGATTGATGGCTGCAGGACCCAGATGGTGAACTCTCAAAAATGTTGCTGGCAGATAGTTTTACTGCTGGAACAATTTGGTTTTTCTGTGGTTCCCTTAGCTGACGCTTTACTAAATGCTGAACAGTCACTTCTTGGCTAAAGTCCATCCAAGCTGCATTTGGATCTTGATGGAATGGCTGCAACCTCATAAAAGTTCATTGTTTATACTCACTCTCACTCACAGAGAGTTTGCCAGCTTGTAAGCACTCGTATTCTTAGGAATTCTTCAAAATAGCTGCCATCAATGGGATGTTTTGACTTTACTTTTACTGTAGAGAAAATACTGTCAGAAAATCTTTGTCATGCTGTTTATACATACTGTACATTTTATGTGGAGTTATTTATAGAGCTCTGAGAGTTTTGAAAGACTGGAGCTCTCTTTGTTTAACATGTCTTTCAAACCAAAAGCATATCACAGGTCAATAAAAAAGTCTCCAAGACAAACATTTTCTTTTTAGAGTAATCCTTTCTGACTAGTCTTCTGAAACTTCCATTCATACTGTAATACACAAATTCTGGAGGTTTTCAGCCTCCTTTTTCTTATGCTTAGCCATACAGGTTTTAATCTGCTTCAGAGCGATGGTTTCAATTGTGATTTTGTGTAAGTGTGATATCCCTCACTGGCGATTCATCAAGCCTTGTTTGTCTACTGAATCACTGCTGACAAAAAGATAACCACTGAATGGTGAAATTCTGGCCCATAATATTAAAAATGCTGTGTGTGAAGGAAAATATAAAAAATAAGTCTGCAACCCTGAACAACATTTGGCTATACTGAAATTGTCACAGCAAATTTTGCCTAATTTGTGCGTGGGCATGTGCTGTAGGGTTCAGTTTGGTAATTTTTTTCTTCCTCTTTGAGTAATCTGTCTAAAAGGTACTTATAATATCAGAAGAAATTGGTGTCCTTTAGTTCTTCTCCTCGATTTCTAGGTAGTGCTGCTGTGCTCCATTCAATATCAAACAAATGCCCCAAGTACATGACATGCATTTTGAAAAAGGCAATCAGGGATCTCTACATCTCTAATATTACTTTATGGAAAATAATGACATAGAGAGAAAGGTTTTTAAAAGAACTACTCATTGAGCGACCATAAGGCGTGAAACATGAGAGTGCTAACAAGCAGTAAAATAAAATTATGTTGAACTATTTACATCTAAGGACCTAATATAAAGACTACTAAAGCCGATTGGTTTTTCATCTTCTTTGCTGGTTCAACTGTTGAAAAACAACAGTTTTAGAGACTAATCCCAGGCAAGTAGCCATTAGCCAAAAATATGTCACTTTAATAGATTTATTGTTATGGATCTTTTGAAATTAAAATCAAGACTTAAAAAATGGTTGGTTTTGTAACTTTCTTTTATAGACTAACACCTTTCTTTCAACTGTTTAGGAATAAAATTTTCAAGAAATCTGTCTATTATGTTAATGCCAGTTTTTCTTATAACAGCCTCAATTCTCCTGTTTTTCTCATCTTTGATAGATAAGAGAAATTGGACCTTTAAATCTAAACTAATATAAAATGGGGTAATTAAAGACAGGTACTTCAAAGCAGAATGCAGCAGAGGAGGAGAATTCCCCATCTCTGGAGGTGTTTGGGAAGAAAAGAAGAAAAAAAGTCTGGCAGGTTTCAACAATTCTGACAGCAGTTCTGAGCTGCTTAGAGAAATAACCAGCTGAAAAGAAAAAAAGAACATAGCACAGGTAAGGCAGGAAAAGGGTGTTAACTACAATAAATACAGTTTATCATTTGGTTATAGAAATTTATTACAGGGATATCAAAATATATATTTAGTATAAATATCTATAAATGTATATCCAGAGGCATAAATATAAATCTTTCCTTATAAGCTCAAAGGCTTCTTCACTCTCTGTTGTCACCACATTCCCTATCAAATCCACATCTAACAACAGCACTATTTCCTGTTAGACTATTCAAGATCTGCTTAGAGTGAATTTTCTGCTATTCCCTGTGATCTTGTATCTAACTCTCTTACCTGTGTTAATACATTCATCATTCTCTCTTTATGCTGTCATCTCTGTTTTATTGTCACTCTCACCAGCACATTGTTTGCATCCATCCCCTAGTGTTTTTATGCAGTGCCCTGTCACGGCAGGAAAAATATATGGTTTGTTATTCATGTTCTCCATAGTTTGTTGAGCTAATCCTTATCGCCTTTCTAGGCACTCACATTTCAGTTTCCTTCTATTAATAAATCCTAGCATTAGAGTCATTTCGAATAAGGAAAAAATATCCAGACCTATTTTTTTTTGTAGTCTGGTTTTTCAAAACCCCCAAAATTTCCTGCAATAAAGCCTGAAGTCATTATCAGTATTTCAGAAGACAAAGTTTCTATTTTTTTTTCTTTACAATTTTGGTCTTCTATTAGAAGGGATGGGAAATGAAGGTAGGCTGTTAGAAAGGAGAAGAACTAATTGAGCTCTCTGGCCAGAAAATCATGCACTGCACTGCACGTATCTCACTGCATTTCCTTCAGTTACTACCTCACCAGTGATTTTTACAGTATTGTGCTGTACTGGAGCAAGATGCATTTATAAGGAATTTATACAATTAAACATCAACAGTTTAATTCAAAAATGTCAGAAAAGGTCTTCTTGACCATTCACTTACATACTTTATCATGCAGACATAGCATTCAGTGATTGCTAAGTCCTCATGAGCTGATTTCTTGAACATGCAGTGTCTTCTGCATAAGACATAGATGTGGTGGAATGCCACCTGTGGGGGCTTTAGGAATACAAAATGAAATTTGTTAAAAGATAATGAGTTAAGTATTTAGAAAGAAAGGAAGGAAAAAAATTAGGAAATTAATGAACAAATGAATGAAAAAAAAAATAAACCCATTTGATATTCTAATCTCTTCTTTAATTTGTTGATGTAATTATTTTTAAATTCAAATATATTAGTTTAATGAATTGCTGTATATGTAGTGTGTAGCGTTGTACCCATTGAATTTAATGAAAATGTTGCAATTAAATATAAAAAAAAACTAAATTCAGCTTGCAGATTGGTTTGGGCTTTTTTTTTTTCCTTGCAGAATTTGAAATATTTTGTTTTTGTCAGTACCTCTTGATCTATTCACTTTTGCTCCTGAAACCTGGAAGCCTTTTTTTCCAGGACAAAAACACATAAAACCTCCAAAATTTCCTGCTAGTCCATATTTTTATTTTACTTTCTTAAGAATTTGAGATCTTATTTATTTTTGTCATACTGGAACTGATTCACCCAAAGAGTGGAGCTATTTGATAAACCTTATTCTTGAAAGGTGGTATTTACATTATCAGTATTACAAAGGATAATATCCTGACAATTAATACACTAATTAAAAAAAGGTAGCTTGTTGGATTTTTTAAATCATAGTCTCATAGTTTTAGTTTCGTTTTTGGACCCAGGGAAATAAATGCTAGGAAAAAAATTACATATTTCTGCTATGTGATAGTCCCCTGAAAGTCTGGGGTCTGATTCAGAGGGACATGAATAATAAACCAGGTAATGCCAATATATTAACAATGCTGAAGTGGTTGTCATGTACGTTCTATAAAGCGTATGCCAAAGAAAAATGCTGGCAAGTGCTGTGTTGAAATATCAGCTTAGTTAAAGGATTCATCATGAACCATTTGTCTTTTACCCTTCCCTCACTAGTCCTGCCAGCAATTCTCCGTCTGCCAAAATGAGAAAGGGACAGCTGCCAAAGGGATGGATTTCAAAGTGTGATTTTTTTTTTTGTTTGTCTCAGTTTTGCTCTCTCTCCCATCTTTTAGATTTTTTCCTCCCTACAAAATGCAGCATGTTGGATAATAAGAGTTAATAAGGAAAGCTGTTAGCTTTGGAAGCTCTGTTTAGGTTGACTTTTCCCTCAGTATTTACACAGGAAGACCCATAGATATTTCTGACTTCCATTGAAAGAATCTCTGGATCCAAAGCTAATTCAAGCTAGAAAATACATAGTCAGTAGAAAATGGCCACAGAAGCTAATGGGTCAGGAGTAGTGACTTTCTGCTTATCTCTGTGAAACATCCATGAATTTGGCTAGCATAGGAGCCTACATGCAATTTATAAAGAGGTTTTTCCTTCAGTGTGCTGTGTTGAAGGGCTGAAGAAAATTTGGCTCTTCCCAGTAGTACAGGAGAAAATTGCTGGCTTGGTAGGTAATTGGACTACTGAAGCTAAAGTGATCCAGAAGGACTAACAATATTAAGAGTGGACTTTTTAGTTAAGAAATCAGTTTTCCAGAGACCATATCTGGATGAGTCTGGAATGAAGGAAATGTTCCTGCACTACTGCAGCCTGCTGCTCAGGTCCAACAGCTGCAGTGCACCTTCTTTCCCAGTTCCTTCTGCTCCCAGTGTAGTTCTGGCATGTTCCCATTTGATATATCTGTAGCCTGTAGTCTCCCAGCTCCATATCAGGCATTCCTTGTGTGAGAAGGCAAGACAGAGGGTAGCACCCTTCCCTTCTACAATATCCTTCTATAAGGAATATTCCTCAGTGCTAAGAACTTGGAGATTGAAAGGAGATTTTTCCAGCATAATTTTTGTATGGAGAGGCTCTGAATCATAGATTTGATGGCATGGTAAGATATTTTTCCCCACTAAAATACTTTTTCAACCTCTCTCTTACTTTCATATCCTGGGGGCTTATGTCTTCGCTCTGCAGGTGTTTTCACCTCTGCCCACCTAATAACTTTCTCAGATAATAATTTTGAGTGCTCAAACTGATGAATAAACCTGTTGGAAACCAAAGAAGTGCTGTGACTTGAAGCCAAAGTCTGCTAAAATACTTGATTGAAAAGCCTGGCCAATGCTCTCAATAGGTGGAAGACTGCAGTATAAACTCACTTCTTGAACTAGATATTGAGGAATCCATATGGCAGAGGAGCTATATAGCTGCTGTCATTACACAAATGCATAGCACAACATTGTGTAATGAAAAGTAGTAATTGTGTTTCTCATATAAGTACTTGTTTTCCTGCTAAGGTTGGCTGCAAACTATACTTGCATGTGAAACATTGAGTGCAATGGAATATTTGAGTAGAATGGACAACACTACTGATGTATCTCAAAATTGGTCCCCCTCCCATGCAAGCTGGCTTACACAAGGGTCATATAGAAATGCAAATTCCTATGGATGAATGTTGATCTCAATGATAAAGAATAAAAAAATTAATTAGTTTTTATACTGCACTCTGGGGACAAAATTTAGACTTAATCTTGCAAATAAACTTGCATTGCCTCACTGTTATTGTCACCAAAGTTTGAGCTATGGCTCACAAAGGCATTCATCATACCTTTCCAAGGCACACAGTCCCCAGGCTATTTACTGCTGACACCACCAGCCTTTTGTCCGCTCTGCCGTAAACAAAATGGAAGACCCAGAGTTGCCGGCTGCTCAACAGATAATGGCAGGGTTGCTTTTTTTATAGTTCACCTACCATACTCATGTGCAATTGAATGTGTCTCCCATACACTGCTCTTGCCAATTCTATCTCCAGCAATTATCCTGTCCTAGTACTCCATTGCAAAGTACCTGCCAATAATGAGGGATTCGCAGGTGGCAGCTACAAAGTGCTGCTTCTCCCTTCTCTTTGCAGGCACCGTGTGGTGGCAGCTGAAATGTGGTGGCACTGAAGATGTTCACACAAGAGGTCATGACACAGGCCTGGGCAAGAACTCTGCCTCTGTTTAACCTGATCCAGATGACAGTTGTGCTCTCTTTTGCCTACTGACTTCAAGAGAACTCTCTTCATCAAACTAATTTCAAGCTACAAGCTGATTTTTCCCTTGGTTTTTGCATTTCTCTTATTTTAAAATTCCATTTTGATGTCAGTCTTTTGTGTGTAGAAGTTTTCAGATGTTGTTTTAACCAGGAAGTGAGTATGCTGCTTTTACTGACCACTGAAATTACTCCAGCATCAAGCAGGTCCACTGCTGGATAAAAATCTCATGCTCACAGAATTAATGGGATGAAAGGGATGTCTCTCAGCCAACCTCCTGGTTCAAGCAGGCATGCTTGAGTACCTGCTCTAAGGTTTATACAGTCTGGTCTTGGAAATCAAGGATGGGGATTACAAACCCCCTCTTCATCCACTGCTGAAGAGCCCTCATGTAGTGGTGCATTTTGGGTTTTACCAGTTTTCTGCATGCCTTTGTTCCTTGTTTTACAGTGGTTTGTCCTATGTATCCTATGTTAAACCTAAACCCCTTTTAGTTTTTCCCGAATTAGAGTCCTGTCCATCACTCTGCAGCCCCACCCTGATGCCTGGAAAGTTCCTGGAAGGCTGTCGAGTGGTTTGGCAGGGTCTCGGTTCTCCACCCTCCTTTTTATACATGGAATTGTTCTACTGTGTGTCCTTTGTGTTCTGGGTCAATCCTCCTCACCCCAGGATTGGTTCCAGGCTGTCTCCTTTCCCTGCCCCCACCCCGGTACTTAAAGTGAGACACAGAGGGGGAAATCAGCTTTTGGTAGGTTCCTTCTCTGGGTGAAATAAACCCCAGCTGAACCTCACGTGAGTCCTCTCTTCGTTCCTCGCCACTGCCACGTTTCTGCCCAAGGCAAAGACCCACAGGATGGGAAAGGTACCAAACTGTGCCCTTTAATGCGAGCTCGGTGCCAGAGCTAGCCGGAAAATGGGACGTGAGTTCCCTGAAAGCAGCACAGAACTCCCGCACCCTCACAGTGAAAGTGTTCTTTATGTAAACTCTGTTTTTTCAGCTTAGTCCCCCTCATCCTCTCAGCAGACATGACTGTGAGGAGCATGGCCCTCTTTTCAGCAGCCTCCCCATAGGCACTGGCAGATCCCCTGGAGCTCTGCCTTCCTTGGCTAAACAAGCCCAGCTCCCTCAGCCCCTTCTCACTGGGCAAGTGCTCCAGCCATGCCTGTCTTGGGGGCATCCCACTCAACTTGCTGCAGGTTATTCATTCTTTAGGATAGTGTGGGCCCAAATCTGGATGCACATTTTTATGTGTGGTCAAACATAGTGCAAAGTAAAGGGGGATTATACTCCACTGGCTTTTCCCCTGTTAATAGACCCAAGCATGCCCCTGACCTTTCTTAATGACATAAGACACCCTGGCTCATGTTGAGCCCGCAGTTTACACCTTATGGGCCTTCTCAGCAGAGCTGTCTCCCCAGCCTGGCAGACCTCTGCCTGGATTAGCACAAGGGGTTAGTCCATCTCAGATGCAGGACTTGGCATTTGCCCTTGCTGAATTTTGTGAGGTTTCTATTCCATTTCTTACAGGTAAAACCCTGAGCACCTGCCACCAAGCAGCAGCAACCCCAGAGAAGGAAATGTCTTCTTCTGTGGACCACAGCTGCAGACCTACAGTGCTCAGAAAAACAGGGGCACCAGTTCATCCTTCCTGATCCCCAAACAAGCTTATTGGCCCTGGATCTAGTAATTCTTACCACAACTGGGCAGTCTGCTTTTAAAGAAAAAGGACTACATAGTCAAAAGGCATCAAATATTGGATAAACTGCAAATTAGTAGGCTTTAAAATTCACACTTTTCACCCCAGACAACATACATAAGAAAATTTTTATGAGTCCATTTTCTCTCTCTTCTTAAGCCTGTACCCACAACTTGTGATATCTATTTTTTGGGTTTTGTTTTTGTTTTGGGGTTGTTTGCTTGCTTGCTGTTATTTGTGGGTTTTTTATCAGGTAGCAAGATACAAAAAACCCCATGAGACAGAAAAGGTCATCAAAGAATATTTTTCCCCTGAAATGTGTGAAACAGCTAGAAATCTGATGGTTAGGGAAGGAATACAATAAGATACACATTAGTGCCATATTTATCTTGAGTAAGACAGCCAACATAATGTCTTACTGTAACACTTTATTCTGAATATTTGCATGATTGTCCTAATTCTTACTCATTGAATTCCGCTCAGGGTGGCAAGAGCTTAAACCAGTGACAGCAGGGCACTTTTTAATCAATTCCTTTGGAAAATCACATAGGTCTGTACTGTTCCATACAGAAAACAGAATTAGTATTAGCTGTAATTCAGAGAGACTAATTTTGTGAAGGAGGGGGAGGCTTCTGAACTGTGACAAGTTCTTGTGTTAGTTCTCCCAGACTCAGCATCTCCTGCACTTATTTAAGGTGAGTGAGTACTATCACCACAGGGCTTTTAACACCTGCAGAGTCTGACCTGGCATATGCAGCAATGAAAATGGATGCTCACAGTCCTATCTCTAGAGAGGTTAGTACCAAACCTGAAAGAATAAAAGCAGGCAAAGTGAAAATGCATCAGCCCAGCATTTCTGGTCTCTGCCTGTCCTAGGGATGAGTGATCACTTCTCATCCATCAGACTCTGGAGGTTTGTGGTTTAACTCTTTGCATATGCAACTTCACAAAGGCTGTTTATGCTCAAGTGGCCTCTCATGAAGAGGTGTAATTCCCATCGGCTTCTTCCTCTTGTTTGGCCAAAGGCTGCTTTTGGCCTTTATAGGCTTTGAAATTCGATTCATTTCGTATTACAAAATATCCATTCCTCTGAGCAATGAATAGATGGTCTTTGAAGTCACCACCGAGGGCTCCTTAAGCATTTTAGGATGAAGCAGAGGTGCCTCCTGACTGCCAGCTCAGTGCTTTGCCTGCTTCCCACAGGAGCACCAAGCAGCACAACCAGTGCTCTGCCCTACTTGAATGGAAGGTGTCTGGAGAAGAACCTGCTCCTGACCTTGTCTGCTTATCCTCTAGACACAAAGCTGTGGGCAGCAAGGGCTGCTTATGCTGGTGTGATGGGGATTTGAGGAGAAAGAGGTGGCAAAGCATAATGGAGGTGGGACAGGGTAATGATATTTCCACAGCGGGAATACCTAAAAGTGACTGTGTTTACACCCTGAAATACAGTGTAAGTACAATGACTATGAAAATTGCTTATAGTCACAGTATGATGAGAGCTGGGAAGCAGTTTCTGCAATAAAAGTGTTTTGCTTCCTGGGAAAAAATGATTCATTCAAGCCTTATCATCAGAGACAACTTTTCAGAAAAATCAATTCATATGCTAATATAAGAAGATCTGGTCTTAAGAGTTGTGTTGTTGTCATTGTCTTTATTTGATGCATGCAACTTTTGTCCACTGCAACCACTGAAACCACTGACTCTCCACTTTTTCCCTGCTTTGCCTTCTCTGGACAAGAAAGCACATTATATCTTCACAGCACTGCAAAACAAACAAACAAACAAACAAACTTAATAACAATTAAAATCTCACTGATATGAACTGATATTCAAGACTGACATTTGTGCAGGTTCAAATCAGAACATGTTAATGAGCACTGAAGTCACATCCTAATGGAGTCACGAGAAGGCAACATGTTGTCCAATTGAAGCAAAACAGATTAATATCATGCACAAAACTATATTTTTACATCAAAGGTTCAATATGTGTTAGTTTATGTGTTAAAAAAGTACAAAAAGTACAAAACTTGGTTTTGTACTTTTAACTTTTTATAATATAGAACACCCTATGTTGCTCAAAGCAATCCAAAAAAGGTTAGCATTGCATGTAGCTTGGAAATAATAATAAAAAATTATTCAGAACCTTACACTCACTTTATTGTACTGCTGCTGAAGAGACCCAGGCAAACTTACAGTAAACTCATTTTAAAGTCTTTCTTACGAAATCTTTGTAAGAAGTAGTAAAAATTCTTATGCAGGTTTTACTGCAAAAACACACATTCACACTGCAGAAACTAATACCATTATTTTTTCAATGTTTTCAATGTGTTTTCATCAGCTGTATAATAGCACACATTAAGGGAATAATTTTTCATTTCAGTCATTTTTTTTCAGTTTCAACATCACTCCAAACATTCAAAACAAGTTGATTTCTTTGCATACTAGCAGCATTTGAAATAACTCAAGTCACGTCAAAATCTCTGTGGTAAAATGTGTTTTAAGCTCACAAAGTGACTGAATGGGGAGCTATGAACCATAAGTCATGGATAACAATTGAGCACATTCTCCTTTGACATGACTCAAGACATTGCCTTTCGCTCATCTGCTGCAAGTATTACAATAGATTCTGGGACTTGTAGATGTGGCACATGGGCTGATGTAGGAGAGCTCAGCTCCATATCCACTTCTCTCATTTTCCACTCAGGAAAGGTGGAAGAAGAGGAGACAGCAGGCACAAAAGGTTGGAATTCAGCCACACTTACCTGACCATTTCAAAGGCAGGTGCTTGTGACTGAGCTAACTATGTTACATTACTGCTATAGTCATCAAAAGCAGTGCACACCTCCAAAATATGACTCATCTGGACTATTTCAGGATGTGGTGAATCACAATGTATTGATTTATAGTTCCTTTTCATAGATTCCTATAAACTGGGGCAGGGTGACTAATTTAAACTAATAAATCTATCTTTTAAGTGTTTAAAAATTAGGAATACAAAACCTCTTATAAAATAAGAGCTCTCTTAAGTCTGCTGATGCTGTTTTACTACTGCTGCGAGGTTTAAAATTGGAAATATTCTCTTTTTCCCAACATTTTTTTCTGGAAGGAAACCACACTGTGATTTTTTCATTTCTATCCTTCCTAATTCAAGAAAAGAAAAAAATTAAATAAAAAACTTACGTCACACCATATGTCATCTGCACATTCTCTGATTCCAAAATCTAAAATTTCACATATATTATAGATGCAAAATTTGCAAAAGACCTCTTTCTTCTTAATAAGACAAACTAGAAGTTTCAGTCAGTTTCCTTCTGCATTTTGAGTTGTTTGAACCTGTAGTTTAAATTTAGATTTTTTTTTGTTTTCAGGTACTATATCTATAAGTTTTTTAGTGAAATTAATAAAGAGAACAGGCCTTGAGGAACAAACCTGAGGAGGAAAAACAGTGTGCACTCAGACCTTGGAAGTATCCTGACAAAATAGATACAACTAAAACATAACAAATGTTATGCTTTTCTTCCAGCTACAATTTTAGAAATTAAATATCTGTCTGACCTTAATCTCACTAAGCTCTGGATAAATTCCAAATTAGATTGAAGTTTTTTATCCAGATCTCCCCATTAGCTGTGGGACCGTATTTGTCACACAGCTAATATCTACTCCTTTGTTACTAGAACTTATGCTTTGCATTTTTAAAAGCACAGAGGAGAAAAAACAGGTTGGGAGTGTTCATCACCTGCAACAGTGACAGCTAAAATGAGCACAAATTTCACAAAGGGATTCAAAGTTCATATATTCCTGCACTGTGATCTCACACTGAGAAAAGAGAAAATGTACTCATTGTAGCTGTCACCACTTTTCAGCCTCTTCATGTTGCCTTTTTAATTTATCATTTACAGCAGCACTGGCCTAATAACAGCACTGCTTTTCTCTTGGGCAGTTTTATAATGCTTTTGCAGAATTCTTACTAGCTTCACTTCTTCTGAAACAAGATTTTATTTATTTAAAATACGAGAACAAATGTCAGGTTAAGCCCAGCTGAATAGCAAAAAAGGGATGAGTGTTAGTTGCTTCACACCAAATTATATGTCTAGAAGTGATGGAAATACATCACTTGTAGTAGAAATAGACACATCCTCCACAATTTCAAGGAATGTAACCAAAATAAATAAGAATTTTCCCCCAGAGATGTGGCTGCATTAGCATACTGTTCTCTCAGATAGCTCTATCACCATTCTTTTAAAACAATAGTGCACCAAATATTTATACCTATCCTACTCTGGCTGCCTTAAATTACCACAACGATGCTGGTGTTGGACTTTTAGGAAATCACTGTTTTTAACTACAGGCCATTTGCTTCAGTGAATCACTCAAGGAGGGGGAGAGGTTTCAAAAGGTTTTCTGAAGTAATCTTCAGAGATGAACTTGGATGCCAGTTTCTTCCATTTAAGATGCTGTCCCGCTGTAAAAACCCAAGTTTTTTAATGGACACATCTGTTGTTTCAAAGCAGTTTCCCTGTGAGGTGTTTGTATATTATCCTCACTACTACATCTAGACCATGAAGTATAGCTCAATGAATAGCTAACTGATGATTACATTTATGAGTAAAGACTACTCATAGCAGACAGCTACTTCCTACAGGTGACAAGCAATCTTTGGCTAGGGCTTCACCTGACTAGTCATTTTGGGACATGATCACAAGGGCTGGAGACTGATGAAATTATCCTGTCCAACATCAAACGCAAAGTGGTTGTAAATCAGCTGAGGCTGTGGCAGGAGGAGAACAACTCATTCTTTATGCAGTACTGGCAGCTCTTTCACCTGGTAGCTACATTAAGAATCCTAACAATGTCATTAAGTGACCCCAGGAAGAACCTGGAAAAATTTTGTTATTGACATTTGTATGAATTTAGCATTGATTCAAAGGGGGGAAAAAATCTTGTGAAACACAAAGCTGTGTTATTGTAAAGCAATAAAAGGGTTTATTGGTGGGTTTGGAGTGTACTGGGACAACACTTGCAAGATACATACATAAAATATGCCCGTTGTAACTCTGTTTGACCTTGTAGAGCCATCTAGGTGCTTAGCTGACATACCATTATAATATCCCAAAGGCTTGCTCCATAAAAAGAAAATGATAAAAGTCTGACCTCTGCAATATAACCTTTTCTTCCTGCAGAATAAATAATTGTTTTTCAAAAGAAATCTAAGTTAAAAACATGTATCTGCTGTTTCTGATCTGACACAGAGATGATGTAAAGAAGCACATTTTAGGGAAGAATTTGAATGTTATATTTAGAGAAGCTCAGATTAATAAATACATTCATAGTTGTTGATATGCTTAGGAGTTTATTTCTGCGACTCTTTCTGCTGCTGCTAGACACAATAAGTAAATAAGCCCAGAAACAACAAAATTATTGAAAAAATGGACTCTGTAAAACTACAGAGGAAATAAAATTTTTCTTGTATACAAAGAATCTTCATCTGAGAAATATTTTCTGAGAAAAAAAACACAAAAAACAAACAAACAAACAAACAACAACAACAACAACAACAACAAAAAACAAACAAACCCAGACCCAGCAACAAGACCATCCAGAGTAGGCAGAAATTCAGCAAAGCCCATTGTTTTGGTCTTTGCAAGTACACACCTGCTGCACAAGAACACTGGAGCTGATTTGAAGAAAAAGAAAAATGCATATTGTGATCAGCCTCTTTGTTTGGGAATGAGGATGGAAATTGTGTTTGCACATTTGTATATCCTTTATCTCCTTTATCTAATTCTCCAGCCTGCTCTCCCCTTCTCTCTCCAACCCATCCATTAACAAGTAGGCTTCCAAATAATAAATGTTTCAGCTGTTAGGTTTTGTCACTGGACGTCACAAAACGCCCTGCTGGAATCTTTTGTAGAGCATTTAGGATACTACATGTTCAACACAGGTTGCACAAATTTCTAATAAGCTGATTGTGGATTCAGTTTAGTAATGCAGACCTGTTTGCATAGCAGGGAGCGAGGGGAACATCTGACTCCTTAAAGGCTTTCATTTTGATGAGTGGAATTACAGGCCTTGTTTCAATATTTATACATAGCTGTGTACAGAATGATTGCTCTATATTTCTGCAGCACATAATACGTGTATAGCGCACCCAATCCACATGTTTTATAAAAAGCTCCATTTTGTAACACACTTCTCAAAGCTCTTTCTTCTCGAATATCATCTTGCCTCAATTCACGTGATAGGAATCCTGTGTCCCCTGCCCTGCTAGAAAAAAAATTCCCTCCTCACCAAGGGTTTCCCAAACTTCTCTAAAGAATGAAGGAAGAGGGGAAAACAGATTCCCTTCATAGGAAGACATCAAGGGAAAGAAATAAATGGATGGAACAGCAGTCCTCCAATAAGCCAAAGAAATGTGTTTTCCAAGTGCTTTCTTGGATGGCTATTTTTGTGCTCTCTCCCAGCAGTGCTCCTTTGGCACTTACACTTTAATTGCCCTGCACTTTGTTTGTGCAAGGTATGCGCTGGCTGACTGCCAGTGTTGGCTGAGATTCATCTTGTCACTACACTGACTAACAGCAAGCACAGAACAATATCCCAATTAGATCTCTGAATGCTGGAAACATGAGACACCACTGTTACGTTGCTCCAGAATCCAGAGGTAGGAAGTTTTGAGAAATAGATTAACCATGTATATTCATTCTGATCTCTTGCACTGTAACAGTAAAAGCTGCAAAAAAATTTTTTTCAATGTTATAAATCATAGCAGTGATTCTACATTAGTGCTTCCAGTGTGAGCTAGAGGGGACTGAGTTTAGTGCCCTTCTATGTAGGTCTGGGTCATTAGGAGATTTATCATTTTATCTTTCAGACGATCACATGTAAAAATTACAATCCCATCATTATTTTTCCTGAAGATTCCTTGCTACATTTTTTAACAACAGGATTTTTTTACCCCTCACTATAAAAATTCTATCTGCAAGCCTTGTGGGCTATTTCAAAGGAGAAATGTTTAAAGATCTGCTCCACTAAGTTATTGCTGAAGTGACAAGAGAACTGGAGAACCCTTCACAGTAAAATATAAGAAATTTAGAATGCTAGGTATTGTGAGGAATTTGACTGGGAAAATTTCCTTCTCTCTTTTTAATTTATTTTAAATGCTGCCATAGGAAATGACTAAACAATTGCATTAAGTTTTCCAGAGTAGGTTCTGATCTTCCCTGCTGCATTTTTTTCTATTCCAGTAATCTTTCCTTTCATTTTTAAGGAAAAATAAAACTTAAAATTGGGAAATAATTTACATATCTCACACTTTTGTTGCTAAAACTCACATTTCCATCTTTATTCTCCCATTTAAAATGCACTGACCTAAACACTTTTGTAAGCCTACTTGAAAAACAAAGTAAATTGGGTATCCTGCATCCTTCCTAATTTGCTCATGGTGTCTCAGGAATAGACACTGAAGGGACAACAACAATGTAGCTGTTGGACTCTAGTCTCCCCAGAGAATTTGGTGCTTGTGAATGGCAAAAGGCAAAGTCATTCTCCAATTTGGGATGCTATGGATGCACAAAGGAAAGGAGCTGAAGCCCCACAGACTTCCTTGCACTTGCTACTCATTGTTTCCCCTTCCCATGTGCAGCAAGTTGTTTTGCTGCAGAGGATTCATATATGAATCCCAGATATCTGAAGGGCGAACAGTTTTCTAGTTCACAACTAATTTTTAAATCTTTCACATGAGCCTTGAATCTCCTGGACTACATTCACACTTTGCTTTACTTGTGGAAATCTTGCAGATGTTTTAAGCGCTCACATCATAAGGGGGAATAAGGACCACAAAATCCTGCATGTGTGAGGAAGGCTGAGCAAAACTGATCCAACAGAGTTGTACTGGGATGATATATGAGATATCTCTCCTTTGAGCAAATTTCTGTGGCTGTGATAGAAAAGAGGCCAAGGAATTTCTTTGACTTGGCTGACTCTTATCAACGTGGTAGTATTGAACTCCAAAACACACATGTACTTCTGTCTTTTCTGTCTGCCAAAATTATTCGCAAAGTGAGCACACACAGGCTCAGAGGATAAAATGGAAAGGAAAGGCAAAAGTGTTATCCTAGACTAAGGCTAGAAAGATGCTTTTACCACAGGGTCTGCCTACAGAAATGGAGGGAAAAGGGAAGTCCTCTGCCATCTCATCCTTGTCCCACACAGCAAGAGCATGCAGTATTTGCTGTGCATGAAGTACCTTTTTACTCCTTCTTTCCCTGTATGAACTCCAGAAAGACAATGGTGGAACAGCTGAGTCCACTTACTGTGCCAATACAAGAAGTCTCTGCCTCTTATTTACCTTCTCTGTTCTTTCCACTCTTCTGCTGCTTGTCCAACACAGAGCAGGCAAAAAGGTCTCACCATTTCTGTGCAGATGGTGCTCGGTTTGATATCAAAGTGTGATCCACGTTTTAGTGCATACATCCAAAATCCATCCAGTGTATCCCTGCCCCACTGTCAGTAACACTGACACCAGGGTTTCTGTAAGGCCCTGCTAAACTGATTCCATGCAATTGTTTTGCAATTCCCATAATTCCTGTGTCTCTCAAAGTCCTATAATCACAGACACTTCTTTCTCCTCATTAATAAAATCCCCAGTGCTGTTGCATCCAGCTTTCAGAGAGTGGAAAAAGATTTGCCTTAAGGGAAGATTTCATTGTAGCATTTATAAGAAAAAGTTACTTTAAACCAGCATGAATATTAAAATGAAAGGTTATGTGGCATATATCTTAAATTTTGATAATAGGTAAAAGTGCATGATATCATAGAAAATTCACCCACATTAATCTCTGGTTCAGCTCTAGATAATGACTGGGTATACACAGTCTGTCTATGTGGGCCCCCTAATCTTTAAGGAGATTCAATTGGTTATAATTAAAGGTTTCAACCAAAACACTAAAAAGAAAGATACAAACTGTCTTTTCCCAAAAGACCTAGACTGCAGAGTGTAAACTACTGCTTATTTTGCTGCTTAGTGAAGAAGAAATTAATAGATTTATGATCAATTCAAGCCTTAACATGTAAAAAATTGTGATTTGCCCTGTAGCCTGTCTTTTTTTTCCCTGGTTTATAGGTGTAAAATTATATTCTAATATTCTATGTGCAATATTGAGCATATTAATGGCTTAAAAATATTAATAGCCATTTAGAGGAGCTTGCTTTGCTTGGAGGTTAAGCTATTTAGTTGAGTTTACAGTAAAGTTGAAATGTGAGTTACTCTGCTGAGCCATTCATTTAATGTGGTAGCCATAAATTAGTGTTCATATCTGTACCTGTCATGATTCCAAGGAATAAAATCTTCTAGTTAAAAATTGTGTCAGCCAAATAAAAAGAGTGGTAATGATCTTATATCTAAAAAAGAGGATTTTAAAAATTTTATTTAAGTACAATTCAATTTTTAATAGAATTCTGAAGATGTTTACCTTGCATGCTGGAAGTAAACAGTGAAGTCAAGAAGAAATGAAAAAATAAGAGATTCTTGTGTTATCTTAATATTTTAGTTAGATTCTTGTAGTATCTCATTACTTTAGGTAGCTTTTCCTTCTTTTCTTTTACTGAATTTATATCAGTTTCCCTACTTTGAGTCAATAAATTTCTTTGTGAAAGATTTATGCAAGCAACAAGAAAAATTATCTAAACTTACAGTATATGAAGAAGAGTTTGAAAGATTAAAAATTTAATAAAGTTTAATCCATGAAGATTCAAAAACTGTGCTTGTGCTGCAGCTTGTTAAAATCAAGTCTTCATGCAGGATTATGACTGATCGCACAAAGCAAATGACTAATTTTCATACAAACAAGGTTCACATGCACATGATGTAAAATATATTTACAGCTAAAACTTATTTGAAACTTGTAGCATCTCTGTACTAGCTACAACAGTTGTAAAAATTTCTTCCAACTGGCTTTTGAATACTATTCCTGTCAGAATCTGAATTTCTCACTTCAAACTTTTCCTTTTTTTCCTCCCCCTAAATTATAGAATCACAGACTCAATTAGGTTCTAGAAAAAACCTCTGAGATTATTGAGTCCAACCTTTGATCATCAAGTCCATCCTTTAAATTAAGGAAATAATAATATATAAATATTATATAGCAAGAGTTTATCAAATTAACAATTATTTATATAATATATTAATAATAATTAAATCCACAGAATTAACCTAATAAACTATACATTAAAATCAGATCTTGTATTTTCTTTTGATAAGATTATTGTAGGACGATTGTGATAGTTACTAGCCATTTGGCAAATTACATCAGTAACTAGTATTTAGTCATAAGAAAGAAAGAAAAATTTAAAAGTGTAGATTTCTCAGTTATATATGACATACTTCAGTAGAAGAAAGAGCTTTGCTTTGTGGCAGCACACAGATGATTCTGGCAATGACACTTGTGTTCCACATGGATGGCACCTGTGGTGCAGAACTTGCAGTCCAGTGTTGGGAAGGAGAGATCATAGTTTGGTGACTCTTACATTTAGGTCTTCCCAGCAGTGAAGTAAACTCCCATAGCTGCTCTTATCTCACACAGTCCCACCCTTGTATCTGTTGATGAGGAGCAGCTGAAGTTCATAAATGAATGGCCCTAAGTTCACAATTTCATTTATTTTCAAAGGACTACGTAGACCCTGCATTTCTGCTTCTTTAACTAGCTCAGAGAAAGTAAAATGCTTCTGGCGTATCTCCAAAAGATAAATATATCAGAGAGATGAAGAATCAAATAAAACTCTTGCACTGTGATAAAATCCTTAATTAATAAAGCAGGAATAAGGCTTTCCAAAAGGAGTGCAATCTGGGTATCTTAGTGTGTGCCCCAGCGATACACTAGTACAGAGGAGGAATACATAAATCTCTCCACTTGTCAAATGGTTTTAAAACTTTTCCTGTTGTATTATAAAAATTTTATCTATCCGCTCTTCTCTGGTTTCCCACAAACCTATGAGTGTAATTCTGCTCTAGGTGAAGGCTCCTTTGCCTAAACAAATCCCACATCAGCTGCCTGGAGCATGAGTGGATCATTCTTGAAGACCTTATAGAAATCTGGGTGGTGATATTCACTGAGATACGGGAGATGATATTGCTTCTTCCTACCTCGATTAATCTCAACTTGCATAAAAGGTCACATTTCACCCCTTCTCCTTATTGCTCTTCTCCCCTCTTCCTCCTTACTTAAAGAAACAAATGTAACTTCACTTTATTAATAAACTTAGAAAGGTTCTTGGAGAATTTCAGTTGGAGTTAATGTAGCTCAAGAAGAGCTCCCCCACTTCTGCTAGGGCAATACAGATTTTGTCTCCTTCCTTCCTTCCTTCCTTCCTTCCTTCCTTCCTTCCTTCCTTCCTTCCTTCCTTCCTTCCTTCCTTCCTTCCTTCCTTCCTTCCTTCCTTCCATAGCAACTGATTGAGTTGTGAATATCTATAGATTCTGTATGTACTCCCACGGCATCAGGTTTTTTATCTGTCCCTTTTCTCTCCTATCTCCATAATGAAAACTCCAATACACTTTATTCTCATGCAGAGGGTGAAGAAAAGAGAAAAGAAAGAGGTGTAGTGCAGGAGGGAGGGAGAAGGCAAGGAGAGGAAGTAAAAGTTGTGCTAGTCTTTGTACCTATGGTCTTTAAGTTAACTCTGTTTTTGTGATTCCTTAAAGCTTATATTTTGCAGTTTTTCATTTTATTTTTGATAACAGTGCCTGGAACAGCAAACCTAGTGAGTGAGAGAAAAAAATCAGTTGTGTACGATAATAAATGGATTTCTGCCAATGACAGGTCATGATACAGAAAAAAATTCTGTGATGACCCTCTTTCCTCTGCTCTCATTTATCTCTTACTGGTGACCACTGATAGATTTCTGCTGTATGATTTATTGCAGAAAAACACCACCTAGAAATGGGCTTTTGATAAAATTGTTCAAGGATTCCTGGACAATAAATCCTAATCTTTACATGCATGCTGCAAGATGTTTCACCTTTCTTATGCTATAAATAATATATGCCAAATGTGATAATAAATCCATACATCTACACTCTATCTGTGTGGTTTAAGAAACAGAATTACAATATGTAAGCCTGATATTAATAGCAGCTATATGATGCCAGGAATATTGATGGCAATATTTGTTTATTTGTGATCCAAATTTCCTGTGTTGTGTTGTACTGAAATTTCATTGCTTTTATCAGCCTGGATGGTTATCTTCTGTAAGGAAATCTGTGATAAACACAACAGGCACTAGCTGGCTTGAATCAACAAAGATGCTTCTGTAGGTCTGCCAAGAACCTCAGCTGAAATTTTCAAATACAGTCTATGCAAAGATCTCTCTTCATAATTAATCATCTACAGTAGGAAGTGTCTGATAGCATCTGTCACCTCCCTGTGACCCTACAACTATTACAGAGGGGTTAAATGTGCACAAGCCAAGCATTTAAAGCTCTTTACAAACTACAGGCTCAAGGTCAGGATCTGGCTTAATTTTACTCCACAGTGGGAATGAAGTATAACTTCTGTCTAGAGCACATGTGCTGTGGTATTTGGTTTATTTAATTATTGAGTCCTGCATAAGCTATAAAATATTGCAAGCATCTTTTCCAGGCAAAGTGAGCAAGCCCTTACCTAGGATATGAAAACAGACAAATCAACTCTTTGCGGTCAGAGTTGATCATTTGAGATTTTGGAAAGAAGAAATTATATCAGAAAAGTAAAAGTAATGACGATTGTAAGAGACAGAAGGCCAAAAATTGTATGAGAAGAGTGAATGATAGAGAGAAAAAAATCTCAATGAAACATACTTCTCTTAGCTCTTGTTTCTGTAGAGACAAAACTTTTTTTCTAGGAAGGTTTTTATAGGAAGGATGCAGCCCATTTTGACTGATTTCTCTGAATTTTTATTTTTTTTTTTAACTTGAGCATCGCAATACTTGGCTGCTTTTTTTATTTCCTTCCTAAGGGAAATAAAATATCTGCCATGCACCTGTGCAAAAGAGAGAATGTTACTGCAGTTCCACACTCAGAGAGGATTTTCTGTTAACATCTGTGACAGAGGAATGTATTCCAAGCAGGAAAACTACAGTGCTAAATTGGCCACTGAAACTTAAGGAATGGTAATACTGAAATACTAAAAGAAAAAAGAGTGGGGAAATAGACAACAACAAAAAAATCCTTTAATTGGAAGGGGCCAAGTCCACATAAACAGTGTGTTTGATTTCAGCTGTGTCCTCTGATCTATACTGAAGGTCAAAGAAGGAAATGCCACAGAAGTTATGATTATGTGAAATGAAGTGAGAAACAATGATTTGGCGTAATAAATACCTCCTGCAACTAGAGAATGTTCTGCTCACTGAAATTGTCTCCCAGGTGTCTGCCTGTCTCCAGGACACATGGATAATCCCAGGCTAAAATGACAGTGAGGCATGTTGTTTTCAGAAAAACACGGCTAATGTTGGTTTATATGAAAGAAAACTCACCTCACAGCTCTAAAATACAGCAGAAACATCTCCCTTCTTTTTTGCATGAGTCAAAACATCAACTTTCTACCTTCAATTCTAGGATTTTTCAGTCAGCCATAAAAACCTTTGTGATTTTCTTGATAAATTCCTCTGTCCTTTCAGATGCAAGACAGACTAAACTACTCCTGTACTTGAACCATGTCCTAAAGGGCACTTATTTCTCTACAGGCAACAACTCTGACAATTCTGAGAGGAAAATCTTCTGACAAAGCATTATAGGCCATCAACCCTTTGCTGTCATGCTGCTGCACTTGCAGTTTATGAAACTATTGAGCTCAATTTATTGTTTTTACAAATGGACCCCAGATTCATTCTGGGTTCAAATCTGTTTCTCAGATCAGGAATTCTGCCCTCTCCCATACCAGGGAGAACAGCACATCCTTCACCAGTGTCCCCCAGCTTGCCCAATTCACTTCTCTGCAGCAACTGTGGCCTGAAATATCTGTGTATTTCCAGGACCATTAGCAGATCCCATACCCCTGTTGAAGGTATAAGGCCACGTCCACTTCACCCTCCCCAGGGAGCTGAGCTCACCTTGATGTATTTTTAATCTCCGTGGTTAAAAGGGAGCTATTTACTCATGAATGGTACAGATATTTTTGAACCTGCTCATAGTAAAGCTGGTGACCTTGCAAGAGCATTAGAATTACTGTAGTCATTTTGTTCTCCTTTGGCCATTTGTCTTACTTATGTAGAAAAGCTTTTTCAACACTTTTTTTAAAAATACAGACTGAAAATGTTTAGAAACCAAAATAACCCAAAAGTTAGGTTGGAGCAAAACTGTGAACTGAACTCAAAGATTCCTGGAAAATGTCTGTTTTCCCTGAAAGCTGGACAATTTGGTTTTGGGAAATTGAAAACTGGAATATGTGAAAATAAAAATTTGAGTACTGAATGTATCAAGAGCAAATTTATCCAAGGAATCTTTCTGTTTCAGTGATCAGTTCCATTGACATTGCTAATAAATTGTATACCCACACAGGCATAAGCTCATCAGAAGTAAATACTAACTTGTATGGCCACTGTCATTTTCTATTAAAATACACTGTGATTAATTTAATTAATAATTTAAACTGGAAAATGTCTTTCCTTCTCTTTACGAGATTAGGCTACTACATGATCTTTATTTAAAATAATTTTGGCTGAAAAGTAGAGAGTACCTTTCAAAGACAGTGGAATTAAACATAATCAACTGTTCGAAAATTTGAATTTGTTCTCCATTCTACAGGCAAGAGAAAAGTGGTGCAGGATAGCAAAGAAAAGTAAAGAGCAAAAGGGAAAAAAACTCTCCTCTCAATGTCTGGTTCAAACCCTGGCTCAGGTACACCTGAGATAATTTATGGGAGCATAACGATCTGCACCAGGAATCTCAGTCTGCCGCATGACTGAGCTAGTTCCTATAAAAGACCTGGAAAGCTGGCGCCACAGCAAACGAAGAAAATGAGTTTAATCACTTTACAAGCTTTCTGCTTGTGATCTCTCTGGCTATATCTGAATGAAATGTAGGAAGAAAATAGTCACGAAAAGGTATGCTGGATGCCTCAGTAGTTGATGATTGTTGAGACGTGGGAGGAAGGAGGGGAATTAGTACACCTAAGGGGATGTCAGGCAAGTGAAAACAAGGATGTTTTACAAGCAGCACACTGGAAGTCTGGGGTTCACAATGAGAAGGATGTGAAAGCAGCTAGATGTCTGTCCCCTAGAAGGGGTTAAGGGTCTGATAAATGGATAAGTAGTGGAGCCTGTACCTTCCAAAGCAAGATATTCACAGGAGAAACAAGATCTGCCTGGCTGCAGAAACAATATGTCTAAATATATTTCTAAATATTCTTCCCCAATCACACTGGAACTGTACCTATGGATCTACAAAGTAGCAAGGTTTGAAAACTTATCCAGCAAGATCTGTTTCAAAGTTACCTAGCAAGACGAAGCTCTGTGCTCTGAAACAATTTTACAGGTATAACCATGCAATGATTCATACCAGGCCAGGGTGCATCAGAAGCGTGAGAAATCTTAGGGTTAGAAGGGAGTTACAAGGAAAAAGAATGTTTTTTTTAAAAGGAATTCAAGATATTAATTTGGAATTTTTTTTATTCTAGTTTTGATAAAATGCCATCATTTCAGAGAAGTATTTGAAGTAGACATAAACAGAAAAAGAATTAAACTCTTCTTTGTTCTTCCTTATCCTACAGAGATTTAAATTTAGAGAACAAAACTTTTATAATAGCCAATGTGTGTGTACCTTAATGAGCGGAAACATTACATCAACTTGATTTTATTTTTTAACTTCTTGACACTGCATTCTTTGGCCTCTTTGGACAAACGTGTACTCTCAGAGGTTAATTCATGTTAAGGCATTCAGAATCCAGAAATGGCTTTCCAACAGCTTGCAAACTGGAAGATTCCTCATCACCTAACAAGTCCAAGAATATTGTATCAGATTCAAGGC
Source organism: Zosterops lateralis (assembly GCF_965231275.1). Classification (NCBI taxonomy): domain Eukaryota; kingdom Metazoa; phylum Chordata; class Aves; order Passeriformes; family Zosteropidae; genus Zosterops; species Zosterops lateralis. Next base: position 32,564,153 of record NC_139762.1, on the reverse strand, counting down.
CAGTTATGACTAACAAGAAGCAAGGGTTCATTCTTCCCACAATTATTAGAAAGGTTACCTTCACCTTTTCCCTGTTCATTGCTACTTTTTTTCAAATGACCAAACTATTTTGTTGAAGCAAATACCAGAAAAATATTTTTAATAAAAATAAATTAGAATGAAAAAGGACAGAAAGCCTGCTCAACTGCAACTACTTCCTTGTCACAAGGTCAAGACACTAATGCAGATTATTCGTTGACATCCACAGAAGAGCAGAATACTTGAATTGCTGCATTGCCTCTGACACTGCTGCTTACACTGCATTGCACTGGCATTGATAGACACACCAAGACAGGGAGGAAACAGAGAGACAAAGCTAGATGTCTTAATAAGGCTTTCTGACATTTTTTGTGATGGAAATATCTCTGCGGATAGCAGTGTCATTAAGAACATCTAGTACTATTGGCTACATTCACAAAACCATTTACACTAAAGTCAACAGGCTGAACTTATGGCTGGTATAACTCCATGATAGTCAGCAAAAATAGGAACTAAAATTATTGAGTAAATATCTCAGAGCCAAGACCTGGATGTCTAGATATGGTGTGGGGAAAAATCTAACATTTGCCACTGATTTTATTGGGACTTCAGATGTAATTTCTTTCATGTCTTTATGTAGCTGTGTATATAAATCTGCCACACATATCATTCAGTACATCTTCTGAGGATCATTTGTATCCTATATACTGCTAAGCCAGGGCATCCTATCCCACTTGGAACACTATGCTTTGGTTGACTCAGGCATCCTTGGGAGTTCAGCCAAAGGCTTATTTTTCTAAGAGCTCAACCAGATGAGGCCGTTTGCTGCCAAATAAGGCATCAGCAGAGAAGGTGCCTGTCCTCAAGGGCCTGCAATGACTGACATTCAAACAGACTCATGGAGTCACTTCCCTCTACTACAGGCCCTTTTACAACACCTGTCTCTCAAACTCACTTGGCATTTGATTATTTCAAAACCTGGTGGACAAAGTCTTGCCAGGTCCAGATTTCTGTCATCAGCTTTCAAATCAATTAACGTTTGTCTTCTAGACTCAATGATTAAAAAATATTTTAAAAGTGCCCTGAGGGAGTGGTGTGAACATTGAGGAGGAATCCAGAAGAGAGAAGATGAGCCAAACCCTGAGCAGACAGTGGCTCTCTCCTTGAAAAATGTAAAAATAAGTCAGAAGGAATATCACTTTATGCACATGCCAGGATTGAGAAAGACAAATTACCATAGTCTCAAATACATCATACAAAGTTTGTGAAAAGAAAAAAAAAAAGAAAAGAAAAAAAAGAGAAGAAAGAGAGAAAGAAAGAAGAAGAGAAGAGAAGAGAAGAGAAGAGAAGAGAAGAGAAAAGAAAAGAAAAGAAAAGAAAAGAAAAGAAAAGAAAAGAAAAGAAAAGAAAAGAAAAGAAAAGAAAAGAAAAGAAAAGAAAAGAAAAGAAAAGAAAAGAAAAGAGATAAGAAAGAATTTTTTCCATTCTCAGGTTATACAGGAGGGAGTTAAAAGGGAGTTTATCCCTGAGTACCTTAATAGCTGCCCATATCCCCATCCCTTTTAATGTTGTTTCTATTCTCAATAGCCCTGTAGCTTTTCACTTCCTTCTTCTCCACATCTGTGTTCCAATTTTAAGCAGTTTATGACAGACATGCAGAGCTGACCAAATCAGAATCCGTATAATCCTCTGTCACCACTTTTTCATCATGCTCATGAGTGTCTCCTGTTAAACCCAGATGATGATTCTTAAGTCCCTGCTCTTACACATCCCTGCCTCTCCTGAACTACAGGGCAAGTCCTCTTTTCAATCTCTGAATTACATCTTGAAAATGGTAAAGGTTTTTCCTTATTGGAAAAATCACCTAACAAATTAGTGAAGCAAAAGCCCATTCTGTGCCATGGAATACAAGGACAATATTTGTGATAGACAGCCCCTCTCACCAGATGCTGAGGGGATATTCTGTGGAGGTCTCATTGTGGGTTGCCTCATACAGCTCCGAGGACAGCAGCCCTCAGTGGATGCTGGAGTCAAGATGAGATAAGATGGGTTAATTTTGGTGTCATCCGGTACAGATATTTCATGCTCTGACCTCACATCTGCTGTCATCTGAGAAAACAACAAACTCTGCCTTTCAAAACTCAGGGATGTCAACGTCTTCCTTTTGCTGTCAGAAAAACATGGGAAAGAAAGAAGACATAACAATCCGCTACATGTCCTATATAAAAAATCTTGCTAAAGGTCTGGTTCTTGCTGTCAGCATCTGACTTAAGAATAAAGATTTATATTTATTCAAGGTTGGCAGTGAGGGTAAGATTCTGCCTGATAGCAGCAATCTGATAGGTCCTCAGTCCATCCTCAAGGTGTGTACTTGTATACAGCTCAGTATGCAGCCTTGTAAAAAAGTCTGTAAAAAATTATATATATTTGTGTGGGATACCAGTAAATGACTTAAACAGGAGGCACAAATTTTCAATGTAATACCATTGTGCTATAAGCTTTGTTGTGAAAATTAGAATTTGTACCATTTTTCAGATCACGACTGACTTTTTCACCTCTGATCTGTAGTGTAGTTCAGTGATTCAGCCTAAGTACACAAAAAAAGGTAACTAAAAATACAGCAAGGTTTGACTAATAATCGATTTGCAGACTTCTAAGAGCTGTCATGACTTGTCAGTCTTAGAAGAGAAGGTAAAAATTAGTTTTCCACCACTAAACAGAGTCACAAATAGCATTGGTTTCCTTGGAGACTTAGCAGCAGTTCTCAAAACACTGTACTTGCAGGAAAGAAGTGACTTGTAAAGATACATTCCCTGTCCAAACTTTAATTAATTTCTTTTCTTAATAATGTACACCCACATCAGCTCTGTGTATTTGGTATTTACCTCTTTACATCCTCCTCTCAAGTCGTCTTTCATGGTGTATAATGCATAGTGCAAATATGTTACTTGCAAAGATTTTTTTTTTGTATTGCTTATCATGTGCAAAACTGGTAGTTCTACAGAAAATTATTTATGCTTTTTCCTAAAATATGTATTTGCATTAATTGTCTACAATGATAAAAGCAACTACCAGTTCAGCAGTTCTAAGATTCCTGATGTAAAAATAACATTGCAATTAAAAAAGCACTATTGCCTCCTAAGTAACATCATGAAAATAAAACCTTGAATTCTCCTATGAGGATAACAATAACAATTTTGTTATCCAGAGATAACAAAAAGGCAACGCAAACTGACAGTGAGAAAGTTCTGTCTCATTCATCCTTACTCACAGTGAACTGTTGCAGGTTGGTTAGACAGATGAGTTTTGGTCGTGTTTGTCAGGGTGTGAATGCTGCCTTGCCCTCAAACACTGCTCTGTTACCTGCTCCATATGGTATCAGGGAGTTTGATTTTGTCATCTGCCACCATTTCACAATACTTTAAACTACTTTCAATACCAGAGATAGAGTAGAAAGTCACAGCATAAGTGATTTCACAGTTTCTAAAGAGAGTGTTTATATTTGTTGTTAGAAAGTGTTTAGGTTTATCAACATTTGTGCCTACCCACAGCTGTTTGTTCTCCATATATGAGAAAAGCACAACATTATCTATAGGTGAACATATTCATAGTTAAGGAGTGACCAGTGCGATACCAAAAATATTTCAATTGCTATGCCTAATTATAACTGAAAAAGTAATCACTGCAAAATGTCTTCAACCACTTAAGTTAAATACAAGTAAGAAATTTCTGCTTGGTAATAAATTGCTTCCTTGACATCACAACTGAAATAACTCATTTTCCATATACTGGGCATCAGAAATTTTTCAGAATGGCAAAAAGCATTTTTTAACAAGGTGGTGTAATTAAATGGAGTGCTGATTAAAGTTTCATGGGCACACCACTAATCACTCAAAAGTTCTGATATTTCAGCATTGGAATTACACATTTATAAGTCACTATATACTCAAAGAAAATATAGCATTTGCAAAGGACAAGATCATCTAATGAATGGCCTAGAAAGGAGAAAACAGACCTTGACATTAGTGGGAATTGATCTCCTTGTTGAATGACAATTAAACAGCATCCAACATAATAGCCTTGATTTGGTCTGCTGTGGCTCTCACAATCTGGGGCTTCATTTGCCATCTCTATTTTGTACAAATAATTTCAGGCTTAGACCTTTAACACTATATGAGAGACCGTGTTCATCCCATAAGAAATTTTAGCTTGAGTCATCAGCAGACATCACATCCATTCAAATATTTAATGTAGTTTTCATCTATGTTATATTTCTATTTTAAGTTATCAAGTGCATGTATTTGCACATTTGTGTTATGTAGTTATGCATGCACTTTCTCTTTTCAACACCTTCAGCTTTGCCTGTTGCCTTTCCCATAACTTACTGTACATGGGGCACAAGATTCTAAATACAGCCCTTGCTTACTTTTTGATTTGAACATCTGTCTAATCCTGTGATGCCATTGGTCTCTGATCCCCAACAAACCTGTATCTAAGCCATCAGAATACTGACTTCCTTTCACTATTGACAACAGTGTACCCAAACAGGAATGTCTAATCTAGGTTGCCATGAGTTTGCAAGTATTGTTCATATTCAGATCACTGGAGCTGAACCTGACCCAACAGTTTCCTTTGCAGGGCAGACTCTAAATAAAACCATTCCAGTTTTCAGGTCCAGTCTTAATGGAGCCACTTTTCACCAGCTCAGCTCCCAGATGGCCAAAGATTATCATCTTAGATGATAACTCACTTCACTAAGACAAATATATTCTGATTCCCTTTGTTGATTTTCCAGGAGTAAGACCTGATCCTCTATGCTTCATTTTTCTCACCTACACAAAATGTAACTCTAAATAAAAGATGTCACCTCTGCCTTAAATATTTATAATCTGTTATACTTAGGTGTAAAATTCTTGTCTTAAATCAAGTGGTTTCAGTAACTCATAGAACAACCACCTCTTGAATTGCCTCACACAGAAGGCACATAAGTGTCTTTTGAAGTGAATGATGGCTATGGAGGCATGAAGTCCTGCAGTGCTATACATGAAGAGAAGGTGGAAGGTGGCTCCAGCTGGGAATAAACCTGCCTCCTGCCACAGTGAGCAGAATATCTCATGTTGACCAGAGAAGCACTGAAGTCTCATTGTGCCTGTGCTTCCTGAAGCCCTCTTATGGGCCAAAATTTTCCATAGCATTTCAGTACACCCTGTTTTACCATTATTTTATTTTTGTACCCCTTCTGCTCCCTAAGATACACGCATAAACACAATGGAGTTCATTGCTTACTTTGGGCATTCCCACAGTAATGGGAGTTACACAGATGTTTCAGTAGCTAAATATATTCTTGTGTTTTATTCATTCAAGGAGCCATTGTCAACTCAGTGGCACACTTCCACCTTAATGCCTGTAATTATAATAATCTTTAGCAAAAAATAAGTGAGATGTTTTTAAATACTTCATGTTTGGGAATCTAATGTTTTGGTATTTTATTTTAATCTTAGACCTGCTACATGTAAGGACCCTCTTTGGGGTAGAACATAATTTTCTTAACTTTTAAGTCAAAACTTCCATACTGTTTAGACTATCATTTATATTTGTGTACACAAAGCTAGAGTTCTTAATTTACTATTATTGTTATTATTATATACTCTTTACATCATAAATGCATGGAGGACCTTTAATTATAGAAAACATAATCATACAGATACAGAATATTTTGTGTGTTTCCTGTCTGTTCCCACTAATTTGCTGTAGGGTTGACAAGTCAGTGAAAAGGCAATTTTTCCCATTCAGTTTTTTGAATTTCTACAGAGTTGAATATTTATAGAGTCAGTATTTTACCCCTCAATACTTTATGCAAAAGTTTACTTTAAATTTTGGTCACAGGCTCACTATGTTTAATCTAAATGTACTAGTTTCTGAGTTACAGGCAGAAGGCTGGAATTATACTGGTTAATATACCAAACATTTTTGGAGTGATCTTATTGGGAATTTTACAGGGCTTATGTGAAAAACTCCCTATTTATGGAAATGTGGAGAACAAAGGGAAAAGGGAAGCAGATGGAGGGATTGGTAAGTCAAGACCTAAGGCTTCAAAGTGTTTACATTATTCCCTGCAGATAATAGTTGAATAACAAAATCATAAGTCTCCATGTTGTGGGTTTGGTTGTTTTTTTTTTTTTTTCTGGGACCTGAACTATTGTCTAGTTATTCACAGCAGACAGTGGTTGTGATTTGAAACACATAGATCATTTGCATTAATTACTGAGTTTTAAACTGCCTAACCTTTACTAAGTACTTTCGTGGTGTCTAAGGCTATGTGATGGAAAAAAATAGTCACATATTCCTGCTGATTTTGCCACAATACAGAAATTCTTTCCTAATTTCAGTTGTATTACACCAGTTACACTCACAGAGCCGTAAAAACACAGATTCCTAATTGCATTACAGAGACAGAGGCCAAAATAGTTAGAAGGCAAGTGCATATAACCATGTGCTCCCCTTGTTCTGCTCTTTAAGCTAGAATTCCTCTTTTTCTGACATAATAAGAATACCCTTACAATTTAGAGACCAACTGCAGAACAAACGTGCACTCATGGTCTTTTATTCTTCACAAGCACAAATTAGAAACTGGCTGCAAAACCAGAGACAGAACACGGAATTCACGTTGTAACTGATTATGATTGAAATCCAAGCATTTGGATTGCTTGGATTTGTGTTGCTTGAGATGATGAGAAATAGAGGAAAAAGGTGGAATAGCATTAGAATAACTTTCATTCCAGAAGAGGCCATCAGTTGAGCATCATTTAAGAAATAAGTTTTAAGAACTCTGTCAGGTTTCAAGAGAGATCATACTAGTTGAAACTTTTATTTGATGGGGAAGAGATCTGCTACTGTTACTCTGAAGTGAGAATATAAGGTGCTTGAGAGCAAATTGGGGGACATTTCAATGTTCCCCCAATGTTCCCACTGTTAAGGTAAAAGGGAACTGGATACAATCACAGGTTTATTATATGTACATTGTACAGGAATAACCTGTCAACTTTACAGGCTACCATCTTTCCAGCAAAGGGGAATGTTCTTTGCCTCTTTCATGATCTGGTTAAGAGGAAGATGGCAGGGAGTAGTGCTAGAAGGGAAGGCACATGTGTGGAGGATATTAAGAATAAGTTCCTCCAGGTCAGTTCATACTCTTAGGATGGGCATCATGGGACAGAATTTTTTTTATATTCTCTTTTGAAACACTGACTCAAAATGAAGAGTTCTTATGGAACTGGTTAGAACATATAATAGGATACAAAGGTGGATCATGCAGAAACCATTCAGAAAGCTGGACTGAATAAACAGGCCAAATTGAATGGTGCAGTGTGCACTTGTGGCCTATTAAAGAAAGATGTTGCCATGCAGGCGGCAACAACTGTTTAAGAGGAGGACATGGCATTTTCATGAAGGCCAAGTCACCAGTGTAATGCTGATCCAATCACAGGATGGGTCAGCCAAGATACTTCCATGATGACAGAAAAATATTACTATCATTAAATGAGTTGCTGTTGGGATCTCATTTGGTGCACTGGGTATGGCAGCTTGTACGGAATGGGTCAAACCAAAAACTTGCATATGAGCTCTTACTTACACCAACACAGCAAAACATCTTTTCAGAATTATACAGACTTTGGTTACCTGCCCACACAAAGGGTTAGTGGCATTCTGGTCATGTATACTCACACATCCAAATGCACATAAACAAGAAAAAGACACTTTACAGTCACAAAGACTTATCTCAAAACTAAATTAATTAAGTATCTAGATAATTTTGATGCCTTTGAAAATAATTTTGTCCTTTAGAGTCTGAATAAATTTGACCAAAAAATGGACTGTAAATTCTACGATGTCATTTATAGACTTATAACACTCACAGAGGGAAAAAAAAATGAAATTACCTCATCTACTCCACTACTTGGGAAATCCATTTAAACCAAACTGTTTCTATATAGATTTAATTGATAGAGGTTCCAGCATTTTTCTCAGAGAACTACTACACAATTCAATATATCTAACTAATGTACTCTGATTTCTGTCTTGGGGTTAAAAAAACACTGGTATGCTAGCAGTCTTCTCCTTAATTTTCATTTCCATCCAGCCAGTGCAATAGTTGAATATTTTAGTGTTGCAAGATTTCTTCTGACCAAGTCTGTATTGACACATACTATAAAAACACCTTAAGATACTTCAATAAACTTAATATAAATTGTCACTTACACAACTCATACATGCAAATAAAGAGAAGTGATTTATATCACAGTTTCTTCATAGTATGACTTGGCTAATTAAATTACACTTTTTCTTATTACATTTTATGAACTCCATTACCATAATGCAGGAAGCATCAAGCAGTGAGAGAAAATGAGCCTGGAGAGAAGTATATGACACTTTTGAATCCTTTGTGTAAGTACTGTGGTATTTTGGCTAATAGAAGACTACCTGTTTCTCTCAAACAGCTCTAAGAAAGAGATCCAATACCTAAAATACATTGATGAGTACCTAATGCCTTTGAATTGCAAGAATTGCTTTGTGAAAACATGTACACTTGCAGTATGCATCTTTATGAAAGCATGTCCAAACCTATTTTATGTCAATAGAAAAATTTTACAGCAATAATATGGCACATGGAGATAACATTTGCACATATCAAATGCTAACCAAATTAGGTAATGGTTGGTAATCCTTATTTTTAAGCTCTATTGTCACACTTTATGTGTTAAAACATATAGATTTCCTTTCTTTTAATATAAAACATTAAAAACCTGGCCTTTTAATGAAGTATGAATTTTATTATTATTTCATTGCCATAAAGAGGAAAAAATAAATTATTCTAAAGCTAAGATTTTCAGATGAATCCTTCTTATTTACTTTTTACAGGCTTCAAAACTGTCAACTGACTCTAAGGCGACAAAGACATCCCTGTAAATTTCAACATACCATATTAAAATAAATATATTTTTGATAGGTTTCAGGTATTTCATTCTTAAAATGCCAATGAAATAAAATATTTGATTGTTTATTTAAGCAATTGGTGGTCTGAAATTTGTAACACCTATCAACTATTTCCAACTGTGTATTAAACGGGTTCTTCCTTAAAGTTTCTAAAAACGATTGTTTGATATTTAGAGTTTTTTCATTAACTCAGAAATATTTAGCACTATTGATCTGGAAATAAATCATCTCACAGAATCTTGGAATAATCAAGAAGAAAATAAAGGCTAAAATTCCTTTAAGTTACCCAAAAGTGAAATAAACTTTCCAAGTATCCTTCCAGCTTGTGTCCTGTTCATTTAAGAGAATTTCAGGTAACTACAGCTTTCTTGCTCATCCAAACAATAAGGGGGCACACAGATTATATGAAATATTCTTGTGCTATATCAAAAACCGATGACCAAATGCAGTGGTAATTTCTTTTAACATAGAGTTTTAAAAAGGACAAAGTAAATAGATTATAAATGAGAGGTAGAAAGAATGGTTAGGACAAGGTGAGAGCACATTTAATTGGAGGTTCTTAATAATCCATTGCCTTAAATAATATGTAGCAGTGGTACTTACTAATCTCGAGTTTCATCCCCAGCCATGGTGTTAGGCACGTTCTGTGTGTCCATCCCACACAGCTAGAGCAGCATACAAAAATATTGCACAGCTGTTTCTTTGCTGACAATGCTTAATGAAAACGCAAAATGATGAATATTTTGCCATCTATTTTGGTTTATTTCAGTTCTGTCTATATCAGTTCTGAACTTATGTAGATACCCATAGTTCCCATCCTCTCAGAGAAATTAGGTGATCTGCTTAAAATGCAAATATATACTTTTTAAAAGAGGGAAACGTTAAAAGTAACTAAGCACCTCAAATTCCTCAAGCAAATCAAACACTCTGGTTCAAGAGTATAGAACAAATGATCCTTATAAAGACTTTGACATTCTTTGTAACCATGAAGGGATTGCCTACCTGAATCAAGGCCAGATATATTTAGTATCCTGTGCCAGCCACCACTATGGCTTGGGCATGAGAGATCCTAAAATTTTAAAACAGCTCTGGCTCATCCATCAGCAATACAATTTTTCTTAAATGTATATTTAGTGGACCTAGGTGCAATGTTTTCTTCTTGAGATATGTTTCTAAGTAGAAAAAAACCTCATTCTTTAAGTAGACCTTTTCTATCAAGCCCATATGATTAATGAAAGATACGAATACTCCATAGAAAAAATCCCCAGCAATATTAAAATGCATCCTATACATTGTGAGCCAAAATGGTAGGTTTTTAGCCCATGAAAATTTACAGCAATTTTTCATTACTGGTTTGTACATGGTGGTAAAATCTCTGCCATCTGATTACTAATAAAAAAAGGAACAAAATCCAGTATCTTGTTCAAGGGCATTAAAAAAAATTCACTGTCCCATTTTAAAATGGCCGTATTGCATTTAACCAGCTTTGCCAGTTTTGCATACCATTAAAATAAGGATTATGAAATCTTATTTAAGATAACTGCATGCAGGAAGAAGGAAATAAACTACGATAATTTAATCTTCTTTCCTAAATGTTAACAGCAGTATAAAAATGGATGCTCTCATCCTTGTAATCAGTTGCATGGTGCACAAGGGCAGCAGTCTCTGGTGCCTCATCTGTGAACTAATCTTTCATTTCATAGCAGATCTTTCCATATCAAACAACACAAATGACTTAATTTGCATGACAGGATTTGTAACGGGGCAAATCTAGTGTCAAAGTCGATTAAAGATTACACCGGAGAACTATCATAATCAGTACTCTAATGAGCCTAAATAGTACATGTAAAGTCTCCCCTTTTTGCCATTCCAGTCATGTATAAAAGGGAATGTGTTTCTTTTCATCGGTGAGCCAGTCCTTTGGTTTGCACATTACGCCCTACGTTGAGCTAAAGTCATGTCAGTCTGGTTTCAGAGGGAGAGAAAGGGAAATAATAAAGCAAACATCACTTCACAAATGACATTGCTTGGTATAAGCCAACGTTTGAAGCCCTTAATTCTTCTAATCTGCAAAATAGTCAATGCTAATGGGTTTTTGCCTTTGTGAAAGCTGATGCATAGAAAGAAAAACTTTAATGAGCTGCCTGGGTTGTATGCTTACAGATACCTGTCAAATGTCTGTCATCTTAGCTATCGTTGAGGCATTATAAAGAAAGTAAGAAGGAAGGAACGACAGTATTTGTACAAGCATTTTCATGCTAAAATGGCACAATTTTCTTCCTGTCATAATTTCATTGTATCTGAAAGTCAGAAAAGCTTAACCCTTTCAATAGCACATCCTGCAGAGCATATCACACATAATGTTTGAACTGGCAGCTTTAGAAATAGCATCACGGTTTTATAAACAGCATCCTCTCTTAAATTTGTTTCACAAAACTGATTTATCTGTATCTTAAAATAATGTGTCAACAAATTATTGGAATCAGTTGCTGCACTTTGAGATTAAGTTTATCAAATGTACCAAACCCTTAGTGTGAAAGTCTGTCATCACAATGAATCCCTCCTGAGTTCTTAATTTCATACCCCTTTCATCTTTATTCTGACAATATGAATAGCCAAGAGGTCAACAAACTCCCTTATTCTTATTTTCTTATTTATTAAAACAAACGGGAATTTGAATGCAACATATTAGAAACACTCCTGCTAACTCTGCTATTCTAAGTTGTATTTATGTTGAGCCAGTCATGCTTTTGGATGTTTATACTTAGTGTGAGAAATTGTCTATGAACTGAAATCATGCATTCAGAAGTCTTAACCCAGGTGAGCCTACTTGCCTATTTTTCTTTCCAGATTTATCATCCGTTCTCACTGTTTTCAAAGAATTCAGGCATCCAGAGCATGGACATTTCAGTGCAGACCTATGTTTCAACCAGTCCAAGTAAAGACCTTTGGCATGAAGATGAGCACATTCTCTAAATGTGGATATTGACTTTTGGGAGTCAGGATCAAAAACGGCACTTGGGTACATGATGAAATCTGTTCATGCACAGAGCTGTTTGTAGACTTGGGGCCTTCACTTGGGCAGAGGACACACCAGAATGTGCAGAGAAGGGGTTTTGTGCTCGAGGGACACCTGCCGAGCCCCGCAGAAAGCATGACTAAGGGTTGTGGTGGCAGGTGCTCTTGCTTTGCTGCCTGCCTCTGGGGAAGTCGCTTACACTCAGTGTTTCAGTACTCACAATGTAAAGCAGGATAAATGTTCTGAGCACACTCTCTCTCGAGTGTTTGGAAGCCTCATTTATTCCTGCAAGTCATTTTGGTGATATTTTTGCTTATTCTATCAAGCTGTCAGTGTCAGTACTTCAGGGAGGCATTTCTGTTATTGTTCTGTTATGTCGCTGTTGTTGTTTTTACCTGTACTTGTCAATCCTCATTCTGGGGTCTGCAGTACTGTGTCAAGGTGTACTAAGGCATGACACACTTCAGTGAATCTTAAATATTCTTAAAAGCCCTCAGGCTCTGGCTCATACGCTTCCATTGAGCCATTACAATCCAAATAAAAGAACTTTAATGAGTGTATTGCATCTGTATTGCTTACAAAGGACTCACTGGGAGCTCACTGACAGTATCTTTCATGCTTCTGCTGCAGGTGAGGATTTCAATGGAACAGTGTTTTTCCCTTGCTCTCCCTTTTTTTCCTTCAGAAAAACTCACATAGAGAAAAAAAAGAAAACCTAACCATAAGGCAAAATAATTTTTATGGCTTAAAAAGTTCGAGATTAAACAAACAAAACTAAGGAATAATCACAGCTGAACTTTTTTCACCCAAACTGCACTAGGTAAAATATGTGCTGATGTCTCCCAAGACCTGCATATCTCATGTAGAAACATAATGGGAACAGGGAATCAGTAGATTTAGAGCGAAAGAGCTGCATTACCAGCAAACTTGCTATTCTTTTACTTACGCTATAGCTTAAAAGTATAACATTCCTAGCAACTCCCAATATTTAATGTTACTGAGTGAAAGCAATTCCCATACCAAAAGTGCAGAAAAAAAAAAAAAAATTAGAAAGGTTGCTGCCACAGTAGGTGAAAGGAGAGGAGTCTTTCACACAGAATTCGTTAATCTAATATTTTTTTACAATTTTATGCTACTTCATTTCATTTTGAAACTTTTCAGCACCGTATGCAGAGGAATCCTCTGTCAGAAGGGAAATACAGCTCCCTCTAAGGTCCCTTTAAAACCACAGCATCCTGCCAAATTATTCCAAAACAAGGAGGGGCAGGGGTGACAAAAACGTCCTGGTGTTTCCCCAGAGGTGATTGTTTCAGCCCGTCAAGGCGTTTCTTCCCAACTTTTCTGGCAGTGGGAAGGTTTTTCCCGGTGTGTGCGGGCACAGGCCGCAGAGCAGCCCAGTCCCGAGCTGACCGTCCAGCACAGCCCCTGCCAGCCCCCTCAGGAGGGCTCCTCCACCCGCCAGCTGCGGCGGTGTGGCAAACACACCTACCCTGAGGGGAAACATGTACTTATTAATCACTCTGTATTTAAAGTGAAGGTGCTGGACAGCGGTGCTCGCTCCGGGCCGGGTGCGGGTGCCGCTGGCAGCGCCATCCGGAGAGCCGGGCGCGGAGGGCTTGGAGCACAGACGTAAATAACATACATTAGCGGCCCATGTTTAGCTCGGACTTGGATTTCATCCACTTTCAGATATGAATAATTCATCCCACATCTCCCTCCAATTGTTCTTTTAATTCATATCGCAGTTGTTAAAAGGTTAGAAGCCACGTTACTGAATAATCCTTTACTGTTTCCCCGTGGCAATTTGCGCCCAATTTTTGCAGATTTCAAGGCTCGGCTGTCCCCGCCGCAGAGTTCATTTTTATTGCAATTCCCGGCTAGCCTTTTCCCCCCGAACACTACCTCTCTGACCTAGCTGCTGTACCTCTGATCCCATGCACCCCAGAAGCTGTCACAAGTCTCCCTCCTTCCCAGGAGTTGAACACACAATAGAGAATAGGCCCTGGCTGTGAGGTTCAGCAGCCATTAACCCCTACCAGCTGTTCCTGCAGGGAGCCTTCTGTGGCTGAATGTCCTTTCTCTGCGGAGGCCCTCATTTCCACTAATCTAACTATTGTTGGGTAGGAATGCTGACAGGAGAAAAGAAATTTTTCTTGTGTCCATGCAAGTGTGTGTATCCATGTGTAAGTGAAGGAAGAGTGAAGGCTAATTTCTATAGTAGGCATGAATGGAAGGATTGGGAAAAAAAACTAGTTAAAATGTGTTTACTTGCTTAAAAGGCTCAGTCAATTTAAATAATTTCAGTAGTATGCTCTATTTTGGGGGGATGGGAAGAAGGAGGAAGCAAGTTACTATTATCATTTTATGCAAAAGCCGTTGAGAGCTTCCCCTGCATTTCCTAAATACTTCTTAAAATGTGAAAAGAAAAAGGAACAAATGGACAAATATCAGCAGCAAATGAACAGAAATGCATAGCAACAATAGCTAATATTTTTAAAACCATGGACCCGAGGATCCAAACATTTTCAGTAGAGTGATGATTCAGACTGTCTTGAAATACACAAAATGTTTATCAGGTTTTATTATAAAATTCAGGATTTTCTGCTAATACTCTCAAAAAGAAAAAAAAAATGGGGGGAAACTCCCTTTTTTAAAAAAATTATCAACATTTTCAGCTAATCAAACTGAAGTCCTTACATCTCTCACAATGACATCATCACTAATCAGAATTTAAACTTGCAATTTAAAATATTTTTATGCAGCAATAGTAGCTATTACATCCTGAATTGCAAATTAGTATTAATGTTGCTTTTCTTTTTCAACCACACAGGTGAATGAAATAAAAAAATGTGACTAGCAAGAAAGAGAACTATTTTATTTATTGTAGAAATCCACATGCCACTTTAAGTTTCAATTAATTAATTTTTTTTTTCTAAAAAGATTGATAAGAGAAACTGTTTTGAAATGTAGTGCTCCATTTTATCACCTGATAAAGTTCAGCACAATACAACAGTTGGTCTAGTTCAAATCAAATTAGAAATAATTCATGTAGAAATATATTTTCTGGGCAATTAGACTGTATCGTAGCAGGGCAAATGTCTGATATAATAAAGCTCTACTTTGCATCTGTTCCTGTGTCTAGACGGCTGCAATTACTAGTCCTTACAACAGCAGCAGCAAGATAAAGCACTGCTTACAGGTTATAGCTATTAAAATGGAACATTTTCTTTCTTTGCCCCCCTTTATTACCTAAATCATTTGATTGTTATAAAACTTAATTTAATTTAATGAAGTTGCACTTTCCTCATCTTCAATATGAACACAAACACAAATAAACAAACAGCAGAGAATTCAGCTCATTGTTTCTCTCCAACATTAGCTGCCATGCACGGATACTGGCCTCATTGAAGTTAAATATGTGCAAATAATGCTTGCTCAGAACCCAAATGGCTGAAATGGCTCTGTGGGTTAAGAGAGGACCCAAAGCCCTATGACTGCTAATTTGGCACCCTTCAAAGGCACTATAAAAACCCCACACAACATACTAGACAAAGCATACCCTTAATTACTGTACTTGGCAAGAAGAAAATCCAATGCCAAAGAAGGTACATTTGCAGTTAGATAGGTAAGTTTATATCCCTAATAGAAGGAAAACCGTGGGTTAGACAAATACAAACTGAAGGCCATGCACAGCCCTGCATCCACAGGTTGAACCCCCACTGACATCTCATGGCATCAGCAGGAGCTCTGACATCCCTGCTCCTTTGCTGAAGGAGATGACAGCAATGAGGAGGGTGTGCTGCATTGGCTGCACTTCAGGCATTGAAAATCAACTAATATGGGATTGGACAAAATCACATGTAAAAGCAATGGGTCCAGTCCTTGAGGTCACATGGAAGTACTGCTTCTTTCCTATTTTGGCTTACTGAGTATACTAAAGGATTATTTCAGCAGGATTTCTGAAACTGCAGTTTTACACAGTTCATGGGCATAAACAGTAGTTTCTGGTGTTAATGAAACTGCTTTCTCCTTCAAATTCTCCCTATAATTACAGGGTTTCTGGGTTTCTCAGCAAACCTGAGCAAATTTTAAGTAGGGCTTTGTTTAGACAATCTAAGATATTAAATCATAGTCTTGAAACCCTGGAAAGAATCAAGCACATAGCAATAAATGGTATTTGTGAAATATTTCATGAAAAGAAAGACATTCATTGAAACAAACACAGGCCTCTTGGCTAATTTTGAAAATAGTAAAAACATAGAATATGTTGCACATTAAGGAGATCTGGTGGTAGTTATAGGCCTCCAAACAGCTTTCACCAAGGCATGCCAGAATATACACAAAACCAATTTTACATGAGGAGTCATCTACTTGTGGCTATTCCTATCCAAACATTTTTCTTACCATATTCATTCATTAAGTGGAGTGAGACAGTGTCTATGTATATATGTCAGACCTTCAGGGGATGTTCTGGTGCCATACAAGAATTTTTTTATGCTGTTTGAAATAAACTACGTTCCTCAACTAGGTCACACTCAGATGCCAGCTATGTGTCTATAATCTTCCTGTATCAACTTCTCCCAGAGTCTTCCAGTGTCTAATTGTGTGTCCTGTATCTCTTCTTGGTTAAACAGGTTGTCTTACTGAGCCCCAAGATTTCTCTTTAAGGGTAACTCTAATTTGTAATATGGATCATGTTTCAGATGGGCCAGACCTGTCCCCAAGTAAAATATAAAAAGAAGACCAGAAGATTCTATAACCCTGTTTAAAAGAAAATAATTGATGGCATCTTCTAGTATTGGTGATTCTGACTGTCAAGTATCTGTCTTGAGCTGACCCATTAACAACAAATCTGAAATAAAGCTGCCACCCAGTATTTGCAAAGATAAAGCCTGTTTTTTTCATTCTCATAATGGATATTTTGTCATGAAATTAACTTCCTATCCAAGAAACTGGAGTTCATTTCATCAGTATTCAAAAAACAATGATGAACCTTCTGTTCCACTTGTGGCTGTAGTATCTCACACAGGGAATATGTCTTGGAAGGCTTCACTTGCAGAAGAAGTGTCCCGCTTCCAGGTCCTCAATACCAATATATCACATACCTAAGAGGGAGGAACATTACTCTAGAAATACCCAGTAAGGTAATGATATTACCAAATAGTGCACAATATCTTCATCTTCACTTCACATGCTGCAAATAGCACGGACTATTGCTTTGGTATTTTATTCAAATAATATAATAAGATCCCTTTGAAATAGCTTACCAATATTTTATGCTACATCTTTCATGAAAATTATATAATCTGGAATGCAACTGTAGAAAAACTCAAGGAAAAAGCTCTGTGTCAGAATCTTAGACTTTACTTTTTGCATGTTCTTACTTTGTCAGGATAATGCGTAATACATATCAATCTTCAATTCCAGCTCTGAGGCATGAATTTCCCCAACTACATAATTCCAGATCCAAATGACTGCATGCTTCAGAGGTTCAGACTTTGATTTTTATTTCCTTCTGTACTCTGAAATTCAACTCTTTACACAGGAGTTTGTTACCCTGCAGCAGGTGAGTGCCCAGCTGTTTGCTACCTGACTCCTCACCCTTCTGAGGTCTGCCTGCAGCTGCCTCCCCCTGATGTTTCACCTCATGCCAGCAAAGTGTTTGGATTACAGCCCAGGTTACTGTCACTGTTCTGCAGCAGGAGTGGCAAGGGAGGAAAAGGGTGACTGTCCATCTCACTGCTCAGAAGAACAGGAGTCACTTGGGCATACTTCAAATGAGCAGTTTGGGTGATGGGTATTTCCCAGCTGTGTGCTGCAGTAATCTATGAGAGCATGGTTATGGGATGGGTGAGTTTTTCCTTAGAAGATATACCAAGATCATCAATGGATACTGGAAGCTAAGACATTGAAGAAAGCACTTGATTTGAGTGCTCTGTCCAAGGGCAAATAAAAATTACAGTGATATGTGCTGCCACCAGATCAATGACAGCTTAGGATGATTGATGCATGGGCTAGAAGTGAGGGAGGAGTCATGAAATTTAAAGTCTGCCTAACTTCTGGCTGGGTTGTTGAGGTGGCAGTAGGCACATGTTATGAGGAGGGGTGGAAGGGTTGGTCACTTCAGGAATCTGTAATTACAGTGTTAGAAAACTCCCTGACTGTGATTCCTCAGATAGAAACAGAAAGAAGAGGAAAGCATTGGCTACTTTTACAACAGGGGTATTCCTGTAGTTATTGAATTGGCTGACTGAATTCTTACAAATCCTGCCAACCTTTCCCCAGCTGTTTTACTGACTGCTATTTGGAGCGTAGCATTTCCTTAAATATAACAATTCAAGAAAATAATGTTTTATGAAATGCTGACATGTCAAATTTTCAGGAGAAATGTGAACTCAAATTGTGCTGTGCTTTTTTATTTTAACAGAGGATGTTAATGGATTTTCAGTCATGAGGCTTAGAAAGATGACATTAAATGTCAGTTGATGCTGAGGAAAATAGAGAGACTGTTTAAAAAGAATTGCATAGAACCCAAAATTCTCTCCACGCTGTTTTCTATCAGGAAGTCTGTTATTTCATTTGTCTTTTGCATGTCTAAGCATACTAAGTGAAAAATCAGAATGCTGTTTTTCACATACTACTGGCCTAGTTCCTGTGTTTTAAGTAAAAAATTTCCAGCAAGACACAACTCCTGGTAAAGTATCCTTTGAGTAGTGTCCAGATCTAGGAGCTTTTGCCTTCATAGTATTGCTTTATGATATAAAATGTCATTGAAACATGCTACAAAATATTTTCTAAACACTAAGATAACATCATAGATAAAATCTCTAGATGTGACATGCATTATTAACCTCATCTTTTGAGCAGAAATTCAGCCCTCATCTACTACATCAGTTCAGAGAACGTGGATGTGCTCTGTGCTAACTTGTTGCAACTGTTATTTCTTTTTAAATGCTTCTAAAAATAACCATATTTAAGTCTCTTCTTAAAAGGAAATGCCCATACACCATCTATAGAGACATCATTTGAATTTACTATAGATCTCAAACTGCTGCACTGACACCCTCATCCTTAACAATCTTACCTAAAATCTCTGCATACTTTTTGCTATTTGTCACTTTTAGAGAGCCATCTTTCAAATCCGTGCATGCAACACTTCACTCCTGACATCCTCAGGAGACTGATAATAATGTCCTGGATACTTGTGAATCAGTAGTTGGTACTAACATAGGTTTACAGACAGATGTTTTCAAACAGCTCAATAAGAAACATCCCCACACAATAAGCAGCTTCTACTTGGAGAAGGTGTGGAGATAAAATTGTAGTTTTTACCATTGCTCATTATGAAATAAGTAGCTCACTTTCCTTAGGGAAGGTTTAAAATAGACTTAAAACAAGCTTTAAGTTTAATTTCTGAGTGCTGAAGTCATAACTAGAGACTAACTGACTTGAGAGATGCCTTAAATATCCTTCATCATGTTTGTGTCTAATAAACAATTCCATTTTGCACAACAGATCAAGAGATGCAGGCATATTAGGTGCTATCTGAAAAAGAACTACCATAGTTCTTTCTACTCATAAACAACACAGCATTCCTTAATGTGTCAATAAAACCATATGACAAACCACAGAGAGTACTTCACAAACACACACACACACATATACACACTCACTCACTCATGTTCTTGATAGACTTTAATGAATATATAGATTACAGTCTTTTGTAGCATAATCTTACTTGCTAAAATGGTGACGGTATTATGCAACATTTATTTCAGGTCATGAACTCACAGTTGAGATTTCTTTCTTAAAACTTCTTGGTCAGCTGCTTTACTCTTCAGATCTCTATTCCAAAATATCCAGATTTTGTATTCTAGAGAAATATTAAAGTGAAATCTATTTAGAAAATCAAATTGAATAAAAGTTCAACATGACAAACAGGGGATCTAATTTTCTCATAAATCAGATCTTAAATTTTCTGGTTTGTGCTAAACATTAACACAGAGTTATATGCTAAAAGTAATGCACTTCTAGTAACTATATTTTTATTTTCAGTTTCTTCTGACATCAATAAACTCCTGGGAGCTATTTCTAATTGTGGGCAGCAATTGTCCTGTCCTGTGAGAATTTTGGATTTCAAACAAGTTTCCCATCATAAACTTAAAGCTACAAATTTTCGAATGTTAAAAAAATATTATAAATATTTAAAGTACATTAGAATGCAATGCTCTGTGCTAAGAAATCCAAAACATTTTACTTTGATTTTGACTTTTCATTTGGGGACATTGATCTTTAAAGTCTTAAAGTAGCTAATATTTCAAATCAAAGTCCATGAAGTTTATATTTTCAAAATACTTAACAAGGCTGGTTTGAAAAATTCAAGTGCTCCTTTCAAAAAATTTTAGAATCTGAAAACACCACTTCCCTGAGTTAATTTCATCAATTCCGAACTTTCTAGTAACTGAATTACCAGGCAAGAATTTTTTTTTTAACTTTTTTTTTCTTTTTTTTCATGGGATTTTGGGGGTTTGGTTGGTTGGTTGGTTGGTTTTGTTTGTTTCTTTTGTTTGTTTTTTTTGTCATCAGGAGCACCAAATAAAAATATGTGCTTGCACTGCTGATCATAATTCATTTTGAACACACACGAAGTAACAGGCCAAATTCAGTTTCTCTTTACACTGTCTTAATGCCATGAAGTTGTACTGCTGAAGCTGAGAGATGTTAGCAGTCATTCAACAGTTTACCCCTGCTGAAAAACCTCAGTTAAAAAGAGTCTCAGGCTCTGATCAGTTCGGAAATTGGAGATTTCTGGAATGTATCTGACGATACAGGAGACATGTGTTTTTCAGCACACTGATTGTGTGTATGGTTGGGTTCTGTGCTCAGACTGCACTGCACAAGGCTCACTGCTAAGCACACACTCAAACAGCCAACGTGTTTTTCCCCTCTTTGTCTGCCTAAAGTCCAACATTGCATGGGTTTTTTCCTCCTGATTGTGAATCTGGCGTCTTCAATTTTTCTGCCATTATTTTGGCCAGCAACATTTTCCTATAAGGTGACACTCAAATATTTCCCCATGTGGGAAAGCTATGGGGCTCTTAGCTGTCCAAATTCATATCATCTCTGCCCCCATAGCCCCCTTTACCCATCAAATGTACCCTGCAGGCAGAGAGATAGCAGGCCAGGCAGAAAGATTCCCTGAGCAGGGGTTCTTTAAACTCCCTGCTTTGCATCGACCTTTAGAGAGCCAGTATCTTTCAGAAAGCATTATATCTAAGAAAGGGGAAAAAATACAACTATTAAAAACGCACATACACTGCTGGCACTGTTGTGACAGCCAGCAGTATCAGCGTCAGTCAATTATCTTCACAAATGCCTCTTGTGCTAATGAGCACTCACAAAAATCACCAGACTTTTCTGGCAAGGAGAAAAGATCAGTTTCATTGCTTGCAGAACTAATTCAGTGTACAAAAGTGAAGGCTCCACCATCACTGCCTCTTTTACTGCTCCTTTTGTAAAGGCTTTTGATGTGCACTGAAGAGATCGGTCTGTGTTTGGGTCTCTTCATCTCCAGTTCATTGCCTGTCATTAACATACATATCCATATGAAAAGTTTGGTAAGTCACTAACAGCTGTCCAGAATGGAGTTTCAGGAAAAAAAGGACCTATTCCTTCTCAAAATGCTGACAATACTATGTAGCCCTTTTTGGCAATGATATACCTAACTTTTTAAAGCCGCCTTTCACTCAAAAAGCAACTAGGCATAATACTACATTCAAACACATAGTGGTTTTCATTTTGAAACAGTCATTTGCTGTATTCAGAAAAGGCCTATAGTTGCCAGAAGCAAAAAGAACTCCATCATTCATTATATAAAAAAAAAAATCTTTCTGAGCATAGCTTTTCAGTATGCCAGATAACCTCACATATCCGATTTAACACAGGGGGAGAAAAAGCCCGCAGCAGATGCTCCTGAGGGTCATTTCATGCACACCGAGTCCCTGCTCAAAATTATGAGACCTCCCAGCTCATGGTCACTAGCAATTGTGACTTTTAGCAATGAAAGAGCACCAAACCATGGCCATAGTAGTTTACCACCAGAAGTTAAGGAAAAATATGTCTGTCTGTCTTTTGTTAGAATTCAAAATCAGCCTGGAAGATTAATTCTACAAAATGTGGAGTGTATATAGATGATAAAACTATTAACTGGTGTATATCAAATTAGGTAGTATGTGCTTCTTTCTATATGAGACCTTAGTAAGTATCCTGAAGAAAATTTATATACTTCTATGAATAAACAATATACTATATGTTTCACAGAGAATACTCAATAAATTGTGATTTTTAAATTATTTTTTTTCAAGAGGAAGAGAACTTGAGAAATTTATCATGATTAATTCATGACAATTCTACTTAATTTCTACAGGTATATGAATACCTGCCTTTAAGGAGTGATCATAATCTCAGAGTGGAAGGACAACAGAAAAAGAACAACCTAGATTTAAAAATAATGAATTAAGAGGTTTCTCTCCCTATCACTTGGGCTGTAGCTTAGTTATGTCAGACTCAGAAAGAAAACTTTTGATTGATAAACAGTTTTCTGTCCCACCCTCTCCCCCCCAACAACCACTCTGGAGTTCATGACCCCGAGCCATAATTTACAATACATCGCGCCCAAGGTTTTCTAGGTCTTAGTTTGAAAACCATAGTGGGTGCATCTGTGTCAATTATCAAGGGGTTGACATAGTTTTACAAGCATTTTTATCAGAAGCAAAGTGCCCGGCAGGCTACTGACCGCTAATTCTGGAAAGATTTTATTCCTGTACTGATCCTCCCACCATGCAAAACCAGCTTGTGCTGCATAAAACCCAAGACTTTAATCCCACTTGTTGCTTCCTTTTTCTTTCCTCCCCCTTTTCAGAAGCATCTCTCTCTCCCACATCAGTCAATAAAATCTTTAACTCTGCCTATTTTGATCTGAAAATTAAATCTTATTTATTATGCATCCTGTTTGTTGTCTTTGAAGAACTTGAGCATTCATTTAAAGAGGGCCAGAATGACTTCTTAAACACATTTCTCTCTTTGCTGCAATTAAACAAAGTGGAGCTGTGATTAGTCCACCACAGGGGGGAAAGAAAAAGACACCCTTGAATCAAAATGGGGGGACCTGACTGTGCATTATTGTCTCACAATGCAGGAGTTTATTGCTGAAACCTGCTTATCGCCTTGCACTGCAAACCATGGGAACTTCAGTCAGGTGGAAAGTTATTCTCTTCTCTGGCTGAAGCAGCTTTAAGTATCATAAGAACAGCTAAAGCCACTAAAGCTCTTCCTAGTAACTGAGACATTTAGGATAATCTTTATGAGAGTTTTGCATGAGCTTCTGCTTTTTGTTGCAGTTAGAAGTAGAGTTAATGATGAGCTTTCACCAGCTTTTTCTTTCTTTTTTTTTTTTTTTTTTTTTTTTTTTTTTTTAAATCTAAGCCAAAAGCGCCTGTTTAAGTTAAGTACCACCTCCCTCTAGCCCTTGGGAAACCACTCAAGAGGGATTTGCTTGGCTCTGTGTGCATGACACATAATGAAAACAATTTTACGCTGTGGAGGGAAGTATCGGGCAATTACTGATGTAACAGCCACCTGCAGAAGCGAGGCCCTCGACGGAGCACTGGGCTGTTCATGAATATTTTATGGTGTGATGTTATTTTGAATGGCTGGGGCAGGTGAAGGGGGCTGAGGATGTAATAAGTAACTCTGCTGGAGACTGTGTCGCAGCTCTGTTTCTCTGCAGTGGTCCATAGTGTAACACCAAGAAGAATCCTGACCCTGCATAAGACTATGCAAGGGCAGCTGAGGCTGAGGAAAGATGATGTGACAAGTCATGGTGGGCACCCTTTAAAATCTGTTGTCTAGCGATTTTACACATGATGTCCGGCTTAAAAAGCCCCTGCATCAATCTTGTCCAATTTAATTTGATAAACTAAGTGTGGATAAGGATTAAATGAGAATTTTGTAATGGAGAAAACTTGTTCTTACTCTTTAATCCATGGAAGGTCTTACGAGATAAACCACATAAAAATTTAAACTGTTGCTGTGGAAAACAGTGTTACTTCTTTGTTTTGAACTTGCTTTAAAATTTAATGTTTTCCTAAGAAATAGATTCCAAATATATATTTTTACAGCCAGCACATATACACATGTTACTCAAAATGGACCGCTTCAAAGAAACCATTTCAGATAGTTGTTGTAAAATTGGATTTATTTGATGTAATATATTCCCAGTAGTGAACCCAGAAATTCACATTTTAACAGAAGCATGCTATTTTGCACACATTTGTATTCTTCTCCAGAAAGAATTTTTTTCATTCCTGGAAGAGGCAGAGACGAGTTAAACTGGGCATAATACAATGCAACAAGAAGGGGATATGTTCAAAAGCCTTAAGAATTTGGGATGGTGTTGGCATACATAAGATCTTTAAACCAAACCAAAATTAAAAGGAATGAAACTAATAAGACTAAAATATTAAAGGTTTATTTTTACACTTATCCGCGAAAAGTAAAAGAGAATAATAAACAGAGCAATTGTCTCATATTACATTGATATCAGCAGGATGTGTAATAGTCTTTAAAATTATTTTTCACCTTGCTTATTATATGCATTCATATATTATGGTATTTGAAAAGAAAAGCTGAAGAAGGTTTCACTGTAAGCTGCAGAGTGAATAGCTGAGGGATTATTTTTTTAAGAATAGGACATGTTTAGAAAAAGGACACAAAAGATTTCCAGAAACCTTGGACAGAAATTGGCAATGAGGACTGAAATCCGGAAGAGCGGCTGAGAAGGAAAATGTAGCTTACCATACACTGAAAATAACATGTGACAACACAGGAATTCCCAGAGTGACAATTGGAAGATTATAACGATACTCTTTAATTTTTGTAAGAGGTAGTTTTGCAGATGCGCTCATAACATTTCATAACATTAATTTATAGCTTGCACCAGTAAGAAATAATACAATGTTATGTTAATTTTCTATTCTGATGTCACCTTCCTAACAGAATACTGAAGTTGTGCTGCTTGAGGTAGTTGAGATGGTTGTCTATCGATGTTTGTATCACAAAGACTACAAAAGTAACCTGACTAGGATGATGGTATGTTGCACAATTCAAGCCACGATTTGCTCTAAGATTTCCTGGCTAATTATCTACAGTCTGATCTAATCAATCAACATCAGCATTAAGTATCCAGTGAATAATACACCAAACAGAATAAAACATGCCAGAGTGTTTTTCCTAGATTCTCTCAGTGAAATGCTGAGCTATTCTTCTTCCAACACAAAATAAATATTCACTGAATGAAAAAAGAACCAGTAAAAGAACATTAGGCATCTCTATCAATAGCCTCTCCTCTTGCTCTGTACATCTGTATAGAAATTTAAGATAAATACAATAAGAAAATCAAAAAATATTGTTACAGAGTAAATTACATTTAAGACTGAAAAAGTGTCCAATAAAGAGTGTGCTGATTCAGCTCCAGAATAAATGTTAAAGATGCTGTGTTTTAGCAATTTTATGTAGACTGAATTATAAAACAGCAAACTTGCAGTAAATTTTGGATACTTATAATTAGATTTTCAACATAAGAGAAGTTAAGCTCTGTATGTAAACGGCATTATTCAAAAGCTTGTCTTGAAAAAGAAAATTGCTGTTTGACAATTCTATAGAATATTCAAGAAAGGTAATTATACTGCAGTGGCTGTTAAAGACGCAGGTGTTGAATATAGTCACTGCTTCAGCTTTTACAGAAAACTATAGAACATGAAGAGAAAGGAGACAATAACATTAGCACGGTGAAATATTCACCTCTGCAAGAGGAGTTTATATTATCTTACTTTATCAATATACAGAAAGGATGAACTATCCCCCTTTCCCACCTTAAGTTTTCAGATTATTTGAACTCTTTCCACTTTCTTGCCTAAAAAAGAGGAAAAGCACAACATAGATAAGGCCAGTGTGTAAAATTCATGCAGGCAAAGACACAAGTGAAATGAAAATGGCAAGAAACCAGAGTGCCTCATTTTTTAATGAAAGGCCACATAATTAATCTGGAAAACAAAAGTGATTGACTATCACCAGTGTGAAAGAAATGTACTGACTGACCCCCAGCGACTACACAAGTGCTCTGTGTCACTGTTGATCCACAGCTAACTGCTTTCTGAATTGCCTGTCCTTTGATACAATGCACCACTCAGAGAAGCAGGCTGAAAATAAGTTCATTGTTAGAGTTACACTTTTAATTAAGATGTTAGAACAACCAATGAGTGCACATGAAACCAGAAGAGATGACATTTGGAAATATCAAACCTTGTTAAGGGATGCACTGTTATTATCAGTCCTTACATTCAAACAGCAAAGGAAAAAATCATCTGCTGGATAAAGGATGCCTTTCATCCAGCTCTTAGAGCCAAGTTCACATGTAGGCTTCCATGTGGTGCCTCTTGACTATTCTTCACTTCAAAATGCTCCATGCCAGGAGCAGAAAACACAAGACAGATTTCAGAGCCTCAATTTCTTGAGAGGACACCTAGGAGATGCCACAATGCTGCACAGTCCACACTGTCAGGCAACCAGCAAAAAAATCCACTTTTCCTACAGATTCAGGGGCCAGGCTGCACTTGTTGGGAAACAACGTTGCCCAGTGCTGCAAGGGACTAGTCCTCCGCCCTCCTGACATCCAGGTCATCTCTGTGGAAAAGACAACCTGGTTGACACAAGCGAACACCATGCTTTGTAGTGGTTAGAATGCTTTTATGGGAAGCAAATCCTAGATCCAAACCAGCTCAAATTCATTTCCTGCAGCAATGAAACTGCCCAAACAGCCAACTGATAGTCAAACTACTTTCTGAGCTCTTTGAGGAGACAAGAATAAGAAAGTCAATAGTGAGGGGGAAAAAAAGGGAAGAGAAAAGGCAAAACAGGAGGGAAGAGGCATTCCTGCTTCGACTGGGAAAGGGAGCAAAATAATTGGGTTACAGACAGGCTTAGAGAAGCAATGAGCACCAACGTAATTAAAGATGTATAGATCTGCTTCTATAGAATTCTGTAAGCATCCAAAGGTTTCTGGAAGTCTTTTTCATATAAGAAATTGTCCTTGCATTGCAGCTGCTTTAAGTTCTTGAGGCACAGGCTTGCTCATTTTTCTTGGAATCTAGAGCTCTACCAAAAAATTAATGAATTAACAAGGATGCATTCACCTTGCAAATTAAATTATGAATTTGGTAGAGACATTTTCAACTGATAAGACAGCTTCAGGCACTTTCAGTTTAAGAGCCCATGGGAGGATGAAGTGTTTTCATTACATAGGTTGCTCCAATAATGGAGCAACTATATGGTCATACTTCTAGGCAGTGCAATCACCAATGTCATCATGGTAATGGAATGATGTCCAGCAGCTAGTCCTGAGGTGAATTTACTGAAAGTACCAGCTTCTCTTAACAGTAAAAATAAGCAGGTCCTTCAGACAAGACACCCTAGGAAAAACAGGGAACATAAATTAATGGTAAAGACAGAAAATTTCATTATTATCCCATGCAAGGGTTAAATGGGATCACAGCTGGGATGAGAATAGCTTCCTTTCTTGCTAGGAATGTAACTGAACAAGCTAAAAGATGCCTGAGGTGACTGCTAATACCTTTCAAGGCTAGGAATGCACACCTAGCACATCAGCTCAAAAGTGGGCAAGTGGTCCACAGGACAAGGCTGTAAGCATGTTAAAGAGAAGCTTTGTTCTTCTTAGACTTTTGTGATTTCCTAATAACAAAATCTATCAATATACATAAATAAGGTGAGTTTTAGGCCTCTCTGTTCTATCAAGAGACTTCTTCAATCAAAAGAAGTAGGCTTAACTTAATGGCCACTATTACCAAGCTTCTTCACAGTGCTCTATTATACATCAGCCAACACTGGAGAAGGCAAAGGTGAAGAGATGCTTTAGCTAAGTGCAAGGCTGTTATATGCCTTGACCTAGTTAAAAGATTCTGATCATATAAAAGTATTGTAGATCTCCCTTTTATATTATTTTTTGCCAGCATGGGAAAAAGAGTGTGTCACAGAGGTAGGACACAGGTGTAGGAATAGGACTGTGGGAGCCAGGCTGATAAATACAGTAACCAGAGAAGTCTGCTTGCTCACACAGTGAGCACCCATGTAAAATTGCAGTCACTGTGAAGTTCCTTAGGTACCTCTGTTGTGATGGAAGATTTCACTTCTCCAAAATGTAGAGGGGTCGTGCAACAGCTTTACAAGGCACAAAAGGCCTTTTCCCAAAAATACTTATTTGTAGTACCGCATGCTCTTTGAAATCAACTGGAAATTAAGCACCTTAGTAACACTGATAATGTATCCCATACAGCCTTAAAAAGTCACAAGAAAGGTAGGAAACAGAGAACCAAAAGATTTCTTTAAGGGCAAATGTAGGGAAATTTCTTGGACCTGAAGAACAATTATCCTACATAGAAGAGAGATTTTTCTAGTCATAAAAGCATAAAAGTAAAACCTGTGACAAAAATATAAATTTTGTGTAGACTGTGGAGGAATTAAAAATGCATTTTCTAATGGACTAAAGAATGCCAAAAGAGGATAAATGTAATTAGCACCGATGTTGATGAGTAGGAACACAATTTTTGTGAAGTGGGAGCTAGGCAAGTAGCAAAAACCCCACAGGAGGTAAGGGTCACTGGTCGTATTTCAGGAATGCCACTTCTCTGTTTAATTTTATTACTACTTAGTAGAAAAGGCTTTCTCAAAAGATAGTTTAAGCTCACTTGAAGCAAGTATTTCTGATTTTCTTGTCTTTTTCTGTATTTAAGGATATTTACCTGCCTAAAATCTTTCCCAGTACCTGCAAAGGCAGAAGACATCTTGAACAGTCAGAGGAGAAATGGCATGGTTCTAGTTCCACAGAGGTCTTGCTTCTGGACTACAAATGGACCATTGCTGTGGCAGGGGTGAAACAGGACCTGATGCTCATGGCAATGGCTCTGCAGTGTGTCCCACACTGTGTGGTCTCTTGTACAGGCAGCTCTAACTGAGAAAGAAGGTGGATTGCAGGATTGCTCCAGTGATTACTGTCCTAATTTACAAAGATGGAAAATTCTGGGCTTGTGCATGAGTGGAAAGAAGGATAAGAGCTAATTTCCAGCCATCTTTGCAGGCAGCTTTTCTTAGAAAAAAAGAGCTCATGTCAGCAATTAAGAGCAGAATGCATAGGTCAAACAAGACATTGACAGGGCTTCAATATGTTTTTATAGTGCCTAATTTTTCTAGACAAATCTTCCAGGATTCCAACAGCAACATCAAGACAAATTACAGAAGCAACAAAATTAGGACAGATCAAGGAGATCTCTCAGTAAAACATTTTAATCCATTTTGTAGATGGATTTAATGATTGCAATCATTAAATTATGTAAGTACCCTCTCTGGGCTTGGTTGATTAATAAGGGTCTTCTGATGGCTTCTAGGTGAAGTAGTGTTGGGTGCCTAAGTGATGGCAAGAGAGCAGATGAGTATCAGAAAGTGATTGTGAAGATGTATTTGAAGGAGAGCAGTGCAGCTTCTCTCCCTTTTTCATGTATTTCAGGAAACAGAGAAAGAATCAGATGTCTTGGAAAGCACATTTCAGACAAGTATTCTGGCAGCAACCAATAATGTGTAGAAAAGGGTCCAGGCAACAAGGAAAAAGCCTGAGTAAAAATAATCTCCCAAGCTCCTTTCCTTCATAACATAATACACCCTTCAAGCAGCATGCTTGACAGAGGAATTTATTCCCCCACCAAGTTGTTTCTATTTTCATGGAATCAGAGGCTGGTTTGGGTTGGAAGACCCTCTAGTTCCAACGTACACCTTTCACTAGACCAGGTTACTCAGAGCCCCATCCAGCCTGGTCTTTAACACCTCCAAGGATGGGGCATCCACAACTTCTCTGGGCTACCTGTTCCAGTTCTTCACCATACGCAGTGTAAGAAATTTTTAATCTACAGTGACCCTCCTTCAGCTTCAGGCCATTTCCCCTTGTCCTACCACAACATGCCCTTGTGAAAAGTTTCCCAGACTTCTTGCAAGCCTCTTTACATACTGAAACTTACATACTTTCTTTCATTGTTGTTTTTTTCTTAGGGATTTTCCATTTTTATTAAGGACTGACAGAAAAAGTACCTGAAGCAACAGCTGTGCTTTCAAACTTCTGGTGATTCCCAGAAGAGACGGAAAAATGCCTGTGGTTGCTGCTTCAGCATATGTGAGGTGAATGTTCAACACCTGTATTATGAAGACTGACTACAATTTATTTTGCCAATGTTATAGAAAAAAGTGCTATCTCAAAAGAGTACCATGTGAAGGAGCCAGTGATTCAAATAGGTAAAATATTAATATTGCTGATTTACAAAAAAGCATTTTTTTCTCTTTTGGTACCTGGATTTGAATAATAAATCTGCAATAAGACTCTGAAGTCTGCTGAAGGCCAGGGACTCAACTATTTACCAAGGAATGTCTAAAGTGTAAGCAAGTTGTTTATGAGAAACCTGCAAAGATAATAAGGATGTTATGATGCCTTCACCAGGCCACTAAACTAAGTCCCTCACAATAGCAGCCACTGTTGAAAATGCCCTTTGTTGTAGCAAGCATTGCTTTTGAATTCACAAATTCAAGTCATCTGCTGCTGTTTCAAATACTCTAGTAGAAAAGGAGATTCATGATACAGGATAAACACGTGCCTTGATTTACTGCTGCTATTCATATCCAAAAGGATACGGGCTCCAGCCACATCATAGATATATAATCATACAGCACTTCTGAGGTTTCTTGGGATGGGAAACACATGCAGCACACATACTGTAAAACATGTTCTCATTAATACTCCTCAGTAAGCACAATCATAAAGAACATCAATCTGGTTACATTCTCAGATCAATCCTGCCCCCCACTGAAGTCAAAGGAAACTAACCTGTTGGTTTCAATAGCACCCAGCTTTTCATAAATTGGCAGACATTTATATGTAAAAGCATGAATTCATTGTAAGAAGCAGTGAGTCCTTACACCTATGTGCTGAGTGTTATGAAACATTGGGATTGGTACACCTATTTCCACTAGTGCTCACAGAACAGCTGGGGATAAATTTCACAGCTTTGAAAATTTATTCCCAGATGTTTAAAAACCAAAGTATAAAATTAGATTGAGAAAATATTATGAGAAAATATTAGGTTTTTCAGTACAGTAACAAGACAAATAATTAATACTGCCATAAACTAGACAAACCCTTTCTATGCAGATTTTTAATTGTGACAATAAATCTCATAGATCAATATGACAGACCCAATTGAATGGACCGTGTCAAAATTCAGATTTTCCTAAACACAGCTTACTATTTTAATGTAAATTTCTAATTTTCTTATTTCTCTTTGCGTTTTTGCTACTGGGGCCAAGGCCTCAGTTTAAAATCATTTGGATATCCATTACTTGTAGCTCTTCTATCTCTATTCACCCATCCCAGAGCAACTTGTATGCCATCTTCCTTTTCAGATCTCAAACCCAAATCTATTTGATGGAAATCTTAACATGGCTAAACAAAACCTCAAGAAATGTGTTATATTCTATCAGTAATTAACATCGCATTGTAAAGTTGTACAACAGCACTCTATTTTCAAAATCAAGTTCAATCCCTACTTAAATAGTTTTGCTCAAAACACCAGGACATGGTTGCGCTGACAAAAATCCTAAACCTTTAAGCAACCATAGACCTGGTTGTGTGTTAAGCACATTAGGTCTCTTAAATTGTTACCCCTTTATAAACAGATCCATATCAATACACTCCTCGCATCTAACCTCTTTTTATAGTGCTTAAATTATCTTGATCCAACTTGATTTTTTTTTCCATGGAGTCAATGGAAGTCCGACTGAAGAAAAAGTTAAGGGTCTCATAAGCAAATCCTTGGTATAGCTGTAAAAGCATCTCTTCTTTTGTATTTAAGGATGTAGTTAACCCTGTCAAGAATTTTTGTTGAAAAGCCACTAGCTATAATTTCAATATTTTAAATAAATATCTTACTATTCCCAGAGGAAATATAGACTGGTTAAGCATCTTGACCCAAAGCCTACATTACTATCACCCTACTTGCTACATTCAGAATTTCAGTATCAACTTTTGGATCAGTTACTGTTCATTTAGCTAGGATGGAAGAACATAACATGATGGAAGAACATAACAGGAATTATTACCTTCATCCACTAAAATCAGTGGGAATGCTAATTCAAATAATAAAGCCAGAACAAGTTTAATTTAAATAAAGTGAACTTGGCATTTTCTTGTAGTGGAAGTGTGGTCATTTGTGGTGGGTTTTTTTCTCCATAAAAACTTATAGATTTTTTTTCTGTTTATGCACTAAACATTTAGATCTAAAATTAGAACTGATCCTCTCCAGTAAAATAAGCTCACAAAAATTCATGCTAAGTCCTTCAACTACATACAGGCATGGTTTTAAAAGCTTGGTTAAAGGATGTCGAATCCTACACTCTGAACCTGCTGTGGGTGAATAAATTTGCACAGGTTTGATTGTCTGACTCTTGGAAGCGTACATACAGCAGAAGCTCTGGAGAGCAGGCAATCTGGAATATACGTGCACTGTCATTTGGTATGTGCATTATATACAAGCTTTATATATTTACTACATGTATTTATATTATATATTACTATTAAATCCATTCAATCCACTCAACTATAGGTGCATTTTTCAAGGACAGTATAAAAATGTCTACTATGATACAGTTTATAAACTTATTGCTGCATTTCAGTCACATTCAAAATGTGTTTGAAAAATACACTTGCTCAATAATGTTTAGTTTGAGCAATTCCATTTTGATGGAGATTTTCTAACTTGACTCCCAAATTCAGCTGATCTAGATATGTGGCTAGGCAGCATAACCACTATGAAATCCTTTCCTATCACAAATGCTTATTGCCTCTGCAAATAGCTGGCTGTCAGAGGGTTTACAGATTTGTAATTCAGACAACAATCAGATCAGTGTTTATCTAACCCGAGGCAATTCTGTATCTGGGCTACTCTCTGCATTTAGTTTGTCATAATTTTTCTCCTAATGTGGAATGTTATTGTCTGGAGGAAGTTTACAGCTTTTTCTGTTTAAAAATTCAGATTATCATGATGGGTGGCTTGGAAGACGCAGCAGAATGCCACATATCCTGTCTCTGCCCTGAAGGGGTTTTGGCCATGACCTCACCTTTGCCTGTTTTCTCAGATATAGCAAACTCAGTATCTCTGCTAACATCATGCAATCAGGACTTCCTAGGAACCTGGAGATCAGGCCATGCATGTCAAGTACAAATCAGGCATCTGGTTCTCTCCTAATATACAAGGAGGATACAATTCACAGTTCAACTTGAATGCTACAAAAAATGTTTTGATAGTTTGTGCCAGGGAAGAGAATTTTGTGCTTTGGATGTTACTGGCTGTAGTCTTGTGGTAAGAACCGTAGATCTGGACAAAACCTCAGCCTCTTCTGGGGTGCTACCACTCCTGGCAAGCTATTCTCAAAGCATAAACTTTTTGACATATAACCAGGAGAAGGACCTAGGAGTTGACTTATGCTCTTTTCACGGGTAAATAAGAGTTTAGCTGAATACGCTCAGTTCTAGATACAGTGAGTGCAACATTTAAAAGATTTTCTGAGCTTCTCTGAAATTCAAAATTCAGTGAATACAGGAAAAAGTCCTGAAGGATGATTTTCAGATAAAATGTTACAGACTGGTTGATGAGATCGCTGAAACCACTCCTTTAGCTCAGGTGAGGCCTGCTCAACTAGGAAACAGATGGTGCAAGGTCTAGTCTCACCAATGGCCTCCCCATGAAAATTAATTAATTGGCATGTACTGTACTTTTATAAGGAATGGGAATAAGATGCTTCATGAATATGCATTAAATGCTTGTTGAAGTCAAAAAGTCTTCTTTTTCAACTACCTCTGTTTTCTCAATCAATATACCCTAGAGGTATATAATGAGGTTTTAAGTAAATAACATTTTATTTATTAGGAATATCTAATAAATACCTTATATCTAGGTGGGTAGGAGGGATAGAATATGGAAAATATTATTTTTCTTGCCAAAAATTATTTACTTTTTTTTTTTTAAACTTGATCACTGATAGATATTGTGTTATTCGGGGCCCTGATATTAACATTGTGAAGTAGAAACAGAAGCATAAAATGACATGTTATTTATGTTTAGAAGCCATTTCTACATTGACAGTAGATGTGTAGAAAGGAAAATGACTGCTTAGTGATAAAAATAATTTTATATTTCAGTGTAAGACCACCTTAAGCTATAGTCCTGAGAGTAGCAGATTAGCAGACCTCTTAGCTTCAAGATGACTTCTTGTGCATGAGAAGGTTGTGGGGCTAAGGTGACAATATATTGTTATTCTTAAGGGACAATCCACTGAGCTCATATCCACCAGTGCAGAGCAAGGCAAGTCAGCCCAGAACAGAGTGTGTCTGCAGCAGCACCAGGTGACTTCCACTGGAGACTAGAATGGTCAGTTTGTTTTAGCACTGCTGCTCCTGTGCAGGCTGTAAAATGTTTAAGAGGAAGCAGGAGAGTGGGAGCTGGGAAGGAGTTCAAAACATGTCAAAAAAGTCTTAGTAGACAAAAAAAGAAGCAGAGAAAAAGAGCAGAAGTAAATTAATCTTCCTGAAGTATATTACATAAGGGGAAATGCCTGGTAGTCGTTATTTGCTGTAACAACCCAAGACAAATGAGCAGCCTGTGTGTTAGTTCTGATGAAGGACATGCAAGAAAGACAATGGCTTTCCATTTTTAAGTTAATCAGTACCCAAGTGATGTATTTCTGAAAAATAATAAAATGGATTAATCAGGAGCTAGGGGAAAGAAGAGGGCAGACATTTTATTTCCACCACGTGTAGATGAAATATACATAACATAATAAAGGACTGCTGTCGACTATCTGCAGGAAGAGCACCTGGAAGATTAAAGCTGTGGACATAACATTAACAAAGTACAGACCACACTGAATTAATGAGCACTGGAGATAGACATTCAGTGGAGTCTTAATTTATTTTCCTTTTCTAGCTCATCCTTTAAGAAAATGACAGTGTCTTCTTATCGATTTTACACTCAGAGATCAATCAGAATTGCCCTGACTCAGACAAAATTTACAGCACTCCCTGACACTGCCTCGAGCATCTGGACCTAAACAGACATTACAAGGAAGCAATATATCATGTTTGTATGTAGAGCTTGACATGCTTAAAAATAAGCTAATCTGTAGTGGAATTTCCTTCTTTTTGACAAGTTGTTCTGCCCAGCTCTTCGGCCCCTTGTTATGAATTTCTCTTCTAGCTCTAGTATTAATTATAACATACATATAGGATTCATGTATTTAGACCCTGAGGGAGGTCATCTGCTCTGCAGTTTCAGATAAAATATAAACTAACAGATCACTCCTACTTAAACAATGTGAAATGTCACTCTGATGCACTCCATAAAAAAACCTAGAGGTGTTCCGTCAAGAGCTATGATCAATTCTGACAACCCAACAATATCAGAGCTAAATGATGGGCCTCTACATTCCCAAACAGCCCTCCGTGGAAATTGCTGTATCCGGAAGCTCTTTTGTGCAAGTAACTAGCTGTATTAAATGCAGTAATTACAGAAAAGACACAGGCTGGGCTGCTTAGGCAGTAGTTGGCTAAGATAACTTACTCCTGCACTACAATTACTCTTGTACCTAGGGATTGCCTCCCAGCTGACTTTTTTACACTAAAGGAAGAGAGGTCTCTTCTGCACTACAGACCTCAACACCAGACAGCCCCTTCTGGGCTCAAAACAGACCCGTTTTACAAAATATTTGCTGCACTTCACTTGAAGGAAAGTATCAAGACAAGAGTTGAGAAAGAGCTAGCATGTATCTGAGAACAACTGAGGATCAGCAGGTTTTTCTAAATTTCAGTCTGTCATTTCCTTCAGGAGGTGATTTATTGGTCACTTCAGTACCTATAAGAAGCATTGAGGGACCAAGTACTAAAATGTTTAGGGAATGTCCTGAAACCAGCATATTTTTTTTGGTATCTGTTGTTTTCTTTTTAATCTTTGATCATCTGACAAAATAGAGGGTGGAAGGGAGGGCAGTTCCCTTCAGACCTTACATATTTTCAATGTATATCAGAATCCTCTGTTCCCTTTGGTTTTTGGGAAGTTCAGCATATTACAAGATTCAACCACTTACAATTAGTATTAATGTATTGACTGGGATGCTGAACAGTACAGCACAAAACATTCCTCTCTCTTGGAGCAAGCCCAGGTCACAGCCTACAATTCCAATACTTTGAACTGCCCTTATTACATCCTAGTTCATTAGGGGTCCTGCTCACATTTCACTTGGTTAAAACTAGTAAGCAAAAAAAATTGCTTACTAGTAAACTCTTCTTATTTATGCAAGCAGAACAGCTGTAGCCAAAGGTTTACAAACACTCATTGTAGCAGAGGATTCTGCTGTTTCCGTATGTCCTAATTCTTCATGCTAGTGGAAGTAAAAGCATGTAATTTTTGGACTTTGAAACAAGGTTGAAGAAACAAAACTAATACCAAATTGTTAGCAAGATAAAATGATAGCTGACTTGCAATCAAAACTCTGATACACAGAAATAGGACAAAATGCAGAACATCAAATGTTACATGATTTATTTATTACACCTCAGTATGATTTGCCCTCAAGTGCTATGATAGTAAATTGCTACAGTTTCAAAAACCAGTATGACGAACACTGATTTATTTTACATTTTCTCCTTTCCCTTCATTTGTGATTGTCTGACACAGTGGGGCCAACCCTCAAGAAATTAGAAAAATATCATCTTGTGAGGGATATTGTACTTATTTTCCTTGCAGGCGTCTCTTTCTGTGATAATGCCTCTGCCTCTTTTAGCCTCTGGTTATCCTCTCTGATGGGATAGTCTTATGCTACCTGAGCACCTGGCTGCTCTCAGCATAAACTTGAAAAGAAATCAGTGCCTTCTCCCGGAATGAGGACAGAGACAAGTTCTAAATTAAATCATGTTTTTCACTTCTGTGTTCACAGACACTAACATGGACATTTGACATGACCAGCAGATTACCTTGTAGAAATGAACACTGAACTGGCCTGGTCTTCCAAGAAATTACAAGCTCTGACTAAAAGCAAAGGATTGCTTTTTATTACAAAAAATTATTACTGAATAACTCTGCTAAAAAAGTCTGAGTTGAGGTTAAACATTTCAAATATAACTAGTAATCTAAGATGTGTCTGGTTCTGCCAAATTAATCTGAAACCTCTTCAAGGAAACTAATCTCAGACAATGTTGAATATGAAAACAGAAAATCTGGACTGTTTGAAGATCCTGTAAATTGTCCAGAGCACAAGTCTCCCACTGGGTCTTAGGGTTCAGTCTCTGCCCTGACTCTACTTCAGACTTGTTAGTGTGTCATTGCTTAACTTTTGAACTCTAAAAATAACCTCTCCTTGATGACCTTCCTCAGCAACCTGTGGAGAGGAATGTTGGACTCTGGAAGGCAATTCATCCCAACCTTATTTTTGGCCTCCTACTCCAATTCATCTCTTGCTAAAGGCAGTTGTTCAACTTTCAGCCTGTGCAATAGCAGTGGTGAGAGGTCTGTCCTGGCGACACTCAAGGAGCTGAGCTCTCTGGTGATGCAGTGCTCCTACAGCTTGAGTCAGGTGAGGGAAATCTATCCTCCAGATTCCAGCCTCACAGGATCTTGTAAATCCTTATATGCAAGATTCATAGGTACAACCTGGGACAGCAAAGGAAACCATAAAAATTTCATCTGTTGCTGAAAGACTCACTTTCACAGCTAGTTATAAAATTTATAAACATTTGCATTTCTAGTCCTCCTAAGCAGCAGATGACATTCTCCATGAACTTTTTAAACTATATTCACTAGTAGACCAAGAAACCTACTGCACTCTTCTCCCTTTGCAGATAAAATATTTGGTAATTGTTCCTACTTTCTTTCATATTTTTGTATATTTTTCAAGCTGATCCTATTTCCCAAAGTAAAAAGCTTTTCACCTTAGCATTTAAAGAAATGTATTATTGGGAAAGCATCATATATGCTATACAACTTGGTCAAGAGTAAACTATAAGATTTTATGCACGTTCTAAAATTTCTCACACAGTAATACATCTCACTGCGTTCTGTAATGGTGCTCAACGAAGGAATAACAAAGATGTAATGCAATTCAATACTTCATAAAATTTAAATACTGCTAAATATGATAAGGTCCTGATGGAAATAATAGTTACTGCTGCAGCACATAAAACATGCAATGGAAATGTTTAACTTTCAATGTACGCATAATCTGTGTCAGAATCTCTTCACTAGTAAAGGAAGAAATAGATCATATATTCTCATAACTTCTCATACCACGTAGAACCCTGTGTCTTTGCACTAGTCAGGCAACGAATAACAGGTGGCATTGCTGTTGCTGTGATCTCCTGGGTGTTCTGCCATACAAGCGACTGTTGTTTCAGTTTACAGTTCAAAGGCAACAACAGACCTTAGGCGTAGCCAATGTGCAGTTATTCATCAAAACTTTCCTTTAATACCCCAGTGAATTTCACCTGCCACCTGCAAAAAAATGAGTATTTCTGGCTGAGTTGCAATTAGTACAGCATCACACGCATCCTATACCATATACCTAAACTAGCCGTAGAACACATCATAGGAGATACACCACATCAATCAGACCAAAATATTGAAAATTCTGAAAAGTGTCTCAGTATTTTCTTGTTCTGGAGAAATCGCATCTTCCCCAAAGCACAAGGTCAGAAAAGGAAGCACTGGAGTAGTTTCCCATGAAGTCTATTGTACTTTCAAGAAAGGTCACAACTCACCGGGAGCTGGCCATGCCCTGCAGCAGCTACTCAACAAGGGGGAAGAGACCTCAAATCACCAGCCTTTCAGACCAGGGCGCTAATCACCGTTACTGCTGGGATTGTTTGCTAAGTACATAATGTAGATTTGCACTAGAATTCCCATTAAATCCCAGGAATTCTTGTTCCTTAACTTTCTTTTTTTTTTTTTTTTTTTTTTTTTTTTTTTTTTTTTTTTTTTTTCTTTGTCCAGAAGTAAAGGAACACGAGCACTCTTTAGCAACTCAAAAGTGAGGAAAATCATCCAAAGGAAATTACACCATGTTAAAAAATGTATACTTACATTTGTTGACCTCCTATAATCTCTTTGGTGAAATATAGTTTAAGTGACCAAGATATATTTAGTGTAAATTCATTGAAATAATGAAGTTCAGATTCTGAGATCCTGAAAGCATGTGTAGGCAAAATTACAGTCAATCTATAACACCACATTGTAAAACCACAAGGAAACTACAATATATTACTAGCTTCGTGAATAATTTGAGGGTTCTGAATAAAGATGTTGAATATTCTACAAATCCTTATCTCTCTCTTATGAAAAGGGGTGCTGAAGGTGGGATAAGAAAGTAAAATAATTACGGTCAAACACTTAGTAATACCAATGTTAATATGTGTTAATGGTAGGAATAGACAATTCCTGATAAATTTTGGAGGGGAATGTGTCCCATCAGACTGATCTGCTCTACCTGGACCTGCTCCTCTGAAACTGTGAGCAACAACGAAGTTGCCCACTCACCTGTAGTGGGTTGTAAACAAACTATGTAGCAGCTATGAATATTTAGTTCATAAATCTGAGCAAAATACATACAACCTGAATATGGGCAATGAGTTTAGCACTACTAAAACTGAACCATAAAAACAGTAACAACAAACTTCCAGGAATTTCAGGAATCAGTGGATGTCGGGTTAATCACAGCACTTTTTTATTTTGAACAGAAACTTTCATGCAACAGGAGACATATTACTTCATTACTATGCTTAATTTATGCACTGAAAGGGCTGAGAAGCCTTTATCCAGCATGGCTGCTCAGGCTCGTATGATATTTCACCTTTAAAAGGATGAACATGTGCATTGACGGAACCTGTGACAACTCCCCAAACAGCACTATAGGGTCAGAAAATTTTACTGAAAGAATATTTAGGACATTGCAGAATACCACTCAAAGAAACAGATATTCTTGTGACTGGGGACACAGGGATGGAGTGACTGCAGTGGTTTGCACAATCAAAGAGAAATTTCTACCTTTCTTCCTGTAGACCCACTCTGCAGCAAAGGGGAAGGTACTACAGCCAGTAAGTAGAAAGGCAGAGAATCAAAAATTAATTTCTTGGTTTCCCAATGCCTTGTAAATCTGCTCGCCTAACCACAATCTGTTCATCATTTATGCACAGAACCTGAAGAACAATCAGTAACACCAGAATCTGAAGCACAGAAACCACCTTTCAAAAAAAGTCACCGAGGACCAAAACGTCCTAGATACTTCAGGTCTTACTCACATGTGTAGATTTTCTTCCAGTCTTCCTCCAATTGTACTAAACTGAGGACCTCTGGATGTCTTATTGCAACTTTATTTTTGATCAAAGATACATCTTTCCCACTGGGCTAGTTAAGAGATCCAAAGGTATCCAGTCACATCTTACAGGGGAGGAACCTCAAGAAAATATTTGGGTAATGGTTGCAAATCATCTGGTTTGAAAAACAAACTTTGTCAAAATCACACATAGGAATATGCCGTTCTTAGAAATCTGAAAACAGGCAAAAAAATCAGCCAGCTTCTGACCTTGGATTACAACTGTGTTTTCTCAGTAATACATGGTGAAAGTGAATGCAAGCAGGAACTGAGTCCTTGATGGAATAGAAAGTGGGGAAATGGAAACCTTGTAGAATCACCTCTTGGGCTGTGGCTGCTTTAAGCAGGCCAACCCCAAAAAGACACGTGCAAAAGTCCATGTACAAAAGACAGGTGTACAATTATATGGATAGATTAACTGGAGAAAGAATTAATTTCAAGATGGCCTTTTAAGGACAACATTATACTGTTAAAGCATTTCTAAAATATACCTGATTCTATTTCTAAGCAAAACCCAATATATTTAGGTATTTAATTTGCTTCCTTGACTCCCACTGCTATAACTTCAGGACTGGAATGAGTAGGTGTTCCAATACTGTGAATCTAAGACACTGTTGCAGACCTGAGGTAAATCTGGGCACACAGGGATGGGAAATAATCTAGCTCAAAGAATCAGAGTATATGATTTGTCCAGACAGCTGCACAGTTCATCATTTCATCTATTT
This sequence comes from Zosterops lateralis, assembly GCF_965231275.1. Classification (NCBI taxonomy): domain Eukaryota; kingdom Metazoa; phylum Chordata; class Aves; order Passeriformes; family Zosteropidae; genus Zosterops; species Zosterops lateralis. Next base: position 32,522,816 of record NC_139762.1, on the reverse strand, counting down.
ACTACACCAAGTCTCTTAACATTCTAGTTAAGCCAAGAAATAAAATTCTAACTTAGGTAAGGTAAAAAGAAAAAAAAAATAAGCAGTAAGAAACAATTGTTTCCATTAGTTTGGTCATAACAAGCATGAGATGCTGCCTGGTCCAGGACAGTAAAATTCTGCTTCCTTCCATGGAAGAGTGTGTCACCAGAAAGCATCTTGCAGGGAAGCTGCAGGCATTGAGTTGCAAACACAAATACAGGGATTTTTCCTTGCTTTCCCTTTCCTTTGAAGGTTTCTAAATATATTTGAGTAGGTGAATAGAACATTACAGGAAAAAATAAACAGGAATAAATTTTAAAAACTGTAGGGAAACAAAGGAGTTTATAATATTGCTTTTTAGAAAGCAATATTAATATTTACTGCACAAACTCCAGGTATTCTGTGTAAGCACAGTTTTGGTTGGGTTTTTCTTTTTTTTGTTTACTTTAAAATAATCATGTTGTTCTTTTGTCTTATTTTCTAGGTTAGAAAACAAAAATGTCAATTTTCAGGCATAGCTATTGCACCATAGCAGACTGAACTCACAGATACCTGCAAATACACTAAATAATACAATAAATAATACAATAAATATTGTTAACTGGACCAATGTTACCTCTTTGGCTGTAGAACTTTGTAACAGAGTTTATGAAGTGCCTCAAATGCAGAGGTGTGGGCAATGGTGGTACCTGCCAGACTTAAAATAAGGTAGGAATGTAATTACAGAGTAGTAACAGATACCACAAAAAGAAGTCATAGCAGGCTAATGTGATAACTTACTGTATCATCCGATGAGTAGGAATACTAAAATTTCTGTATTAAAATGGTATTAGTGGTATATTAGGCTAACATGATATGACAAAAAAATTGCAAACAAAATACTATAATTTAGTCTAGGGCATAAATGTGAGGGAATAAAACCAAATATTGTCATAGAGAAACACCCTCTTCATTTAGAAAAACATGTGGAAATTTTGTGATAGAGTTTGCTGTCGTGTCATACTGATAAAGTTCAGGAGAGATTACATATTGTAATGTGAATTGTAAATTAGTACAAATGATATCTTCTATCCATGTATCATTTTTACTCCAAGGGATATCAAAGACCTTTGCAATCTTAAAGAGAAATATAAAGCAATGCCTCCATGCTTATCATCAGCCTCTAACCTGCAGCTGCATAGACTTCCAAGAGTCCCCAACCTTTTGGTTAACCAAAGTTTTACCCAGTTGCTGATAGCATGACAGAATTTATGGAGTGGTTGTCTTTTTGAACATTAAGCTCTTTTTAGGAAAATAAAGTCTCTCCAGGCTCTGTATCAATCAAATTTAGAAGAAGCCTCCATTTGCATGAAATAGCTGGCAAATACATACCCATGTAAAAAAAAAACAACAACATTTATAAAAAATAGCATACAGATACTCTCTGTCATGTTGGGGTACAATCTTATTCTGAATACAATAATCAAAAAAACATAGCACTGGTTTGGGTTGGAAGGGATCTGAAAGACCAGATAGCTCCAACCTGCCCCCTCCAAGGGCAGGGATACCTTTCACTAGACCAGGTTGCTCAGAGCCCCACTCAACATGGGCTTGAACACTTTGAGAGATGGGGTGTTCACTGCTTCTCAGGGCAACTTGTTGTTGTTTGTGCCTTACCATCTTCACAGTGAAGAATTTTGTTCTAGTAACATTATTTAGACACAAGAAAAATTCTGAATACAAGTTGTTGTTTGACTTTTGTCACCCACACAGAGTTCAAACTTCAATGATGTGCCCACTTACCTTTTTGAGTGATGAACAACCAAGGATGGGGACACTTTCAGACCAGTTTCTGTTAAAGTCAGCTTAGAAACATTCATCACAGAGCCCATGCTGCCAAATTTTCACTCATTGTCAGGAAACCTGAAAAACAGGATATATATATTATATACATACACAAAAGAATGGATAAATTTCATCAGGCCTTCATTTATAAGCTCATCAAGGCTTAATGACATTCCACCAAAGAATGGCTAAACACATATTAGTATGGATTCCTCCTGAATTCATTTATATGCTTCTACTTTGCGAGCCTCATGGATTTCTGTAGCTATCAAACCAGAAGCAAAATTCTTTTCCCTAACTTTACAATTATTTTATGATATTTATGTGCAATAAAGGAGACTAAGTAACCCAGAGATACTTGTCTGTAGGGTTAAAAATCCTATTAACAACATTTGCAACATACCAATGCAGCAAGGCAGCGGTTTCTGGTAGTTCAGCATTGAACTTATTATTTTAAAATTTTATTCAGGACAACAGTGTGGTCACAGATCACAATATGAACTTGCAGTAACTGTGTTAACATTATCATTTATAGCACTGAAGGCAAAGAGTCAACACTGAATGCAATGCAACAACTAAGCTTTAAAGAACACTTTCAACAAGGAATTAACAGAGAACTGTGGGCACAGTATTTCCTTGTTTCTATTCATCTACTTTACACTATTGGGAGTTTTCCATTTTACGATGGAAAGTGACTTAATTTTGCATCATGAAACATTTTCGGCCACACAGATCATGTTTCATCAATGCAAAATGTCCCCAGCAAACCCCTTGAATTTTCTGTCATTTTTTATATGCCCATTATAACTCTCAAAACCCTTCAACACATTCCTCACTGTACTTCCCACTGAATTAACTATCACTTTTGTTATTTTGCTGCTTTACTGAAGCTACACTGCCCCATCAAAAAGCCGTGACCTCCCTTTGCAGCTGCACTCTTCTCACTGTGCCAAGTTAAAAGTCCCTTCTCACCTTTGGGTTCCATCAGTGCCAGCTTTCTTCAGCTACTGATTTGCTTCTGTGCATCAGTAATACCAGGTTTGAATGTCCACTTATTCACTGCTGCCACATCATGAAGCTGCTTTCTGAAGAACAGAACTCTATTCCGATGTGAAGTCATCATCCTTGCTATAGGCACTTAGGGTGCCCCTATAATGCTCACAGAGTAAATTGAGGGATAACAAGCTGTACTTGACAATTTGTGTGTTCTCTATACACATATATGACAAGAAGTTCCAAATATTTTATTCTTGGTTTTCTCTCTTTCAGTCATTTACCCCACCTAAGCTTTTCTGATTAAAAAAAACCTCTTAATTTTATATTGGGTAATCTGCATTGCTGTGTTCTTATCCTCTACAAAGAGGGAGGTATGGATATCTTCCTTTATCACTTCCCACAAAAACTATAAGTAAATTAGAGTTGGGAGAATATCTGTGCATGTGCACACACACTGTGTTTATACATGCAGTGACATTCTTGAGATCAACAGTATTTCATCCTGGCTTACACACTATGGATATAAAACAAAAAATCAAATGTCTGACTTCCACCATTTTCTAAAGTAGAGAAAATAAAGTTTTTTCACTGCTTTGAAATAGAATCACACTGCCATACAGTAGATTTCAGAGATGTTTTTCTCTTACAAATAATTTTAAAAAAAGACTATACAACTGGGGAAAGACTTGCTTTACTGAAGATCACAGCTGTAAATAAATCATTGAACCACAACAAAAATACTAAAATCATCAGAAACCTTGGCCAGAGATTTTTTTTAATTGGCAAAAGAATAAAGAACAAAGAGTAAAATAAATCCGTTCAATTTTTTGTCATTGCAACAGAATTCTTAACTGTAGGGGGTAGAACGATGCATCCATTTGCACTTACAGTACCATATTAGGGAATGACTAAATTACTTGTAGAGCCCTTTCTGTGTCGCCACTTATGAGTAACGATATAATTCCCTAAATCACATAAATAAATACACAAAGTAAGCCCTTGGAATACTGTATTTTTTTTAAATCTTGTATTTCAAAAATAAATAAGAATGGTAATTTTTATAGAATTCCATTTTTTTGTCAGTACAGGAACACATTCAAACATTTGCATCCTATTATAGCTGAAACCAAAACCAAACTAGATAATGTGCACCTTGTGAAATGTGTTCTCTCACTATCTCTGTATTTACTAGACAAATAGCTGCAATCCCTCTTCTAGTGGAATGAAACGGTAACATTTACCTTTATTTATACTGCCCATAGTATTTCAAAATATTTTATGCCTAAATGCCTGGAAAAGCTAAGACTCTTTAAAAACACGTTTTGTAAAGTTATGGCGATTTGAATTATAGCAGCTAAGATTTTGTATATTTATTTCCAAGACTTAAAAAGGAATCTCATATTATTAGTGAAGATAATGTATGTGTCAAAAAAGAGGCATCAAAAGCACTTCCTGTGCACTTGACAGGGTGACAAAATATTTCTCCTATCCTTTCCTAATTGAGCTGCTGTACAAAGGCAGACATTATGATAATATTAATAATAGTTACATGGATATTTGTAGGTACTGTGTAACCCTTCAGTCCATTTTCCCAGACAATGGTGACTACAAAAAGGCTTCAAAATAGAACATCACACAATATGAATGCCACTTTTTTCTATCTTACATTTTAAAAACATCATTGAAATCAGAAAGTTCATTTACAAAGGACTGGCAGTTGCAATCACAGCAATAATGTAGTGCTGAGAAAAAAAGGGTAATTGGTTTGGTAAAGATCGCTTTCCATTACACCATAAAGCACTACACAATAGGAAAGGTCGCCAATTAAGCAATCATGAATACCAAGTACTGAAGCTGATGAAAATAGGGCAGTGGTTTAAATAGATTTGCAAGCAATTTACCTTTTCACAATGTTGGCAATCTGATGCAATTTGCTTGCAATTTTGTCTGCTTTCAGTAGCACTCGAAGCTGACACTACACAGACCAAATGGCAAAGAGGCCTGCATAGAAAATGTAAAACTATCTTGGCTGCATCAGGGAACCAGAATGGTGGTTCATCAGGAAAATTACAACAATTAACATAAGTGCTGCAAAAATCAACACTTTAAATGTCACACTCACTAGTCTGTCCAAAGACTGTAAAAGTACCATCTCCATTGCTGGACTAACAGTAAATATGAAGCAATCACCAACAAGCCTTGAGGCTGATGGCTTTACAATTGATGTGACATTCTCTGAGTGATAAAATAGCCTTTCGTTTTACAAAAGTAAGTATTTTTCTTTTTCAGATTTAACCTGGATTATGTCAACGCAAAACTTATATTTAATTTTTTTTCAAGTTTTCCTCCAACAAAAAACTGTTTTGAACTTGAGAATGCTTTTTACTTGTTTTGATATTCTAAAAAACTTTATGTTCAGGGAATTGGATCCAAACTGATAAAATTCAAATATCGATTCATTCTTTCTCAATGTAAATCATAATCAAGATTTATATCAAAATGTGTTTGCTGCATGAGATGATGTATTTGTGATTAGGGCTTGGTTTATAGTTTAGGGAAGGGAGCCCCAAAAGGTAACTGTAGGTATTCCCTCAGGTTTTGGTGCAGAACACAGAATACCTTTACACATGTCTATCAATGTAAGGCCAACAAATGTGAAAGATGACTTTTGAAGTAATTGATATCACATGTAATGGCTCCCATGTTAAAGACAGATATAAATTTGTCAATTTGTAAGGGAGAATTGACTTATGGTGTGTATTTAATGATTTATTCTTTTTTAGCAGGTTGCAGCACCAAATAAAACAGCAGTTCTCTCTCTCTGAGATCACACAGGAGATAACAACTGTTTCTGTGACATCATATCCTGAAAAGAATGCATCTCGTTTGTCAGATTTTTGATTAGGAGACCCATTTATGGTCTGATTCAAAATATAGTCAGGTCAGTGGAAGTTCAGACATTTAGGACCTTGTCATTTTGAAAATTAGCAAGATTCAGAGAATCTGAGCATTTAAACTTTTTTTTTTTTTTTCCCCCGGAGCTTAACAAATGCTGATGTCTCAAATGTTGTTAGCTCCTGGAGTCATGTTTTTCACATCATGCATGCAGTCAGGAGTGGCTGATCCTATGAACTACCCTGGGCAATGCTGTTCCACTGACAGGACCATTACCATGCTGCATCCTGAGCTGCAGTAGATCCATTAACTGCATAGTTTATATTCATTTAAATGACTGGTCTTGAACAGTAACACTCACTTGATAAGGATTGGTAGAACCCAAAAACTGATAAGAAAGCATTTCACAGCATCTTCAGTGGTGTAACATCTCCAGTGAACAATGGTCACCAATCTTTTGTTGCCTCTATCAAAAGGAAGAGGAGTGACAGGTGCAGTTCTGAATGGCATTACACACTTGGTTAAATTAACACAAGTGCAAACATTAGGTAAGCAATGTGAGAGGTACCTGCTTTTCCTCTGATGTGTTTCAAATGTCCCACCAGACATCTGCTAGTTTTTTTACTACAATTTGACTAATATTTTGACCAAAAGAAAGTAGATTAAGTACTGCAGTTGGAAATGCATGCAAACCCATTGATTTCTACAGAAAAATAAGTAACAGATAAGGACAGCAGAATAAATATATATTTCAACTACTAAAGGGGTTCTGCTGCTATTCCAAATGCCTTTCAGCTGAATCTTCTTTTTACAGGCTTCCCTCAGTGCCAAGCCCTCACCAAGGCTGCAGATACTATTGTAGTTCTAAAGCAGTTTAATTTTAATCTATTTCTAATTTGAGGTGAGACTCCTCGAAATTCATTTTGGCTCCCAATCTTTTAATTTCACATTTGTTTTCCTTTTACAATATTCTTCTTTACTGGCTTAGTCCCATGAACACAATGTTACAGTAACTAGGCACATGGCAATCAATCTCAGCACTTTCCTTTTTGCACTATTCCCTATTTTTCATGTACCTCAGCATCCTAACTTCAAAAACTTTGTGAATGTTCAACACACCTCATTGCCATATCTGTTACACTAAGGGCAATAAAGTGTCACTTCCAGCTAAAGGAATGCTACTGGGAGGGAAATCCTAACTGTACTTAATATCTGAATATAAATAGCACCTTCATTACTCTTTCATCTGCTGCTTTACCATCCCTGGCTGGCTGGTACTTGTTCACATGAACATTATCATATTTATTTGTCTGTTTTTCTAATGCGCATCGCAGTTATCAGTTGGATTGTTCCTTTTGAATTACAGAGTGTTCTTTTTGCAAGTTTTGCAAAGCATCTGTTCTTTCTTTAACTACAAATTGAAAAGTTGAAACACAACCAACTTTAGCTGCATCTCAGTTATGCTTAGAAACTTCTTTTGATAACTGTTCTTATAGACACCATTTAATGTGAATGTTAACGTTATGTCATAATTTAAAGATCAGTGAGATTCCACTGGGGCAATATTGAAGCAACACATGAAACAAATACATGGAGTCCATTTTAAACTGACATAAGCTGAAGTATGAAGGCAATTCTCACATCTTTTACATCTCTCCATTCATAATTATCTATACTCTATCTGGTCTCTTCTAGGGCTCCCAGACAAACCAAGAAGGGGGAGACAAGAGAAGATCTGTACTACCAGTAAACTCAGGAATCAAGCTGAAGAGCTCCACACCAATTTTTTAGTGCAAAGCAGAAGAGATATTTCTTTTCTTTCCAGAGGATACAGGAGTGAGAGGTGATGACACATTTCTGCCCCACAGGAATGGCCAATTAGAAATTATGCAACTTTGAATTTTAAACTTTCAGTCGCTTAACTACATAATAAAAAAGATAATTCCTTTTATAATATTTTAAAATAATCCTTATGGACCAGTTGCTAGTCAGATAACAATCTAAAAATTCACTATTGAAATTAAAGGAATTCATCCTAATCGGAAATTATACTAATGAGAATTAATTACTCTGCCACTAATCAATCTATTACATATTTTAATACTTTGTTTTTTCATGTCTGAAAACATTTGGGAATGAAGAAAACCATGATCTTCAAATGAGGACTGAACTAGGTTTTTGAAATTGTAAACAGAAAAAGCCAAAGAAATCAATTTAACAAATATGAATTTATCACTTTGGCTTTAATCCTTGCTGTTGGGACACAGGGAGAAGTCAGTAATGAAAACACAATTTGTTTTCTTTGAATAGGGCTAGTTTCTTAATCAATGTTAAGCCTGTGGACCTTCTTTAATAGAGTCAAAAAAATATATCCTTCTGAGGATTTGCTTTTTTGTATTTAGGTGATGCCTCTGTATTAGGAGTGCTGCATAAAATAAAGAAACTTAGTACCCTTGATGAATATTTCTACTATTAATGGTAATAAGATCTCTCTATCTATACAAAATAAAGCATCACTAAAAACAAATTAACAAACCCCTGCAAATATAGTAAAAATTCTTGGAACCTCAAGCTAAAGGATGTCTATTGTTCCATCTAGGATCGAACTTTAAATATATGCATGTATATATGCACACACTACATGAGGTGCATTGTTTCCATACTTGTCCCAGTAAACAGATGTTGAAATATCAATAGCAGGGAACAGTTTTCATGAGATTTCTTCAATTCTTTGCAACATTTCATACTCAACCCCAAATACCCTTATTCAAAACATCATAATTTAAAAAAAATAAAAAAGACAGATTTGTCAGCTCAGCTCATTATTAATTTTCTTTCAGTCACCCCAAAGTGTTTGCTTTAGCAGAATGAAAAGTCTTCATATTTAGTGAGTGGATTAGGATTAGAAAAATATATAGACCTCAGCCTGACTGCTAGGACTGCTTTATGTCAGTTTCTAAGTTTTGTGGGAATAAAAAATTGCACAGATGGGACTATAACTGACCATAACCTGCTCTATTGTATTTCCAACAATCTCTAATTACAGCAACACACCAGAGGAAAAGATTTGAAAGGGCAGGTGATGGGATAGGAGAGAAACCTGTTTGACTTAAACAGCACAGGATCCCTCACCATCAGGGCTGATGTACATCAGCCTGACAGCTAATTAGGGTAGACATGAATTTTTCCAATGTAACAGATGTTCGCTAATCAGGCCAGATTTGGAGCCCTTGCGCCAGCAACATTTCATGCACAATTTAACTATCTAAAAGGAATAAACTACTTAATGCATTGTACTGGAGGCACAGCTGTTTCACAATCAGAAAATTTGCTGTCAAAGATGTTCTCTTTAAAACTGACATGTTTTTATATAACTCTGATGGGGTGTTTATAATGTATTAATAGTTGTCAGTAAGAGCTGCTGTCATCATCAAGAAGTAAAATATTTCTGAAGGTATATTAAAATGAACAGACTCCTTTCTCTTTCCAAAATCTATTTAGATAATTTACTTTGAATGTGGCCTGTTTAATTCTAAATGTACTTTAAACAAAAGGCTTAACATGTATGTTTCAAGTTACATCAATAACAAAACAAGTTACATCAATAACAAAATATACAAGTTTACCTTTTGACTAGGGAGTAAAGCTGAAATATCTTTTAGCTTTAGTACAAATCTATTTTATTTGCAAGAAAATAATAAATATAAAATATGCTGTGCTACAATGATGGGAATGGTCTCCCTTCTCCATTAGAAATAAATCACATGATGGAAAAGTCAGATGTAAAGTATCCGCAGGTTATAGGGATTCACAGAGACCATAAGGTAGGAGACCAAGTGTAGGAGCATCTGTGGATGGCAGGGAGATGGAACTCTGTAGACCTGAGATATTCTAGAAACATGTGGTTTTATTACAAGGGTCATGGGTAAAGAGGGCCTGCCTTCAGCCACCAGCCTCGGCTGAAGCGAAGCCCCAAAGAGAAAGAGAGAGAGAGGGTATGAGGTAAGGGAGGTAAAAAAGTTGAGAGGTAAGAGGGGTAAGAGAGAGGTAAGAGCAAGAGAGAGGTCAGAATAAGAGTGGTAAGAGCAAGAGCAAGAGAGAGAGAGGAATAAGAGTGTGAGCACCTTATTACAACACAATATATCTCCTTTCGTGTTGAATATTCTAATTTCCAGTGACCAACCGGCGCAAGATACAAAACCTACAAACTTTACATGCAGCCTATGAGAACTACTATATTACTATATTATCCTATACTCTAAACTCTAAAGACTACTTTTCTTATTTACTTTTTCCCTGATGCCTTGGCAGGGTGGAGAGACATTCTTGGGTCCTTTTGTTTTCTGTCCTTCAACCTAACTCCAGCCAATCACTGTCTTCTTGCCTGCCATGATCACATCTCAAAGCTGGTTTTCATTTCTATTTCACTCACAGGTTTTACATCTCCAGTATTTCTTACCAGGCAATCAGATTCACAAGCTCTTCCTGTCCCATGTTTCCCAACAACCAAGGAAAGGGTACATGAGATTTTTATTCTTGCATGCAAATTTCACAGACTGGATCTGGAGGTAAATGAGAGGTTCTAAGTCAATTTGCTGAAAGCTAAGGGTCTTGCATTTTGTGTCTAAATTTAAGATATAATACCATCATCTGACTAACATAGTTTCCTTTTAACAGCCTGGTCTTTGCAGTTTTTTGACAGTTTTTTAACCATGAGAAAAATCAAGTGATGCAACATTTTATAGACTCTAGAAAAGTTTTGACAAATGTTGCATAATATGCAAATTCTAACAGTATGAGGTAGAGCACAGAACTGGAAAGTATCTGCTGACCTTGTGATAATGGCATCTAAACACTGCACAAATGCAGCTCCAGTGAAGTCAGTTGGGTTTGAAGGTCATAAGATACCAAAGCTAACAAGCCTGACCTGTGGTTATATATGTGTAAAACCCAGAACTGCTGTCATTTAACTCCTCATAAAGGACAAAGTCTGAAGCCTGTTCTTGTGAGTCTGGGCTCTACTTGCAACCTAACCTTTAATAAGTAGTACAGACTACATGGAGTTAGAATGCAAGTGAAGAACAAGCAACAAAGTCTGGTTCTTTAGAGAGAAGACTGAGGCAAAGGACCATCCTTTCCTGGGTCCTTAAGTCCAAAGTTTGAATGATGCCTTTTTTACCATCCTTGCTCTGGAAATCTGGCTGCATTTTGGGGGAATCAGAAATTTGGTGAAAGAATTTGGTCTATTTGGCCAAATTCTTTCTTAAAAAAAAAAAAATTAAAACAAACAAACAAACAAACAAACCTATTGTGAATTTTAGAAAGAAAGTTGCTGGAAAAAGAGATGTTAAGAGCTTCTAAGACTCAAAGAGAAAAGCAACCTTAAATAATCAGCATATATTGATTGTGCCAAAATACTGTTGATAAGGACTTCCATTGAAGAGAAAATGTCCAAAGAGTCAAGCACAATTTTAAGAGTTTTCACAAACATAAACAGAGACAGAAATTAACATGAATACAAAATTAGTAACTCCAGATGATGATGATTCAATAAGACCATTGCTAATAATTTTTAAAGAGAAATGTTTCTATATAAAATAAAGGAAATCCTTTTACAAATAATAATAACAATAAATAGAATTAAATAAATTACATGTGAAATTCTGAAACTTTTAAACCATCTAAAAGACACTACATATTCTTTGCTGAAATGAGAATTTTCTTTTCAATAAAGACCTGATAGTTTTGGGGTTTAATGTCATCTGCAGAATAAAGTACCAAAATGATGCAGAGCAGAAGAGTTGTCTGAACAAATAAAAACTAACATAAGTAAAATAATGACCAAGAGTGAGAAATGTAATGAAAATTATCAGCTATGTAAAGGATGCGAAGCCTTTGACTTTGGTTTATTGAGAGCACCTTATCCTAGGTTTACTGTATCTCCTTTTGAAAAAAGAGAAGATTAAAAAAAGCGCTAAGATTTTAATCCTACATATATATGTTTAACTCTATTCACTTAAGGAATCTCCTCAACTGCAGGCTAACACACATAGGTTTATTGGATGAAGCTGTTTGCAGTGGGACATAAAGAATGCAGCCAACCTATGTGGATTCATAGCTGTATCTCATAACCTTTGAGTTTAAAAATGTATTGGTATAATCCTGAAGAAGAGGATTTGGTGGGCTGGAAAGAAATTGCAAGGAAAAGGCAGTACATTGCGCTGATGAGAGGTATTGTGGGAGGTTTATCCATGGAGAGAGAATAGTTTTGTCTTTCTTAACATCTTCAGTAATAATCTGAAAAAAGTAATGATCTTAATGAATTCACTATCATAATGAGCTAACAATGGTAATTTAGGAGGAGCTGAAAGTACCAGTAAGAACAAAGACAAATAATACAAAGGCACCCTGAGAGATTAAAAGCATAGGCAAAAATACTGTAACAAAATGAGGTTTGGACTGGAGAGACACAATTCCCAATGCATTTGTTGAAAAACAATCCGAAGCATGAATATTCAATGACAGAGTCAGACACTAATTGGCAATGCAAAATGGCTGGAGAGAAAAAAAAAACCCAAAAATACCCCAACAGCATATTTTGTGCTGCCCATGCATCAGCTTCAGAGCATAGGAAGTCAGGAGTCAGCCTTCTCTACGTTGCTGATGAACATAAGACAGGAATTACCACCCCAGCCCAGGCCTGCCAGCCAGTGCAGTATCCTACACCTGAGTATGAATAGTAACATCCCTTTCAAGAAATATTTGGCCTTTATCACAACAATAATAGGAACATTATGGATTCTCTTTTCTAGCTGCAGGCAGTCAGGGGAGGTGGCTCTTATTCTTCCCTTTACTCATTAGAAACTTCTGAGCACTTCAAAAACAACAATAGCAACAAAAACCACACACAGACACACACAAACAAACAAGCAAACAAAAACAACCCCCAAGTTGTTCTAAGTTGTTCTAGAACTTAGAGATAGACAACCAGCTGAGGCCTTATAATGTTATAGGCACTCTGTTACCAGAAAAATATTCATGAGATGGTTGAGTAAGAACTATAGGGCAACAACAAAATCATCTGAACACAGAGAAGACTATGTTACAGGGACAAAAACACAGGATATTTTATTAATATTTTATGGTAACATCCACTCCTCAGAAGCACCGTTTTTGCTGTTCATTTTTGCCAGCCTCAGATATATCCTCTTTCACTGAAGCCATGAATGGGACTGTGGAACCTGTGGGAATCCATTTCAGGATGTGAAATTATGAACACTCTTGTATTCCTTCCAGTGCTCAGGATAAGACCAAAATACATCTAACTCTTCTTTCTATCTTCACCCCAGCAAATTCACCACTGGAATAGCAGATTAAAAGAAGGAGTGAATCCTTGAACCACATTTAAACAGATTAGACAAAACCCTAGAATATCACTGTATTTTGAGAACTGGCGTCATACTGATCAATAGCATCTAATTGTTACTTAGGTTCCCCCATCTGTTTGTAGCCATCTGTTGTTTCTCATCTTATATTTAGGGTGCCTACTGCCTGGGTACAGAGACACCCAAGTTTGTCTCACAGCCACTACAAAAGTGCTGAGGAGTATGTGGGGACAGAGACAACTTAGGAGCCAGAAAAGGTCTGGAAAAGTGAAAGCTGTTTGCTCCTCTCAGTAGTCATGTGCTATACTGCTTTTCTAACCACACTGGTGTGCCTCTGTGAAGAGAGTGGCAATTTTTCCATGTCCAGCCTCTAAGATATTCCTCTGTAAATAGAACATATAGGATAAGGGCTAATTAAAGAAATTTTTATGTGCAGCTCTGTTAAATCTTGAGGCCTGTTACAGCTCACCTTGTCAAACTGTAGTTTAGGAATTGTAGCTTTTTGCAAAGGATATCTAAGAGTCTAGAATGGCAATGAACACACAGGAGAGCTCATATGCCTGCTCAATGACTGCACAGACTTTAGCTAAAATTATTACTGTGAATACAAACATGCATATGGTTAACACAAACTGTAATAAACTGCAATAGGGAATCTACATTCTGCCATTTCTTTGTAGAATCTGTACAGACTTGGAATCCCAAAATAAAACCATTTGAACCCTAACCTATCAATTTCATAATAAAATAAAATTGTAAAAAAATAGCTCCAGAAAAGACTTAAAAGGACTATGCAGCAAAATTATCTCACTGCTCAAAACAAACACAGCTCTGCTGGCAAAACCCAAAAATCTGGCAAACTATGCAAGACCTCAAACCTTCTGTGGTCCTTTATCAAGCCAATGTTGCACAACTCTGATCAGAGTTTAGGTAATTTTCTGTCTGTCTCTTCCTAGTAATTGATGGAATTTCTGATAACAAGTAAATATTTACAAATAACAAAAACCCCCAAATATTGTAAAAGAGGTTTCTGAACAGCATGGGAAATGTGAGTTAGGATTCTCCTACAGGGCAATGTTCTTTCTTCCACAAAAGGAATCAGCCTCATGTACAGAGCAATAGAACCAGCTTAGGGTCACACCTCAACTATTGTTAAACAAGGCTCCAAACTTAGATGTCAACCTTACCAGCACAAATGCCAATTAGGCCACAATTAGAAGTACCAAAAGCATTATATATAAAGCTGAGTTCTGGAAAAGTGAAAGCTCTTTGCTTCTCTCAGTGTGAATATATGGCAGGGCCATACTCCTGTGCTGTACTGCTTGCCTAACCACACTGGTGTGCTCGTGTGGAGAAAGTGGCAATTTTTCTACAACCACATAAAAAAGACAGTCATCCACACACAAAAGAGAGTTTTTTACATAGAAAATATGCCCGTGTTTGTTTGGAAATGACTCATAAAAACTTGGCTATAAAAATTCAGAAAATAGTCCCAGTTTTGTAAGCCACACACTAGTGGCAGAGATTTCCACACCTCAGTGAAAATATTTTTGCAATAACTAAAATAGAAAAAGCTTAAAATACAAAAATTCAACAACATTACAGTTGTAACTTAACATTTTAAAAAATATTTGACCTTGGTTTGGGGAATCTAGTCTGCTGCATTAAAAGCAATTGTTCTTGAAAAGTTCTTGAAATCCATCAGCATGTAACCAAGGGACAATGTTGGATTCTATGCCCATTCAGATGTCTCAGTCTTTAGCTCTGATCTTGTAGGGTCTCTGTGAAATTTGGAACACCTGAGTATGTTTTTATATATAAGAATGTGTAGAGGACAGCAGTCAATATATGACTGAGAACATCATGTTAATATTACCAGTGTAAGGCAAGATCAAGTAAAATACCAACAGGAAGCTACTGACCAACAACCATTTTCAAGCCAAAAAGTCTATGGTATGTCCCAAGCTTTCTTTTTCCAATTTGTTTCTTACTGAATGCTTGGAGTGACACACTTGCTTCAAACATTGACCAAGTATATTCAGGGTTTTTTTCCCACTGGGCATTTCAAACCCTGCATTTTAACGTAGTACAAAAAACATTGTCCAGTGAATATTCTGGTTCAAAATTTTTTGATAAAAAGCATTAGATATAAATACTTCCAGCATAGAAAATGTAAGACTAGACTATGTTTTAGACTCTAATGCTTCATGTCAAAACTCAATGCAGTGCTATCTCCTCACTCCTCCTGAACTGCCCCCAATACAGCAGAGAATGAGTTTGCAGATGTTTGATTTTTTTTCTGTGTTAAAATATGCAGCTACTCAACTCTCTGCCTAATGACACCTTATTTTAAGATCAAACTAGTAAAAATATGAGGCACAGAAATGGCAGCTAAGTATATCCAGCTTGGGAGAGAGCTCTGTGGTTAATGTGCTCTGACAGCCTTTGCAAGCCAATAGACTTCAGTGGAACATGGCTGCAGATCAAGTGTAATCATTTCAGCCCCTTTTCGATTTATGGACTGGGTGAGTAGATAGCTTATTCTAACATTTGGCTTTTTGGGAGCCAAAAATCTTGTATAAATTAATGGCATGTATAAGTACATACTGATGCACTGTAACTATGCAAAACAGGAGGCATTCCAGTCTGTTCTTGCAGCAAAAGCTCTGCTAAGCTGCTACTCAGCGCAGTAGTGCTTTATTTGCATCCCTGCAAGCTACTCATTGTGTTGCTACTTTTTTATACTTTTCCTAGCTACTTCTGTTCATGAAAGGTTTTTTTATCTTGTCAACATGAGTAAATCTCTTTTTACACCATGCACCTCATTTAAAATTTTGGCACAAGAAAGAAAACAGACTGAATTAAGTAATTTTAATCAATTATTTGTTATATATCTTGCTTAATCAGCAGGGATTTTATCAACAGGAAGGTGCAATGCCTGGATATGATCAGTGATAGACTATGAGTCAAACACTTATATCAGTCACTGTGCCTCTCCACCAACTCAGACAAACAACTTTACCTCCAGCTGCTCTTCTCCCTCTGCCATCTTTTTACCTTTTTGGTCCTCCACTGCACTCAGAGTTAGACATCTGAATTAAGCAGCTTGCCAAAACCGGCTTGGACTACTACAGCTGTACTGTATCTTTGATGTATTTATCTTACACTGTTCATCATCATCATCATTGTAATCATTATTATTACTATTAATAATTATTTACAGATACAACATGGAGTAAATGAGCAGTCCTTTCCTGTGACTGAATTTATTGGGAGGAGGAGATGTAAAAAGGCAACATGAATCGGAAGCTGCAGTCTGCCTGGATGGTTCCACTTGGTCTACTCAACAGTAGACGAACTCATGGATCACCACTATTTTTGTAGGTGGGTTATTTGACTTATCCACTTTTGGATACTTCATGCCTCAAAAAGACTGCATGCATCTTCAAACCCTGCTGAGATCTGGTCTCAGCTAAACTGCCTTCTCTGAGACATTACTCTCAGTTCTAGAACTTCAACTCTTCTGGAAACTGTGCTTATTGTAGAGCATCAAACCCTCTGTGTTACTTATATCCACTTTTTATTGGCCCTTTACATTTCCAAGTAGCTGAAAATAGATTTAATTGAAAAAAAAAAATTAGGCAACTATTCTTACGTTTTCATACTGAGTCAAAAGACCAGGATGTGCCAATTCGATACACAGATGACCAGCAGAGAAAACTATGAAAATCTTGCTATTTTTTCAAATGAACAGAATATTACTGTCAAGTGTAGGGAAAATAGGTTTTCCTGTCTGGTCTGACAGCTGCTGTACCAGAAGTTCTGGGTCATGACTAGATCTGGTCTAAACAATATTAAGGATGTGTATGGTAGATGAAAGATCCCACCTTCTTTACATATGGCTGCCTCTACTACCTCAAGTAGCAAAAGCCAGCAGAAGTTCATAAAAAACATCTTCTTTGTGCAGAAGCACTCTGTATACAGAGAAAAAAAACATAGCCTACATGTCCTTTGGTTTTAGCTATCTTTTTGCCTTTTTTTAAATGAAAGACAATACATAATTTTTTGATTTTCCAAAATCACAGAACTCATCACAATCATTTATTTTGTAAAAAATGACAAAATCTCTTTTTATATATATATCTTTTCTATATATATACATATATATATAAATATATATATAATGTTGTTTATAACATCTTGTTATTAAAATCTCTTCTTTCTATAGAAAGTTACAATGTTTTAACTTTTTTCTCAATAGACAGACTTGGCTCTGTGAATCTCTTTTGTCTCTCTCAAGCAAACTTTCCACACTTTTAACCTTTCTCATCTGTTCTGCAAGTCCTCTGCTAGTTTTATCATCATTTGTTTACAGTGCAAACTTATGTTCAGCTGACTGTCTGCTCTGAGGTCCAATTAGCTACAATTGCTTCTCAAGAAAGAATTCCTGTGTGTATACAAACCACCCCTTTGAGTGGGATATGCCTGAAAAGGGTTTGCATGAGAAGCTTTCTGCAATGGCCAGAGATAACCACAGTTCTCAGGAAGTTCCTTCACCATTGCATTAAAAGACACTGTGGCACTTCATTCATCACACCCAAAGTGCAAATGTGTATATTTCAACTCTGGGTGTGTAAAAAAAATCCTTATTTGCTTTTATGAATAATATTTTTAGCAGTTTCTAGCATGAGCAATGGCATATTGAGTGAAAATTCTTTTACAGAATTTGGAGGATGAAATAATGACAAAGACAAAGAACCTAAGAGAAAACACCACTTCTTCCAAATGATGGCTTTTTCCAACCCATTTGATCTCTCAGTGTCCATCTAGGGGGAGGAAATAAAAATATAATTCTCTCAGAATCATTTTAATATGTGAAATTATTATTAACAAGGGCACAAACAAAACATTATGAGACTGTAGATCTAGTCTTCTGTATTTTCCAAAATTGCTTTCTACTTTTAACTTTGACAACAAATCTCTAACCAATCGAGAATATTTGGTAAAACAATAGCAACAAATTGCTGCAGTCACATGATGAATTTTCAGCTGCCAAGTCTCACCCGAGAGAGAATTTTCATAGCTAAACTGCATAATCCTCAGAAAAATAAGCATTTGTAATAGAATTACAGGCAGACTTTCAACTGCAGTATTTGGAATAGTGATATTTAACAAAATAGTGGTTATGGTTTTATTTTATTCTTTTTTAGAGTTTGCATATGTAATAATTTTAAATAAAACTCACAAGAGACCTCAGGTACCTAGAAGAATAGATTAAGGAAAATAACCAAGATAAATCAGAACATAGGTAACACAAAATACATTTAAGTTGCTCTATATTTAGGAAACTCAGCACTGGAAAGTAATTGCTAAAGCACAGAATTAAGTCAGTATAGAAAATTAAAAATATAACATTTACTAAATGCAATAAATTTAGTTAAATTCAGGTCATCTTTATAAATCCAATGGTTTCATGTGGTCAAAAAACAGTCCAATTTTTTTTCACAGTACAAAAGTACTGACAAAACTATATACTTTTAATGCTAGGTAGTGGTAGCATGCATTAGATGATAAATAAAAATATTGCCTGGATGAACACAAAATAAGTTAAACTTTTTACAAAGCAATTGCGCTATCAGAAGTTCAGAAAAAAAAAAAAAAACAACCAACAACCTAGCATCAGAATAAGTAGAATGAAAATCAGAATATAGACATATACTCAAAATAGGAACATTTTCTTCTGTCTAAATATAGATTGTACTTTGCTTTTCATATACAGAAGAATTAAATGGATAGTCAAAAGTAGTGCTTGAGATAATACCTACAGTAAGAATGACTATGTCTTTTAGGATTTTCCCCCTTTGAATTTAACAATGCAAATTTAACAATGGATTCTGCCCAATGATTGCAAATTTCAGCAGTGACATTCTTGATGGAATAGCCTGATTAGAAAATAATTGTACTTCTTTTCAGCTACTGTTACCTCACCCACACTTTTCATTTCCTATAAGGTGCAGTGGCAAAACCGCATCTTTCAACTCTCCCTCTTTTATCTGATGTAGTGGATGACAGGTAATCTAGCTGAAAGTTCCTACAATTGCACCACCAGAAAAACACTGGCTGATGAAATCTGAGCAGTTATCACACTAACCATCACCTGTCAAGCCTCCTGCTTCAATTTAAGGGTGCATCAATTTTCTGAAGAGGAAATCAAGGGCAAAGAATAAAAGCGCTACAGATAAACACTGACAAAGGCCCTTTCTGGTTTTTTTTTTATTTATGATGGGATGTACTATCATAGGTTGCTCTGTGAGGTTTTATCAACTGTCCTGATACATCCCAGATAGCTTGGAATTCTTTGGCCATTGATGAAGTGCTATACTTGCACTTACTGAAAGGGCAGAAGATTTCTAACTGAAAATTACTTTCACTAAATACCACAAAGATATTGAAGTCAGAAAGAGCAAGGAGATGGAACAAATGACAGCTGCACATAACAATGAACTTCTCTGTTCTCTGAGTGGGTAGAAAAGGCTGATTAGAGTTAGAACATGAAACAATGTTTTCTTAAAGCCAGGGAGCATATTGTGTAAAGTGTCAAGCTACAAAGAATTTATATGTCCTTTTGTAGTGAAATGTGAACACACTTACCGCCGACTTTGCCGTGGACTCACCCAGTTCTCCAGAATAAAGTGCAATGGGACCTTCTTACAGGTGGTGGAAAATTACAAATTTCTCAGGGATGGGGAAAAGATGCCTCAATATCAAAGTGAGTCAGATTCAGGTTGCGAGCAAGTGCATCCAGCATTGCTGACTTCCATGGAATGGTAACAACCAGTCAGCAGGCAGCCTGACTTGTAGGTATGAATGATGCTGGTATTTTCAAATGTTCTTCCTCTTGTTTGCAAAATCAGCAGCGAGAGAGGCTCTGAGTTCCAATGTGACCCTTTGGTGGCTATCCTGAAGGGGATGAAACAAGCAACATAAAGAGAAGTAACAGCAAGAAAAACATTCTCATACAGATTCACATCTGGCAATGAATATATCACAAGACTCTGATTTTGCCCCACTGTTTCCAGATTCCTTACCAATTATCAGAAGAGGATCAATATATCTCAATAAAGCCCATGGGTGTCTTACTGATGACTTCCACAAGTGCAATTGAACATGAAATAGCAGATACATGCAACCTCTGCTTCAGTCAAGCATTGGCCATAGTAGACTACTGTGGGTACAGGAAAAGCACAAGACCTATAAGTTCATGGAGGACTCTTTAACTCAGAGTGACCATTGTGTTTTTCCCTTTTTTTGTTACTTCTTTATTAATTTGTTGATATATCAGCCCACAGTGAAGACAAGAGATGTGGATAAATGCTACATGCAGTCAGACATGCAAAAGCTAGCTGCTTTTCTCAGTAGACAACATGCCAAGTTTGGGATTCAACAAGATATAATGGAGATAGATCAGTTCAGCAAAGTTCACAGTTCTTACTGGATAATATTCTTACATTCATGTCAGGCCCCAAGACAAGGCCCTTGATGCTGACAACCTTGTCAGGTGGCAAATTGCAAATTCTGCCAGTGTTGCTCCTGTCAGGAGTATTTTCAGCAGAGCAATCTTCAATAGAAAAGTGACAGTGTCATCTGTAAAACCTGCAAATACCCACTAACTACAGAGCAACACATTAGAAAAAACTTGTGCTTTATTAGTCTGAATTCATCAAGCAATTTACACAAATCTTTCTCAACAACTGCATCAATTGCAGACTGTTTTAGATGACAACTCAGTAAAATAATCACAAAGAATTAGTGTTGCTTCTTGACTGGATGACAACATTTCTAAACAGAATAACAGTAATTCCACCAAAAGGATTTCTCTCTTGGGTTTCTCTTGCAATTCTTTGAACTTCAGCTCTCAAAGTTAAATGATTTCTCAAGAAAACAAGCTTTCCCAGCAGAAAGTAATTTTTACTTCTCATATTTGTGGAGAAAATTTGAAAACATTATTGGACTGCCAACTACAAACTTCTAAACCAGAAAGCAAGTTCAAAGTACCTAAGCTCTTTCATATTTTTTAACTTTATCAATGTTTTGAAGGACTGACTTATGAGTTTGAGTATCTGAATCTAGAAATCAACAAAATTATAAACAAGAACAACCAGTGTAGGGTTAGACTAGTTGAGGGTTACATTAGATAAGGGTTCCAGGTGAGTATTTAATCAAGTTGAAATGTATGACATCTTCTGGGTTCACCAGTTCTTTCTCTAAATTCTAGAGATAATTTTAAAAATCCCAGAGGGAAAAGAATTTAGAAAAATATGAATATGATATCAGGTTCATCTTCATATTCTTTTCCTATTCAACCACCTTCATTTAACAAATACTATCTGTTCTACTTTTGCAAATATGCATCCGGCTGATTTCCATGGTTCATCTTAAATGATACTAAAAATTAATTACTTACATTCAAATACCTCCATGTTTTGAAAAGTTATACTCTTGATCCACTTACGTAATACATTTACCACCTCCTTTCTAATTCTAACAATTCATTTTACTTTTTTACTGAGTAAACAAAATAGTAGATTCTAATATAGCCTTAAGAACACCCAGCTAGTTCAGGCGGCTCTATGCTATATCTAAGTCTGCCCCATGGAAATCTTGTTAAAAAAAAAAAAAAAAAAATATATATATATATATATATATATATATATATATATATAAACAAAAACCCAGCAAACTTTCCAGTGATATGGCTGAACGCCCACATCCAGGGGCCTCCATCTTGAGGGGGACAGAGGTGATAAGATGTGAGAGTAGACTGAGAGAATGTCCCTGGCATGGGTCATGTGGAAGGGATCAGAAGAGAGGGGCTAAAACAAGTGAATATAGGAACTACTGCTACATTATAGTCACTCTAGCCATGTGACTGTTTAAATTAATAGGTTAAAAGTATGGCACATTGCCCAAATTTTCCTAGTAAAAAGTAGATTTTTGTATGCTAGGGCTTGTTCCAGTCCTACAGTTCTAGGATTATTTTAGAC
Source organism: Zosterops lateralis (assembly GCF_965231275.1). Classification (NCBI taxonomy): domain Eukaryota; kingdom Metazoa; phylum Chordata; class Aves; order Passeriformes; family Zosteropidae; genus Zosterops; species Zosterops lateralis. The sequence continues at coordinate 32,500,651 of NC_139762.1, read as the reverse complement.
ATCTGAAAATTTAGTGAAATGATTACAAGCCTCCCATATTTCAAGAACTCATATTTGACCAGCAGCAAGGATCCACATTTGGGAAATCATGAGAACACATACTTAAATTCATCATAAATGCAAAATTGTGAGCAAATATTTGCTGAACAGAAGTGGTTTTCTGAGAACTCATGTCATCCTAAATTCAATTTACAGTTCCTGTGTTTAAACAGTGCTACTATCTTGCTGAGAAAATGAAGATTTCAGACTTTGCTGACCAGTCACAACACCAGAATCTATAGACAGGGCCTGTGACTTTCCATTGCAAAATTTTTGAGTGTGGTTTGTTCTGTTTTACTGTATCGTAAGATAACAATTATTTACTGAAATCCTTTACTGAAATCTGAACTAGGTTTGGATCCCAAAGTCATAGAAACCCCAAAGCTGGTAGAACCAGAGTCCTGTTTTTAATCCATCTGTATTAGTATGGTGTTTTTCCCTGAAGAACTTCAAGAATGTGCAGAAAAGATTCATACTATAAAAGCAATATTTTTAGAAAAACATCAATGAACATCATGTCTCAGACATAATGAAACCCAGCAAACCCCAAATATAACAAAAATGAACAAATAATAGTTCTTGATTTTATTGAACATTTGATGTAGTATTTACAGTACAATATTTTACAATATTTAATCAGAGGTTTCACTAAGAAACTTGCCCAAGTAAATACTATTGGTAAAATTGGTTTATTATTAACCACTGTGCATTATTAAGTAATTTTAAGGAGAAAAGAAGAGAGTTTTTTAAGAAAGCTCCAATGGCTTAACCTCAATGACAACATCTAAAATTATTTTGCTTTCCTATTTGGCATCTATGAACAGGCATACATTCAGCGTGTATGAAAAATGTCAGCTCTATCTTCTGCTAGCTGTGGGGATTATGGCTAAAGCATTAGTGGGGAAAGAGGAAGGGGAAGGGGAAACTCTGTGATTTTTCTTGCTCAAACCCTGACCAAACTCCTTCTTTTACAATATGCAAGGTTGCCTCTACACCTGTTATACTGTGTAGAACAACCTAAATCTGATGTAACTGCAGTGCAGTAGACAGGGTACACATTCCATTAATCCTGCAGAAGTGTTTTATTGGAAAAATGTGAACTATTAGGGAGCAAATTCAGTGAGATCCATGTGCCATATATGGCCCAAGAACACAGCAGTCATATCCAAATGTATTTGCAAAGGACAGAAAGAAAAATTTCCAGATGGAGGAGTGCAAATTTAGTCTCTTAAACCTCTGGCCAAGGTCGCTGAGGTGCTGGACCTTTTGTAGCAGGGTCCATATTCTTATCTGCAAATTTAGGCACCTACATGCAGGAGTGTCTTGCAGCATAGTGTATAACATACTTGGGAGTAGTTTCAGTAGGTCAGTTTGCTTTAAACAAGTATCACCACATTTTATTATTTTTAAAAACAGTGCTGTGCTATTTCTGGTCTGTTGAAGCAGGTTGAGGAAAATCACCCACAAAGCAAAAGGAACATGGTAAAATGTTCCTGCAGTGTGTTGCCTTAATACATTTAAATGATTTAATGACAAATAGGGGATTACAGGGAAACACAATGCACGCTGGAGGTAGCAAAGGACACCCGCTGTCTGTACTGTGAAATTCAAAATGGATTCCAGGAAGGGAGCACAATGCCAGGCTGCTGTAACTATTGCTCCTACTTCCTATACTATTATTACTGCTCACCAGTCTTGAAGCCTGAATGACAGTGGTCTGAGCCCTTTCAAACCACAGCTAGAGGGTCAATTTTTGTAATGAGAAAATGGAAGTGGTGGTGCAGTGGATCGGTGAACCTTACAGTTTCTTCTATGATAAAGTAGCAGAGCTCAATCAAATTATGGTGTAGGAACACAGTGACAACACCACCATGAAACACACAACAGATGAACTAACAAAAGCACTTAAATCTGTGTAAACCCAGTGTGATATCAAAGCTAAGTTTGCTCCTACTTTCACACTGCAGAATCGCTGTAACCCTTCACCAGCTCAGCAGAAATCTGTAGACCACAGGAAAATCGCGCTGCCTACAAAGGCACTCTTCTGTCCTGGGTGCTCAGATACCAGTCACACAGTATATAAAATCTCTGGTTGGAAAGTCTTATTGAATAAGCTATTCCAGAGAATTAAAATGCTTCATGTACACAAAACCCTGCTTTGATTAATACTTTAGCTCCACTTGTTCTAAAGTAAGACTTTAGAACTTACTGCAGGTGAGCAAGCCAGCATGAATAACCTCGGGTTTTAAAATACTGTCAATAGATCTGCAATTACAGTACTCCAAGGCCACAGTGTCTTTGTATTTGTGCATAAAGCTTGGCAAAGGAACAAAAATTAACAGCTGTAAGCTACAACTATTTTACCCTTGAAGTCTTGCACAGTAGTTTAATGAGTTCGAAGTACCTCTGTATCCTATTCACCACATCTCCCCACTCTCATATACAGTAATATTAAGAGTAATGCCTAGCAACAATATTCACATATTCATCAGCTTCACGTTTTTACTTTAATTTGTGTCCCTTTAACAGCCTAAGTGACTCTAATGAAAGGGAGAAAACCTTAGCACAATAAATCTGTGAAAGAAATTACAGATACAAACAAAAAATCTGAGGAATAAAGCAACTTGAATGTCAGTAAAAGAGTGAGAAATTGTCTGGTACTTTGAAATACTAGCTGATCAACAGAAAATGTGCATTATTTGCCCAAGTACACCAGATAACAAGAACTACTTTAAAAAAAGCTCGATTTTCTTAAATTGCACTTTTTCTAGTGAGAATGATGGAGAAACATCAAGTAGTATATGCAGGACACTTTCATCAAAAGACCTACAGAAGAAATAAAAATGCTGGATTAACTGGAGAAGTTAGATAACCATTAACCAAATCTGATAGATGTATCTTTTTATAAATTTTGAAAAGAGTGAACTAATTTTTTAAGATATAAAACCTGAAAATGAGGTTTACCCAGAAAGATTTTCTAACACACTGACAAGCAGCCAATGTGATGGGCAAACTTTTTTTGTGCAGTTTCTGCTAACCAGTCCATACTTTAAAGAATGGTTTTGACTCTTCATGTAATTTACTTACACTCAAGAGCATGTTGTACTATGCCAGGCAGTAAGGGTGAAAAGAAATACGAGCCCTATTCTCTGATGCATATTTTCCTATGTTGGGGACCATCCTTGGCAGTCCCAACTGTCATAGGAAGTCCTACCTGCTTCTGCAGCTCAGCTTTGAACAATACAAGAGTAAATACAAGCACAGCTTCTAAAATATGAAAGGGGCACTATTTCCTTAGCTCACAGCCTACTATAAAATCATCTAATTCTGTATATATAGACAATTTTTACCCAACTATTTCTAAAATGTTTCAATAAGTAATGCAAAATATAATACGAAGCAAACATTAATTTACAGTTGTAATATGTTCTGTATTCTACTGAAATCAAAATAGTATAAGGAATTTTGATATTAAGCAACTTAAAATTACCAATCACTTTTGGAGATCTCACTTAAGCTCATGACAATTTTTTTAGAACACAGTTAGAACCTTAGTTTCTGGCACAAGACTGGTGAAGATTTCAGTGGGAGATCTTCATGGTCTTTATCAGAACCTCCAGCTCTTAGGCAAGAGTTCATTTGCTGACTTCACTTTCTCTGTTTTTGTAAACCAACTTCCCCTCTCCCTAAATGTGCTTTCTTTACGACAGAAGTGGTTTTATTTGCTCTTCCAACAATACATGGAATCTTTAGGAAGCTTGGGGTGGGATATTTATGCTGATTTTTTTTTTAGTTATCCTGATTGGCTGAACAGCTGAGTCATGACACCATCTCCATTCCCTTGACTTCTGAGGTTTGTCATTGTTCCCTTGGCACTCCCACACTCCAGCAGGCCTAGCTTTGATGCAGATTTAGGAGTTCACTTAAATGCATATTAACAACTGAAAGCCTGTTTTCATGTGAAGTTCTATGAAAACTTCAATACTTACTATTTATGAAGCATTTAAAGTGATGTTAATACTGGGGATCACCAGTTTCAACAGTAATTAGTATGTGTTTTCTGCTGGCATGAAAATTATAGTAACTGCTAAGAGGCACACACTGGAACAACATATCAGATACAATATTTGCACTCTCTGAGTTGCTTTTAAAATATGGATAGTGTTTTAGAAGTCATTTAGTTTCCCAGTCACATATCTTGAACAAGAATTCTTCATACAGACCTTTAGGGAAAGCTGACAAGCTGAAGTCTGAGGGCCTACAGTCACTTCCAACCAGCCCCATGATTTGATTCTTCTCACACATCATAGCCAGGTCTTGGTTATATTCCTGCTTCACTGGGCTGACCACAACAAAAAAGCTTCCCCAGGACAAATTTTGTTTTCAAAAGATATTAAATCAATTTTTTCTTCTGAATATTCAGCACTCCCACTGAAATCAATGACAACTGGAAGTAGTTAGCAATTCCAAGGACTATGCTCTACTTGCTAAATACTCCCGTACTACTACAGAATACAGCATTATTTTTTAGTTAAAAAGAAGCCAAAAAGTCACCCAAAAGCTTTCTTTCTCTCTTCAGTCTAAATCACTTTTCAAGATTAGAATTCTCCTTAATAGTGTTTATTTCATTTTTTTAGAGCTAGAGTTAGAATATCTCCTTCTTTTTGAAAGTCTTATGACAGGCCTATTAGTCTGCAATTACTGCTATTCATATATTCAACTATTTATCATGCAAACAGCCTGCTTTTGCAGTAGGTGTCCATTTGATTTCTGTACTTATATTCATCTATATGTTTTGTGTCCTTGGTTAATCAGCAGGAATATAACTTAGAATTTGCCCTTTGGGGCAAGAATTGCTTTATGCCTAAAGTTAAGCTTATGGTGAACCCTGCTAGGTCTTAGAAGAAGGACTATGCATGCAGTGATGTTGAATTTAATCAGATTCCTGTGGGCAGATCCTGCACAATGTCTACATCATTTTGAATCAGAATTTGCAACAGTCAAATAATTACTAAGAAATAATACTTGAGAATTTTTTTTAGCACTGAGTCAATATTCAGGTAGACCACAGGGCCTGATTTAATCTAATAGAAATTAGATTTAATGGATGACTGGTTGCAGGTCATAGGGACTACAGTATCAGACTCACCAGGCAAGACATACTGTGTGCCTCAAAGGGATAAATGTCCTAGCTACAATCTGCTTACTAGGTGTACTGTGATAAAATCTGTGACCCAAAACACAACCTTTATGTACAGGCCACTTCTAAGTGCTACAGGATGTCACACTGCTGAGGTAGTTCCATGAATAAGAGTGTCAGAGAAGTAGAGTATTCCAATCATGCTTTGAACTGCAAGGGAACATGCAGGGCACATGTACCACAGCCCCTGCAAATGCTGGTGTTCTTGCCCTTTTTGCAATAGGCTGAGCACAAAGCTGCTGAAAGTCCTCAGGACTTGGGCTGTGGCTTGTCACAGCATGGAGAAGGTGTTCCACTGAGTCCCTGTATGTAAAGTCAGAACTAGGGACTGCAGTAGTCTCTGTACCTCACCTTTCAGCCCACAAAGCACCTTTCCTAGGGAAAACATTTTCCTTTAACTGCTGCAACAGTTCTAAGGCGGTGAAGGGAAAAATCTGGTTTTCTGGTGGGGAACAAGCAGAGATTTTAAAACAGGGCTCTAGCAAACTAAAGACTTGAGTCTAACTATTATCGTTTGCCAGTTGGAGGCCACCACTGGGAAAGGCCTGTTAAAACCATCCTGCAGCCATGCAACCAGTGTGTATACAAAAAAATCCCCACAACAATTTCCCCCCTCCTATTTAGGGTGCTGTGATGTGGTGGGGGTTTGGGTTCTTTTAATTTTTTTTTAAGAATTACTGCAATTATGTTAAATTATAACAAACACTACCCTTTAAATCATCTTTTGCGCTTGTCTTCAGGTCCAAGGAGCATGTATATTTCATTAGCTTAATATGAATCTAATTTTAAATTTAAAGAATACAGTAAGCAAGTTTGCTAACAAATTATTCTTATCAGAAACAGAGTCACTAAATAATATTTTTGTCTGAGAGACAGTTCTTGTTATTTCTTGTGCTCACACATTGTTGCAAAAGTGAACTGTCCCTTACTGGCTGGTAGGCTCAGAAATGCTATCCAGTCTCATGGACAGTCACACCCAAAATGGGAATTCAGGCTATCACTGATATACCAAGGAGTCATATAGAATTAAAAGTTGAAATTTCACGTGACAGAGGTGTGGTTTATCCATTTCATCCCACTGATTTTTTATTATAGGGGTCTTCAAGTTCATAGCATGTCTTCATATCTCATTAGTCATGGTATATATCACTTGGCAGGGGCTGGATAGGAAACAAGTGTTTGAAAACAAGCTGAAATAAGAAAGCAGTAAGAGCTTTTTCAGGTGGATGCATGCCTTGATTCTTTGATACATTTCTGTGAAAGTAAGGACAAAGTGAGAGGCTCAGCAGACTGGAGAACAGCAAGGTCACAGACCTTGACACAATACACAGTCATTCAAAATATATACAGCAGCTGATACTTGGATAGAATGACAGGGTTGCCAGAGAGGTATAAAAAAAGCTGTGAATATCTATTCTTTTTTGTAGCCCAGATGATTAGCTGAATGCTGAACACATAGAACTGGTAGCTGGTACCTGTTGCCATTTAACAGTACTGCTGGTCAGCTTAGGATGATGCACATTCAGCTGCTTCATCATAAGTATTTTGTTGTCTAATAGGTAAACTCTTCCTCATCACCCCTGCAGTTTCATTTTCCAAGTCTGTTTCCCTTCTCAGAGCCCTGTTCCCCACATGGCAACACCATTCCTGTTTCTTGACCTTTTCTTGGCTTTCTATTTCAAACCTCCACCAATAAAATTCATAGCACCTGCATGTTCCATCAGTCCCATCAACAGTCTTCTCACTGTTCCAGTGAAGAAAATAAAATGCAGAATGACTGTCCCATAAATCACAATTCTGTATGGCGCACTTTCCATGTTAATTGTAGGGAGCAACAGTAAACTTGCCTGAGAGGATATTCCTCTATTGCAGCTCATGCACTTCTGTGACTGGTGTGAACCTCATACATAAGGTACTCCTACTTAAAACAGTTTACTTCACAAAATAGCTGGGCATTTCTACTCATTCCAAAAGCTAGTCCACCCATCATCTTCAGCAAGGCCAATAATTGCTCACAGGTCAAGCAGCCTCCAGATATTACAACACTATCATTGTTGGTTGCATTAATAATCAGTCTATCCTTGTGTAGGAGAGATGAGTTCTCTTTTATAATGACTTTGATACAAGTTGTTTGATTGAAGCAAGACATAGGTGTGTTTTCAGAGACAAGAGAACAAATATGTGACAGGCGTCAGTCATGTTACTTAATGCACTGCTGGAAAGAAACACACTTGAATGCTACAGGATAATAGTTTCATAAAGACATCCAGAAGAATATTAAGCAGAGCATGCATAATGGACCCATAGACAACCATCCAGACAGATGCAATTAGTAACCAGGGTTGCAAAATAAACTTTCAGGACAACATGGCTTATCATTTGAAGGGTAAAGACATACATTTTCTTGATGCTTATCTTCTTTATTTACTCCTTGGTTGTTGTTTTGTTTTGAGGGAAAGCTTGTGAGAATGCTGACAAAGTTGGGACAAACCAGCAAGCCCTACATCAAGCATCCCCGGACAGCTGTGCAGGGAGGCAAACAAGGGACAAGACTTAGAATCATTTCCCTTGCACCTTACCATGGTCTCAGTTTTATTTGTGGAACTTCTTATTCATTTCTCCACCATGCCAGGTATAATCCACCAAAACCAGATTTAGCTCATTTTAAATCAACTTTGCCTTGCCCAAGAAGCCTTTCCTTCCTTCCTTCCTTCCTTCCTTCCTTCCTTCCTTCCTTCCTTCCTTCCTTCCTTCCTTCCTTCCTTCCTTCCTTCCTTCCTTCCTTCCTTCCTTCCTTCCTTCCTTCCTTCCTTCCTTCCTTCCTTCCTTCCTTCCTTCCTTCCTTCCTTCCTTCCTTCCTTCCTTCCTTCCTCTGTCACTGTACTTATCCCTGAGCAAGCAAAATGTTGAACAGTGAAGCAAATATTACTTGTGTGGTTTCTGATCTGGTAGTTAGTTAATGGTTAGTTATTGGTTTCTGATCTGGTAGAACAAAGACCACAGTAATATACCTGTCTTTACATAAAGTATGTCACTGGTGACAACAGAGAGGAAGAAGATGTAACTAGTGCTTGCCAGAGGGTACCAATTTTTGGAAAAGGCAAATGTAAATCAGGCAACACCGCACACCACCTTCTGTGAATGGGAGCATTTGCTGCTTGCCAACCTCTAGATCTATTTTAACCACTTGAGGCTTTGAATAGATATTTGATTCTCTTTGGACAGACACCTAATTAAACTACTATTGAAATGTATTTGGTCAATTAGGGAGAGATTTAAGACAGATACTAGGAACTGTTTATCTGATATTTTTATTCCCTAGTGATTGTACAGGTCTATTATGTCTCTTGAGAGAAAGTGGTAGAAAGAAATGCAATATCAGTTTATCAGCAGAGATATCAGCAGCACTCAGATAAAGTCCTTGTCTTCAATAGTCTATACACAGACACTTTCTTTTATAATGACTTTTACAAAGTGAATTCATGCAAAAGCTTTATTCTCAGGCTGTGTCAGTAGCACAAAACCCATACAGAATATCTGCTTCTTTTACTCTAGATGTGTATGAGGAAAGAGAAAAAAAGATTGCTAAATTTACTCTCTATTTTCCAGAAAACACTTTTGTGCCTTCTCTGAAAGGCTTCAGGTTGTCAAATATAAAATGAAAGAAGTACTCCTTCTACTTTCATTAGAAATTCTTAACTAATGACAAAATCATTAAGGCAGAGAGTTAGATGTTCAAGTGCTCAGTAAAATAAAACTCAAAAATTAGTGTCCATGCAGAATTCTTGTTACAGAACAAGCACTGTTTGTTGTTGATATGCTTCCCACAACAAGATTATAAAAAGAAAATACTTAAAACTTAGCAGTTTCTGGAACAGACAGCATAGTGTGCCCAAATTATGGTGTAGGCTTAAAGACTTGCAGGAACTGCAAGCGACCTGCTGAACTCCGAGCTTCAGTCATCATAAATCATCTTAAGGCATTATTTTCCATAATCTTGGAGGCATTTAAGTACAATCATATTACAGTAAACTCCTCTTTTCTCATCATGCAGAGTGTGAATGTAACTTGCAGGGTGAACTTTCTCCAGGGACTGTGCAGTGAATAAAGCTGTTGTCAATCAGAGTCTTGTCTCACATGTTGAAGAAGCTGGAAAGTAAAAAGAATGTAGGAAACACAAGGGCAGAGTCATGGTTAACAAAGTTACTGCTGAAGACCAGTATTCTTTCTGTAACACTGTTCAAGTTTCAGAAATCAAACTCCCATTTTGGACAATGTCTCGAGACTCTGGGAATTAGTTCCATTTATTAGCCTTTGTTATGCCAGTTCTACGGCTGTAAAGTTGCATGTCTTTGGGATTTCCTGCTCTCCACAGGCTGTATTTCACTACATTTGTATAGACCTAGTGGAATTTTATTGCCCAGCAGTCATAAAATGTTTTATTGCATGTGCAGTTTTACACACACAAACTCCAAAGAAGTTATGAATAACAAACATTTTTAAAATTAAATTCTCTGAAAATCCAGATAAAATTGATTATCCCTGCTACTTTCAATAAGTTAAATTCTGCAAGATTTCATAGATGTTATTTCCATTCTTTTCCACCTTTACATGCTGTTATATCTTTCCCTAATGATAACAAAATAGAAGATAGTATAGAAACAGGATAGAAAGAAAATTTGGTGAATTTCTTGAATCTGCAGGATATACTGCCCATAATGGAAGGCCTTTGTTCATGATATGCAAGGTCTTCCCCCCTCCCACCAATAAAGTTCCCCAGTGCAAGTCCACTGAAATTAATGGAACAAGCCCTGTTGTTTTTAAATAGGCTTTGAGTAGGGGATCTCAGTGGTTGTTTATTGGCTGGGTTTATTCTATTTTTCTTTGTTGTATTCATACATAATTCCTCAGAATAATATGAGCAATTTTTACCTTTCACTGCTCTCTACATTTCCTCAAATTCTAATGCAGTGCATTTGCTACAAATGCAGATATCTTTTTTTAGCTCCATTTAATGTTCTGCCTCTGCATTTGAGCAGACCACTTTGTCAAGTCAGTGAATTTGGTACAACGAGGAGACAATTTGTTGCCTCCTTCTGGGGTCCCCAAAGACATCAATTAACTCAAAGCACGAGTTCTGACAGCACAAACAGGAAGAGTTAACCCCCCACAGTTATTCTTTATATTAGTCAATCCACCCTCCTCATTCCCTCCGTCCCTCTTCATTTTCCTTTCTAATGAACAGGGACAGATACCTCTTTCTACTGAGATACTTCCACTACAATGACAATTCCCTGGCTCTCCCCAGGTGATTTACTTTTCAAGCAGTGCCCATTTATTGATCTCTTCTGTGACAAATTTCAACACATGCACAGTCCTGGCAAACATTTCTGGAGATGAATCCTTCCTGCTGTTCAAATAGGAAGATTATTTTTATGCAATATATTTCAGAAAACTGTTCCTGATATAGAATCACTTTCAATAAACTGTGCAAGAATTCATCTCCTAACAAGTTAACAAGAATTAATGCTGAAATTTTTACCTTTATTATTGCTTAAATATATTTCTATAAATTTTAATTTACATTGATATTCTTCTGAACCTTTATTCAGGAAAGATTTTAATTTTTTTTTTAAACCGTAAACACTTGTTGCTTTCTGATAAAGTATCTAGAACTAGAACTATTTCAGTTTAAAAACTGATGGCAAACATGTAGATGTTTTGTAGTTAAAATGGCAGGTAAAAAATTACTTTACAAGGAAGGCACCCATAATGAAATATTTTCTGAGAAATAAGCATGTAGTCCCTTTGTTTACATACATTAAAACTTCTTGCCAGTTCATTCTGACCAAGTTGCAGACAAGAATGGCCTGGAAAGCACATTATTATGGCAGTGTTATGTATGATAAGTGTTAGAGCCAAGTACTGAAAATAGAGTTGAAAATAAATCATAATTTAGCCTCAGAAAAACACCATCAGTCACACTTTGTATCTTTTTCTACACCAAACAGTGGATAGTGGCTTTACAAGATCTGGTATAATGTCTTTCCCTGCAGTGGCACTAAATGCTTCTAATCCCCAGTTCTTGCTAGAAACACATAACCTGAACTATGGCCTGTTCCAAAATACATGACACACAACTCTGGGTTTTAATACCAAGAAGAAATTTTCCACAAATTGTTCCTGAAATTTTCCTAATGGTATCAGCTCCTTCTTCTCCCTGGAGAACCCAGACCTTTGATAGCCTGACCCTACTTCACAGCACCTGGCTGCCAGACTAAGCATCACTTGAACAAAATTTCACCTGGAACACTTTATACAAGCTGGATACAATATTCTTGTTATCACTGCTTTCTGCATTGCTATATCTTGTGTGGCCACTGACCCATCAGAAACTGTGATCTTCCTAAAAGCAAAATTTTGCTTTTCCAGCAAAGAGCATTCAGATGGTGGTGCCATCTACAGCACCAGTAGTCCATGTTCTTTGATTCCTTCTTTTCAAATGCTCCTTCTCATCTAATTCTTCAGTAGAATTTTTTAATGCTTCCTCCTTTCTTCTAGCCACAGGCTGACCTTCTCCATCCTGCTTAGTCTTACTTAGCTCCATAACATGCTGCTTCTTTTCTACAAGCCCCACTGTACCTTATTAGTCTGTTCTCCTCTCCCTCCCTTTACATAAACACTTAAAGAAGTCATTTCAGGTAATTTAGAAAGTCTTACTCCTCAGCTTCTTTAGTCTTTCTCTTATGAATAGTCCAACTGAATCAGTAGACTTTTTCTACACAGCAGAGCTAAGAGAATTTTTCCCAAAAAATGTATCTGCTCTGAAATGTTAGCCTAAACTTTTCCCCAGGGATGGTTCCTAAATCTCTAATTCATCCTAATAATTAGCTAAGCAAACAAACTATCCCAACACCCAAACCCCTCTCACAAATACTGTAAGAACTTAAGCAACAGGTTTCCATCTCATCAATTTAAAAAATTGATGAATTTTCCCTTGAGAAGACAAGTTATAAATAGCTGAAATTAAAACTACTTATGTCAGGGTTGTTTGGATTTTTGTTTCTTTCTTTGTTTTAATATTCGCTTAATTTTATTTAGATTGGGGTTCATCTTGATTTAAATTGTTAAGAAATTTTACATATCTTGAGAAATTACCTCTGATATGCAGACCTCATCTAAAAACAAATGTAGCAACCTGGCAACTATGAACCATGAGAGGCTTTTACCCTTCACCCTCCCCATTTGTATTATAACCATATGTGTATTTAAATAATTACCAACATTTTCTATTTGCAATTCTGCTAATGTTTCTAGGTTACTATTGGTAAAATATCTGACTGGAAGGTATATACAAAGCTTACCACATATTGGGCAAGTTTTGGGCATCACCTACTTTTATTTAAAGAAAAAAAAAAAAAAAAAAAAAAAAAAAAAAAAAAAAAAGTGCAGTGTGTTGGTTCAAAGCTTTGTTTTAAATTTGATTGTTGGCAGCTAATTTTTCAAATGTCCTCACACCCTGAAGTCTTCAAATAAGGATTCCTTCAGTTCATAAATTAAAAATTTCTAACAGTTTAAGGGAAGCTTGCACAGATCTCGCAGTCTGTGTAATAGAATCTGTCTGCTTATATTTTCTTGCAGGCCATTTAAGGAGAAAGGCAAAGAGAAGGCTTTCAAAAGACCAAAGGTTTCTGCTCACTGTGTGTCACAATGGGAGCAGAAAGTAAAAGTGGAGCTGCATTTTCTACCAAACTTATTTTACAGTCTGAGCCTCTGCACGAAACACATGTCCTTTTGCAATGCTCCTTGTCTCTACAGCCTGCAAACAGCAGCAGGCCACAGCTCCCTCTGAATTTCACATTTACCACTGAACTGAGTGGCAAAATTTCTAAGATGCTGCCAGCACCCATTGAAATGTGCTGCTAGCCCTGTCCAGAAACACACACGCCAACCCACCCAGGCCATTCATGAGCAAGCAGAGGCAACAATGACAATGAGTGACTGTCACTGAAGTAATTAAGGAAAGCAGGTGTAAAGCATTCCAAGAGGGAATTGTGCAATTTCAATGTGATTTGCTCTCAAGAAATCCAGTTTAGACACATCTGCTTTGAACTTTATGTGACCTTTGTGACCTATCTCTTAGGTGGGAAGGTTCAAGAAGAGAAGAAGAGATTGTACTTCCTCCTTCCAGTCACTCCAGAAATGACACATGATTCATTTATCTTTAGTATTTCTGACATCCACTGCAACTAAATAATGCAAGAATTGAGCTAGTTTTAATGAACTTTGAAAAGTTTAACATTTGGGTACAGATTCAGGAGGATTCTGTATCCAAACCTGATTTCTCCCCTGAAATGTACACCAACATTTTAATTTGCATATACAGCCAGTTAAGCTTTGCATTGCAACAAACAAAATTAAGCACAGATGAGGAATTGAGTGAAACTTGCCACAGAGAGCCCAGTGTAAACAAAGCAAGCACTTTACACATGCTGTCTCGCTTGTCATTTAAACAAAATAATTGAAAATTTTGAGGTGAAAAATTTTCACGCATATCATAACAAGTTATAAGGGCACTTTACAGGAACTGAGATATGTAACACTCATGAGAATGTGGATAAAGAAGACCAGCACCACAGTGGCTTGCCCTACTGCCTCGTGCTGGCAGATATCCCCTCAGACCTGCAGTTCAGTTTGTGTCTACAAGAAAAGTGCAGGGAGGGAGCAGAAGCAGGGCTGTGGGAGAAAGGCAACAATATAGGAACGGGGAGAGAGTGGGAGGGTGATGGCAAAAGCCCAAGGAATGGTGGGAGTGGGAATGGAAATGGAAATGAGGGAGAGAAGAAAGCAATAGCCAGGAGATCCACATAAAGCAGGTTGTGAATTACAGGGTTACGCATGGTAAGCCATCTGTCACTTCTCCTCAGGCAAGGATACTTGTTTGGTAGTGAGATGGATAACACTTGGCTGTGTTTCCATAGCAAGCATTCCCTTACTCCAAGAGTAACCAAATTTTAACTGGGACAATCCCACTGCTTTTGAAGATGCATGGGAGGGCCATATGCTTTGATCAAAGCCATCTACACTACCAAAATCACAAAGAAGATGTCAAAGCACATCACTAGACATCCAGACTGCCTGTCACAGTCCAGTCAGCACATTCGTTCTCCATCCAAGACAGTCACAGACTCATCACATGATTGGCCCTGTGTCTGAAAAAGCACAATCTTTTGATTTGTCAGTTTACTTCCTTGTCCACATAAGGACATGGCTTTGATAAAATCTCCATTCTTATTATCAGATCTCCTACACTTTTTTTTTTTTCTTTTTTTTTTTTTTTTTTTTTTTTTTCTTTTCCTATAGAGCCACCCTTCATTTCTGGTATTTGTATCATGTGCTGGTTTTGGCTGGGGTAGAATTGATTGTCTCCACAGTGACTAGTATGGGACTATGTTTTGAACAGAGAAATAATACAGAGATGTTTTTGTTATTGCTGGGCAGGGCTTGCACAGAGCTCTGTTCTTTCTTATTGCCATGCTGGAAAGGAAGTTGGGGGTGCACAGGAGGCTGGGAGAAGATGCAGCTGAGACAGGTGATCCAAACTGACCAGAGGAATATTCCAGACCATGTGACATCATGCTCTATACATAAAGTGGAGGGACAAAGGAGGAAGAGGAGGAGCTGGTCTTGGTTCAGAAAGGGGGGATCTGGCATCAGTCAGCAGGTGGTGAGCAATTGTATTGTTCATCACTTGGGTTTCCCTTTTTATTATCATTATTATTATAATCATTTACCATTATTACTGTATTTTACTTTCTTTTCAATTATTAAACTGTTCTTATCTCAACCTACAAATTTTACTTTGATTTTCCTCCCCATTCCAGCAGGTTTGGTGGGGAAGAGTGGGGGGTTTGAGCAAACAGCTGCAGGGTGCTTAATTTCCAGCTGGGCTTAAACACCAATTGCTATCACTTAGAAAAGCACTAGCCAAGGATAGAAATCCCACTGCTACTGATCCTCCCCAAACATATTCAAAAAGTGAACTCCTGCCCCAAAGAGCAAACACTGTTGATGTAAATGTATCCCTGGTTTTAGGGAGGATTCAACTGGCCAAGCAGAGTTTCACATTGCTTTTTATTTTATTTTTCTTCTTTTTTCTTCTTGGTTTTTGTTTGTTTATTTGCTTTGGTTTTTTTGTGGGTTTTTTTTGGTTTTTTGGGTTTTTTTTGTTTGTTTTGGTTTTGGTTTTGGTTTTGGTTTGTTTTTTAGAGATAGTGTATTTTATGTTAGAAGGGATACAGAAAGCCATTGGGTTCAAACACTGCTTAAAACAGGGCTAAATTCAAAGCTAGATTGGGAGTCCTAGGATCTCATCCAGCTGAGTTTTTCATACCTCAAAGGATGGAGATTGCATAGCCTTTCTGGGCAGCCTTTCCAGTGATAAATCAACCTCTCTGGAAAGAACCACTTTTTTTCAGAGGAATTTCCCTTGTTTCAACTTGAGTCCACTGCCTCTTGTTCTGCTGTGCACCTGCAAGAGTCTGGCTTCATCTTTTCTATACCAGAGATGAAGACAGCTATCTCTTTTCCAGGCTGCAGAAATGCAACTCTCTCAGATTCTCCTCATATGTCATCTGCTCATTGCAAATGTTTGCATTTTCCTAATCTGTCAAATCTTAATAGAGTATTTTCACTGTTTGAAATTATGGGTCCTAGTGGATGTATCACAGTGGGTAATCCTGACAGAAACGCAATGAGCAATCAAATTCTGGCAAGGCCCTAAGATTCCCTCTCTCTGGTGAGGCAAGGGTTTCACTCTGAGAGCCTACATACAGTTTAAGACAAAAAGACACCCAGGCCTTTTTCTTTTCTGACACAGTTGTTTTCCCAGACCTTGTTATCACTGAAATTTATCTTGATTTCCCACAAAGGGCACTGATTTAAAATGTCTGAATTCCAAATCTGATTACCACCTGTGCTGTTGTTTTCACTACCATATTTGCAGTGGCTTATTCCTCAACACTATGATTTGATCTCACCCTCAAAATATGCAGTACTGCACCCAGGCAAGTACCTTGGAAAAAATCAATTACTACACATGCATGCACAAACTCAGCAGCTTTTCTTTTGATGATACACCACACTGCAGATTGCATATACAAGGGCAGATTGAGCTTTTAAGAACATAAAAGCACTTAGAGGACTTCACTGTTTAACAGACACAGACTAATCTCTTCCTTCTCTGACAGTCAGGCTTCAGAGTCCACCATGTGTGCATACAGATACAAGATAATGAACAGATACTTATTCTATACAGAATTCAAAAGTAGAGTAGAAAATTCTCCCATTTCTACTGTGTGAAATTTCAGATATCTTGCTGCAGTAAGATAAATTGTTACCCAATATAACTGTAGCTATTCTATCTAGTATTCTTTCCTACAATTGAATTGTGTCTCTTTCATTATAAGCCATTTACAGTCTTGTGAAAGATGTGCCTTTTCATTCCTCCCTTTCTCCTTAAACATAACACAACAGTGCAATGAAATGTTTGACCATTCACTGCACATACTTTGCACAGGGACTGAAAGACGCTTCTTACAATTTGAAACATTTTCACAATGACTAATTTTGGTTTTCTAATCAAACAAGAGAGTGTGCTTTATCATTTAATTTATTCTCAGTTCTTGAAAGGAGCCAGCTGCTTAAATGGAAGTTTGTTGACTTCTTATCTGCATTAAATGACTAGTAGTATTATAACAAATAAACAACTTAATAAACACAAAAAAATGCTTATTTAAATGTAGTTAGTGAGAGTTATTGAACCAATTATTTATCCTTAGTTTTCTGAAAAAGATAAAACTATGTTATCTCACTTAAGTCACCAGGGAAATTAACTTCCCTCTATCAAATCTCTTGGCAAGTCCACTCCCATTGAATGGATGCTTGCACCTCCTTTGATTATCTCCTTTCTGTAGATACCTAGAACAACCACCCAATGGCCTTTCTTATTAATTTTGCTTTTGGAATATATGAAAATTAGAGAACTGCTTTATTCTGCTCTCTTTCACTTGTCCTTTACACAGAAAAATAACTTTAAATCCTATAAATATTTTAGATTTTCTCAGTTTTCTTTCAGCACTGCCAACCACGGAGAATTAAATAGGTCCCATTTTGTGCCAATGTAAGCAGGGTTAGGGATTCAGAGTCAGCATCTCTAACTTCTCCGCTTAGACAAATGAGTCCCAGAAAGGTCCCAAAGAGGTTCAGAGTGATCCTGCTTATGCAAATACTGTTGTTCGTCAGATTTCCCCTTCTGTGAAACCTCCCAAACATATAATACGGGTTCTTATACAGATTTTCAGGATCAGTCAAAGTCATTCTCACTTGCATTGCAATGTTCAGGCCTCTGTTTACAAGGCTTTAGGTTTTTTAAAGAATTTGGTTTGGTTTAAAAAAAAGAAAACAAACCCCACCAACCCATGCCAGCCTGATGTTCACCTTCAGAGTCAGCTCATAAATCAGCAAGAACAAGATGGCAGCAATTCTCTCCAGAAATAATTGTAATTCAGGCTACCTAGGAAAGACATTTAAAACTTCTCATGTCACTGAGTTACTATGTTTAGATAATAGTGCACCTACCTTAATCTTGGAATTTCTAATCTGGAAATTTTTCATCTCTCTGGTATTTTAAAAATAGAAAAATACAGCACTGGCTGTCTAATCAAAGACATTTCTGAATTTGCATTTTATAAAAAAGAGGGTTTGTAAATCCTAAAGACAATTGATTTTTTTTCCAGGAATGAATTTCATGCAAATGAAACCATTAACAAAAAAGCCATGCTTTTTCACCAGCCAAGAGTCACAAGATGAGAAGCAGCTAGCATCAGAAGTGAAACAAACACAAACTAGACAGTGTGCACCAGGTTAAAAGATTTGAACTTGATCTCTATCAGGATATGACCAAGCTTTATTCACCACTTACTACTTCTTAGCTTGCCTGCAAACAGATGCTTCCATACTGAGGACAAACATCCCTGAAGGTATTTGTAACTTAAATATCCTTGAAGGTGTGTAACTTAAATATCTCATCTGAAGCACACAGGTTTGTCTTGTTTTATAAAGATTAATATTAATGATGTTTTAGTTTAAAATTAAATTATAATTATTTACTTGGACTTCTAAGCATTAACCTTAGTTAAAACATTCTGATGATCAACCTTTAAACATTAGCACTCAAACACCTTCAAAATTGTCAGAAATGTTTTCCTGATGTTCCTGTCTTTCTGTGGATCATCTCTTGCCTTTGGGTTCATCCAAAGGCAAGAGATGAATTCATGGAGTTTAACACTAAAACAGCTGCATTTGTGTTAAGCCATGAATGTGCTGTGAGGAGAGGGAAAATCGGGCTCTGCTTAAAAAAAATCAGCAATTAAAACAGCAACAGCATGTAGAGAAGTGAATCTTTATATTTGGCATCTTCCTCACACCAGATATTAAAAATCATTCTGTTCAACATCAGCAAGTGCAATGTCTCATTTATTTGAAGCCCAGCTCTCCAACCACAATTCTTTTTCTGTCTCTGGTATATGCATACTGATGCCACAGGTATCTACAGGTTACTTGCACAGATTGTCACAGCAGATTTTTAATCTATAATAAAGAATGAGAAGTTTGTGTTGACTGAAAAGTAATGAAACTTTCTGTCAAGATAAATTTTACACATTAAATGTGCTCTGGGTTTAGATCAATGAAGATAGTGTCAAATAAAACAAAATACTACAAGGGAAGATTCACAAAAATTGATTGTGGCCAAAATACGCCCCAGCACTGTTAAGAGGTTTACTTCAGTAATGTCTGTGGTCATTGACTAGATCAATGAAACTCATTCTTTCAACAGCATCCAATTATCAGTTTACCATGGAGTGAGGTTTCTAATAAATCTGTATACTTTACATAAAAGTAGACAAAGCTTCAATGAAACTTAATAGCAAAGTACAAAAATATTTTGGTTCCAGGAAACAGAGGTTTCTATCACACCCAAGAAAAAAAACATTACTTGCCTTATTTAATGCTGGCCCATAGGTTGTAACATTTTGCGGCAGTAACTTTATGTTGTCTCATTTATGGTTAGCAGGATAATAGAGTTTGATTAAGCACTTAGGACAGGTGATCAAAATGCTTCAGTCATATTTACAGAATAAAGAATTGGCATGCACAGCGGGTGTGCCAAACAACATAAATTCAGGCACAGTATCAGATATCAATTAAAAACCACTTTCCACAACACAAGTTCTGAAATGCTTTCTTACCAATATTACATGTCTCAGTTATGTGTTTTTCCATTTTCTTGGGTAAATAGGCAGCCAGTAACCATTTGAGCTTTACAGCAGAGCTGAGTAGAATGGGAAAATTTCAGGTCCTCCAAAGCTATTCTTCTTTATGCTCTCTAAGAGGAAATGGCATGAAAAATCCCCGAAGCTTCATGCTGCCAGTAATAGATCAGAGACACAGAAAAACTTGAGCACCCCACAATCTGTAATTTGTTTGTCACACTACTTCTGTAGAGCAGAGGTTTTCTAACTATCTCAGAGTTGGGAAGTCAAAAGAGAGAGAGATGAAGGACCAGATCCTAGAAAGATCTTATGAAGATCAGCTTAGAAATCCCAGCTGGCTGTCACTTAAGACCAAGGGAAACCAAACAGACATATCTATGGAAAGCATGCAGCACTGACAGCCAAAGGGTTGAGTCTCAGAAGATCCAGATTCACCCTGAATAGCTGAGAGTTTGAAGGTCATCTAAAAGGAGATGCTATTTGAAAAAATATACCAGCAATTTTACCCAATTCAATGTCGAATGAATGTCTCTGTAGTGATCATAAGCAGAGAGAGGCCAGGAACGGGACAGATGTACCTGTGTCCAAATCCATCTCCAGAAGCCTGAAGAGAGGTTTATAGAGTACAAAAGGCCATCAATTGATATTTTCCCTCTCCAGCCCTACTCCTGGGGGCTTTTAACTAGCTCAGTTATTAGGAGGATTTGGAGAGAATTATATCAAGGACGAGGTGAGATATCTCAGAATAGGCCCTTTCCCCGGGACCTTCATCCCAGGCATTTATTCTTCGAGTTTCCAGAGGGGAAAGAGATAGTACAAAGGAAGGGGAGACAATTTATGGCCTCCCAGCTCAGAGGAGAGATAGCTGGACCACAGCCAATGGGGTCAAAGAAGGAAGTAAGGGTCACTCTAAGTGGTCAGGGAGTCCAGGGGGTCAGGAGAGAGAAACCATTTCCCTAGAGAATTACAACAATCAATGCCTCCTCTGCTCCTTGCAGAACATGCATGTGAACATCCAGCTCTACTTGGTCCATATTTTTATACCAGTGAACCATATTCTGCTGTTTTAACCTCATTGCTGTCATGGGTGCTGTCATTTACCCTTTAGTGTGCTCCAAAGCATTCTACAAAAAATGTAGATTGTATGAGACAAACTCCAGTGTTATTGCTGGTGCATTTGGCCCTTGCATTTGCTGCAGGCCTGGTGCTGCTGCCAGGCTGGTTTCATTGCATTGCTGGAATTACTGGGAGCAAATCAAAGGAAGGTGAGGAGGCTGGCTTCATTGCAGTGCCTGAATTACCAGGAGGAAATCAAAGGAAGGTGAGCCTGGCCACTGCTCTCCAAGGAGAAGAGCACTCTGAAAACACTCTCTGGTGCTGCACTGCACCGTTCTACCTGTCTGAGTTCTGTTTGCAGCACCAGGGGTGTCTGTGGGGGGTTATGCCACAAGCCCTGGGGGCATCTCCTGCATCACAAGCAGCCACGGCATGAACTTGGATAAAAGAGCTGGAAAAGGCCAAACCCTAAAAGACAGTTGTTATTTTGTCTAGCGAATGGACTGAATGCCAATTATTTAAAAACCTAACTGATCAATTAATATTGATTCTGCTTTGCTTCCTATTGATTACCAGGCTCAATGTAAGAGAGGAAAAAGAAATTGTTCTCTTGTATCCTTGATCCTGAGGTATAGTTGCAGCAGTTTGGCATACAGCAGTAGGCTGTTCTTCATAAAATCTACACAGAATACAAATTCCTATTGACATCGGCACAAAAAAAAGTCTGATAACTCCTTCATCACAGGTTTTATTGTACTGGAAAAACTCCCCACAAAAATAGATTTCATTTTATGTGTACCAGAGGTGGTATATTTGAATATGGCTGTAGGAAGTACAAATTGCTTGATAGCAAAAAGTTATCAGTCTATCAGATACTGCAGTCAGTGGGTCATTAGTAACAGGACTGGTATTTGAGGGGTATGATTTTTATTTTGTGGATAAGTCAAACTTATCCAGAAAGAAAGGAAGATGGGAAGAAGGGAATGGCGAACATCCTTTTCAGTGGCAATAAACACAGCAAAGTTCCTGTCCCCTTTCAGCAGCAGACTTTTGTTCTTCTGTGCATCTTTGTGACAAAACTACTGCTTAAAAAAAGTGTTTTAATGCAGTGAGGCAAATAGATGAGGAGATAAGAGACCATAAAGGTTCACAAAAATCAGTTGTCTATCAAAGATAATGCAGTGAGGCAAATAGATGAGGAGATAAGAGACCATAAAGGTTCACAAAAATCAGTTGTCTATCAAAGATAATGCAGTGAGGCACATTATGATCAGTGAGAAATACATACAGGTTTTTTAGAGATGGTATAAGCAGATGAGTTTCTGGCCTAAGAAAATTCTCATGTAAGTTGAAAACCTCTGAACTTGATCTTTCAGTTATAGAAAGAACCCAACAAAGGCTCTGAGCCTGGTGTTCCACTGAGCTGGCAAACACACCATAGCTACCAGTCCATTAAGTCCCATTGCAGCCTCCAAGCCTACACGTTGTTTTTGGTGCATCTAATTGGTTGGATTGCTCCTAGAAAAATTCTTATTTTCAATAAGCAGGTAGATATTCCTATTTTCAATAAGCATTCATATTTTCAATAAGCTTCTAGGTTTCTCCTAGGAAAATTCCTATTTGGGATTGCTCCTAGGAAATTTCCTAGTCTGATTCCAGCTTTGCTAGCTGCCAGAGCAGCTTTAAGCACAGTCTAAATCACATTGTTGAACACACCTGTGGACACAAAGATCTTCGAACCCAGGTGAACCTGGATTTTAAACCTATAGAACACCTAGGCTGGGTAAAACCTTGTTATTTATTTCCAGACATTGGAAACAAAATTAATAGCTTGTGCTCTAGATAAAATACACAGACTGTGTGGTAATAAACATTTACACAATGTTCACACTAAGTATTCTGTGTCTTCCCACTGAGCTTCAGTATTTGTGGGACCCACCCACAGCTAATATAAAAATCTGTCCATATAGATACCTTTCTCATGAGCCTTAGAAAGGAGGTGAGCAGGGCATATTCACCTCTGCTCAGGCTTGGAGCAAGCTGTGGCTGTTCTGTGCTTCTCCCAGGACACATGACAGTCCCTGGAAGGCTGAGCTCCTGTTCTCCAGCTGCAGTTGTGTGTTCTGAGCACGGAAAAGATGCATCCCCACCCTGGCACCCCAGTCAGTTAGGGGGATAGAGATGAAAGTCAACATCTTAAATCCTTTGATTTCCCTTGAATCTGGGAGTATACAGAGCACTTCATCTTAGAACTAGACTGATGATAACACAGTACTTTCCAAAGGTCCTGATGTATTTTAAATGCCTAAATATGAGCTTGCCTGATTATGTTGGAAAACCATCTAAAAACCCCTTTCTCTATATTATACTCATAACTGAAATAACAAAATATAGAGACATGTTCTCTGATAAACCTGTTTTTTACATTTTAGCCCTAAACTCTTTTTTCACTTTCAGATGCTTGCATATATGTATTTTCATATTATAGTTTTCATTTTCTTATATTTTTTCTCACAGTTTCAGTTTCTCCACTTTAAAAAGTAGCAATCATAAAAAATGCAATAGCTTTCGTTCAATTTTGAAACACAGCTCTGAGATATTCTCAAAAGCATACTATTCCATTGCCTCTCTATACAAAATCCATTTATACACTGATAATTAAATTCCAACACTAAGCCATCTTTTACCTTGCCTATTAAAAGTAAATTCATAACAGACTGATTATATCTCCCCCACAAGGTACATACAAACAAACTCAAATGAAATTGTTTAAAGTTAGTTTAAAATCAGCACCAAGATAAAAAAAGACTTGGAAAATAATTATTTCTGTTGCATTCTTATAGCTTACTATGAGAAGCAAATTCACAACATCTATGCATCTATATACATACAGATATGCAGAGACAGACATTTAGCTTTCATTGGGGAGACATGAAAGGTCTCTTGTGTTTTGATCACTTCTAGCATTTCTATCTCATGCAGCATATTTTTCATGTAAGGCTTCTGTTAACAAGAACTTTAACAGATTTCTTCTGGGATTATGTAAGATTATGTAAGAGTTTTCATGCCTTCCTTATTAAGGCACAATTCACTACTTATAGTTTTTGCTAAAAAGTTCTTGGTATTGTTCATATTTCCATACATATAGCTTTATAAACTAGAGATTTTTTTAAACCAAGATTCCTAAGGCATTTGTAAAATTACATTAAAAATCACAGCAATAACATGGACCTGAGATTTTGTGGGATGTGGGTTCTTACATGTATGTCTTAAGATGGGAAAACCAAATGGAAAGTTATGATTTTGGTTGTGAAGCAATTTAGTAAAAGACAATTAGTAATGGGTATTTGTAATGACCTAGTCAGAATGTAGTTAGGTGACATATTGTTTCTGGTGTCAATGCCACGGATAATCCATGGCTTGTTCAGTTAACTGATATTCCCTGCATCATTCACCCTGAAGTATTGAATGCATTACTCCACAACCCTGATCTGCTATCACTTGTTTAAACCCTTGCTATAGTCAGAAGTAGAGCTTGAAAAGTAATTTGAAGATACAAAATTCAGAGTTCCTCAGAGGAAGACGTCATCTGTTCTGTCAGAAAAATAATTGTAGCAAGCATAATCAAGATATCTGAATTACTAGTGTTAGAATGCAAGGCTAATGCTGGCTCTACAATGTGTAGGAACAGAGCAGGACACAAGCTCTTGAGGACTGGATCATACTCAGTTTTATAAGCTATTCAGTTACTTAAATATTTTGATGGAGGGAAAAGGTGGATGTGTAGCTCCAGAGAGAGAAGAAAAGCAGCTTTCAAGCTGCATGTGAATTGGAAGTGCTGCAGTTGAAAGGGCTGACTGTATACCTTGGTTATCCTTTGGCTTAGAGCATTACACAGTTACATGCTGAAAATTCTCAGCAGTGTTTAACTAAAAGCACTAAGGAAAAAGACTCATCTGCCTGGGACCAGACACTAGCAAAGAGTTGGCCAAAACCTTTGAGTACTTCACTACTGCATAAGAAACATTAGCTCTGTAACGAGTTATAAGCTGTACCCCACATGGATTCTCTGTTGTTTAATGGCAGAATTTATACTACCGTCATTTTCTCTGTGGGGATTCTAATACATATCTTTTTTTCCACTACACAAACACCTATTTTCATGCATTTCACTGGAAATTCATATAATCGAGCCATCTTTCATTGTTACATCTATTTCAAATTGATCAGTGAGTTAAAACTTTGGTAAAGGGAGTCTCTGGGCATCCTGGTAGAAGTACAACATTAGCCTCATTTCCTTAAGGAGGCAGGTTAAAAATACATATAAATATCTTTCCAAGTATGTTACTGACCACTAACATCTAAAATAAATGCTTGTCTGGGTGGAATGCAATAATATGTTAGGATCAGCCTATTTAATTTGGTTGTCTCTGTGTTTTGCTGCTATTTCTACACAGCTATTCAGGACATGGCAGAATTGCATGGCATACTGATGCTCTGCTCCAGCACGTGAGGGGTGATTCAATAAAACAGCACCAGAGATTCAATAAAACGCTGGGCCTTGAATTCAGTTTCTGGCAAGAAATTAAAAAATTCCATGGACAGTTTCTTGTAACACATGTTGATATTTATAAAATATGAGATAATGCATCATCAGGGAAATGTTACTGATCTTACCTAGAAATATAGTTGTTATTAGAATTTTTATAGTAGCTAGGGAGCTGTAACAAGTGAGCTATACTATCAGTTGGCTTGCAAATATGTTTCATGTTTGTGTTCCTAAGGCTGCTGCTACTGCAGAATTAACTTTTATCATCAACTAAGTCATTGCTTTGCTTAGCATTTGCAACACTTCAATATCTTGTGTAGTTAGGAAATTATTACCAAAACTTAATGATCATCAGTTTCCATACTTGCCTCTTGCATTACTATAAAAATTGTCTAGTGAAGGTAACAGCTGAAGAACCTTTGTATTGATACAGAGAGAACACCTTGATAAAGTGGAATACGCTTGTGCCATCAGCCGAGAACAGAGAATTGGTAGAAGCATTACTGGAAAGAAGAAAATCAGATTAAATAATTAGTGTCAATTAGCCCAAGCAAATAATTCTATAAACAATTGGTCTCTAGTGCCCTGTTTAATTATGTGAGACTTTCATCGCTTCTTATCAAGTCTGCTTTGATTTATGTTAGACTCTTTAGCATCCCAGAAGTATAATTAATTATTGTCTTGTAAATAAACCTTTGTTAATTAATGGTAGCAGAAAACAATACCACTATCTTTTTAAAACTATTTCACTATGGAACTATAAATACTTGAAAACTATTTTAGGTTTTGGGATAAAAGGGATTCACACTGCAGCAAGAGACATGATAGTTGTAACTAAAGGCAAACTTGCTAGAAGCAGTAATACACTAACTACAATTATATTAAACAACCATTCTGTGTTACTTACTACAGCCAGTGTACACCTTTGTAATCTGGCTTTAGTCTGCAATATCTGTTTTACTTGCATTCAATTCTCAATCCGTATACTAAAAGAAATTAGACAGTTAACTATTTTCAAATGTAGGCAGCAAATACAGTTTCTGCAAAAGAAATTCATTGCTAAGATAAACTTCTCATTAAATGAAAATGCCCTGAAAGTTCCAGCACAGTCAATCCTTTCTTGATACAAGAATTTCAGCTAATCCCAGAACTAGATGAAAACAAGTAAATATGGAGAGAATGGAGAATCACTTCAGTTGCTCAAATAAAGCATAGTACATTACCTGAATTGTTCAACTTGAATTTGTATGTGCATCACCTGTAAATCACTTGATCATTTGATAGTTTTGTTACACTTGGAAAAATAAATGCAGTATCCTTTGCCTTGAGTAGATTCCCCTAGCTAATGCAAGCAATGGCACAGAAAATAAATAGGCACTGAAAATCATCAGCTAATATATATGTGTAGTAGATATTTTCTAAATTCATTGGGAAAAGTTGAATTTCAAAAATGCTAATAGCTGGTCCATACTGTGCTTTCAACCACTCATAGTACTACTGGTATCAGTGAGGAGGTATGTTACAGGTTTTTTTAGTCAGGTACTGCATGTTACACCATCAGTGTACCATAGCAGTTCTAGCACTGTTGGAGGCTTTCAAGTACATCAAAGAACACTAAAACCTCAGCCCTTTGAGACTTAGGAATACAGCCATATGACCCACAATCCTGGCCACTTATTGCCCAGATGGTGTGGCTGCCTTTCCCTCTTTTAATTCAAATTTCTCTTCCACAGAGATTGGGGAAGATGAGCCTAAGGATGAACATAGGGAGGAAACGTGGTGAGAGGAACAGTGCATTCTTCACCATTTCTGTTCCAGTATGGTCTTGAGCACAGCATGCATTCAGATGCACAGCTGGACATTCCTGAAATCTTTGTTACAGCATAGTGGGGTACTTGTAGGCCATTGCATTTCTTTTTTTTTTTTTTTTACCAGCTGTCAAAATTGAGCATGATTCCATAATTTCTACAAATCTTCTGCAAGAAGTGTAGGGATGCTATCGTATTGTTCTTTTGCCTCCACTTTTCCAGATTAAAGACCAGCTTCTTCTTGAACGGCAAATGATCTAAGTCCCTGACCTTCATAACTGACTGTTGGTGCCTCTCCACTTTCTACATATGCTTTCAGAACTGGAGAACCCGAGTATACAAATATTCCCAGTACAGCTTCATCAGTAACAAGTATAATGGGATAATAACTTCCCCTAATCTACTGGCCTCAGTCCTTGCAGTATGGCTCAGTAGCAGATTCATTTTATTTGCAGTGAGCTCCTACTGGCCACTGTTCAGGAGCCTCTTCAGCCATGCTGGCTCTCCTCACCTGCACTGATGCATGAGATTACTCAGGACTCTCCACCTCTTGCTGAACTTCACAGATTTTATATTGGCCCCATCCATAAGCTTCTCAAGACCCCTCTGGACTGAGTGTCTCCTGCTTAGCATGTTAACTAATCCTCCTAATTTGCTAAGAGCACCTTCTGTTATATCACTGTTGTTGATGATGAACACATTGAACTGAGTCAGCCCCATTTCAACATCATGGTGGTGGTCTTTTTATTGTCAGCTGTTAACTAAACATGAAGTCATCGATAAATGCCTGTGGGTTCAACAGCCAAGACAAGACCAAATTCATTTAGCAGTCTCTCATACCAGAGAGCTGTGGGAGATGGCATGAAAACCTTACCAAAGCCAAACTTTATATCCACCAGTCCTCCCAGCTTCACACAGCCAGTCATTCCATTATATCAAGGAATCAGGCTGGACAAGTCTGATCTGCTTGGCATTTGTACTAGAAAATTCATCTCAATGGTCTAAAACAGTCTAAAGCCTTCCTGGATTGCTTGCACAGTGTTATGCTGCCTTCCCAACAAATGTCCCTGTGGTTGAAATCCCAAGGAGGGTGAATATCTGCAATCAGAAGATTTCTGTCACTGTTTGGAAAAGCCTTGTCCAGTCCATCCTTCAGTTACCAGTTGTTTGGAAATCTGTCAGGCTTGATCTTGTATGGAGATGCAGTTCTGCACTGGGAATTGAGGAGGCTGCTCTCTCCTAGGATTAGGACCTAATTCCTTTAATTCTGACTGCCTTATTTAAAATCAACTTCCCAAAACAAAGAAATATCTAAAAATAAAAATATCTAGACAATTAAGGAACCATTCTCAGAATAAATTGTAAATGCTATACAAAAAACCAGAATGGTCATAAAAAAGGCATTGGTATAAATGCAAATGCTGAACCAACCCAAGCATGGCAAAGTCTGGGAGACAACAATTCAGGTACAAGTTCAGAACACCAGGTTATGCAGAGAGTTAAAGCAGACAGCAGGCACAATGACATGTTAAATTACCCACATGATGTATAGCTTAATGAACCCCCTTGTGTTGATCATGCTTGGCATTAATCAAGAGCCATGAACAGATTCCCTTATTTTCTCAATGCTGCTCTGATAAACTGCAATTTCATTTAACCTTGGACAGGAACTTTAATAGCTTCCACGGGACAACTGTCAATACTTTCCTGGGTATACAGTGATTAAACTGCAACACAAGATGCATGTCATGAATTTTCTTCATTTGAAATTAGAAATTTCATTTTTAACAACCATTTGCATAAAATATGCTGAAAGTATGGAAATATGTAAAGGCTTGCATTATCCTTAGATGGAAGCACACCAAGACAAAGGGTTTTTAAAAATAAAACAATTAACAACACATTAGTTAACATATTGAGAGCTTCAAATAACCTTATGTTTGGGAAACAAGACAACAAAAGACAATAATCCAAAGAAGGGTTTGACAATGTCTCCCTAAGTTAGCTCATTATACATCAGATATTGGACATTACACGCTTCTTTGGCAAAGGCAATACGTAGAGGATAAAAGATTAGCAAAGGCGGGTTGTTCCTCAACTTCGGTGGTTTCTAGAGACACCTTTGGGTGCTTTTTTTTTTCTCTAAAAGCAATGCTTATTACTTCCTGAGTTCAGCCTCTCTGCCTCAGAGGCACCATAGAAGAAAGGACTGCTAGAGTTACTGAGTGGACTAGATCCACTCAGTCTGCAGGCTACTAGTCCAAGCAGCCAAAGAGGACAAGAAAAAAGACAAATACAGATTCAGTGCCTTTCCTAGGCAATCTGTTCTAAAGAAGTGTACAAACTCTTTTTTCACTACCTTCATTTAAAAGATATTTTCCTTGGTTGCCAGTGATGACAAAGAAAGAACAAAACTGGATCACAAATGACTAAGAAAACTGTTATTTTTAATTCTCAAAAATCGTCCATAATTATAGTTACAGACTACAATTACAGGAACAACCAAACTATAAATGCCTCTGCTTAGACATCATCAGTTAATTTTGCAATTTTTTCTGTGTGTTGCTTATTCTACAAAACCTGAATAACCCTAATATGGGGGGAAAAAACCCTGTTCTACACTTTCCCAGATTGCATTGGTACCAGTAGAAAGCACTGCAAAGAGTACTGGTAGCAAACTGCAATAGCACCAGCTAAAATGCCTTGGTCTTGACTGATGTGGACATTTAGCAGCAATACACACAAAACACACAAAATAGGGAATGGGTAGGAAGCAAACCAAAGAAGGAGAATGATCCTATCAGGGTTGTGCACAAGCTAAGATCAGAGATAGAAAGAAAAACCAGGAATAGGGTGACCAGGGTCAACATAAGCACATGATTTCGCAGCTTATATTAAAAAACTGCATTTGTGAAGGTAGGTAAAGGTAAAGTCTCCAAACCTTCAGAGAAGGATCATTATTGTGAGGCTAAAATGCTGTCTTGGGGAATTTCCATTTGTGCAAAATGCTTCATTTGCAGGTAGAAATGTAAAAATTCTTCACTAAGAAGGAAAAGTTAAAAAAAAAAAGCAAAACATCCTGCTGCCACTTAAAGGCAGAACAAAACTATAGAGTAAGGAAGCACTGGAAATAGTTTACAGGATTGGTGCCTGGAATGTGTACAAGTTTTCAAGCACTTGTCCTGATTCAAGCAGAATATAAACAGTCTGAATCCCAGCTCAGACTGCTTTTAAACCATATTAAATCACCAGCCATACATACAGCTATCTCCCAGCCTAGGGTACAAAAGAACTGTTTTTTATAGTGTTGCAACTATGAGGTAACAGTGGCAATTGATGCCAATAAATCAAACAATTTTTCAATATCTCAATAGGCCTTCATCACAAAACGGACTGTAGTTAAAGAGAACCTGGAAAACCCTGGGCAGTCACAACAGCTCTGGTGCAAATCCATTATGTGCTCAGAAAGTGCACTGCACTACCCATTGGGAAACAGGTAAATTTAACACATCAAAGAAACATGAGAAAGGCTGTGGCGGTGTAAATGTGAACAAAGCAATTTTGATTTCCTAGGATTTTTCTTTTTCCCACAGCTTCTCCATGAGCTAAGCTTAAAGTTTACCCCTTCCACCAAGAAAAATGAGATTCTATACTCTATATGCTGAAAAAAAGGGCAGTCTGTGACTACCTGGAGACTTGATACTCTATTTAAAGGACTGTAATGACCTGGACAGCACTTAATATAAATTTAGAGACTGATGAAAGAATGCCTCATACTGCATTAGAATGTGATTCACACATTCCCAGCCAAGATAGTTACAACTGTGTTCTCTCTTCTCTTGCATAACACAGGCTTACAGGAGTTCTCCTAACAATTTCAGCCCCAAGACACAGCTTGTGATAAAGCTGTAGTGTACCTTTGGAAAAACATGCAGGTTTGATTTAATGTGTATAAAATTGACTGCACCCTTTGGCAGTATTTTCTACTGGTTAATGTTCTCCCTCCTCAGAAATTTCCAGTCTGAAAATTGCTGACTTTGATTTCTGCCATGGAATCATGTTTTATGTGGCTTTTTGTTTTGTTTTGTTTTTTTAAAGAATCTTCTTACCTCAGCTAATATCTTCGTATGTGGAGGGTTGTAGACCACAGTCAAGTTGTTTCTTTGCATTTACTTTTTAAATCATCTAAATAGATAAAGTTTCTTTGGGCTGCCACTGTAAGGAGCACTTTCCAAGTCTCCAATCATTCCTTCAGCTCTCTTCTGAACCTGCTCCAATTTTCCATCATTCCTTTAAAAAGTTAATCTATTAATGGGATGCAACATTCCTATAGCAATACTGACAGGCAATTACTACTTATTAGTGATAGCCAAATCTAGGTACCTCTCTAATATCAAAAACCTAAATTAAACTAAGAGAAAAATGCAGATGAAGCTGACTTAGATAGAGTTGCTTTTAAATATTACTAAAGAAACCTTTTTACCGGCAATTTCGCATCCCATCACAGTACAGTAAAGCCAGGAATAAATATGTAAAAGTTTTAATTTAAAAAGAACAGCATGAAGCTTGAAGGCTGATTTAACAGATACTGCCAAACTCAATCACCTGATGTTAAGCTGGAAAACATTTCCTTGGTGCCATTAGGAAACACTGTTGGCTACGAAACTATGGCGTAACTAATGCTGTTAGATTTTACATTTATTGAAAAAGTAAGACTCCTGTTCCCTAACCTATACCATCTGACAAATCAAGATGGAGCATCAGGCCAAAAGAATGACCAATGAGCAAGAAAACTTGGAAGGTTTATTTCATCATGATGCCCTGTGTACTCCAGTTTAATAAAGACAAAAGCCTTGCAGTTAAGCCATACATCCTCCAAATAAGGAACCTTTAAATAAAAGGGAGCTTTTCCATTTTCTTTTTCAAATAGGAAATACATTCTATATCCCATGACAAATCTAAGGAACTACAATAAATGCTGGCTATGACAGCTGTAAGGCTACATGAATGTTTCTTTTCACAGAGATATGGGCTTTTTTGGAACAGATTTTGTGATCTTTGGCTTTGCCCAAGTCATCCAATTTATTTGGCTAGGATTATAAGTTCAAAATCTCTGGATTATCTTGCCCCATATTCTTTCAAATGCATCTTGTTAAAGGCTGCCTACTGTGGTCTTTAACCCTCTGCCTACACAGGTAGGAAAGTGGCAGTTTCCACTGATCCTTTTGCCCTTCCTATGTGGTCTCCACAGACGCCAATTTTTTTTACTCTGAGGGTACTGGTGGAAACATTGAGGGAGCTGGTGGGAGACATTTGCATCCAGATATTTCTAAGCAAAAAATCACCTCAAAGGTTTGCAAGAGATCTCAATAGTGGGAAACTCCCCCTTCCCATTACAGCTCATAAAAGGAATACAGCAGGCATGTCCCGCCATTTGGATGTGCAAACATGAAATAAGATGGTTTCATGGTATCATTTATTTAGGTCTCTTTGTGAGGAATTTCCAACAGGTTGAAATGTTGTGGGTTTTTTGGGGTTTTTTTTCCATGTTAATGCTGTTACTAGCTTTACTCTTATGTACTTAACGAAACTAAGTGTATGACTGGGAGATTAAGGTTTTGATTTATTGAGCTATGTCAGCCAAAGTTTAAAATTATGTTTGTGCTGAGTTCATTCATGCTGTTAAAGAAAAGCTTTCCAGAATATCAGTAGAACAGGTATTAACTAGATAGTTACTCAAATCTCTAATGCACAAGAGAGGAGAAAGTTCAACCTGCTTTAAAGAAAAAAAGTGAAACAAGAATTCATCTATTTAGTGCGCCATCACTCATTTCCAGCCAAAAGTCATTGACTAATACAAATATTAAAGTAAAATATTCCTAAAATTGAAGACAGAATCATCAATCCAGTCAATAGATGCAAATTACTAAGGTATTTTTGCAAACAGATTTTTAGAATAGCTTTCCCAGAAGAGAGATTTAAATAGAAAAGTATGTAAGCCAAAATTACCTAGGTCAGCCTGTTTGCTGTTTAAAGGCACATTCTGAAGGTCAGATATTTCGATGACTAAAATATTGATAATATACATTTATACAGCACCAGTGATCTGAAAGAACCAGACTTTAAGGTGATTTAAAGATTGCATGTAAGCCTGAACAAATCTGTGAAGAAGCCTCAGAGGTGAATGGATGATGGATACACGTAAATACAGAGAGAGCAGGTAAGAGTTTATGATTTGCTGCTATTCTAGCAAGATCTAGAGCAAGATCCCACTGCAGATATTCCATGTAAAATATACCTGCTTGCAGAAGAAGGCAAGAGGACTAAGGCATTATATTAAAATCTCGTGGTCTGCTTGAACAAGGGTCTTCATCTCATCAACAAAAGAGAAAAATACAGCGTGAGTGGAGGGAGAGACATGGAAGGCAAGGTAAGGCAAAGCATGGCAAGGCAAGGAAATGTTAAACTCTGAAATTTCTGTATAATACGCATAAATATTCTGTGTGATTCCTTTGAATATCTTAGAAAACATTAAAATCTAAAGGCCTGGTGTTCATGCTCCTAACTGTGTGTTCAGCTGTTTGCCCTGTGCAGACACACGGCAGTGGGACAGGGTATTCACCAACTCCTCTCACTACCTGCCAAGAAAAAGTTAGATTAAGCTTAGATTTTAGTTGATTCAAGGTCTGAACGGGACAGCACACTTCTCATGTACTCTAGAGATCCTCTGATGGATGCTTTAGAGCATGAGATCAACAATAAATAATAACAGCATCAAAAATAGCTTCCCATTGAGCAGCGCTATATTTTTTTAATCTTTTTTTCAGCTGTAAGAACTAAATGAGAGAGGATGTATCCAGAACTTTCATGATTTGGTATATGACCAAACTTAACAGAAAAAAAACATGTTGCAGAGTATTTGTAATTCAAATACTTATCTGGAGTTATTTATATTCTTGTCACTTTCCCCACCCCCAACTAACATGGAGTCAGATTCTATTCTCAGTAAGCCCAATGAAAGTCCACTGAAATCAATGGAATTACTCAGATTCACTCCAATGTAACGGAGAACAATGGCACAGAACATCACCATTGTGCTTTTGCACCTAAGCTGATCCTTTAAAATATAAGTATTTGAGTAATTCCTGTTCTTTATTTTCAATGAAAATACATCTTCTTATTATTCCCCTGGAAATTTTAGGTGAGTAGCAATGTCCAGTATCTTTACAGATGCATTGTCTTTCAATGTGCTCGGTAAATAGTCTAAATTGACCTCCCTTCCCCCCTCCCAGTACCTGGTTCCAATCACACTCAAATCATATTACTTATTATTCCTGCAATGAAAATCACCAAATACAGTAGGTAAAGATTTATTGTATCTCTTTAAGAAATAAATAATTCATTGAATACATTAGATGGAGTATTGTAGACTTTCTGAAAATCAACAAGATAGCTATTTCTCGCAGCTGATATGGTTTAGAATGCTTTTAATCTTGGAGTAGATAATAAGTTATGTTTCTGGAAAAAAAAAAAAAAGTAAAAGGGAGAAAAGAGAGTTGTGTAAATAAACAATACTGCTTTCTCCTCAGAAAGGTATGTATGTCCAGAAAAGCATTTAGAAGTACAAGCAAAATTAAGAGCTTGCTTAAAACAATATGATTTAATATTTTAAAGCCTCTTCTGACAAGGGATGATAGAGTTTTCTCTGAAATAATCTTTGAGTTAGCATGACAAGAAAATATAACATGGAACAGGACTACATCTAGTTGGGAACCCAGTGCATTTCTCATAAAATCTGGGGAAAAGTGAGAATAAAGAAAGGGGAGAAGCAGATATTTTTAATTTTCATTACATGATCAGCAAAACAAAATTTAAAATACCACTCTTGTTCTTTCCAGAACTCAGAGTGTAAAGTTGATGACAGGTTTAAAATTACTGGATTGTGGTTTGGTCACAAACGACAGAAGGCCAAAATGTCCACTGACTGCTCCAGGTCACTAGGAAAATCCAAGCCTTTGATCTAAACATAAATGACATACTAAAAATAGATCTACATCCTTGAGGGAGACAGAAGGAGCCAGCAGTCTTTTTTCTGTATTACAGAGATCTTCAGCTGAGATCAAGTAATCTTATCTAGAAATCTGGTCATAATTCAGAACATGTTTAGTAAGGATTATTCACTTGGATCAGGCAGAATTTCTGAAAGATTGGGTTTACATCCAAAGGTACGTACAGTCAGTTTAATCTAACATCTCTGTCTTAGAATTTGATTGTCATGGATGTCGCTACTTCATTACAAATGAGAAAGGTATTCAGTCATGCTGAATGGGGATATTTATATGTAAATACAGGATTTTTTGCTTTGGCAATAACTTCATTTCTGGGATGGAAGTTTATGCGATTCTCCCAATGCTACATTAACCACCAAAAAAAATCTGTTGCAAAATAAAGCCAAAAGACAAGCCTGATACTCTCTCCCTGAACACATTAATGCCTCACTTCTACCCAGCAGCCACTACAAAACTGTGCAATAAGACAAAGAAGATGGTTCAAGCCAAGCTTGCCCCTGGTGTTGGTCCCTGGAAAATCAATACATTTGTTCCCAGAGTGACCCAGACCACATAGATGCTCTGTGTAACTGGGTTCACTGACACAGGAAACTTTTCATGTCTTCAG
This sequence comes from Zosterops lateralis, assembly GCF_965231275.1. Lineage (NCBI taxonomy): Eukaryota > Metazoa > Chordata > Aves > Passeriformes > Zosteropidae > Zosterops > Zosterops lateralis. Next base: position 32,464,990 of record NC_139762.1, on the reverse strand, counting down.
GAGGAAAACATGAAAATACAGAGATGATCACACAAACTATTTACATTGAAAGTATGTTCATGTTGCAAATTTAAACCCCCTCGACTTCGGAAAAATCAGAATTAAGCTTGCTTTTGCAACTTTAATTTGAGCTCGTTGCACATATGCATGACAATAAGTCTTTAACTGCAGAGACACATACATCATTCAGTTCATAGGATGGACGATGCTCCCAGAGTGAGCAGCTGTTCAATATTCCTTTTATTCTTATCACTCAATATGTGGCTCCATGCCTTCTTTACCGCACATCATTCAAACCCTGTGCAGAATACTGAATTATTAATATCTTTATGGGTGTTTCTGTAGCCTTTTCTACTAGGGTTTCTGAATGCTTCCCAAATACTAATTAATTTACCTTTAAACCTGAGATGTGAGATTGTACTATCAGACTCACTTTATAGATGGGGAACTGAAGTGCTGAGCCATTAGGGCCAAGATTGACAAAAATGTCTACTAATTTGGAGTCTTCATTATGGTGTGCTTAGAACTAGATTTTCCAAGACGCTTGGCATTTTTATGGTATTTTACATGTCTAAAGCATAAGTCCCATTGATTTCAGCAGCATCTGTGAGTACTGAGCACTTCTGTGAATCGGTCTTGAGAGTATGAAGTTGTGCACTCAGGCAATAAGTGCATTCCACCTACAAAACTTTCACTTGAATCACATGAGGAATCTGAGTCTACAAAAGGGACAAAATCAGGATAGATGAGGTTCACTTCTGGAGGCATGGTTCCAGAAGAATCATTTTATCCATCATAACATAGAGCTGTTTTCACAAGAGAGCTTGCTGTCTCCCTGTTATGGTTTCATATATGGCAGATTCTCAATTTTTCATGATACTCAAGCAGATACTCAAGCCTTTTATGTCACAGTACCCCAGGACGCCCCTGTGCCTGACAAGGTGTGAATGCCGTACAAAAAATAGGAAAAACAAAAAGTTTCATTTTAAGACTGATACATAGCATGAAAGAGGACACTTAGGGCTGCCAAGGAAAGCTTAATTCTGTCCATTTCTACTCTCTCAGTTGAACTAATTTTAGCATACAGTTTTTTAACGCTTTCTTTTTCCAAAACTAAACAGGATTTTTTGCAGTGTAGAGCAACACTGTTGCTCAGGGTGGCTCTTTGGCATGGCTGTCAGCTTGTGATTTACATCACCTCCTAAATGGCAAGATAACATAGGGGCAACAGCAATGGTGGCCATGGAGCTCCTTATAAACCCATGGCAGGAGTGTACCTGGCATCCTGCCTGTGGATTTGACACATTTTTACTTTGCAACCAAAAAATCTTGAGGGAAATATTGACAGAAGTTTCTGCTAATAGTATGTCTTTCTCCTTCTAGTATAGCACTTATGATCCTACATCTTCCTCTTTTAAGTCCATTTAGATGTATTCAAGAAAATAATTGTAAAATAATTCTTAAAAGTAGCTAAAATATGGTTGCTTATAAAATCAATTTTGCAACTGGTGAGATTTGAAATTTTAAATTATTTTTTCTTTAAACTATTTTAAAGTTTTAAAATTTGGCAGACCCTGGTATGGAAAAATTCACAGTTTTAATGGCAAAATTCCCAACATTATAAGGAGGATAAATACAGAGCCTTAAAATGGAAACTATTGAGCTTCCTCAACTTCAGAACTTTGGAAAAGGCAGGGGTTGGACAATGACAGTGTATTTATTCCTTTTCAAATTCCAACTGTCCTCATTGCCTTCTTTTCTTACACTATTACTCATATCCCTTTGGTTTAAAACAAAACAAAACAAAACAAAAAAGTATTTGCCCTGATAACTATTGAGCTCTTTTTTTTTGCTATTGTTTGGAGGGGTTTCTGGGGGTGGTAACAGGTTGGGGCTTTTTGCTGATAGATTCTCTTTATACATGGCCATATTCTATATTTGGCTATTCTGTGATTTTCACCCTATTTTGTAAATTGATTTCCTTTCAAGGAACATATGGCTTTTTCCCTGGGATGCATTTAATACCTACACAGAGAGGCTGTCTGTGAAAAAGGAAGGATTTGGCAGCTATAGCCACTGTACTCTGTTTCTCAGCAGCCTGTTGAAACGCTAATGACTGATCTAATAAGCCAGAAGTATTAGAAGGTCAGACTGAACAACATTGCTCAGTTTGACCTTCCATTATTTATGGTTTGTCACATCAGCTATCAAAGCTCCAAGCCAGGGGCTGATAAGGAGCTGAATCAGCAGCACAGTCATGACACTGCAACATTCTCACTTTGGGTGAATAGCAACCTTGCCTTGTGGTGACCTGTGCAACCACCCATGACACATGTCCCTAAAGGTGGTCCCTGCCTGTTCACTATTTCATGTAGAAACTCTCTGTAAAGTTCAGGATTAACAATACAGTTGGCACTCAACTTTTGTTTTTCTTTCCCTTAAAAGGTCTAGATCCCTGAATAATCTTTGAATCAAAGGCTCTTCTTTTTATAAGAGAACTATTTTCACACTGTTCAGACCATTTTAATTATTAGTTAAATTGGTAATTGGTAAAAAAAAAAATAGTCTTAAACTTGTAGGTAATAGCATCTTCATCTGAGAGAGAGGGACCTCACCCCAGCAGCAAAATTGCTTGATAAAACAAAGTCAGGGGTGGAGAGAGTGAATCAGTTCCTAAAATCAACTCCTGTCTGCATTTTAGCACAGAATAAAATTGACTGAATTAGGATTGGAGCAATCCAACGGGTGAGTGTTACAGTCCTCAGCGTGTTAGTTTCTCAGTGGGATCTCAGAGACAGCAAGAGGACATCTCATGGCTTAGCTCCTACAGGCTGTGAGATAATATGGATGCTAAAGGATCTCAGAAACCACTCTGCAATCCAAGCCAGAAATGGATGCACACAACCATCCAAGTGTCAGATGTTTGAATGTTGTGGACTTGTGTGCAGATCAGGGTAACCACATTAACAAGTGTTTTCTTTGTTTCATTATTTTTCATTCTGTCATGATGAGAATGTGAATGTTATTTTATCTGATTCTGATCTAATAAATGGCAATGTTGCTCCTTACTTTAAGAGTGGTTTTCTGGAAGCTGATAAAGTGACAGTATTGTCTAGATCATTAAAGGCTGAGAATTTTTCTCTACCTATTTCACATAATTAACAAATTGTGATTACATACCTTTGAAGGTTGCCAATCCAAAGCACAAAATACATGTCATAAGTAATAAGGAGTTTAAGTGTGATTCTGTAGCATTGCATGGCTACAGTGATCATCGTGCCCAGGGAGGTACAGGCGCTAGCAGAGAAACAGATGAGACAAGTCTCTGTTTTGTTAAGTACAAGAGTCCGTTTTATCCTCCCCGCCCACCCTGGGCTGGAGTGGGAGAAGAAGGTAAAGAAAAGAGAGAGAGAAAGCAGGGGAAGGTTGGTGGGGTTTTATCAGGTATTGCAAGGGGAGGAGTCTTAGGGTTTGGGTCAAGGGAGGAGGTAACAAAAGTACAGTCAGATTTCAGCTACCTCAAACGGGAGGATTCCTCAACTCCTCAGTTTATAAATTGGTCAAAATGTGTGTTGAATAACTCATAATAAGGGGATTTTTCGGGAATATGACTTACTGGTTTACAAAACTAAGATTAATATTATTAAGCTGAATTAACAAGCAATAGAAAAGCACTTGAGACTTAGGATAAGGTAACAGAAATTATGATATTGAATTAAATTAATGCATTTTCACTTATTGAGCTATTAGTTCAGTCTCCTTTGGCCTTTGATCTTCTGACCAGAAGGGGTACAGCTTCTTGATCTCCTCTTCACGAGGGGCACAGTTCTTAGTGTTTGGTCTCAGCTTTAGTGCTGATATTGCAGCTGTTACTCTGTTGGATTGATGACGATGACTGTGAAGCGAGGAACTTCAGTGAAAGCAGCAGTGACAGAACTCGCAGCACATGGCAGGGCCTGTCCCTCTCTTGGCTGACCAGCCCCACTCCACCTCCCCTGCCATGTGGGCCTGGGGCAGCTGACGGGCACGGCAGGGAGGGGGCAGGTAGGTGGGGAGGAAGGGCAGGCATGGGCTGGAAAAGAAGGACTTTGGCGGGAAAGAGGAGATCTTAAAAACCACGTGTAAGTGCCATTTTTTAGAAGGAGCACCCAGGACGGCGTGGCCACTGCCTTCCCGGGCAGGGAATGGGGGATATGGAAAGATGGGGCGAAGGAAGAGAAAGGATGGCAGGAGGACGGTAGCACACCCATGTCACTACTGGACAGTTTGCGACCTTGTCCTGCCTTCAGGAAAGGGGGATAGGGGTGGCGGATGGGCAGGGTGACGGAGAGACAGTAGCAACTCCATCCTGGCCATTTTCACTCCTCACCGCACTCTTAGGACAAAGGGTAAGGAAAGATACAGGCAGCTTCACAGCAACTGAAAAACGTGGGGGTTCACAGGAGGGTGGACCACTGATTTAGGGCGCCGACACTCTGCATGCAAATCGTCCATAATCATCCATAAGTAGCTTTATAGTCCATAAGTTGTAGCAAATGTGGCAGGAGAGTTGGTAAAAGTCCTCAGCATGGTCCTTTTTGCAGGCAGACTAACCACTTGTAGTTCTTAAAAACCCCTCCCATGAAGAATGAGAAGACTTATGATGGTAGATGTTAGTCTCATTGCTCAGCCCCAAGTTCCCTTACTGGGAGGTTCCCTCTCTGTAAGCCTTTTCCCACATGTTTTTAAGGTTACTCTCAACCTGGTCTCCAGCCATGGTACTCTTGAGTCTTCCTTTTTAAGATGGGGGTCCCGCAGGGGGTGACTTACAGGGTTCCAGTCCTGTTGTCATCACTGGTTGCCCGTATTCTCCACCATTTGTAGCACCCCGTGATCATCATGTCCAGGGAGGTACAGGCACCAGCAGAGAAACAGACGAGACCAGTCTCTGTTTTGTTAAGCACGAGAGTCCATTTCATCCTCACTGCCCACTCTGAGCCCGAGTGGGAGAAGAAGGCAAAAAAAAGAGAGGGAGAAAGCAGGGGCAGGTTGGTGAGGTTTTATCAGGTATTGCAAGGGAGGAGTCTTAGGGTTTGTGTCAAGGGAGGAGGTAACATAAGATCAGATTTCAGCTACTTCAGACGGAAGGATTCCACATGATTCTTTTTCATAAGACAAAGGCAAATGCTCTGAGTTGCTTCAGTGTCTATGTACTCATTAAAATCTTCCTAAGCTTATTAACTTTCAGGTTCTGCTTCCTTGAAAAGATTTGGAGGAGGGACTCGGTCGAAACATCCCCAAGGCTATCTACAATGTTTATAATTCTTGTAATTTTATTGTCATTAAATTTGGGGTTTTTTCCAAACTACAGACCCCAGAAAATAATGCTGTTGCAAAATTCACGGCTCTCATTAAAAATGCACACAACGAAACCAAATTCTATTCGGCACTGTTAAAAAGAAAAATAAAAAATAAAAAGGCATAAAATGAGTGTACACCCCAAACTCATAAACCAGAAGGAAAATGTAAAATATTTAATCTCTATCGTCTCATGAGAAGGCCATGAAGAATTGGCAATGGTTTGTTTGCCTTCTGTTACAAAAAACTTCCTGTTACACAGGATAACTCCTATACACAGTGATCTGGAGGAAACTTATGGGAACATTTCTATTGGAAAATTAAATTTCCACGTCAGGGTTGGCTTAGTTTACTTTCTAGATATGACAGCTGACAGGACTGTCTTTTCTGAGCAATGAGAAAAGGCCGACAAGTAATTCAGTTACATGTTGTTTCTCCCAGGAGACACATGCAGGAAGATATTCACCTCTGGGCACCTAGCAAGTTCCTGTCCTTCCTTTAAGCTATTGTCCCTCCTACTAAAATCTTCACTCCTGCTCTAGGATTGAGAAACTATGGAGACAGAGACCTGAGGAGGCACCAAATTACAAAAATCTGGGGGCCTAGATGAAGATGAGTATGAAGATGTCACTCCACATAGGGCAGAGACAAGTTTGGTATGTACATGAAAAGAAACAAAGGAAATGGAAGGAATCATTTCAGTTCCTGAACCAGAGAGGCTGAAGGGAAAATAGGATCTCATTGTTCACGATTCTCTTCTGTAGCGCAGGAGGTTTTCCTATTTCTGTGGGATTTTTTTCTGTATTGGTCCAGCTATGGAACCAAGATGGTTCTTCCAGCTGTAAATAATAATAATAAATTTTTTTTGTGTGTTTTTATGCAAGCTTGGTACTATATTTGCAATTGGTGGTGACACATTAAAATCTCCTTTAAGTACAAGCTGATGCAGTCTAGTAAGATCTTGATCCAGGACTTGATATGGGTAAATGCCTTGGGATTAGACTGGCATTTCTGTGGAAAATGTAATACATTTATTTTTATGTAGATAATGTTAAATTAATCAATATCAACCTTACTAAGAAACTGCCTCCTTTCTGTATTCTTTCGAGATGAGCAGATGAACAGAGGTTAGAGCTCTAAGAATCCAAGCAGCAGGTAACAGTGTGATCAAGGTGCTGAGCCGTTCTTCCAGTGGCAGTATGGGTGAAAGCCAAATCCAAACCACCATGTAACCACAGCCTAACTGCCACCAGGCACATGACAGGCAGCCTGACAGCCTAACTTCGGAGGGTAGAACCCCCTGGACAGCAGAGCTGAATTTCACAATGCCTGAATCTCTCTGTGCATTTTGCACTTCATGCTTTCTCCAAATCTTAGGAGTGTGAAGCTGAAATCGTAGGTCACAGAGGTGTATGTTTCACACAATTGCTGCTGGATGGGACTCCAAGGTTCATCACAGTAGCTCTTAATTGTGATAATAAGAAAAGCAGTGCACATTCCACTACATTGCCTTCCATTGTCTATGACTGGAAGAGGACATTACAGTCTATTAAAAATTACTTTAATTTCTATTCTGAGTTTTGGGTTGGCTTTTTGTCTATTTGTTTTTTGATATTTTTGTTCATTTGTTTCTTTTTGCTTCTGACAATTTTGCTGGATATTAAGCCAGAGATAATGAGGTTAAGATTTCTTTTACATAATGCATTCTTCCTAGCCTCTTCCATCCCCTTCTTTTCCTCCTCCGCACCTTCCCTCTCTCCTCTGCTCCATACACAGTTATTTCCAAAGATCCCACTTTGTGAAACTTGTGAGGAATAAGCTAAATTACATCCATTTTTATCTTCCTCCATCACTCAGCACTGTAGTGTAATTCCTAACCTGTAAGAATAAATACTTTCTGCTTTATGCTCATGTATATATCCGCAATTTATATGCCCATAGGTCACATGCCTAGGTTTAAATTATTGCTAAACATTTTAATTACAATTAAAATATGTTTTATTAACAAATGCAGGCTAAACTATAACCAAGAAAAACCAAGAAAAACTCCTAGTAGGATCAAATTTCCAAAGATCTTCTGCACTGCAAATTTTACTGTTCAAGCAGTGGAAAAACAATACAATTACATGCAAGGACTTGCAGAGACTTGCTTAATGCATGATGAACATGCTGACCAAATACACAGTCCTCCTACCTCTGTCTCCCAGAAGTATCTGAAAGGAAGAGGACAGCTGTAGTCTTCCTGATTTTGGGCCATCACAGAGAATGGGATGACAGATGTTGAGCTATTCTTTCAGTGTGGGCAGGAACTCCTCTCTGTCAAACAAAGAAGATTGACAGTCTCAGAGCCCAGTTTATTTGTATAAAAAAGCCAGCTGCTTCTTTAACAGTTGAAGGCAGTATTCCTAGCATAGCAAAAGTAGATGAATAAATTAATAACTACTAACATGATGTCTGTTGAATGATTCTGTGGAAACAGTAATTCCACAAAAATGTAGCTTAGACTTAATGTCACTTTTCCCCATGAAATGAAATATGTCTTTACAACTGAACATACCAGGTTCCTAAATTTGTACTTGAAGCCATCCTGAAATTTGTGCAAGATCTAATTAATGCTTACTGCCATCATATATAAAACACTGACTGCATCCTAATAAAAAATTACTTTAAACTTTCTACCTATGAGAGAATTTTTTGGTGTAAACAGATTTCTAATTACCAACGAATGGACTTCAGCTATTTCAGAAAATCCATTTAGTATTGGATATCTATTTTATCTACTTTTAATATAGCATGACACAAATTGGTATTTAAAGGGTCGTTCTTTACAGTATTACTCAATTTTTCATTAGCCAAGAACATCTAAGGAAAAAAGTAGTTTATGCCGTAAAAGTCAACTTTGAGTTGCAGCGTCTGAAAAACGGAGTCAACACGCAAACCATGGTCCGGTTGCACACCTTTCCTAGTCACTACAGCTGCAAATTCCTAATTAGCCATCATCGCACTGAACCCTCCACGGGCAGACCCGGGCGGGGGGAGGCGTGTGCTTCACTGCCATCCACCTGTGTAAGCTCTGCTTGCTCCACTTTGGAAAAGCGAGGTTTGGGTTTGGCGGCCCCGAGCGCGGCTCCCGCGGCGGGGAGGGGAGGAGGCCGGGCGGGGGCCGGGCGGGGAGAGGGCCGGGCGGGGCGGGGAGGGGAGGGGGCCGGGCGGGGGCCGGGCGGGGCGGGGGCCGGGCGGGGAGGGGAGGGGGCCGGGCGGGGCGGGGGCCGGGCGGGGAGGAGAGGGGGCCGGGCGGGGAGGGGAGGGGGCCGGGCGGGGAGGACCGCGCCCGCCCGCGCCTTTTGTGCGGCGCCCTCCCAGCCTGTCAGCGGGGCGGCCGTGACTGAGGGGAGGGCGGCGTGCGGGGCTCGGGGCAGCGCGCCGGGGCCGTGCCCGCAGGCCCTCCGGGGAGGAAAAGGCAGCGGGTTGTGGCGGACGGGTCTGGCACACGAGTGGGCTCGCTCCGGGCACAGTTCACATACACGGTGGTGCCCCTCGTGATCTGGGAGGGGGCCTGCGGGTCACGCAGGTCACGGCTGCGATCTGTCAAGGGAGGAACACAGGAATCCCCCCTACAGGGACAGGGGTGTTCCCCCGTGCTTTAGCCCAGCTATCTCGGCGTGGCCCAATTGTTTGTCTCAGTGCTGTTTCCAGCTCGGGAACAACCTTCTATCCCACTGTGGCAAAAGTCACTACTTGTATCCTTACCGTTTATTCCTCCCCGCTGTGAAACAGGCCACTACAGAAAACTTCGTCTGAGACTGCTCAGTGTTTGAGGAACATTTGCACAAAAACGAGGAGGAGCAATGAGTTTTTCTATCAGAAATCATTCTGTCCTTTTACCATACAGCTCTGATCCAGAGCAGTTGCTGGACAATTAACAACACAGCCCAGGAGCAATGACGTGGCTTCTTCTGCAGACACCACTGCTCTGCATCCACTGGATCTGAACTCTCAGTCTGTGTTTCTCTCTGGACTCGGTCTCATGCAATGCAGTGCTGTCACTGCTTCGGCCGTTTCAAGAGGCCATTCTGCATCTTGTCCAGCACAGCTCTTCCCCCTGCAGATGGATGTTTCTCTTGGGTTGGTTTTGGTAGTGATGCTGAATCCAAATGCTAGCTGAAGGCATTCAGAGCCTCCTGCTGGTTTAAACCAAACTTGCCTGTCCATGGTTGCCAGGTATACACAGGGTATACACCCTCTTACAAATGTGGTAAGAAATAGGGCAATGATTCCTACTCAAAGAGAATCACATCCATGTTTTGGGTCCTGATGGAGAGTGACCCTTCTGAGAAACCTTATGGGTGTCTTAGGCCAACGTGACAAAAAAATCAAAGCAGACCCCGTCACCTGGACAGACACAACACATCATGTTAGACTGCTTCAGTAGGGTTATTCTCCTTCATCATCTCACATGTGTCAGGAGTGAAAAATTTATCCATTATGAGCATGGGCAGACTGAGGTTAAGGAGACCGTTACAAGGGGTTGATGTCCTGGGGGTTGATGTCCTGGGTAGTTGCATGTAAGGTAACATACCAGCTGGGAGAAAAACACCTTGCCACCTCTAGTTGTGTTCCCCCAAGCACAATCCCAGTGGGTGACTTGCCTCTTCACTTATTTAGGAAAAATAAGTGAACCTGCTGGTGAGAATATAGATATCATACTTGTGTTCCAAAGGTTGCTACTATATGTAGTCAATGAATCCATACCGTACAAAGCTGGTGTGAAGAAGTAGAGCCTCCTGAACTTTTTAGAATTGGCAGGTACTTGGTGTATTCTTGAAGATGTGATCAGAAGAATAGTGTGATGGAAAGAAAAACTGTCATGGATACAGAGGTGTCGCCAGCCTATCTCTCCGGATTTATGGTATGGAGGAAAGTGGGAAGAATTTGCCAGGGTGATTCGGGTGCTCGGACTAAGTACGGCAGGATCCACCCCTCCCTCTACAAAAGTAACCCAACCCAAGAGGAGCACAGAAACCCCGGCAGACAGGATTCTCCCTCCCCGCTCAGCCAGCCCCGGCCGGAGGCACTGCGGGAGCGCTCCGAGGAAAGGGATGCGGGAACAGCGGGGCTGGGCAAGCCCTCGCTTTTCACATCTCGTATCTGCCTTCGCCTCGGCCACTGAGTCCTTCTTAAATCCATGTACGTACATACATATAGGTATTCTCGCCTCCGCCGCATCGCCTTTGGAGATGCTTACCCGGAGAGACGGCACTGCGGTAGTGCTTTATTGCAATATAATGCACTGGGGAAAAAATAGAAGGGGCTCATTATTGTGCTTGATAAACATGGGAAAAGCACATGCCTGACCTTTCATTTGTACAATTAATTGTTCCAGCAGAAAGAAAATGAGTCTTAATTGTGCACAGCTTCCTAGAGGATCAGCTGTGTGTGTGCCCCTCTGCGTTCTGAGAAAAACGCTGTGAAGTTTTCCTGAAGGCTTTTACTTTCCACTAGGGCAATAGCAAGAAGAAAAGAAGATCTCTATGTCCTATCCCTCTTCTGTCTCAAAGAGGAAGGATATTGAACTATAATCATATTTCAGTGACCTGCAGCACTTCCTTCAGTTTTGTAAAACGGGTTTTTCCGCTTGTCCAGTGCTATTCCGCCCCCATAATAAGGAAATTGTTAATAATGCACCCCCAAACTCCATTTCAGGGATCAAGGGTTAGCTCAGATCTGCACCTTAAACCCGAGCTCAAGGTTTAGCTGTCAGATCACGTCGGTAGCAGTGGGTGGGCGGTCAGGGGCAGGAACGGGACTTCCTAAGCCCCGCTGTGCCGGTGTCCAAACGGTGTGTGCGCTGCTTGCGGGCTCTGAGGGGCCGCTTCCCGTGTCCCCAAGCAGGACTCGGCATCCAAAGCCTCGCTCGGGAAACGAAACCTCTTTGGTCGGTGACTGGGGACACGGACAGAGCGCCGCGGGGGGGAGGGAGGGAGGGAGGGAGGGGACGCGCCCGGAACGCCCCTCAGCGCCAGGTGACACTAAAGCCGGGGCCGCGGGATGGACCCAGTTCCTCTCACAGCACTGACAGTCCCGCCGGCCCCGCGAGGGAGGTGGGGGGTGAAGCCCCCGGGAGACCGAAGTTTTGGTCCTTTCAGAACCGCCGGAAAAGCTCTTTTGTCCGGCCCCGGTTGATGATTAATAACCCCCGGCACGGATCCTGCCCTCGGCACCGTCCCCGGGGAGCCGCGGGGCTCGGCCCGCCCCGGGAAAAGGGAGCCGGGAGAGATCCTGCCTCGGGACTGTCACCGTCCTAAACGCACATCTTACCCATACCGATTTTTAATCTCTAAATCACAAAGGGACACATTCTGTGCTCCTTAATAGAGCACAACGCCCATTGACTTCTGTCCCATTGACTTCAATGGGAGTTTCGCTCCATTAAGGACGGCAGAATTTGGCCTAAACTGACCGCAGTAATTCTGTTGCCGGTAATGGAGCTTCAAAGCCCTCTGTAATTAACCGGCCAGCAAGAATCGTTACACACGCTCTGCAATTCCGGGTGTGCTACATGGGGGCTACAAACAGCTGAACAATCCCCTTCGGACCTGGAGAGGCTTTGGAAACCGTGTGCAGCGAAAATTCCAACTTGGGGACAAGGGTGTCTGACGAATCACTTGGTATCTGCTGCGTGAGTGTCCGAGCCTGGGAAAGAGACGCTCTGAAAAGTTATGAAAGATCTGATCATACACTCGGCTTTTGCCTCCCTCCGAAGACGCATTTAAAGAATCACAGTACACGCTGCTCCTCCTATTTATCAAAGATAAACCCAATAAATGGTGTTTATCCTTAGCCCGGAGCAATCCTAACGAGTTACGTTCAATCCCGGGGTGCCGGGAGCAGAGAGCAGCTGTGCTTTGGGCTGGGATGATCTTCACTGCCATCAGGCACCTTCACCTCTGGCTTTATGACTGGCGCTTTGCTCAGTACGGGGGCGGGGGGAGAGGGGGAAACACGACAGAAACAGATTCAATCCACTTTAGTTGAATTCATCTGTGAAGGCACTTCCATCGCACGACGCTCCTGCCGTTGATGGGCACAAACGCCTTCCTCTGTCCGCAGCTGGAGATCCAGCAGCATAAACAAATATTTCACCAATAATTAAATTCAATAATCTGTTACACACCTACGTTTTAATCCCTGCAAACTGTCTAATACCTGTAAATTTTAAACTCGAAAAAAAATGCGTTTATCTCTGGAGATCAAACATTGAAGCAATGAGAATGGAATAAAGGCTTGCGATCCTTCAAGGTGAAATGCAGAAAGAAGAAAATAATAGTTGTTAAATAGCAGAAACTTCTAAAATTTTCTCGGCGAACTAACCATATGAGGAAAAAAACACAAAACACCAACTCCTGAAAACTCTAGGCATGTCCAGTATATTGGTCAACTATGTTTAAAAAAAAAAAAAAAAAAAAAAAAAAAAAAAAAAAAAAAAAAAAGGTTTCGGAAGTTTTGGTCAATATTCTAGGCAAAATATGCTCAACAGATGATAGTGGAGATGCAGCCAGAAAACAACTCCAGCTATTTAAACTGCCAAATGAGACATAAAGCTGCATTGTAAAAATCATCTGGAAAACAGGTTTTCCTATTGAAGTGGCTATGTGTTAATTACTGTGATCTGGAAGAGCTTGTATCTAAACGCCTGGAAGCCGACTTTCACCCCGCATATGTAAATGAAGAAAGTGCTGAATCTAAGCCAGAGGGTTCATGTTCGGATTCATTTCCGTGCATGCCTAGACATTAATATGTGTTCATGTAGGGTTCGTACAGTACGAGGTGTTATTTCCTTATAAAGAAACACCAGGTCTCGCTTTCCATTCTCCTTACAAAATTATTCGCATTATTTATGCTACATTGAGCGATCTAATTTCTTCGTGATAGTCAGCTAATTGCTCTGGCAGGTAATTAGAAGCGGTTTACAACGCAAAGGGCTTTTGCGGTGGCCCTCGGATTATTAAGTTGCTCTGTAAATTATACCATATTTTTCCGAAGAGAGGGAGGGGGAAGGGGCTTTTGAGAAGTTCTTCTGCTACGATCAGAGCTGAGACACATCCCTGTCCACCCCCCAACACTTAAAAAAATGGGGGGAGGGGGCTCTTCCAGGGCTCGGAGTCGAATTATTCTCAAGCACGCGATCTGAAGCCCATTTTGTTCGTGCTCACTGGTCCAGAATAACTTGGCCATAATGGCCGGGAATGGGCCAGGTCTGCAGCAAGCTTCCTGCGCCCTGGCAGCATCCAGCAGGCATGTGGGAAAAGAATGGCTTAAATGGGGACATCTGTTCAGTGTTGCTCATCTCGCTCCTGCAGCCAGGTCGGGTTAAGGGAATAACCTGTTCACCACCTTGTCTCCCTCCCGCTGCTCGTCTGCCCCCCTCCCCCGGAGTTAATAGGGCTGCTGGGGGGGGTGGGGAGGGAGGGAGGGAGCGAGGGGGTGACCTAATTGCTCTGCCATATAGGCAAATAACGACAGGGAAAGGTGGCAGCTACATTGTAAGAGGAACAGTAAATATATCAATATTAGGGTCTCTCGAGTCAAATCGCAGGAGTTCTGCATTCAGGAGACGGCTGTGGTGCTCACCGAGTGCGGGAACGGACCAGGGCAAAACCTTGCTGGCACAGCGCTTCCAAGGTGCACCTTTCCCGGAAGACCAGGGGTTCTTCCACTCCACAAAGGGGAGCAAGAAAAAATTTTAAGTTTTTTTTTCCAGATTGACACTTCTGTGCGGTTGGGAGGGCAAGGAAATACATACATACATACACACATACATACATACATACATACATACGTAGAAAGATTTCCTTTCCTTCTACGTTCTCTGCAGGCTACGATTTAGGGTGTTTTAGGAATTGCATATGCGAGTATCTATCACACACATTTATATACACGCACATATCCACAGGCACCCATGTGTATATATATTTATATATTTGTATGTTTGTATATAAATAACATGTAGTTCGGGGCGTGACCCAGCTTCAGGCAGCCTATTTAATGGGAACGTCCTGTCTTACACACCGATTTTCCAAACATTTACTATACCTTGGCACCCTCTTGAAAAGCTTGTACTATGATTTGAACACGTGTGGTTAAGCCATCGGACCCAGAGCAGCTCCTAGATTATTTGTAATTAAGCACAATTCCCAAAGTAACATTTATCTTCCCGAAACTGCGATTGCAATTGTCAACCGTCTGGAGGAGACGCGGGGTAATCTGGAAGCATTAGCTCCTCTCCTAACGGAGCAGAATGAAAAGAAATCAATACCGCTGAGGAGAAGAATTTAGTAGTTTTTAACTGTAAGTGGTGCCTGGGAGAAGGTGATATATAATAGGAAAAGGAAAAAAAAAAAAAAAAAAAAAAAAAAAAAAAAAAAAAAAAGCAGCTTAAACAAATCTATTGCAGGCAGGAGCGGCGGCGGGGGCTCCGCGCTCTGCCCCGCCCGGTGCCGGCGCGCTCAGCCCGGGCTCTCCTCGCTCTCCCCGCCGGCGCCTCCCGGTACTTACATGACCGCCCAGGAGCCGATGCGAGCACAGCGATAACGTACCGGGAGAGCGGGGGGTGGAGGGCTGGGGGGAGAGGGCAGGAAAAAAAAAAAAAAAAAAAAAAAAAAAAAAAAAAAAAAAAAAAAAACGACTAGAAGAAGGAGGAGATGAGGATGTGATCTAGGCGCACACCGGCTATGTAAACAGAGTAGAGTGGGTGTGAAGGTGCCTCTTCCTCTCCCTCCCCAGGCGTGCACACACCAGCATTTGCACGGTGTCTTCTCGGGCTAATTTAATTACAGGGACGTTTCGGAGGCGCAGCTAGCCGCTTTTTTTGCGCTTTTTTTTTTTTTTTTTTTTTTTTTTTTTTTTTTTTAAGCACAGATCCAGACAAATAAATAAACAAACAAACGACGAAAGACCCCGAAGTGAATCGCGAATCCCTTCCGCCGCTTGCGGCCAGGTCGGCGTGTGCCCTCTCCATCTCCAAAGTGGCTCAGAGGGAAGCCCGGGCTGCCCCGCCGCCTGTGCGGGGGGGCCCTCAGGCCGCTCAAGGATGGGAAAAGCGTGGCGGGCAGAGGGAAGGGGATCCTGGCAGGGTTGGCGGGTACCTGGGACACGTTTACACCGACGGAAGAAAAAAAAAACCACATAACAATAGGTGGAGGCACCGGCACACACGCACCGCCTGCGCCCGGTGCCCCACGGGGAGCTCCGCTCTCAACCAAAGTGCCCAGTGAGGCAGTGAGAGAAACGTCCCAGGTAAAGCATAGCAGCGCAGACAGAGGTGCAGATGGAGGTTAAAGAAAGACAGTAACCACCTTCTTTGCTCAGTGACCGCCAGGCACAGCACGGTCCGGACTGGTGGCCGTTTTGTCTCCTTTACGTCCCATTCCCCTTCCTCCGCTCCCCGAACAAGCCGAGCCCTGTGCGCCTGGAGAGTTGTTTGTGACCCCTCCGTAAAACTCCAGGTGACAGATTCTAGGTGAAGGTGTCGGGTGAAGGGGACACGTCCTGCCCCCCCTACCCAGGGCAGCAGGTAGGGGGCTGTGGGGCAAACACGAGGGCAAGGCAGCCTTTTCCAGAGCACGGAGCCCGGGGAGGGCGAGGCCAAGGCCCCCGCTCGATGCTTTCCCGTGAGCTCGGGAGCGGAGCCGGGAGCCGCAGGACGCTGGGGAGCGAGGAGGATTCCAGGCTTCCTCCTCGCCGGGCGCTTGGCAGACGGGGGAGCGGAGCCGCACCGCCGGGGAGGCGACAGGAGACTCTGCCTCCCACCCCTGTGCCCCTAAATTGGCGCAAAGGTGGCGTGAAACGCTTTCCCTCTCTAATACGGACATCCAGCACACGGCGTGGTCAGCCTGCGGTTTATTTTTTCCAGCTGCGCCTTTTCAAATAGCGCAGACCTCTGTTTCCTCAAAGAGAAATCCCCCTCTCCGCCCCGGCAGCGCTGTCTGTAGACAGGCGAGGACCTCTGGTACAGGGATCTATCCATCTCTGTCCTCTTGCCGCTCGCAGCGCGGGGAATCGGGGTTTGCTCCAGGAAAGTCCACCCCCCTCCCGAAAGGTTAGCGACGGCTATCCTTGTGCCTAAAGTTCCGAGATTGCTAATCTACATTGTAGACTCAAGACGTTAGGTAGACTTGAGCAAGTTGTTCCCAGGATGTAAATTAGGTCCCAAAAGCTGTTGTCCAAATCGAAGAAACAGAGAAATTAATCTGGGAGACTATCCATCATAGGCTGTAATAAAGGGAGCGACATGGATGAGACAGATGATATGATTAAGGAGCTGTGGTCGTTTTAATTAACTTTTTGCTGTCCTGTAATGATCAAACTGGTCAACAGACCCGGTCAATAAGCATGTTAATATCAAACAAATAAAACCAGGGATGATTAAAAACCTCCTGGTTTATTAAATTTGAAATTCAAATGAAATTTATGCTGCGGATGCATACAGAATGCTAATAGATTTTAGCTTTATTGAGAGTGGATCCCACAGGTTTTCAAGAAACGGCACGAACATTTATCTCCTCCCGTACATTAAACTTCAAATGGGGAAAAAAATAAAAAGTTTTAATTAATTTCTGGAAAACCTCTCTTTGCTGGCTCCCCCTGCCCCAACATCCCCCCGCATATTATGTTGATGTACTGCACCCTTAAGTGCAGTGGTCAATAAGGCATATGCAAACAAAATTGTAAGCTTGCTTAAATCCTTTGCCCAGCAGGCAATGTGTACAAAGGAGGAAGGTTACAGATGTTTCCGTGTCGAATTCAGAAAATATTAGCTCACCGCTCTCAAAGTTCAGAAGGTGCTGCTTTTCCAGTTTCGGGGAAATTATCAGAGTAGCAAGAGGATGCCCACTGGCAGGAGTTTTGTGATTTCTGTTCTGATATATTTGCCTTTTTTTTCCTCCCTCTCAGTTGAGTTCCCTCGTAAAGACTCCCACGACTATTTTTACAACGAGTTTTTCATAATTTCCCACACGGTGCTTTTAAAGGAAAAGCGCACTGAAAATGAAGGATTTTCGACCCCGAATCAAAAGAGTCAGGGCAAGCATCGGAACAAACAAACACGAAAAGATCAAAAAAAGGACACGTTTCCTCTGGGCAGACAAGTGCAGACAAAATACGGATGCGAATGGGAGAGCCACCCGGCGAGGCTGTCCTAAAAAGAGATATATCACTAAAAGGCTTCTACTTTCCCGGTGTATGGCAAAGTCTCTCAGACTTTCTGGGGCTGAAAGGAATGCGTGTCGATCTTTTTACCTAACCTGGCACACCACAAAATGCGATTTTGTGTTCCTCTAAAATATAATGCTCACGACGCTTGTTTTGCTCTTACGCTTTCTGATCTATGTCTTAATAGTTCCTCCCCATCTCCAGCAGATAAAGAAAGTGGAGATAAAAAGTTAATAAGCATTCATACAAGGGAGTATCTTCGGGAAATGTTCTTCCCCTCTTTGCGGGTGATAGTATTGATTAAATTAAACCCGAAACTTAAACAAGTGTGCGTTAGGTCTGTAAAATGAATATCATTATAGAAGGAGACCAAAGCAATGAAGTTAATTCTTTTTTATTTGTTAAACGGAGTTCCCTCCTTCCCCCACCCCTTCCTCCTTCTGGGCTGGCCTGTCACGCCTTCTCAACAGGCTAAAATCATTCAGAGCAGCTCGCAGGGAGAAACGCGACATTTATGGTAAGCGTCAGCTTTCAGAGAAAGAAAGCAGTTCATTAATTTACTTCACTCTTACTTCAAAGTATGATAATGTACATTAGCCCCTTGATCAATAGATATGATGTACAGTCAATATCCCCACGACACGGAAACGGGTCAAAACCGAAGTCGAGAGAAAGAGGAAAAACCTCCCCTGGGAAGCCAAGGCAAGCCGCGGGGGTGACAGAGAGCACCTGGGCGAGCAGGGCCGGGCCGAGGGGGACCCCAGGGACAGGGGGAGCGGCCTTTGCTCTTCCCGCAGCCGCCCCGGGCCGGGCGAGGAGCCGAGGGGAGCAAAGCGCTCGCCCTTCGAGGGGGTGAGGCGGCGGCAAGGCCAGCCCCTGACTGTGCCGGGGCCGCCCGAATGGACTCCGCTTGTGCAACCCAGCGCCAAGAACCGCGCCTGAAAGCGCGGCCGGCCAGGGCGAAAAGACAGAGAACGACAGGCAGCAGCGGCCTGGAGTGTCTCCCCCCCTCGCCGGGACAACGGGAGAAGAAGGGCTGACCAGGAGGGATTGGGATGGGAGAAAAGCGGGGAGAGGGGGGGCAGTGGAGGAACGGGATGCAACGGTTCTTGCCAGTCCGTGCCGATAATCATAGGAATACTGAGGTGATGATGATGATGATATAAAAATTCAAATATAAATCGCTCCGCGGGGAAAAAAAAAAAAAAAAAAATCAACTGTTGTCAAATTACGCACACGGGTGGGGAGGGGGCGGGGGGGGGGACCGAGGTGGAAAGGGGCGGCCGGGACAAAGTGTCCCGAGCCGGGCCGGGGTGAGCGGTCCCCGCGCACCGGGAGCGCCGCTCTCGCCGCTCCCCGACGTGAGGCGTGAGGTCAGCAGCGCCCGCGGGGCCCGACGGCAGAGCTCACGGGCTCACGGGCTGCTGACTTCACGCAGTCACGTCGGCGGGCGAGGCGGCGGGGCCCGCGATTGGCTGGCGGCGCCTCAGCGGCACTTCAAAGCCGGCGAGGGAGCTACAATTGTGGTGGAATGGGCGGAACTGATCATTGTATTGCACACCTCTAAAAAAAACACTGCCTCTGATTTATCAATATAAAAAAGATCCTCTGAGAGGAGGGCACTTTTGTGTGATGGCAACTTCACTTCTAGGGGTGAGTCTAAGGATTTTTTTCTCTTGCTGGTTTAATTGGTTTCTTTTTATTGTCGATTGGAGGGGGTTAAAATAACCCCTGTCTTGACCGGGGCTATCAGTCTCCTCTATTCAGCCTGAGTTGTTTTTTTTTTTCTTTTTTTTTTTTTTTTTTCTTTTTTTTTTTTTTTTCTTTTTTTTGCCTCAGTACAAGTGAATTTAGGAGAAAAGCAAGAGTGAGAGGGGGAAAAGGGGGCAGAGTCACTTTTCAGTGAGCAAGAAAAGGTTTTAAGGGCATTTGTAGAAACAACCTACAGCGCCTGGGCTGTGCTGTTCCTGTGCCCCCGAAGAAGTGGCTTTTCTTCTTTACATGTGACTGCTGGAAGAAAAAAACCCAACAAACAAACAAACAAAAAAAATCCAAACCCCAGCACTACCGGGGTTTTTTTTGTGTGTGTGCAATTTTTTAAAAAAATTTGCAACAGATTGTGGCTTTTATTTCCCTTTAAAATAACACAACCCACCGTGTCTAGCAGGTACGTTCAACTCGTGTATCCATACATATTTACATATGTTAAGTTTATATATGTATTTCATTATCGCTGCTACGTAAATTAGGCTGATTTAAAGGACGCTTAAAAAAAAAAGATAGTAATTTGATAGTCCTGCGATTCTATATTTACGAAAACAGCCTCAGTGGCCTGAAGGACGGGCTCTGGCCACGTCCCGGGGAAAAGGAGCAGAAACGGAGCTGCCGCCGTGCCGGGGGCACTTTTAAAGCTCCGGTAACAAACGCAACTTTTTTCCCCTCTCTTTTTTTCTCCCCCTTTTTTAACCCTTCCTGAGCTCCTTCGGGGGAGGGGAGTTGGATGGTGAAAAAAAAGCCCCGGGAGGCGTTTGGAGGCAGATCCGCGGTTCCGGCCCCAGCGAAGGGAGAAACTTTGCTCTGGGGGCCGGGCGCGGAGCGGGGCCGGGCGGGGGGCGCGGGGCCGCTCCATCCCTGACGCGGGCGGGACGCCGCTCTCCCCTCTGTGCCCGCAGGAGGAACCGCGGGTTGGCTCCACGCCGCTGGCCATGCTCGCCGCGACCTGCAACAAGATCGGCAGCCCCAGCCCCTCGCCGTCCGCGCTTTCGGACGGCGCGTCCTCCTTCGGCAAAGGCTTCCACCCCTGGAAACGCTCCTCCTCCTCGGCCTCGGCGGGCAGCTGCGGCGCCGTGGGCTCCGGCCTCCCGGGCTTCGGCGTGGCGGGCGCGGCGCGGAACGGCTCCTCGGCGGCGGCGGCGGCGGCGGCGGCGGCCGCGCTCGTCTCGGACTCGTTCAGCTGCGGCGGCTCGCCGGGCTCCAGCGCCTTCTCCCTGACCTCCAGCAGCGCGGCGGCGGCCAGCTCGCCCTTCGCCAACGACTACTCCGTCTTCCAGGCGCCGGGCAGCGCCGGCGGCGGCGGCGGAGGCGGCGGCGGAGGGGCCGCGGGACAGGAGACGGCGGCGCACCAGCCCGTCTTCATCTCCAAAGTGCACACGTCGGTGGAGGGGCTGCAGGGCATCTATCCGCGGGTGGGCATGGCGCACCCCTACGAGTCCTGGTTCAAGCCCTCGCACCCGGGGCTCGGCGCCGGCGAGGTGGGCTCGGCGGGCGCCTCCAGCTGGTGGGACGTGGGCGCCGGCTGGATCGACGTGCAGAGCCCCAACGGCGCGGCCGCGCTGCCCGGCTCCCTGCACCCCGCGGCCGGCGGGCTCCAGACTTCGCTCCACTCGCCGCTGAGCGGCTACAACTCGGATTACTCGGGCCTGGGCCACTCGGCCTTCAGCAGCGGCGCCTCCTCGCACCTCCTCAGCCCCGCCGGGCAGCATCTCATGGACGGATTTAAGCCGGTGCTGCCCGGCTCGTACCCGGACTCGGCCCCCTCGCCGCTGGCCGGCGCCGGGGGCTCCATGCTGGGCGGCGGCCCCGCCGCGCCTCTGGCCGCCTCGCCGCGCTCCTCCGCCCGCCGCTACTCGGGCCGCGCCACCTGCGACTGCCCCAACTGCCAGGAGGCCGAGCGGCTGGGGCCGGCGGGGGCCAGCCTGCGCCGCAAGGGGCTGCACAGCTGCCACATCCCCGGCTGCGGCAAGGTCTACGGGAAAACCTCGCACCTGAAGGCGCACCTGCGCTGGCACACGGGCGAGCGGCCCTTCGTCTGCAACTGGCTCTTCTGCGGCAAGCGCTTCACCCGCTCCGACGAGCTGCAGCGGCACCTGCGGACCCACACGGGCGAGAAGCGCTTCGCCTGCCCCGTCTGCAACAAGCGCTTCATGCGCAGCGACCACCTCAGCAAGCACGTCAAGACCCACAGCGGCCCCGGAGGCGCGGGGGGACCCGGCGGCGGCGGCCCCGGCGGCGGCCCCGGCCCGGGCGGCAAGAAGGGCAGCGACACCGACAGCGAGCACAGCGCGGCCGGCAGCCCGCCCTGCCACTCCCCGGAGCTGCTGCCGCCCCCCGAGCCCGGCCACCGCAACGGCCTGGAGTGACGGGCGGAGGCGCGGGGCCGTCGCGCCCCCGGTCCCGCCACCCTCACGGTCCCGCCGCCCCCCGAGCGGCAGCCCCGCGGCCGGGACTCGGACACGTAAGTAGCCGCCACGGCTCCGCAAGAACAGCGCTCGGCCCCGCGGCCGCTCCGCCGCCCTCCCGGAGCCCCCCACGGGGCTGGCGGTGCGTCCGGGGGCAGGGGAGCGGCTGGGCGAGGGCGGAGAGCCGCGACCCCCCGTGGGGCGGCCCCGCCGCCGCCTCCTTTTCCCCCTCGCCTCGAGACCCCCCGCCTCGTGATGCTTTTAGAGCGGAGAAAAACACCCACGTCCCCTCTCGCTTTGCTGCTGGAAACCGGCCCGTACTCCCTCATTCCCTCCCTCGGCCGCTGGCGCCGGTACGGGCGCGGTGCCCCGGCGGGGCGGGCGGGCCGGGGCTGCTCTCGGCGGGGCTCCGGGCCCCGCACAGCGCCCGGCTCACAGCCGGACCTGCTCTGAGCCCCTCTGCTCCCGGGACCGCAGCGGCAGTGGGATTGTTTCCCTTCCCCACACTCTCCTCCCCCTTTTTTTTTCCCCCAATTTTAACAAATCGTTTACCTCTTCGAGTCCAATTTTCACTGCGTTTGCCAGCACATTTGTATAATTGACGTTTGAGCAGGAATCGCGAAATACGTTGAAAATAATTAAGTTGAAAGTCGTATATATTTTTTTTTAAACTTCAGACAAATGAAGAAACACCGTGGGTTTCAAGCGAAGATGTATTTCCAATGCCAAAAATGTGAGGCCGGGGGGGAATAGGAAAATTAAATATTTGTATAATGCGTCTGAACCTATAGGTTTGTACCACTGGGGAATCGTTCTAGATTAGCTAACAATTAAATAAAACTCCACCAATGCAACGGTGTGAGGTGCAGTTGTCCAGGAGACGATTTTGTATAGTATTTTTCTTGTAAATTTCTTCCAGTAAATATTTGAAAATATATTGAAGTACACTTGAGCTTTTTTTATTTTTTATTTTTAATTTTTATTTCTTTTCCTGTCACGAGAAAACATTCTTGTTGCAGTCCTGGCTCACTGCATCTTTTTTTTTCTGGACTCCTTTCTTGAAGTGTGCATCAAATCACACTTCAGGATATAGGTTTTGCTTGAATATTAATTTAGCTAGACATACAACTGTAATTAAGCAAACAATATTTGATAAATGTTGAATGACATTTAATTTAATGGAGCATGTACTTATTTGCATTTGCTGGCAGTTCAGGTATAGTTACGGTGAGAGTTCTCCTATATTTCATAAAGTGGGTTTGCCACGACCCATGTATTAAATAAACTGTCCAAGTGAAACTGAACTAACGTTGGCCTATGTGTATTTCCTGAAAATAATATTGATAAATGTTAATAAATACTCCTGACACTACATTAGCGGTTTGCAATGCTGCAAACTAATTGTCTCATTGTAATGTTGAAATAATTTGGATATTTCACATTGAAATGAAAAGCCCTTCGCTGGAACATTTTAGATTTGCATTTTAAATGCATGAAATGTAATTGATTTTTATCTGTAATATTTTAAATGGTATTAATAAACTCCAGAAAAACATTCTACCTTAGGTCAGCCAGTTGTTTTTCTTCTTTGTAAGTCCATCGTTACAGTCAATGATTTGCTTTGAACTCATATGGCGTGAGTTGCTCACTAGAGTTTTCAGAGAAAAGTGAACGTACGACCAACGTAAATTTTGTCACACACTGAGAGCAGCTTTGAGGCATTAAAATAGGTATGTTGTTGCTTTGGTTCATGCTTTTTAAAAGGAAGCTAAATGAAAGATATTAGGTCTTTTATATATATATATATATATATAATGTTCTAATAGTTCAGTGCCTCTCAGCAATCTGAGTATGTTTGAAAAGCTGCTTTGCATATACCTCCTCCTTGAAATTATTTTTCACATCACGCCAAATCCATTGTGAAAGGAGGTTTAATATTGAAATGCTGAGGGTCATTATTGCTTTAAAAGACAAAATAAGAAGTGGTCCTCCGCTTTTGTTTTGCGCTAAGGTGGTTGTGGCTGGGAGCGATGCTAATTGCCGTAGCGAGCACTGAGTTCTTCAGGTCTCAGGGCTGGGAAACTTCGCGGTTGTGCGTGAAAACTCCCTTCTTGTTCGGGGGCCTTTTCCCCCCAGGGCCCGGAATCTGGGCAATTTCAGGGGCTGCGGGTGCTGTCAGCCGGCTGGTCCAGCGCTGCCGCCCTTGCTGTGTCCTTTAAAGCTTTTTCACAAGCTCTCCCCGGATAACAATAAAAACACAATTGTGCCTTTGGCATTTGCCTGGCGTTTTGGCAAAACCCCCCCAAAACACCAAACTGAAACCGATACCAACCGAAACCACTCAAACTCCCAACATTTTCTTTTACCACTTTCTACGTGGTATGGGGGGATGGGGAAGCGTGTGGAGGTCGTCTTGTTTCTGCTTGAAATCCGGCCTCTTGTGCTACCTAGGGAAGTGATGCTCACTGTTGGGGTACTGCTGAAAAATCAGGGCTAGAGCATGTAATCTGCATAGCAGAATGATCTTTGGTGCACACAGGTAAAACATATGGGTGTTAGTAGCACCTTAAACAACAGGCATTAAAAAACGACAGACTAGTCAACTCCAGATGCATTCAAGATTTTGGTCCTCTGCATGCTGTAGGGGTTAGATGGGACTGCCAGAAACAAGAGCTAGAAACAAGAGCTGCTCTGGCTGACTTTTTCTGAGCTGCATTCGGATTTTTCTTCATTACAAAAGCAACCAGGAGAGGCCTGCAAAGTTTCTACTGAAACAAAGCAACAGTTTGCTCTGAATTGTTTTTGGTTTTGTTTTTAATACCATTTAAATGGGGTGGTGTAGCAGCACCTGATTTCCCCAGTGGGAGTGAGAGGAAGTGGTTATGTTACTTAGAAATTTTGGTCCTGATGAAATGGTCTGAGCACTTAGTAAAAAGGGTAATGGAGCAGAGGAAAAGTTCTAATACTGCTTCTCTGATATCCACCTGAAAAGAGAGCGCTATCAAAATGCTGTTTTCCAGGAGCTTGATGGTTTCTTTAAGGCACTGGTTACTCCATCTTGGGACTGTCTGGCAGTGGGATAGAGCCAGCACCAAAACTCATCCTTCACCCAGGACGGAGTGTGTGCTGCTGCTGCTTGGGAGCCACCGGTTTGGATCCAGGCTGTGTGAGAACACGCATATTTTTCCTTTCTTTTACCAGCAAAACCCAGCACTTGAAGGCTGAATAGCTCCTTTTTGTAGTGGATTTACTTTTACTAAACCCTTCCAGATAAGGGCATTGAGTTGCTTGATAGGAGCAGAGAACTTGTCTCTGCGTTGTGCAGATCAAGGTAGAGTTAAACTAGTTTGCTGACCTGCAGGTCAAACCGGTGTCCATCAACTCACCTTCCAACTGCCTTCAGATGATTGTGGCCATTCCCGTTTGCTCTCTGACCTTTTAAGTCGCTTCCCTTCAAGCTCGTAGCAATGTCTATCGAATTTCGTGTCCTGCTTTGCCCATTATGCTGGCTTTTTATTGTCATTTTCCAGTTTAAATTTTCAATAGAGCAGTGATGGGAGATGTGTGGAGCTGAAGTGATTTAAAACACCACTTCATTTCTGCCTGCTGGTAGTGCCTTTCCTGCTAACCTCAGCCTGTGCCTGACGAGACTAAACACCAATCAAAAGGTGTTGACTTCTCCTCAGTTCCAGTCTAGGAATGCGAAAGCAGAAAACAAGAACTAAAATCTCAAATGCTTTATTCGTGGATGTGGCTGGCTAACCCAGCCGTCAACACATTCACAGCTGTAAAGGTGATGGAGTAAGGATACTTGATGCAGTCCAACAAATCTTTCAGTACGAGTGACTGGAAGTAAGTATGCACTTGCCAAAACCTGCCACATTTCAGTTACATTCTGTGAAGCCACCTCTGGTTTAGCTTTGCAAAGAAGGAATTTGGAGAAGGTGTGAACAAATTAGGTGTGCAGTTGCTCATGCTCCTGCCAAATTTATGATAAAAGGACAAAGTCCTTTTGCTGTGTCAGAATAGTCTTATTTTTCTTAGAATAAATCGGGGTCTGCTTTCTCAGTTCACTCCATTACACTTTTTTTTTCTTTTTTAATCATAAAGATATATTAAAAATTCCTGGACAATTCCACGGAGGAAAGCACATTTTGCAATATCTGCTTTAAAAAGTAGAACACCATTTTTTTTCGCTTGTTGTTATGGCATCGTTTTAAGCGAACTGGCTGTCTTAGCAAAAGTGTACGGAGAAATTGTTACACATCAGGAAGGTGTGTATCAGGAAAAACTGCGCTGTTTAGGACAATTACTGTGTTTCCTCTTCTTCGGTTTTCTAACTGCCACTTGGAATTACTTTCTTTAAAAAGGGATTAGGGAAATAGGGGATAATGGTAAGTGCATAGGAGCTTTAGTGAGGCACTCTAAATACAGAGTAATTCCATTTTACACTTGTAGATTTCGAAACAAGCTGGGATCCTATATTATTTCTTGAGATGTGCACAATTTTCCAAGAAGCATATTTATATTGCCTGCAAGGCTCAGTGAGGAGCTGAATGATGGACCAACCTCCTGTGAAGCAATCTTAGTCTTGGCAATCGGAGAATTCTGCTTTCCAGGCTGAGCCATGCTGCTCTGCAAAGTGCAAAAAGCAAACAGAGAGCCCTGACGCTTTGGCAAAGTCGGTGTCCCCGGCGAGGCGATGCTGGAGCAGCCCCCGCTCCCGGCTGGAGCCTCGGGGCTGCCCTGTGGGTCAGGGGCGCAGAAAGAAGGTTTGTGAGCGTTCATCCCTTGTTGTGGAAAGAGAGATGGTTGGGGGGGAGGCTTCTTTTGAAAAGCTTTTGCTTCTGGGGCGATGTCAAGCCGTGCAAATTTCTTTTGTGGGGACGAGGAGTAGAATACTTTTCATTTTTTGAAAAAGTATTATTATTATTATTATTATTATTATTGCCGGCAACATACTTTGCTTTACCCCTGTCTTCATCCCTTGCGTGTTCCTGTGCACTCAATGCAACCGCCAGCTGTCTCCCACGCCCTACCAGCTCTCCTTCCTCTGGCAGTAAAGCGGCCACTGGCGCATCCCGAGTGCTGCTGCTGAGCACAAGGCTCTGCACCTCGCCCGGGCTTCCTCCCCAGTGCTGCAGCGGCGCTTCTTTCGAGAGCGATTGGCTGCCTGCCCATTGCCCCCTTTCCCCTTTTGTGCCCCGGCGAGGGCACGGCCACGCTCGCGCCCACGGGGGAGCGGGGGCGGCGCGGCCGGAGCTGCCGCGGGCTCGCAGCGCCCCCCGGCGAGTGCGCCCCGTCGGCAACGGGACCCCCGAGGGCACCGAGCCGCCCCGGCGGGGCTGCCGGGCTGGGCTGGGCTGGGCCGGGGGGGAATCCCCGCAGAGTTCCATGGCTGACCCGTGCGGGGCCGGCGGGGCTGCTGGGCTGGGCTGGGCTGGGCTGGGCCGGAGGGGAATTCCCGCAGAGTTCCATGGCTGACCCGTGCGGGGCCGGCGGGGCTGCTGGGCTGGGCTGGGCCGGGCCGGGGGGGAATTCCCGCAGAGTTCCATGGCTGACCCGTGCGGTACCGGCGGGGCTGCTGGGCTGGGCTGGGCTGGGCTGGGCTGGGCTGGGCAGGAGGGGAATCCCCGCAGAGTTCCATGGCTGACCCGTGCGGGGCCGGCGGGGCTGCTGGGCTGGGCTGGGCTGGGCCGGGGGGGAATTCCCGCAGAGTTCCATGGCTGACCCGTGCGGGGCCGGCGGGAGCAGCGGGAGGCGCTGGGCCGGCCGCCCCTGCCCGCACCGCACCCGTCCCGGCACCGGCGTGTCCTTCAACCTCGGGGTGTTTTACTCCGAATCACAGCCAACTCTCTCCCCTCGGACGAAGTGTCTTTCCCCAGGGGACACGGCGCGACACTCCGTAGGACGGTAGGCTTATTATTTTTTTACAGAACAGAATTCGTTTCTGCGGGCAGATGAGCAGCTCCACGCCTTTACGGGAGAATGAATCCCCGTGAAATCGCCTGGGAATAGGTGAGATGAGGAAGTTGCTCGCAGCCCCCCAGGCTCTGCCGGGCATTCCCAGGCCGGGGATCTCCGCCGCAGCAGGACCACGTCCTTGTCTGGGATGAAGAGACGCTGGAAATGCGAAAGCAGCCACTAGGGAAGGACTGGGGATTTATTTTAGATGTTTCATTCTCGAATTCTTTGAAAGCTGCTGGGAGGGGGAGGTGACAGGGTGACAAGGCCTTTTGGCTGAGTTGCTAAACTCATTCATGTCGTTTAACGCTAGCTCGGGGACAGCTTCTCCTTTTATTTTTTTATTTATTTTTTCCCCTCGAGTTTATTGCAGAAAACTCTGTCCCGAGGAGACTCTCCAAACTACTTTTCTATATTCTGTAAATTTAGCTTCTCAGAGTAGCTCAGGTGTTCTCTTCACCGACTTGGGCGTGTGAAAGGCTCATAATTAAAATTGCTCCACAGTTAATTAACGCTGCTCCCGGGTTTAGTTTTAGAAAGCACTTAAAAAAAAAAATCAAAATTTATATCGTGTTGTTAAATTCTTACAACCCTCTTGGCACCCGGTTTGGGAAGGGCAAAGGGGCGCCGGGGCTCGGAACGACGCGGTGACAGTGCAGAGGAATGGACACAGCGGGCAAAAGTGTCCCCTGAAAGGAAAGGCGGCCGGCAAAGGAAAGCCCTTCAGCCTGCGAATAAGGTGTTGAAGTACTATCGCCGCCTCCTTCCCTGCCTCCCATTGCAACGAGCGGGCGGTCGGATTTTTAACTACTCGGAGGAAGAAGCTTTAACACTCAGAAGTGCAGGGATTTTCCCCTTTGCACTGCCGCCCCTTCTCATATAGCTCTCGAAATTTTCAACCCCTTAGTCGCCTTCTCTCCTCTACTTTTCAGGGGTTTGGGATTTGTTTGTTTGTTTTGTGGTGGAGTTTTTTGTTCGTTTGTCTGTGGTTTTTGTTTTTAGGTATTTTCATGCTCATACTCGAAGATCAGACATGGATGCCTGGCAACAGGTATGAAGATTTTCTTCTCCATTAAAGCAACCAACCTGTTGTGAGGATACTGCCTATCCTTGCAAATCTTGCCTATTGCAAAAACATTGCCACCACACTTCACTCATCTGCCTTCTCAGGGCCGCCAAGCAAGTCCTGTGAACTTCTCTTTCGTCTGGGTAAAGGAGGCAAGCCACAATCATTTGCCAGTAGTGATTTTTGGTTTCTTCAGAAGAACAAATATCCTATGAAGTAGGACTGCTGAAGAGCGAAGGGTACTATATTAGATGTGGAGTTTGGCTGGGCAATGCAAACAGGCTGTCTCAAGGAGGAAATCCTTACCTGGTAATGAGTTGGTACCTGAAACGTCAGTAAGAGCCAACATCACTGTTTGCTGTGTGTATTTGCTTTGCTTTGCATAGTCCAACCATTGCCACACTAAGAATGGGGTTTAATTTGCTTATCCATATACATATGAAAAGACAAAGCCAAACGGAGAAAACACTTGCCAAGCACAGTTTTCAATTGTGCTGAATGCAGCAGCACACTGCTAACTCTGTACAGCCATCTTCTGTGTTAGGACAAACATAGGTCTCACTTTTTGGAGGGGTGCAGAGCAGGACTCCTTCCCTGCAGAGCACTGGTGTCACTCACACAAAAGTGACCCAGCTCTGCCTCAGCAGCCAGGGAGTTTATCAGTCTCATGCACCAAGTCCAAGATTTCCAGCAGACTTCTGTTTTAATGCCCACTTTGACACTGGATCACTTCTACTTTCAATTAAACTCAACAGCCTGTGGGAACAGCTGCAGACTAAATTTACGTCCCGTTTTGCCAAGCACAGAATATTTAGAAGAATGAATGAATGAATGAATGCATGAATTGAAAACACATTCAAGCAGCATATCTTTATTAAAAAAGAGCTTTCAAAACTCTGTGAATTCTGAAAGACGTGGACCCTGAAAAAATTGCTCTCATCAAGGACATCCTTAAAAATGTAGAGTGCAATATATTTGTTTTTAGTTCTGCCTAATCCTTCCCCCTTCATGACACAGAAACCCAAAAATTCAGTCTGACTTGTTTCTGCCCATAAATGAGAAAACTTAATTGACGCCAAAGTCATTCTGTGTATCTTGTTTCTGTTCTGGAGAGCTACTGAGTATCCAAACATGAGTTCAGTTACAAAACATGGTATGTAAGAGTTCATAAGGTTTTATAGACATTAAATCACAACCTGGATAGCATTCATGTCAGGCTCTGCTAATTTTCTCTTGCTGTGGCAGACATTAAGTTTTTCTAACTGTATGAGTCAGGTAAGAAAGATGATGGACTTCTAATATGCTAAGTTTTCACATCTATATCCTCTAGTCTATCATGAGGTAAATATTCTAAGATACATTGCATTCAGTGTCATGGCATATCAGAGAAGAAATTAAAAAAAATCTATTACATATATATTCAAGTTGAAATATAGATACACAGAAAAAAGATTTTTCTCCTCTTGATGCAGTATTTTTTGATCTTAAATGTACAGCAGGCAATGATTTCCTGTTGTCAGTAATACTACATAAAATGATTGTGGATGATAGGAGAAGCCATGTTGCCTTCTAGAGATAATATACATTTTACAGGTTAGACTACTTACTTTCAATATCTTTCAATCAAAACTTAATAAAAGATGAAAGTCATGGAAAAAACCCCTCATGGGTAATGGTCTTAATTAGCAACTCTTTTCATCTAGTAATATTTATCTATTTTGTTTTGATTTTGTCGTTTGAAGGCAGAAAGACATGTTTGTTTCATAATGTAATTGCTGACCCACTATCAAAATGTGCATGGGAGAATTAACAGAAGTTTTAAAAGAGACCCAAAACCTCAAGAAAATACACATATCATCACTTATTTTCAGGTAAAGGAGTGTGAGAGAGTTTCAACAGCTAAATATGAATGAAAAAAAATTAGCCTTTTGTAAAATAGTTGGTGAATTGTATTTACTGATTGTGGCCCAAACGCATTTCATCTGCTGCAATAAATTTAAAATTACATGTCTGGATTTTGCCATTTGATAGCAGAGGAAAATGAACTTCTGAAGTCAGGCTTAACTCGAGAAAGTTCTGTTAAAAATGCTTTCATATAATTTATTGTGTTTCTTCAGGCACAGAAGAGATCAGAAGGGAATAGCTGCATCAACCAGATACATTTTTGGCACAAAACTTAGCCACGCCTTGCCTGTTTGTAGTAGTCATCATGATCCCACTGAGCCTGCTCTCTTTCCCTTATGTTTTTTGTGTCAGCTGTCATTTCTATCCCAACTGCAATAACTTCTCTGATAAAAATCTCTGTTTAGTCTGTGTTGGACAAATTTTCATTCTCATGAAACACTGTTTTTACTGGGGCTTTGCCTGGGTGAAGACTGAGCTGAAGAGTCAATAGCACATCAGGCTGTGCCTTCATGTTAATGTGCTTTAGAACACAAGCACATGGCAGAAGGAAGGATCTTGGTTATGGGTGGGTTTCAAGGCTGACCTTACTGTAGTCTTCCACTGGTGGCATGGGTTTCTGTAGGTTGTTATTTCTGTTTTCTGAGGCATAATCTACGCTTACAGAGAATACAGTACCAGCAGAGAAAGTTGGCAAAGTTTTCAAAGTTTTTTCCCCTCCTGGAAGGAAAAAAAAAAAAAAAAAAAAAAAAAAAAAAAGAGCAAGATGAAACCCAGTGAAGAGAACAGGAAGAGGAAATAAAGAAATAAAACATGGGTGCTTGGCCGCTGCCAAACCTAGCAAGCTGTACAGGTCCCTGCATGCCAGGTATGGATGTCCCTACATGCTCTCAGGCTCTATATGGTCACTTTGGTGTCATATCCTGCTCATCCCTTATGATCTTGACCCTGTTCACACACTCTTGAGGATTCCTTCTCTACACTACCAGGATTTAGTAGTAAACGATGTACAGGAAACTGCTTTAATGAATGATGGGAGGGCGGTCACAGCAGTGTGCCTTCCTTTCCTGTGGCTCACTCATCTTGGCCCAGCAAGGTAGGCTTCCAAGCAGTCAGAGCAGAGGTGCCCAAGCTGAGAAGTGAGCAGAATTTCAGTCATTTGTCCCCAGGCACTGTCTAAATGCTAAATGCACACTGACAAAATTAAGCATTTGCTCCAGAGATCAAATGATGTGTGGTTTCTCTTGTATTCATGCCAAAGAAGAAAGAGATCTGTATCTCAACAGAGATGTAAATGCTGATGAAAGCTTCTTCTGAAATGGGAGCAGTAACAAAAGTTTCCAGGCTGGAGAGACACTTTACCTTGTAACAAGGCATGAGGTTGGCCTTCTCTTTAATTGTGATACAGGAAAAAACTCCACTACTTAGCTGCTTATTTTCTTAATTTTTAGTAATTGCACCTCAAACCAGCCAACAGATACAAGAATTCCTGTGAGGAGAGGTACAGAGGCAGACTGGTGGTTTGATTATATGAGAACTGTTTCCATAAGAAATCACTTCGAACTGCAGACAAATTTATTTCCACATGTGCACCCTGGCAAACAGTATTTAATGTGCACCCTGACAAACAGTATTTAATGAGCTTAGAATGATCTTTATATTTTTTGACTAATGCAAGAATATGTCCCTAGTATGACAAGTGGATGCCTGTTTTCTTGAGGTTACATTTATATTTGTGTATATATATTTGTGTATATATATATACACATACATATACATATACATATATATGTGTATATATATGTATATATATATTTGTATATATACATTTATATTTGTATATATAAAGTACCTCTCCCGTTATGTAAAGCTGATCTGTGTAGCTGAGGCTGTGGGATGGATTGTTCAATAAGGGAAATTCAGAAGGGAATTGTAGCACACTTAACTCAGGCTTACAAACTAATTAATTAACAAAAGACCATTTAATTCAGAATCTGGTACACATAGGCTTGTGAACTAAAGTCGCTGAGTTGCAGATTACTTTTCTTAAGACATACTGCCTTACAACTTGGTTTTGCATGTGGAAAAATTCTGGAATACTTTTTGCTTGATAAAGTTAAGTCAGTGATTTTCCCTGAGCATAAGGACCTTAGATTTCACTTTTATCTGATGGGAAGGCACCTCACATACTGCAAATCCTGCCACTAGGACCAGTTTCATTCCTCCTTGTGGGAAGCTGGGTGTACAAAACCTCTATTGTGATGTTATTCTGTATTACAGGACTAGAGCAGTTGTGGAAAGGTGGAAATTTAGGATGGATTTAACATTGTTGAAAAGAAACTCTTTCCCACTGTGCAAGGAGCAGCTCTGATCCTTCTTCCAAGACTAAAAGACTTTATGCAGCAGCACAAAGTACACATTTATGTAGAAGGGGAGATGTACACAAGTTTTACTGAAGTTCAAACGAACTACTGGAATACACAGAGTACTTTCAGAATTCAACTGCAAGGTTATATATCTAAACATAAAAAATCTCCTGTCTATGGAACTCTACCAAGACAGGGAGTTAGGACCTTCAGAATGAATCTGAGTAGCCAGAGACTCATTAAACCAGCAGGAGGAAGGGATGACCAGGCTGGTGGGTGACCATGCCTGCGCCCACGAGGGCAGTGCTGCTGGGCACAAAAACAGGCACTGCAGTTGTGACTCCAGGCATAAAGTGGCTCTTCTTAGCCAAATATGTGACATGCTGAGGGAGGGAGAGAAGTCTCAGTCATGCATGTGTGTTGCATAATCATTAAATATGCCTGTAATACAATTCTGTCAGAGGCAATTTTCACTTCCACATGGGTACCTTGGGAAGCCTTCCTTTCCTAGGCTGAATTGCAACTATCAAATCTCAGCTGGTTTAGCTGAAAAAAAGATCATGGGGTGATGCCTTTTGACTGAAATGAATTGTTTCACACTGTGTTGTAATGAAAACAAAATCTAAATTAGGCAAACTCTGTCTTCACCAAGCTATGAACCTGGTGATTTTTATGAGAAGACAGGTTTATTTTGCTTTATTTGCAAAACCATTTTGAGAAATTTTTCCCATTTTCACAGCACTGTCCACAAAAAAGTGCCAAATTTTTCTTCCTGAAAGTAAAACTAAAAAGCAGGTGTTGCAGCAGCTAGCTAAAAAAATCACAAGTGAAGTCTATAAGAATATATTGATTTTCCTCCCTATATTTTTGACACAAAAATAGTCTTTTTACTAATTGCTAATTAGATTTATCATTAGCATGAAAACTTCAGTAAGCATTACAGGCCTCGTGCTGTGTGCTCAGGTCAATACTTGTCCTTGTCTACTGAAAGATAAATAGTATGTTTTCATAGGATGGTAGGCTAGACTCTCTGGCAAAGCTCATGTGGAAGTAACATTATCACAGCAAGTGTCTACTTGAGGGTTTGCAAAAAAACTCAAACATCTTCCCTATAGGCATATTCACAACTTGTTTCCTAAAGCACCTGAAACAAGTCAAAACAAGTGAGCAGGACAAGAGGGTAGAGGGCCCAGGTGAACAGCAGTACCTTTGTACAGAGTACCTAAGTGACTGTCCCAGCTGAACATTCACAGCTGTTATATGGTTTAAAATTCTCCAGATTTCAAACTACAAAACAGATATGTCAAGCTAGACCACCAAATTACTAAACTGCATCACACAAGGAAAATATTCAGCATTATGCAAATGAGAAGGAAAACCCTTCTGACATTCTCAGTTTGCACCCATAGAAGAGGAACACTTCCCATAGTAAGGTGATGGATGGACAGGAGACTGGACACAAGGCACCCTGAAGAAGACAATCAAGGTAATTGAAATTCAGAGAAACATAACTCTCTTAGAGTCAAAAAAACCACAGCGAGATGAAATACTATAAATTTTGATGCAAAAAATACAAAGGGGAAATATTATAAGCTTATCTTTAACAACCACAATCTGTCTATTTGAAGACATGACTCTAGCCTGTCTCTCAGAAGTCTTCCTTTTCCTCTCTTCCATCCTCCCTCCTATTTCCCTCTTGAAAGCACAGTCTGGTTTTGCAGTTTATTTGTTTCGTCACTCCAAATTTTTAGAGGATAATCTCCTGCCCAGAGTGTCTGGTGGGCTGCCCTATGCTCATCCGTGTCTGCTCTCTTGCTGCTAGCCTGGTTTGAGCAAGTTCAAATAGAAAGCAACAGGTCTTCATCATTAAATGCAGAGAGCAATGCACACACAGAGGGCAGTGTGGAAGTTTAGGTACAGAAATGCATGCTGGAATAGGGCAGGAAAGAAAAGGGCAGCTGAAAGAATTTGTAAAGATAGTCCAAATAGAAGATAAGTCATGGGAAACTGTGGCGATGGCTGCCTTCACTGTGTAAGGGCACAGGACGTGAATTTGAATGCTGCAGACATCTAGTGTTAATTCACAGAACCATAGAATGGTTTGTGTTGTAAGGACATTAAAGGTCATCTAGTTCCGACTCCTTGCCATTTGCAAGGGCACATCTCACTAGACCAGGCAGGTCAAAGATGCTTCCAACCTGGCCTTGAACACCTCCAGGGATGGGACAAACTGTTCCAGGGTCTCACCACCTTTGTTTGACATGAAGCTATTTTTAGAAACCCTGTCCTGTTCAAGATACACAGCTTGTGTGATTTCCTCAGCTTGTAGTTTAATGATAGCACTAGAATCTGGTGAAAAATTTATGGTGAAATCAGATTGAAGGATGATGTAGGAAAATATAAGGAGTATTTAGTGAAGATCCACAACTGGGGGCTGGATAAAAAAGACTGTAAGGACACTTACTTCTATCTAGTGAAGGAGGAGAATTAGGAGTTACACCTGAAGTAATTGTATGGGAAAGAGAGATATAAAAGCGTCTTGTGATCCTTCAAGCGTCATTGTGTGTGAACTAAGCTGAAATGAGCCAAATTTAGACTCCAGGCTGCAAAATTTTACGTGTGATGATAACTAGTCATTGGAATTAAAATAACCATTTTCTGGAATCATCAAAAAGACTGCAGTAGAATTCTTACTACTGTTAACTCTTTAGCCACTTTTATTTTTTAAAGGAAGTAAAATAGTAGTCTAGGCAGAAATTAGTTTAAGGGACTTCCTGGCACATAATTTGAGGGTAATCATAACAGTCCTCTACAATGAGTTTACTATCTCTGAATCTATGTAGATAAGCCATCAGCTACACAATTGCAAAATTATTTGACTGCCAGAGGCTGTAGGAAACTCTAATCTGTATTTAACATTTCAAACCCTGCGAGAGCTAGAAGAGGCTGACTCTGAATTCACAGATCTGTTCCAGTGAGGCCCACCATCAGCTCATGTTGAGATATTTTTGGATAATTAGGTTTGAGTGGGTTATTCATTTATCTTAGAGGTTTGCATAATAAATTTGAAATGTGTTTAATCTATTCCTTGATCACGTAGTGAAAATACAAAGTTTGAGAAAAATCAATTTTGAACCAATTTTGCTGAATCATTAATTTAATTAATCAAAATATTTTTTAAAAAATCAAATGCTGACTTCTGCGAAACTTTATTTTAGTGTCAGTGAAGGATCATGTTTAGCCTTTTTTCAACCTTGATTCATGGCCCACTGAAATTTATAGGAGCCATTCATTAGCTATAATGAGCTTTGAAATGGGTCCCTTGTGAAACAGACTGCTCAGATGAGAACAGATGCAATCATATTTGGATTTTTAAACCGTACAGCTTGAATCTGAATTGTTTGCATTCAAGTCAAAGTGTGCTGACTTAGGAGAAGAGATGATTGTCACAGTTAGATGCAAATGCCGACTACTTTTACTGATTGCTCTGCCATGAATCCCTCATGCAAACAGATGCATAAACGGAATTCTGCAAGAGTTTGCCCTGGCTGCGTTATATTCAATATTTTCATTAATGACCTAGACGGGAAGAAGAGCATGCTTATTAAATTTCCAGAAAATGTCAAGTTGAGAAAGACTGGATGCCGGAGGACAGGATTAGAATTCAAAATTACCTTGACTAACTGGATAAATTGTCTGAAAAATAGGGTGATATTCAATAAGAACAAGTTCTAGGAACTAAACTCGGCAGGGAGTCGCCAGTTGCAACAATGTCATGCTGTTGCAAAACACCCTCCTGACATACACAAGGCAGGAATACAGATTACAAAGCATGGCAAACAATCCTTCTGCTCTGCTCAGCTCGGCAAATTCCTCAGCTAGTGTATGCAACCTGGCTTTGGGCAAAAGACTTCATGAAAGGTGCGTGCCAGCTGGAAAAAATCCAGCAGAAAACTATGATGAACAGCAAAGATGATTTAAGCTAGATATCAGGGCAAAGCAGCCCTTTCAACAAAGTGAGTGAGGAAGAGGTTGCTGATGGTTAGGAATTTTCAGCACTGGATACCTATTTGTATCTGAGAATGCTGAAGGTCTGCTTTAGACACTCCACCTGCAAGTCTAATAAATCCTTTAAGTGAGATTGAGCTGTGTTTATTCTAGGCTTTGTACACCACAGTGTAAATTAGTTATGGTTCAGTGATAGTTTTTAGAAGATAAGCCTATCCTAAACTCAGAAGTGGGCCATGTCTGGCATAGGATGTTTAGAAGTGCCTCAGGTATCAATATTTATATATTTCAGCTAAGATTATTCTACATTAAAAAGATTTATTTATTTAGCTGCAAAACTTTTAAAGATCTTTAGTACTTCAATAAATCTGAAAATGCATTTCTAATTTCTTAACCTATGACTGAGTCATAATATGACTGATTAATAATAAAGCATTTACCACTCCCATTTCCTCCTCCATGTAACTTCAGTAATTCCATGGGTCACACAATTAATGCAAACCAAAAACCCTACCATTTTCCAAATATTTGTAGTAAGGATCTTTATTGAACTGGGTGCACTGAAGGATTCAACATCACAAGAGATTAAAACTCAAGCACTTATATGGTCTATTTTTCAGATGATTTGTACAGTTTGCCAAGGACACATGTTTCATTAACATTTCTTGATATTTTGATATATGCTTGGCAGCTCTGGCATTGTGTGTATCTCTGAGAGGGTAAGAAGTCCTCTATTATGGGTTGAGATTTCCTATTCTGGGCGTTTAGCTGTGCAAGATACTTCATCAGAACCAGTGAACAGATATTTTTTCCAGGAAATAAGCAGAAGGAAACTCATAAGGAAACCATGAAGCTTTAATGTTGTTATATGGTGAAAACTGACTGATAAAACCAGTAAAAAATTCTTTTCCTTTCAAATTGACCCTTAAAGAATCTCAACATAGCCTTGAGGTTGTGCACCTACACTTACTTTATATTACCACAATGTGTGCTAACCACGTTGTCAATTAACTTATAATTTATCTACAAATGTGTAAAAGAAAATACAGATCAAGAAAAAGGAGATTGCGACAAATGAAAATTTGTCATCACAATCATTAAGCTTCTCTGTAAAATGTCACTATCATAACAAATATTCTTTTATCATATTTGTTCCTTATTAGGATTTCTCTATCCCTTGTTCTTAAGGTACTTCTAAGTTTGAAGAAGTTAGCAGTAATACAGATTTACCCAAAGAGAAATTGAAGCATGGGATGCAAACATTTGAGGTATCCAGGGATAGAACACAAATCTCTAAAACCCATGTGTAGCAATTTAAATTGGGACTGAAAATGGTTAAAACACTAAATAATTAGTTAAATTTGAACTGAGCTGAGATGCAGCCTGAAAGAAGAAAAAAATATTTTACAGATTTTAATTTGTTTGATTTGTGTTTCCAAATCAGGTCCATCTCTACAGTCCTTAGGACCAAGAGTTCAGTTTAATGATTTAAATCTCCTCTTACAAAAATTAATATAAAAACCAGAACAACAATTTAAGATTATGCAGCTAATTAATTATATCTGTCACTGTTAGTTCCAAGGGAGTCTGCTTAGTTGCATATTTTATGGAGGAGGAAAAGAGGGAGTAAGCACTTGAGTGAAAAGGTGAAAAATTGTCTGCAGCTACATTCATATTCAGCTCAATGTAAAATGTGTGTATTTATTCTCTGAAAGCAAGAATACTGATCAGGTTGAAAGACTCCCAGCCCTAAATAGGACGTACGTACTATGGAAAAAAGCCTGTAAATCCAGCAGGTCAGACAACGCCCTTTTGATACTAACTGCTCTTTTTTTTTTTCTTTTCCCCTTCTGACAGCTCATTTCTGAAGAAGACCTCAAGCTATTGATGTTTTATGGCAATGTTTGTGCATTTGCTAAATTAAAATATGCTTCATGTCCTGCCATTACTGCTGGTAATTCACTGCTGGTGAATTCTTTTTATTTTTTCATTGGTAATAACTAGAATAGTAACTGTGCCTAGTGCTGGTGGTGGTTTTAAGTGGTCTCAAGGTAGGTCTTTCTGTTCTGGGCACAGGCAAGAGTTTGTTCCACTATCTGAGGAAAAATAAGAGAAGTTATAATGTGTCCACATGGTCTGTCAAAAAGAGGAATGTGTTTGGAATTCTCTGAAGGCAGCTCTGGATATGCAAATTCATGCACGTTAAGATGGATAGGATCTATTTCTATGAGTCTGCAAAGCAGCCCTGTGTAATGTCTATCACTGACTAGCTAAGGAAAGAGTGTGCTTTTTGTAGGTCTGCTTCACTGGATAGGTTGCATGCATCTAGGATCACAGAATAATGCCTCTCACACTTGATAACCCTCTGCTGGCAAAGCCTGTTACTTTATTGACCCTTTCACCACAGGGATGGGAAGAGCACAGGCTACTTCAGGAAGTCAAGTCTAATGACCTAAATCAGTTGAGTTTGATTCAAATAGTCAATGTCTAATCAAATAGTCAATGTAAATAAAATCAAGATCTACAGAGAATTGAGAGGGCATGAAACGATACCAAATGAGGTCATGATAATGTTTTATATGCTGGGATATATTGTGAACACACAGGACTCCTTGCTTTTTTCCCTAAGGTTAGGCAGCTGTGTTTTCTCTGTGTTGCAACTTCATCAATTATGCCTCATGAATATTAGGTCTGAATTTTCAAGTTATGGACAGAACCTGAAGGGTTTGTCTGCCCAGAGAAATTTACTGCCAGAACTACAACTGTCTTCATGGATACATTTATTCCTTCCATCCCCATAGGGAATTAGAGCAGTATAGTTAAGTTGGTAAATTTTCCTATTTAGACAGGCCCAGACATCTCAAGAAGCACAGCTAAATTAAATATTTCTCCTGGGGGAGTAGCAGATACATGCATACTTTCATCAGGTTTTGGTTATACCTACACACACAACAAACAAGTTTAAGAGACAGCTACCTGCAGTTGTGTCACAAGGATGTTTTTCATGCCATATTCTGTCAGGACTCATTCATCCTACAAACCTCAGTCTAGCTTTGAGCAGTATGACTCTGTGACCCTGGCCCAAATTTCATGAAACAAAAATGTCTTAGAAGAATATCTGCAAATCTTTTTCCTTCCAGAAAAGCCTAAGTCTAAACTCTGCAGTAAAGTTATTAGAAGTGCAGGTTAAAGTATGAGTAGATATCTACTGAGAGTTACTCTACCTTTTCTGCAGAAGTAAGACTAGAACCTGGTGGTAATCCCATTCTCCTGTTTTTCAGCTTAGATGTATGTTAGAGAAATAGTTGTGGTTTTTAATACTACATATGTACTGACAGAGTAACTTCAGACCAATGATAGAAGATGCATTAAAATTATTTTTTTAAAT
The DNA here is from genome assembly GCF_965231275.1 of Zosterops lateralis. NCBI lineage: Eukaryota > Metazoa > Chordata > Aves > Passeriformes > Zosteropidae > Zosterops > Zosterops lateralis. The sequence continues at coordinate 32,424,571 of NC_139762.1, read as the reverse complement.
CCTATTTACTTCTAAATATATTCTCAGGCGTAGCAACCTATCTCACTGAAAGCCACAGGAATTTTTTCTTGTTTAGACTCTCTTGTAAAATATAAAGTATAAGAAGTGCACATGGGCCCATGTGTCATCAGAAATCATGAATAAAGTGCTTCTCTGTGTGAATTTATGGCTTAGGTATCTTAACTGGAACAGGGATATCCACCCAAGAAAATCTTTCTAGCATTAGAGTTGGGCCAGTCACACACTAAAGAACACCTTGATCTCCGTCATCTGCTCATACAAAGATCAGAAATTCTTGAGCCAGAGATCTGGCTCTCCAGGTGTGAAATACTAAGATCACCTTCTTGATGCTAAGCAAACTGATGACTACCTATCTTTTACTGTTTTTTAAAGGCTTTTGGCATGTATCAGTTAAACCATATTTTAAGATTTAAATATCTGTCTCTGTTCAAGCAAAAAACCCCAAATATTTAGAAATTCTCCCCTACATGTTCTGAAAAAAAAAAAAAAAAAAAAAAAAAAGAAAAAGGAATTTTTAAAATATGACTTGTACTCATGACTCATTTGAACTATTGGAATGTCACCTGGAGAGTGGATGTGTCCAGATAAACTCTAAAGAATACTGCTGTGAAAGAAGGCAGTGAAATATCTACTTGTATGAAAATGGCTCTTAACAGGCTTCAAAAAGGTCAATGGTGGTTTTAAAAAATTCCTGAGCACTTAGTTTCATCAGTTCATAACAGCATCCTGGGCTTTGGTTTTCTTTTATGAGGATGTCTGTAATTTCTCTCCATTCAAGGACATTGGTAAAGGGGTGAAAAAGGCAGTAAAGAATTACCAGTTTGGGAAACTTTGCCTGGTTGAGTAAGAAAAATTAGATATGTGGCAATCTTAAACACACAAAATTAGAATAAAGTAGAAACTATACTAGTATACTAATATTTTGAAGCATAAGCACTTAAAAACCTGAAGGGAAGAACAAACTCAGAAAATTTTTTTTTTAAACAGAAGTATGCATGGTACTTGCACCAAGACCCTGCATTTGCCCTGCAGTGTATCAGCTGAACAGATGTCTGAACAAGGAGACAAAGTAATAACCAGACACAGCTGTGGGGTGACAGTGGGGTGACATACAAAGCTTGAGGACCAATTGGTACCTATTCTGTACTTCCACTGTGGCAAGAGCAAAAATTAGTGTTTCCACCTGATGTACCCACACTGGATCAAATTAATCTTGTTCTCTTTGTCTTTTCCCTTTTCTTGTACATTGCTAAAGAACTCTGTACATATTTTATACAAGACCTCAAGATACATGTTTTTGAGGGCTTTCTTGGCAAAAATTACAGGGGGATTTTTTGCTTTTCCTTGGAGAAGGCAGGGAAGATGTTGAAAAACAGTTGTCTATGTGTCTGCCAAGAAAATCTGGCAAGATAACATGATTTTCTATGTTAGATATCAGCAATAGGAAATGCAAGAACATTCCTGGTGAAGTGGAACACTTATAAGGACAGAAGGGCTCATAGGATGAGAAGATGTGAGTACAAGAGGGCAAAAGAAGTCTCCAAAATACAAAGCCATGGCCATTGCTGAAGTTGAACCATTCTTTAAGTCTTAATCGTTCTCTTTGACACAGAGCATGAAAGCAGCATTTCATTTCCACTTATATCAACTAGAATTATTCCTCTGTAAAATTGGACCCACACTGACATGGTGGCAGTTTATCTGTCTTATGTGATGCAAACAGGGATAGTTTAATTGGTGTCTATGGAGTCATGGTGAAGCGGAATGAAATAACAACTTTCCTCCTCTTAATCTGTAACTCGTTGATAGTAATTTTAAGGATGAATGAGGAAAAATAAAACCTGTTTTCTTGCAGATTACAATATTAAATTTCACTATGTTAAGTAATCACTCTCCTTGTAAAGCCCTTGAAACTGGACAGTAGTTCTTGCACAGCTGTAGCACTAGTTAGATAAATCAATAAAATCATCAGTACAGCAAATTGCAGTCTTCTACAGCGCAGCAGAAGAGAAGTGCTTTTCCCTTATCCACAGGTGTCAACAGATGATAGTACATCCAATTTCAACTTGAAGGGACAAGACTTCTAGAATGAGGATATCTGAGAGGGAGGTACATAAAAGAAATGTCACAGAGTTCTAAACTTCCATCAAATGTGCCCTTTGAGATGTGATCAACAATTATTGTGTGCTACTTATGTTCTGAAAACATAATTTCATGTAGTCATTTGTTTTAAAGTGCTCATATTGGATTAAGAATCTATTGTAGACATATATTTTTAGGCAGCTCCGTCATATTTGGATCACATTCACCAAAAGATTTCTGCAATATCCCTGAAATGCTGATGTGGGTGTAATGGTGACTAACTATTCTGAATAACCCTTATTAGCTGTTCTTCAGTTCCTTTCTACTATAATCATTCTTTAATTTTAGATCTGAAGCTGTATTCTTAACACTTACAGGAAAATAATTTGTTCAGGGTTTGCATGGAAAATAATGGCAAACTTGACCATATACATCTACTTTTAGGGGAATATATGATGACCTTCCCAAATTAAACAATTTGAAAACACTCACATAGGATGCAATAATAAAACTACACCAGCCTCTGGGCCTTGAAACTCCTGATATTTAAAACCCACAAAACTCATTTGTGGTCTGAGTGCCTGTTGTCTATGATTCCTTGAAAATAGTTCCAGGACATGGCAACTCTGATATATTTTAACATAATGTCATATTATCAGATATTCTTGTCACCAATGAAACTGCAGCATAAATAATGGTTGCATACTGTACTGCATTGTATAACTGTAAGTGTAATTAAAACACCTATTTCAGCCAAGTCATGTTTGATCTGAGCTTAATTTTATAGATTATAAACCAACTGTGAAAAAGATAATATTTTCTGGTTATTGAAGACAGCAGTGGTATGCAGTAATTTTTCACTAGGCTGTTTTTGCTTTATGTTGCTGATTTTGGTGACATAAAGAAATTTTTACATCACAAAAAAAAAAAATTCATGGCAATTACCATTTTTTCATCACCATTTTTAATAGCAAAGTTCATGACATGTCTACAAACTGTTTTTTATCTTGCCTGATAGCAGATCTTGGAGCAGACCTTACTTAATGTGATTTTAATGTGTAAAAGAATTGATGGGAAAACAGATGTTTTCAGGAATGGGAGAGAAACACAGTATTATTTTAAAAGGATTATCAGTTGTAATGCATTTACTTTGAGGAATTAGATAGAAAGGGAAGTAGAGAAGTAAGCAGGGTATCTCACAGTGATGCAAAAATAATAAATAAAATGAGCTCTCCTGCATGGTTTATGACTGTGCATCAAGTATTTATTTCTCTCTCAGACAACTTCTCTGTAGATTCTGAAACAACAGAGATCACCTCTTTTTGCATTAACCCCTTCATGAAGGAAGAAGGTATCAAGGCATTGCCTCTGAGACACTGAGCTCTAAAGCAGACCAGCAGAACAACACTGTCTCGGATTAGTGACCAAAGTTTCAGAACGAATTGAATTTTCAGACTTCATGCAGAAAAAAATCAAGCTCTTCCACCTAAAATATAGCTGTGCAGATAAGACTAGAAATAAACAATAACTCTTAATACTTATTTTTTTCTCTCTAAACCCTTCAAATGAGGCAAAGAAGGGGAATAAGTCTTCCATAGTCCAAGAATTTATTTTATTTTCCAGTGCCACTTATTTATTTTGTATCCTGTAGTTTAATGAAAACTGACACATTTTGACATAATAATGTATTTTGGTGAAAAACACTCCTATATTTTTAAAAAGGAAGCATGAAATTACATTGCTAAAATGTGCCTTCAAAGAGAATTCAGAAAACAGAAATTTTAAAAATGTCTCTGCTCTGTTGTTTTGCTTCTGTTTTTGAAGATGTAGGAGGAAAGGGAACTATTTTGCTTTTTCAAACAACATACAGAAATGTACGATCATCAGAGAGCTAGATTTGCCTCTGATATGTATGGAAGTTGGTAGTATGTAAGCTTAAATATTCAAAGATATTAGAGATATTACATACCCCGCTGTCCTCCTACAGAGGAAAGCAACATTACACTGTAGCCCTTCTCCATATATGCCTTGTGTTATGTGAGGTTCATTCAAAATATCTGCCAAATCTGCCTGTTGCCTGAACTCTGCTTCCCAGCAACCACAGGGTGCTGTGCTGTTTGTGAGCTTTATATGTAGTGCTATTTGAATGTCTGACTTAGAAACCACCCTACAGCGGTCAGATGTATGCTTTAGAATGCTGGTTTTGCGTATTTTCTCATTTTCCTGGAACACACTTAATCTAACATTGCATACAATTCTGGTGTCCCCAACATAAGGAGGATGTGGAATTCTTGAAGCAAGTCCAGAGGAGGGCCATGAAGTTGATAAGAGAACAGGAGCACTTTCCCTATGAAGATGGGCTGATAAAGTTGGGCTGTTCAGACTGGATACAAGAAGATTTTGTAGAGATAGCAGAGCAATCTTCCAGTGTCTGAAGGGTCCTACAGGGAAGCTGGAGAGAGACTCTTGGTTAGGAACTGCGTGATAGGCTTGGGGTACTGGCTTCAAATGGAGAACACATTTAGATTAGATAGTAGGAAGGAATTCTTTGCTATGACAGTGGTGAGGTACTGAAACAGGTTGTCCAGAGAAATTATGGATGCCCTATCCCTGGCAGTTTTCAATGGACAACAGTTTTCAAGGCAAGGCTGGGATGAGGTTCTCAGTAACCTGGTCCAATAGAAGACATCCCTGCCCATAGCAGGGTAGTTGGAACTAGATTGTCTTTCAGGTTCCTTCCCTCCAAACCATTCTATAACTTTATGATTCTATGATTATGTTAAACTCTTGATGGACACCCCAAAACTGAACATTGCACTCCAGGAGTCACCTTTCAAGGGCTCTATTGATTTTCTTCAGCTGGTGCAGTATTGTAAATGTTGCCCAGCATGTGGTTAGTCCTTATTCACCAGAAGTCATACCACCCAATTTACCATCCACCTGGACCTCTCAGGTCCTTCTCTGCAAAGCTGACCTCCAGCCAGTCAGCTCCCAAACTCTCCTGCTACATGGCATTACTTTTGTTCCAATTATGTCATCCACATGGGATCTCTGTCAGTCCATTTCTTCAATCTACCTAGATCTCTCTGAATGACAGCCCTATTTCTGATATATTGAACCTTCTCACAGTCTTATACCATCTGAAAACCTAAGTTGTTACTTAGGCTTTTTGAAGCTGGATCTGAAAGTGGAAAGATAGTAAAAGACATTAGCAAAGTGTAAACAGATTCAAGTGACAAGTAAAACAACATTTTCCAGAATTTTTGTTTCCAGATAATAGTCCAGGTTAAAATATTTTTGTCACTGGATTGACTTTGTCATAGCTGGTGAGAGGTTCTGCATGACACTGGCCCAATGTGGCAGATGGCTGGAGTGCCCAAGGGTCAGGGTCACTGGGGCTTGGAAAGGCTGCCTCCTCCTTTGATGGCAAAAAGAAGAAACAAAATGATTGCTTAGTCTAATCTTCCTTGTAAAACGACATTGCCAACACCAAAGGACAAATGAGGACAAAAAGTGGATTTCATAAGTTTTTATTTAATAATCAGCCACTAAAAACACATTCCTGCACACCAGGGCCCTCTCTTTTGCCTTGTGCTGTGCTCTGTCCACTGATGCAATTCTCTTCCTGGGCTCTGGGTTGTCATATTATATCAATATACGTATCTGTCTGGAACAAGATATGTTTGTGTTTAGCACTTAACCATTTTTAATATGGCAAACTTCTTTTCCAGACAATCTCCCTCTTGAGGAGCTATTTAAATTTTTTGATCATCTGCCCTTCAGATGTCTCACTTACATTGCCAATATCTTCCCAGATATTACTAGCATATATGATTAGGTACAACAAGAGTAAATACATTTTACTGCCAGCAGTTTGACACCAGAATCAAACAGGATCCAAAAATGTGACATCTATTGAAATATTTTGGATAAAAATGCAGAGAATGCCCAGACTTTTAATTTTGCATTTTAAAAGAAATATCTTTCTACATATTTTACTAATTACTACAAAATGCAAAGTGGTAAAGGGACAGAAGGGATGCCTGAAGAGGGGATAAATAAACAATGACAAGCTGAGAAAGTTATTTTAGGTGGTTTCAATTTAACTATAAAATTCTTAGCAATGCATGTTGCATATTTCTCCCAAAAAACGTTCAAATCCTTTTCTCCAGTCTCAATTTATTTGTGTGCTTACACACTATGTGGTGTGTCTTGCCTTTTGGATGTACAAATATACTGGGGTCATGGTTGTGGTGAATTTAAAAAGTTGCGCCATCACAGCTGAGATTAACAAGGTCCTCCCAAGCCTCTTCTTCTCCAGATTAAACAGCACCAGATTTCAGTAACTCCTTTTAAGACTTGTGCTCCAGACCCTCCTCCAGCTCTGCTGTCCTTCTCTGGATACACTCCAGCACCTCAATGTCTTTCTTGTAGTGAAGGGCCCAAAACTGGACCCAGGATTTGAGGTGTGACCAGTGCTGGGTGTAGGGGGACAATCACTGCCCTGGTCCTGCTGGCCACACTATTGCTGATACAAGCCAGGATGCCACTGACCTTCTTGGCCAGCTGGACCCACTGTTGGCTTATATCCAGCCAGCTGTCAGCCAGCATCCTGAAGTTGCTTCCTGTTGAGCAGCTCTCAAGCCACTCTTCCCCCAGCCTGTAGTGCCACCTGAGGGTTGTTGTGACCTGAGTGCAGGACCCTGAACTTCTCCTTATTGAATGTCATGCAGTTGTCCTCAGCCCATCAATCCAGCCCATCAAAGATCTCCCTGCAGAGCTTTCCTAACCTCCAGTAGATCAACACTTTCACCTAACTTGGTGTCATCTGTGAACTGGCTGAGGGTGAGTTCAATCCCCTCAGCCAAATCATCCATACAAATATTAAACAGCACTGACCCCAACACTGAGCCCTGAGGAACCCCAATGGTGGCTGGCAGCCAGCTGTTTTTGTTCCATTCACCCCACTCTCTGGGCCTTGCCAGCCAGTTTGTCACCCAGCAAAGGCTACACACATCCAAGTCATGAGCAGCCAGTTTCTCCAGGAGAATTCTGTGGGAGGTGGTGTCAAATGCTTTACCAAGGTCTAGATAGGCAACTTCTGCAGTCTTTCCCTCATCTGCTGAGTGGGTCAGCCCATTACAGAAGGAGATCAGGTTAGTCAACAGGCCCTGCCTTTTGTAAACCGGTGCTGACTGGGCCTGATTCCCTGGTTGTCCTGCAAATGCTGTGTGATGGCACTCAGGATCATCCATGACCTTCCTTGGTACCGAGATCAGGCTGGCAGGCCTGTAGTTCCCTGGATCATCCTTCTGACCTGTCTTACAGAAGAACAATACATTTGCTAATTTCCTGTCAACTGGCACTTGTCCTGTTAACCAGGACTCTCAGTAAATGATTGAAAATGTCATGGCAAGCTTTTTTGTCAGCTCCCTCATTACTCTTACATCCCATCTGGACCCATACACTTGTGGGTGTCTAATTGGCAAAACAGACATAATTCTTTCTTCCTGGATTATGTGGGTTTCATTCCCCATCACTAACTTCCAGAGCTGGGAAACCTGAGAACAACTGGTTTGGGTATTAAAGACTGAAGCACAGAAGTCATTAAGTACCTCAGTCTTTTCCTTATCCCCAGATGCAATGCTACCCTCTGCATCCAGCAGAGGATTGGGCTGTTCCTTAGCCCTCCTTTTGTTGCCAATATATTTTTAGATTTTTTTTTTTTTTTTTTTGCTTCTTTAACCACAGTGGCTAAATTAAGTTCCAATTTTATCCAAAAGGCGGTTGCTGAAATAGGAGCTGAAGGGTTTTGAGAAAGTCTCTAGTGTTTTAAAGAATACAGATGTAAACTAGAATTTATTTCCTTCTACTCAGAAGGCAATTTATCTTTGTGACAGTGAAATATTTTCCAAGATGTGAAGGGAGGTGTAAATCTGCACATTCTTAATAAACACATTTATGTTTATTAATTTATATGGCTTGCCTGAAAACACCCTTCACAGTCAGTCTCACATGAATAATTAGATACACCCTTAACCTGAGTCCTTCAGTACAGGGGAAATACAGAATATCAAGATTGAATCCTTAGCAGTATCCACCTATCTCAACTCTATTCTAAGTATTTCTGAAATACTCACTATTTAGAAGCAGAAATCATTTGAAAAAACTCAGCATCATCTCCATTTGAAGAGTCATGGAGTTCCATAAATGAGACAGCTTCACTAGTAGATGTGGTTCAGATATGCAGGAAGATCCTGTGCACCATAAGGTGCTCCACACACAGGCTGCATGCACAAGTGGAAACACAGATAATATTGCCTAATTTCTTCTATTGCTTTCCCTAGGGAACCTGTAAAAGATGTGACGAATTCAGGTGCAAATTACTGCTTGGTGAAAACCTGAATTTTTTTTTTTTTAATACAGAGCATCCGTAAGTACAGATCCACTCTTGTGAAACCCCAGCTGGAGTACTGCATCCAACTCCAGAGTCCTCAGACAGGAAAGACATGGACAGGTTGGAGAAGATCCAGAGGAGGGCCACAAAAACAATCAGAAAACTGGAATATGTTTCCTATGAGGACAGGCTGAGAGAGTTTGGGCTGTTCAGACTGGAGAAGAAACAGCTCTGGGGTACAGCAACCTTTCAATACTTAAAAGGACCTTACAAGAAAGATGAGGACAAACTTTTTTTGCAGGGTCGGTAGCTATAAGATGAGGCATAATGATTTTAAACTAAAAGAGGGTAGATTAAGACTAGATACAAGGAAGAGGTTTCTTACACTGAGGGCAGTAAAACACTGGAACACATTGCTCAGAGAAGTGGTGGATGCCCCACCCCTGGAAACATTGAAGGTCAGGTTGAAAGTGGCTCTAAAGAACCAGATCTAGTTTAAGATGTCCCTGCTCATTGCAGGGTCTAGATGACCATTAACGGTCCCTTCCAACACAACCTATTATACAATTCTATAATTCCATAATCCCCCGATTCTGTCCAGACCTCCATATCACCAAAGCCACCCATCACTTGAAGAAGGAGGAAAAAAGCTTTCTGGAATCTTTAAAAACAACATCCTTCAAGCAAGGCATCTGGGCAATGTTTACTAACAACCTATCACTCCATCAATATGTCTTGGAAGCCTGTCTGTCAGTGCATTCCTGGCAGTTTCAGTGAGAAGTCAGTTACTCTGAACACTTCTCCTTCTGCTTCTAAGAAAGCATCAGGCACTTGCTCTCAATCTGCTTCAGGTACCCAAAGGAAAAGATACCTTTCTTTCATAGACAAGGATGCAGGATGATGTCACAGAACTACAAAAATAAATATTGTTTTCAACTGTTTTTAACACATCAGCATTAAACTTCTAATCGGCCAAATGTAACAGCTTTCTCACATAAGAAATACTTGAGTATGAGAAATGGTGGTTACAGGAAATATAGCTAGCTGCAAAAAGGCTAGGAAATGACAATGCATGATGCTATATGATCTGTATTTCTTCTGCATTATTTTATTTTCACTTTCAAGTTGGTATTGAAGGCTGTTTCCTCCCTAAGAAATCTCTGTGCTCATCTACACTAGACAAACTTTTATGAGCTTTTTCCTCCTCCTATTTGCATCTGAGGAGTGTATGAATTGTCCTGTTCTTTGGGGTTATATGATTGGGAAAGAAGAGAATGTGCCTCTGCATTCCTCAAGATTTAGACATGTTGTCTCTATGTTTGCTGACTGAGTTTGACTTGTGTCTTGCAGTTCTCTTGTGGGTTTTTTGAGTTTTAACATTCTCTTTATTGAAAATAAAGTGGATGACCCCCTCCAACTGATTGACAGTTGATGTTATCACATTTGTATAAAGTATATATATGTAAAATATTGTAATTATTGGACCATTTGTGTAACTGTGCTTATATTGTGTCATCATCATTGTGGTAGCTAAAAGAGCTTCATTTATAGGATGTCACTGTGGCAAGTATTGCACAGGAAAAGAGGAAGACAGCTGTATAGAAAACACATCCTAACAAAGCCACATCACAGGCACAGAGTCTTTAAATTCTGAAGATCGGGAGTGCAGGCCTTCCTTAATGTCTGCAAGTCCCTTTTCATCCTGGCTGTCCATGAAACTTACATCATCTATGCACTTACAGCATTCCTGTGACAGGAAGCACAGAGGCTATGGAAAAGATCAGCAGCTATACATATATAAAGGAAAAAAAATGACAGAAATACCAAAGATAGAGATATTTTATATTGCAGCTCCAAATCTCCTGTGCCAGTAAGCTATAATCAGGTAATTAAAGAAAAAAAATAGTTTGCCACTATTTTAATAGTGGCATTTAACACGTTTATTTAACACATTAATAGTGTTAAATATTATTTCAAAATCTCATCCTCTAGATCACAGCAAGAACTATGAGTTGTGAAATGAAGAGGAGAAAAATAAGAGGCCATGAACATGTCATGGAAGTCATTCTCCATGGCCTCATCTTCCCTGACAGAAATGTGTATTGCAATCTGTCAACCAGGCAGTGACCATTTTTTAAAATACTCTCCTAGGCTGCATGCATCTGTAGTCTGTGTGCACAGAACTGCTGGTCACACTGAGCTGGAAGTGATGGGTTTGGAAGACAGAATCACACTGCCCTTGTTAGAACACTTTGAGATTACACAATTTCTCTTCTCCCATCCTAGCTTGCATTTTAACACCAGCCTTTGAAAAGTAACCTATTCCAGGATTTTATATTAACTGACTTCTGTTCAGACTGAAATACAGAATTGAAGACATTGAAAATAATGTCAATTTTTAGTCTGGCAGTTGAACCACAAAATAAGGAAATTACATATAGCTCAAAATCAGTCCAAATCAGAAAAATCAGTGTATTTTCCAGTGATTAAAAAAGTTAACAGCTATAAAAGTTGTTCAATGGTACCCAAAGTTCTTTATTTTCCTTTATTTCAATCACTCAATTTATTTATTTATTTATTTTACCACTCAATTCTCTTTGAGTGATATTTGAAAAGTTGGAGCTCAGCTTAAACTGAAAATACTGTGTTGAAACAAAAAGTTTCCTCTTGAAAATACCAAAATAAAATGTTTTGCCTTTTGCAAATTCCTGTCTTCTCTTTTCTATCCCTTGCTGAATTTAAGAAGTTGTTTTGATTCTTCAGCAATGCGACTGTATTTCTGAAGAATTTACATTTTTGTTGTTGCTGTTTTTAAAATCTGTTACCTTGTCTGGAATTGGTTCCTGTAACAGTTCAGTTGAAACACATTAGTTAATGCATTTTTTCTCCTTCCTTCTCACTGATTACTTGCTCTTTTTAGAACTGGGCTAGTCTGAATTCTTGTGTCCAGGTACCCTTAAATTTTGAAGAACCTTGAAGATTGGCATCCCTCACTATTGCCCAACCTCTTAGTCCAAGATCTGAGAAGACTCAAGCTTTTGGAAAGTTGTGGTTCAAGCTTCTCAACTTCATAGCTAGATGAGTATTACCTCTCCATCCTTTGAACTTAATTAGAATTTGACCATTCATTTCTTGCAAGTATACTTTGGGTCCACTTGGATTACTTTCCCTCCTGTTTAAAATCTGCCTCTTTTTCTCTCCTTAGTGTGACTCATTGCTCGCTTTGCTATGTTTCACCATAGAAATATGAACTCCGTAGTAGGTTTGATGTGATTAGTATCTTTTGACACAGAAATGTCATAAACAGACCAGGGTGAGATTTTTTTCTCTTTCTCTGGCTATCTTGTCCCCAAAGGTCCAGTATTATTTTTAATAAAGTGGGGGTTTTCGTATAAGAATAGACTTAAGGAGCAAAGGCAAAAAAGAAAAGAGGTTATTCAGTGTGTAAGAGGCCTTTTCTCTCCTTCCCACATTGTTACTACTAACAAAGTCTTCAGTGTCTGCAAATGCATCTGTTTGCACATGAAAAAACCATGACAAGCATTAGTTCAATAGTGCTCTTGCTAATTAGTATGAACACTTACACATGCAAATCAAAATAACTATCAGTTTGTGCATACAATTACTTGGTTTATGCATGCAAATGTCCAGCTGAGGCCAGATCTTAACCTGTTGTAAACTGGAATAACTCCACAGGCTTCAGTCAAACTGTGCTGGTTCATATTTGCTACAGAATTATTCCATGGGTTTTTTCAGGCAATTTTAATTCTTGTGGAATTATAGACACAGTTATAGCCTTGGTTTAAAAAGCTGACTTTTTGCACTCCTGGTAAAGACAGTGTCTGACTCGAATGATGGTCTAGATTATGCATTGTCTACAAGTTCTATACTCTGAAGTTCTCTTTCTCCCCATGAGCTCCTGTCCTATATGCCCTATAACCTTCAGTTTGATTCCAAGGCTGGAGTGAAGGTAACTGCAAAATGAAGATCTGGAAAAGGCTTATTTTTTCAAATATTTGTCCAGCTTAAACTCCACTCTAACAGTGAGCAGGCTATTTTGACGTAGATGTTGATTTCAACTAAGACTATTTCCATTGTGTCACTATGGGCATGTTGCATTTGGTTAGGGAATGTCGCGGTCCAAATGGCATTAAAGTGGTCTGAAAAATATGTTTTTGAGGTTTTCTGAGATTTTAGTCTTCTAGAGGTTTAAAGGAGTTTCAAAATCATTCACTAAAAGCTTTGCACTGGATGTATTACAGAGCTCATAAAATATAAAATGTCATTTTTCTTGACATGAGATAAGATTAGTCTGACCCCAAAGACTACAGAGATGCTCCACTGGCTCTGCTGAGTGGAGAAACAGGCCTTTTACAAGATATTTGGTTGTAAAATAACTAGAATATGATTTGAGGGTCAGCTGTAGCAGGAAATTTGGTTATGGGAAATACTGCTGGACAGTAGATACACAGGAATTCTTCTCCATCTTTAACCATTCACCATTCTGAGTGTGCACCCTGCATTGCTGGGCTGGTCACATTTGTAAGCACAGTCCTTCCCACCCAGGGCAGTGTATGTCATGGCTGTACCATGGACACCTTGGAAATTTCTTTCTGTAAAGTGACCCTGAAATAACCTGCTGAACCTGGCACTAAGATAGCCAGAAATGAGCTCCCAGTGTAATCATGACTGGGATACAAGACAAGGAGACATACAGGTAGTTCTGGACAAAAAAATATTACTTTCAGCCAAATTTGCTTGTTTGATCTTAGCTAATAGATTTGGCAGAAGTAAGGATGCACGGAGCAGCATGGAAAGCAGACAGTGAAACATGAGAGACATGAAGAATGAAGTCCAGGACACACAGCCAGAAATGTGTGGAAATGACTCCTATTTTCTCAAGCAAGGTGCAAAGAGACTTGTGGTTGTGATACTCAGAAACCCTGAAAAAATTTGGAATCTATGCATGTCACAGTGAGATTTTTCAGTAGCAACATGCAGACAAGACCTGAGGAATAATCAACTTGACCTTCTAAAAGATCTGATGGGGTGGCAATGTTAGCATCCAGAGGTGACTAAATATATCTTTCTGCTCCCTGGCAAATGAAACAGCTATTTTGTCCATGAGCTCTGCTTCTTAAAATTACTACTTGATTTACAGCTGTTAAGTCATTTTAAGGACCTGATTAATCATTTGCTCTTGGCAGGCAGAGTTACGGCTGCTAAAAATAAGAAACAATGTCTTGTGTCTTAATCAGCAAAATGGGGGTCGTGGCCAAACAGTGGAGATTCTTGCAAACTTTCTGGGCACACATATATGTATAATGTATGTTGGGGATAAACATACAAACACAACTGCCGCATGTTTGGTTAGCTGAGCCAGATATTAAAAGGAAGCTGAACTCCATTCCCAGTGCATTTTAGTGCCATGATTGGCCAGGGAAATTGTGTGAGAAGAGAATGTTCAGTTGTGTGCGTACCTAGCAAAGGTCTTTTCTGAGACTGACAGGTACACCAAAAGGTAGGTAGGTAGCAAAAGCTTCAAGTATCACTTTTTTTACCATAGAAATTGATACCATAAAATTGAACTGGATAAGAGCATAATGTAAATAGAACTATTTACTAATAGGTTATTTTTTGTTTTCATTAGTATGCTTGACAACAACTCACTAAACTAAGACTTTAAATTCTATACACCTGAGCAATGTTTGTAGAATTTCTTCTACTTTCCTATAATGAAATCCTTGCAAGAAAATAACTGTGTGCATACTATATTAACCTTTTGCACTTATAGGCACTCTGCCATTTTTATATTCTCTATATAGGTTATTCTGGTAGCCTTTAAGAATAGAATATTATGGGTAAATTCTAAAGGGACTGGATAAAGACAGTCAAATATTTCCTTATCTCTTATGTCATGATCCCTCAGCTGTGAAAACTGAATCCATCCCAATTTAAACAAGAAGACTAGAAACTGCTTCTTCTAAACCTTATTCTATTTAACCTAAGAATTATCTGCAAGACTTCAGTGATTAGTAAAGAATCACTAATGTAGGCATTTGGTTCCTTCTGAGTCCCCTAATTATCATTGTTTATGTACAAAAAAATAAAAAACAAGCAAAAAAATATATACTGATTTAATAACTCACTGGAGAGTGCTGTAGCTCATGAATTTTACAAAAATCTCAGTCACAATTTTGACAGTAGAATAGATAAGGGAAGAAAATAGCATATGAGTGATAGTTTCCAGACTGAGAATGAATGTTGCAGTGTGCATTTTGAGTTTTATAAAGTTCTGTATGTTTTTGTTTATAAGTTTCTGTAATGGTTCACCCCTACCACCCCCCTTTCCCAAATCCTTGTCATTTCCCCCTTACAATAGCCTACTCCCAGTTCATTGTAACCCTTCCCTGATAATACCCACTGCCACACCCTAAGGTTTGACTGCTCTGGCAAAAGCTGGTGACTCAGCCAGGCTTCAAGTTTCCCCACTCCCCTTTTTGCCCCCAAATAGCCCTGCCAATGCCCCTGTTCCTAAGTCACTCCCCTTCATTTCCAAAGGCAACGCCTCCTGTATTTAAGGGCATGTGAGCCCCAGAATCTTCACTTGCACCTGGGCTTTGGGCCTGAATGAAACATTCCTGATCCTCAAGTGTGAGTCTGCTCCTTCTTCCAAGCCTGGTACACATCTCTATCTGAGATCTGGACTCACAGATGAAACTCATTTATATCGTTATCTGAAGAGCAGCCTGGCCGGCGAACAGCTCAGAAGTAACCATAAATGAACACTCAGTATAAAATTTTTCAAAGCAGTTGTGTTGCAAACTCTGTAAAAGACATTGGGTTCTAATGTGCATTTTGAAAGAGCATCATCAGTGTGACAATGTGGACTTCATTAGCTCCAGATTCCAACTGTGGAAATAAATTTGTGTTGAAGACACAGTCTAACCTCTCTATAACAAATCACCACTGAGCTCAGATAAATATTTATGATTTCAGACTGTTCAGGGTAATAGGGTTTGGCTGTTTGCTACATTAGAAAAAATGGAGAAACTTGCAATTTGAATTAAAGATTTATATATAGTACTTTTATGGAAATTGTTTTCCACACATAAATATTTAGATGAAATCTTAAAAAGGAAGCCCAAATTAAATGGAATGGAAATAAAAAGGACATTTCTAGATCATGTACAACACGTATTGAGGATTTTTTTTTTTGGTAGATTTATATTAAGATTAATTTTCCTTTTTTTTCCCTACAGACTGATTAATAAAATTAGTTCACTCTTGCTGATAGGAGAGTTAAAGCAGGATGTTCTGGTGAAAGTTAGGATACCGATTTAGGAAAAAGATTACGTTTACATATATTATTTCCATAGGAAAAACAGCAATAGAAACATAGAAGTAGAAATAGAAGTGGATTCTATGTAGCTTTGTTCAAAATACGCATTCATTGTGATTTTGCTTACACCTCCCAAGAATATTTTGGGCTTATCTACACTGAGTATATGTATTTAAAATACACTGAGCTATACATAGTAATAGGTCCATATTCCAGTCACATGCAGGAAATATTTTTATGTACATATTTTTTGTTTTATATTTTTAGGGTTCCTTGACCATGGCTTTGACTGTCCTAAGTGAGATTGTCTTACTGCCAGTTTTCAGCTTCTTGCTACTGGATCATCAGACTTCCCTATTTCATAAGTATCTGAAGATCCTGGTGAACAACAAGGTGGGGATGATGAGTACTGTGTCCTGCCAGTAAAGAGGGCACCAGCACAGGGGATATGATTAGTGAAGCAGTGCAGTCAGCAGGTGGAGAGGCAATTATTCTCCTCTATTCATAAATAGGGAGCATGTGAGCAGCACTGTGTCAAACCCTGGGCTTCCCACTGAAAATAAAAAAAGACATTGACAAAACTGAAGTGAGCTGCACAGAAGGCTACAAAGGCAAAGAGGGCTCTGGACCACACTGTATGAGAAGTTACTAAGATGCTGAGAGAAATATGTGTTCAGTTTGGAGAAACCAAGTGCAATGATTGCTGTCTACAACTGGGTAATGGGAAGATCCAGAGGAGCTGGAGCCACATTCTTGTCAGGAGTGCATAGAAAAAGGATGATGGGCAAAAGATGCCAGCAACACAAAGGAAACACTGACTGAATAATAGGATCACAGTATTCACAGGGGAGTGGCCAAGGAGTAGCTCCGACTGTCCAGAGGGGCTTTGGGTTTGCCAGCTCTAGGGCTATTCAGGTGTGTGTTCAAGAGCCCTGAGTTACCTGACCTTGTTTCATAGTTCTCTCTGCTTTGAGCAAGGGTTGGATCAAATGAAATCACACAACAGTTTAGGACTGGGGCTGTGAGCCTCTCCGTTGAGCAGTACTTCTGTTTGCACTAGGGAATGCTAGAAAAATAAATTATTCAGCAGTGTAAACACAACAACTGGAAGTTGCAAACTCCAAGAATTCACTTTTAGGGGAAAATAAAATGAGGAAAAGCCTCATATGTTCCTGAGACAGAGCAAAGTGTACTCCTGGGAAAACGTATTCTCAAATATACTGTAAATCTCAGTCATTAATTCTTCATGATTTGTAAATGGGAAATGTGCCATATATGTGCTAGGACTCAATATAACATTAAAAACTATGTCAAGAACAACTAATTTGACTAGTAGAACCCATTCATTCTTTCCCTGAATGAAGCAGGACCAAATTTAGGACAGTTTGGGAGATCAGTCATATCCTTTTTAAGCTGGGGGATTGAAGTCCAGGGAAGTGATGGCAATAATGTTTAATAATCAATCTAAGAAACATCTCTAACTGGTATTTCCCTGTGTTATGGATAATCAAAGACTGTTAAAGGTACTTACCATGTCACTATGCTGAATTTATTTTTTCAATTAAATTATGGTAAATTATTTTTAATTATTTTCAATTAAATTATTTATGGTAAATTATTTTCAATTAAATTATGGTAATAAAAGTAATTTCTTTACACCTTCAGGAAGTATGATGCAAAACAGGGGACTAGGCCACTTTCAAACTGTGGCCAGTGTTCACAGGCCAGTAAATGACCCTTCGTACTTTAATTTTAGTATCTTCAGAAATAAGAAATCAAAAAATATTTTGAAATTACAGATAAACTGCTCTCAGTGTTGTCTTCAACTGCAGGAGGAATCAAACAGAAGAATCCTGAGGTAGCAGAGAACAAGGGTGAGGATACAGGTCTGAATTATTCCGTAATGCTGCCTCAGGACCACAAATAACGACAGGATCCAACCTTAATAACTGTGCTGTATCATTGACACTAATTTTAGAAAAAGGAAACAATCCACCTGACCACTACAGAAATAGTTGTTGGCATGTTTTTCTGAAGAAGTGATGTCAGTATGAAAGGGGAAGTGGTGTGCAGGAGCTCTCACCAGCTGACATGAATTCACAGAACCTTGTTGGCCAGAAGGAATCTCCAGAGATCATTCAGTACACCCCGTGCTCAGAGCTGGCTACCTGGGGCCTCATTGCTTGAGTCTTCTCCAGCTCCAAGGATGGAGAGTCCACAGCTACACTGCTTGACAAATATTTATCCTTTTTATCTTAGTTGTTTTAGGGTTCAGTGAGATCGCTAGACCTTTTAGACTATGTTGTTCATTACTTTTTGAGAGGTTTATTCTTCATCTTCTTATTATGGAGCATGATTTCCCTTTTGCTCAATTTGGCTTCAAACTGTTGATGTTTGAGCCACCTTTAGGATCCTCTGTGGTCACTAGTTCCTCTGGTAACATCCATTCAAACTAATTCAAGGAGGATAAGACATGAAAAAATTCAATCAGCCAGAAATGTATTGTGTTGGTCACTGTAGCTCAGAAAAGTGCACTAGTTTCTCCTTGTAGTTTCACATAAGTACTCTGGCATTCAGTTTTAGATTTATTCATCTCACCAAATTAGTCTAATTTCTAAAAACAATTTCATATGGAACTTGGTGATCTTTACATGTATTTTTCAACCTTAACAATTCTATGATTCTATGTAACATTATCAAAATTTCCCTTAGTCATTAGGAGTCCACATACAAGTCTACAGTATATTAAAAGAGGCAAGCATTTTTTTTAAGCCCTAGGAAAACAGTACTTGTTTTTCCTCAATGGGATTAATTCTGTGTGATTTTGAAAGGTTCATGCAAGTATCCATTGACTATAATGATTAATAATTACTTAGCACCTCTTCAAATTACCAAGAAAACAATAGATTCTTAAATCCACTCACAACTTTTAATTCAATTTGTGGAATTTTGTCAAATTCTTGATGAAATGCTTTGGTGGCTGCTGCAATTTGCAAGTACATTTTTGTCAGTGTTTATGGTTTACCAAAGCTAACATTAAGTCAAGTAGAGCCAGATTTTGCCCTTAAAATTTTGCAGTAATTTTCTTTGTGAATCCTTCTAGTTTTACCCATCTTTCCCCCTAACAGTTTTAATGCTAGACAGTATGCCTGAAAGACCCTGTCCACAGTACACTGACAGCAGTGGCAGAACCACACCTGTCAAATGGCTTACACAGCATTCCTGGGCAGGCCCAGATAAGTACATGTTTTAAAGTAATTTTCCAGAACATAGCTTTTAAACTGTGCTTTAGCAACTTCTGGAAATCCAGTCCCACTGCTTTTACTGTCCATTTTAACTTGGTTTAACTTGGATAAACAAGTGCCTTTAAAAAGAAGTGTCTCAAGTTATGCTCCTACAAATAGTATGTGACCTGACAATGTGCCGGGTCAAGACAGTGTCTCTCTCTTCCCTGTCATGCTGTCAGAACTTTTTGCCTGTCAGAGTTGGCAATTACTCAAACTTCATTAGATGGAGTGGTGGAGAGCCTGCCCATACCTGGTCTCCTTAGCCCTTTCCAATACTTCCATTGTACCTTTCATTTTGCTGTTGGAGGTAGATCAGTATTGAAAAAAAGGTCCAAATTGTTAATACTTCTGCACAAAAGAAAAGATGGAATGTTTTCTGTGTTCTCTTGATTTTGTTTACAGTTTGGCTCCTACATACTTATAGGACTCAGAGTTACAGCCTTAGCTACTGCTCTTGCCTCTACAGACCACTCTGAACTGTGGGAACCTTTGCCAACACTTCTAACAGCCTACAGGCAAAACTGTTGCCAGGACACTGCAGAGGAATGATATAAAGAGGTGTAATCTTATTTGGAGGTGAGTTGATTTTGGTAGCTCAGGACCAGCCAGCACTGGCAGCAGAGCACCAAGGGGTTTTCCTGATGATAGCCACAATGTGGATATTAGGTCTGTGCTCCCCTATCTGTGTGTGTCACTTTAAAGCACATGCTAGATTATGCTTGAATCATGGCTCATGTTGTATTTTAAAGGTCATCTGAGCCATTCAGAAATAAACAAACTCACAGTGGTGCATACAAGAAACCAGCATTTGTAAAATTGCTGAGTGACAAATGTATCTACGCATGATCCTACTTCCAGCTCCCTAAAATGTACCTAAAATATGGCACAGTAGGGACTTGACCTATGTCCAACCTGCATGCTATGTTTATGCAAGTAATAACAGCAATGAAAATCAACCTACCTGTGAGGTTTCAAGTGAATAATACGGCTCCTTTTTCTCCATCAACTCTGTGTGTGTTCCCATTTCAACCACTGTGCTATCTATAATGCCCACTGTTGCATCCACAGTCTGAGCTGCAGTGAGCCAATGAGCAATAATAAGAGTAGTTTGACCTCGTGTGGCCTGTAAACAAAACACCAAACTGTAATTCATGTCCCCTGTTGCTAGGTGGTTTGGAGTAATTCCTCTAATTTGTCATATTGATACTGCTGTTACATCCCATTGATCCCATCTGCTGAATATCTGTATAATCTATGATACTCTCTCAACTGACTTAACTGACAACCTGCTCCTTTCCCTGGCAGACTGAAGTCATCACCTGTTCTCTCTTCTGGCTTATTGTCTGCTCCTGCTTTTCTTGGAGTAGGTCTTTTTAAAATGCTGTTGCAAGGCCCAGCCAAGATGTACAAAGTTTGGAGCATTTCCATGGAGAATGGCTCACTGTTGAAAGACAGATCTGCTCCCAGTGTCTCTCTGATTCCAATGCAACACCAGTTATTTGCCACTGGTAAATGTTGCTGAGCATTATCTGGCTGAAAGCAATCTGTTTTCCTTAAATAGGTAGCTTAGGGCTTCCTTTGCCACACAAAAAATTCAGAGGTTATAATTTGGTAATTTATGGAGGAAATTTGTGCTTTCCTCCATAAGCACAAATGCCAAATATCCAGAAATAAACAAACATACGGGGTACTACCAGCAGACTGCCTATACAAACAAAGGAGAGAGACAAAGACTTTTTCCAAAATGCATCTTTCTCAGTTTTCTTCCAAATTAACTGCTGGGAATTAAAGACTCTGGAGTTAAACTGGCTGGGGTGTTGCAGCGAGGGCTCCTCCTCTTTTGGTGCCATGGTGCCAGCCCAGCCCTCAGCTAGATGAGCCAGGTGGAAATCATTGCTGTGGTGATGAGGTGAAAGAGATGTGAATATTGTCACAGAACAGTAAGCAACTTTTTGCCCTGAATGGGAAATAATCCTTGCTACAAACCTGTCAAGGAAAATGATAGCTGTCATTTTGTCTTCTCTCTGAATTTAAATTAAATTCATGATTGGAGAAAAGAGAAATGAGAGATATATCAATGACAAAGCATTTACTTTTCCTAGTTCAATGTGAGCTAGCAATGTCTCGCCTATGTCTAGAGCAGATGCAGTGTCATCTAGTAAGAGAATTTTGGGATTGCACGCTAAAGCTCAATCAATGGCCATTTCTGGTTTTTGACCCCTGATTTCTGCAGATTTCTTCTTTCAATCAAAATGCTAGCATGTTTTGAGAAGAAAGGTATAAGATCTATCACTTTTTTCTCTGTGAACAAATGATATCTAATAGGACATAACTGAGCATTAAGATAAATGGCAAGATCCCCTTTGATTCTGGAAAGTTCAGGCTGCAAAGGAATGGGATCTAAAAGTAATGTTTTCTCTCTAGATGACATTTTCTCCTAGAAACTGAGTTTCAGTGAAAATCCACCCTAGTTCAGGGTGTTTTCCCACTGACAAAACTCCTCATGTGTGAGCAGGTGTTCTGGAAACAGCAGCGACATTTATGAGCTTTACGTCCCTTGGGTGCAACACCTTGCTGAAACAGGGCACTGGCCTTTCAAAAACAGATTTTGAGAGCTGTATTTTCCACTTTCGACACAAGGTGGCTGCAGAAAATCGGTTTGTGGTTTAAATTCACACACACATCCACACACCCACCCTACCCCCTTGTGCTTTACTGGATTTGCAGGGAGGCAGATGTGACCCACCTGAGAGTGGCACATAACTCTTTTCCCCTCCGATGTCCCCCCAACATTTCTACTGCATTTACATTCACTCAATCACTCTGTATCTTTGTTCTTATCACCTGGCTGATCTTAATGTCTCTATTCCCAGTGTGCATGTTAACCCCTTCATTTTCATTTCATTGAGTTTAGAGAAAAGTTAAATTTTAGAGATAAACTGGTTTTTAGACAAGTGCACAAAACCTCACTACACACGTGACAAAACTCCCAGCTCTTATTCAGTATTGAGCTTTATGTCAATTCAATTCTGACAGGCAGAACTTTATGTCAGTCATTTCAAGGAAGAAAAAGATTTTAATATCACAACAGGAGATCCACTAGGTTAACATAAACACATTATCCTCTTGTTTTGATTATAACTTGCTCATACGTTGAATTTTCTCTGCCATGTTTTACACCTGTTTTATTAGTCAAACAAAAATGATGTCTGCTTGTCTGACCATGCCTATGAGTTCTCAGAAGCATCTTATGTAAAATGATTTTTAGGTCATGTCCCTCCAAGATGATCTACAGAAAACATCACACTCTCTATCAAAGTGCAAGATCCCATTTTATGGCCTTTCACCTCTGGATCAGGCTGATACATATGATAGGGCAATCTGATGTCAGATTAACAAGTCATTAAGTAATGTCTCCTTTAGGCGGGTGTTAAAATATGCCTGCAGGTAGTTAGACATCAAACTTCTGGTTGGACAGTTAAAGCCAGGTAAAATAATGCCCATGTGAATTGTAAAAATGATTAAGTTTAAACTAAAAATGCTTTATAGGCTGAAATGTTAGAGACTGGTAAATAGATTGCTTTCAGGTTTACTCATCTCCTGTGGAGAAAAAGTGATTATCACAAAAAGACACAAGAAGATAATTCTTAAATACTTATCAGCTTAAAAAAAGTACTTATTATTACAGCAAAAAGTATTTATTATTACAGCTTATTATTAAGTTTTACATTGGCTACATTTTAAACATCACTATTTCATCTATAATCTTGCATCAACTAGCAAATCAAGCTTCACTCATGTATGTGAATATGATATCTATTTCCAAAAATTGTTTGAAGCTTGTATAGTAGTCTACATTGTACTGACCATCCCTGTCTTTTTGTGTAATTTTCCCTCAGTTTATCTATTTCAAACATCCAGGAGAGGAGTTTACAAGCCCGAATGGAAGTTCCCAGTTTTGGCATGCACTTCCTTTATTCTTTCACTCAAAGGGGAAATACTATGAATGAGTCATCTCATACAATAGACACTTCCTACACCCCTCATATAAAAACACACATTTCTTCTCTACCAAAGGGTTACAAACATGAGGAGTCACACCATATATAGGCAGCACAGCATGAAGTTTGAGAGGGTTTTCCAAAGGCATCTGGAATTGCCCAGGGATGAGCAGAAGCTGTGTAACAAGTAGCAGCTACAGATAATTTCAAGAGAAATATTAGTTCAACTGCAACCAATTTCCTGCCCTTTGCCTTGGGACACTATTTTGCATGAATCTATTTTTAACTTGGGTTATTTCCTTACTGTGTTGTGGTAGCTGCAGGCCACTGCCTTCAGTTTATCAAATGTTAACTTGGAAATATGGACATATTCAGACTGTACATAAAGGGAGTAACCATACTGTTGCCTTTCATTTTAGAAGCAAAAATCATAGCAAAAGACATGCTGAAATAGCTGGTGTAAAATATTATGAAAACAAAGTCTTAGGCATGGATAAGAAAAAACATAGAGACCAGCTTCTCTGGCAGGTGTATCCTGTTGTGCCCTCTATGCCAAGAAAATCCAATTTAAATCAAAGTCCTCCATCCAAGCTGCTGGCTTTTCATGTGATGGACAAGATGGGACTCACAAAGATTGCTTCTTTGGCCCCCTGAGCCTTTGCTGCTGATGGTAGTTGAGGTTTTCTAAGAACTCTTGAGGCTGTCCTGTGACAATTTGAGGGCTGAAGGATCCCTTGAAACCAACTTCTTGAGAGCTTTTGCACCTCCAGATCTGCATTTTCTGACCCCTGTGTTTTACCTCCAGAAGCAAATAAAGCCACAACACCACTCTACAGCATTGTTTCATGGAGTGTGTTTATCCAAGCTGTGCTAGGAGGCCAGGAGATGCCACCAGCTGACACACCTGTGAGCTGAAAAGAACTGTCAGAGATGTAACGGTGAGGAACTGACAGGGGTAAGCATCTCAGTATAAAAAATGACAAGCACTGCCGAGTAAGAAAAATTGGTACATCTCTTTGCTTTCAATTCTACTGCAGGGAAATGAGCATGGGATGAAATCTCCAAGACAGAGGATAAAAAGTGTTTGAGGATGCTTTTAAAAATATACAACTATACCTAACCCATGAATTTAATCATTTAAGTATGGCAGATCCATACTAAGACAGAAAATGCTTTAATCTTGAAAAAGTTTTTTTGAATTAATTTTAGGACGATTGGCAACACAAATTTAGCAATAGATGGGATATGTTTTTAAAACTGAAAGATAGACGGAAGCTTTCCCGACCATCCTATACCATTCCTCCATTGAGTTCACCTGTCATCAGGATCATAAATATGCAAACTGAAACAGCTTATTATGTATTTGTATTCAGGTGGATTGAATATCCAGTGTAGTCAATTGGGCCATAGAGCTCAGGGACTGAATTTGAAAGGTCTTTCTATTTCCAAGAAGCAAAACCTACCCAGAATTAAAAGGCCTCAGGCCAAATACTCATCTCAAAAAAAAGACTACAAAGAACCTGGGGAAAGGGAAAAATATATTTATCACTGAGCGTATGTGTATTTTGGATGTCAGGGTTATAAAAATGAAGCTAGAATAATGTCAAATCAAGCAGACTGCGATGCTGCAAAAAATTAAACCAAGTACCAAGTAGTTCTCAAGACACAGAGAGAGAAAATGAAAGAAGCAGCAAGGCCATTGTATATAATTGCCTCCACCAGGACTGCATAATGTAGGCATTAGGTAACTACAAAGTTATTACCTTGTCTCAGCTTCCCAGGAAGCTGATGATGTCATGTATGTGGGAAAGACAGAATCACAAAGGGGTCAGACAGCATGGAAATGGAAATTATCACAGTCAGGGGGCTGGTGGGCTCAGCTTGGATAATCTCTGTTCCGGAAAGGAAATGACATCTGTGATTCTGCCCAGAGGTAGCCAGTTTGGGACATTCTGGCTACATCTGAGATACATCACATGCTTTACTTGGCACAAAACAGATATCATAACTTTTTTTGGGTGTGAAGAAACTGATTAGAAATGACTGAGTCATATTTTAGGCTTGTGCAAATAGTTTAGGATATTAGTTAGGCTAAATTCATTTTTCTGAATAAAAAGTATGTGTAAGACAAATCAAGGGAAAGTGTAATTTGTATTCAAATTGATGACCAGTTAATTTAATTTAATGAACTCTTCCCACATCAGCAAAAATTGAATTTTAAATCACCAGGTTAAATAAAGAGAACCTTTCAATACATAGCAGGACTTGTTTAAATTTTCTGTGTTAGACCAATGATGAATGTGACCCATAAATCCAGAAAAAATCCCTTTTTACTGGTGTAAAGACTGGTCACTGCAACCAGCATATCCCTCTCACAAGACATGACAAAATGAAATCTGTAACTCCTTCAAATTCAGATAGTGTATTATAGTATGTGAAGTTCCTGTTTAAGGCTAGTGATTCATACCACTACTCTTGGATATAAAACAGATGCTCAGACCAGAAATTATTATTTCGTTTATCTGGTATTAGAGAACCTCTAGGACTGCTAATTTATAAATTACACATACATAAATACAACATCATAAATGACACAACTCACACAAGGTGTGGAGAACACAACCTGATTTACAAAGAGCTATGGTTATAGATAGACTCTTCTGAAAAATGTTTCTATTTGAAGTGGTGCAGTCACCATCCTCAAGTGTTCAAAAAATATATGGAAATGGGACTTGAAGACATAGTTTAATGATGAACATGGTAGTGACACTAGATTGAGAGTTAGATCCAATGATTTTAAAAGATTTATCCAAACTTAATGATTCTATGATTCTATGAAAATTCTGTAAATTACATTATTTTTTGCATTTGAAATGATGAACCTACTTATAGACTTCTATGTATTTTCAATTAAATAAATACTACCACATAATTATGATATACTTTTATGACATAATGTACTAAATGCATAATTGCATATATGTATATATATATATATACACACAATATATATGTGTTATGAAATTAATATTTTCTCCTCTCTAGATATATGATATATACATGTGTTTCTTCAGAAAGACTACAGAGATTTGGGTCAGGATATGGTATTTTCTTCATTAATTAATTCATAATAATTCTTGATTTTAGAGTATAACTTGTTTGAAATAAGAGCTGTGATCTATTTTTTCATGTTGTACTTGCAGGCTTGCTTTTGACTAATGAGCATTGTTGTCTTTTTGCACTTTTCCTTTAAAATAGGAGCAAATTGTATTTATTTTCTGAACAGATTCCACCCAGACTTTTCCTGTCCTTTCCCCAAGATTAATACTCTAGACTCCTAGAGCAATCTGCCAACTTTCCAATTGATGTATTGAAAGGGTTTTCTTTTTAGTATCTTTTCTGTGCTTCTTGGTGAGTCATTTGAACCTAAACATATAATCAATAGTTGGCCAACACATAAATTCAGTGAGATATCTTCTCAATTTTACATAGAAGCTTTTTTGGATAAAAACTTTAAAACTTTATTTTTTTTTCTTTTATTTTCTTTTTTGTTTCCTTTTTTTTTTTTTTTCCTTTTTTTTTCCTTTTTTTTTTCTGGATTAGTAAATTTACAAGAAAATTCTGATGGAAATAACCATTCCTATGCTGACAAAAGTGAATAAAAAATTAATGACCAGACACCATAAAAAATAAGCTTGGGGGATTGCAGAAGCATGGACTCTGCAGTTCACATTGTGCAAAGGGAATAGGACATTTACAGTCTAGACTGAATTTTTCGGTGGCAAGTTATCCCAGAAGCTCTTTACAGGGCAGCTCTGCCAGCTTGGGGGCTGTGCCCTGGAGTTGCAGTGTGCTGTTGCAACAGTGTGGGGCATGCACTCACAGCACTGTGAACGTGGCTGAAAATATTGCCTCAGAATAAACAAGCAGAGATCAGAACACAGCCTGTGTGCCAACAGATGTCAGTGTTGCATATCTTATGTAGCTTTACAGTTCTGGCAAAGGTTAGCTCCGCGGGGAAAGATCTGTGTATGAGCCCTGTTTTGTTTCATGGGCTCTTGTCTGTGCTTTTTGTTTTGTTTCTAAGCCTGTCCATATGGCAAAGAGCAAGTAAGCTGGGGCATCTGCTGGCTAGTTCTTCATCAGTTAGATAGTTACATAAAAGTTTTATCTGTCAACAGTAAAAGCAGACTTTTTTCAATGATCTGATTAAATTTGCAGGCCAGACAATTAGCAATACATCTGCAATCCAGTTGCTAATCAGACTTCTGAGATAGAACAGAGGTGAAATGGAGGAGCTGCAGAGCTGCACAGAGCAGCCCACAGCTGCTCCGATGGCTGTGTTGGTGCTGATACTCTCTGCCCATGTGCTGAGTTGTTGTGGGCACACGTAACTGAGAGCAGGACTTGGCATGTATTTTTGGCAACCCCTGGGTCTGACTCACGCTCTAAGAGAAATAGCAGAGCACTCCTCTGCTAAAGCAGTGGGAAAAGGTGCATCTTCCACACAGGACACACCAGCGAGAGACTCCACTATGCAGGAAGGGGAATTTTTCAGGGGTTTTTGTTCTCTCACCAAGGATTTGTTTTCCCTTACTTGCTGCATCATTCATCCTGAGCAATTCCTTTTCCACTGCAGCCCCCCCTCATGCTCCTGTATCTGTGGTTACGTAGCAGGGGAATCACAGAAAATGTTACTATAATTAATGTGCCACGCAGGATCATGCCCTGGCTGTGCTCTCATTCTTGTCTAGTGACTCAGCCCTTCTTTTATTCCCCCTTATGGCAATCGACACACATCAGTGCCTTTACCCCAGATGGAAATGTTTTGATTGAGGACAGCTAGCATACCCCTCGCTTGGCAATGTCAGGTAGAACACAAGCGGTTTTGATACTACCACCACAGCAGAAAATCCAAAGAGATTTTTTGGCCTCCTGAATTTCCTGTGTCTCATCAGACTGTCCGGTGCACATCTGTAACAGTTCACAGGCAGGCCTGTCAGCACACGGTTCATTAAAAATCCAGGGCTGGCAACTTCTTTTGGCCAAAATCCTTCCCTCCAGCAGTAATACAAACATTGCTCTGTGCACTGCGTACCTTCCTGGGAACTTGGAGGGAATGAAAGCAGCTCTTATCTGACAGTTCACTTCTCTGTGGGGGGTCAGTGTGTGCTGATGTGCAATAGCTTCTGCTCTCTTCAAGAGTGGGGGAAGCTGAAAATCCCCAAAGACAAGACTCTGACCTGAGAAATTTGCCTTGTAAATTACACAAAAATGCCCAATGGGTGAGAGGTTCTGTTCTCTTGAATTTTTTGTTTGTTTTCCTTTGCTTTCCTCCCTCCCTCATACTGTATGTCATGCAACTCACAATATATATACTTAAAAATAAAAAGAGGAAAAAAATAGATGAGAATTTAACTCAGGGCTATTTTTTCCAATTCTCCTTTTCTCTGTCCAAGTTAAAAAACCTTTCTGACAAATTATTAGAATTTAATTCTTGGAGAATGTGAGCTACTAAACTTACATTAGAAACCAGAATTCCTTAAGCAGCTTAAGCTGTCTAGAAACCTTTCTCATCTCAATAACAAAAGCTGAAGGTGCAGACTGAGTATCATCACCTTGCTCTGTTAATATTGCTCTTCTTCAGGAATCTCAGATATATCCTGTATTGATGACCCAGAGAATTTCTCATGAAAATGTAGCTCATGACCTGTTTCAGATAAAAACATTGATTTATGGCAACTTAAAAATATTTGACTATCTGTTGATAGCATTAAAAGGCCCTGAAAGTTTTTGGGCCTGTGTTAAGGAAGGAGAAAAGGTGCACTTTATCAATATGAGGAAGTTGGGTGTCGGTTTCTTTCAATAGTAAAAGTGTTAAAATCAGATAATCAAATGAAATCAGGATGAAAACATAGATGACTCCTTCTCCAGATCAGAGGGCAAGGCTTGCTCAAGAAGGCCCATACAGGGCACTGCCAAAAGCCCTGGACTCCAGTGGTTTCCCATGGGAGAAAGGCAAGGAAGGAGTGTCCCACCTTGGACAGCACTGCAAGGGTTCCCTGGGACAGTGCAGGTGGTGGCTGTGCTGGGCAGGTTCAGAGTGGCACAGACATCCTCATCATGACAAAACCAGGTTTTGTGTGGTGAGCACTGGAAGAGGCACACTGAGGGTTATTATGCTGTTTCTTGTGCTTGAAAGTATTCTCATCTTGAAGCTGGATGGTGCCAGTCATTTCATAAACAACTTGGGGAAATTCCTCCCCCTCTCCTGACACACTTGCTATTTATTCTGAAGCAAGATAGGACAAGAGAATATGAAGAGCTGAAAGAAGGAAGGCCACGTGAAAGAAGGATGGTTAATGTCCTTGTAGAACATAATTTATGCCTCAAGCCTTATGAAATATTTCCAGAAAACACCCACATCTGACTATCATTCAATTCAACCTTGAATGGTTGCCAAGTTTTTCAAAGGTTAAAATAGTCCAGAGTCCTGAGAAAGATTTGGAGACACTCCTGTTTGTGTGTATTTACCAATCCATGTGCTTCAAGTGTTTAAGGTTTGGGTTTTTTTCCTGTTTTATTTTTTGTTAGCTTGATCTCATTTGGGACAGGATTTTCCTTGCCTCATCAGAACAAGGCTGGCATATTTTAGAGGCAATTGTTCAAATAATAAATATGGTAATAATTATAGAAAAGTCCCATCTGACTCTGACTTGCCATCAAACTAGGTTTACATGCAGTAACTGCATCTCAGTATTGGAAGTTCCCAGATATTTCCAGTTCTAACAGTTGATCAGGACATCTTTATCTCCCTGCACAGTAGATAAAACACAGCAAGACATTTTTTGTGTGCCTCTGTTTCCAGAGAAACATTATTTCAAGTAATGTCTCACTAAATGGGGCCTTGCTACTCTCAGTGAAGGATGGAGCTACCAGGATACCTTAGTTTCTTTCTGTGTGGCAGGTTTTGCCACTGAAGCATCGACTAAAACCTGGGGCAATCTGAGAAGAAATAGTGGAGATGAAGGAAATTCCATTAGATTTTGGGGAAAACAAATGGAACTACTGGTATTAAAAAAAATACATATAATGTAATGGAATAGGTTATTTTTAGCAATGCTCTGGTATTTACAAATCACTTATAACTCAAAGAACACAACATTTTATATGGAACATTTAAAAAAAAATCAAAGTCTGTTCTTGTGTTTTTGTGGTTTCTTATTAAAAACCTGAGATTCCAACAAAATATGACTAGTGGTAGCACAAGTCAATTATAAATACCTGTGGATGTTTATGTGAACATGCCATTCCTGGTGGCATTATGATTGAGTGTACTTAACATGAAAGAGGATAAAAGGCAGTCTTATGTGAACTGTGCTCCCCATAAAGATGAAAACAAGATATAGACATTGCAGCAAAAACTGAACGTTAATGAAATGCATTTTAAATATCACTACACAAGGTATTTCTTCACTGGTGCTTGGCAGTACTGTGTGATGATGACTAGGGTGGGATAAGCTGTGCTGCCATTGGCTTGACATAGTTTTTAAAGGACATTCAGGGTGCTGGCCATGGTGGGTAGCACTTCTAGGCTCCTTCTGTGCTGAACATTTTCTGATATTGAGTGCGGTCCTGAGCAGCAGCGGGGGCATTTCTGTACCCCTTTTGTTCAAAAGTGATGTGACTGTAGAATGGATGGGAGAAGAATGAAATATGAAGCCTTTGTAGGAGAACTATGCTTTCTGGAAGAAAGGAAGCCTCTGGCAAAGCAGAGAGATGAGGAAAGGTTTAATTTTGCTGAAAGTGTTTTCAGAGAAGCTGTTTTGAGTTCTACAGTTTTTCATAATACTGTCTCTCATGAAAGCCGGGGGCAGCTGGACAGACCCTCTGCTGCTTTCAAAGCCTGAGATGTCTGGGCTTTTCAAGTGCAAGGAGTTTAATTGCTTTCTCAGGAGGAATTGCTAAAAGGCCTAGACATAAAACTAACAGTGGTTTATCTACTGAAAAATTGAATAAATATGTGTGAGTCACTGGCATCATGCGGGCAAGTGCAGTATGTGAATCAAGGGAGAACTTAAGAGTCTGACTAAGCTGAAAAGAGAAATTGCATCATCAAAGATTGATGAGAGAGAGATTTTCAGGAGAAAAAGCTAGTTTTGACTCTGCAAAATTGAACTAAAATGCTGACAGCAAATGAAATTTTCCCATGATTAATTTGAATTATTTCTTGGATTACTTTCAAACTTCTTATTATAAAGAAATCTACAATGTATACAAGTATACAGTAGTATATATTTTATAAATATAAAACTATGTAACCATTTAAATATGCTCTTTTATATATATATTGAAAAGTGTATGCTTTCCTCTTTTCTATAAATGGGGGAGATTAGACATAGCATATTCATAACTGGGTTTATTTGTTAAAAACAATTATGAAGTGATAGATCCAAAGATTAAATGATGGTGGTGGATGCAGACAAATTTATCAGAACCAAAATTCAATATCACAGTGTGCATCTAAATTTATGAGTGTAAAACAATTGCAGTGAGGCCCTAAGGTATACCCTAAAAAAAAAAAAAAAAAAAAGAGAGAGAGAGAGAGAGAGAGAGAAATGGAGAGAGAGGAGAAAGAAAACATCAAAACATGACACTGGAAGAATCCCAAAAGAATTGGCATCAATTCATGGAAAAAGTTGTCCCAGGTGTCAAAGTAGGTGTGAAATAAGAAATTGAAGAAAATAGCTTAAGTCTGTATTGGGAATCCTATTTATTCCAACTAAAACTACATTACAGAATACTGAAATGTAAACCACATTATAGATATCTCTTCATATATCTCTTGAATAATAAAAGTCACCCATTATAATTTTGTTTCTGTATTCAGTGTTGCTGAAAAAACATTTCATTTGTAGTAAACACATATAGTGGGTTTATAACCAAAACTATTAGTGCTGTATAAAGCAATATTTTTTTGGCTGAGTTTGCTTTGAAGAAACACACACACTGCATTGTCAGGGATATGTTCATATGAGTAACAGATGTGAAAATGAGAACTCAACATTTTTAGTGCAATTTCATAAAAGACATTATATGTAGATGTCAGAGACATTAACTATTTTGATTCCTGAAAATGTTAACTCCTTGTTTAAAATTTTCCACATGCCAGCCAAGAGGGAAAAAATGCAGATTCTTCTAATTCAGTCATGGTTAAAACGTGGTTTGGGTTCTTCTGCAACCTGTATCTTTCCTTTCCATTTTGCATATTCAGGATAAATATTTCCCGTCTCCTGAATGTTTTTCTTTCACTCCAAAGCTTCTTGCACTGCTAATATCTAGACGAAGAGAACTGGCCCTTGTTTACTGCATAGACCCTTCCTCTTCCTCGAAGCACTCGGCTGCAAGACTGGCCTCCCTAGTGCCTGTCTGGAGATGCCTGGAGATCTCAGGTAAGGATCTCCAAAAATTATTTGTGGGACTGATCAACTAACCTAGAGATGTCCTTAAGAAAGATAAAACATTCAGAGTTGAACTCCTTTCACCTGAGGTGAATGCATACTCTGATGAAAAACTCTTAATTTCAGTTTAAGGTAAGAAATAGGCACTTCCCTGATGTAGTTCACTGTCTCTTCAGGCAGACATTTGGAAACAGAAGAGTCATGTCCTAGAGCACTAAAGGCAATCTGACTGACTGATTGCTTCAGACCCAGATGTCTGCAGTTAAGTAGTAAGTGCCCCACAGCTGTGCCTCTTCCCCCTTGTTAGCCTCTTGGTAGAATAACTTGTGCATTCTCCATGAACGCTCCTGGTAGTGGATCAAATACTGAGGATATCCTTTTCTCATTGGGGTGAACTTGAACAACTATTTCCACAAAAATAGCCAAATTCATATAGTTGTTCTTTCAAACTTCAAACACCATAACAAAAGGGACTATTCCAGGGGTGATTGACTGCAAGGTGGTTTTGCTTTGGGCAACACAGGAGAGAGAGGGCAGTAAAAACACATTCTGTTCATGAGGATTAGAAAGAAATGAGAATGTTACTCCTATGGAAAGAGCAGTGCAATGAAAAGTATATTAGTCAATTTAAACAAGTCCACAAAATCTATTTGTTGAGCTAACATGACTTTAAAACATTTTTCTGTGAAAGCATTCAGTAAAGACTGGCATCTTCAGGAGAATTACAGGAAGGCTTAGCAAGTTTGCTTTGGAGCTTGTGATACTGATGTCACTGAGCAGGCTGGGGATAACTCCAGCGGATGTGTGAGCTTCCCTAAGGGCAAAACAAATTATTATTTCCAAATGGAAAGATCTGCTTCAGAAAACAGTTTCTGGACTTAACTGCTGATGAACCAGGTGGGCAATAAAATGATAAAATGAGATGATTGCTAGGGTTTCAGGTAGATAGGAGCTGCCTGAAAACTGGACCACAAAGCACAGCACAGAGGCAGATGAAAGCAATAAATGATTAATTAACTGAATGCAGTGACCAGTTTTCTGCTGAGAAATTTTTGTTAATTTTAGAAAGTAATCTTTTAGCTTTGCTGTTGGTTTTGTCACTTCTCCTCTCATCTCTGTCTGCATTTTGCACTAGATCACATGGTGAGGCGGCATCTGTTGTGTGTGCCAGGCAAGGTGCTTGAGGAGGAAAAGCAGTGCGGACAACTGGAAGAGAACAGTCAGGGAGAGCCATAAACCTGGACAATGTCAGGGCAGTGGGCAGTCTGCGGTGAAGCTTATATATAGGGCAGCTGGAAGGTGACAAATGATAACAAGGCAACTGGAGACTTCTACCTTTCCATCTAAACCTACCAGTCATTTACAAGTACCTAAGGATCAGGACTAAACAAAATAAGCCCTTCAAGTGCATGTTGTAAGAAGAAACCACACATATACTGTCTGAGACCTTGCTGCCTAGCTGTTTCTCTTCTTTACTACGTTGATGATCTTAGAAACACTTAAATGGCTTAGACATGAACAAGGTGTGTTTTACAGAAGTCTGCTTTGTCTACATACAGCAGCAGGAATACACAGAAAGAGGCGAAGTACAGGCTTT
Organism: Zosterops lateralis; assembly: GCF_965231275.1. Lineage (NCBI taxonomy): Eukaryota > Metazoa > Chordata > Aves > Passeriformes > Zosteropidae > Zosterops > Zosterops lateralis. The sequence goes on along the minus strand of NC_139762.1, from coordinate 32,390,383 downwards.
CATCCATTGTTTTGTCCAGTTTATTTGTAGTTTGGATATAGTTCTAGTGAGTGCCAGACCACATTCCTCTAATATTATCCAAATCCATTAAGAAACAGAAAAGTTTGGAAATACCTTGGGAAAGCTGCCACTGTATTTCCTGCTTCAGCAAGACACAACCACATCTCCAGATAAACTGTATGGATTTTTCTGCTCTCCATGGAATCACAGGTTTGTTTGGGTTAGAAGGGACATGGAAGATCATCTCGTCCTAGTCTCCCCACCATGGGCAGGAACACCTTACACAGGTAAACACTTTTGTCCACAGCCCCATGCACCTTGGCCTTGAACACTTCCAGGGGTGGAGCATCCACTCTTCTCAGAGCAGCCCATGTCAGTGCTTACCACCTCTATAGTAAAGGATTTCTTCCTAATGTCTGCACTTAATCTACTCTGTCAGTTGAAAGCCACCAGCCCTTGGCCTGTCACTGCATGTCCTTGTAAAAAGTCCCTCTCCAGCTTTCTTGTCAGTCTCCCTTAGGTAAGCTGTTTGTTTCTCCTTGGAAAAGACAAGTTTCCTGGGCAGAGTGCCCATGGTTCCAGGCAGCAGGTGAGCCCTAAATGGGGGCCAAACTAGAGCATTGCTGTAACAAAAACACACTCCACTGAAAAGAACCGCTTCTTCCCAGAACAAACTCCATTTGCCCCACCCCCAGCAATGATGAGGTGGTATAGAATAACCTTCAGGTCCTGGCCAGGCCCCCTTCCTTGCTACGGCAAAAACTAACCCTGTCCTGGCAAAAAACAGGACATGTTTATATTTTTTTCTGAAATGTTTGTTCTCTGCTGCTTTATATCCCAGGCGTCAGAGTTAAAAGTCTCCCCTAACCCTGCACAAGTGCTGGTGTTCTCCAAACATGCCCACAATATGGTGAGTCACAGCTGGTGTCCCTGGGGACCTCTAAAATGACTGCCACAAGGACAGGGGTGAAAGAAACATATTGGCCTACCCTTGTAAGGGAACACCAAAGGCCTCATTCACAACTAGAAGAGGAGCACTTGGCTCAGACACTTGCTTAATGCCAGTACTGGTCTAAGCCTCCCACAGAATTACTAAGATATGACTAACCCAGAAAAGTGAGTGAAGACTTCAGAGAAGGCATGCAGAAGCCGTTTTGAAGGAAATTTTGAATGTTTACTTGATGAAGCCATCAAATCCTCTATCATGGTTGAGTCTTTTGATTTCTATATCATATAGGGCTTGGTGCTGAAATAAGTGCTTTTGACATATATTTCTCTCTTAATTTATGTCTGGTTTTCATCCAAGCATATCCAGTTTGCAAGCTCTATGGGCATAGCCTGACAGGAAGGTGACTTGGATGGTCTGAAATAAACTATCAGAGCATAGGGTTTATTAGTAGTGCCTACAAGCTGAACATATGTACCTCTTTATATATCACAGAGTCAGTAAAGTCATCCAGCCCCCTCTGTGTGCTGGTAGGCAGGCACAGCAGTGTGAGGGCCCAGGTGTCTGCACTGGTCCTGCACCAGCGATGGGGTTCCCTCGTGTGGCACCAAGGCTGTTCTCGGCTCATCATGACCCCAAAACAGAAAAGAGAACTAAGAAAAGCAGTTTACACCTCCTTGGCACCTGGACCATCAAAGCTGCATCCACAGGTCCCTGAGGATCAGGCTGGCTGTTACAGACAGAGGTTGAGTCCTGGTAAGTTCCTCAGAGTGGGGAGCTGTTTCCAACCTCCATTACTGGAATGCTCCAAATAAATGGAGACTGGTAACGGGAAAGGGAATTGGGCAAAAATAACCCACTGCTAAGGAAAGTAGTAGATACACTGCATGCTGAAGTTACTTCCCTTTTTTATTTTCAAAACTGGCAATCAAAATCTAGTGCTTGTAATTTTAACTCCAGTGCAGAAACAAAATAGAGAATTAAATGGAGCCCACATTAGATAATTGGGAATACAGTAAGGGCAGCACTTCCATAGTACGTGCCTATCACAAGAAAATTAAGAGAACACACAAGAAGGGTGCCTGAATGAGTAAAAATTCCTCATGAAACAGTCTCTGAGAAAAACTGTGAGGGAGAGCAACAGTATTTATTTTGGCAAACCTGAGATCAGATTTTGTTTTGTGTGTTTTATTCCCCTTGCCGATTCTGATGCCGGAAAATAATTGAAATGAGCAAAGGAGATGGTAATTACTGTAAGTTTGTCTGCTACAATCTGGAAGTTATAAAGTACTGCAGGTTGCTCCAGGCTATAAATCCTAACCCAAAGCCACGTGGAAAACCTTGGAAAATTAAAATGCTGCAATTGGGTTTAACCAGCCAAAAAGTCCCAGCTGCTGAGTCACTCTGACTACACAGTACATATTCTTCAACAGTTAAAGGATGTCTTGCAGCACCCTGAGGAATAACAAATTATTAAAGCACATGTATAAACAAACTTTGCCAACACTCCAAAAAATCTTTGAAATTATTCATAGAATAATAGAATCATTTAGAATGGCAAAGACCCATCAAATTATCAATTCCAAATGTTAACCTAACACCATCAGGTCCACTACTAAACCATGACCCTAAGTACCACGCCTATTAAAAAGAAAAGAACTTATATTGAAAACAACTTGTCCTCTTCTTTTTATTTTAAATAAAAGCTGTTTACATGGCTGATAGGAGTCCACTCCAGTAGATGTCATCCTAGCTCCCACAAAACTTTTGAACTTATTCTGATGGATACAAAGAATGACTAAACTCTGCTAGGTCAGCATTTGAAAAATACTAAACAAAACAATGGTATCTTTCATGCAGTTTATCTTGATATGGAAAGGTTGTAACTATTATAATTATTGTCTGAAATAGAGTATTGAATATCCAAGGAATGTGTGAAGCACAGTAATATGAGAAATACGGCATAAAGTAGGGAAAAAAATCAAACCCATTGCATCAACATCCTCCTTTCTAACTTTAATGCAATCTTTTGTTTTGGAATCTCAGTTTTCAGTAAGCATTGATAATCATCCCTAATTAAAGAAAATTTTATGACTTCATCTGGTGGCTGATGAAGAAACCCAAAGAGCGACCACTAGCACCAGCTTGTTGTTTATCCATGACGCTTAACTGCTGTCATACTCTGTTATCACCTTGGTCTATGGCAGCTGCTGTGGGCCAGGGTTTGGGGGGGACAGGGGGAGCAGGATGCACACCTGAGCTGTGTGTGAGGCGACACCAGGTCTGACATCCTCCAGAGCATGTGACACACCAAACTGCTCAACACATTCAGTTCCTAGGACTCCTCTGTGCATCCTCTGTGACCCAGCACCAGGCACGCACTGCTCATTTCCAATGGATGTGTGGGCGGGCCAAGGGCTACACTGGATGCAGCAACCAGGTTGCAACACAGTTCCTGCTGGGTCAGCACAGACACAGCCAACAGTAATCCTTGGTAGAACTTTTCATGTCTTCCCATAAAAAAACCCAAAATTTAAAAAAAAAACCCAAAAAAACCAACAACTCAGCAAGCAGTACTAATTAGAGACTTGTGCATTTACAAGGGCATAGTAGTGTCCTTCCTTTGCCAGCAGCTGGCTGTGGGTGCCCTGCTCCACTACCCTGCCGTTCTGGATCACCACAATGATGTCAGCTGTCTGCACGGTGGACAGGCGATGAGCAATGACGATGCAGGTCCGACCCTGCCGGGCGTTATCCAGAGCTTTCTGGACAATCTGCACACAGATAACGTGACAATACTGTTAGCACCTGAAAAGGCTTCCCTTGTCCTAGGAACTGCATTTAATTTCTCACTCTATTATCACCTGAATCTGCGTCCCACAGATATACCAGTCAGTGCACACAGAAAAACTTTTATTCTACAGGATTTCTCACTGAGGTCAGTGAGCCTGATCAAACAAATTTGAGACATGGAGAAGTGGGTTCTTGGGCATGTAGCTTGAGTCATAACAAAAATTCAGTATTTGCCATTAAATACATCTGATAGGAAGACAAATGAGATCAGCGTGGAGGTTTATACTTAAAGTTTCAGGTTTTTCTACCTTTTATTCAGTAAATATAAACAGTTTTCTAGTATAGTTCAAGTCAAACCTTTCAGGTGGAAAAGCTACTCTGATACACCTGATTTGTTTCACAATTGAGCATTTGTAGCACATTTGCTTTGATTTTATTCTACAGAAAGCAACTAGCCATGTACATAGCCATAAGTATATCATATAATAATCATTATTCACCTTTTCACTTTCTGTGTCAAGAGCAGAGGTAGCTTCATCCAGAAGCAGAACAGCAGGATTACGAACCAGAGCACGGGCAATTGCTATTCTTTGTTTTTGACCTCCAGAAAGTTGTGTTCCTTTCTCACCCACCCGGGTATTATACTTCTGGATGTGAAAAAATAAAAAAGATCACCAGTGAATAGTCTTAGAGAAGGAAGATTAGAAAAGTGAAATTTATTCACAGCTATACAAGTTAAGCATATTCATCTTGAAAGAAAGAACAGTACAAGTGGTTTTAAGAAAGCTAAGGCTTTATAAACATCTCTAGTACAAGCAGTTATATATAAAGCCACACATATTCATACCCAGTGTGAAAATTTACTCCTTCAAAGGCTGGAATCGGTCTTGAATGGTACCAGCAGTGAGGCATCCACAGAGCACATGATCATAAGATTAGCTAACAATTTAATGCTTACTGACATATACACAAAGAATTGGATGCTGCATTCATCATGAATTAATAATCTCAAACATTAGTAGTAGTAATGAAAATGAAATCTTTTTCAGCATTATTACCTCAGTTTCAGGTACCCAGAACTACAGTGAAAACAAGCTATCAAAGCGTTTTTCCTTGTTAGAGCTAAATTCTTGTCAGGCATGAAGGTCAAATGCCATGCCATTCATTTTTGATTGACTGTCCCTTTGTATTTATTAAGAAACACTCCCTGTGCATATCCATTCAATTAGAAATGGACTACTTTGTCTTAGTAACTTTTTTAGAAAAATAAAATTTCTTTATCAGAGTAACTTGAAGAATTTCTGCTGTCAAAGGAAAAAAAATTAAAAAAATTTTATGATTACTTACTTATACACAGAACATCCTCTCATTTCCCTCTCCCCACCTCCCCCTCACCCCCCAAATATTCTGGGTTGTCTACCACTGTAGTAATAGAAACACTGGCCTTTTTTTTTAACAAACTAAAAAGGATTTTAAGCTTGAAACACATTGACATTTTAAAACATAAAGGCTATTATATTAGGAAAAACAAAAGTGTTTATTTTTAATTTGATTTATCCAAGTGAGCACTATCTCTGCATCATTCCAAATATATGATCTCACTGTGAAGAGAGCATCACTGTCTCTTACCTCTGGCAGTTTTTCAATGAAGGCATGAATATTTGCTGCTTTAGCTGCTGCTTCAACTTCCTCCTGACTAACCACCCTACTGTTGTCTCCATACTGGATATTTTCAGCAATGCTGCAGTCAAACAAAATGGGCTCCTGTGACACCAGGCCCAGCCTGGACCTCAGCCATTGTAAATGCAGAGATTTAGTATCAAATCCATCTGCTAGCTAGAAAAAGCAACAGAAACATGATACCAAGCTGGCTACTGAGCTCATCCACACATACATACTGTAAACGAGAAACATGAAGCCTAAGAGAAAGCCTATTATGTGTTATTTTACAGACACAATCAAGTAAATTTTTTGCATGCTAAGTGGAAAAGAACCAGCAGAATAGATGAAATATTTTCCTGCAATTTTGTGTTTTGCTTCTGTTTGCTAGCAAGCAGAAACAACATGCATATAACAGGTTATTCTTGCAGTCCTTCCAGCCCTACTGACCACAAGGAGCACCAGGAAACTCACAGGAAAGCCTGTCCCTTAAGAAGCTGAACACAACAATAAATATTCTCAGGTGCAGGCCTTTTGAACTTACAACCTCCAAAGGATGTTTCTTTTGACTTTATACCCATTAACAAGGGTTTAATCAAAAAGCCCATTGGGACCTCCTGATGGTGACACAATAACATCTATGTGAGATTACATTTGTGTTATATGAAGCGTGTATCTTGCCCCTAATGTGTTAATTCACATCAGCAAGAAAACTTCCACACTGACAAGCAAGATACATTAGTGTTATGCCCCTGTCTGACCAGGGTGTGAGGAGCCTTGGGAAGGAAATGCAGTTGAACGTGGTCATTGCTTTCCCAGGCAAGATCTGTGACCTGAGGAAGCACATTGTGCCAGCATGGATGCCACTGCTTGTACATGTGGGCAAATGCACAGAGCAGACAATGACAGGGGTTTGGGAATTGTCTACAGATCCATTGGAGGCACAGCTTCAGTAACTCACACCTCTAAAAAAAGGGCATCTCAACAGAGGGACTGCCAGGCTTGTCAAAAGCCTCAGAAACCTTGACAGATAAAGAGTTCTGTAGATTTAATTACTATTAATAACAACTGAAGTCTATTCTTACCACTTGTCCTTCCACAGGGTCATAAAATCTCTCCAAGAGCTGAATGGATGTGCTTTTGCCACAGCCGCTGCTTCCTACTAATGCCAGAGTCTGTCCTTTGTTAACCTTCACATTGAGACCTTGCAAAACCTCAACTTCTGGCCTTGTTGGATATACAAAATGGATGTTTCTGAATTCAATGTTGCCTTCAAAATGGCTCTGAAAAGCAGTAGAGAGTTCATGAGCTCATATCAACATCAATTAGCCTCAACTATAAAACGCTTGTTAAGACTTGTTTATTAAATTGAGAGATCCAAGAAATTTTGGGAAGGTGCTCTCAAAAGCGCTTTTGAAATTCTTTCAAGTGACATATTGGACTGAGCATGGTATCACTAGTCATAGGATGATCTGTAAGTCATTACATCCTTCTGGAGAAGTTTTCTGCCTCTCCTAGGTCTGTTTTTCGCTCCATCTTTGAAAAGAATATCACAGAAGCACAGAACAAGCTGAGGCAGAAGGGATTTGCCAGGATCAGAGTCCAACTCCTGGCCTGCACAGCACCATTCCGAAGAGTCACATCATGTGCCTGAGAACACTGCCCAAACACTTCTTGAACTCTGTCAGGCTTGGTGCTGCGGACCATTTCCCTGGGGAGCTGCTCCAGTGCCCAACCGCCCTCTTAAGAAAAATAGGCAATATCCAGACTTTTCATTTCTAGTACATTTAATTGAGACCCTTCTACTTGTGATATAAATTGTATAATTTGCTTTCCTGATCTTACCCTGAAGGTAGCACAATTTGAACAAATGCAACAAGGGCAACATCAGAGATTAAGATAGCAGAGCTAAATTCTTTAGCAGGTGATTCATAGGCACGAAGGACAAGCTGTGTTTTAAAAAGCAGTGATAATTATTAATTAGCTATCCTAGCCAGGCTGATATTTAAGCACAAGTGGAAAAAAGGGGGCACATGCCAAGGCTATTTCTTGCCCTATTCTTTGGGGTATGAGCCAGCCTCCTGTACATACCAGCAGCACCACTAATAGGATGCTCTCACAGCAGGTAATAACCTAATTTGATGGACTCAAAGCTTTGCTTTGCTAAGTCACAGGCATACTAGAAGTTAAGTCCACTCTAAACTAAAAATATTTCACTTAAGTTTTATTTTATTGGAGACCTTCTGCCAAGCCTTTCAATGTCTGTGCCAGAGAACTCCGGTTCAAGAAAATATAGAAGCATGCTCACAACTTTAAAGGTTGACAATCCTGTATATAAACTTGAAGTTATAGAAAACTGGATTATGGCTTCCTGAGTAGGAGCTACTATCTAAATCTACATGGGAAGATAATTTTAAATTTAGATGAACCTGGATGTGCCATTGTAATCCTTCCAGAACCTGCAAACTGAAAGCATTACATGCAGAAATTTGACAAGTGCTGAGCTCAGCCTCCTTAATGACAATTTTGGTTTAGAAGTGAGGCTCTTTGGGGAATTTTTAGGTCTTTTTTGGTTTTTACTTTTTATTGTTTTTTGCCTGTTGTGTCTTTCCTCCCCAACTTTAGAGCAAACTAAATTATTCATTAAGTTTGTTTTGAGTTCACAAGAGCACACTGTTAATAGCAAAAGTTTCCACAAATGGAATAGGATGGCTTTTGGCAAAGTGTCTGTCTGTAAAGGAACTCTCTCTCTTATTTACAAAATAATTACAAAAATGCATTAGTATTTTATTTCTTCTATAAACCTTTAGAAAGCTTTTATTGGAACTGACATTATCAGTGTTTCCCTGAAGCCATTTACACTATGAGTCAGTAGAATGAGAGGTATTTTTTTTCATCATTTAGAGAAAAAAACACATTAAAGGCAATACACTTTTGTCTGAAACCCAGAAAGAGTATGGCCCCTAAATAAGTCAGGAGCACTATTTATATAGAGTCTGTCTTTTGACAGAACCGTAGAATGCTTGGGATTGGATGGGGCCTTAAAGAAAATCTAGTTCCAACCCCTCTGCCATGGACAGGGACACCTTTCACTAGACCAGGTTGCTCAGAAATCCACTGAACCTGGCCTTGAACACCTCCAGAGATGGGACATCCACAACTTCTCCGGGCAACCCATTCCACCCTCACAGTAAAGAATTTTTTTTTTCCTAGTATCTCATCTAAGTCTACTCTCAGTTTGAAGTCATTTCCCCCTGTCCCATCACTACATGCTCCTGTAACAAGTCCCTCTCCATCTTTCTTGTAAGCTCCCTTCAGGTTGCAATTAGGTCATCCTAATTCATCTTCCTTTTGTGACACTCTAAGAAATAGGCACCTGTGATTACAATTGCTGATAATAGATAATTACTAATTTAGTTTGTTACAACATTTTTTCCTGTGAAAAAAGAACATTCCTTCCAAAAAAAAAAATACATCCAAAACCCAAAAGAAATAGATCTCCAGCATCCCCTCAAGCCCCCATGCAAAATACTACCAACCCTTACCAATTTTTCACCTTGTTCACTGTAACTGTCAATTAGAGGTTTTCTGTCCAAAAGTTGAAAGATTCTTTGGGCTGATGTTCGAGCTTTGCCATAGTCTGGTGCCAAGGAAGCAGACTGACCAACATTCATAGCTGCAAACATGACAGAGGAGAAGACTCTAAAAAGCAAAGGACGAAGTGTGATTCATTCTAGGTAGAACAATGCATTCTTTTCCTACTGTGTAAAACATACATTCAGAATAAAGTTTTTTAGCATCTTTCTGGAGCTCCTCACACTCCAAGATGTCATCCAGAATTAGGAAGGTCAGCTTGTTCCCATAGTTACTTTATAGCTGAACAATGGTATTATACCACTTCTTTTTAACACCCTCTGCCTGAAGGGACATCAAAGGGCAAAGGCTTCTCCAGAGTACATGTGCTGAGCTTGCTGCTCACTCTTGCTGTTTCACTGCCCAAATATGCACCTTTACCTAAAACATCCCTTATGCCCAAAGAACACTCCCATCCAGACTGAATGTCTGGATTCTCGTGCCCCATTACATCTGTAATTTGATAAAATAAGTTGCATGCATTGAAATCACTACACTGTGTACTGGTTTTGATCTTTTTTATGTTTTATAAAGTATACTCACATAAATACATCTTCAAAGTTGGTCAGACAATTAGCAATAAGCCATGCTCCAAATCTGAAGACTGCTGCATTAATAAAGTACTCGGAAGACTGAGATATTCCATAGGTAAATCCATAGAAAGGGGCCTTTTTCAGAGCTTTTCTGATAAGAGACTTTACATAAATGACTTGCAAAAGAGAAAAAACAGACACTGTCTGGGGGATAGCCAGACCTCTGGAATAAAATTTTCAAGCAATCCAGCTCACTCCCCAAAACACAACAAATCAGTCCACAACACACACACTCACAAAAAATCCTTGCTAGACCCTAAGAGCCCCTGGCTTCATGACACAGAACCACCCTTAGGACAGAAAGCAATGAAATGCTTAATCCTCAGTTATGTTCAATTGAATCCCCTTCCTTTGCTTTTATAGCAGGGCAGGTCGCTAGATAAGTTAGCTAAAATGAAATAAGTAAATAACTACCCCATATGACCTATTTTATTAAGAAAACAAGCAGGCTCCAGCCTGGCCTAAGAGCTGCCTGCAGGCTTCCACCAGCTCATCCCATCTGAGCATAGCAAAGACACATTGTGGGTATCCCCACAAGAATTCAGACTATGCTATTTCTCAATCTCTCCCTCTGGAAAGGTTTCATTTTGTATAGCTAATTGAACACACACTGAATAAGAATCTGGTGAACTCTGTTCTCATTGTTTAGGATGCTCTCTGAGGAAGAGGAAATCTCTTTTCTAGTCTGAGCTGTAAATCAGACCTGTGACAGTCCAAACAAGCATCCTGCCTGTATCTGGGCTTGTAGCAGTTCACCAGAAATTCAATTTTAACACTATTTGGGCTGAGGACAGATTGTGCAATACATAATTTTCAATATCTTCTTTTAATTAGAAGCAATTTAGATTTTGGGTTATTTTATTTAATAAAATTAAGCTAGAAAAATCTAGTAACTGTAGTGATTTAAATGCATTTCAGTGGAGAAAAGTCAGTGGGATGTAGTGGATCAAACAAGGGAAACATATGAAGTTCTTTTCAAGGTTTCAAAGTCATTTGAGGGGAATAAAACTGGTTTGTTATTAAGGGTATGGTGGTTCAGTCAGTTCCACAGTTAAGTAGTATTAGTGCAATACATGGACACGGAGAGAACGTATATCCTATCTTGTAGGCAAACACAATATTCTGTAACACATATGCAGTGAATTTAGTTTATAAAGTGTTTGGAAAATAAAAGACAAATCCTACAAATATTTTTTTCACTCTGCACTTAAGAATGTATATTAAAATATAGAGACTATACAAATTTCAAAGCTAAATTAACAGCTATTGATATTCTTCCTAGTCTACTGGGTATTGGTTAGGTTCCAAGAAAGGTATTTACAGTAAATCTGAAAGACTAAAGTGTAAAGAAAAAAACCCACCTGTATGTAAGATCCAAAGTAGCAACATATCTTTCATAAAATGCTTCTTCCTTGGTCAGTGAAGCTACAGTTCTTATGTTCTCAACTGATTCTGTTGAAATCTAAACGAAGATTAAACAAATAGGTAATTTCTTACAACTGCAATGTGCAAGAAATCTTCTGAACACTTGATTTCTGCTCTAGCATTTATCATTTATATCAGAATGTACTTGCTTAAGCGTAGGGAATCAAGGTTAAGGAAAATTCTAAGCATTGAAATTATTCATCAGCAATGTCTTCCTTAACCCATGGGCTGTGGCCCTCATGAATTAAAATCAATTTAATAAAATGGGGACTAGTAACCTGGACACAGCTTACTTTTTTGCATGGACTACTTCTGTCTCCTGGAAGAGCACTACCAGGTGAATGAAGGCAGTACCCTAAAACTCTTGAGCAAATTAATGGCTTGCCTTTATGGCAGAGGAAAAAAAGGTATCAATGTTGCAACCCTTCTGGCTGCAGCAATGCAGAGCCACATTGCTTACCCCAGGCATCAAGTGCACTAGAGTGCTGGGGTTGCTTCTGCTGCAGCTGCCACTGCCCAGAAATCCACTATGGAGGCTTTCAAATGCATTTTTATATTCTAATTTGCAGATGGTTTGTGTTATCTGTGATTTGCTTTTCTTGAAGATATATAAACATTCCCCTCAACACTGTTCATTTATCTTGGACAATTGAGTCAGCTATAATATAACTATGTTGTCCATAAAAATGATCTCACACCAGAACTCTATAGTTAAAATTGAAGAACTTACTCTTCCAGCCTCTTCCAAAGCTTTTTGATCTTCTGCAGCATGACCAGACATAGAGCTGGCATTCACAGCATTTGCACCAACAATATAAGGAATGCAGGCCAGGATAAGCAAAGTTAGCTGCCAGCCATATACAAATGCAATAATGATGGCAGTCACAAGGGTAAAGACAGTCATAGTCATCAGCGCAAGTCGGCTTCCAGTTGCCTAAGAAAACCCCAGAAATCCCCCAAATATGTAATTAGATTTTTCTTTTTGTTGTTTAAATTACCACTTCAAGTTGCTGCAGTCAAAGCCAAAAGTTTGGCTAGAAAATGAAACCATGTGCCGTCACCTGTGTGGACATTATGCACCAACTTCTGTAACCATTCCTAGAGATTCCTCACACCTGCCAGCATTCAGGCCCTCAAGAGGTGTTAATGTAGTCTAGAGAGTTGGATGTGACAGATGTTTAATGAAACATACCTGGGACTTCACACGCTAGCCAAGGTAGAGAAAATTGTGATCACTGTGACAGTAGGGTGAGCTGGCAGTCAGATGTCCAACATTAGGCAAGAAGGGGCTCGGTTCTAACAACAGCCATCCACTGATACCCTCTACACTAACAGTGGTGAAAAATATTCATCTTTAGCTTCTTACATTGCTGCACTTGAGGTTGTGTTCTTAGAAAAGAAATTGGAATTTGGCCATCCACCAGAAATGCTTCATCTCAGTGGGATTATGAGTAGGAAAGATTAACTCTGACTGAAGAACTCTCACCTCCTCCCAGCCTGTATAACCTTTTCATCAAAAACTTTTTAAATTGAGAATTGATTAGTATCCAACATCTGGGTGGGCTCTGATCTGCAGAAAGAACTTTTGCAAATAGCCCTGTGGAAATAGTTCATCTTCCAGAGCTTGGCATGATGGTAAAAACAAAAACTCTTGGGTGGGAAGCAAGTATTCTTCTTTATTTTGCCAAAGGCTTTCCTGCCCTAAAAAAAGACTTTTCTTGTTTAATTAATTTAAAATATTAATAATTTTACTGATGTCAAGGTGAATTGTTGCCATGTCTTCTAGGGTTTGCACATAAAGATGGATTTGGAAGCTTCCATCAGTGCAGCATGAGGCATGGTACCAACTTACTGACATCTGGCAAACACAATAGCTCTGAAGACCCATTCATACCCTTAGTTGCTTCTTGTAGTTAGGGAACTGTGTGCACACCTGCTTTTCACCACCCTGACAGGGTGATAGACTTCATTGCCACTGAAGCAAACAAACTTTAAAAGATGAAGATGACTAAATTTTCTCAAAGACTATTTTATCCCTGTAAGCTCACAATGTAGGAGGACTGGAGAGAAACAGAAACCAATAGAGACTGAAAACTGTAGGGATTAAAGGATTAGTGATGCACACATATGAAGGAAAAATAAAGACACTAGTAAAATTTTCCTCACAAGTTCTGCAGTGATTTTTTTTTCCCCACAAAGAGACAGGAAGAAACAGAGACATTTGGTAGATTGTCAGGTTCTGCTGATGAGGTGAGCAGTGGAAGGAACTGTGCAGAATTTGCCATATTCTCTCACCAGTGTCCAGTGGCCACCTCTCCCACAGCAGCTTCTTGAGTAGTTCCCTTCCTTGGCCATTGCCCTTCATGCTGCTTTTTTAAATTATGCTGGTCTATTTCTTACTGTTTGTGAAGCACATTTTGTGGCAACGGGAAAAAGAATTCTCTTCACTAAGATCAGTAAGGATTTGTATCCTCTGCAAATGCAATCTCAAAGAGGCATTCAAGTGACACCCGTAACGGTGTAAAAACCTGGGGTCCAGTGACTGTGGTCCAAGCATATATGCAGAGTTCACTTTGCATGGTGATATGATCTACAATTACTATATATTTAGCTTGAAGACTTGCAGGGAGGTACATGAAAGGTACATGAACATCTGCTGGATTTTTGATAGTTGTAAATTATCAGATGGGAAACCATTTCCAATGTGTCTGTAGCATGATATGTAAATGCATCTGCCCATCTGTGGGGTAAATTACCTATTTAATTTTCTGAAATAATTTTGGAGTTCCATGCTAATTGCAATTAATATGTGTAAGGATTTAAAAATGCACATAAAAGAATAAACATACGCCTTTAACTTGGGAAGCATCTGTGGCAAGACGAGTTAGCATAACACCAACAGCATTTTTCTGGTCATCATACCATCCAATCTCCTGCAAGAAAAGATACTGAATTATGTTTCAAAAAGTTACATGGAAGTACAAAACAGGATGGCTAACTGAATAGTCTCTCTGTGTAGTCAGCATTTCCAAGTAAATGAAAGGAAAAAGCTTAAATGTTATTCTTTTGTGGACATTTAATTGTTAAATAATCAAAGTTTCTTGGCTGCAATATTTTTCTGAACATGCCTATACAGAAACTTTTATTATAACCCTCATTTACTTAGATATCCCTTAGTCCTGAAGAGGTTAATTATTCTCTTACAAATTACCTATCCCATCAGCTATAAAATCATAGAATATCCTGAATTAGAAGGGACCCACAAGGATTTTACCTACAGAAAGGAAAGGAAGATTTTTTTATTTGCAGAGGCTATGGCAGAATTTTTTTCTTCCAATCACCAATTTACTGTTTTCTGTCCCTTTCAGGTGTTTCTATAAACACACAGGAACTCATCCACACGCATTGCTTTTCTGATATCCAAACTGCCTAATTCATACCTGCTGAAGTAATGCTCTGAAGGACAAAGAGCGCAATCTCATTGTAAGGGTTTCCCCAGACTTCCCAAACATGAATCCCTGGGGGAGGAAAAAGAGTCACGTTTTCTCATTTGACGCTGTAACTGTTTAAAAATCTGCACAGCAAAAGCAGTCACACCAAGAAGCACTGCAAAAGCAAAAGCCACCACACCTACAATCCCTTGTGAATATACACATCCTGGGAAAAGCATCATTCACATTCCTGAACCTGAAACTTGATTTTCTCACACAAAGGAAGCAACATAGCAAAGAAGGCATCCGTATATTACATACTTGTATCACAACCACCCAAGCAAAGGGAGATTAAATTTTTCTGGTCAACCTTGCACACACAGACAGCAGCACTACAAGATAAATCAACCTGTCTAGTGATTGGCCTCCATACCCTGACTGCAACCAGAGATTCACTCACAGCAGTTGAACCAAGGGATTTTTATGGTACGGAAATCAGTGGGCACTAAGTGTTTCCTGCAAACTTTAAAGCAGTCATAAGAGGACAGCAAATGATGGAATTTACTCAATGGTATGAAAACCCCCATCTGCAATGGAAAGAGTGAGTCTGCTTTACACTTTGGCAAGAGCCTATAGACTAGTCAGAAATATAAGATATATAGGTATTAACTTTGACTTTTAAGGCTGGACTTTCAACTTTTATTTCAATCATGCTGAATTAACATTGCCTTCAGTGCATTATTTAAACCAACCACAAATATAGACACATGTCTTTAGGTAAACATTAAAATTAAACCTACATCTCAGGAAGACCCTGGCACTTCTGCATATTTTCATATGCCCTGATTAGTGTTTTACTTCTCAGATTGTGTTGATATGAGTTATACCTGCAGCCTGCTGGAGAGTTCAGAGCTTCTAAGACTTCAGAGTAGTGACACTTACTTGGACTATGTATGCTGCTAAGATAATCACTCCAAGTAAGAGAAATACTAAAGAAAACACCACAGTGTTTTTACTCCTTTTTACTGGATCACTTTCTTGAAAAGCCTATGAAAAGAAAAAAAACCCACAAAAATGAGTACATATATGAGCATCCATTACAAAAGCCAGCCTTCACCTCAAGAAGCTTGTCTATTTTAATTTAACAAGTACCCTGGATCCTAAAATCAGTCTGCAGTCAACTTTCTGTTGAGGACCCAGTAGATAGTCCAGCTTTCCCTTTAAGCTACATGGCACTAATTTGTTCTTCCAGATCCATCAATGTTCCTCCTTTGCTAGTCAGATTGCAGTTCCACCATTTTCTGCTTCTAGAGAGTCTCTTCAACATTTTTCAATGAATGTATTTATACAAGTTAATGCCACTCAGAAATTTACATGCAAAGAACTGAGTGGTTGAGGATGAGGACTGCTGAGGACTGGAACTTCCAGTTGCAAAGGAAAAAACCCAAACAAAACAAAAAATCCACTAAACCTCCCCGCAAAAACCCCTAGAGAAACAAAACCCACGAACAAAACAAAAAACAACTCCATGAAAAAAAACAAAAAAACTTACCCCAATGATTTTTCCAAATATAACAGCAAATGCAGGATGGACTGCACCTATGACAGCAGCAGCAATCACTCCCACCAGTACATAGAACCACTCAGGTTTGTTCAGAGCCAGGATTTTTAAGAAAGACACAGCAGGGAGATTTTCTTCCTACAGGAAAAGTTGTAAGTTTTCCTTGGAAAGTTGTAGAACATAAAATTCCCCAGATAGTGGGTGTTCATTAGGCCTTGAGCAGTGAACTCTCTTGGTAAAGTGCTGAAAACCCTCTCTGTGCACTCAGATCAAGCAAACATCCTGGAGATTTGCTGCTTTGCTGTTTCATGTCCTAGAACATCAACTGCACTGTAAAAATTTGGAGGCAAAAAAACTTAACAAAAGGCTAAGTCATGAGAGGAGAAGAACCAGGACAGTTCACTGAAAGTCAGATAGGACTGGTCACCATGAATGGCAACTAGCACTTCAATCATTATAAAGAACTGCAAGTTTAACAGTTCAGAGGACAGGAAAGATCCCTCCAGTTCAGCTAAATGCCAGTGGGCTGGCAATAGAACAATTGGGTACAGAGGTCATTTTTCTCTTTGGCAGACTGTATCCAATGAATCATTACCAAAACCAGGGATGAGGCATATGTTAGAGTCAATTAGTCTGTTTGCATTTCGAAGGCACAAAAAATGTTCTGTCTTGCTTTACCACTTTATTTAAGTGCCTATGCCTCCAAAGGGATATTTCTGGAAAAGCAAATAATGAAAACATCAGAAATGAGACAATATATTAGTCAGGATTATAAGCAAGTTGCTCTTGCTTTCTGGTTATTTTGTCTTGTGTTTTAGATGCTGGATGAGGCAGCTAAGCCTCAACTATAAAAGTGGGCTGATTTTTTCTGAAATAACTACAACTGCCAAATGTTCAACTTCTTCATTATTTCTGAATGTGATGAATATTGTATTCTTTAGCATGAACACCCACTACTTCCTCTAAGATCTTAACGAGTATTAATATACGGCCAAAAAGTATCTTTTGAAGTTACATGACTTTTTATATGATAATGAGAATGCAGCCAGCTCCTTCTTGCTATGTGAAATATTCATTAGCAGGAAGGTGTATTTTAGAGAGGAGGCAAATCTATAGAGAAAATTATACTAAGGATTTCATAATTATTTAAGTATTATTTATTACAGATGAGATCCTAACTTCCACAGATTTAGAAGAATTAATGGTTTTTCTCTGGAATTTGTATTTTAGTTCTTCACTTCAAAGGTCTTGAAATCAGGCAAAACCCCCCAAAACTAAACAAAAAACTCAACCTTAATATACCAAACCACCCTTCCAGTATGTTTCGTGAAAACTGTACTACAAAATAGAAAACAAAATCAAGTTTCTGTTGAAAATAGATCCCAAGTCTGATCCAGAATGCACTAGAAAAATGCTCTTTTTGATGCTATAAGCAAGTTTTCTTCAATTTTGATGTAACAAAATAATTTTTCTTAATCCCAAACTTCCTACTTGACTTTTATTAATGTACTACTTATGTCAACTAAGTTTTATCTGTAAAACCCCTGCAACACTGAAGTATATACTAAAACAGATAGCAATGGGTCTTTTAATGGAAATGCTCTCCAAAATGTCAAGGTTTTGATATTTCTTTTCTTTTGAGATAAATGCAGTATGATACTCCAAAGTGCCTTCAATTTTTGGCTCATTCCAGGGACTGTATTATCCAGCAGTATTTGCAACAGTTAGTACCAGGGAGTAAAGAATCTAGCAAATCTCATAACTAGTTTTAATTATATAAAATTAAAACATCTGTACCATTGAAGTAACACTCTTAAATTGTACAAAGCAATGTAACGAATTGATAGCATTTTTTTCCAGTTCCACATTAACAGAGTAGTGTTAAAATGAAGATCTTTGTTAGGATGAATTTCCTCAGATACTCAGTCTGATGAGTGGAAACTGCAATAGCACCAGAGTAAAGGTTGCATGAAAGCAGCTATCTAAAAGTAATCCAAGTTATGTGCTTTTTTTATACTTGCATCTTATATTTAAAATTCTAAACTGAAGTTCTTATACCAACCTCCACCTCTTTTTTTTCCTTCTTTTTTCCAAAGGGATTTTTAGATGAACTCTTCTTGCTCTTATATCTGCTGGATCTTCTTCGAATGCTGCCTCTCCCAGGTATCACAGATGTTTCAAAATGATCTTGAAGAATCAGGTCTTCCTCAGGATTTATGTTTTCTTCATATTCCTCAGCTCCTGTGCCTTCATTATCTTCTGATGTGCCATCATCTTTAAGATCACTGCTACAACCCTAGTGAGAATTCAGGATATACAGTTATAAGGCATTTTGAGTAGAAAGAAAGAAATGTGGGATTTTTTTCTCATGAATACATGCTATTTCAATTGTGTAACTGCAGTTGTCTATAGGCCACATATATTTCAGTCTGCAATTGTGGAGCAGTAGACTATTTGATTCTGATTTTCCCCCTCTCTTTTTCTTTAAAGCAGTCTATGGAATCCATTGGGAATCTAACACCCCTGTGGTTATGCCATAATTATGCAGTCTGTGCCTTCAACTCACTTATGTTTTTGACATATTGGATTGTGTAAATATGAAACACTTATGGGTAAAACCCCCCAAGAATTCCAAGCCTGCGTCTGTGCCCAGACTAGAATAACTGAGCAGCTGCCAGCTGGACAACATGCAGGAACCAGAGAGAAAATGGCTCCACCCACCATTTAACAACTTCGTGAAACAGAGAAAGAGAGTAAATAAATTTGAACTTACCTGTTGCATTACAAGGGAATAGTAGACTCCTTTCTGCAGCATCAGTTCACTGTGTGTCCCTTGTTCCACCACAACGCCTTTCTCAAACCCAGCAATAGTGTCAGCAGTCCTGATGGTGGACAGCCTGTGAGCAATCACAATGGTGGTGCGCCCAGCCCGAGCCTTACAGAAACACACAAAACCCAGTTACAGTTAAACCGTGCAAGAAAACAGCACAGAAATAAAGTTTAGTCACCTGTAATATATAATAAATCAAAACTTAACCCCCCCCCGTCTTTTCTTTTAAAAGCAAAAATTGTTATCTTTTTCCTGGTTTCGTGTCCTTGTTTAGTAGTCCAAGGACAGTTTTGTTTGATTAATTTAGGCAGAGAAAACCACATTAATCTTTTCAGACAGGCAACAAGTATTAAAGACCATAATTAAAGTTTATTATTTGACTTTTTATAACACTTGAACTGTTTGAGCTAAAATTGCTCACAAAGTGTTTCCATGTGCATGCAAGCATGAGAGGGAAATGCTGTGAGAATAGTTAGATCTTTCTGAAACCAAAGCTAGGATAGTAAATATAAAAAGAGCAGATATTGTCTTTATATATTGTCCCTGAACATTTTTGGAAGTACAACATCAGCATAATTTCTGACAAGACTTAGCAGGAAAACACAGAGGAGCAAATTTACATCAAAAACGGGTTTGAACCACTCCCTTCTGAAAGAAACTTCTTTGACAATAATCCTAGTGGGATTTGGCAGGAAGAGCTGCTGAAGTCTCAGTGGGTAGGTTAGGTGTTCCACCCTCTCCGGCTCCTGCACACAGCCCTCATGCAGCAAAGGAACACAGGACATCTTGTGACTGCTGGAGAGGCTGGCTTCCTTCCACCCTCATGCCTGGAGCAGACAGCAGCATGGCAGGAGGAGAGATCCAAGGGAACCTCCTGCAACAAGTATGTTCTGTGGTGTTGGAACCTGCTGGAATTTTCTTGCCACAGAAGTTGTGCATCATATGGCCACAAGAACAGGAGCATGAAGAAGACGAGGCCATCTGCAGTACAGGACTGTTTCCATGGAGAGTTGAATTCTTTCTCCTACACCTGCCATTGTCATGGACCTGGTGCACGTCACTCCCAGGAATCTGCCACAGTGTGGTTTTTATGCCTCTGGCCTAATACACAAAGCCTTCACCACTGCAACTGGGAGCTGTGATCAGAACTAGCAAAATGCTTTACAAGATGCAAAGTTATCTAAAAAACAGCTGGCTGCAAGGAGCTGCACATGAATACCCAGAAACAGTGAGCATTCATGAGGTTAAGACCTCTGCTCCTCAGCTGTAAAAATAATGAACAATAGCACCACTTTTTCCACTCAGGGATGTTGAAAAGAAATTTGGAAATCTCATTAGGGGACTACACTGATGAACATCAAAAAGCTGTGAAAAGACGACTTAAGCTATGATTTGGGGCTCATTATGGTGTGTTATGAGAACATGAAAAAGGATAGGAAAGAGTCCACTAAATAGAGTGACCTCCCTGTGTTACATACTAAAAAGAAGCAATAAGCTTCCGGAAAAGCTAAGTAGCTGATTACAAAATTAAAAACCAAAAACAAAAAACCCAAATAACCACACAAACAAACAAAGATTATATGAAATTTTCTTTGCATCCACATGTTACCTCAATACTAATATCACTGGAATGACATGAATAGAACAAACATCTGCACTTTACTTCAGATTTAAAATGACTAGCAAGTGAAGATGATAAATGCTGTATTTCCCTTGAGCCATACTGGTAATTCGTATTACTCTGGATAACTATGGAAATGAAAGGCAGGATTTTTCGCTTCATTCTAAAAAAATACATTAAAATTGCAGTTTCCCCAGGAAAGAAGAGACTCCTGGAAAAATGCCTTGGGAAACCCTGTTTTCAGTACCATAAGCAAAAGGCTTATTCACATGCTCCCTATGCAAATCGTTACTAGAAAGTTCTTAGTTCTCTGTGTTATCATAGGTTGATTTTTACTGCAAGAATTTTAATATTCTTTATTGTTGTCCCCGATTGGACCCTTCCCTAAGGCCCCATCTTAACTCCCTACCCACACCGGGATATATCAGTATCTCTATCTGACCCTAAATCCTGCCTTTGGCATTTTGCCTTTTGCCCCTTTCTACTGCTTTGGTCAGGTTCTCTCCAATACAGTGGATACCTTATTGTTTGGGGTGTTTTTTGTATTATTATATTTACTTTTCGGACAATGGATCGAAGCTGCCTCTCTCTCCATTAAGCAGCCATCAGGCTGAGTCCAAATGAAACTCGAAAGGAGTCTGATTGTCTGGGCTTGGACTCCAGGGAGTTTCATAAAATAAATATTAGACAAAAGAAAAGACATTCAAGCCAAACCATGAAGTTTTTTTTCAATCAAAGCCTGTGTGTTCTACTGCATGCTGATGGAAACTGCTGACGAAGGTGGGCTGTGAGGAAGGTATTGTGTGCTGATCAGAGACATGGGTACAAGATCTGACAGTTCTGCTCTGCAGCAGCACCCACCCTAGAGCTGTGGGGCTGCTAAAAGCAGGAAAATAATAAAAGTAGCTAAATCCCAGGAGCTTTCTGAAAATTATGAAGCAACTATTCAAGAACAAATACTAGGGATATCAGTAACATACTTTTCTATTAATCCACCTGAAAAAGGCCATTTTGTCCTCATACCTTGCCTTGATAAAATGCCAGCAATATTTGATCAGCAAATGAGCAATTATGATTTGAGAAAGGGAATGCAGGAGACCTAAGTTACTGTTCCACATGACAGTGTCTTCATAATTAGTAAAAATTAGCAAAACCAAAATCCCTAAGAAAAATAAACCTGAAAAAGAACCTAAATACAAATCTTATTTTCCAATGTCCTTGATTCTGATGGAAACCTGCACTAAAAACTGCACGTTAATTTTTCTTAAGCACTTGTTGCACCTTTTCATGGCAGCATCCAACTTCAGTGAGCCCTACCTTATCAAGAGCTGCTTGCACTATGGATTCACTCTGAGTATCTAATGCAGATGTAGCTTCATCCAGAAGAAGAATCTTGGGATTTCTTGCTAGGGCACGGGCAATAGCTATTCGTTGCTTCTGTCCTCCACTCAGCTGAGCGCCTCTTTCACCCACCATGGTGTTAAATTTCTGAGAAAGGAGAGAACAGAACAGAAGTTGTGGGACATCTTGAATCCTCACTATTCAGTGCACCTCCAAGTACCTGTCTTCTAGAAGTAGCTTCTTCCAGCTGACAGAGCAAATATGGAAGGACATCCATTCCACTGGCCCTTAGCCAAACCCTCCTACGCCTCCACCACACGTTGTGCCTGCTTAACTTTGAACTTATGGTTCTTTAAAGATCTTCACTGTTCACTCAGTGATCCATACCCATCTCTGTGGCTGTGGGGTTTCTCAAGAAAAGCCTGTTAAAGGGATCTCTATATTTTCTGACAATTGTCTACCTTTCTAAAAGGGTTGGAATTATTGGGACACACCAAGAGTTTCCCTCCTCTGAATCTAAGACACTCCCCCTTGGAGCTACAGTTTGGTTCCTACTGACTGAGTCACTGTAATTCATTATATAGCTATTTAAGAGTAAACATGATCACTTGTCTTGAGAAGGAACCTTGGAACAGATGCTTGAAATGGCACATGCTTGAGAGATGGGGCCAAGCTCTCTGAAGTGGTAAAAGGATTTGAAATCAAATCCTAGGTGGGCACTGTTAACACATTTTTAAACTTCAGGAGCAAAGAGAAGGATGTATTATCCATTTATGAGGATGCGTGTAAAATGCTTGAGCTTGCTTCTCAGCCCCATCCTGAAAGGAGTAAGGCACCTACTGCTAAGAGAGGGATCAAAGCTGTAAATCTCAGGCAGAAGGAAGGCTTAAGCTTGTAGCTACTAAAAGTGTCTTGGTTTAGGGCATACTTATTTACTTCCACCCACTCCCCCTATTTCCTGTGAATGTACAGACAGCTCCTGACAAAGGGCTTTGGATTTCTGGTTCTTCTTTTTAAAAGTCAACTTTTCTATCCCTCATGAGATGGGTATGAATGGCAATACAGCTGTGAAGCTTCCTTTCTCCCGAGTTAAGGCACTGACATTTTCCGCAGACTCCAGGACAAATCCTTTGAGAACAACAAAAGGCACAATATGTTGCAGAAAACCTCTCTAAACTGAAAACTGCTGGAGGCAATAAGTATATTTAGAGAAGTTGTAGTATAACTTGGATTCCCATGCCCTGCCTCTCAGAAACAGGACATCAGCCTAACTGGATCTTTCATTCTTACACTCAAAGTAAGTTCACGAACTTACATCAGGCAGTCTAGATATGAAGTCAAAAGCATTGGCTTCTTTGGCTGCTTGCTCAATTTCAGCATCAGAAATGTCTTCTCTGCCATAGCGAATGTTCTCAGCTATAGTGGTTGCAAACAAAACAGGCTCTTGGCTCACGATGCCAATATTCTCTCGTAACCACTTGATATTAAGGGTCCGAATATCCCGACCATCTAAGGTAATCTGAGAGGAAACGAGTGTGTCAAAGAAGTCAACGAAATGTGCTCTGTTCACAAGAAAGCAATAAATCACTCTTACCTGAATGAAGTATCAGCCAGAAGGTCAAGAAAAAAAAAAAAAACAACACAACAAAAAAACCCACTTTAATAGAAAACTATGTTGGGGGAGAAGCTACAAGTGCAGCATTTCCATCCATTGCACAAGCCAGAAAATGATGATGAGCAGCATAAACAGAGAAGACATAAGGGGCTTTTTTTTTTTTTTTTCCCTGTCTGTTTTCCTCTAATAACCATCCTGTCTGAGTTGGCTTAAGAATTTTACAGCTTCCTCGCACACTTTTTATATGATTCTCAAGCCCCTATGCCAGTTTGATGTCCTCACAATTGTGGCTACACAATCAACTCTGTGGCTGTGCTGTACACCAGATCAAAGACAGTTCAAGTTGACTAAAACGAAAGGGAAAGTTATTTTTAACCTAGGTAATTTGCAGCATGGTCATATGAACGCTGGCATTGACACAGCAAAATGAGGCATGGGGGCAGGAATGAATAGCCACAGGAGAACTAAGTTTAAGAAAGAACTTTGTTGAAAACAGCTGCCTTGGTACCTTATATACTGATAGTTCAATTTTTCATATTTAGAATGTTTATTTACTTTCAATTAAGAGTAGAAACTATTAAGTAGCATCCTCCAAATATCAAGAATAAAAAGCAAATTTTCTTAAAAATACATTGTTTCATTTCTCTCTTTTTTTCCTTTGGAAATTTCTTGTGGGGAGTATTTACCATTTACCAACTGGATTTAGTGTTCAGTGGTAAAACACATACAATGCATAATGATGGAAACTTCTGCTGTGGGTTAGGAGATAGTGAAAAATAAGCCAAGAAAACAACCATTTTAAATAGGAAAACTCTCTCCAGGTTTTAGCTTACATTCGATGAAAAGGAAGCAAAATACAGCATGAGTCTGTTGGATTATGCTTTGCTTACAAAAAGTTTAGGGAATTTTAAAAAGGAACAGTTGATAATTATTTTAAATTCAGATCTTGCAAATTTATTCCAAGACTTGTGGCATTTGCTATTTGTGACATAGTACTGTAAGAAGGAGCACAATAATGAAGTCAAGCCAACAAGAGAAGATAGTTAATTTGAAATTTAAATTGTGGAAATATGAACTATGCATATATATGGTCATATTCAATCAAAATAGAAAACAAGGTTCAGTCAATATGGGAAACTCATGCATGTCCTAATAGCTCTGAGTTTTTACAATTCTTTTGCAGAACTCACTTCTCCCTGGTCAGGATCATAGAATCTCTGCAGCAACTGAACAGTAGTGCTTTTTCCACAGCCACTGGCACCAACTAAAGCAATGGTCTTCCCAGTTTGAACTTTCAAATTTAGACCTTTGAGGATCTGGGAATTAAAACAAACAAACAAACACATATACATATACTAGTTTAACAAGTTTGATTAGAGAACAGGCTGTCAAGGTAACTGTAGCTGTTGCTATCAAGGCAGTAGTGAGGGCCACAGAAGGCATGGCAACATAACTAAGTTAATTGTACCTGGGAATATCCTGGAGCACTGATAGGAAAAAGTCTTCACCTATGCCTGTGAATGTATTAGCCTTTGAAACAGGGTGGCTGCATGGTGGCTGCAAGCAACGTGCCTTTTGAGAATGGCCCCTAGATCCCTCTGGCTACCAAAGCAAGCCTGGGAATTTTTTGAGACAATTGATAACTGGAACAGGCCAAGTTCATGCCAAGAAACATTTTAAGAGTTCCCTTGCATAGACCATTGCATTCCATTGCCTGGGAAAATTCCCCAGCACACTCAAACTAATATAGACACATCCACACTACTCAGAACTTCACAGCTCATTTTCTCCAATTTGTGTGATCTGGTGGCAGGGTTGGTGTCTTAAATTCTTCTGCTGTCCTCCATTTTCCAGAGCATAATAATTATGAATTTCACAGAAGACTATTTTCAGGTGCTAAGGAGTATCACTGAAAACCAAGATTGCTTTAATCTATTTTTAAAATATAAATGGCTGTTTTGACAAAGTAATTGCTCAGAAGCCCTTAATAAATGCCATTCCTTATTGTTAAGGGCCTCAGCAACCTGGGGAGTAGTTACAGATTAATGATACCATTTTTGCTATTTTCACATTTAGAGAACATTTTACCTCAAAAGATGTCCATGTCATTACAAGTAATGTTGTGTAGTTGCCAAAATATTTGGCTGCTATGGGAACTCTTCTTGTTTATACCAGGCTGATTTACAACTTTTCCTACACATGTTTTTGCAATGAGAGATTAAAATAGTTCCAATATTCCTCTCCTCTCCCTGTATTACATTCACCCGGTTTTATATCTCCAGGAAGCTGATATCCTGGTGCCTACATTATCAAGAATGAACATTATTCTAGATACCACAATACCTCCAGATGCAAATAATCACTACCACATACTAGGCTAGTTTTAACTCTCTTTCATCAGGCAGCGTATTGCCAAGATCAAAACTAACAATAACTGTTCTCCTTAGACCTCTTTGATTTGGTTTAACCTGGACAGGGAAGACTACCATGCGTTGCATTAATTGCTTGAGAAATATTGGGTAACTTCTACACAGATTTGCCAATTCCTTTTGGATCTACTTAAAAACATTGATACGCTTAGTAGGGACAGCTGATGACTCGTATTTGGGAAGGATGGGAAATATTTCTTATTTCTCTCCCATTTGGTGTGCTCACCCACAACACAGCTCAGCAGCCCAAAGAGGATTTTTAAGAAGAAAGATGAAGACTCTGCTCTGTCCCTTCAAGATTTCTGAGCCGAGAGGGATAGAAGATTCATTGTACAAAATTCAGTCAAGGAGAAAGCCCAGCTCTGAATCTGCCCTCTATCCATCCTAGAAACAGATTTGTCCTGGAAACAGATTTGATGCACAATGGGACATACCTCAGATGACTGAGTTGGGAAAAGCCACCAGAAGAAACAGCCATAGACATAGGAACCTTCCCATTCACACCACTATACCAGAACATCAAGCTTTTAATTTTTGACATTTGAAATCTCTAATTCTACCTTTTTCTGCATCAAGGAAGAAACAGCAGCAGCAAATTCCTTTTCCTTTCACCTTTATCAAGGTGTTCAAAAGATTATAAATAAATATCGCAAAGAGATGAAACCCACTGTGCCACCACGAAAGTAATCACCATGACATGATGTACACAGGTCATTAATGGAAACTGAACTAGCAAAGAACAGGGACAACAGTTTCTTGAACATAAATTTTAACATATGCCCAAATCAATGTTTGACTTCCAAATGTCCATTTAAGATGATACGTTTTGATACTTTTGAGAGCGTATTGTTGTAAAATCTACCTCCAATAATTTTTCAAAAGGGATATCATAAGTCCAAGGAGCCAAGAAACTGGGAAAAAGTAACTTTCTGATTTAACTGCCTGAAGCCTGGAAGCCTTAGTGAGATTTTTCAAAATCGTATTTGATTTATCAAAGCTCTTGTCCACAGAAATTCAGACTAGGAGTAACATATATTAGATTTGTCCTGCAGAAGAGAATGAGGTACAGTGGCAGTAGATCTAGAGCTTTGTCTTCATGCATCATTGGGGGAAAATTATGCCACATCCGCCAAAATAGGAATGCATACATTCAAGAACAAAATTAGAACACAATTTAAAAACAATATGGACATAGGCTGAGGAATTTCAGCACAGTAATCTAAACAGAACACTTACTTTAACATCAGGTCTGGAAGGGTAACTGAAATGGATGTTTCTGAATTCAATTTCTCCTACGAGTCTGTCTGGCTTGTAACCTTCCTTAGAACTGCTATCTATGAGTCGTTTCTGGAAAGAGGTTTGTAAAATAAATTAGTGGTTATTTCATGCTTGAAACTGCTATTTCTGCTACATGCATTGTTCTTTACTTTCTCAGATGCTGGTTTTTACTGCAGTACATCATTGCAGAACTTCTGCATTTTACCAGCAGAATGCTGAATATGGGGGAACATCAAATTGTGAATTCTACTTTGACAAATACAGTACATTTTCAAAAGCAACAAAATCCATAAGCAGAAAATCTCTAATTGCAGAACTTAACTGCATTCTCTTGCAGTCGAAACATAGTCACATCAAAAAGAATTATGTAGCTGTTTCTCCATGAACTTTTTAGTCCTACTTTAAAATATTTTATATACACAGATATGCAATTGCTGCATAGCACAGAAAGACCAAGATAAAGATACGGAAAACCTTTTTTATGGCAACATCAGCATTACAGATTATTATGGCTGTAACCTTCAGTAGTATTATTAATCCCCCTTCACCAATTCCCTCTCTCCAATAAATCCCATCTCAGCTGAATTTGTGCATACATGCATTTTTAAAAATTAGTATAGTTCCATACTACTTTCCCTCTGGAGCTGAAAGTCTAATATTAGAGAAAAACCTCAACCATCTCTCTCAGACATACATGCCAGGTTTTCCAGCTTTCACTGTAACAAAGAGGCTGGGTTTTTTAGATTAATGAAAATATTATGGGTTTCTGTAACGAACACCTATAGAGTTGGTGATTTGAGGCTTTAGAGCACTTTTGTCACATTTCTCAAGGGAAAAAAAAAATGGAGAGGGAGTGGAAGCTAAATTGGTTGAAAGGCTTCTATTCTATGTAGTTAGGTGTTTACCTTATTGATAATCTTATAAACTTCATAGGCAGCCCCACGTGCATTGGCCACATTCTCCAGGTTAGGAGCTGCCTGGCCCAGGGAGAAAGCTCCAACAAGCACAGAGAAGAACACCTGTGGGAGATGGAAAGGAGCATTGCAATTAATGATTGCAGTACCACCAGTGCCCACATGGGCACTAGAAAGACTTAAGCACCAGCTCTAGGTTATTCATCTCACCTTACAAATAGAGTCCAAGATAATCAAACTTGTTATATTAAAAGCTAGGCAAGATGAATACCTTTCAGTTGTTTTATACTAAGTGAGTCTCTAACAGCTAATTTAGCAAGCACATGTCAGAAAACAGAGACACCACTTGCATAACTTTCCCTGAAGATACAGAACATTTTTCAAGGCTGCATTGCTGTACTTACAATTAACACGATGCCGATGTCATAATGTGGATCCTCAGCAGTGAGCTTGGTCCCGTACCAAAACGCAAGGGCATAGGATCCAAAGATAAAAAATTGTGATAGACCTAGACATGTGTCAGTGATAATGGTTTTTTTCATTCCAACACGTTTAGCCATCTCTAAGTTAGCATCATATCTGAAAGTGGTTAAGAAAACATTAATTTGACAGGTACCACATGCCATTCTGGTTAATATTTCCCTGTGCCCTTTTCTTAATTAACAGGATTTATCTAAGAAAAAACAAAGTTTCACAGAAAACACAGATTTTTTTTTTTTTTTTCTACAGAGGACTATCAGGAGGGTAATTTGAATAAATCTTCACCAACATATGCTGACAATATTGGCATACTGTTATGGAAGACATTCAGAAAACAATTAAGCATCACAACTTAGTTATCATAATTGAAGACACAACAGCACTCTTGAACTCATTGTTTCCATTTATACTGAAAAGAAACCTTGAAAAGGTATTAGCAATATTGTTTACCACAGAGGTACTGGTTAGTTACCCACATTTAAAACAAGTAAAATAAAAATAAAATCCTCCAACAACCCCAGGCAATAGGGAAGGAGAAAAATCAGAGTCTCCTCTGACTGCAAAGTTGTTCTCCTACTGGACATCTTGGGATGTCAAGTATCTTTCTCTTAGGACAGTTTACTGATCAACATATACAACCAGTCAACATAGAAGATCAGTATAAAGACAAACAAATTCAACTAGAGAATTATTGCTTTCAAGGATGGTTCAAATTCATTAACTCATCTATAGTTTTCAGAAAATAGCTTTCATTTACACAAGCTTATTATGCAAAGTGTATCCTAGGAATGGTGTAACTCTACTTGTAATCAACGTGGTCAGTAGTTTGCACTGTTTCCTAATACATATTTTCAATAAAGTACAACCGCATCATAGGAAAACATGCAATTCATTCAGCTGGAAAGCAATCTTAAAAAACTGCATTAGTTTTTTTCATGTAGATTTCCAAGATGTCACCAATGCTGTACTTGTTAGCCAAACATATTGAAATATTTTGACTTGATTGTGCTTTTAAAACCAGGCCCTACCTTTGAGTCAGCAGCATCATAGGTCTTCCAGGGGAATGGTGCTGCATTTAAGTAGGGTGATAAATACATGTGATCACTCAAATACTGAGGAAAAGCCAAGCCACTGCCAGAAAATAAAGGTGACTGAAGTTCCCTTGTAAGAGTAAACTTCTGTGGTCAGTGGACCACTGTGCAGTGAAAGGATGCTCTTCCTAACTCTCAGGTCAGCATTCAAGAGTAGGAGCATCATGTAGGAGTCACAATCTACTATCTGAAAAATGCACTCCCTGGTAGGAGTTTGTCCCTAGTAGATGTTCCTAGGGGAGCTGTTTTGTTTATTTGGGGTTTAGATTAAATGGAGGTAGATCTGTGGAAGAGGCTGACTGGTCAATCATATAAAGGACAGGCCTTACTTGACACAGGTATAAGTTATTTTGTCTTTAGACAAAGTATTTTGTATGAATATTGACATCTCCTGTTATTTAATTTTCAGACACTGGTAATTGCAGAAGATGGGGAGAAAAGGGGGCAACTTATCTAGGTCATCTTAGGCTTTGTTTTTTTTCCTTTACTTTGGAAGCTGGAACAGTCTTAACACTGTTGCATCTTAAAAACCAATTCCAGTCAGCAGAACACAGGGCTGTAAGATAGAGCTCAATCCCTGGAAGCAAATACAGGAACAGGCTGTAGGATCCTAGGCTAGGGTTGACACCACCTTAAAAATTTTGCACAGGATGAAGGTGAATATGAGTTGAAAAAAACCAGAAGAGTTTCATGGGGCATATGGATCAAGTCATCTGCTTTGCCTTTTCCAACTGCATGGAATCAGTGATGCCTTGTATTTGTACAAAAAAATGTATTGTTTATTCTTGTTGAGTTATCTGATATGCATGCCAATAAGTTTGTGGTCAGCCACAATCATTTCACCTTGTGTTGTGACTTGGGCCAACGCTGGGCAACTACACGTTATTTGCAAGTCATTAAAGTTGCAAATCATTGTAAAAGCCAGTAATCTAATTTTACCCAAGGCTGTTGTCCAGTGTACTTTAAAAATAAGCCCAGTAATCAAAGATCAGAGCAGTAGCAGGAATGCTCTAGAAGATAAGCAACTGATTGCATGCTTTGTTGCATCTGACTCATAGGTGAAGGTAACCTTCCCACTACTTTCACATTCAATTCAACTCCAGAACTCAATCAAAGGAGAAATTTTCATCTATACTGCAGTGACAACATCAAGTAGCTTGTATCCACTGACTAGGTCTATTTGCACACCTTTGCTTTCAGCTGATTTTTCCATTTATAAAAAGACAAAATGACACTAATAGCATGAGCATCTCATCCCTCTGCTCCTCAAAAAAAAAAAAAAAAAAATCCCCACAAGCAAATCCACAACTAAATTTCCTTGCCATATTTTCAATATAATGATTATTTTAAAACTTACTTCTCTAATGCCTTCTGCTGTCCATTGAAAGCCACAACAGTCCTGATTGCTGACAAAATCTCTTCTGCCACAGCTCCTGCTTTGGCATAAGCAGACAGCTCTTTAGCAGTAAGGGACGCCAGGAGCTGAAAGGTTGAAAACCCCTTGTTATTGCAGCCTACTGAGAGAATACACACACTGTCTTGGTGAGTAAGAATGATCATATAGTGTGCACAAGATCAGATTTTAGCAACATGGGGGTCAGCTCCTTCCCATGCCCTGAATTTCCCTCAAATAGAGTTCAATTAATCATTGTTTCCATTACAATCAAAGGCATTACACAAATATCAGGTGAAGTTTCAGACTGATATACTTTCCTCCAAGCTGAGAACAGCCTACAAACCATACTAGGAAGAATGAAGGAGGGAGGGCTGTAGCTGCTCTGAGTTTCTGAAGTGTTCAGACACTAGAGCACCATCAGCTATTGAAATAAGCAAGTCAATCACATTGACTTGCAGCCTCTAACATTCTTTTTCTCTGCTTATTTGTAATGCTTGAGGTAGGAAAAACCCCATAGAATCATATAGCCACTCAGGAGTATGAGCCATGCACATTAATGTGGCTACACAGTGCACAAGGGGAAAAAGTTTTCCTATTTGAAAGGGAAACATCTCCAGCCATTTTGCTGATTTATATAACTTCAGTTTTCAGCAGCTGTATGTATCTGCATAGCTGTATAGATCTACTCTGTACACAGCATGAAACTTGGTGAATTATTTGCAAGAGGTGTGGTACATGCATGTGTAGATGGAAAGAGGTTGAAAGGTATTTGGGCTAGGAGGGAAAAGTGAGCGCTTTCCCAGCACTTGCCATGAGGAAACTGCTGTGCCAGAAAGATGCTCTGATGCAGATTACCCCCTGCAACATGGCATGAGGACAGGATATGCAGGCAGAAGGAACACAATTTACAAGCGTGTGCTTGGGAACCCAGAAAAAGGCTACAGGAGGAGCAGAAGTCAAAGTAAGAGTGGGGCCAACCTCCCAACTTAGAAACCACACCAGGTTTCTCCAGTTCTCTCCCTCTTTTCTGTGCATAAGAGTTGTAAGGTTTTTCTGATTTCTTTGTTTATAAATCCCCACATACTTACACTTGACCAAATTGCTGCTGATGCAGCAAGAAGTGGGCTGACTGACATAACCACCAGTGTCAGCTTCCATCCATAGATGAATCCAACAATAAGTCCTGACACAAACGTGGAAAAAAACTGCAGAAATATACTGATTTTGTCTCCAATGCCTTCGTGGATAGTGTTGATGTCACTTTAAATAACAATAATAAAAAAAAATTGTTAGCTTAGAATGCCTCTCATTGTGACTCCCCTCTTCATTTTGTGCTGTGTAGCCTCATGTCAGGAGTTTTGCCATTTCCTAACTGGCAAAAGAAAATTTCTAACCACAGCTACTGAACTGTACCATTAGGCTCCTCTGTGGCCAAAACACAGCAGAAACCTCCTATTTTTAAGGACTCATTTTCTGTATCCTCAACATTCCCTGCTGTTTCTATGCTATGTCACTAGGTCACCAATGACTTAGTTTCCTCATCTGGCATCCAAATGGAGCAATATAAGTAAACAATCAAGCAGCCTCTTCACTCAACATGACCATTTCAAAATGATTTCTTCTGCTCAGTTCTCTGATGCATTTTATGTTCTTAATTTTGGGTACTGACTCAGATGAGAACAGCTACCTCCATTCCATCATACCATTACTTGTAATAACCTCAATTTTTCATGCAAGTTTTCTTCCCCATTTTCTCTTCCCAGAACATACAGATATTAGAGTTGAGAGCAGTTTCATTTAAGCCTCTCATAGACTTTTCAGAACAGATCTGTGTCCAAAGCTACTATAAAATCCAGAAAAAAAAATTTAAAAATGTAGCCTTCACACATATAATCCCATAACACATGGGCATTACAGTCCTCATCCCTAAATCTATTTAAGTTTGTGGAAAACCTCCAAAGACTTTGACATGCTAGATAGAATACTGCCTGAGATCTGATTGGGTGCAAGCTCAAGCTCATTTCCATTCGATTAAGTGTCAGCTTTTGGTGTTTATAAACTAAGTGGAAACAGCACAGCTGTTTGTTTAGCAGTAGCTGATGTGCATTTCATGGACTTCAGAAGGCCAGTGTCAGGCATCCCATGAAAACTTCCCTTCCAATGCACATATCACTAAAACTGCACAAAAGAAGCTGAAAAAGATAATGAATTTCTCACTTTAAGATGTAATATTTTACACTTTGGGTTTGGGGGCTTTTTTTTTTAACTCTATAGGCTATTCTGCCAAGATAAATATCAGTTTCCTTTTAAATGCCATACTTGGGTGTGTGTGGATGTGTGTAAAAAAACTAAACTAGAGCTCTCACTCTGTCAGTCTGGTGTTGAGTGTTCCTATCTGGGTAGTATCAAACCAGGCCATCTCCTGATGGAGCACTGCAAAAAAGAACTTCTGCCGGATCCTTGCGGTTTGTCTTGCAGCAGTAACCAAGAAAGTCCACACTTGGATCATGCTCAGGATAAACACAGCAAAGCCAATTCCCACGAAGTAGTAAGCAAACCTGGGATAAGGGAACAAAAGCCCATGTGATCCCACCGTAGCTCATGAGAGAAGTTAGACACACAGAGCAGTGACTAGTCTTCATTAATCACACCAAAGCAAATACTGAAGCCTGTGATGCATTATTGGGAAGGCAAACATGACTTCTGCTCAAACAGATAACACAGTAAGAGAAAATCCTCCAATACATTATTAACAGGATAACAACAGATCCTTACTTTGTCATATCAGCTTCTATATCCACACCTGGAGCTGATGGGCAGCTGGAACTGTTTACAGAAGTATCTGTGAAGGGGAAATAAAAAGTAGGAATATCTGTGGAAGTGTTACATAGAGCAGTTGATTCATGGCAACATGGGGTTGTCAGTTTGGGAATGTTTTGAATTTTGCAAGTGGGGTCTGCAATACAAACTTAAATACAAAATGATTTGGCAAATACACACTTATTTTTAAGCAATTAGTGCCTGATAACTGAGGTTGGTTGTACTCCCTACTATCTCAACAAAGTCTAAATTAATTCATAAAGTGTACATCCAATGCTTTGGTTTTACCCTGGTCTAGTCATTAAAGATGGATTGAAATGAGTGGGTTATTTGCTGCAGGATGAGAGTTTCTCATAATATACTTCCTTAGATATGTACCAGTGTATAATCTGGGGAAAAGAAAGGAATCTCAGTCTCAGAGGCAAAGCACAGCCAGTATGTTGAGAAATTTAATTTAAATTTTTTACCATTGGGTTGCATGCCACTTAGCACAAAGCTGTTTGTCATCTCTCCAAAGAAAATGATCAAAAGCGGCATTCCAGTGCCATTCGCAGCCGCTGCAACCAAACCAACTATCATCAATAGGACATCCACCCCATCAGCATAGCAAAACTGTGTAAGCATTAAAAAGAAAAAAAGAGAAAAAAGTGACATTACACCTGACAGTTCATGCATTTTCTACAGTGCAGCAGACTTGCAAAACATGCTTCATACACATATTATAAGCAGCAACACTCCAACTGAAGGTAAACTCAGTACATAAGGATTTTGTAGTAGTCTAACACATCTTTAAATCAGTACTCAGGCTGCTAAGAAAATACTGGCAGGGCACAGATTCTAAGTCTGGAAAAAATTACATGTTTGCAAGTGATGATGACCTTTGTAGAATAGACTGTATTTTGTGTTCCATTGAGTTACATATTTACTAAGATAATGCCCCTACAATGTAAACAAGATGGAGTTATTGACCAGCACCTGGCTTATACCTACCAGTAGAAAATGTTTTCAGCAGAGATAGATTATATCTTAAGACTTGTCTACCCCTGAAGCTTTGTTTTGTTTAAACAAGGATGTGAATTTAAACTGCTGTAAGATATCCCGGGACATGGTTAACCTGAAATTAGAGCATTTTATTCCTGACTGGCCGAACCATCTCAAAGCGTAAATAAACATGGAATAAACCAGAGAAGAATAAAACATTTCTTCTTTCAGAGTAAGCAAGTCCACATGCAAAAGCTACCTTTGTTTGGGAATAGCTGTCCTATAGAAAACTGACACAAAACCGCACCACTGGTTTTGATTTGGTTATCTCAGACAGCAGGTCTAGAATCAGTAGTCCTCAGGCTTCTCCTCCAGTTTTTGATTGCCTATGAATTGCAATTCATAAACAACTCATAATGCCAAATAAAGAAAAGAAAGTATAAAGCAGATCATCAAACAGGACACTAACCAATTCAAGAAAGCCAACCATTCGTTTCTCTGGCTTCTCATCCTCCTTCCTAGAGTAAAGTACAAAAGATTGATTAAGATGAGGGGTTTTTCAGCAAACCTGTATTAAGCACTTCTTTTCCTTCCCCTACCCCTCTGACTTGCCCATATACCCAGTTCACTTAAAAAAAATACCTACATTTTCTTTTTGGGCTTTAACTGGTCAATTTGTTCTACATTTTCCTCATGCTGGAAAGAAGAATTCTCACACCACTTGCTTCCAGATTCTGTGAAATAAAGACTTTTTTAGCATAATAATCCATCTATTGTGTCTTTTGCTGCTGATTCTTTTGCATTTAAAGACTATTTTTTTCTCATGTTCTTGGGAGGAAATTCCAAGAAAAATTCAGCAGGCTCTTCCCCTTCCGTTAATTTTTATTCCCAGAAAAAGCTTCTGTAGTTTTGGTTTGTGTTTGAGATGTTTGGTTTTCTGAACTTCCTTTCCCAGGAAAAAACAATTTTGCCATTACCAAAACATGTCTCTTGTTTACCTAAAATTTCCTAGGAAAGGAAGTTCAGAAAACCAAACATCTCAGGTACAAATCTTCCACATCCATTTCTGAGATGAAAACAACTTCATTTTTATAATTAAAATATATTTATATAGAAAGATTGTCAAAGACTAAAAGAAAAGAGTTAACTCTTCCTTCAAACACCTGTGCAACTGAATGCAAATTTGGAGAAGTCCTAACAAAATGAGTAGAATTGCTTATAGTGAAGATTATAATTGCTGCAGGTAACGCAGAAGAGATGGCAGTTAACTGAAGAGCCCTTGACTCTAATTACCATCTTCACTATCCTATTGCAGTAGTTGCTACACATCCCACTTCCTTTGTGCTGGGGGCTTCAGGAAGATATATGAAAACATAATCCTACCCAGGAAGCTTATAGTTCTAAATGCATAAAATAAGATGCAACTAATATACGAAGAAACAGATGAGTAACCACAGTGGGGAACCAGCTGTAAAACAAAAGGAGAAAAGGTGCTCCTCATACCAGCCACTCCCAATCTACATTTACCTTAACTTTAGCTGCTGACTCATGATCATAGAATTTTCTACACGTTTTAATATTGGTTAGCCTACAATGGCTGTTTTAGACAACTACTTGAAAGCAATAACGTTTTTACAGCTTACTCAGCTTACCTCAGGAAAATTTTCATGCCCAGGCTAGGATCCTCCTGAACAGCTTTGCCAATGTAAATTAATTTTGCTAAACTTGATGGAATGATTCAACCAGAAAATGTTTTATAGGTGTGGCTTTAATTCACTCAGTTGTAGGAAACTCATTATGTTATCTCCTACAAAACCACTATGGCAATCAGGAGAGCTCTATAATGTTCTTTAGATTCAAACCTGTGGAACATATTCTTCAAACACACATGTGGTGCTCCTTCTTACCAGGATCAGAGAGGTCCTGTTCTGTGGAATTTGCAGAATGGTTCTTCATTGTTCTTTTCGTTGTATGCTTGTGAGAGTCACATTAATTAGAACCTGCAATAACAACCCCCCCGCCCCCAACAAAACACTTTGATTTAGTAAATATTTAAAGAGTTCACATCTGTGGGTTTATCCACAACTCATCACATTTTGGCCTCAACATTATTCTACTTCAATAGAAAGACTAAAAAGAAAATAAAATAGGTAACAGCATTAAAAAAGAACTACTATTAATGAGATATTAAGAACAGTGCACACTATTACAAGGCAACTTCAGTTAGTAGCCTGTTTTAGTAGTCTTTTATGTTGAATCCTGAAATCGTTTGCATGAAAGTTATTGAAAACAATCTATTACTGAATTGATGATTTCCCTCATTACCTTATGTTTGATTAGAATTAAATGAACAGCCATAACATGAGTACAATGATAAAGACACGCACTCATTATGTCATGTAGTACTAGGATGCCTTCAGCAGTAGTAAATGACTGATGCTCTAAGTCTCCTAAGGCTTTTCTTCTTGATCTATCAAATATACTGGTTAAAAAACCAAAACAAACAAGAGCAACAACAACAAAACCCCAAGGAAAAAGCCACACATGAATCTGATGAAGCCTAAAAAAACCCTGACGAGAAAATGCCTAACCAACCTCAGGAGAGAAGAAGAAGAAGAAGAAAGAAAGAAAAAAAAAAAAAAAAACAACAAAAAAACAAAACAAAAAAAAAAAAAAAACCAAACAAACAAACAAACAAACAAAAAAAAAAACACCTGTTCGATTTCTGACTGTGCTTTTCCCCTCTCGTTATCCCAGCTCACCTCCACAGCCCACGCTGCCTCCCCCGGGCGCGGGCAACCCTGGCCCCAGCAGCACAGTGCCTGCGGGGCGGGTCCCCCGCGCCCGCCCTGGGCTTTATAGCGGCGGCACCGCCCGCCCCCGCTCGGGCTGCCGGTGGAGGTCGGTGCCTCGGCTGGGCGGGGCCGCCCTCGGCTCGGGTTGCCGGTGAAGGTCGGTGCCGTGGCCGGGCAGAGCCGCCCGGGATAAGGGGCCTGGGGAGGGGTGCCGGCCGGCTCCTGCTCTTTGCCGCCCTTCGGAAGCCGCCCGAGGGTCTCCGAGCCCGCAAAGCTGCACGGAGAGCTCATCAGCCCTTGTCGGAGCATCGCTCCCGTCATGAGTTTCACGAGAATGGTTAACACTAGAAGAGGACCACTGGATGTCATCTGGCCCAACCTCCCTGCTCCAGCAGAGTAATCTAGAGCCCGTAATTTAGGATTGATCAGTACAGAATATTTTGGATATTCCCAGCGAAGGAGGACTCCCCAGCCCCTCCGGGAAACCTGTTGCGGTGCTTGGTCACCTGCACAGCACAGAAATTCTTCCACATGTTCAGGTGGAGCTTTCCATATTCCAGTTTCTGCTTATTGCCCCTTGCCCTATTGCCTGGCATCACTGAGAGGAGACGTTCTGCCCTCCTGGTACCAGATACTCACAGGCATTTACGAGATCCCTCTCAGGTTAAACAGGACCAGCTCCCTCAGCCTTCCCTCGTAAGTGAGGTGCTCCAGTACCGTCATCATCCTCATAGCCTTACACAGGACCTGCTGCAGAAGCTCCACGCCTCTCTTATACTGAGAAACCCAGACTGGACACAGAGTTCACCATTATTAAAGCTAGATTAATTTAAATTTAGAAAACTCAGCTGCTAAGCAGAGATGAAGGGGTATTTGAAGAGTTGCTTGTCCAGGCAAACATTCAGATTTGGGAAAGTTATCTGCAAGGTCCTGCCGCATTTGTGAAATTGCATCACGGTATTTGGAGAATTTCAAATACGATTGAAGATACGCTGGTGAATTTCAACAAAAAAATGTTATTAAATAAAAGCTTTTGTATTCTACTTCTAAATGATGTGACAGCTGAAGCCAGCTAAGTTCAAAATGGTTTTTAGAGAAGATAAGCAACAGGTTTTGCTCATTTGGTTCTCACCTCTTCCCCAAAATTTGTGCGGGATTTTGTTTGGTTGCTTTGTTTGTTCTTTTAGAAATAAGGCTGTTTCTTGTTTTGGGTTAGTTGAGAGAGTGGTGGTTGGTTTTGTTAATGTGTATTTTTTCTCCTGTCTGAAGAAACCAGGTAAAAAAATCAGGCTTTCTGCACAAGCTTAAAAATAACAGTTTTTCAACTCCCCCACTGGTATGTATTATGATCTATATAATTGCCTTTCAGTAATGCCTCTAGGGTTTATGATATATAAGCTCCTAGTTGTTCTTCCATCCACTCATATGCTGGTATCCCAAAGAAGACTCCCAGATAGTTAAACTAGTTACTCAGCTGAAGTTTTTCTCAAGTAACGAGTTCAAGAGCTGGCCTGATTTAAGCTTCCCTTTTCCACATCCCACTCAGTATTCAGATTATGTTTATGTTGTATTCATTGGTCATGATGCTATGAAAGAACCTCAGAAGAAAATGCGTTTTTGTGCATTATTGTCTCCTGCTCATAAGAACCCTTTATGTTCAGGTAGAGTCAAACTCCTGTATGTCACACCTATGATTTTTTTAGTACTTATCAGCATTATCTAGGATTTATATTGCTTACTTATATTTTATATTACCTGTATGTATATATATCTAATTTATATTAGCCTGGACATAGCTGAGTGGTGCACTTGACAGTGCTGGGCTAATGGTCTGACTTGATCTTAGGGGCCTTTAGGGCTTTTCAAACCTAGACAGTTCTATGATTCTACAGCTCAGTGTTAAGCCTGCATTAAGTGCACACATATCTGTTCTCTGTTTAAAAAAATTAAAGAAGGGCTTTGGCTTCTGCTGCCATGAAGAATATGAACTTAAAGATTTTTGGAGGAGACAGAACAGCAGGGTGGCATTACTTCACTGTCCCAGCCTCAGGCTTCACAGTTTTATGGAGTATTTCCTTCACCAAAGGTAGCAGGTTTTGTTCTTACTCATCTGAATGAGAGCGAGAACATCTCCTTGCCACATCTTAGGGTTTTTTTTTAAACCAGTCATAAACTATTATTTTCAGAAGAAACTATCTTTGTATATAAAATTCTAGACAGTGGGGCATCCCACCTGAAACTCCTGGTATGGGATTGTGAGTACATAGATAGCAAAATAAAGAATGGAGGTAAGCATGAACCCAAAAAATTCACTAGGACTCTATTTCAGAACTATGAAATACTCACACATCATACTCAGCACCATTGGCAACTAGGGAGTGTTCAATACCTCCAAAACACAGACACTTACAACTTTTCAAAGCTTCATTATCAGTAATTCACACAGAGTACCAGGAAGGTGTCAATCACAATTCAGATCCGTTGCTCTACACTCCACAGGCCTGGCAAGAAAGAGCCTGAGTTCCCCTGCTTAGAAAAGTTGGTCCAGAAAGGGTGTGAGAGAAGAGCAGGGCAAAGAACTGATCATGCAGAAAAAAGAATCACAGGGTGTTGAGCAGGAATTTGTTTCCTTCTCTCTCCCTCCTCTCCCCATTTCTTCCTTTGGAAGGGGTGCTATGCTCTATGCAAATCAATGAGCATCTTCAAAGAGGGAAAAAGCCCACCCAAGCTATAAACAAAGAGATTAAATAGAAAAAGAACAAAAGAAGAAATAAGAAATGCTCTTCTAGAAAAATATTCCCCATTCAAACCTACTGAAAAACATGGGCAATTTTGCCTTTGTAATTTTGGGATGAGCACATTATGATAAAAATATCATAATGCAATTTGGAGAAGGAATACTATTCTTCCTTTATCCAAAAATAATCTCTATCTTTAGAAAATACTATATGCATCTGAAGACTATTCTATTCCAAATAGCCAATATACACCCATGTCTCTGTGTGTTTGGTTCATCTGTCTGGATGTCACTGACAGGAAGAGCAACGTTAAACACATTCAGATATCATTAATTAACACAATTCATAACACACAGCAGAAAATATATCTACTTTAAAATACTATTATCAATAATCACATTATTAAAAACAAGCAAATGAAACACCCTTATAGAAACACTCTGTTACACAAGCTGAAAATGAGGACTTGTTTTCCCAAGAAAACCATTAACCTTGAAAAGAATGCAACACATGGTATGCAAAACCAGGTGATGCCCAGTTTTACTGAAGCCTTTCCTCAGAATGACAGTCAAATACAAAGAAGGTGTACTGTATTATACAGGTATTGTAGCTCCTTACCACTTTTTGATTTCTCTAACAGACCAGAAGAACACCAGCAGGACACCTCTCTGCACTCAGAAACCACATGTGGGAAGTCAGGGCTAGTATTTGACCCGCTACCTTAATTACAGCTGATCACCTTCATATTTCATTCTGGCTTGTAATTCACAGGGAGGACCTGTAAAAGACCATGTTGCACTTTGGTTTTTGTTGCTTTGTGACTTTTGCTTATGCGACCTGAGATTCAGCCAGAAAGGACTTGACAGAATCATTTTAAGATGTCCTGGTTTCTCATTTATGTGTTGGCAATCAGACTAAAAATTGAAAGTTGCTATTGTAGGGTCCGGGGGCCATTAGTTATAATCCCCTCCCACATATCTACAGCAGTGCAGTGACATATGCACTGTACTGAAGCTCAGCAGTAAAGCTATTAGTAATCACTGGGAGTAGCTGTAGTCATGGCACAGTAGCTGGAATTAGGAGACTGGATTTTGGTGGGCATAAATGGAGTGGCTTAATAAAGGAAACAGCCAACTAAATGTTGTAATTCTCCAAACTGGAACAATCTCATTGTTTCAGTAACACTGGCAACTGCACAGCTATTGGGGATTTGATGCAGTTGAAGTGAGGTCTGGGTAGAGGTGAATGTTGGAAGAATGGAAAATCAGATAAAGAAATATATCCCAAAACTTGAACTTCCTGAGAAAGACTGAACTATGTTGTCCAAAAGTCCTAATGCTGTTACCAAGCAAAACCATGATTTGTGGTTTCCCAGAAACTGAGGAATAGGAACACATCTGATTCTTTTAACTAGACAGTTACATCAAAGCTATTTATTTATAACAGTTTCTAAACAGAACAACTTGCAAGAATTCATTAACACTGAAGTAGTTTTAAAAGTTCTTTGTAGTATACATTTTCTCAATGAATAAAAACAAGGAAATGCATTTTATTCTTGCCTGTGAAGTTTGTATGTCTGTTTTAGGAGACACATAAGTGAAGAATTTGTTTTTAAGGCAAGAAGAATTATAGTAATTCTGCCAAAGAAGTCAAGCCAATGTGATTCATCGCTTTTTATAAAATAGAGATTTTTTAAATTCTTTTTTCCTTCTAAGTAATAGAGTGAGATAAGTAGTAAGATCATATCAAGCAAAGAAAACAGTCATTTTACTGAAAACTTTGTATGCCTTGAACAAGAAAATGTGATACATAATGCAAATGGTGAGTTAAGCCAGTAAAGAACTATAGAGATAATTCAAGGGACTGGGTGTTGCTATACACATATTTCAGAAAGACAGGTAGGAAAGAAAGGGAAAGGGAGGAGGAACTGCCTTATATAAGAAAGTTATAAATTCTAGGGCCTTCTGTCCTGTGTTGGGAAAAAGACAGAGCAATGAGTTTTCAGTTATCAGTTCAGGAGTATTAAGTGGACAACAGAGATGAGAGGTAAAAAATGCCCCTTAAATTCTTGTAAAGTGCCAGGAACAGAATTTTCTTTCAAGAGTCAAAAGAAGTAACTGGAGATGAGCTTTTCTACATTTTATCCTGAGAAATGGAATGAGGTCAAGGAAGGAGAATTGCATAGAAGATAAGGTGATATTCTGTAGTTTATGATTATTTAGAGAAAAAGAGAGGAATGATAACAGAATAAAGAAAAGTTTGAATGTAGGATTGTTTTTACTCAAGAATTTAGGATTGTTACTTATGGAAAGGCAGTCCAAGGGCAAAAGAAGAGTTTGTAAAAACTCTTAAAAGAGTTAAAAAGAGTTAGTAATTAATAGAAACTTGTTATGAACTTGAAGCACAAATAAGAGAACATTCCATGAAGAAGCATAAGAATCTTTTGCAGAAAAAATCTATCAATAAGCAGAAGCTGAGAAGAACTTTACAGGCAGCTTTTCTGCAAAATAGCATCTGGGAGATGTACTGGAAGGAAAATTGAATAGAAGTCAATGCTGTCCAACTGGGATGAAAAAAAGCAAATAACAAAAGCACGGAGGAGTCGTATGTGCAACATATGGAGTAGTCTTTTCTCTGTGTAGCACTGTCAAGTCCTGAGCTGGAGTGCTGTGCCTAATTTTGGTTGTTTCAAGACAGATGTGGGTGATAGGAATTAAGGAAGAAAGTGAAACTGAAGGCATATGAAAGATATGACCCTTGAGGAAAGACAGATGGAATTTGGTTTGGTATCATGAAAATACACAATCAAGTCTAAAAAAATATGAGAGACTGTTGCAAAACCAGTATAACCCAGGATCTTCCGTATCTACTGTGGTATTGAATTACAATAAGAAAGAAAAAAAACTAGACTGCACTGGGCCAAATAACTGAAGAAACTCTTGGTGTATAGGCTTTTGATTTCCTTTTCCTTTTTTCTTTTAAAGTGAAGAAATTTTGTCTACAAGGAAAAGATTGGTATAGATGATTTTTCCTTGAAGATTGGGAAAAGACAAGATTGTCTTCTGAGATCTTCATGAACTCTATTTTCTCTGTTGTGGTGTTAAATATAATGAAGGGTAAAACAAAAAATGGTTTAATCATAAACAATTTGTATTGTGATTAAAGACACGAGTTTAGTAGTAAACTAAACTAGTTTAGTTTAGTCTGTGGAACAGCTGGCAACAGTTTTGGTGGAGGTTTCCACTGGTGAAAGATGGGAAAGTGGACAAATGGCAATGACTTCACAACCCAGTCTGTACCCTGGGGTGGGTCACTGACACGGCCTATTGAAATTAATATAAAATTTCAGGCTTGTTTTTGGAGTGCATCAGTTATTTCACTTTCAGAGGAAAGTGAGGTTTGGTTTTGGGAATAGTTTATTTCAGAGTTTACTCCCAAGAGCTTATTTCTATATAACATTTTTGTTCTTTCCATCTCTTGCCATCCTGGAGCAGTGTCCTAGTGGCTTTGTTTCTACATTGACATGATACATTCCAGAGAATGCAATGCATGTCCTTAGCTTTGGCCTACAAAAATGTTTCTCTGTGGTTTTTCTTTCCATATAACATCACTACCAAGATGCCAAGGAAACTCAGGCTAAGTGGTATTCCATAGAAATGTGGCCATCCAGAGAGACTATTTCTGAGCAAAATGGATAAAAGCTGTTAAAACCATGATGCCCATGGCCCTGTTCTTCAGGTAATGGATATATTTTCAGCAGTGTAGAAATAACTCCTGATACAGTTTTTTCACTGGTACAATTTCATAGTATTTCATTAATATAACCCTGGGATGCAAAAGCTGTGTGAAATAAAACCTTTCTTGTTTGAAAGATCTTATTCAAGTACTCTAGCCCATCTCACATCAAAGAGTTAGGTGATAGTGAATTATCAACAGTTCATAATGCAAAAGTATGGATAAAATATCAAATGTCTTTACTGCAAGGATGGCACCAGCCAAGCTCCCATCTTTGAACCAAACAACATTTTGAATGTACTGCACAGTGCTGGACAGGATGTAAGCACCACAGAGAAAGTTCACTTTGTGGTCTCAGACTTTCAAAGGGAATTACCAAGTGACAATAACTTTCTTTTAAATATTTGTGTTTCTCAACATAATTCTAAATCTTGAGGGCAAGGACCTCTCTTATTTTACCATATCACCCTCCAATAATAGATAATTTCGTACATATATATATATAATTTAAATAATATGACTGAATCAAATGGGTTTTATTCATACATGTGGCATGTGTTTACTATTGGAAGATGTTCTGATTAAATGTTTATATGCTCCCAAGGGTCAGCAAGTGTGGTAATTTTCATCTAAAGGAATCAGTGTAAACATCTCTCTGAGCAGGCTCTTCATGGCTCATGAGC
Source organism: Zosterops lateralis (assembly GCF_965231275.1). Lineage (NCBI taxonomy): Eukaryota > Metazoa > Chordata > Aves > Passeriformes > Zosteropidae > Zosterops > Zosterops lateralis. The sequence goes on along the minus strand of NC_139762.1, from coordinate 32,345,595 downwards.
ATGTCACTGAATCTTTCCCATATCAGGATATGCCATATATGATATAAATTAAGGGTTTTAAAAATATTTAAAGATATGTGCAGAGAGTGACCTTCCACTGATCCTATTTAATCTAGGAAAAAGAAAGTTAAAATGCAGAGGCAGAAAAAAAGTGATGAAGACATATGTAAAACATTTAACCTTACCTAAAATAAAACTCTTAAGACAAATAACTGTGGATTTTGTATTTAAATAATGTATATGGACAAGTCTTGACAGATGGAGAGAGTGGCTGTCTCCAGATTGAGCTGGTGGTGATGGTCAGGAGCACAGTTTTTCTTAAATCATAGCCTTTTCTATCTGCTCTCCCAGCCAGCTCTGCACCCTACTGTCCCTCTTCTGAGAGACACAGAACCTGACTGTGCAGCTGGTATTACCTCTTCCCTCATTTCAAACCCACATTTTTTCCTTTGTTTAAGAGTTCACATTTCTTTTGGCATACCTCAGGTTTTGAAAATCTTGGCTATCCCCTAGCATAGCTTCTGCCCATAGTGTTGTGTTATGTGGTCACTGTCTTGCCTAGGGGTAGTTAGGTTTTTTCCATGACAGACCATTGATGTGTACTTGGCCACAGTCTCTTCTGAGGAAAAATATTTTGGCATCTCAGAAAAAAACCCCAATAGGTTCCCTGCTAGCTGGTGGTTCCTGCATTTCAGACTCTGGTGTCTAGGGGCTAATCTTTATGCTGGCTATGATGACACTGATTCTAGGTCAGAGGTAACAAGACTGACAGGGCCGAGGAGAGGAACAAAGTATCACACCTGTCTGTCGCATAGGTAGATAAATTGTAGTGAGAGGCAAAGTGGGAACTCCATGTCCCAAAGCTGCCTTAGTCAAACTCCAGTGCTTAAAAGGAATATGCTGGCATCTTCTAAATTTCCTTTCGTGTAGGTAGGCTCTCAGGTATCACGACAACCTCCCTTTTCTATTTCTTCCCTCTTCCACTTTGAGAAGTAACAGAATTCACTGACCTTGGTTATCTGCATACTCTGCAGGCTGGGATCTAAAACTACATATGTTTCCCACTAGGTCCTGACCCAGTCCTTCAGCTGACAGGTGAACAGGGTTTAGGAGCATGTTTTGTCCAGTGTTATCTTTAACACTTTACACTCCCAAGAGTGAAGGAAGGCCCTTTACCTGGACTGAGGAGTCCTTAGGTGACTAAAGGGGCTAGTGAGATACAGATCCTGGATTTTGTTGTGATGTAAACTCTAGATCAGGACTCTGTGCTGTATTCATGCAGGGCTGAACTTTAAGCTCTAAATGTGTTTGCAATATTAAACTAGTTATGTAAGTGTACGTTTTTGTATGCATCACTGCACAGTTATGTCTGGGCTCTCACCAAACTTTCCTTCTGTTGTACCAATTTCTAAACAGGCTAGAAGAACTCTGAAGAACTTCTGGTTGGACCAAAATTAACATGGCTAACAAATGGTCTGATGAAAGATATTTCCTTTCAAGCAGAATTTGATGCCTCCAAGGCATGCACAAAAACATGCCTGAATAGCTCTTAAAGATTATCAAAATGGTTGGCCTTTTCAAATTAGCAACAGCCTCCCCAAAAAGAATAGGTTGCCAAAGACTAGGCTTAGAAATACATAGGTCTTCCTTTATGTACCCATGATATTAAGAGAAAGGATAGGAACACTGAAAAATAATGGTAACTGGTTTTAATTCCTCTTTATTCCTTTATTCTTTTCAAAAGGATGTCAAATTATCTCTGCAATACTATCAAAAGCTATTTGAAGATTCTGAGTGGTCTCGCCATTGCCTAATGATTGTCTTAGTATGGAATAAATTCAGATTGTACATCACTTAATTAATTGGCTCATAAAATAACTACATTCAGAGGAGTAATGCTTCATTTAAAGGGATCTTTAGTTGCGTTGCATAATGATAGTAAAATAGATATTCTAAAAAGTAACTATCTGGGATCAGCGTCACCAAAAGTAAACTCAAAGTACAATAAGAAATTCAGTTTTAATATGGTTGCTACTTAAATATTGCTTTTATTTATTGAGGGATACAAATTTGTTTAGGTAAACAACAGCAACAACAACAAAAAAGCCACAAACTTTTTCCTCTTGTACCTTCTTATAACAATCTGTGTCATACACTATGACCCAGTTGTACTATTCTGATGAACTGATACTTATGGAAATAAGTACCCATCACCAAATATCCTCAAAGTCAATATGCACCATGTTTCCCTTTTTAAAGTCATTCAGAAAAGCTTTCAATGAATTGCAAATATATTCTAACCATATGTCCAAGAGAGCAATCCTTGGACAAGAGAAGGATCTTTCAACCAGCAACACTGTAAGAGCATTGGATTTTTTTTGCTGTTTATATTGGATGCTATCCTATTACCAGTAATAAGACCCAATCTGAACATTCATCACTTTTACACCTCCAAGGCATGTAGAGGATTTCCATGCCAGTGCCATGGAATACAACATTCTGCAATGTTGTCCTAGCTATACAATTGATAAAAATGAATAAACTCAGAACCCAGCTATTTCTCCTGAGAACCTGGAGATTCATGTATTTTTTAAATAAGAAAACTATTATTGTGTCTTTTCCATCCAAAGACCGCAGAACAACCTACCATATCCTTAACCAGAATCCCACAGGGAATAATCCCTCTCTGGCCAAAAGCACATAAAAGTTCATCTATGGAACAAGACAAAGCCAAAAATTACTGAAGTGCCAAAAAAAATCAAGACTGAGGGCAAGAAGCTCTTATCCACCAGCAGCTCAGCATTCTGTGGGATGCACAACATTTAAATTGCTGCTCTGCTGGATGTGGGTCACTAGTGGGGCTCTGGGAGCAGGACATCTCTACAAGCTGACACCTAAAATGATGGATACAAGGGTGGGAGCAGTGTCCCATGTTAAATGTAAGTGAACATCCCTTTGTTTTTGCAAATGTTAACACATTTTTGCCCAGGGGAAAGCCTGGAAAGATGATGGTTCAGGATGATCAAAACTTTCAGTAAGCATGGGGTTTTTTGTTTAATTAAACCAAGTTCATAATTCATCCAGCTTTACTATCCCCTTGAAATGTTACTCTGGAGAAATCACAGTAGTCTTAGTTGTCATTCTCTTGGAGAGCAAAAAAATTAGGTTGAGCTTAGGATAACTGTGTCTCTTGCTGTCTGAGACTCAGTACATAAGGCTCACTCTTTCAGAAAAAGAAAACATCTGACTTGGTTAAACCTTCCATTATAAAAAGCTGTGTTTATGAGTGTTTCCTTCTGATGATTTTCACTTTATGTGCCAGCATGTGTTTTGAAAATAATGTGAGTTGAGAGTAGCCAACAACATTGAAAAAGTCTTGTGGCATTGGTAAATATTATGGACTTGCATTTAGCAATTTGAGTATTTATATGCAGAAAAATCAAGTGGCTTTTTGTGAGAATGGCCATAGACATAAAAAGAGATTACCTAAGTCCACAGTTTTTAAAAAATATATTAAATTGCCTGCTTTGATGACATCTTTTGTAAGAAGCCAGAAATATTACTATTTTTGATGAATTTTGCTGTCTTGAATAAAATATCCTCATTGAAAAAGAAAGACTGCACTATTACAGTCAAGACTTACCCTACCCATTAACGTAGATTTAATACAAGAAATAAAATAATGAAATTTATCTACACCTATATAGCATAATATTTCCACTGTTACTGCCAAGGAAGTGTTACTAGTTGAGTAGAGAGTCAGAGAGAGTGGTATATATTGCTTTTCTTTGCCTTATTTCTAAGTGTCACAGGGACAGTAGAAAGCATGATGTAACATTAAAATTCTATACAAGTGAATTGTAGGACTGAGAATCCATGAACTCTTTCTAAAATGATGCTGCAATGAGAAACTCAATATTTCTATGGTGTTGAATAGTGTTCGGGTTGTCCTGATGGTTGTCACTTTTTGAAGAAAGAATCTCTTCCTGTGGATTTCAGTCAGAAGAACACCTTGCACTAAATTCAGGGAAAATTTCAAAATGCATTTTAAATTATTTTGTGGGGAAATTAATTTTTTATATAGCTACAAAAGGCAATATTTTTTAAAAAATATAATATTCCCCAAGTGGCTATATTATTTTTATGCTTTTCAAATTCCCCCATCCCAAAAGCTTTCCTAAAAATATTGCAAAACAAAGGTTCAAAGAAGCTTCCTTAAGATAGCATTTTAAACCTTGGGTACTGAGGATACAAGAACATGTAAATTAAGAAGTGTTATTTTATTAACAGCCATCTGCTTTTATGTGCATATCCTGAATTAAAATAAAGTTCTTTCACCATGAAGCCAGAAGGTTCACAGGAGAGGCAAATCAGACATTGAAGTGCTTGATTGAGCCTTGATTCAAGAACACTAATTTGGGAAATTAAACTGCAACTCCACATAAAACTTTCCTTATTTTATATCTCTTACTCCTATAATGATATAACTCCCCTGGGCTTCTAACAATGAGAAATTCGCTCTAAACATTTAGGAAAATAATTGTTAAAAATGAGATAGTCCAGAAAGGGGTGATTTGTTTGCTTTTTTAGCTCTTCAACCTCTAACTTGTGCGATCTTGGGCAGATAATTTTCTCCTATTAACTTAAAAAAGGGGAGAGATTTCAATGATGTTTTAAATTATTTATATGTTTATGAAACGGAATTTATGAAACACACCTTTCCTGATCCACATTAGTGCTCTGAGAATACAAAGAAAGGGCAAAATGCCCAAATTCTACAGACAGAAAAGTCAGATATGTACATAGTACTAAACATCAGTCAGCCGATGAAAAACAAAATCCAATTTTTTTTTTTTTTCTTCTGAGAGGATGAACTGTGTGAGCTAGAGTTCAGAAATAGCAATTTTCAATTGGGAATGGCATTTGCCCACAAAAGAGGAGGAGTAATTTCTGTGGTGTTAGCAGACATGTTAAAGCCAAGGTTTCAGTTCTGCGGAAGAACTAACTGATACGAGTCACACCTGCTCAGATTTTGCTTCATGTTATGGTGCATGAAAGAAACTGTTGACCTCTCTTAAGGAAGAACAGAACTGTACCAGGCTGGTCAGGAAATCTTGGCAAACCTCAAAAGCCACAGCAGGACATAACTTCTGTTTAAAACTCGGATGTTTTGTAAAGCATTGTGTGGGCTGTAAACTGCAGAAGAGCTACTACTGCGTCTTATGAAAACATCACCTTGTATCTTTCATTTACTCCCCTACATGATTTATTTAAAAGAGAAGAAAAATATCACATTAGCCAAAGCTGTTTCTTAGCTCAGTAACAACTCAAACAATAAGGACATACCAGTGGGAAGATCGTGAGAAAAAGCTGAAGAAGCTGGTGGATTATCAGTATGCAGGGTCATGCACATGCACAAGCCTGCTCAGCCAGCGCTCGCAGGCTGGACTCTAGCTGAAGCATGTGATAAAAAAGTGAAGGGCAATCTAATTAAAAACTTGAAATGCTGCACTGAGGCTATTCCTGTTTACCTCCCACGTGTGCCCTCTGTTGCATGATACACAGTAATAAACAACCCTATAGAAAGGCACTGTGGCAAACAGGATACCTCCTGCTCCAATTCCCAGGGCTATTCCTTTCCCCCTCTGTCCTCGACCTTAAATAACTCCTGCTTTCTTCCACCATTGGCTTCACCAGCCCTCCTGGGCACTCCTGGCCAGGCTCAGTTGTGCTCGTCCCTGCCACGTGCCTCCCAAAGGTCACCAAGGACAGGTGCCCTGCTGCTGCTGCTCTGCATGCTGCCAGTGAGCACTGGCAGTCAAGTCCCAGTCCTGGCTCTGTAAGAACTTGCAGAACACAATGAAGAATCCCTGGGCATCAAAGGAAAACCCAGATGTTTCCCTCCCATCTCCAGTCACACTTAGGATTCACCCATTGCAACCTCACAGCAGGAACAGTTTTGTTCTTGGAGCAGTTATTACTTAACACCCCTAAATTAATATCTTGAGTTTGAAACTGACTGTCATCTGAGACTAAATATGTTTTGCAACAATGTTACAGTATTCCTAGTGAAACAGCAAGACTTTTTAGCTCCCTTTTTCTAATTAAAAACAAACAAACAAACAAACAAAACAAAACAAAACAAAACAAAACAAAAAAAAAAAAAAAAAAAAAAAAAAAAAAAAAAAAACCCACATTTGAGTAAATGATCAGTTAAGTTAATAATAGTAAATAAACCTAGCCAAAACAGGCTGCTTGCACTGAGCCCCAACTACAAAACCAGGTATTAAAATCTGAAACATTGTGGTAAAAACATAATTTCCAAGAGACAAGTGAAATATTGGGACATGATGTCCCTCCCACCACAAGGCCCTTGTGAGTGTAATAGGAGAGATGTAATCAGTGATCAGTCCAACCAATTTTTAGTTTGAACTTTGCTACTAAATCTGGTCTCCATTTAATGGGAGGGTTATCAGAATTGAATTACACTTAAAATTTATGGTAACAAATGACTAGCAAATAGACCAGAGATTTATGTGGTGGGAAGCAGATAACTGAATATAGCCACAATCAGAGAGAGAGATTAAATGAGATAAAACTCACCAAAGGGTCCATAAATAGACAGCAGGAGCACTACTGATTTGTTGCATGGGTCAGAAAATGTTGAAATAAAACCACCAGTTCAAGTCACTTCTTATCACTTATGATTTGTAATTTTTTGAGAGCTGTAGTACCCTTCACACCTGCAGTTCTTTACTGCTGTTCTTTCCACCACAGACCGATTTTGTATGCAGGGGGCAGGAAATTCCCTTGAGCCAGAGGGGAATATTAAGTCAAGTTTCTTAACTGCCTTATCTTTTCTACAACTCCTTTACAAAATGCACTATCACTGCTTATCAGAGGGTGGTTTATGTTTAATATTTTCAAAGAGATAAAAGGTTATGAACCAGGAACCTGGCCCTGATGTTCATGCAGGGTGACAGAAAGGGAGTGAGGTTCCTTTCAGCTTACCTTTCAGTATAGAAAAGCTGCCTCTCGCCGTGCTCATCACCGTGATGAGTAGGACACACCTCTTTCTTCTGTTAACTAGTTAATTCAAACAAACATCACTGGCAGAAGGAGATCTGCTCAGCTGCTTTGCTGTGCAGAAGGTAAGAGTTGCCCTTGTGCAAAAGACCAATATTTAGAAACCAATCATTGCTGGGTACAGCTCAGTGGAACTTTTATTGTACTGGGTTAATGTATGTCAGCAGGCAGAGAGCTCCAAGAACAATCTCCACATTGTGTTGGGTTTTTTTGTACGGTAAGTTAGCCTGGGGAAAGTCCAGTTACCACCCTGTGAGCAGAAGGGAGTCTGTAACCTCGCAACAGGGTCATGTAAGGATGCAAAAGGAGATAGAGGGATATGAGAAATTTACAGGTGTATGTTTTTCTATTCTCTCAATTGTTTCCTTTCCAAGAATTTTTAGACATTTTTCTAAATTTGTGCCCATCAGAGCCCAAAGTTTTAGCTGTTACAGACAGTCTTGTCCAGCAACAGGCAAAGGGACATGCTTCAGGAGCTGTGGAGGTCAGCATTTCAGTTTTAACATTTGGAAAGTGGTATAACTTGTCTAAAAACCCAAATACTCTAAAGCTATCAGTGAATAAGGATGGGTTTTTTACCTAACAAAATCATGGTTTTTTCAGGAAGGTCATGTTGGAAAGTTGCCACCCATTTCATACCAAAAAGAAAAAAAAAATACTGTACAAACCAGAATATTTCCGGCTTTAGTGAAAGTGTATGAGTATTGTTTTGGGCAGAAATATCATAAAGATTGTAAATTAATTTCTGATAAAAATACCTGCCATAGAATTTAGGTTTTTGTTTTATGATTTACTGTCTGTGAGGAAAAGAATTATTGTTTACTTCTTTATGATCAAGTCTTACTGATTTTCTGACATGTCTATGTTTAAGAAATCAGAGTCTCAAACACATAATAAAAATGAATTTTCTACAAATTCCTCCAGCATCTGGGAAAACCATGCTCAGAAAAATAGGAATTGTTTCATGTTTCTCTAGAAGAGATTTACAAATTTGTGTCTTCCATGCTTAAAAAAAAAAAAAAAATTCAAAAAAACCCAACAACAACAACAACAACAAATAACATCAAAAAATACCCAGTTCCCACTTGTCTTTCTGACCTATCTTTTCTGAACAAGATTTCAGTCAAATTTAACATCTGCTTTAAAACACTTAAAACATTTTTCCTATCAGAGTGGCACTTCATCTATCATTTTTGAAAGGCATTTATATTTTTAAAATTCCTATCTCAAATTATCCTCATGGCTAATTTCCTTGATATTTCCAGTGTCTGGGCTGGCAAGATCTTACCTCTAAGGTAGTAAGGTTTATTTTAGTTTCAAAACTTTAAAATGACAGGGCTTCTAGACATAGGAATTTTGAAATGCATGCAACTTCCAGAAAAAATTTAATATCAACAAGGTTGATTATGATCAACAACTTTATTATTTTCATGTGATAGAATTTAGATATTTTCAAAAAACATCTATGAGCCACGGATACATCCTTTATTGCATTTCATATTTTATATAGATGTGTATATATATATAAACATATTATTTCAATTATTTTATTACATGTATTTCAGATCTTTCTTCAGAGGCCTGCCACAACCAGTCCTTTAATATTTGCTTTTAGTAGAACATGTAATGATGAAAGGCATAAAGAAGAGGAAGACAGCTGAAGGCTGCGAGGGAGTTTTCACAGGTCTCCCAGAAGAATGTTTGTTAGAACCAGATTTTTCTGTAGGGTTACCTGAACTTTGAATACAACAAATACTTCGGCAAAAGGAAAGCAGAAAAAATGCAATGAGATCTTTCTAAAATTAATGACTTTTATTGGTTAGGCCATTGGTATCTTATGTGAGGGAGATGTATTAATTCTTTAATGCATTTGCTTACTACATGGAGAAATGCAAGCAAAACTGAAGCAAGTTTGCAAAAATATTATAAAACAAACACTGGCCAGACACAAAGGATCAGTATGGATCTTCATCCAAAGAAAAAAAGTCTAATCTGAAGTGACAATCTTCAGGATCTGTTTTGCTTTGTGGAGGAGGCTGTTCCCCAAAATTGTTATTCTGCCCTAAACAGAGCAGGTTTGCAAACTGACTTAACACAAGGCTGACTTTACATCACACGAAGTTTGAGTGAATGTTTCCCTGCCTGTCAGAAACTTTCTTATGCTTCAATATTCTTTTCCAGGTGGATTTTATGCTCTGAAGCAAAATTCTTACAGATAACTGTGACTTTATCTGTAACTTTTAGCTGTAGTGATTGGATGGACTGTGACAGATCTGAACATAAGTGCTACTTAGAAATTCAATCACCTCCTGATCCAGTTTACTGCATTAATGGAGGTGGCCTTAATATGTAAATAAAACAGAATGGCCCAGCTTTTTAGGTAAGCTTGAAACTGATGTAGTTGTCTTTAAGAAGAGCAGGACTGTGTGCCTTTTTCTTTACCACATATGCAGTTTACCTAAATTTTGTCCATAAGCTGTTATCAGTAATCAGCATTAGTGTATTTATCTGTTTCAAGATATCAATGAAAAAGAATAAAATATTCATTTACCCTCAGGGAAACAAAGCAGAACCAAACATTCATCTAAAGCATTAAGCCATGATTTGCTTCATTTACTGTGTGCAGTTCCTGTCCTGTGGAACATTTGTTTCTTAGTATTTCATGCTCTGCTCAACAGGTTAATCACATGAGGCCTCACTGGCACTGCAAAAATCATAAGGTTCTCTAACTTTGTATTTATTATGTGTTTAATACCTGGAAGAAGATAAAAAATGTGGAAAACAGACTCTATGGTGTAAGTCACGTGATGGGGAGATGGCCAATTTAGAGAACTTGCAGACACACTGCACATTTTCAGGAAAATAATTAAAAATGTTCCTATTCAAGGAATGGGAAAAAACCCAATCCAAAACAAATCAAAACCGATGGCCAAGAAACGTTAAAGCAGATAGTGCTTTTCCTGTAAGTAAGCTGTTTCTTGCCGTTACCTTTACTGAAGCAGTGTTTTCCTTCTGATGCATCAATCAAATGTTAGATAATGGAACTGGATAACAAAAAAGAATGTGTTTGGACTTATCCCAAACTTAGTATCCAGTATTTTTGGGGGTTTGCTCAAGTTGGCTCCGTTTTTAGCAAAGTTTATTTTTTGTATCTGCTTATCTCAAATCTGAGGGACCCAGCTGGGGCTGCAAGTAGAAAAGCCAAAATACTGTTGGAAAAATTTTTCTTTTAGTATTTCTAAATCACTGAGCAGAGTTAACTCTCTGAAGGAAGATTGTTTTGGAGAAGTGTAGCCTCTGTTTTCAACGTGATGATGTTCATTTACAAGTGCTTCCAGCTTTCACCACAGCTCAGGGTAAATTTTGGTAATAATATAATTTCAGAGAGATTTTTCGTTATGGCAACATTAATTGAAGTGGAACAGAAAAAATATATAATATTCTTAAGAAAAAGAAGGTCTTGCTTCATAATTTAAATTATCCAAGATTCTAAAATCCATTGAATAGTACATTTCAGCCAAATCCCAATGTCTCCTACAATACTGGAGAAAAAACCCATTGGATCCACTTGAGCCTACTTGCACCTGCAGAGTGGTCCAGCTAAGAGAAGTTGAGGTATTAGGGGATACTGTGCTCTATGTGATTAATTAATGATGCTGAGGTTATTAATAGAGTGGAAAACATTGTATTAAGTAATGATCATACATGGAAATTTCAGAAGTTATTTGTGGTATTTGGACTGACACTTCTGTAAATAATTTTTTGGGGGGCCGTTTTAAAAAAGGCAAACCATAGAATCCAGAAACTCTCTAGAAAGCTGGTACCAGGAAGAGGTGGGCATTACAGCTGAAGGAAGGAGGAATGGACCACTGCTGGCATGCAGAGGGAAAAGCTGCAGAGTGTCAAGGATGATGGCTGGTGGTCGGTGGTACTACTTTTCAAATGAGTGATTTTGTCAGGTTTTGCATTTCCCATTGCAGGCAAAGAATGCTTGGGATGCTTCACTTCATCTTTGTGTAACTTGAGCAGTTCCAAGTACACACTTCATAGATTTTTTTGTAACACTTTTGAAAGTCCATTAAAGTGACAAAAAAGCCCCCCACCAAAACTGATATCTGATGGCTCTCATACCTTGCTTAGCTTGAGATAAATATTTACTCCATGTTATCTGATCTGATCAGTACTAAATGAGGGGGAAAAAAGTACAGCCTGCTTTTAATTAGGCATTACAGTATGAAAGTATGTGAATAAAGAAGCTATCATTTGGTCAAAGTAGTTTGTCTAATACCAACTCAGAGGGCAGCAGGGAATCCCCAGAAGCACAAAGGGAGAAAGAAGGTTTACCATAATAGAAGCCTTATCTTTCCATATTAAGAACTCCAGATGGGCATATGAAGTATTAAGTAAAGCCCAGAAGTAACTAGTTTTTTACATTGATTGAATTCTGGCCTGTAAAAATTGATAAGGTAATTAACCAAAAAAGAGTACAGAGTATATGCAGAAATGACCTAGCTTATGTTGGATGAGTAAAATGGAAAAAAAAGTAGAAGCTTTAAGATGGGAAAATTGTCCAAATATTGGGAAAAGTATAGAAAACAAACACATTTTCAATCAGAATTTCTAGTGCTGTATGGATAAGCCCATTGCAATAAATAGAAACTGTGAACTGAAAATATGAATGGGATTACAAAATCAAAATAAATTTATAACTCATCCTGATGACTTATATTTCTATCTCAAATAAATATCTGTGATCTGTATTTGAAGCCTGCAATTTTCCCAAAGCCTTCCAGCTCCTCCAACCATGACAGGACTAGTTCTCTTTGATGAAGCTGGATGGAAAGGAAATTGTGCATCTGAACAGCCAGAGGACCGAGCCTTGTGCTGTCTCTTTGAGGTTTGGACTCTTGTTGTGGATCACTTAGGTGCTCTTGGAGCCTGCTTGTTGCTCTGGACTCCTCTCTGCTGATTGAACTTATAATACAACTGCGGATGTTGGAAGCAAAGCCTTAGGACTGTCTGTGCCTTCCTGTACTTGCAGGGCACAGCTGGAGATACAGATACTGGACAGGAGCAGTGAGGTGTAGTTCACACTCTCCCCTTATTTGCAGGGAAGGCTAGGTCAGGTCCCACAACTGAAAGTGGGTTTCCAGATTGAAAACAATCCTTCTCTTGCATGGAGAAATGCAGCTTCCTGCTGACCAAACCATTCTGTAGCTTTTAGCAAATCTTACACCTACTTCTGATCAAAGGTGTTCAAGTGGAAAGAAGTTCCATCACTGGCATTCAGTCTATAACAGCTTTTCAAAAACCTCTTCGCTCCTTCTGGAGAGCATAGCTGGGAGTCAATTTGTTGTTGAATAAGACACCTGGTAAGTACAAAGAACTCTTAATGAAAACAGATTGTTGTGTTTTGGGTTTTTTTCCCAAGTGCCCATTGACTAGCAGCTTCTAGGTGGTGAACATTTTAAAATGTCACCTTGTACTTGGGAGTAGACGCATTTTAAACATTGTCTCTGGCACCTTCAAGTGCATTTTGTACAAGCATAGCAGACTGTACTGGTATGAATACCTGAATTTCCCTTTAGTGCCCATAAATTCAGTGACAGCAGGGAAGGAGAACTTCTTGCAGATCAGGCCTTCCGGTTCTGCTACAAAGCAACCTACCTTCAACTGTGGAAGTATCTGCAATAAGAAGCAGAAATGATGTGAGGATACGCTGCACATCTACTTGCTCTCAGTATTTAATCCATCCTGAGGCAGGCACATATCTACTCATTGCCAGCAAGGCCACATCCCCACAGCTGCCCTTAGACAAGCGCTTGTTCCTGGGCGTTGCCTTTCACAACTCCATCGTTGTCTTGCCCTAATTTCCTTATTTTCTCTCCCTACAATTAATCACTTTCTTTTCCTACCCTGTATTAACAGATTTATTTTAAACAGGTTCACATATTGCATCTAACATGAAAAGTCAACATGTTGGTCAGAGCATCTTTGTGCCTCTTTAAAAGAAGTAAAGAAAATTTAGTAACACTATTCCATTGTTCCCAGCAAAAGAAAACTGTGAGGAGAAGCATTTGGTCTGATGCTGCTGGTTCCCAGATCTTGCCAACAAACACTCAGCCTTTGCTCTACTTTTTAGAAAGAAATTAACACCACACCTTAAAAGATAATAAAAAAGTAAATGAATAACCAATTAAGTCACTACAAGTTCCCAAGTCTTTGGTTTTATCTCAGAAAAATCTGGCAAGGGTTCTATGCCTACTTCATTTTCCAGAAGGAATTTTGAATTAAAAACTCCCTCAGAACTTGCACAGTCAAAATTTACAGGGAACAAAATTCAGCCTGTTTCTTCACATGCATTATTTGCTATTGGCACAACAGCAGGTCCAAGAGACCATAGACAAACTGAGCCCATAATGCTACTCTGCCCTCAAGCTCTGCCCTGCACTGATGTTATGATGGTCAAGTCTAGCAAATTTACTGAGACCAGTTAGAATTTACAGCATCAGGGTGAAATATCTATCTGGGCAGAGGAGCTCCCAATGATTTGTGAGGGAATTGCGAGAAAGAGGACGGCATAGCTGTGTGATGGCAATGTCTGTCTTTCATTCAATACCTTATATTTTTCAAGACATTTATTAAAACTGTATGCATACCTTTATTCAATACATTATTTAAATTCACTTGATTCTTGGTAAAAATTAATTCCCTTAGGAATTCCTACAGTAAGGTGTGCTGAAACAGATGTGATAAAATTTGTTGTAACTTTGCTCTTTTGTGCCGTTTCCCTTTCTATTCAGTAGATCTCATCACAAAAACTTCATCTTTTTGCCCTTCACCTTCACATTGTATAATTGTATGATACTCAGTGTTTTGTGCTGATCCAAAGTGAAGCACTCTGGTGTCTTTAAGCATACCTACACAAAAATGCCTAGTTTTCAAATTGCTCTGCTGTTGCCTTTACAAAGCTTTAGCATTCTGTATGTGGTATGACACATTTTGTAGGGTGCAGGGTCTCTCATCTCATATCAGCTGCATGTGCTGGCATACATCTGTCTCACAGCTGGGCTCTTCCTGGGTGACCATAGGAGCCCAGCCCTCACATTATTCGAGTGTGGACATCTTGTGCTGAGTCATGCCTAAACAGGACAGAGATATTTCCATAAACCCTTTCCATAAAAGCTGTACAGAATGCCGTTCTGGTTTAGGATTGATATTCCCCAATTTACTGTTCCTGCCAAGCCACTCCAAACCACAGTTCTGCTCACTCACATTACCATCCTCCATTCTATACCATTTACATCTTGCCCAGATCCTACACCTCCCATATATATATATATATATATATATATATATATATATATATATATGTATGTATGTATGTATGCATGTATATGTGCGTGTAAGCACGGGCGTAATTTCCATAGTCAATGCCTGTCCCTCCAAGATGACTGTTGAGTTCATTTAGTCCTAACTGTGGGCACTATCCATCCTAGCTATCTGCCACTGCAGGAGTGCTGGTGTGCTGTCAGGTGGTTGCAAGCCCCATAAGGATTTAATGGATGCTCTATTTGGAGCAATCCATACCTTCCGTCCTTGGTAGGTATGGCATACAGTGGCAGTGTCATTCAGCAACCAGTATTATACAATTCAACATTACAAACTTTTTCTACCCCAAAAATCAAATCCCTTTGAGGTAAACATCATGTTTCTCTGTCCTTCTGCCTCACCCACTAAACGCGCCCAGGTCCCTGAACAAAAACAATCCCACAGATGTGTTTGCCGTTGAGGAAGCCCTAATCCCCTAACACATTCCTCATATGCACTACAGGGACTTCATTCCCTTCTGTGGTATGTAGAGGCTTTCATTAGGCCGGGCCAGTTCAATTGATGGAGACTGTGTGGCCCTCACTAAATGTAGATCCCAGCTGGAAGGCCCTCATTGCTTCCAGTGTCGTTTTTAACAGTCCATTGCACCATTCAATTTTCCCAGGGCTAGTGCATGGTAGGCAATATGACACATCCACTTCTAAACCTGGTCCAGGTCCTCTCTGGTCCAGGTATCCATGAGCCTGTTTTTGCAATGAGTCCTGTTGTCTGACTCAGCTCTTTTGGAAGTGCCATGTTGCCACAGGACTTGCTTTTCAAAGCCCAGGATGGTGTTCCAGGCAGTGGCATGGGGCTTGGGGTGTGTCTCCAGCTATCCAGTGGTTACTTCTGCCATTGTAAACTCCTGGCACTTTCCCTTGACAGAATTGTGGGATTGCGATGTCATCAATCTGCCAAGCCTCACAATATTTGTATTTCAGCTATTTCCCACCATATCACAGAGGCCTTATGCATTCCAAATAAAGTTGTCATGATTTAGGAATGGTATTCCCCAATTTAGTGTTCCCACCAAAACACTCCAAAACCGTGTTCCACTCACTCAATCCTCTGTCTCCCCTCTCCCTCCCCTGGAGTGGGATAGAGAGGAGAATTGGAGGCATCAAAAGTAAAGGTTACTTGAGATGTGAACAATTTACTGGAAGCAACAATGAAAGAAAAAAAAATAAATAGGAGTGACAATAGTGATACCAGAGAGCACAAGAGGTGAATGACTCACACGCGAATGCTCACCACATGTGACCCCCCCCCAAAATGACTGCACAATGCTACCTGGCCTGAAAGGGACTCCTTCCCTCACTCCCCACAGTGACGTGAGATGTTATAGAATAACCTCTTGGTTCTAGTCATGCCATTCCTGGTTTTGGCAAAAAATTTAGCCTGTCGTGGCTAGAACAAGGAGAAATGGTATCAAACTCCCTAAAATGAAAAGTCAAACGCAGCAAAGTTAAGAGCTTTTCATCAAATCAGCCAACATTGGACAGAAATGAAGACTGGGAGCTTTCAACAGGAGAAACTGTCTTAGAAGCCATGAAAGTTACAGCAGGGCTGGAGCTACTTTGTGCCGTAATTTACACCATGTCTTGTTGCTATCAACATTGACTGAGGATTATTTCTTTCAATGAGATTTTATGTAATTTTAAATCATTTATAGTAATTTACCCTATTAGTAGCTCTATCTGTAACCACACAATGTGCATTTATGACCCATCATGATTAAGAATGTATAAAAAACGGACCTTGAACCAACACTTACACACCAGAGGTTGCCAGGATCAGGAGAATGGTTTTAAGGAAACACTTCAAAATTTTCTTCCCTTACCATAAGACAGCCAGCACCAGATGTAGTGGTCAAAAGCTTCTACATTTCTACAGAATCAGTGTTTTAACAGTCCTCAGCTTGTCTACTTAATTGTTCTCCTTCCTTTCCAAAAATTTTAGCGATGCTGCAGATGTGCAAGAAGGCACCAAGTGAATGTGAATCTCTAGAATCACCTTCATGAAAGATTAAGGGCAGGGAACCTCTTACAAGCTATGATTGTCCTGAAGGAAGTCTGCTTCTCTTCACAATATGTTCTATTCTATTCTATTCTATTCTATTCTATTCATCAACAATTACAGCAACAGAAATATTTCTGGAAGAACAAGAATACTAGAAAGAATTTGGAGAACAGTCGCATCTCAAAGACAGTGAATGTATCAGTACAGAAAGCAGGAAGCAACAGCTGATTGAGTCCTGATCTTTAAGCCAAAATATTATTGAAAAGTTTTAAAGTAAGGCCTTAATATCTCTAAAAGTGAAAATGAATCTTAGAAAAGTCAATCGGAAAACAGAGGAGAAAAATGATACATGGGATGACAATACTACCAATGGGGGAAAAGTCTGTTTACTTAAACTGTAGATGGTGAGAAATAATGAGTGAGCAAAGATTGCCAAATAGCAGTAGATTTAGATATGAGCATGAAATAGCACAGAAAAAAAATATTATGGCTGAATCCTAATAGTTCATTCTTCATGCTGCGTACCTGCGTGAAGTTTTAGGAATAAGAGTTGAAATTTGCACACATGATCACTACCTGTGAGTAAAGGAACAGAAAAAAAAGAGATTTGGCATCATCCTCAAGGTAGTAACTGCTAAGAGGGAAAATAAAAATCAAGTGAAAATATTACAGTGAATGAGATGACAAGAAGTGCAGAGAAATGCACTAAAGCTTGCCCAATTAATCCTCATGGAAATCGCAAGATTTGGTTCCCTTTCCTGAATGGATGTTGCTTTTTTCAGGAAAGGGAATGAAATCTTGTATTCAGAGAACAAAGTGAAAGAGATGCTCTGGAAAGGAGAGAGGAGCAAAAAAAGTGCCATGGAAAAATATTAGAAAATTGAGAAATTTCTCATATTTCCCAATTAGCAGCAAATGGCCTGGGATGAAATGAGAGGCAGTGAATAGGACCCAAACTTGGCAAAATTACGCCAATGGAAATCCTGAAATCAGGGAAGAAATGCCTATCAAGAGAGAGGAAAAGAACTGGAGAAAAATGTTTTTTTTTTTTTTTTTTTAAGGAAAAATTCTGAAAGCAAGTGAAAACCGTAAAGTGAACAGGATGACAAGAAGTGCAGGGAAATGCACCGAAGCTTGCCCAATTAATCATCATTGAAATCAAGATTTCGTTCCCTTTCCTGAAAGGAAAATATTTTGTTGTTCCCTCCAACCGACTCCATTCCAGACTCCGGGGAAATTCCGGTCCGGGTTTTTCCTTGAAAAGACTTAATTCCCGACTCTGGGAAAAATGTGGTCCTGGTTTTCCCTTCAACAGACTCCATTCCAGACTCTGGAAAAAATCCGGTCCAGGTTTTTTCCCCAACCGACTCCATTCTGGATAACGGGCGGAATTCTGAAAGTCTTCCTGAAAGCTTGCCCAATTAATCCTCATGGAAATTGCAGGATTTCGTCCCCTTTCCTGAAAAGAAATTCTTCCTTTCAGGAAAGGGGACGAAATCTTGTATTCGGAGAACAAAGTCGGACAAACGCTCTGGACAGTAGTGAGTCATTCAGGAGTGCGGGGTGGAGCTTCCTGAGTTGCTGAGTGACCCATGATAAGAGGTCTCTAGGGAGCACGGCCACCCGGAGCGGGGCAAACAGGGGCGGGCAAACAGGGGCGTGGCAGGTCTCTAGGGCGTGGCCAAGGCGGTTCACGCAGGCAGGGCAAGCAGGCAGGGTAGCTGGTCTCTTGCTGGCAAGGAGTAGTGTGTCTTGTGTTGTTTGAGGTGTTTCTGCTGGCTGCTTGGTCTTGTGGTTTCTGTTAATAATGTTTTCAACGCGGTCAAAAACTGTTGTTGGTATTAGTGTATGTGACCAAGCGGAGCCCTCCAAAAAGGATGTGTCTGTGCAGACCCATTCCTGCCTGGAGTGTTTGAGCTTATCGGTTGTTTCAGGGGATGTTGTGAAGGAGGCGTGCCTGAGGTGTGAACAAGTGAATGATCTCCTTTCACTGCTGGCTGACCTTAGGGAGGAAGTTGAACGATTTAGGGAGTATCAGGGAAAGTGAAAGGGAAATAGACTGGTGGAGTTCAGCCCTTCCATCTTTAAGGGATGCCCATCTGGACTCAGAGGACTTGTGTGACTCCCACTCCCAGGCAATAGAAGAGCACCTGGTAGATGAAGGGGAATGGGAAAGGGTACCTACTCAGGGAGGTAAAAATAAAAACTTCTCCCAACCTCCATCTCCCAGCCAGGTGCCACTTCAGAATAGGTATGAGGCCCCGGTTCTAGAGAACCGGCTGGATGATTTATGTGATTTAGAGGGACATTATCTGCCCAGTGAGCCTCCCTATTTGGATTCATCTGTAAGGTGAATCTCCACCTCTAACACCAAGAAGAAAAGAAGGGTAATTGTAGTAGGTGACTCCCTTCTGAAGAGAACAGAGGGCCCCATATGTTGCCCAGACCCATCATACAGGGAAGTCTGCTGCCTCCCTAGGGCCTGGATAAAGGATATTACCAAGAGACTTCCTGGGCTGATTCAGCCCACTGATTATTACCCACTGCTGATACTCCAGGATGGCAGTGACGAGATCAAAAAGAGGAGTGTCTTTTAGGCAATTAAAAGGGACTTTAGGGCATTGGGTCATGTGGTTGATAAGACAGGGACCCAGGTAATGTTCTGCCAGTCCCTCTGGTGGCAGAGAAAAATGATGGAAGAAATAGGACAACTCACATCATTAACAAGTGGCTTAAAGGTTGGTGTCATCAGCAAAATTTCAGATTCTTTGATCACAGCGCAACTTTCACGGCACCTGCTCTTTTGGAACCAGATGAGATATACCTCTCTGTTAAGGGTAGAAGGTTCTTGGCTCAGGAGCTGGCAGACCTTGTTGAGAGGGCTTTAAACTAGGTTTGAAGGGGGAAGGGGATGCAGCTGGGATGCCTGGAAGCAGGCCCAAGGGTGCTAAGCCTGAGTTAGGGGTGAAATCAGTAGCCCAGCTGAAGTGCACGTACACCAATGAATGCAGCATGGGTAACAAACAGGAAGAGCCGGAGGTCATGGTGCAACAGCATAACTATGATGTGATTGCCATCACAGAAACATGGTGGGATGACTCACATAGCTGGAGCACTGCACTCGATGGCTACAAGCTCTTCAGAAGAGACAGGAAAGGGAGAAGAGGTGGAGGGGTGGCCCTTTATATTAAGAAGACTTTTGACGCCTTAGGTATTGAAACTAATGCAGATGGAGTTGAATGCCTGTGGGTGAGAATTAAGGGGAGAGCCAACAAGGCTGACATCCTACTGGGAGTCTGTTATCATCCACCCAAACAGGAGGAAGAGTTGGACAACTTATTCTATAAACAGTTGGAGAACATTTCAGGATCATCAGCCCTTGTTCTTGTAGGTGACTTCAACCTGCCAGACATCCACTGGGAACTTAATACAGCAGAAAAGAGACAGTCCAGGAAATTTTTAGAGTGCATGGATGGTAACTTTTTGTCACAGCTGGTAGGTGAGCCCACCAGGGGAGAGACTATGTTGGATGTGTTGTTCACAAATAGAGATGGGCTGGTGGGAGACGTGGTGGTTGGAGGATGACTAGGGCAGAGCGATCATGAAATTATAGAGTTCTCGAAAATTGATGAAATCAGGAGGTACATCAATAAGACTTTTACATTGGACTTCCAGAGGGCAGACTTTGGTCTTTTTAGAAGACTTATTCAGAGAGTTCCTTGGGAAGCAGCCCTTAAAAACAAAGGAGTTCAGGAAAGCTGGGTGTTCTTCAAAGCAGAGTTTTTGAGGGCACAGGAACAGACTGTCCCTGTGTGCAGGAAGACCAGTCAATGAGGCAAACGCCCAGCCTGGGTAAACAAGGAGGTTTTGGATGAACTCAGGAACAAAAAGAGGATGTATCATTTTTGGAAGGAGGGCCAAGTCCCTCGGGAAGCATTTAAGGGGGCTGCTAGAGGATGTAGAAAATAAATTAGGGAGGCCAAAGCTCAGTTTGAACTCCAAATGGCGACTTCTGTAAAGGACAATAAAAAATGTTTCTATAAATACATTAATGGTAAAAGGAAAAGTAAGGCTAACATTTGCTCTCTATTGGATAAGGGAGGGAACTTAGTAACTGCTGATGAGGAGAAGGCAGAAGTGCTTAATGCCTTCTTTGCCTCAGTTTTCATTGGGAAGACAACTTGCCTACAGGACAACTGTCCTCCTGGGTTTGTTGATGGTGACAAGAAACAGAATGGTCCCCCCATTATCCAAGAGGAGGCAGTCAGAGAACAGCTGAGATGCTTGGACACTCATAAATCTATGGGCCCAGATGGGATTCATCCCAGGGTGATGAGGGAGCTGGCAGATGAGCTTGCGAAGCCACTCTCCATCATTTACAATCAGTCCTGGATCACTGGTGAGGTTCCGGAAGATTGGAAATTGGCCAATGTGACACCCATTCACAAAAAGGGTGGGAAGGAGGATCCCAGTAATTATAGACGAGTCAGTCTGACCTCAGTACCTGGCAAGATAATGGAACAGTTTATACTGAGTGTCATCATGCAGCACCTACAGGATGGCCAGGGTCTCAGGGCCAGCCAGCACGGGTTCAGGAGAGGTAGGTCATGTTTGACCAACCTGATCTCCTTTTATGACCAGGTGAACTGCCTGGTGGATGCAGGAAGGGCTGTGGATGTTGTCTATTTGGACTTTAGCAAGGCCTTTGACACTGTCTCCCACAGCATACTCCTGGATAAGCTGGCAGCCTGGGGCTTGGACAGGAGCATTCTTTGCTGGGTTAGGAACTGGCTGGATGGCCGGGCCCAGAGAGTGGTGGTGAATGGTGCTGTATCCAGCTGGGGACAGTCACCAGTGGTGTCCCTCAGGGGTCTGTGCTGGGGCCAGCTCTGTTCAATATTTTCATTGATGACATGGATGAGGGTATTGACTCTTTCATTAGTAAATTTGTAGATGACACAAAGCTGGGAGCATGTGTCGACCACTTGGAAGATAGGATGGCTCTGCAGAGAGATCTGGAATGGTTGGGTCGATGGGCAGAGTTCAACAAAATGAAGTTTAATGAGTCCAAGTGTCGAGTCCTGCACTTTGGCCACAATAACGTGCCCATGGAAAAAAACGAGAAAATTTGGAACTGCAGGGCTTAGCAGCAAATGGTCTGAGATGAAATGAGGGGCAGTGAAAAGGACCCCAACTTGGCAAAATTATCCCAATGGAAATCCTGAAATCAGGGAAGAAATGCAAATCAAGAGAGAAGAAGAGAATTGGAAGAAATGAAGTCTTAAAAAAAAAGGGAAAAATTCCAAAAGCAAGTGAAACCATAAAAGTGAATGGGATGACAAGAAGTGCACGGAAATGCACTCTGAAGCTTGCCCAATTAATCCTCATTGAAATTGCAATTGTTGAAAATTATTTGTTTCAGAATATCTCATCGATATTGCTAGTGTACAATAATTCATAACTGAAAGGATACTGAGAATCATCTTTGATGTATGCCTTTGAATTTTCCTTATGTACTTGATAACACAGAGATTAGTCTTCATCATTCATGGAAATAACCATTACATCTTGCCAATAAAATGTCCTCTGAAGAGGTCGGGCATTGCTCTTATATCCTGTAACAGAAAAGCCATAGATAATACTAATATAACATCCTCAAAAAGATGAGCCTGACTGCTTCCTTGTTGTTTTTCTGCATCAGTATATCAGACTTTGGAAAGTGGCCCAGGCATATCAAAACTATCAGAGATTAGCTTTAACTGTGGCAGGAGTTCTTGCCTGTATGTCCAAGAGCTCCCCAAGAACAAGTGACATAGACAGCCAAGCTTAGGGACCAAAAATGAATGAGTGGAGTGACTTAACTACGAAACCATGAAAATTTAGCACACAGGAATCTGAACACAGTGAGATACCTCAAGCTACATATACTCTGGTGGAATGAAAGCACAGTGCAGTGAATGCCTCCTTGCTTGCAGGCCCAGCCTAGCTCTAACTTTGTTTTAACAGGGCAGGGTTAGGAGTCAGAGGGCTAATAATTGCAGCCTTATCTCCACCCTACTGAGATTTGACTCAAAAAACTGTGCCGACACTTCTATCAAGAGGGTGAAAATGGAAAAATATCCCTACCACAGCTTCCTTTTATTTGGCTTATTATTAACTACATGGCCAGGCTATTTGCCACACTGCAAGACTAATATTGTTTTTCTCTTGGTGCTAAGTATGAGGATTGTGGTTTGCACACTACCTTGGATCCTCTGTCCAGTAAAAATTATTCACTAGTAATTCATTAATATTTCTTCAAGACAGCTCAAATTTATTTTTATTTCTCCTTTGAGCTGAGCCATGGTTATCACAACAATGCTAATCTCATCAACAATTCTGTATCTGCACCTGGTCCCAACTTCATCTGGATTTGATAAGTAGGATTCATACTGGAAGAGTGGCAGAGATCTGTCCAGCAGAGACACACGTGGGAGTGAAATAGTGACAATTGTCAACACTTTCTTTTTTCAAAGGGCTGCAGGGCAGTGAATTTTTGTCTGACTTGGAAGGCTGGGTCTTGTCCTCAAGGAATATTTTTTTTCCCCGACATAAACTATCAAAATTGTCATTTAGTCTCTTTAAGGTTTTGCAGCTGAGAAACTGAGAAAAGTTTGGCTTGAAAAGGTCTTGATTCTTCATTCCTCTTGACATTTTGATGCTGGGCTTTGTGGGTTTTTTTGTTTGTTTCTTTCATTTTTTTAAACATTGCAACAATTTAGAAAAGAAAAAAACGACAAGCAACCAGCAGAGAACATCTGCATTCAGCTGTTATTCATCTGTCTTCTGAAAATAGATCTGTATATGAAAATTATATTATATAATATAGTTATATAATATACATAGAAATTATATAATACAATGGAATGTATACTATATAAGATAGCATAAGTCATCTATGTATTATATTTATTATAGTTTTTACTATATGTATTATAGTTAATATGTGTTACAGTATATTTAATATAGGTTATTATATAATAATAGCATTATTATGATTATTTTTATTATTATTATCTCATTATGAAGAGCTAGTGATAGCTAAAATAAAAGCAATAGTATGAATCTCATTTCCAGGTGTGAAGGCACAGTGTGAATAAACACTGTTTTGTAAATGTGAACTTGTATGCTGTGGTGGTTGCACATTTGTCAAATTTTATTTGCCAACTGGGAGATAGGATTTTGGGAGAAAAAGGCAAAACAGGCCCCAACTTAAGATAAACAGTTAGATTTTATTAACACACACTAAGAGAAGCAAAGGAAAATAAAAAAACCCTCCACAAATTAATTTCTAAACCAGCCCTTTCTCCCCCCACAAACTGTTCATTTTCTACAAACAATGTAAAGAGGCAAAACTCAGAACTCTAGGTCAGTACCACTTACAAAATATTCATTCAGTCTTTGAGAGAGAGAAGTCTCTCCTGTACCTCTTGTGGTAACTTTCCACAAGAGAAACAGTCTGCTTGTGGCTCCCAAGTTGCACAAAGCCCCAGGAAACTTCTGCAGTTGTGGAACCTCCCATATCAGGTAGCCTTTCCTGTGACTACATATGGGCTGTAAACTCACATATATATATTGGGATGGTACTTCTAAAGATAAACAACTTCAAAGGCAAAGGATTCTTCAACTCAAGGAACAGAGATGTCTTCTCACTTTTTCATTGGCAGAGGGCTTCTTCTCATCTCTCTCTGTTCCAACCTCTCACAGGACCACCAAATCCCAACTTCTAATTCAATATTCATTCAGTAAATCACTGATACCTTTGCTCAAAGAATCCACAAATCATCTCCCTAATTCATATTGTCCACTACTTAAAGGATTATTCTATCATATTCATATTATAGTCTGTTACCCTAACTCACAGGAGATTTTCAGCCTAGAACCAAGGCAACTTGTCCTCTCTTCCACCTAAAAAGTCACTCTTCCTTTACTGACTTTGAGATCTCCATATCATCCCTTTACATGTCACCAATTTGGCTGCCTCTCTCACTAAGAAAAAGGTTAAGGCTTTGGAAATTTCATCTGTGCCAAGAAAGAGTTAAATTTGCCCAGGTCTTCTTTTCTCCAGGCAGCAGCTGACTTCAAGGCTGCGCTCTGGCTGATGGGGGAAGAATCTCACACGGATCGATTGATTGATCGATCTATTGATCGGAGCAGCTCAAAGATCAGGCAGTTGGGGATCTCAGCTGCAGCCTCCATCCCCACTCCTGGTAGCCGATGGGGGTCCAGAGGCACAGCCAGACCAGGGCCGGCTCCCCTCACAGGAGAGGAGCATTGAGGCCTGGCCAGCCTTGGGCTCTCTTCAGAGCTCTGTTACCTTTTCTGGCTGGAAGTAGGAAAAAAGGGGCCAGGTCACCTGGGATCTCTAATTTAAGCCTGGGTTCTCCAGAGGCGTGGACAACACTCTTATTGGTCACCCAGAGTCCACTCCCAGCCTCCCATCTGTGCTATACGGCCACATATGTGTAAGAAACAAATCATCTCCAGCAACATTTTCAAAAGTGACCACTGGTTTTGCTGCCTCATTTATAAGAAACCTCAAAAATGCTGGATTCTTGACAGTTGTTTTAAGTTCCTCTTGAACTGGCCCTCTCAAAAGACACCCTAAATCTGTAGGCATGTTCTAAACTTCAGGTCAAGATACAGTTTTGATTAGATCTAAGGCTGTCCTTGTGGGACAACCTTCCTGTGTGTCTGTAGCAAAAGGATTGTCACCATGTTAACTATTCTCTCATATCTCATCATGGTGAAGTGCATATGGCACTGATGTGTGGTAATTCATGTCCCTGAGAGGCAGGGTAGCATTGCAGAGAGATTTCCTTGGAAGTCCTGGCATAGGGGAATTGCTGCTTCCATACAAAAAAATACGTTGGGAATGGCTTAATACTTGACAGATAAGTCTGAGATATAGTAAGTCACACCTGTGCTAGCAATGTGGAGAAGGAGAGTAGGCAAAACATGCCAGAATGGGAGATGGTTTGGTAGCTGTACCTGACAGAGAGAGCTTTGCATGGGATCACAAGTGTTTGTGCTGCTCCTGGAAGGACTACACAGCTGGACTACATGAAGAGCCCAAGAGCTAAAAACTTGCCATTAGACCCAAGTGAAAATAAATGGCCAGTCTATCTGCTAGAGGAGTATGTTGCCACGGTCAGGGGAGCACAGGGCTCTTGTACTAGAAGCAAGCTATCTCTGTGTGCTGGGACTGGGAGATGCACCTTCATGGCCCCCACTCTATTTTAATGATGCACTTTTTCTCCTGGTGACAGTTTCTGGGATGTTTAACTCCTGTGCACAAGATTAATGTTTTAAGGCAGTGGCAAACCACTTGAGTAAGAAAAGGAAGCAGAATAGTCCATGAGAATCTGTTTCTCTTCCACAATGTGGCACTATATGTAGCACCATTCATGTTTGAGATTCTTTGCTTGCATTTTGCCTCCACTGAGCAGCTGCTTATTTTTTTCTTTCACGCTGTCACAACCAACTTGGTAGGGAGAAAAATGTTTGCTATAAATTCCCATTTGGCTGAACAAAGACACCAGTCCATTTGTCAGAGAACCTCTTCAGCTTTATTGTGTAATTGTCTTAGCTCTGGCAACTAGTCCATGTTTAGTATCAAAAGTGTTTTTTATCAAGCCCTTAACTTTTACAACTTTTACAGCTTCAACAAGATCCCAACTTCTGCAACGAACTTGAGTGCAAAGTACAGGGTAGAATATGATAGCTGCACTTTGACAAGACAAAACAAGAGAGGAGAAAACTAAAGGTGTAGAAGAAAAGGAGAAGTGAGAAGATCATTTGTCTTTAGATCCTGAGATGGTCCTGCTATGTGGATAGTCTGGATCTGGAGTAGCGAGGCTAAGAAAAAAAGAGGAAAAAGAGAAAGGGTGAGTGGGACCGATGCACTTCCTTTTATAGTTTTTCTGGTGCAAGCCTCTTATGTAAAACTGATTTTTCATCCCATTTCAGCGCACAGACTCAGCCTAATTGTTTGCATTTGTGCAGTCAGCCCTTCTGAGCCCTCCAGGAAGGGAGTCAGGGGAGGGTAGGAGTGAGTCTCAAGATGGAAAAAGAAGCTGGCTTAGCAAAGTGCTGCCCCACCTCTGTGGAACTCTCTTTTCTGATCGCAACCTTCCTGTCTTAAGAGTCAGAATATTTGAGACAAGTACACCTACATGCTTATGCCTGGTCCTCCATGCCCATGCACACAGTGTTGTGTTTGTCCAAACTTCAGGCTTCACATGGATACCATAAGTTAATTTGCACAATGAAACCTTCCCCAAAATGGGCCTGTGGATCATCAACAAAATGTTGTAATCAGGGAGTTTCTTCTTCCTCAGAAGTGATCACAGTAGATTTTGGTTTGGAAATGATGACGTATTTTCAAGTTGTGACATTTCCCCGTCTACTCAGTACAGATTCAAGTAACAAGGTCCAGATCTCACATTAGGCTCCAGAGAACTGCCTTAGATATTATCCTCAAGAGATGAGCGTGACATTTAAGAATGTCATCATACCATGGGATTATTTTGTCATATTGTCTGCCCCCTCTTACTTTTTCTTTCAAACAGTCACAGAGATGTTTCAGGAACCAATTTATAAACTCAGTCATAGTTCTTATTACAAAAAGTTATGTTGGGAACACTTTATTAAAGGTTCTGCCGTACTCCATGGTCACAGTAGATAAATGTTATGTTTGTATCTGCTCATTGTTGCCAATGGTCCATGATATTTGATAATAGGGTGTTTAATAACCTGTAACTTATCTTTAACTGATCCAGACGAATATATAGCACACCTTATTCTTCTTTTGGATCTCCCATTTAAATAGTGTAGAAAAAAGAAGTTTGACTAGAATTAAAATTTTATTACATATATAAATGGGATGTATATGTAAATGGAACATTGCATGTTGCAAGAATTACATATTATTTTGAGTAAGAAAAAAGAAACCAAATGATCATGTGGAAGGAGAAGATGTGAGTTAACCTAGCTAGCCACTGGATGGCACAATTGCTTTATTTAACTGTTGCAAAACTGAGTCATTTTTCCTTCAGATTTAATTGAATAAACAAATCAACCCTGATGTAAGGGAGTTACTTACAGTGTCATAAACCAAACCGGAAAACCATCATACTCCAGCTAGGAAGTACAGATTATTACTGTGCAATTTAAGACGTTCTGTTAACACCACTACTTTAATAGATCAATCAACCAAAACAACTATATGAGCAATTTTCCCAATACTCAGCTTTGCTTTGTGTACTGTTTGTGAAGCTCCAGTGACATCAAATTTGTGAATAAAAGAAAAAAAAAGTAAAATGACTGAAAATGTAAAGTATAAAGGTCTATCAAATGAAATTATGCTTTCTGATCAAAAATTTACTGTTTTTAAAATAAGCTATAATTCTTAAGCCAAAACACTGAAATTTTCGAAGTGACCCTAATTTCCCCATTGATCTTTTTGGAACCTCAAAAAGAGTTTATTCTATTTCAAGGTGTGTGTCATGGTGTCAAGTGTAGTGAAATTGCTTGATGCTTTTTCTTGCTGACATTCTTTGGATCCACAGCTTTTTTCCTCCCTGGTGGAAAAGTGTGAAGGTGACAATAATTCATAACATGGAAGGCTATGACATACGAATTTTGCCTCCTGTGGGATATGTTCCTATTTACTCAAGTAGTATTTCAAGAAAAAAACAATCATGCAAGACTGATATTCAACCTTAGAAGTACAATGACGATATACAGCAACAGCAGCAGCATCTTTTTGATAGACTACTGGCAGCCTATTGCTCTTATGAGACTTTTTCTTCCCAACTGCATCTTCAGCAGTGATTTTGGTTGGTTTCTCATGAGGAAATACAAACACAGTGAGAACTGCAAAGTGGGTGGGCACCATTGTTTGCCCAAATCAACCACAGGAAGAAAGCTTAAGAATTGCTGATTTAACTCTTGTGGTTTCCTAAAAAACAACAATAAAAAATAAAAGCAGGAGAACGAGAGGTTTGCATGATCACTTAATTTTCAATTGGCCACTTGCCATTCATAACTTCAGAAAGATGAAAACAGCCTACAGTTCTTAAATGTAGAAATTTCTCCCAGTTTGGTGTTTGGATAAAATGGTATCTGAGGACACAAGATATGGGAACAATTGTGTTCCTCTACCCTTTCCAAAGGTTGGCTGTTGCTGGCCTGTTGGCACACCAACCTGCCAATGGGCATATGCACTATTTCCACCCTTTGTCTGCCAACCAAATAAACAGGGACATGAAGGAGTGTGCTGGGGTTGTCAGGGAAAGATGCAGAGATTTTTGGTAGATGGAGAACAACCAGACTTCATCATATCCACGACTCATTCTTTTCAAACTTGTTTTGAAGTCTAAAAGGCACAATCGGATACCTAGTTTCAGACACACCAAGAAAAGAAAGAATAAATAAGTAATGTTACCCTTGAAGGCTGTCAAAGCACAAAGCCACAATGGAAAGGCTGAGGGTAGCTCCAAGGGTTTGCATGTGGAAACCATGGCATGTGGCCAGTCCCAAATCCCAGGGACGCCTCTCTCACAGCAAAGCAAATTCTTTAATAGGCATTATTCAAAACCAGAAGAATAAACAGTATTTGTATGAATAGCTGACCAGTTCATCTGTGGAGGAGGGATCCCCTCGATGGGGAAAGGAGTAGTACTCCTGAGACCTAAAACCACTGGATGGAACTGAAAAAATCATGTACTTAATATTACTAAACACTCCTACGCAAACCCAAAGCATGATCATCGAGGAAGAACTCATTTTTCTGTAAGGAGAAGTCCTGGCACACCACCAGTCTGTAGCACACAAGTCAGCTCTCCTACAGAAGGCAAATGAGTTAGGGATCCTATTTTTTTTTCCTCAGACTGTTTAAAATAAGGAAAAGAAGAGGCAAAAAGGAGTGTGTTACATGCATTAACAGAGACTGCAGCTGCTGACTTGTGTGGGCACTGCTACACTGGGCAGAGGGCTTGTGAGAATAAGGCCCTGTTTGCAGGGTCCAAATAATGAACCGGGGTGGGATTTCCCCCTGGGGCTCCTCCTGAGCTGGCCCCTGCTGACTCCAAGCCCCACAGCTCTGTCCTACTGCTGTCATCCTTCTCCTGGTTTATAAATAAGCTGCTAGAAAAAGTGTGGAGGAAAGTATGACAGGTCAGTGATATCCAGTTGTGGGGCTTTGGGCTGGGTGGGCCTGAGTGGCTTCTTTCAGGTGGTCATGTCTCCATTTGGAGAACATGTCTTCAGAGCAAAATATGACATTTAGAAACACAAACATGCCGGTACTCATGAATCTTCTGTGGATGCCATATTTACATCCCACAAAGCTCTCATGTGTTCAAGCCTTCACATGACAGATTTACACAACATGAAAAATATTAACTATCCCAAATATATTGCCCAAAACTTCTGGTTTATAACATATTCAATTCTCAGTCCATAGTCATACTCCTTTCCTTAGGTTGCAGTAGGAGACTTGTGGGCACTTCTTTTAGAGGACTCATGGCTGCGAAAATTACCTTCAACTGTTACTTTTTCAACACATAAATTATTTTTTCAACACATAACTCTAACAGTTAAAGAAAAACAAACTATTAAAATATTAACAAGACAGAGTCATCTCAGCCTAAAGTTACTCCAAATGCCATTTATAAAACTGGAGTTCTGCCATAATGAATCAGATCTCAAAGCTATGTGCTATAAAATTATGGTTGTAACCAATAAAAATTTTATTTCACACTAAGGGATCTCTTGCTGTTTGTGGATTGCAACATCAGTAAAGTTCTATGTGCTCTGTTCTCTTGATTTTTAAGAAATAAGAAATGAATGTACAGAATGGAAGATTTTTATCCACAAAATTTTTATTTCAGTGACACCAAAAAAATGCTGATTTTGCCTAAGGGTTCATTAGGTCCAAATAATTCCATGTATTGAGTCTGTTTAAAGTGGAGTTAAGGCAATAGCATCCCACCTCCATGTGGGATCTTATCTTCTTGGATCTTAAATTTCCCCATATTCATTAAATGAAGGAAGCATCATGGACTGCAACCATGTGGTTTGTCATCACCATGACCTGCTGAAAAAGACATGTGCCACTGGTCACCTCTTAGTCTTGACCTTGCAAACTTTGCCCAAGGAATCATATATTGACCCATTACCAGGAGTACTCGTAAAGAGGCCAAATGAACACAAGTTTTAGGTTGAGCTTGGTGACTGTATTGTGTCAGGTCAGCCCTGGAGACTGTCACATCTGGACAAGTTGACACCAGCTTTGCTGTCACTGTTCCATGGGAGACAGAAATGGTTGGACAGTAAGTTACTAAGAGTAAATTTTAACTTAGAGTTTGTAAATGCACTTCAGGATCTTCTGCGCTGAAAATGTTGTAGTTGTGAACAAGATGCTATTCTACTGTAGCCCAACTTCTGTGCTGCCAAGCTGATGCACTTGCCTGTTGGGCATGAGGGAGGTGCTGAGATGCCAGACAGTGGGATACAGCATCTCTCCCCACACCCTGTACTTGCTAGTGTGCCTTGTGAGGGACCACCTGAGTAAAGCACAGAGCGTGTGTGTGTGTAATCTCATGCCCTCCTCTCCTGAGTCACTGCCCCTGCCCCCAAAAGCAAATCAGAGCTGATTTCACACCCACTGCAAACACTGTAGCAGGCAGATAGGGCCAGGACTAGTTCAGAGCAGCCATAAAGTTCAATTTTCAAGTTTTTATAGTCATATGTGGATAATTCTGCATGATCACTTATGGTCTTCTAGAAAAAGGGCATAGATGGCAGCTATGTCTATTATATAATGTTTTGTCTTGCTAGCTCTGTGGATGCCGTCTGTACCCAACCTTGGATGCTGCCGTCGGAACAGATGTTGTGGACATGTGAGACTTTCCTTGAAATTTTGTGGATATGGATGATATTATCCTGGTGTAATGGACAAACTTCAGCTTAATGTGGGAAAGGGGAGATTGTAAGAAGGAACATTTTCCATAGGAAATATGAGAATGGACTATATAAGGAACATTTGGCACTTCTCTGATATGTCATATATATTCCACAAGCTTTTCAAACCCAACTCATAAGTAGGAAGAGAGCATAAATTACAGAACAATTGCATAATATTTGGTCTAATGTGGTTGCATGACACTTTTGGCCTGAAGCAATCTTGTGAATTTGTATTTCAGATTACCCATGGTCTTTCTCAAGAAATCTAATTAAACTTCAAAGATGTTCCCACTAAATTGAGTTCCCGCTAAGTTCCCAATAACTTCAGCAGCAGGAATGAGATCGGAACTTTGGAAAGGAAAATGATGAATATTGCGAGAAAAAAAATGTAGGAAGAAATGCTTTTAGAAGGCTTTTGACCATGGGCCAAGCTATGCCCTCAACTATGTGGATGTTATTCCCACTGAAGCTAAAGGGATTTGTATATGCCTTGGAGCAGAGTATGGTTCGCTGCTTCAGATGGCAAAATCTTCCATGTACGGATAAGGAGTACACATTCAAAGTCAACGTATGCTATAAATGTCACGGAAATGAGTTTCTTTATATAGCTATTTCTTCAATGAAGAGTATCTATCTGCCTTGTAAAGGAGTGTGGTGATTGCAGCTTTTCCTTTTGAACAGATCCTTAGCAAACTGTGAGCTGTACCACTGACTACCTGCATACAGCAAGCCTCTTGAAGCAAATGTACGTAACACAGAGGGGAGCAATGATGTGTGCTTAGGAGTTAACCAGGCTCCACATATCTCAAAGATCTGTTCAGATTGTAATGGACCTTGAGTGATCTCTAATCCAACCTCCTGTTCAAAGGAGAGCAATGCTGAATTGGAAAAATTTGCTCAAGACATTGTCCAGCTGGATTTAAGAGAGACAGAAGAACAGAGACCCCACAGCTTCTCCAAGCAATCTCTTAGAATGCTTACCTCAGAATGAACATTTTTCTGAAAATCCAGTCTCAAACTCCTGTTTCAGCCTATGTCCATTATCTTACCATGAACCTTGATGGAGAGGCTGACTCCGTTGTCTTGATCACCTACCAGTTGCCCATAGGCACTGGCAGGCTGCTCTTTGGTGTCCTGGAGACATCTCTTATAGAGGCTGAACAAGCCCATATCTCTTGGCTTCTTCTCACTGGGCAAGTGCTGCAGCCCTGACCATCTCAGTATCCCTTTGCTGAACTTGCTAAAGGTCCTCAAGGCCCATCTTGTATTGAGACCCAAAGTGGATGCAGTGTCTAGTGCTAGTGCTACTAAGATGGGGTACTAAGTAAGATGGGGACAATTTGTTCCATGATTTCACTTGCTATGCTTTCATAAATACAACCCAAGATGGTGCTGTTGGTGTGCTTTGGTACCAGGACTCTCTGCTATCACACTCTCAGCTTGCAACCACGATGCTTCACAGATCCTTCCCAGCAGAGTTGCGCCCCCAACAGGCAAACCCTGGTCTAGACTGGTGTAATGGGTGAGTCTGTCCCAAGTGCAGGACTTGGCATTTGCTCCTGCTGAGTGTCACAAGGCTCCTGTCAGTCCCTTCTTTCAGCCTGTCAAGGCAGATACCTTTATCTAAGTGCATAACCCATGTGGAAAAGCAGTAGCGATTCATACTGTGGAAAATACCTTAACAGATTTCACTCATGATGACTCTTACTTTCAGATTGATTCCAGTAGTCTTTTCTTGTTTTTAATTTTCCACTTCTTGTGATTCAATAAATGTACGAGTACATTTGGGACTGTGCTGTGCCAAAAATTGGAGGAATCTCTGCCAAATTTTGAAGTTCAAAACTTTAGTCTTTGAACAAAACCTAGAAGTGAAATAGTGATTTACCACCCCCCCAAGAGACTATTTTTGTGATGATAGTCACCATAGTAGAGGACATGATAATCCTTGTTTTAACTTTTTTCACATGCACTCTTGTCTCATTTTAACTGTTGTCTAAGAAACAATCCTTTCCATTACCATAGTTGTATCTAATGAAAAATTCAGCTTATATTTCAAAGTTTTATCGAATTAAAAATTCAGCTTATTCAGGGAGACTTGCTTACCAAATAGTCTAGTTATCAGATCATTAGTTATATATGGGCCCTGTTTAGAGCCCATATATAATATTTTCATCTTCTGTGTGTGGCACCAAGGATCACACCATGTGCCTGAGAGCATTTTCCAAATTCTTCTTGAACTCAGACAGGCTTGGTGTTGTGACCACTTCCCTGGGGAGCCTGTTCCAGTGCCCAACCATCCTCTAAGGTGAAGAACCTTTTCCTGATATCCAACCTAAACCTCCCTGACACAACTTCAGGCCTTTCTTCAAGTCCTGTCACTGGTCACCACAGAGCAGAGATCAGTGCCTGCCCCTTGTTTTCCCCTCAGGAAGTTTAAACTGCAAGGTGGTTTCCCCTCAGTCTCCTCCAGGCTGAAAAGACCAAATGATCTCAACTGTTCCTCATATGGCTTCTCCTCCAGGACCTTCATCATCCTTGTGGCCTTGCTTTGGGCACTCTAACAGTTTCATGCCCTTATTATATTGTGGTACCCCAAACTGCACACAGGACTCAAGGTAAGGCCTCCCCAGTGCAGAGCAGAGTGGGACAATCCCCTCCCTTGTCAATCTGTGATGCTGTGCCTGGTGCCCCCAGGACATGTGTGGCCCTCCTGGCTGCCAGGGCACTATGGGAGGTTAATGGAAAAGGAGCAGCTGGCAACAGAGACTTATTTGGGAACTGATGTTGTAGCTGTCCAAAAAGAAGAAAGAACATTAGAAGCATCTTTCCTGCAGGAAAGATGTAAGTATTGCCTCTCTGGGAAAGCCAGCATATGTGTGTATGGATATCAGAGTCAGATAGCTGGCCCAGAGGGAAGTGGGCTAATGGAGACTATCATTGAGGACACACTGCAGTTGTTGAATATTTTGTCTTAAAAAAACCTGTTTACTTCTATTGACACCTAGGCTGGCAGATGAGATAACCAGGAATGTCATATTGGCAGGTGAAAGGAAACAACTCCAGTAATAGGTTTGTATGTGCCCTCTCTTATTGCAAATGCCCTTCTGGAATTAGGATGTTCAGCAGGAAGAGAGGAGTAAAATGTCCTTATATAGCACAAGGTTCAGACATATAGGCAAACATATAATTTGCCTATTAAGTGCAAAGCTGGTTAATCTCAGAGGCAGTGGGTTGCAGTGGGTAGTATTTAGGTAACCATCAATCACATACAGAAGGGAGAAGGTAGGGAATTCTAGAGGAAAATTTTCATGCTGGAAAAAAAGCTGGAGACCTGGACTTTGATGGGAACTCACTGTGAAGCCTTTACTATAGCCTGTGCAGAACTGAAGACAGAAGTAGAAAGGCAGAGCTGTAATACCTTGTGTGGGGGTATCTGGCAGAGATTTCTGCTTCACCAGAAATGATGACATGCACAGAAAAAAAAAGAAGCTATGAAGGAGAGAGAAAAAGAGAGAGAGGGAGAAAAAGACTGAGACAGAGATTCTTCTTGAGTCAAAAGGGAACTGAACTAGCACTTTTATGCAAGAAAGCTGTGAGGAATCATCTTTCCTTCACTCAATAGTTTCATAGCTAAACAGGAAAGTATGCTATAATTCAGTATAAGACCTCTGTTAAGGAGAAAGACATGAAAATTCTGTGTCAAATGAAGTAATAAAAAAGTTTAAAAGCACTATATAATAAAAAGGAAGAAGAAACATCAGTATGTCCCTAGTAAAACATGTGTGTTGTGTACATTCTGAATTCTGAAAACAGCTCTACTCCTTCATCCTTAATGAAGGAAAGGAGAATGTCAGTGATAGGAGAGGATCTGAAAAGTGCTGCAAAGATGATGAAGGATAAGGACAGGCATTGGTATAAATGACTCTGTATGCTTGGACTTCAGAGTCTGAGAAAGGTGACCTGGGGACACACAACAAGTTTTCAAGAAAAGAGTGGCTGGGGTTTAATGTCCATTCTGTTTGCTTGGTTGCCCATAGCTCCTGCATTCCAAGTGCTCTATTCTAAACCAGGGAAGCTATTCTTCATGCAGCAGTTCCAGACTTGGTGGCTGACCTTTTTCCTTTTCAATTTTTTTTTAAAGTAAACTAAATGGCACATACCTTTGAAAATCAAGGTTACTGATTTACCAAAGTAATTAGATGTAGGAAATTCCCCATGCTGAAAAATGACTTGAGGCTAGAGGACCTCATGGAAGTAATATACAGTTGGAATGTTCTTATACTTCCCATGGCAGCTTGTCTCCACTGCTGGAGACAGATGCACCATGCTAGATGCACTCCAAGTTTGAAATAAAACTGTCTCTTCTCATGGGGTACTGATACAAAAAGTAAGGACTCTTGTTGGAACATGGTTCTGGTGCTGTGAGAGCACTTGCTGCTTCCATATTGCTAAGGTAAGGAGGGCATAGCATCCATTCTTGTACCATATTCCTTGTGAATATGGTAAATTAAATCCTATTTTAATGATCTCTAGGGAGGCATCAGGAGGAAATAAAGTATCTAAAAATATCATTCCAAGGGGGATCTCAAAAATACTTGAAAAAATGAAGTTCTTCAAGAAAGTCTCTCACGTCATAACCCTTAGGATTAGCAAAATTTCGAGTATGTTATACTGCTGACTTCAGGGCAGATTTGTATAAATTGACTATACATTTTATATCCAATAAAACTTCAATGAGCCCAGGTGTTGTAATCACATAAAAATCACAATACTGTCCTCTTTGCCAAAGCTTGCTGAAGAATAGCAATTCCCTTATTTCACTAGTTCAAAGGACAATTGCAGACATTGCTGGCAAGCACTTGCATTGACCTAAGGAAGAAGCAGGAACCAAGCACTGACCAAGTTAGGCAATAAAATTTGGCAAGGTAAAATCCCTTGAATTCCATAGGAATTAGGGCACCAAATATATCAAATCACTTAAATAATAGCAATTAGACTTGGTAATACACTTTCCTTTGTGACATTTCGAGTGATGCTGACAGACATTTGTTAAATTTTCCTTCTTGACATAAAAAAAAAAGGAAAAGAAGGGAGAAAATGTAATTGAGTACAATAACACACTTGACAAAAAGCCAGGAGACAAGCAAAATTCTTGGTTAGTACAGGACATTACAGGAAATTTTGCATTGCATTATTTTCAGATAGTTTAAATCCAAAGTACTTTTTTTTTTTTTTTTTTTTTTTTTTTTTTTTTTTTTTTTTTGTGGATAAAAAGGAGAAAAATAGAAAATGTAGGAATACTCCTACACATATTTGCTAACAGAAATTCTTTGTGATGCTCTCTCTCTCAGGAGAGAACATCAGCTAAGACAATAAATAAAGCTTCTTATGTTTTGGATTACCAAACAAGTTCTCTAAAAGGTTGTGTTTTTTAAAAAAGAAGGAATATTACATATTACATTAACATTCCTAAATTGATATATATCTGATATCAAAGAAGATCTTACGGATTTGATATTTAAAGATGCTCAGCATGTTCACTTCTAACAGTCTTCAGCTGAACCACAAGGGCTCAGCAATTTCACAGAAGTGAACCTTGGACAAAATTGTTGAAACCAGAGTTTGTTTAGTTTTAGGTCTGGAAATTAATCTACTTGGTTTTCATTTTAGACAGCATGAAACACTTTCAGTCTGTCACACAATAATAAATCTTCCTTCCAGGAATGACATTTTTTGGATTTGCAAAATGATCTGACACATTATCTTTTCTTTCTTTGGGCCAAATGATTCTTTCTTTTTAAAAAAATCAAAGGCATGAAGAAAAAACTTCTGCTTTCAAAGGCATGAGATAAAAACTGGCTAAGGAAACATTCATTTATTATTTTTGACATTGTGATTGGGACCTATTTGTGGATCAAAATCCCTGAGTAAGGTGCTGTGTCTGTCTTATATGTTTTAGGTTTAGTATGCTGGGCAGTAGCCAAAAAGGATAAAAGCACAAAGAATAAATAAGGACACCAGGGAACACTTCAAGTCACAGTTTCAATGTGATAGCAGCCTAACCATTAACAGAAACAGGAATTTTAAAAGGAAGATCCTGCTATGCATAAGAAATTAGGGGAGGAATCCCATTTGAAGCATATAGACTGACAGGCTACTTAGCAATCAGAGATGGACTTCTTGATGCTGAGGAAAAGTTAATTAAGATGGAATATGCAGACAGACAGACACACACATAAACACACATACAAAGTTATACAGAAAGAAATATTTATAAATGAAAAAGATCGTCATCAGAATGGGGACATTAGAGGAGAAATGTGTCTCTGGGGTAAAAGCTTTCCTTATCAGCTGTTTCCTGATGAAGCCCTCTGATCCTGTGCCTGCAATTTTCAAAGACACAGGTAGAGGTCAATTTAGATATAGAGAGATGCACAAGAAGAAGAGAAAAGAAGCTGAGAAGGGCAGGAAGTGGTGTTTGTTTTTTTTTTTTTTTGTAGTTTTTTTGTTTTGTTTGTTTGTTTGTTTGTTTGTTTGTTTTTGGGTTTTTTTGGTTTTTTTTTTGTTTTTTCCCCTCCCCACAGGAGTCTAGGTGCAGCTGTAAAATGATTCAAGGAAAGAAGCCAACCATAAACATCCCTGAAGACAAGGACAATCTAGAGAACACCATGATTCAGTTGTATAAGTCTTTGAAATTCCTGCTTTGTCTAGAGCAGAGTAAAGCAAATTGTGTCTAAAAAAACCTGTGAAAAAACCCCTCCACTGCCATGTCTCCAGTCTCTTCAGCAGGCCACACATCCTACAGCCTCAGTGATGCTTTCAGAATGCCTGTGGTAAGGTTATGGTCAAAGCCCAAAAAGTCAGAAGGGAGTTTGTGAGAGAGGCTTCTCCTGTAACCAGTTCTGAGAGCAGAGGAACACCACTCAGAGACAGGTCCTGGGCTCTCCAGATTGCTCAGGCAAACAAGAGGCTTAGGATGAGGCTTAGAGCCCCAAAAAGGGGGACTTGGCAAGCTGCAGAGCTGAAAGAAACACAGCACATGTACTGATTTCAATAAGCATATGCAACATAACTTGGCATTATTATGCTTCTCTGGTTAATAATTTAGTTTTATCTGCTTGCATACACATAATCTTTATTAAACAGTAACTGTCCTTCATGAATCGTGCAGTTCAAGGCCAAGAAAATAATCAGAGACCATGCTATGTATGCTCTGTGCTGAGGAGATAGAATGGTTTGCAAAACGTAAGGAAAACACTGCTTTCTGCCACCCACCACAGTTTCCCTGGAATGAGGAACCAGATGATAATTTTGGGGCCGCTTGAGTACTAATAAATCAGACTGGCAACCTATGTCTTCTTTATATGAAACCCAACACAACTTGGACATCTCAAAGACTCCCAAGCAGAAGATGAGAAGCCAGAAGAACTGACAGCACCTGTGTTCAAATCACAGCTTCAGATCACTTGAGTTGCTGTAAAACTAGATTTTTATTTACTTTATATAAAAAGTAATAAAAGTATACATTAAAGTGCTTGGTTTTAAACCCAGGGTAGCAGGAATGCATTTCCAAGGTTCTTGTCTTTGTTGCAGACCTGAAAGCAAAAGAAAACTACTTGTCAGATTAACTCCTTACTAGTCAAAATTGTTAACTAGTCTGTTAACAAAGCTTTTATTCTTAATTCTAATCATCATCTTCTGGTTGTAATTAGACATATTCAGATACTCACTCAAACCAACTCTCCCTAATGCCATTCTCTCTGAATATTGGATCAAATTCTGCAGTTATCACAAAAGGAATCATGCAGGAAGAGAAATTCTGTAATTGCATACACCTACATGATTGGTGTCAAAAAAGTGGCTGAAATCAGGATGTCTTTCCTGCTCTGGCTTTAGAGGCTGTAATTTAGGTTTTTTTTCTCTTTGGAGAGTCTGGGCAGCAAGCCTTTTCCTTGGCAATGGCATCTGCAACAAAACAGCAGTTGTGTTACATTAGAGACACATTTTGGTCCTGTTCTATCCTGGCTGACAACTGTGTATATATGGGTAAAAATTGGCTAAATACAATGCCAGTATCAAAACCCATGTCATTACCTGGATATTTAAAGGTAAACAGGCATGAATTAGTTACTGAATTACAGAACATAGGAAAGAAGAGAGAAAGATTTTATACAGAGCACTTACCATAATTTCACAACATACAGGATATGCAACACCGTGTGGTGCCAGGATCACTGGCTATGGGAGACTTAAGTGTAAACAAAACCTCAGCTGCACAAGTACTGCCAAATGGCAAAATGGAGGCCTGTAGCTCTGGCTCAAGTTATACACTTGAATTCTACCTCTGAAATTCAGGTCTAGGTTTATGTTTACTGTGAGTAATGATAACATTAATTTTTTCTCAATAAAGAGCTTTGGAGGAACATGTGTATTTCTGTTCATAGGACTAGTTGCTTCTGCTTGCTCTGGGTGTCAGTGAAGGTTGATTATGGCACTTGTGGAAGGAAAATTCTCAGACATAGTCTCACGGTGCATATATTAAGATTATGTTCCTTGCTTTGATAAAAGAAGCAAAAAAGATTTACAGATTTTCCCTGTGATATTTACTTTTTTTTCCTTCCAGTTTTGACTTTTTCTTAGTGTTTCTTCTTTTATCATTAAGTCCTGTACACTAAGTTACATGATGATTGAGAACATATTGGTTGTCATTTGATTCTAGCCCTCTCACTCCTAAAGCAAAAGCAAAAACTGGATCATGTTAGCAGCATGGATGGGTAGTTTTACCAGGGATGTCTGGCAGGTGCTTTAGTGCCACAGATGTCTCTTACTGAAGCATCAAGGCAAATTTTAAATGTCCTTATATAGGGCATATCTGAAGTCCTTTTCAAGAGCAATTTTGTGCCACTGTGCAAAACCAGTGCTGTGACTGATTCTGCACAAGGACAGAATGTGTTACCTCCCTCACCAGTGACATGTTTTCACCAGTACTCGTGAAGTGACCCAAGTGTGCAGTGAGTGGCATTGATGAGGCATCTGCAGAGATTTACCCATTCCCAGAAATCCAGCTCCTCTGCCACCTGACAGAGGAAGGGAGAAGGGAGGCTATCACAACCACTTATCAATCTAGAGACTGTATTTACACAGGAGGTATCTTCTTATCTTCTACAAAGTACTAGCACCTCCTGGTGCATTCAGGTTTCAGATGGCTTGGGCAAGGTAAACCAGCTGCACCTCCAAACTGATAAATAGTGTTTTGTTTGTTCCTGTCCTCTCAAAGTCCATCCCGAATGTGCATCTACCCATCTGGCTACATCCCATAAACAAGATATTCTTTGTATTTTATCTCTCTGGACACAGTATTGTTCAATCTTAAAACAACCACAATAATATTCTTCCCTTTGCTGCTATTAGTGCACATCAGTAAATGTGCTTTATACTCTTAAAAGGAGGTGAATATCTTTTCCTAGTCACAGATATATATATATAATATTAAAAATATGAAAAATTCCATATGGATTAAATATTGATTTTATTTTTTAGAGAGCAAGTACAATGATGTTGCATTAAAATAATGCTATGTCATAGTTGTTACAGCTCTGATAAAAAAATAAACATCTCAATATGCTACAGTGTAACTCATTAATAAATATTACAATAGAAGTTAGTAGTCAACTGAAATTAATAAAACAGCTATAAAAGTATACTATTTTAAATAATAAAACATTCATTATATTTCCAGATGAACAAAAGTAGTGAAGTAGTGATTTAAAAGTATCTTTTAAAATGAGCAGTAAGAAGTTATCAAATTTAAAACCTCTTCCCTAACTAAATTCTCTATTCATAAAATCTAGAGACACATTATTTATCTCTCTATGTTTCTTTTTTACAAAAGGTAGTATATGTTAAATAGAAAGTTTAAAACTGTAGTATTATTAATAGCTGTCACACAATCCCTAAGTAAGACATTTTAAGCATTATTTTGAAGAAGTAGTAGGTAAGAGTGAAGATGTCGGCACAGTGAATTCATCCAACACTAATGCCTCTGCAAAAGACTTTCATTTTTCAACATCTCCCTTCAAAATATAACTGAAATAGCCCAAATACAACATAGGCATCAGGATGAAATGATAGAATTTGGACAGAAGTCATTATTTTAACAAATAACAGATATTTTCTTTTTTTTAATAGGTACCCTTTTTTTAAAGCAGGTTCAGAAAAGGAAATTCAGAACGGCATTTCTAAAGCTTAAGAATCTAGAAATTTTAGGTTTTTTCTTTCCCCCCTTGCCCCTTCTCCAGACGGGCCAACCATTCTGAGCTGGCTTGCTCTCAGTGAAACCTCACTGATGCGCCTTGCTATAAAGATGCATCCCCACTGATTAACTTTAACCTTTCCCCCCCACCCCCTCCATGAATTTCAATTCTCTGTAAGAGCCAACAGATACCTGTGTATCAGAGCAGTCTCAAGATCAGAATTAAAAATTAGTGTTTTTGTTAAGTATTGCTTCATTTCTGCTTTCCCCTCTGATGCAAAATGGTAGCCAGGACATTGTCACCATGCATCACTCACAGTCAGCTGGGGCAGAGTAGGAGTCACCCGGCACTGACTCAGCACAAGTGCCTCTGTGAGAAGTGCCCTTCACAGCTAGCTACTGCTTACATTCCTTAAGGCTGCCTGGTGGGAAAGCAATGGCCAGGTGCCCAAACGCTCCCCAAGAGATTTAATGGAGGTCTGCAGCACCCAGGTTTGCAGGCTGTCCCTTGCTGGGTTGTGTGCAGGCATTTTTGATGAGTAAAGATGCGAAAAGCTTGCAGCATTAGGGCTCAGACTGCACATCATGCAGTCCCAGTGTGGGGCCAAGTGCCTGCGATGCAAACCTAGGACACCAGTGCTGCCAAGCCAACCTAGCTTGAAGAGGTTTCCTGCCCTGACAAAAGGCAAAGTGAGATCTCAGAGCAGCATTTCTGCAGGGATGCTGTGGGAAGCCCCAGCACTGTCCCTCTTAAAGTTTCCACACAGGCAGCCGTGCCCTGGCATGTGTCTGCCCTGGGCATCACCAGACCCTATGTCTATTTTAGGATGGAGGTTTGCTTGAAGCTGTTTCACACATTTACTCCCATGGTTTGCAAAACATGCACACTAAGCAGGAAATAAGTATTATATATGATCAGACTGGGAAAATAATATTTTTCCACTGCAGTCAGACGAATGCTTTACATAGCAGGTTTTCATGACATCATAGAGAGGAAAAAATAAATACAATTGTAACTAATAGCTAAAATGTAAACTATGCCCATATGAACATCCTTCCTTTTTAAGGTTAATTTTTAACATCCTTGCAAATGTAAAGGAATTTCAGCTGGGCACAATGAAAATTCCTTGCATACCATGTGCACGTTTTCTGGATGAAACAGCTATTTTCCCACACACGTCTGCAGCAATCTTATTAGTGTATTCATGATGTTTGGAAATAACTATTTCATAGCATTTCTTCATTTTATAGTACTCAAAAAAATCTCAAGTGAAATACATACTTTTTAATTACCTAAACATGCAATTTCTGAAGTGTCAGGCAAGTTAACGAGTCGAAAGCTAAAAAAGGGGGCTAGAATTTGAAAACTATACACATGGATTTTAACAACAACAAATATGATGTGAAAAGTCATGCACATGCTCCATCAAATCTAAAAACAATCCCCCAACCAATGATGAGACACAGCAGTATCTGCTGGTATATTTTTGGATATAAGCATGCAGTAGGATTATTTGACTTCTTTGTAATTTTTTTTGAAGAACCTCAGTGTAAGAAGGGTTATTTGAGAACTTTGGAATGTTCCATTCTGAGGTTAGTTTTTTTTTCCCCTATTTTTATGAGCATCTTTGACGCACAATACATTGAAAACTAATATGAACTAATTCGTCTTTAATATCTCCCATATTAAACACTATAGGAAGCACAGTCCTGCAATCACTGAAGAAATTCCTTGTGAATTAAAGGCTGCTTTCTCATTTAAGGTCATGTGCTGAGGGAACACAGCTCCCTAAATAGTGAGGCTTTTGTTGAGCTATTCATCTCCTGCAGCAGCTCTTCTGAAAAACATGGTCAAAGGCAGAGGGAAACAAGTACCAAGCAAAGCCAGAGTTTCTCATGGATAGATTCCATCCCTAGAAACAAAGCCTCCTCCCAAGAATCCTGCTCTGTATAAGCTCCCCATGGGCCTTCTAAAAGCCTTGACCTGTCACATTAGCAGCAGCTTATTCTCTTTCACCAGCCTCTTCCACAATACAGCAAAACCATGAGGGAGATGCAAAAAAAAAAAAAAGCTTTTTTTCTTTCTTTCTTTTTTTTCCTTTCTTTTTTTCTTTTTTAAATTTATTTTTATATATTTTTTAATCTCAGGACAGCAAGCAGCTTACAGTGCAATTTGTCCTGTGAGCCTGCTCTATTTGACCAGAGCATTTTAAACATTCAGGCAGGTGTCTGATAAGGAAATACTGGCCGTGCCCCTTCACAGGCAGCACTCCAATGCCAAGTGCTACAGAAGAAAAGCAGTAGCAGTGTGATGTGTCTGGAAGATGGGTATTACAGCTGAAGTCTTTCTTCCACCAAGAACTCAGTTCCATTATCCCCTACCCACAAAACTGAACTCCCTCTGACAGTGAAAAGTAATTTCTACTGAAAAAAGATAGTTATCAGTTCAGTAAATGCTTTAGTACATGCTTTAAAGGCCATTATGGAGGGAAAATACATTATGAGGAATCTTTTTTTTTTTTTTTTAAGGGTTTATCACACTGTTTAAAGAACGTAATTAGCCTCTTTTTTATATACTTAGATATACTCCACTAAGCATATTTTTTTTGTTTAAGTGAAATAGACAACCAGAGATTGTTTCATACTCACAAATAGCAATGAATTGTGACAAGGGTAACAGCAGGTCAACCTTTATCAATCTTTTATCTTTATCCCACCAAAACCAATTGTTTGGAATCTTTTGATTTACACAGGAGAATAACAGTCTACATTTTAAAAGAAAATGATAAATTAAGGTGTACTTGATAGATTACAGAATCAATCTATAATTAAGGTTCTACAATTAAACTATCACTAAAGTCAGGGTTAGTGTAAAGAAACACTCTTTCTGTTAAATGAGACACTTTTACCTGTGCAGTAGAAAGCTCAGGACCTACTTTGGAGACTGCTTTAAAAACATT
This sequence comes from Zosterops lateralis, assembly GCF_965231275.1. Taxonomy (NCBI): domain Eukaryota; kingdom Metazoa; phylum Chordata; class Aves; order Passeriformes; family Zosteropidae; genus Zosterops; species Zosterops lateralis. The sequence continues at coordinate 32,300,898 of NC_139762.1, read as the reverse complement.
TAATATTCTAATTTACATGTTTTTTAAAAAACAATCCATAAGGTCTAGAGCTTTTATGACTAATGAAAGGCCCACTGTCTATATTATATTTCTCAATCCTCCTTGATCCATTAACCAAGAAACTTAACACTCATAAAACACTCATCATTTTTCTACATCCTGCCTTCTTTTCAATCCTCATAATCCTCAGGTTTCAGTGGGAATTTACAGAAGAAACACAGAATAGGAAATACAAGTAATTTCTAAAGACTGCACATAAGGAAGTCCTGCTTTGTTTCTGTAACTCTTATCTATGACAAATAGTGACAATATTTAGTATTGTAATAAATATTGTTAGAATGATACACTGTCTTCTGAGATGATTTTTCTTTTTGCCATCAAGGTTTTAGTGCATTACGGGTTGATCAGATTTTCATAGGGTTTCAGCAGCATAGAGTTAGTAAATCAGACTGATGCTTCCAATGAGCATATAACACTAACACGTCTTCTACCACTCTAGCTGGTTTCAGGGACAAAAAGGAAGATGCTTCTGCTTGACTTCATAGCTCACATTCTGCTCTCAGATAAGCATACATTGGTCCCACCATGTTTGGAAGAGTTTTGCCTGATTTCTAAAGGCAGAATCTGAGCCATATTTTTAAAGTCAATAATGTGTTCTCTTGAAAAAAAGACTCCTATTTTCCTCACTTTCTTCTAAATTGCAGGTTCTTTCTCCATCTCGCACTGAACACATTTCTCAGTGCACAGTCACAAAAAACTGAAGTGGTTACAAGAAAACTTAGAAAACCTAATCTCATCAACTAATTTAAACAGAGAAAAAGAGCACATGTAAAATCAGACTTATGCCTGACATCACACAAAAAGATCCAAGTCCTTATTTGGCAAAACACTGACATGTAGCTAGCAAACCAAACACAACTCTGGTGTAATTTATCTATTTGCAATGGAATTGATGCTGCTGACTCTAAAGGCATAGTCTGATAATCACTGCTGGCACTGATTATCAGTCTATGCTGTTGGATAGAACAACTCTCATTTTCTGTCACCACTCAGTTTCCAAACACCTTAAATTTTATATAAAGGGGGGTGGGGTGGGTGGGTTATAGTTAAACAAGTAAAAAAGCTAAAATTTTCTCTTTATCAGATATAAATTATCCTTAAGTGACATTGTCCATACAAAAAACCCTATATATATATAATTTACCTGTGTGTGCATGCATATGTGTGCGTATACACACACAGCATACACCCATACCAGGAACTAAAGACTCATTTAATCCCATCTTTTTTATGAGGAATAGATAAGAGGCATAAGCAGACAAATCAGTGGAATCTGTCAACTGAGAGAACTATAAAGGTACCATTTACTCTCTTTAAGAGCATTTTAATAGTTTCATCTCTTGCTATAATATACAGCAAAGTTAATACTTCAGTCACAGCTTTTGTCCATTCCCACAGAGCACATCAGTACTAGCTACCTATAGAGTGAGATCAGTGCTTCGTCAGACCAGTTTGTATCTACATTCTAGGCCATAACTAAATAAATTAAAATATGCTAAAGTGCTACATCAACACTAATGTTTCTGAACAGTAGTAACGCACATTTCTCTTTCAAAAAATTTTAAAAAATACAGCAGCTATAGTTCCAAACATAATCACATAATGTGAATATGTTTACATGTCACTTTGTTACAGTATTCAACAAAATGCACAACAAAAAAACATATGGCAACAGTCAATATTCCCACAGAGTACAAAAGGTAATTTTTTAAAAGTCGAGCATTTGCAGTCTTCAGAATTCACACTTGAATGTTTCGTTTAATCGCAACTTGCTGATGTCGATACTTATTTCTTCTGGTTTGTCTCGTCTGTATGTTACTGTTCTGGTACAAACTGTAGGCAAAAACATCTTATCCTTGAAGGAGAAGATACAATTTTTATCAGCAATTAGCTAACTTTTATATGCAAGAAAAAGATTACTGAAGATGATGGCTCTGAAATCAATTACCTTCTTTGTTGTAGATACTCTGTAATCAGATGAAGATTTAACTTTATTACTACTCCCCTGCAGAATTATCTGCCTGATGATAAGGACAACAAGCAACCCGATCAGAAAGGTAACTATAACGATTATGGAAAAGACTCTAAAGTAGTTTCGTCCAGAGAAACAATCTGCAATGAAAGGAAAAGACAGGGGTAAAGCCTAATGTATGGAACAGGCACATCCCTCTAACACAGGCATATCCACCAGTGCTTAGCAATGTTGCATAAATGTAATACAAACCCGATAAAAATTATGGGAAAATAAATTAAGGGAAATTAAGAGGAAAAGTTGCCATATGCAAGCTTTTAAAGTTGGGCGTATCAAGAAAGGCAATTCAGATCAAGATCCATTGTAGAAAAATAGTGAAACTGTTATACCTTTAATCTACAGAACTAAGACTCAGGCTTCATTGTATTGCCCACTGTAAATTCTCTGTAGACAAATGAGATTATAGCTGAAGTAGAGAGGATGAAATATTAGAGATGTTTGGGGAAGAGATAATTTAATCTTCACAAGACAACAGTGAAGATTACTGATAAAATTTGAAAGAAAATGTGTTTTATTGAATCCTTGTCCAGTGCTCTCCACACTGGTAGACTAACACAGTAAGCTTTCCTTAATACTAAAATTATGAAAAAGTATGCACAATTAGTTTCCTTATTTATGAACTGTAGTATAAAAAGATTTATATAAATGTTAAGTGACAAAAGATAACCATTTAACTGCATCTTTATTGTTGCATGGAGTGATTAAACTTTATGAGATTTTATTAAAAAAGATTTTATTCTTCCAAAGCCCTCATAACTGCAGTTTTTTATATTTGAAAGGAACTTTTAAACATTACTGAACTCAAGGTAAGCATTCCACTTCTTTCCTTTTTGTTTCTGGTAATGTCAAATAAAATAAGCATGTTCAAAGTAATAAAACATACAGATGCCATAACAAATTTTTATAAATATTTCTTTAAGCATTGCTCAGGCAGGATCCATCACTATTAGACATGACTCCTTGAGGAGCTGGGAAAACTGAACTTAGCAATGCTTGACAATCTTATTTCCTGTTATTATTTATCTTTGACTTTCCCATAAGCTCTGAATGATTTTTCTCTTTTTCGTGCTTTCTTTCTTTGTTATTGTAACAATGTGATATACTTCTGAAAGACATTCTAACACTGGCAAATTCAATTACTAACTGCATTAGATTTTAACCTCTTACTAGAATTACCTAGAAAATGCCACTTACCTGAAGTATTGTCAATATAATGCAGTAGGTAAGCGCATGAGCTTGTGCACTGGTCAAGTATTACGTGAGATGCATTGTTAGAATGATAGCACTGAACACAGTTCCTATAAAATAAAATGTATCATTAAAAACCTATGTCTTTCACTGCACTCTCCTTTAAGAGATTGTATCAACAGGCTGACGTATTGCTTGCACATAATGCTTTCCTGTTAGTAAAAACATTGCGACATATATTTATTTTCTTCTGAAATGTGATACCTCTCTCAGCATTTTATCCCTCTGATGCTTCTCAGAACCAACTAGTTAGAAGTTGCAAACTAAAACATGTCTTTGGCTTTGAGCCACGTTCATCCAATTCCTGCTCTGCTTTTTGTGATGTGAGTTCGTCACAGGGTGTAGCTGAGCTCCAGCTTTCTCCAGCTTTCAGCCTCCGGTTCCTTTCTAGTCTTTCCTTACCTATCGATCTCATTTGGATCCATGCTGGAACTAAAGGGTAGAGGTAGATAGAGGAAACAGCTTTGTCAATAATTTTTGGATGCTATGTTAAGGCAAAGCCAAGTAAGTCTGCACTGTTGGGTTGTTAAGAGAGAGAGAGCTACAAGTGGGAGGCAACGCTCTCAGTCTTCACTGTATAGCCCTGAAAGAGACAGATGTCACAAGAGAACTCTAAAAAAGCCCTAATTGGATTTTTAATGAAGATACACCATCTTCCAAATTCATTAAAGGCACACATTTCACAGTGACTTTGAACAAGTGTAAGCCAGAAAGATTAACTGCATTTTATCTAGTGAAATCTTAGCAGCAACCTTTCCAGATGTGGCCAAGCTCTCCAGCATTTTCACCAGATGAGCTATAATTTAAATAAATGCAAACAAACAATGATTGTGTTTTGAGCACAATGACCTTTCCAATGAAAGGCTGATCTTTCACCCTCTGCACCACATTGAGATGCAGAACATTACACATGTGACGAGAGGGTGCAGAAGAGCCATGCCCCAGGAAAGGGCTGCAGTTGCTCTCTATGTCAGGACCACACAGAGCACCACTGAGAGCCTGGACTAGCTTCTCTCCTCCTGGGCTTATGCATTTCAACCTCCACACTATCCCTTCCTTTACACGAGTAAGGAAAAATGCCATGCTTTAACACTAGCATGCAAAGCCTAAGTGTTTTAAAACTGAGCAATGAAGAAGGTTGTTCTCTAGGTAAGATCGGCTCTGCTCTGCTGATCAATGGCAGTGACAAGGCACAAGTGCTGCTCTAGTTCCACACTTCTTTCTTTCAGCTAAGAAGCACAAGGAGTGTGCAAAAACAAATGTGGAGAATATTACTGGACTTGATGCCATTCAAAAGTAGGATCTATTTTTTATTTTTAAAAATATAAATTCATGGTTTTATTTCCTACCCAGGAGATCTCACATGAAGAATGGTTAAAATAGATGCTGACACGCAATTCTCTTAATTGCCAGTGTGATTCCAATTACACAGAGAAGTATCAAGTATGAATTGTACCAATTTCCTACAATCTAAATAGCTAAGAAATATAGCATCTAGCCAAGCAAAAAAATTTCTTCATGTTTCATTCTTCATGTTCAACACTAGGGAGTGAAAAAGTCAAGTCTAGCATAAGAAACATACCAGTTTTCTTCACAGGCTTTGTTACAAGTAGGGCAATATTCACAGAAGCGGCCAAAGCTTCTTGGATCTGTGCATTCACACTTTCCACATACACATTTTCCTCTTCCACTGCAAATTTGGCCCTTTGAATTCAGGCAGTGCTTTGCTGATTGTGATGAGCACTCGCAACGATCACCTTCCCAGCCAGCAAAGCATTTGCATTTACCACCTTCACATTCACCATTACCTACAACACAGAGAGTCTGGAGTCATATGCTTCCATGAAAACATAGAAAATAATTTTTAGATGGATACATTTGCATTGCTTGTGCTTTATCTTAAACAGAGCAAATTCAGACCTGGAGTTTCTAATTAGTTTTTTAGTGTTAACAACTTGGGCTGAAGTTACTGGCATGATCAATACTGAAGGCTGCTGTTCACTGTTAAATTGAGCAAAAGTTGCTACTGTGATGTGACCCTAAAATATTTTACTAAAATTTTTCTCTTTTATATTGGATCAAAACAATGGAGATTAGGAATTACACAATGACCAGGAAAATAGTCTTCAGGCAAACTAAACAAACTTCTCTTTAGCAAGAAAACATTCCATTCAAATAAACAGCAATATTCAGTGGAAGAAGGAGTATAAAGTTCATGTGCACAGGCCAGATTCTTTCCTTCCTTTTAATTTTCCATTTCCTTTTCCCTGTTTTTTTTCCTTTTAATTTTTTTCTTTTTATTTCCTCTTCCCCAACATACAGTGTACTACAAAAAGAATAATAATTTCTAACAACTCTGTTTCACTTAGTGTTTCCTTTTGGAAGGAGGCATTGTCTACAGTGTTCATGTTTATTACTAGTATTTGAAATCAAGTGCCATTGTATCTCTCACAGGACTGATTTAGGGTGGTAGAAAATCAGAACCTCACCTAGAAGCTATGATCCCTTCCTAATCTCTCAGTACCTCATAATCCCATCAGACTGAAGTGTATCAACTAGTTTTCTGGAATAATGTTATTTTTTGTTTGAGAAATCAGTATTACTACTTATTAAGAATTTTGAGATTTAAATATTAAAATAGCTAAACTTAGGAAAAATATCAGTGTAACTCCTAGAAAATAGTGGTGAAATTTAGAAGACAGTGTGTATGTCTGTGGTGAACAGAGCCCAGGAGTGTGAATTCCAAACAGGATGTTCAGAACATCTCCCACACTAATTCTGCACAAACAACTCTTGACCTTGACAGCCTTATATCATTATTTTCAGCTGCATCATTTACAGTAGCCTCAGAAAACAAAACAAACCAAGAAAATACAGACATATTGCAGACATGCTGCAACTTACCAGAACATAAGGTTCCCTGGTGATATGGGCAGGAAAAATCATCCATTTCACAGTACTTGCCATACACCTTGCCTAGCTTGTTTTTGTAGCAGAAACATTTTCCATCTATGCAATTTCCTTGACCACTGCAGATGGGTTGGTCCTGATGTTGCCTGCACTTCCCTGAGGGAAGTGTGTCTCTGTTAGAGCTACAGTTACTGTCACCACACTGGGACTCTTCGCTGTCAGGAGAAGTTTCCTCAGCCCACACTCTTTTGTGCCCTGTGCTGTCTCCATACTGGCAGGCACAGCTTTGCTGCACATTGACAATGGCAGTTTCATTGAAACCAATAGGCTTAAGTATGGCATATTTTCTTCCTCCAGTTGTATGACATCCTTTCATTGTAACTGATACATTGAAAAGTACCTAAGAAGAAATAACATTATTAACATTATTTACCATTATTAACATTATTTACCATTATTAATGTTATTTATCATTATTACTATTATTTTCTTGCTTACATTTGCTTAAATTTTTCACCACATAAATAAAGCAGAATGTTATATTGTTTATGAATGTGTACTAGCTGATAAGAGCAAAATACACAGTGGTCACTTGTCAAATATGATATATTTGTAACATATTTGTAATATATATATATTGTAATATATTTGATAGGCATCACAAATACAGCATCACATACACAAATACAAATACAATAGAAGGTTGACAGAAGTCAACTTTTCAAGTTAAGAAAACATAGTTGCAAAAGATAAGTTTAATACAAATTAAATGGAAATAGAAATATCATCACCATCCTCCTGATACTATTGAATGTGTATATTCTGTTATATCACAGGAATACTCAGGTAAGAACTGGGACTAGATTGAGCAAAACAATACACAAACAGAAGCAAAGATACTCTTCATAAAAATAGTCTATAATTAATGTCCTGCTGCAGAACTGGTCATGCACATAGAAACCACACAGGTTTCTGGATGGCCCGGGCTATGCCTACTAAAATACAGAAATGGCTCACACGTTAGCAGTTACTTTTCCCAATTCTGTGGACCCAGTGCCTAGCTCCAGGCCATGTCATGGCCATCACCACCATCCTCTGGGTCTTCATCCCAGCAGTGCCCACTACAGCAGCAGCTCTCACGGCTTTTTGTAGTCCTGGCAGAGGACTAAGGATCATTTTGTTGTTAGGTGATTGCCAGAGTTTCCATCAGTCACCCCTAAAAGTTTTTGACTGCTCTGACATATGTGACACACTAGATATCAATCCTGTATTTCAGATTTTTTTTTTGGCTTTAGGTTTTTTTGACCAGTACCCTTCTGACAGGGTATTCTCTCTAAGGTTTTGAATTTTTTCAGCTTCCTGATGTAAAACAACTCTTTCTCATCTCCTCACGAAGAAAAAATGTAACCAGGAGGAAAAAGTGAGAAAGGAATGCAAGAGGAGCAAGTACCTTTAATTTTATTACCAAAAATAAAGATTTCCAAATAAAAAAGGAGAAACCCCAAGAAACTGATTACATATGAGGTAGAAACTAGCCACAAATACTAAGGCCATTCATCTCTCATCACTGTCTCTCCCTCCCGCTGTGCCCCCACACGAGAACAACCCAGCCCCTGGGGACAATGGTGGCTTTGTGGCGAGTGGGGCTGCGCCTGCCTACACGGACAACAGGAGAAGAATGCTGTGCAGAAACATGCACTTAATGTCTTATTGAGGGGGCACACAGGCTTTGTTTCACCCTTTGCTTTTCTTCTTCTCATTTTTCAAATGTGCCACTACACACATAACCCCTCAGTAGCCCACACTCTCCATGCATTGAGGTTTCTTCCCTTGGGTTGCAGGGTGAAAAGTGTGGCTATAGAGAAATTGATTCATACAGCAGGTGCGTATCACGCGGGGAGGACAGGCTGCAGCTAGGGAATGTGCTTTTGTTTCAGAGCCCTGCCAGAAAACATCATCTTCATGTACAAAACAGTACTGGAAGAATGGCAGGGAAATGGGAGGGAAGGGAAAATCATGTCGTGCATATGAGTTGTGAAATTTGATTCTGAACACAGCAGCAGATAGATTAAACCTATGGTGACTAAATAATTACAACACCATGACACTTGCTAATAGCCAAAGTTAGTTTTGCACCCTGAAGAGGCCACAGGATTCTTCCAGAATTTAATCCACTTTGTGTTTTAGTAAGAAAAGGAAGGAAGAAGGATTAGACAATGAAAGGAATGTGAGAATTAAGGAAAAGCATTTTTTCTGTAAACAAATACTGAAAGAAGGATTTACGGTTAAAATAAATTAATCTCTTAAGGATGGCTCATTTTCAACAGCCGTAGAGGTTTAGGACTGCAATCTGTTACAATCCACTGGCTTGGCTTTTTATTAAAAAGAAATAGATATAAATATTTTTCTTTTCATTAAACAGAACAAATTCCAGTCCTGTTTCTTATGACATGCCCAGGGAGCAACAGTGAAGAAAAGATGAGTTAAGAATAAAACCAGCAAATCTCCTGTAAACTGTAGAAGCTACAGTCAACAGCATGCAGAAAAAATTTAAAAGACTATAAAATAAATTCAAATTTACATTACAATTCACACATTTAATTCGTTTTGCTATTTCTACACATAGACACAAGCTATTTCTCACACTAGCTGAGACACATGTAGATGTCAAGCAGGAAAGAACTCCTTGACCCTGCTCTCTAGAAACACAGACCTCTTCCTGGCAAGCGAAAAGAATTACTCCAGCAGTCCAAGCAATTAAATAAATATATCAAGGCACAGAGGAGTTTTTCTGGGAAGAAAACCATGTTCTTTACATCAGCCAGATATCTTCCCCTGCATTGTCATGGTGCATGATGCTCTGTTTCATTAAGTAGGTGGCACCAATTCAAATAGGAATAAATTATTTTATTAATTTGATTTATAAAATAAACTGATTTTTTATTAACAATAACAACACTGATTGTGCAGGAAGACTACTAAAGCAAGAAGAGAGAAAGATGACATCTAGTACAGACACAAGGAACACAAATTCCAGTGATTTTTTTCCAATGGGTGATTATCTTTCAACCTCTTTACATACAGATTTCATTACAATGGATGTGGTGGTTGTGCCCAGTGGAGGACAAAGAAGGAAAGTTTTAATGGACGTTAGCTTTCAGGAAAAGCTTTGAGCCTTAGTTCCACAGGATTAGTGAGAATTAAAATAAGATTCGGCAAAAATAAACCCAGAGAATAATAGAGAGTCTGTGATCATTAATCACATAAATCCATTTTCAGTTTAAGTAAATCCCTAGAAGATTTCACACCATTGAAACCCAACCAAACAGAAAAATAAGTATTCCAGTTCCTTGAAGAATGAGAACTATCAACATACTTCTTTATTATATCCCACATTTTTACATCCTTCCATGCCAGTTCTTTTACTTCCATCAGGACAGATTGCAGTGATATTGAAATAAAGACCTTGAATCTGGTTGTCCACTTGAATTTTCACTTCAGAAATTAGTTTCTGTAACCAGAAAACAAGTTTTAATTGCATTGCATCTCAAAATATAATGTACATTAGTGACTAACACCAAGTATGGCTCCTATGTCTAACTAAAAATGAAGAAAGCTTGTCTGTGTGAATAAAGGAATGAATTAAAGCATTGTTTCCCATGTAGAGGCCCAATTACATTCCAAATATACACAACCAGTGAACTGGTAATTCTGATAAAGAGGATTAGGTTCTCCAGATAAAAATGTTTTCAGCTTTGCTAACATGGTTTTGAGACTGCATTTTTCACAATTCAAAAATCTATTCCAACAACTATGCACAACAAAAACTGCTCATTGTTTAAGTCTACACTGCCTTTTAGCCACACACCTAAAATACAACAGGAAACAAACACACAACCACTGTTATCCAGCAAAAAAGTTTCCTAATTGACTTGATACTTTAAAAACTTGTGATATTTTGCATCTGTATTAAAAAAGTTTTCTCTGAACAAACCTTAAGGTGACCTAAAGGCTACTGAGATTATTCTTACTGATTTTTTTGGGTCAGCTAGGACTTTATAAGCCAGCAATTGGTCGATCCCATTAGGGCATTTTGCAATAAAAAATAATGAAAAAGCAACTACTTTGTAACTTGTATTTACTACATGACCTAAAATTCTGCTTCCTTCAAGGAAGAAACACTGCTCCTTGACCATTTAAAATTTTATTAAATCACTGTACAAACTTACGAGCCAAAACTTGCACAGAGGGATTTTTAAAATTCCTGCCATATTACTATTAAAAAATGAGTTTAGTGGGATATTTTTTACTGCTACAAATGGAAATGCAATTATATGAATGTTAACACATGTTTATCTTAGTAACTTTTTGAAATTAGTGACTCATCTTTGGCTTTTTAGCCAGGGATTTTCAGCCAGGGTTTTCCATAGCTAAGCCTAAGGTTTCCCTGCCTGGAACAAGAGTACAAGAGGCCCACTGTCATTGAATATCAACACAAAATGTATTTTCTTAGCTAAGTAATTTTTTCTTTCTAGAATGCAACACATTCAATACCTGTTCACCACATGTTTATATATTAAAAAGTCCCTAAAACTATGATAAAAATCTCAAATTGTGAAACCCAATGAAGGTTAGGATGTGAAGAAAAATAGTGTCTAAAAAATGAAAATAAAGCAAAAGCAAACTGGGGGTGGCTGGACCAGGAAAGTCCCATTGAATCTTGCATTGAACTAAATAATTGTTTCATAAAATTTCATTTCCTCTCCTTGAATGTTTGCCCTGCACTGGGTAAGAACTGTGTTTCAATTTAGGATGGACAGTGTAAAGCTGTCATACAAAAGGACTACAATTTTCAAAATTTTATGCAAGAAACTCCCTGCAAACTTCCATATTCAAAATGAGATCTCTTGACTTCCTAAGAGGGAGTAAAATAGTAGTGAGAATTTCTCTGCAATTTGACTACCCCTAAACTCCTCTGCTTTTGAAAGTGTTTGCCTTTTTCCCAGTGTCTCCAATGTGGCAGGGAGAAAAATGCGTGTAAAAGCACTATATAGACTAGGAACAGACATGGGGGCTGGCTCTTCATTATAGCAAATTTGCTGTAAGTAAATTGCTTGATTCTGTCGTTAAGCAAGTAAAACAGATAATTTCAGCCTCCCAAATCCAATTAGTTAAAAAAAAAAAGTGATACCAGTGCATATCTAGCATATACTTTTGTGGCTGAGTTTTCACCTTTCTGAAACAGAATGTTTGTGTGTAACTGCATAACTTAACAGCATTCAACCATGCAACCCATCACATTCATTTAGATGCTGCTCTATGAGTTCCTTATGCTGTTGTACCTCAAATACCTATTTCTGGGCTTCATTTTCAAAGCTGTTTATATCCTCTTTCCTTTACTAACAACATGCCCATTTCACTTTCAAACTGCTATTCTGTGTCAATCACGGGTGGAAAATGACCTTATGCTATTTCCCATACTATTACTTTCTCTTTCCTAAGCTATTACTATTGAATTGATAACTCCAAGCAAGAGTTCATAAAGCCATTTCCATTGTTCTCTTCCAAATCCCTATCAAAACTCTTCTTCACTTCTTCAAAACTTCCATGCCTCAAACCCCCAAGTCATTACTCTGCTTTATACAGTGTAGATACTGCTTTTCACTATATCCACTGTTCTCAAACTACCTCCTTGTAACTTCCCATCTCTTATTTGTTTTATAAAAATTCTGCTGTAATACTCTCCAGATACTGCATTGGGTTTTTGCTCTGAATTTATATGGTGCCTAGACAGTGGTGTCTGGTCTGTAACTAAAGATCTGAGGTGCCAAAATTCAAATAAATAAACCATCTTTTGAAGTGACATAGCAACAGGTGCAGAGAATCAAACAGAATATTTAGAAGCTTCCCTAGAAATTAAAAACCAGTAGCTCTTGGCTTTGAGACCCTGACAGCCTGGGACTATGAGAGCTATCATAAGACAGTATCACCTATCCACCTGGATATCAGGAAAAGTAGGGAATGTATCCTTGTGGACTTTGGATGGAAGACAAGATCCTGGAAATTCCAACCTCAGGCTATGAAAGATGAAAAATGTACAAATATTACATACAGCATTGTCACTCTCATCATACCTGATAGGCTTCTACCACCAAATCATTGAGATTTGCTGCTTGTGATTCTATTTGTCTTGCAACAGTACCAGGCAAGAGAGGTAACAGATCCTATGAAAAAGACAACAATTTATGCACAGTTTTAAGTATAAATATTGTGCCTGCAAAATTGAAAAAAGAAATCAAGTTTCTAACCTACTTTATACCAATGAAACTGGCTTCCTTGAACGGCAAAAATAACATTGATGTTATTGTCAATCAATTTTTCAGAGAGCTGCCCAAGAGACGGATGCTCCTGCAAAATACAACAGGAAAGAGAAGATTGCAGATTAATAGGGAAAAATCTTATATTTCATATATAGCACATTATAGATTTCCAAAACAAATCCAATCTTAACTTTTAAATGTACAGATAATGCTAGACTGACATCAAAACCAGGATGGAGCCATCCAATAAACAATATAAACAATTAAAAAAAAAAAAAATCATCAGGGCATCAGCCAGGCTTAAGTGTTGCCAATTATGTAGATCTGCTGCACAGTGGGAGGAGTATCTCTACAGTACTATTATGTTGTTTTGAGTCTGATGCTTTAGAAATATGGACATGATGTGGTCCATGGTCCATGTAGAAGAACAGGGAATGATAGGTGGGTTCTTGTGCAAAAGTCAGGGAGAAAGTAAAACATGAAGCACTAAGATGAGATGCGCTTTTGGAAACAGCAAGGAGGGTAATTAAAAATGTTAGATTCTCAGGCATGTATTTTGGCATCAAATGCAGCCACTGGATCAGGTTCTGGCAATGTCAGTGTTCTGCACATATTCTACACTCTTAGACTTATGATTGACAGCTTTCTCCTCTTCGTGTTCAAGACCTACTTAAGGATTGATGACCCCAGTCCTCACCTTTATGACCTGCTACATTTTCTTAACCACACCTATGCCTGAAGAAGATGACAAGAGTTTCACAGCTTTCTCAGTAATGCATTGTTCTATTTGAGAGGACCCATGACAGCATGTCCTGTGCCAATGACCTGCTCCTTCTATACTTCTCACTGAGAGATCAGACATGGATTTGAGAACAAGAGCTGTGTTGCTATCTCTTCATCCAAGGTCTGGGGAAGATACACAAGGGTGTCTGTGTGGTCCCAATGGGCTTTGTACATCTGGGTTAGGTGAGATCTCTTCAGCTCCAGTACTTTAAACGGTATCTGAAAATCATCACTTATTAACCAGCCTTAAGTGAATAATTCTCAAGATGTAAATTCAACACCTAATAATTCATGACTAAAAAGAGAGAAGTGATTGGAGCCTTGGCCTGTGATTCCACTTAAAGAGATTTCATCTGGACACCTCCACTTATGTCAGGTACTTAAAACTTTATCTGCTATGTCTTTCTTTTCCTGGTATTTTTCACCATCTGCCCGATATTGTCTCTCTCTTGCACAAACACAGTCTGTTACCCTGAAAAATTCCTTTCTCCTCAGATTGTCCCTTTTTACTTGACCCTGCAAGTGAGCAACTCTCCTAGTGATAACTGAATAGCATGACAACTGAGACAAAGTTATGCAAGGGAGCAAAATCCCTTTTCCATCATATTTCACCATTATAAAGAGCCTTGTACAGAAAGCACAAAAGAATTCCTTGGTGCAGTTTGATATTAGCCAGAGTCCATGCCTCTCTCAACGTTTCAATGCTTTGGTAAAAGATTATATTCCTTAAAATAACTGACAAAAGGTAGATAACACAGTATTAAACAGGTCTTCTTGCAGCTCCAGCTGGAGAGAGTGGCCTCTAACACAGTGCTAAGCCCTCCTTCCTTCTCCATGGCACAGAGCACAGTGGTGGTGCCGCCATTGGGCTGCACAACCCTACAGGCCACGTGCAATTGGCTGCAGACCACAGACACACAAAGTGGACCCAGGACACAGTGAAGCCAGATGTTCTGCAAACACCTCCTGCACCATTAATGTGGGAATGACAGGGACAGCATCAAGGGATCATGAGATGGTGGCAAAATAAGTCAGTCTTCCTGCTTTGCACAGGATACTAGACCTGTCTGAATTCCAGCAGAGTGGCCCCTTAACGTCTCTGCAACTACTAGCTGAACTCTGGAATCAGAAGTATTAGAAATAGCTTTCCAAGCCTTCACTAAACAATAACTTACTCAGAGGGAGCTTACTGAAGTCAAGAGATGACACCCATAGACATGCAAGGGCTGCAGGGACAGGATCCCCAGACTATCTCTGCTCACAAGGAAGGCTGAACTTCCATGTACTTGTCATCAATAACTCTCTAGAATGTCCAGCTTCTTGCCTCTTTTTATTAGATTTGAGTTTAAAAAACCCCAAAGCCCAAGTCAACAAGAGGCCCACACTAACTTTTTAACTTTAAGCATGTGAAGAATGACATAAGGTACCAGTGGTCACTTATGGAGCCTCACTTTCCTTGCTGTGAAAACCTTGCCATCCTTTATGCATTTTTATCTTTTCTCTTCCCACTACTGCTCAAATAAATGTACTTTAATTTTAGATAATTTTTCTTGTTTCAATTACATCATTCATTTTATTATTTTACTACTGGGTTAAGCTGAGAAAATTACTAGTACGAATGTTAAATATTTCAGAAAGGGAGTTAACCAAGCACAGATTTAATTAAAAGAGACTAGATTTCTTTCCTGTCACACATTTTTTTGCTGACCTTTCTGTGACTGCCTAGCAAAAGGTAGAAAGAAACATGCAGAAAAATGTTTAGGTGGAAATGTTTAAGATGTAAAGGCTAAGCTTATTCAAATAAATAAAGCAAAGTCCTCTTAACTGTCACAAGTAAAAAATAAATATATGCCAAAATACAATCTTCTTGTGACTATCCACAGCTAAGAATCAAAGCAGGAAAACAAAGTGATTACAGAAATCTCTTTAATTTAGCACAGCCAGGCAAAATTGTACTAATATGAAAAACCCAAAAATGTTTCATATTATGTTTTCTAAAAGACTGACAGACTTTCAAGATATTTCATTTAAATATCAAATAGTCCTCCCAGCCCCCTGATTTCACTCATTCATTTGAAGTTTCATTATGGATATCTGTGAATAAAATAATCACATGTACCATGGATGAGAACAAAAAAGCAAGAAACCAGCTTGAAAAACACTTCTCTTACAAACACTATCGTGTTGTCATCAAATCTTCTCCAGAAAATGCAATTCCTACTACTAAGTGCATGCCTACTGTTAACGTGTGGGCATGCAAAAATTAGCCCATATTTTTTAAAAAAAGCGTTAGCAGCCAGAAAACACGTGGATCTAAATGTGCCCTCACAGATCTAAGTATCTTTCAAGGTAACTTAATTTGAGTGGTTAAAAAAACTTATTTCATAAAATACATCAATAGTAGTCATCATGGAAATTTCTTTTTCTATATGGGACTGTAAAATTATGATATTTCAAACCAGAACACAGAATATCAGTTAAAACACCTTTTTTTTTTTCAGTCAGCCAACAATCCATCATAGCTACTTAGAAAAATATTAATCAATTTTGTCTATATTTTCCATTGGTGAGTTTCTCCAGTTGCAAAAGGAATTAACTGCCAAAGTTGAACAACAAAAAAAATAGCTTTATTGTTTGTTTTTCTTTTTTTTTTTTTTTTGGAAACAGACAATACCTTTGAAAAGGTATTGTCTGTTTCAAAACAAAAAGATTTTTAGCTTTAGCAATTATTTAATAAGCACAGCAAACATTCTCTGAGTTATAGCACTCCAACTAGGAAAACTAAAAAGAAAGAAAGACAGAGAATGTTCTGCTTTGGGAAAGAAAAGTTTCAGGATTATTTGCTCTAAGTAGAATAAACTAAATAGACTGATTAGAATAGAAAAAAAAAATTAATTGTGACATCTGTGAGGAAATATCCAGGAGGTGACAGAGGAGTATTTGAATGTGAGAAAGTCAGATAATCAGAAATCTAAAAACCCTTCCTGTGAGCACACACTGATCTCCCTCCTCCGCTCAGCAAGGTCCCAAACACTCACCGCTTCCCAGAAAACTCCCGTATTTCACGATCACACAAGCGTCAGCAGCCTCTTCCTGCTGCCCCACCGTCCTTGTAAATAACAGTTGCCAGGATTACATTCAGATCTAACCTCACACAAGCCCTCACTGGAGTTCACTTGCACATTGCTGGCTCTGGTTGAACACAGGCTGTACACTTTAACTAAGGGCAGCTAGCACTGAGAACAAAACTTAACATGCTCCAATTGTGCTACAATTCATACTTCTACTTTCTGGGGAATACATCACAAGCAGTGATTCGTGTTTCTAAATAAACAATTTATATTTATTTAAGAAAATACTGAAAGCAGTTGAAACTTACAATCCTTAGGCAAAAATTCCCCTCTTCAGTCACTTACGACTACTTTATCTATTACTGAAGAAAATATTTTGAAAGCTTAAAAAATCTCTTAAAGGTGTCTTATTTTGCTACAGCAGATTTGATGCAACTTTTTGCAGAGGTGTGTATTAGCACACATTGACTTTCTACTGTGAAATCTGAGTATATTTAATGCTAGTCCATCCATTTGAGGTAGCCCATTGCTGTTGTATGCCCTCTGGTTTACTCTTACCAAGCCTTTTCAACCAATGCTCCTGTGCATCTTCTGACCATAAACCATAGTCACTACCTTTGTCATGTGAGCAGGACCGTACTATTCTTACCTATTACCAGCTTCTACTTATGCAAAATATCACACCACACACTTCTTATTTATATTTTATATAAATCTGAGTGATTCTTATGAGATGCTAGTAAAAACCTACACTGAAACCACAACATATCCTCCTTTGCTGTGCACTGTTTTTTTTTTGCAAGCTCCAAAATACTTTAGTTGACACAAAAAGAATGCCAATTTGCCAGGTGACCAATTCA
This sequence comes from Zosterops lateralis, assembly GCF_965231275.1. Lineage (NCBI taxonomy): Eukaryota > Metazoa > Chordata > Aves > Passeriformes > Zosteropidae > Zosterops > Zosterops lateralis. The sequence continues at coordinate 32,283,614 of NC_139762.1, read as the reverse complement.
TCATTTCACAATTGCCTACCTGGAAAAATGCTATTCTAATAAATGAAATAAAGGCAATGCTTTGAGAGCAGTCTAAAAACCTCCTTTACACAGTTTTGCACTGCCTCTCTGAAGGCAAAATCTATGACATATACCTTACCATACTCGTAGCTTTGATGTACACATTATCTTTCAAGTGACAGTTTCCATCATGGGGAATTACAATTCCTGCTAATTTACTGTCAAGAGCCAGATGGGAGGTTTGATCTGTCATCACAAGAAGCAGTCGCTTTGCTTCTTTACGCCATCCAATATGGCTCTACAAAGAAAACAAAATTAGGCATAAGAAAGCACTAGCTACATATTTTCTAAAATAATCAACACCAAAATGAAAAATTAACATAAAGGATCACTTTCAGATATTACACTGCCTGGCAGCACTGCATTTAAACCAGACTATTTAAAGCATTTGGTGTGGAAATAGACATAATGTACTACATTTGAAAACTACCAATTTCTTTGCTTTTTTCCATTTATCATTTTCTTTGCTTTTTAAGGAATGATGTCCCACTGCACCAGTTATGCATTATATAGTGGGCTTGATAACAGCTGCCACATTGTGTGTGTCACTATTACCTACAAATACAAAGCACATAGTTTGTAAATTCCTCTGAGGCCCAAGGAAGCATTACAACCACTAAATATGAATTCATCCATATTGATACATGGCACTCTGTTCTATTTTTACTTTGATTTAATTACTTTATATTCTTGTCATTCTATAATTTCCTTTTCCTACACAATTTTTTGGAAAGTACATTAGTATGCAATCACAAATCAATAAACTGAAGTTTGAAGGTCTTCATGCAATTACAAATTAAATAATTCCTTATTATATAGCAAAATGCTACATTTATCCACCATTTTAAGGGATTGATAGCAAAATGGCAGCCTCAAGGGTGAATTGAGTGTCTTTTAGGAATTTGGTGATGTGGAAGATGCAGCAGAATAAGTTTATATCTAAATTGATTTAGATGCCAATTCGTATTTTCAAAACATTTATCTCCCTGATCATAATCAAATTTCTGAGGCACACAGGAAAGAAATCATATGATTTTTCATTATTCCCTCTCTTGCTTATTCCATCTTCTTTTTCACTGCTTCCATTTTATCTCCTTCCAATGACACAGAATCTCTACCATTCTCGTGTGAAACATGTACTGCAATACAGTCCATGTACTCAGCCATGCTCTGGGACTTACTCTCTGCCTTACTTTCTTCATGGAGAGGGATATAACTCCCTTCTCAGGCTCACTCTCTACTATCTCTGAATGGGGATTAAATATCTCAAGCCAGCAAGAATAACAAATTCAGATGGGTGTCATGTCTTTACCAACTGATACTTAAGTCATCAGTCTCCCTTAGACACTCCTAGACAGCATTCCTCTAAAGAACGAGTATTTTAAGTTTTACTTGTAAACAGGTTTTGGCTTAAATAATTCCAAATTCTCCTCCAGCACTGTAAAAACCTCTTCTTATAAGACTCATCATTTGACTTTGTCACCTTGGGACTTGTTTAGTTTTAGGTAATCCTGTGAGGAGCAGGGAGTTGGACTCAATGATCCTTATGGGCCCCTTCTGATTTGACATGTTCTGTGATTTTATGATTCCTACCTACATACATCACAGCAATCAAAATTTTTAAGTGGCTCCATGTCCTAACCTGCTACCTCTTGCAACTATGATGTATTGCTTAAAGCAAGATGGAGCAAGTTATAAAGGCAAAATGAGTGCACATTAGTATAATTTATAGTTCATGATGGTCATTATGAATCGCACATTTTTCCCATCCATTTCAGTGCACAATTCACTTAACAGGAAAGCCTCTACATTCTCATGAATGTTTCCATTCTATTATTCTTGGAAGCATATATTATTCTAGAACTCAAATGTCATAAGTGTGGAATGTGTCCAGTGAGAAACACTGAAATTTTAGGAATTTTTCCCAAGTTCTAGAATAATTTTTTGTTAGCGTTTCAATTACAGTGTTTATGAAGAGTGGTTTTTACATACCTGTTCATCAAAATTTGAAAATAAAATTGGACCAAACAATCCATTTTTAGCATAGTTGAGATTACTTTTGTCCTTGAGATATTGTAGAGCTCAGAAAAATAGTGTGAAGATGGACAAGATAAAACAATTGTCCTGACATCATTCTAACAGATGAGGAACACAGCAAGACTGTGATTTTGATGGGAGTTGAATAGAGAATTATCAAACCCAAGAAGCAGCCAAATTTCAAAGTTTGTATTGCATTAATATGCATAAGAAAAACACCAACCAAAACAGCTCTCTAGAGCAAAACAAACTCTATCTAATATGCTTATAGCTTGAGACTTATTGATGCAGATGTTTTCCATCCTTTTCTGAATGGGAAAGACTGTGATGAGATTTTATCAATATACCAAAGTTAATTTTTAGTTGATTTGTACTGTTTTAAAATTTGAAATCTTTAAAAGCTGAGAACATAGAATTTCTTCTGTTTTCCTTACATACACAAGCAGATACATAAAACTTTTAATTCAATTTTCAATTTCTTCAGAAGAAATGTCAAATGGTATGTCTTAACTGAGGAACACAGGAAGCGCTTTAATGATTTTTGAAACTAATTATGTAATTGACTGAAATTATTACATGTGTCTGTTCAAACAAGAAGCAGTTGCTCATCATCCATCCTATGCTGCTTAGGCTAGCTAAAGCCAGAAATTGAAGATCCATAATCAATATTGAAAGATGTTCCTTCATGCTCTCCTTTTTTCAATTTCATTTGGTAATGTATAGTTAAAGAGGAAATAACAAAAAATGAGGAAAAAAGTCTTAGTATTATCAGGCATAGCACTGGCATTTTGAATTTAGGAACATTGACCACCAATGTACTTATAAATACACACATATATATAGTGCCTGAATTACTATTTTTTACTCTTTTGTAAATAAGCTCCTTCCTTACCTGGCACACAGCTGCTTGGAGCATCGCATCAAAACCCCCTTCAGGTGTATCAATATTCCCAGAAATTTTTTGTTTATTCACTGCATTTCTAAATTCTGCTATATTGTCAGTCAAGGATAGCACGTGAATATAACCATGAGGAGGCATACAATCTAAATTGTAATCACTGCACAAAAACAAAACAAATCAAAAGCCTTATTTTTTCTTTGAAGGAGATGAAAATATTGCATCCCCATTAACCCATAAAATCCTGATACTAATGAAGATGTACGTAGCACAGAATAAGAAACATTTACAGAAAAAAAGAGCAATGCCATGTGAAATTAAGTTCAGTGGGAAGTAGTTATAATTAACTACAAAAAATGTATATTATCTTGTATTTTATGGAATTGTGTATATAATAACTTAATATATTAACAATGTATGTAGTGTTTCATAAAGAACAAAAATGCAACAAGAGGGATGGTATGATCACAGGGAGTGCATAAACCTTTTGGAATATCTACAGCATGGTACAGCTTTGCTTTTCATTATCCTGAGAAAGAACTATCACACTGAAACAGTAAAATCTTTTAATAGGTTGCTACGCAGGCTACTGGATCAAACTATAACAAAATCCAAGTTCCTATATCCACTAGTGTTACATAAACATACATAAAATAATATTGATATTAACTAATTACCTCATCAAAGAGATGAGAAAATCCATTTTCACTAATATCATGGCAAATGATACTTTCTCAAACTATGCATAAGGGAGAAAGTCTGATTTTTGTGGTAGGTAAGCTAGTGAAACAGCACTTATACAGGTCATTGATCTGGGACCCATTCACAGCTGTGATTCATGGCACAAGTTGAAGCACCCATCTATTTCAGAGATGCTGAGCAAGTTTCAACTCTCTGAATTTCTACTGCATCCAGACTGTAACCTGCCCTCCTCTAAATCAAGGTACAGTCAAAGAAGAGAAACTGGCATTGAAAGGATTAATATCTCTGCAGATGTCTTCTCTTAGGCAAAATGCATCATGACCTAGAAATGCCAATCAATACCCACTCACTATATATAGATGGTCTAGATGAATGCTTTATCCATAAATAGTCATATCTCTAGAATGAATTCCACTACTAGGAACCAATCCAAAACCCACTGATATCACAAAAGGTACTTAGGGACTTCACAGAACTTGGGATCATATCTTCTCAGGAAAGGCAAGCAAGAAGGTATGACAAATTAATATTTGCTTTTCTAACTACTGTCATTTATACAGCTCTGAATTTGTTGTGAATATTCTTGTTCTCCAGGGGGTTTTGGAAGTGATCCCTCCTTTATGCGAGTTGAACCCAAGATATAAAAGGTATGGCATGAAAAAAGAAATGCAGGCCAGAACATCTTTTCTATTTACAAGAGGAGTTCCTTCACATTAGAACTGTAGATCAGAGGATTGCTTATGTTCATTAAATGAGCTGAAAGAAACTACATCATGTTGACAAAGTAGAATTTTCAGGAAAGAGTTAATGAATACATGACCATACACTAGAAAGTACATAGGTCAGAAAGTAAAAACTTTGTGATGAATCTAGGTAACATATCCAAAATAACCAAAACCACAACAGTTGACTTTAAACATATCCAAATATTCCAAAGCAGCATGGGTTTTGGCTTGCTTTGCTAGAGAAAATACAGCACATTTTTTCTGATACAGAAACAGTTTTTCTGAAATCACTCACCACAAGCAATCATTGTAAAACAATTTTCAGCATTTCCTTAGGAAATTTGTCAACCATGGTAAAAGGAAACAAAGATAAATTCTGAAGAATTCAAAAAATATATCTGTATAATGCATATTTCTGTCATTAAATACATATTTCAGTGCTACAATAAATGTAAAAAGACTACATACCTGCACTGGTTATGGATTCTACCTGGATGAATGCTAATATAGGGTGACACAGTTTTATCCACATAGGATCCAAATCCAAGTCGAAAATCAAGAGAAATATTCTCCATCTTTTTAGATAAAGCAAATCCAACGGAATTTAACTTTTCTATATTGTTGTGCATAGAGGCTGAGACATCAACTAAATAGTAAAGGTCCACAGGGTATTTCTCTAAAGGACGAACTTTTAACATAAAGTTTGCTTCACTTCCTGATTAAAAAAAGAAACAAACACATTTATTTACTATTTTTGAATGGACATGCTTAAATACATTTATTTTTGTAGCAACCTCAGGACAAACTTGTTTGTGTCAGCAAAGAGAAAAAAACAAACAAACAAGAAAAATCTCCCAAGAGTAAATGAAACCTTGAAGAAGCATTCAAAAATAAGCCATAAAGGGTTGTTTTGTAGAACATCTTGGTTTTTTTTTTTTTTTGCAAGAGCACTGTGCAATTTATTGGAAAAATCTGACTTCTCCCCATTTTGTTTTAAATTCATGGTTATGCAATCCTTTTGGCATTATAACAAAAAGCAGTTGTGGCTCACAAAGGACACAGATCTGCATACAAATTGGGGTCAGTCACTTCAAGGTTGTCACTTCAAAGTATGTAAATGCATCCTGCAAATAGTTTGTCATATGACACAATCTAAAACTACATACACACCACAAGGACAGCACAGCCTGAAAAACTCATGTAGATAATGATACAAGTTTATCCCAAACTGCTTCCAAAAATTTGATGAGAAAACTCCATAGGATCAAAATATATCTTTTTTTAAAAAGGCTTTAATATTTTTAAAAAAATAAAATCCATTTTCTGCCATATACAAAACAGAACTCTTTTTTCTGGATGATAGGTGTCTAGGTCTCCTTCCTGCAGAACCACAACATAGCAACATAGTCTCATATGTAATAAAAACATGAATGCTTTGGAAGCTGCTAAAACTAGCCCTCACATTTTTGGTAGTCTAATATTCGGTAACATCAGCAAAACAAGTGAAGTGATTTGTATGGGCAGAGTGGGTACAGTAATGCACGGTTTCAAATAAACCATCATTTTATGTCACCCAAACTGTGAGCTCACAGCAGAAATCAATTTAGGATCTTCATGTGATGAGTGGAGAATCTAATCCAGTATTGTGCAACAAAGATACAACAAAGGACAGGAGGAAGGAAGTTGTTACAGAAGAATGATACAGGTTTTCAACAAAAACTATCAAAAGGTATATCCGAAACAGAGATCTGACTCAGAAAAGTTAAATATGCGAAGTACTTTCTTCCAATGGTCTTTGAACATAATCCATCTGAGAATGTTAGGATTTGTCTGTATTAGGTCTTGCATGAGGAAAACAATTTCAGTGTGCTGTAATTTATGTTTCCTCTTTGCCAATGTAAATTGAATTACTTTTTGTAAACGACCCTTGCACGTCTCCAGTTTGCATATAGTGAGATACTGAGTGCAGCTTTTATTTTTTCCCACATAAATCCTAAATGACGAGTATATATAAACAGTGACAAAACCTCCCAGTATCAAAACAAAAGCATCTTTGTCTGCATGATTATACCGTATCAAATGTCTGTTTTGAGGAAAAACTATAGTGGTATATCTGTGTGTTTCCCTGAGGCAGAATATATGGGCAAGATATCTATATATAAAAAACTTCTCTTCTGGAGTCCTTGAAATTTCATTCTTCTGCCTCCCTGATGCAAAAACTTCTGCAAAGCATAAGGAACTCCAAACTTAATTTCATTATTTACTGGAAAAAAGGTTAAGGAAGACAGATTTTAGAAAGCCAACTTTTTTTCCTATGAATCCAGTATGCCTTTGGAAATAAATGTGATTACAAACAGAGCTTAGAGGTAGCTCAGTTCCTGAAATCATTTCTCAGTACAAAGCAAAGTATCAGTCACTTTGGAAGGAGAGTGAGGAAAGGAGAAGTGCTAATGTTACCTTGACTGTTTTATTATTACAGAGTGAAAAACAGCTCCTTTGTGCTTTACTCATGCAAATCCTTGCTTTTTCCCTTGTGATTGACAGAAGATTATAATTTGTACAGTGAAGGTCAGCAAAATACTCCTAAATACTTGATGTTTTCCTGACAAAGATTGATCCCTCTCACATATGTCTTTCTCCACTTATTCTTTGTAAAAGAAAGAAATCAATTAAATTTTATTGAGTGAAAGATAACCCTGCATTCCTTTATATCACCTTCACTTCTGCTGTTGGCTACAGCTTTTTTAGAGACAGAGAATGAACACTGATTTAACTACACTTGAGCTGAGGGCAAATGGAGATATACTAGTTATAAAAATTCAGGCAGTGAACAACTAAGTCTTCTTGAGGAATTCAGCCTTTTCTTATATAATGGTTTTGGTATTTTTCTAGTTGTCTAGCAATGCACTTGAAAGGAAGGAATAATCAAAAAGTTTATGAAATTATGAATTTAGGAATTCTATTTACTTTCAGAAGGAACAGTTTATACATATGTAAGGCAAAACTGTTAGTGTAAGTGGCTAAAGAATCAAGAAATCACATAAGAAAACAGGAAAGACTACCTAAAACTCCCTTTCCACTTATTACTTGCATTTTTCTGACTTCAGCTGTATTTCACAGAAACAATTCTTGGTGAAGATGATACTTGAATATGGGAGCAACACTATCACAGTTCTATAACACAATGCTATAGCATCATTCTTCCAAATAATTATTTCAGATGCCTCTTCACAAAATATCTGTACTTAGAAGTATTGGGATTTTTTAAAATTTATTATAACATCAATGTGTTAGAGATGACTCAACCTGGATGCAGCTGGACTGAAATTTCTCCTGGTGTCACTTGTGTATTTGTTTCATGGTCACTAGGAATTGTGACATGAACCGTGGGGTTTTCAACCAAGTCTGATTGGCAGCCTTTTTTCATTAAGTTGAAAACAGTGTCACAGCGTCCCTTCTGTGTTGTGCCAGCCATGAAATCCTGTTTAATAAGAAACAAAAAGTACGAAACAATGTGAGCTGAAAAAAACCCTGTACTACCTTCAAAGGAGGAAGAAAGCCAAAATAATAATCTTTGAAACAATAAAATATGCTACTAAAATTGCATAAATTATAGAACAAGTTCATGAAGCCATATGTTTTTAATAATGGCAATGATGCAATCTCGAATTAGAAGTTAAATCTAATTGCCACATTTATCCTTCTCTACACAGAAAAAAAAATTAACAAGAAATAGGATCTTGCACAATCAGAACAAGCCGACTTTGGAGAAAAAGGAAATGACACAGTATGTCGCAAAAAAAAAAGTTCTGTGCCATGCTATGAGCTTGTTTTAGCAAGAAAGTGTCATTCCCTCAACATCAAAATAGTTTAGTTTTCAGAAGAATCCATTGGTAACTTTACTTAGGGCTGATATTTAGTAGGAACACCAGAGGTCAGCTCTAGATTTAGCCAACCTGACTTTGTCTATCCCGCTACACAAAATCCAAAGACCTGCTGAACTACATAATTTCAATTCCCGGAAAGAGGAAACCATGTATTATTACAGGAGTGGACAGTTTAAGATGCCACCAACATAAAAAAGCCTTTGTAGCACAAAAAAGTGCTACACAGAATACAGAAAAGTGATTAATAGAAGGATGATGTCAGAATAAGCCCATCCTTTGCTGCATTTAAAGAGAAAAGTTGTCAAAAAATTGTGCCAAAATGATCCAACACAAAATTCCTTCCTGACCACTAATCTGATGATTAATATAATTCTGAACATGCAGGGAAAAAAAAAAAAAAAAGAAAAAAAAGGAAAAAAAGGACAAGATCTTTTGTAGTCTGAGTCAAAGCTGGAGACCAACCAAAGGACAATCTCTGATCTTTCACATGCAAATAGGGAAAATAAGCAAACTAAAATACAGTCAACTGTGTATTAGATAACAATAGTCATCCAGACCCCATAAAGACTAGAGAAAGCCCCTGAAGAATGAAATATGAAAGTCTTGTATCTTGGTTTTCATATTCCAGCTTATTTTTGAAGTCTACCTCTGATATATTTTTTCTATAACCTTATTAAAAAAACAGAGACTACTTTTTGAGTTTCTGCTATTTATATACTCCTTTTAGTGTATACTTTTCAAAAAGCTAGATTGTTAAATGTGTAAAGATTTTAGCTACTTTCATTACCAGTAATGACTAGTAGATTTGTAGTATTTTCTGAGGTTCGCTGTGTGTGGGTATAAATTCAAAGCATCTCAAGAGTTCCTCAGGGATGATTATCTTATTAAAAATATTGTTCTCATGAAGCAGGCAGGCTAAGCTGCACTGCAATATTTCCATCTGCAATAATATGGGTTTTGCTGTTCCATAACGATCAATGATATGGGGGTGAACCAGCGAATTAAGAGGATTTAACAAAGCCCTGGTGTCCATGAACAGCTCTCAGGATTCACCCAAGAAGTGAAGCAAGACAAGCAGAGCAGAAGGGAAACTGGCTGAGTCCTTGTGCCTACTTAGAAAGGGACCAAATGCAACTCCATAGCACTGAAAAATTAGCAAATACTGTCCTGTGATAAATGCAGGTAGAGGAGGATAAAGCTTTGCCCTTTGTAAGACAGGACACGGGGCCAGAATAATGAACTCCTCTATTGTGGAGGAGTAATCCATTGTGCCATCTGCATGTGCTAAGCTTCCTCTGGAAAAACAAGCCCTGCATGCCTCTACCTATCCTTGCATTACTTAGCTTTGTACCTTTGGCAGACTAAGTTAATGTTTCCAAGACATAATATCTCAGATATTGCCAGTGCCTTATACTCCTTATCTCTGCCAGACACACCCCAGGAACTTATGTACCTTCTCTGCTAACTTGAAAGATACTACTGGTAGTTTCCACGTGAGCTTAAAGAGCATACAAGCTTGTGATTGTCAGTGATATTCTTAAAAAGCTTGCTCTTTCGAAGTGATCACTCAAAATCATGCTATCAACAGCGTTATTCTTCTGTCAAACAAAACCAGAAAATCCCATATTCTTAGAGTTTGCAAAGTAACAATAATTTCAGAATAAATCTTGCTACCTAAGATCTATCTTCTGTGCTAAGTCTCAGAACTGAGAGTTTCAAGTGTCAAAATGAGAAAAGCATCATTTTTTCCATTTGTGACAGGATCACAATATAAGGTGAAGTTGAAGTCAACTCCACTGTTAATACAACCTTTTGCTAAATGCAGTAGACATATATGTATAGACTTGTTTTCATAGATGATGAGGACTTTATAATATAAAGTACTGATAAGTAATTTTGCTTTGGAAGCCAAAAACTGTTAAACTCTCAAAGCTACTGTAAGTCTGCCAAAGCTGTCTACAAAGTTGATGGAATGCATTTAAAAGGTCTCACTTTATTTAAAATTACTGCAATTTTCCAAATAAAAGATTGCATTTTCTCCTTTGGAAACAAAATATATTTCACATGATTTCTCAGGTTCTATCTCTAGGGATCATTCAAAGATTTTCTTGCTATTTCTCACTATAATTTTCTCAGTTTAAAAGTCTTTATCTTTATAAAGATCAGAAGCAGCTAAAATATAAAGTCAAATATAATTAAGCAAAATGCCATACCTCTTGAGCACACCATCCACACTCTGGACCCAAAGCAAGACACTTTGTGCATGTTACTGCATTTGAAGTGGCACATCTGTTTTCCGCTGCAATGAAATACAAACCCAAACATTTAGGATTTATGGGGATATGTGGAACTGTAAAATACCTAATTTTAAACCAAGATTTCAAAAATTACTTCTCCAGATTAAGAGTGATGACAATCTATTAAAACAGAAGTAAATCAGAACAAAGGCACTGTGGTGAGAGAATACAATTTTGTTTTATTTACAGTCTAGAACTATATGCACAGATTAAACAAACTCCATTGACAATTTACAAGGTCAAATTTTTAAGATCCTGATTTAGAATAATTTTGAAGTGCAAGTTTATCTTTGGCATGTATCTTGCTGATTTACTGCCTAACAGAAAAAAATTACTAGGTAGCTTATCTTTTCACAGACATTTTCCCTTTAAGTCATTTACACTTGAGTAATTTACACATTATTCACTCCTCATGAAATCCAAAGTATTTTTTCACCTTCTATAAATATTCCCCCTCTGCATATCAATTTTTACAATGAATAGTTTCCCAGAAGAGGAAGATTTTCTTTCCAGAAGCAAATAGAAATGTATCCAACACTACATGTGTCACAGATTGAAGACACATCCTTCTGTACCAACAACTGCAAAAATTGTGCCTACTTACATACAGATCTACCAGCAAAGTCCTTTATATCCTTTTCACATCTTTGTTTCATAGATCATTGCTTAAGTTACTACTCTTTCCTATGAAACTTTGGCAGTTGGTATTGAGAAGAAGAGTCTTTTCAAGGGACTTGGTCAGCTCAGCTTCAATGCCAGCATCAGTGTATCCTTTCAGCATGCTGAGCACAGGTCTCTTGCACACCAATGCACCTCTAAACAAGACAGAAGTCACCTGCTAAGAGTTATATGGAGGGCACAAAATGCACAGCTGGGTAGTAGTGTTCTTTAACAACACCCATTTGTGGCATGTTCAGCATGCCATATTAGAAAATATACAGAGAATAAAACAAGTTTAATTTATGCATACAACAAAAGGATTCATATGTTAATTGGTCCATTGTGATAGCCTGCATCATCATACCAAAACAGTCTGATGACAGGTTTGGTTTTCATCCAAAGTTTAGGCTACATGCACTGTCTTTCAGATTATTTCTTTACAAGCTGCAACAATAATGCAAACCATCTCGCTTTTTAGGTAATGAGACAAACTTTTCACAGTGAACAGCTGTATTAGGAAAATATGTACTAAAAAACCTTTTTTAAATACTTATTTTGCTGGCTTCAGCTATGGATTCTAAGATGAGATCCTGTATCATATAAACAGCTACTTTTCAACAGGTCACTTAGAATGATGGCTGATGCAAGGCACTAACAACAGTTTGCACATTATTAGCATCAACAACACACATACCATTATCTGTATTAACAAGCCGAGTGCACCACACTTGCAGCATTATACTGATAATGTGTAGGTTAGTGGCAATTTAAATAATTTCAAAGGTCAGATGTATACTTCTACTTCATATCAACTGCTTCTGACAAGTTTTGCCATGAAAGCAATGTGAGATAAATAAGCATAAATGAAAAGGAGAGCCGACATGATATAATATGATATAAACAGTACGTTGAAAAGCAGCCCAAGAAGGTGCTGGAATGCAGGGAAAACTGATTAAAGGGTGGGAGAGGTTGGTAGGAATAAACAGAGGAGGAGTTGCAAAGGTGAGAGAAAAGAACAAGACAAAAACCAAAAGGTTTTTGTTTGGTCTTTTTTTATTATAAAAACAAACAGCAAGTTTTACTTGGATGTGAAATGAGAACAAGCTCATTCAGCACTGACACAATAAAACTTTTTTTCATTTATAAGAAGATAGCAACCGCACTTTATGTTCTGCAGACTGAAAGAGCAGACCTAGAGGCCATAGAAAATGTTAAGATATACTGCAGGAGAGGGAAAAAAGTATGAAGATTTTGGGTAGGTACTGACATGCAGAGGGTTGTAGACCTTGCCACATATCCCTTTCTAGACAGTATTCATAAAGTGCAAAGACTCAGAATGAAAAGTTGTTGAAGGAGTAAAAATAAAAGGAATGTAATTGTTCTTGGCACACAAACATCCCTCCCATCTTCAACTGGATATCAAAGAGAGCAGAGATGAAAGGCATCACAAGAAAAAGAGTGATAGATTCAGTAAAAGTGTTAAAGAACGAGGAAAAGTATAAATTGCTGATCTGCAGCATAATAGGTTTTAAGACCACCACGGAGCAAAATAGGGAGAAAATCACATGAACTTTGAAGTGACCCATTCAAGTTAATATCCATTGTAAGAGACAGAGCTGTTCTGATAAGAATAAATAGCTGACATGAAAAAAAGGAGAAACCTGTGTTTCTAGCTATTCAGATAAGGAATAAGGAAGATTAATTCCTTGTCATTGCAATCAGTAAAGCAAATAACCCAAATAATAAGTATGGACTAATTAATTTCTTGCCATAATATCTGAGATTCTTTTCTTAAGACATATAATCCTATCTGCAAAACACATACTTTAATTTAAATCCCATTGACCACATAACAAAATATTAACACCTTTTTTAATATGAAAAAATTGCTAAAAACCCAACAATATGTCTCTATGTGCCATTTTCCAGAGGCATTGGAAAACTTACTGAAAAATAACTGTCCCAATTTTATTTTCCTGTATGGTTAGTTTATTGAATCTGTTGAAACTTGATTTAGTTTATTAATACAGCCTGTCTAGTAAAATATAGGGGAGGGGGGGTCTGTGTGCCTTTGCAGACTGCTAAGATAGGAAAAAAAAAATCTTAAAATCCAGTTTCAGTGTGATCACAACACATAAAACACTTTAAGAAATGAGATGGACAGTACTGCTGGATGCAGATCTCTTTGCTGATAACTCTCTAGTCTCTCCAGTCTCAAGAGCTCCATTCTAACAACATGAAGTCACAGGTTGGCAATTGACAAGCTTGGTGCCATTGGAGCAAAAGTCTTAAATTTTTTGGTTTTTATAAAGAGAAACTGTAAAAAGTTGAATTAATCTCTTTATTTATTATTCTGTCTACATCACTACGCTGGTTCCCAAGTACATAGTCCATTACAGCAGTAATATTTATGGACATGCTTTCATTCATCAAATATTTATTATTTAGTTGTAAGCCTACTCTAAAACCATAACTGTTTAAGTATAAACTTTTCAGTTGCTTTAAAAAAATCATGGTAAAGCAAGAAATATTTTTTATGAGTTGACTTAAAAAAGAATTGAGATTTTTCCTGCCACTTCACCAAAAACAGAGTCCAGACAAGACTGAGTTACTGTTCAGCCAAAGCTAAGGGCTAGTTTCTACTGGCTTCGTTTGAACTGATGTATGCCAAAAGGTATTTTTGACAAGGGCCAAATTCTGTGCTGGGAACTGCAAAGGCATATGCATATAATAAAAAGTGCATCAGGTTAAACTACGCTTTTCCAGCCTACTCCACAAAATTACAACCATGTTCCAACAACTGCAGCTATTTACAGTGATCGCAGGTGTGGCAAGCCCAAACTCTCTAGAACAAGGGGAATCAAGGCAAGACAAACATCATACATGTTATAATTATATCCTGCCTCCTTATTATGAAAGTAACCTGATCACAATCAGGTACTTATTTAAGAGATGAAATAGCAATAAAGCACTCTGGCATCTCAGAGGGGATGTTAAACAGGTTTTCAAACAGACAGCACTTTGTTCAAGCACAGCCAAGAATTCGGATTTGTATCAGCTTCACAGTTGGTACATGCTTCTGCTGGTTTTGGAGGGTGTATGACGTGCTTTCTTAAAAGAGAAAGCCAAAATATAGCTTGCAGCTTATACTCCCTGACCATGGCCATCAGACTGGTGAACACTCATTAAGGCAAGATGATAGGAAATCATCAAGCTTCTACTGTGCATCTTCAATTGTGCATCTAATCTTGTAGGGCAGCAATCACCAGGCTACCCCTCTGCACAGATAATGAATGAGGCCTTCAGTATCTCATATATAGCCTAATTTATGAGGAAAGCTGCAGCTTTTATGCAGTATACTGCAATTACCTTCACCTTTTTGTCTTCAGAGCACAGAGCAGAGCAACATGACCCTGCAGAGGGGACAGACAGTGACTATCCCACCTAACAAACACATGGCTTCCTGATTCACTTTGGCTGAGCACGCAGGTACAATAAAAAGCATTACAAAAATGCTACGGAGGAGGGATTATTTTTCCATGATTATTGTGTCGGACTGTTACTTGCTCAGGTTACAGGAAAAAAAATGAATGTCTGTGCTTTAACTGCCAATCCTAAAACCCAGTCCTGGAATTAGGGATTTTTCCCCTCTTTTTTTTTTTTTTTTTTTTTTTCCAAACAAGAAATAATTCTCTCTTGCCTTTTGCGCCATGCTTTAAAAACAGACTATGTCATTACCAGATTTTCTGAGACAATTACAAGGTATGCCTCAAAATCAGCTTTAAGAGGTACTCAACCTTGCCCAGGAAAGGAGATTTCAAATTGAATACTGTACACTTTTTATGCTTTATAATAAAATCCTAAGATTGCTTGAGAAGGATACCTCCCTTTTTTCTATTACATATGGGATTTGTTAATTTGTTTCACTTCTCCATTAATGGTTGGGCACTTTAGTTTCACTATTCAGACAGCAAGAAGCTAAGCCACACACTGATTTTAAAATGTTTTTTAGCAACAGAAGAAGCAGTAAACTAAAACTCTGCATGGCAGAGATGTTTTTCTAAGAAAATAAATATGTGTAAAAGAAAGGTGCAAAACACAATTAAATTCTGAGCTCTCAAAAAATACTTTTGAAAACCTGGCAAGTGAGTAAAAACACCTATCCAAACAAACAAACAAGCTAACCACTGCTGTCCCCCACACCCACCTAAGCAACTGTTACAGTGTTCCTAAAAAGAGAAATGGAACTTGAAGAGAAAACCATAATGTGATTACAGGATGGCAAGAGGTAGCGGTGAGAATTGAATAAGAAGTCTTTGCATATCTAAATAAACGCAGTGAAAAGAATCACTAGTGAACAAGTCCTGATAACTGATAGGGACTTTCCATTCCTAACTGCCAATACCCCTGAGAGTTTTGGGATTTCCGAATTAATCTGCATTACTGTATGAACACAGTACCTTTTAAACATGAGGGTCATTTGTGACAGCTACTCAGGTGATTTAAAAAGTCATTAAAATGCAAAGTAATGCAAAGTCTGCCCTTCCTGAGTTTGTGCCTTTGCAAAGCATGCAGGACAAAACGCCAAGATCTTCCTTTTTTGCACATTGTGCAAGGTCTGAGTGATGCCACTGGAGAGAGCTGACGCCAGACTTCAGCTGAACAGTGCAGACAAAAGGGGAGGACACCTCTGTCAACACAGCATGAGGGAAGCCCTGGCAGAAAACAAGTCACAGCTGACGCTGGAGGATAGAAACTGCATCATAAGTCTGCTCTGTAATGGCACAGAGATATGGAGTTCTCATCAAGAAATGCAATAATTGAATATCATTCTCTAATTACTTCTGTAATAAGAGAATAATATTCATACTAGGCTTTGAGCCAATTATATAAGGCTCAATAAGGGGAAGTGGCAGGTTCAGCAATTCAGTCAGAGCAACCCCATGTGGTGCTACAGGCTGGGGGGAAAAGGGGCTGGAAAACTGCTAGTGGAAAAGACATTGAGGCTCTGGAGCATGTCCAGAGAAAGGCAATGGAGCTGGGGAAGGGTCTGGCACAAGTCTTATGAGGAGCAGCTGAGGGAGCTGGAGTTATTGAGTCTAGAGAAAAGGAAGCTCGGGGGGGGGCTTATCACGCCCTACAATTAACTTAAAAGGACGTGACAGCAAGAAGGAGGTTGGCCTCTTCTCCCAGCTAACAAGCAATAAGACAAAAGAAAATGGCCTCAAGTTGTGCCAGCGAAGGTTTAGATTGGATATCAAGAAAATTATCTTCACTGAAAGGGCTGTTGACCCTTGGAACAGACAGCCCAGGGAAGTGGTAGAGTCACCATCCCCTGGAGGTACTTAAAAGACATGCTGATGTGATGCTTAGGAACATGTTTTAGTGCTGGGCTTGTGCTCGGTTAACAGCTGGACTAGAGAATCTTAAGGGTCTTTTCCAGCCTAAAGGATGCTATGATGCAAGGAGATACTCCTGACATTCTCTGAGCCTACATGTATCTTGCTTATCCTCACCCCTCTGAAAAGTTCCAGCACTCACATGAAGGTTGCAGATCATTCAAGATGAAGACCAGGGGAACATAAGCTTCAGACAAATGCATAGCAATCCAAGTTTTTCATGTATATATATCAATTTTGAAGATTTTTTTTTTTCAGAAAGATGTATATAACAGTATTTTAGAAAAGGTAATACCCATAGTAGTTACTGGTATCACAGTGAGGACTCAAAATTACAATGTTCAAACCACAGTCTCAGACATGGCCTTGACTATGACAGACAAAGCTATTGACTGCTCCGGCCTGACTTTGTTCCCAAGCCACAACATAGAATGAAAACAAGCAATGCAACCTTGAAATTTTTCACAACACAATTTTTGTTTCTTGGCCAGCTTTACTTGTAGCCTCTCCTTTCTATTAAACTTCCTGCTTTTCTGGGAGATGGTTACATTTTGTTGATGCAATCCAGGCTTGCAAACAATGAGTCAAAGACTACTTGGCTTCAGAAACTAACCTATCCTGTCCCTTACAAATAAAAACATATAGGGAAATTTACTACAATTGTATCATTAGAAGAGACTCATTTCCCATAGTCATAAAAGCTAATGCTTCTATGGCATAGGTTCGATGGTCCTGTTTGCACAGCTTTACACCAATAAAAATGCAAAATATGTGGAACGAGAGCTTAAATGTTTTTTGGGCTTTTTAAATGAAGTCCCTTCCTTTCAAGGAAGCTTCAAGATGTGTAGAGTTGTGTTAATTCTGTGTCCTAGGATGGAACATGGGCTCCAGTCATCTACAGCTGCTAGAAGCTTCCTTGTAGTTGACCAGATTGAATAGCCATGCTACTCGATCAAAGCCTGGAATGGCTACTGCCATATATCACTGCTAATTTAATTTCTTGTGTATTAGTAAGCATTGCTAGCAAGTAACCCATCAAGAGCTCTGAGTGGTTGGTATGTGCCTGTGTATTCTATAAAGTCTTACCTAATTAGGAGATCTTGATGGTTATAAAGTTAGATAAAAATAACTATTTTCTGCCTGCTTAAGAAGTTCAACCTTGAATAGAAGACAAGCCCAAGCTTTATCTCCCACCTATCTTCTATAGCTCTACCTCCTCAAACCAGACCTACAACCCCCCAGTTGTTTCTCTAATGTACCTTTTAATTGCAGATCTAATCATCACCAAATTGTTGCTTTCTGCTCCATAGGAACATGACCTCATCCTGGCACTGTGTCTTCATTCACATACTCAGCAGCAGTGTGGAGAATTGGCAACTGCTAAGAATGGCTCAGAGCTATTTCTTCCCACATATTGTCACCAAAGACCACCTCATATGTTCTTAGTCCACAGCAATGCAAGCAACTTACTTCACTCTCATTTATCTGCATACATGGTGGTTTGGAACAAACCCACTTCACACTTTAGACCGAAATTCCCAAAGCAGACAACCTAGGGGAACAAGTCCCTCAGTTCTGAACACAAAATGATAAACTGAATTGTGCTTTTACAGAAGATTTTCCTGAAACAAACCAAAATCCCTAAACCAAAAGCTGTGCACATGTGGATTAGGGAGACAGGTCAGAGTTGAAACAAAACATTGAACACATAATACAGAGTTTACACTCGCAATGAGAAAACCTCAATAATATTAAATAAAAGCTAAGACTGGTCTATCTGACCAGTCTTAGGGACTGACTATCACTCCCTAAGGAGACCACTCCCTAAGGATTTGCATGTAGTCCACAAAATCGGGAGGAGCATTTATTCAAGAGGGCTATTTAAAAAATGTTATTGTTTTCTAGAATACCAAGTCTTTGGTATTTGTTATTTCAGTAATTTGCTTTTTCATAGGATTTTCAATCCCCAAAGATGATTGTTGTCCCTGAGACAAATTAGTAAAAAACTTTCTGGGATTTTTTCATAATTAAAAACCTCAAAACCCAACCCACCTGTCAACTGATACTGGCCAACCTCTATTTTAGGTTTAGCCTGTTAAATTCATATAATTTGGGGGCAAAGCTTGCACAAAACATAACTGCAGGCTATAAAATATGCAGACTCACAAACTAACTATAACTAAACTACAGGTGCACACAGACTGTTTGAATGCAAGCTTCTGCTTCTGCTCCTTCAAGGAAGTATTCACATATGTGTATGGTCTGCAGGTGCAGCTTAAATGCTCTCTAAAGGACAGACTTCAAATGTGCAAATTCTAGGTTTTAAACAGGTAGTGGTTTATTTATTGTTCTGAAGTATTGCCACAACATTTTTAACAGCAAAATGCGCTCCAACAATTTTGCTTAGATTGGAAGAGCCTGCTTGCTGATGTCATTAGTTATATCTAGTTATTTTGTGCCATTTGTGCCAGGGTGTAAGTTGTTACAAGTTTTCCTATTTCCTGGTAGTCTTGTTTGAACAAAAAGATGGGAACTTGGTTGTTTCCAGGAAGAAGCTCCCATGTGAGAGAAGCAAGTTGTCCTGAGCACACTACTAACCCTTTCCACCTGCAGAGATAAGAAGGAAATAAGTTGTACTCTCAAGTACAGAACAAACGAAATTCACTTAGCCTAATTCCCTTGAACATCGAGAAGGAACAGAATTTATTTTGGAAAGGGCAGCTACTGGCTTAATCACACTTGGACTACTTTTGCGATGCCACCATACATCATGCAGCAATACTCGTAACACTGTTAAAACTGCAAAACACCAAAAATATGAAAGTCTTCAATATCTGAACTCAACGAGTTACTGCTGCCAACAACTCCCAAATCAGTGGGCAGAGAAGAGGCTGAAGTAAAATAAAAATCAAACATCCAAGAACATCATTCTACCTGGCTGAAGCTACAGAAATTTCCTCCTCCAAAAATCACAGTTAAAATATTTGTCTCAGTATCTTCTGATGACCATAAATACTTTAGACTCACTATTATTGTCACCATGGGTAAATACCAAGAAGTCACCACAAGCATATGACAATGAAATCATGGGAAGCAGAGAAACTTATGAAGAAAAAAAGTCAATTATGAGTTTTGCAAAGTTTTTAATTTAGGCCAATTTAGCCTCAGCTAGAAGTTGCTTTTTTGGCAGCTTTCTAATGCTGTAAATTCCAATCATCCTGAAACACATTTTACTCAAGGGGTTATTCTTGTTCTGCCACCAGAACATGGGGAATCCTGAATGGCTGGCAAGAAGCTTACTTTTCTTCTTGGAGAAAGGTTCCATTACAGTGTACAGTGAACTAATTCATTAGAGCCCCACTTCCTTCTCAAAAGTTAAACTAAATAGCCCAAGTCTATTTATGTAAACTGCCAAAAGGAAAAAAAAAAAAACTATTCAAGTTCAAGTACTTAGAAAGGAATAACAGACCATATCCTACTCTGTCCATCAAAAATTATGTTTGCTTAGGCAGATGAGAAAGAATTATTACATCTTTCCACTGGCTAGACAGAAATCAGCAATTAGTAGTGGAGATACAGGAACTTTGAAAACAAGACTTCCCTGAAAAGCAGGATGCAAGTAGAATGAGAACCACTGAGGCCCTAAGAATTTTATTAAAACAACAAAAAAAAACCTCACAAAAAGTTTATTAACAAAATGGATTTTTTTGTCCAGTTTTCAATAAATTCATTATGAGAAGTCAAATTTATACCAAGATGTCTGGATTACCATTATAGTAAAAGCACTAAATAGTTCAGTAAAAGCACTGATGTAAGTTTTGAAAATATAACTTATTACTTTAGTGCCATTAATATATTTTAAGAACATTGAGCAAACTTTAAAGGTCAGAACACCAAGCTTTTCCATTTGTCCTTCTTACCCTGACAGAACTCATTAAATCACAATCACTGCCTAAGATACACCAATCCTGATCTAAACAAGTACAGTTTTTCTATATTCTAGTTTTTAAAACATACATTGTTGAAAAAAAAAATCATGTAGATTTAATTTGTACATTAAGGTTAATGTCTCTTACTTCAGATATAGTCATATGATAGAATCAGAGTAATTTAGGTTGGAAAGGACCGCTAAGATCATGTAGACCAGCACTTAACCCAGAACTGCAAAGTCCACCACTAATCCTCTACATTGATCTATATTTACATGAAAAATTTGAGTTTATATGCACCTGTCTCAGGCTTCTGTTCTTCAAGTTTTTGTCCACCTTCATATAAGTGCCAGAATTTCTCAGAGATGAGGATAAGAAAGGCTCAGGAGTACCTTCTTGAATCATAGAATCATTTAGGCTGGAAAAGATCATTTAAATCCTCTGGTCCAGCTGTTAACCGAGCACAAGTCCACCACTAAAACATGTTCCTAAGCATCACATCTATGTGTCTTTTAAATCTCTGCAGGGATGGTGACTCCTTCATTTCCTCAGGTAGCCTATTCCAAGGCTTGAAAGCCCTTTCAGTGAATAATTTTTTCTTGATATCCAATCTAAGCCTTTCCTTGCACAACTTGAGGCTATTTCTGCTCATCCTACAACTTGTTACTTGGGAGAAGGCACTCAGAAATGTGAGGTCCCTAGTTTCTAAGTATGAACTTACAAAACTAATGATGACTCTGTCTTTCTGAAAAAGTCTTGATAAATATCAGCAGCCCATGTCAACTCACACAATTTGTACATAAAATATCTTCAGTTTTTCTTCTCCTACAGTAATTAGTTCTAATTGTCTCAAACTCAAGACCCAACATGGACAAGTCATCACAAATTCTTCATAGGGATTTGAAGAATATTACCAGCATTTATGTGCTCTATAAAGTATATGGGAGGTTATAATTTGACATTTTAATGTCCTCTTGTGGAATGGAGCTTGTTTAATGAAGACTTTCCTTAGCTTCCATGAAGTTCACATTCTGACATCTTTCTGATGGCCTGGGGAAGTAAATTAAACTTAGATTGTACTTTAATGGAAAATCAAATTTATTCATTCAGGCGTCTTGACTAATGGCGTGTAATTTTTTGCTTTCACAGTTGTTGCAGTTCCAGTCCTTGAAAGTTTAAAGGCCTAAAAAGAAGCAACGGCCTCTTCAAACTGTAGAGAGTATTTCTTCTGCATGCAATCTTCAGACTTTCTTGACAACTTTTCTCAGCAACAGCATATCCAAAATGACAGAGACAACCTTCCCAGAGCATCAAGAGTATGGTTATTGTTCCTCTAGTTCATCAACTGTCCCTCTCCTCTCTTTTCCCCATTAGATCTCAAACATATGTAGCAAGAAAACATTGTAAATACTATACATGCAACTATGAGTTTCATTCAACTAGTAAACACCATGAAATAAAAAAAAGCCTTAGAGACATGATATTGCAACAGATTATGAGAAGTGTGCAATTTTCAAAGAAATGTGCTTGGCAAAACATGCTCCTTGAGTAATGGGCACATAAACTAACCTCTCCCTCGCTGTTCCTCAGAACTGCAACTTACAGCCCTCTCAAACACCCAGGCTGTTCTTCCCAAAGGTTCCCAAAAGGTTGGCCTTCCCAAAGATGGTCTATTACCCCTAGGGAGCAGATCACCCACACAGACTTGAGAAATGAAAAATGGGTTTTCTCTTCTTCTTGGATTGTTTTAAGCCGCAGGAAAAGCCAAACTGGCTCAGTGTTGGGTGTTCCATACAACTCAGCTTCTTCCACTGAGTCTCAAAAGAAAATGGGCCGCACGGGTACACAAGAGAATTAACAGACAAACACCAATTAAAGCTATCATGATGTATCTTTTATTTCAGACTTTTTTGTGAGCTTGGGTGTATGTCGTGGTACATTCCCTGATCACCTCTCTTCAAAATCTTCCATGTGTGGTTTGAATAGCTTTTCTTATTCCTTTGAGAAGTAACACAGTAATGGTTTATAAAAAAACTTTTTTACTAGAGGGAACACATGAAAATCTGATGTGACAAGACTGGCAAAGCACCAAAGGCCTTGATGGGAGAAAGTTAATTAATCAAAAGTCATGCAATTGGCATAAATCAATTAACGACCGATCCCTTCATGATCACAGATCCCCCACTTTCCCAGTCTTTCCAAATGACACTCTCAAGAAGACTGAAAATACAAACTTTTAAAGTTGGTATTTAAAGAGACCTGTCAATCATAACTATCTAAGAGAATTGCTGAGTGACTGTTCTCCAACTTTTAAATCTGAGATAAAGATTTTCATTCCATCCCATCTTTGTTTGCACATTACAAGTACACTCTGTTTACTTGAGCTTCATAGAGGACTAACTCTCTAGGTATTTTGGAAAGCACCAAATACCTTAGTTTTCAGATTTTAATATTAATTATAACTGGTTTTGGGACACTGCTGAGATTTGAACGAATGTCCTCTGTTAACCCTGACCAATCAGTAATTCTTTGGTACTTAAGCCCCCCGTAACCCATGGGCTTATACAGCAGGTAAAAAAAATAAAGAGTTTCAGCAGTCGGTTTCTGAACAAGGCAAAGGAACTCTCTTCACTGAAGTGAGCACTTACTCAACTGGCTAGCACAATGCATACACATGCTCTTGTTGTAGAATCCAGCTTTTATTTAGTTCACTGGTTTACACCTTTAGGAGTTTGTCAGGTTTTAATGTTCAAACATAAATGTAGGAATCTGTAGAAATCCCTACAGAACTGGCTTGATTCTTATGTCAGGTATTTGTTATAGTTGGCTTACTGAACTGCAAATTTCCTTTTGGTGAGACTTATTGAACAAGGGACTCTTTGTAGAAGGCAGCAACACTACTCTTTTTATCTGAGCTTACAGAACCTGTAATTTGGGAATTGCAAATTTACAGCATTGTGAGATTTCCTTTTGCACTCTTGGTAACTTCAAACCCTGTGCCAAATTCTACCTTTACTCATCCTCAAGCAACGACTTGCATCTCAAACTGCAGTTTGCAGAACAAATACCTCAGGTAGTATCAAGCTCTCAATTATGCTCCAACAAGAATGAAATAAATTTGAGTTCTGTGTACATTTCATATTCTTTCCAGTCTCTTTTAGAACTGGAGATTCAGTGCAACAGACATGCAGCTTCTGCCAACTCCGCACATAAATAAACTGGACTTGCTGATGGCACAGAAACAGCATGATGCTTTTCTCTATGCCCAGCACTGTCGATGCAGAAGCAAAGAGGAGTGGCTGCTTGAACAAAGCCTTGCTGCCAAATATCTGTACATGGAGCTGCTGCCCAGTCTCTTTCAAAGCAACCTGCAGACATTCAAAGAATCCAGGTGGTGCTGCACTGGCTATCACAACCAAATGTAAAAATCACAAACAACATTAATAATAACAAAAAAATTTCACGTGTTCATTCACAGAAAAACAAAACAGAACACTCTTCTTGTTTCAACAGTGGCTGTAGCCTGTAAAGTGATTATGTATGAAGGAAAGAATTCAGTGTGCCTTTCAGCTTTCATGAACTAGCAGAGATTTCAAATGAAAAGGAAAAAACAAGGTCTATTTGAGTTACAGTCTGCCCAATCTGAGAGCTGTTGTCACAATAAACACATAACCCATGACGCATCGCCCATATATATTTTCACTATGAAGCACAACAAAGACAGCAAGCATCCTTTGGCACAAAAGCCCCATGCACAATCTCCCCCCTGTGGCATTCTGTTCTGATACATTATTTGCACTAGTGTCTACCCAGGAACTACACTCATGAGCAAGCACAACGCTGCATTCAGGCACAGAATCATCCTCTTCATAAAGTTTCAATTAGTCTTTCAACTCAATTGCACTGCATAAAAAAAGAATCTGGGATACTACATACAAGATGTCATGTTTCATAAGAAATTTATTAATATATTTTATTTTTCCTATTGACATTTAGTTTGGTTCTGAATTCAAAATATGAAGCCAAAAAAGAAAAATAAATTATCCTATGAAAGTTAACAAATTATTCCATTGTTTTTAATAGCACTGGGCAAATCCTACTGAATTAGGCATGAATTTGTCACATATGCAAAAAAGAATTTAAGACTAATACATTGTTCTCGTTGTAAATCTTAGAGGTTACATGCTAACATTTTAAATCAGCTCCAGGCTTAAGCCGGGAAATGCCAATTATTCCACAAGCAGAAAAAAAGTACAGAGAGATGACTGACAACCAGATCTGCTTTTATACCACTGCTAGCTAAATAAGATCCTTTGTGAAATACTCGACTTACCTGCTTGCTCTGTCAACTGCTCCACTATCTAGGGTACATTTACACACACTCCTCTCAGCCTGCACACATTAAAGCTGATGCCCAGGACTTTGGGAAGCAATTCCACAACAGGAGGGGTTACCCGCATTTACCGGAGCCCCTTTCACCCGAGGACCGTGGCTCCGGGGAACTGTCAACATGCGCGTTATCCCAAGGTAAACAGAAGACAATCTTCTCGTAGCTCTATCCCTATTTAACCCTGCCACCGCATGCCATATAAACGACGTAAAACAGAGCGTTACCATCCCAGGAACTGCCCACCCCTCTCTCGGTTCCCCGGGCGGGTCGGCGCCGCTCCCCGGGGTGTTGCGGAGGGCGCACCTCAGGACCCGCAGCGCTTGGAGCGCGATACTCCCGCCGGCTCCCCGGGACCCACCGCGGCTCCCTAAAGGGGGACGCCCGCGGCGCGGACAGCTAAATCCCGGGCTGGTGTGAGGTTTGGGCAGGGGCCGGCGGCTCCAGCCCGGCTCTCCCGGCAGGTACCGTCCCCCCCCCAGGGCAGCCGCCGGGCCCGGCGAGCCCCCCGCCCGCGCACGACCCCGCGCCAGAGCCAAACCCAGCCGCAACCCCGACCGGCCGGGACACGGCGAGCAGCCCCGGGCGCCCGGACACTTACAGCGCTGGCAGAGTCCCGGCACGGCCGCCAGCAGCCGGGCCGCCCCGAGGAAGGCTCCGGGGCCGCGCTGGCACCTGGGCACGGAGACGATCCCCGCGGTGAGGCACGCCAGCAGCGGCACCCACATCGTGCGCCGCGGCCGGCACCGCTCCCGCTCCCTCGCCCTCTTGTCGGGGCCGTGTCTCGGCGCCGCGGCGCGCTCAGTCCCGGCCCCCGCGGGGGCGGCGGCGGCGGGGCCGGGGGAGGGGCGGCGCGGGCCCGGCACAGGTAGGGCGCTCGGCGGGGCGGGCGGGGGCCGCCGCATCTCGGGGGCAGCGCCTGCCGCGCCCCCGCGCCCCGCCAGGGCCGGCCCCCCACCGGTAGCAGCGGGGCCCCCGCCGAGCGCGGAGCTTGGCTCCCTCCATCCGCCTCCAGCCCGGCGCGCCGGGGGCGCCTCGCCGTCCGCCCTGCCCGGGGGGCGCGGGGAGGCTCCTGGCACCGCGCGGGGAGCGGCGGCGGCGGCTCCGCGCCTCCCTCGGGCGGAGAGGGCGGCAGCCGGGAGGGGCGGGGACGGCCGCCCCCTGCCCGCCCCCGCCGGGGCCAGGTGGGCGCTGCCCGCCGTCCCGAGCCGCCGCCGGGGCCGCCTCTCCGCGCTCGGCGGGGGACGGGGGCTGCTGAGGATGGGACGGGGAGGGCGGGGAGGGGAGGGCAGGAGGCCGCGGCCGGCGGCGCTGTCCGGACCCAGCGCGGAGGGAGCGCGCCGGGCCCGCGGTTGCCAGGAGACGGCTGCGGGGCAGGTTCGCGGGCGGGAGTGCGGGGGCGGGCCCGGCGCTGAAGTCACTGCGCCCGCCCGCGCCTTTGTTCGGCGGCGGCTGCCCGGGCTGGGCACGGCCGCTGCCCCCGGGCGGGAGGCGGGCACAGGCCGCGGGCACAGCGCTGGCCGCCAGCCCCCGCTGCACCTCGCTCGCCGCCTCGGCCCCGTGGCAGCCGCTCCGCCCCGCCCCGCCGGCGGGGCCGGCCCCCGCTCTGTGTGACCCCGCCGCCGCCTGCTCGTGCGACCCTGGCCCCCATCCCCAGCTCCGCTCCCCGCGGCGCTGCCCCAGGCCCCGGTATCGCCGGCGCGTCCCGCTGACAGCAGCGCGCCGGGCCCTGGTGCGGGCCGGCAAAACGCCCCCGGTGACTTCATGTCACCTAAAAACACCTCCCCGAATGATTTCTGCCCGGAGTTTCCACCCCTCCGGGCGCAGTGGGTGTAAAGCAAAGGTTAACCGTGCCCGGAAAGTACCGCGCCGTGCGGGCCGGGAAAGCCCCGCCGGGCCAAGGTGCGACCTGCGGCCGCCGCCCGGCCCGGCCCCGCTCCCGGCCCCGCTCCCAGCCCCGCTCCCGGCGGCGCACGGCGCTGTGCTCCTCTGCAGGGCCCCGCTCCCCAGGGAGGCTGTGGGCAGGTAAAGCTCACCTGGGCGCCTCCCCGTGCCACACGCTGGTGGCCGGGCACCTGCCCGGCGGCGTTCCGGGGTCGGTGTGCCGCCCCCGGGTCTCTGATGGCCGGCCCTATGGCATCCTTCATCTCGGATGCCGGCGGGAGATAACGGTGCGCGCAGGATCCTAAAAGGATCTCTGTGCCGCATCCCAGTCTGCCTGTGCAGGGTACAACGTTAATAACTCCTGCAAATGCTACCAGTGTAAATAACGGCTGTTTCACTGTCTTTACCAATGGAGGGCTGCGGAAGCCTTTTCAGATCCTCTGCTAAGCTTTGAGGAGCTGTGAATGATTTAGCATCTGAATGTCAGAGGTCAGAAACTAAACACGGTAGGTTTGGTCAACAGTGCTGAGGAAGAGTTGGCAATGAGGCAATCCCGTGGTCCCACTCTTGGGAGTTTTTAAATGATGTATCATCTTTTTTTTTGCTTCATTTTGGAAAAATCCCCCATTTCAGACATCTGACTATCATTCCTTGAGTGGTCACAGCCCAAATGGGGATATGGGATGTGAGAAAGCCATATACAATGACATTCAGGAAGAAGTGTAGCATCTATACAGGACTTCAGATATTGGGGCATTCTTAACCTAAAAGCTTTATGATTTCAGAGGTCACAAACACTGTATGTGGAGAACTACATGTCCCTTGAGAACTCACTGGGAGCTATTTCAAACAGGATACACTGGTGATGGGTGAACTAAGCTCAATTTACTCCTCTTGGGTACTGTATTGTCTAATTTGTAGATCATGATGTTGCAAATTCATGGTGATTCAAATGTATCTGGGAAAAAAGGAGTCAGATGATACATGAAGAAATTCAAGGAAATACCTTTAAACAAAATGGCAGCAGAAGTAAAAGTGACTGAAACTGGAATCTCCCTATTTTGGATTTTTCACCTGCATAGTCTTAAGTGGTGCTGATGGAAGGAAGGATACAGTAAATATCTCATACAGATATATTGTGTATGAAACTATTTATTAGACAGAATGTAAATTATCATAAGCAGAATAAAGAAAATGGCTATGTCCTCAACAGCATGAATTATCTTCTGATTTTCTAATCCAAGGTCGTTCATCATACAAATAGGAATCAGTCATTACATCCACTACTCCTGTTGAGAACATCATGCAAGAATTTTATATTATGGGCAGAAAGACAATACCTAAATTTTAATGTGGAAGAAAAAAATTGATAGTTTTCATATAAAATCTGATAATAAGGTAACCAAAATGAAACCTCTCTGGTCATTAACTTAAACCTTGAAAAAATAATGAAAAGGATGCCATAATTGGGTGAGAACTATGCACCCTGAATTAAGTCACCAGTAAAAAAGCCAAGAGCTGAAGATGCCAATAGTTTAGGCCTCAATGTTTAGAGGCTGCTGTAAGAGTTTAAAGTATAGTCTGCTGGTTATATAAAATGCCCCATTTCTTAGCTTCATTCTTCCCATGGTGGAATCCAAGGATTTAAAAACGTTTACTTTGCAGTGATAGCATCTTTGAATATATTGTTATTTAGACAGTGTTTATAATGCAATAATATAATTAGGCAGGAGTTTTGAATAATAATTGTAGGCTTGCAAGTGGAGAAACTGACACATCCAAGGTCTCATAAGAGAGTATGTAACTCTTAAACTCCTTTAACAAGGAATTTAACACCACTGGAAATGGATTTAAAGTCTCAATCCATTCTCCTATCCACAGGGCTATGAATCCTTGAAGCAATGTGTTTGTGGAATCTCTGTCATTAGAGAGAGTTGAAACTCTGGTGAACATGTTCCCAAGCAGATTGAACTAACTGAACCTGTTTTGAGCAGAGGGATGGTTGGGCCTCAGGGGGCTTTTTCCTACCTAAGTTTTTCTACAAATTTTTGTGGTAGAAAGTGTGTTGTTATATTACATGTATCCCAAATTTCTTGAAGAACTGTCGCTTCTTTCCAATATTTACATTTGCTTTATTGAAACAAAATGCAATTGTCTATCACTGTGTTGAATAGTCTCTCTTTTCAGGAAACAGCTTTGAAAATATTGCATCTGCAATGAATGTTAGCTAGAGCTGGTCAAAACCCCCAAAACTTTTCTTACAAAAACCATGTTCCTTTTTTGGTTGAATGTTTCCAACCATCTTTAATATGCCATTTCGTGGGGGAGAGTCCAAACCAGGACTGCAAAGGGAAGATTGATGGTGTTTTACAACTTCTAATATCAAAACTTTTTAAAAATAAAAAGTGTTCATGATCCAATCTTGTGATTTCTTACATTATCATGGAATCTTAGACACAATTAAAATCCCCGTAAAAAGTATTTTAGTATTGTTAAATTAATTTTACTTTCCTCCAGCTTCCCTATTTTGATAGTACAGAATCCTGCTACAGTGCAGTAATTGTTTTGGATGGTGGCTTCCCTTGATCCCACTGACATGCCAGTTTGAACTCTTTTGCAGTATAACTAACTAGAAGAATCATATGTCTGTCAGATACAATTGCATTTGCTATCACTTGGGTTCATTTCTTTATACTGCATTTGAATCTAAAACTGCATCTGTTTCGTATAAAAAGGTCAGTGTATTGTGCAAATCCTTTATAACCTATCAATTAAAAATGATGGAATAATTCAAAATCAGTGACTATTCCCAAAAAACAATTGCCAAAAAGTTATAGGCCTCTTCCTCAGAAGTGCAGACTATGAACAATCCACCTATGCTGTTTATTAAATACAGAAAAATTCTACATATAATTCCAGCTGCCTGGTGCAGTACACAGGTTTTTTTTTTTAACAAAATATGCTTTTATTTTGTAATTTTGAAAAAATCGTGATGCATTTCCTTATAAGATATTAAAACTGGACACATTGATTTTTATTTCTAGGCTCAGTTCTTATTGTGAGAACTGGTAATGCCAGTTTCCAAACTAGAAAATTCTTTACTCCCCAAACCAGAATTTTTTTACTATTTTTTTATTAATACCTACCTTAGTTACCAGCCCATGCTACTGACTTCCCTGATGTACATGGCGCAAAGAGAAAATGGTCCATTTTAAGGTAAAACAGTAATCCAAATAGTCCAATACTCTATTTAATTTTTTGTGAAGGCTTACATTGATTTCAGGTGTACATTTTATGTGAATGTACAAATCTTAGGTTTGAAACTTCAGTAGGCCTGTATGAAATTATCTGGCAGCATCTGAACCACTACCTTTTTGCATTTACCCTCTCAGTGTTAACAGTTTGGTCAATGTCATACAGAGACAGGTGGAACACCACTATTAATTTTCCATTTACTCAGTCTGGTGACTTATGTATACTGCATCTAAATGTTGTTACTATTCATAATTTATTTGGAAAGCTTTAACTATAAAATGATTTTCTTTTCTGGTTTATGTGGCAGAAATTTCTTCATTCTGCTTTTCTGAGAAAACTACTTGCAATACCTTGCTTGTACACTTTTCTTCCTTGATTATATAACCAATCAAATTGTAAAATTTTTATATTAAAAAAATAGTATATAATTCTTCTGAAGTCCTAGAGTGTGGTCTTCAGTGCTTCTGACAAGTCCACTGAAGAAGACTGTGTTATAAGACAATAAACCTCAGATATTTCAGACTATTGCAAGGAAATAAAAAAGCCTGTGCCGATGGGTTCTCAACAGAAATGGTCAGCAAGCAGTTGAGACAGACACAGCAGTCTCTTCACACATGGAGAAGGTATCACTCTGTTTAGGGTTTAGTAGGTTAAACTCAATGCTTTAACTTCTATACAGACACTCATTTCTTAAGAGATGTGTAGTAGAGAAAGCTGATCTGTAAATTAGGACTGAGGGGGCCTCAATGAAGGTCTCCCTGTCCTCTGTTTAAGAAAGAGTAGGATGAGTTTTCTAGAGACAGGGAAGCATAAGAAATTATCTATGTAATCCTTTAGGATGCTCAAAACCATAAAAATGTGTATTGTAACAAGTGGTCAAAGCTGAAATTGTTTATTGAAATGGTCTAAAAATCTCTTTCTGGAAATAATTACTGAAAAATCCCAGTAGTATATTTAGTTGAACAGATGTATTCTGAAAGAAGAACATTTCAGTTGTTGTTAAAAACATGAAGAGTTTTAAAGAACAGTGTTACACTAAGATTTTTTGGTATTTCCACTATGCATTCTTATGTGACGGAACTGATATTTTAGACAGAAATATTTTCTTTTGACAACTACAATGTGTTGTGTTTTGAGTTTTTCTGACTTGAGAGAGAGATGAACTCCCCTGTGGTCTGTCTTCAAAGTGTAAAATTTACCTGGGATTCTTCTATATGCTGTCATTAATATTTTCCTGATATTACTTCACGGATTTACAGGCACCATGGCTTGATTTCTGAAAGGAATAGATGGATGAACAGTAGGCCAGATGAGATATTTCATTACCTTTCTTTCACTGGGACTTTGGCCTGAAGGGCCGAAGACCTGACCCTGTGTTACTAATCTGTGTGCCATTTTCCTGTTTTCCTTCAGTGACTAACAGAGAAAGCAGAGCATATAATTTTAGTTTTATATTCACAAAGGACTGCAGCCCACCCAAAAACATACATAGCATCTTTGAAGCTGTGTTGTTTTCCAGCTCCATGGAGGATGGGTAAAGACCAAGTTTCATTTTGATAGATGTAGGTATAGATCCACAGATACTCAAAATGCACATTTCATAGAAAAGTTTGTGACATGCACAAATAGCATTTTTATTTCTACAGAGGAACAACAGCTACTGTCACACACTTTGTTGTTGTTGTTGTTGTTGTTGTTTTTGGGGTTGTTTTGTTTTGTTTTGTTGTAAGCTTAAACTGTCCAAAGAATGCTGGCACACCATATGTTTTTCTTTATTTTACCTACACCCATTTTCTTCTGTTCTGGTTGCCTGTCTTCTACCTTTCTCTCTGGTACTTGAAAGAAGTATTTAATCTCCACATGGTGCTGAGAGCCAACATAGGTGCCCATCAAGTAACTGTACTATACCTCAGGTGCTTTAATTTTCTTCCTCAATTTTTTTCCCCGCTTTTTAATTTTTTTCCATTGCATGCTACTACTCCAATTCTGCCTTTCTCACCTGCATTAAAAAGTTTTTATTTTTCTTCCCACCCTCTCTCCACCCAGTCACTTTAAATGGATCCTTAGATACTTATGGGCCTCATGCTTTCTCCACCTACTCCTTCTCTGTGTCTCTCACTTCCCTAATGGAGTCCCAGGGTCATGATTGCTGCTGCTGCAGCTATCTCAAGCAGCATTGCATCTTCTTCCTCATCCTCCTTCCGCAGCAATTTCACCTTTTTCTGTCCCCTGCATTTAAGACCTTGGGTTACCAAATGTCCAGATGAAATATTCTCTAATAGTACAGTAGGCCTGACAGTTTTGGAAGTTTTCAGAGAAAATTCCCACATTTGCCCCAGACAATCATTAGCTCACTTGTTATTTCCCAGAGGTTTCCTATGTTATGTTTTACAAGGAACTGGTAGAAAGTAGGTAGAATATTGTAGATAGTATGTAGGAAATATTTCTTGGGACTTCTGAAAGATTGAAGTTCCTTCTGAGAAACTTTTGAGGAGGAAATTGGGTTTTAGAAGTTGAAAGGGAAAGTTAAGATGTGGTTCATAAATAGCACTGGTGCTGCTTAACAGAAATTAAAGTTCATTAGTTCATTAGCTCAGTATAACCTGTATGGATCAAGCTCAAAAGTCTCCTACAGTTCAAGAGCAGAAGTTTGTAATTGGGTAACTGATGAGTGCAAATCGTTTCTCCTGCTCATAGCTAAGCTGCTGCATTGAGCAGTGGCCGATGAGTGGAAAAATCCCACAGGCAAACTGTGTGTGTGTGGCAGAAGGGGGAAGTGGGAGGGGTGGGGAACATGAGCAGGAAGTGGATGGTTTTCCAGAATTATCAAAGGTTCTGAACATCTCTGGTGGAATTTCATCTGATCTTGTCCTCAGCCTTGAAACATGGTGTGCAGATTACAGCCTGCCTGCTCCCTGTGCGGTATTTACCTGCATATCCTCTCCCTTTCCTCACCAGATTGCTGCTCAAGACTCACTGCTAAAATGACAACTAAAATAAATCAAGAAATATTTAAGTGAAAAATCAGGAAAGAATGGAGACAGATGGGGACATTTAGAAATAGTAAAAAAAAATATTGCATACTGACTTTTGCAATTGTTTCAAATATGTTTCTACATATATATCTTCTCGCCTCTTGCATCCTGCTTATCCTCAAACTGTTTTCATTTTGGCATAAGAGCATGTATGTTTGGGCAGCACCTCACAAATTCATCCCTTCTTCTGAAAGATATCCCTACTTCTGAAATTTTTTTTATTCATATCAGTTAGTCTTCTCTTGTCTAATTCCAGGATCCAGTGGAACTGTAGTTATTGACTTTACTGTTCATCCTTTAAGCTATAATGCAACAAAGATTCTTTTTAAAATAATATATAATTAACTCTTGGAATTCGTTGGCTGCAGATAAGAAATTTGTAAGATTTAAAAATAAATATATTTACATGAGTTGTATGTGCCTTTACATTAGCCAGGATAAAAGTTTATAACAAAGGTAAGCTTTTGTACCTCAGAACAAGAACTGGCCACTTTCTAAGGCTGCACAGGAATTTCTCCTGCAACCACACCATGAAGTGTTCCTTTAAAGATGATTTCCACCTTTGCTGAAGCATCTGGTATCGGCTGTGACTAAAGTCAGGCTAAGGCATGAGAGGGTCTATGGGATTAATGTACTGCTAAGGAACAGAGACTTTTTTGGGGACAGACAGTTCTAGCCTGAGTTGAGGCAGTCAGGAGTAATTGAACTGTTCAGCAGTATATAAAGTCAGTGTGAACTGAGGACCAAAATTAAGGCCACACTGTTTCCCTAATTAGCATGTGCTTGAATAGAGTACACAGCTGCCTTAGGATTTGCTAGACCATATCTTTTTATCACAAATGGAAAATATTTTACAAAATTAAGTTACAGCCAAGCTAATAATTTCTTCCATTAAAATTTAGTTAATGTGATATTGTACCAGCAAATAATCCTCGTGTGACATGACACACTAATGAACACTGGAAGATGAGGGAAAATAGAGATTGCAGAGTAATTTAGTGATCCTAATTGTGTTTGAAGAAGAATGTTCCTGATAAAACTTCTTCTTTGGCACCATTTTCCATCATGGTTGGTCTTGAATTTAAGGCTCAATGGTTGTAGGAGAGACAGACCATAGATGAAACATAAGCATTCATGTTAAATTTCTGAGTGAAGCTGTATAGCCTGTACAACACAGGAGGTCAGAAAAGAGTACCATTACAATTCTTTCTTGATTTAAATTCTGTCAGTCTTCTAAGTGTCCACATTTCTACAGGTGAATAACAAAACTATATGACTTGGAAGAGAAAACAGAAGAAATGAAGTTAATCTGCAGATGTATCCTGTCTGATTCTGAAACCAGTAAAGATTACATTACATCAAGTTAAACTAAAACTTCACCTTGCTGAACAGAAAAATACACGTGCCAAACCAAAATAAAGGACAGAAGATCCAGCACCATAGGCAGTTTGAGAGGATATCAGTGCCACGCTCCTTGCCTACACACAAATTATCCTAAGAACTACCATGGGAGGTTATGATCACAGGAGATGTGATCCAGGTAATAACCTCAAATATAACTGTGTATGCCACAGTTGACATAGACATATGGATCATTCAAAAGGACAGAAGAGAATGACTAGATCTTTCATCCTTAGCCATTAACTGTCCTCTAGGGAATACTGCAAATACACAATGATTAGAGCTTGAAAATACATAATTATGAGTTTACTGGTTACTCGTGGGTTTTCATTTTTGCAATGGAGGCCAAGATGACACTGTCACTAAGCTTCTTCCCATGTGTGGGTGGAAACCACTAGTTCTCTGTAGATTCTTGGTTTATTTTTCATTATCAATCTAGAGCATCATTGTCAGTTTGTCAGTCCAGACCCATGTAAGAGCATGAGAGGTGTCATTCCTGTATGAGGAGTGGCTGAAGCAAAAATAAAACAGATCAGATCCTGTGAATGTGTAAATGAGGAGTAAACTTCAAAACTCAAACCATAAGAAATAGCAAGTTTTTGTTGTCCAGAATTTCTTTGAGCCTATGATCATACAGGGTATTTTTCTATCTTGAAATACCTTCTGCTTAATACATTCTTTTGTTTGCTGTTTGTACTCCAGGATATAAGACTTATACAATGAACATATAACAGAAGTCATAAAAAGTTCATTAATAATACAAAAGATTCATTTCAAACTGTAAGCTGGTTCTCTGCTAGTTTTCCATTTTTGCTTGATGGCCACATGACTTTCATTCAGATCCATACCCAGTGTTCTAAAGCCTAAAAAAAAAAAACCAAAACAAAGAGAAAGTCCCCTCATACAAGGAGCAAAGTATCATTTACCATGCAATGTTACGAATTCTAGATACATTAAAAAAAGGTTTCCCAACAAATTATTTCACTGTGTAAAACTGATAGTTTATTAAAAATGAAAACTTCAAAATAGATTTAAAAAATGTCTGAAAGGAGTCAGTACTGCGCAGCTAATACAGACACTGTGAATAAGAAAGAGTAATTATGAGTTAATTGATGGCAGTCAGATAGTTGTACCTAGCTGGAGAATTGAGTCAGAATTCTGCCTGTTGGTGCTAAAAGGAGCCCTGGCCAGGATTTTCTTTTCCATCTCAGCTCCTATTTTTAAGGAGCTTGAATTTCCAGAGTGTCCGGAGAGATCAATCTCTTCTTGGTGGAGTGCATAAGACTTACACAAACTGCCTGCTGCCCTCATTGTGTTGCCCAAATGGTGGCTGGGCACACCATCCCTTTTTTTTGTTCTTGAGCCATTCATTGCTCAGCAGTTTGTACTGTTTCTTTGTTCTAGCTGTCTTCTTTTATCAAAACCAAGTAGCATGCTTTTTATTTTTTTTTTTAAAGATTTTAGGTTGTCTTTCAAATTGAAGGTGCATGCAGAAACAAGAAATCATTCTTTCTGCGGTACTGTTGAACTACTCTGGATTTTTTTTCCTTCCTTTGTTTTGTTTTGGTGGAGGTTTTTTTTTGTTTTTGTTTTTGTTTTTTTTTTTTTTTTTTTTTTTTTAACAAATATTTTTCCCCCTAAATCTCTTTTAGTAATAGTGACCATGAAGGTTTCCTGTAAGGGTAGTAGACAAGCATTTTTCTATTCCAAAGACGAGAATGGAGTCTGGTGGTATCCCTCTAAAGGAGTGTAGCAAACCTTTAGGTGGCAGCCACGGGCTGCAGTTTGAATCCCTAGAATTATTAGTAGTGTGTTTTATTGTCTCTGCCTCAGTTAGTGAACAGAATATGATGAAGAGTGAATTTCTCATCCATCCAAAAGTAAAACAAATAAAAATGGAACTGAAACAATCTTTGAAAACCTGGATATATCTGGGTATCCAGGAATACACCTGGGACTCTTTGCAGAATGTTGCCCTTCTGCCAAATTCTGTTCCCTTCAAAGAGCTCTTAAAAGCACACCCTAAACCTCAACGTCTTACTCCTATGGATAAATTTATCATAAAAATGGCACCAAATCTAGTGCCTCCATGTTATGCTCAGAACTTGAGTGATAATTTGTGTGCAGATCAGGGTGGAGGTTGGAAACCCTTGGTAGTCCCTTAGCACTTACATCCTCTGCCCCATGGCCATCACAGCAGGGTGGTGGGGAGTGCTGATCCCCTTCCTGTCCCACAAAGTAACACCTCCTGATCATCTCCAAAGGTGATCGTTCAAATGGTATCTTCAGGAATTACTGTTCCAACTTATTATTCCCATTCCACTCTAAATTGGAGTTTTGTGAAAATGGCGGCTTGTTGGTTTTTTCATAGAATTAACTATCTTGAGCTTACATTGCTGCAGTTATGCAGTAGATGTGTTGAAATATATTCTAACAATGTGTTCTTAAGTTATTTAGAGATATCAAAATGTTTTCTAATTTTTTAATGAAAATAAAACTCTCTGAAAGAGACTGTAGGCTTAAGGGTCTCCCTTAGGGAATGAAATGCATCTTTGTTTTTCTAAATAATTGCATAATGATATCTTTTGATGCAGAACTTGCTTTTTTTTTCTTTTTTCTTTTTTTCCTTTTCCTGCCATTTTCATATAGGAAAATATGACTGCATTTGTATTAGGTAGTATGAAAGTTAGAACTAGAGAATGAGAGATTTACAAATAACCTCATTTATTTACTGTACTGTTCCCAGAGTTTTTCTTTGCATAATTAACAATCACATGCAGCTACAAATCATGTTGTTTACCTCTGCAGTGTAATGCAGGATGCATTGCCTCACCACCTCACCGAGGAGCTCAAATGTTCAGAATCGAAGTGCCAAAAAACTAGATATGTGCAGAACAAATACCCAAACACAGCATTGAGACAAGGAATTGTACCCTGACTGTGAACCAGATGTTAAAAATCAAGTAGTTTAACTTAAATAACTAATGGTTCAGTAACTAACAAGATTTACATTAGAATATATTACTTTCTGTTAAGGAGTTTGTGAAGGTGTAAGATCTGTCTGATTGTATTTATTAGCTAAGAAGATTATTTTTTTCTTCCTTTCCCCTACTTTTTTTTCAGTTTTTTTTTTTTCCTTTTCATATTCTCTATTTTTTGTGAGCCCATGTGGGTGACTGGAGACATATGTAAGCCTGATTTCCAGCACTTCTGAATCTTCATGTGTCAGCAAGGGTCTCTTCAGAAGATATACAGCTGCAATAAAGCATAGCTGGACTGGGGCTAACACAGCTGCCTCCCTGCAGAGCCTCTTCTCTGGTTAGTGTCTTTAGCTCTGAGTGGGAACAGAGTGGAAGGAAAGAGGAAAGCAAGGCTGTCTGTTCCCACCTGTGGAGTGGTGCCATGCTTTTCGTAAGGCTGTTCCCCCCTACTCTCTTGCATTGCTTCATACCTCATGCTGCAGAAGAAGGCAAGCATCAAGCTTTACAAATTCTTCGCATTTGAATTGTTCACTCCCATTATCTGGCCCAAATTTCCACTCATTCACATCTCTGCTTGACTAGTTCCAAGAGGTTTGCATTCACCTCTAGAAAGCAAAGAAGGCGACATCTAATTCACGTGGTTGAAATTACTTAGTAAACAGAATAGACTGAGCTGATGTGGAATGCAGCCAAAATACTGTAAAGGATGCCATTTTTATTCAAGAGGCATCAATAGATGTTTACAAGATAAAAAAGGTAAGGACAAAAGTTTTCCGTAAGACAGACACTCCTCTTGCATGTATATTCCTTATTACTGGTATTTTTTTGTTCGTGTAGCAAAACACTGAAGAATGACTTAATAGGAACAGAATTACTAAATAATCTACTTACTTTTTAGTTAAATATCTTATTACTTCATTAACATTTTCTTGAAGTAAAAAATTCCCACCCACTCCTGTTCAAACATGCAATTTCTCTTAGGGGAAAACTTATTTGGAGGCTCTGCCTCATAATCATGGTTTTCTAAGTGACAGTGACCAGCTGAGCATTTACATGCTCTCATTCTGAGCAACACTTAGATATTTTGCGGCCAATTTCCCTGCGTGGGGAATATTTGGGATATGGAGGTGGTTTGAAATGTTTGTTTGGATGAGATAAGGAATGATCTCAGAAGTGACCACAAAGAAGGGGCTTATTGAAATGGGAGGTAAGAGAGGACGTGTCCAGTATGGTGAAGAAGGAATTACGCATTAGCTCATATAAATAATAATAGCAGGTGTGGGTAATTGCACTTTAGCACTACTGTGTTTGAAAGCAGTTAAGTTGTAGTTTCTTAGCAACTGCTGCTGACAGCCACGTTTTAAGTGGCCAAAGCTTTCAAATTAGACAACACTCTCAGCCTGCTATACAGCAGTATTAAATGGAGGGAAAAACTAAAGCACAAGTGTTCCTACTCTGTAAACAAAACACAACAGAG
Source organism: Zosterops lateralis (assembly GCF_965231275.1). Lineage (NCBI taxonomy): Eukaryota > Metazoa > Chordata > Aves > Passeriformes > Zosteropidae > Zosterops > Zosterops lateralis. The sequence goes on along the minus strand of NC_139762.1, from coordinate 32,244,600 downwards.
TGCCAGAGCTGCAGAGGAGGTGATGAAATAGAAAAAGCAGAAATTACATCCACATTTCTAGGTAAGCCTTTTCAGGAACAACTGCTGAGGAAGAATATTTATGGAGAAAGGCACGATCCATGACGTACTAAATCAAATGGATATGCCTTAGGGAATGTTGACAGGGACATAATTTCTAAGTAGGTAAATTTGCTGTTATATTGGCATGATTTGGTCTGTCTTGCATATTTGTCAAGTAAAATCTACTTGTCTGTATATAAGGGTGCACATAAAGAATTTTACTTTATGTTAATGAGTGTGTCTGTGTTTAGTGTGAAATGTCAATGTTATAACAAATGTTCATTATGTTGAACTATGCTATCAACTTAATGTTGAATAAGAATATTTCCTGGCAGAAATCTGTGATAAAGCCAACCAAGAAGAGTTGAAGGAGTGTTAAGGATTCTAAAGGGTTCATCCTTTTGGCTAATTGATGCAAATTTACATTTGGCTGATTCATATTCTAGCATCTCATTTGTTTTCAATTCCTTGCGGATGCTCCACAGGAAGATTTTTCTGATTGTTAATATTATCGCCAGTTAGCTAGGTCCTATCCTAGCAGTCAGTAACATGTTTCTAATTCCATAGAGCCATCAAGAAGTTAACTGTAATTCTTTTCCTCTTTTGAAACCAGAATATTTTCTGGTAATACATAGGCTTGGATAGTTCATTCTGGGTAAAAGTTCTCCAACACAAGGTGGAAAAGCTAATGTAGTAATTAAGGTATATCCTGGATTAGCAAATTTCAATTCTGGAACATTGCCCCAACTTCTAGCTTATGATTTTGGTAAGCAGGAATGTCAACATGTCTTGTACACATGTTGTGCCCTTATTCTGGCTCCATAAAATTCTTTTTACTCTTTTAAGGTAAAACTTATGTATGTGAAAGATAAGTGGAATTGGCTTCTATAGGTTTTAAAACACTAGTTATTTTCCCATTGTCTTTCAAGTGCAAAGCACATTTCTCTAGCCTGTCTTTCTTTAACAGTTATTTAGGAAGATATTTCTGGAAAGAACCTGTTTGAACATGACATTCCACTGTGTCCTTCATGAGGACAAGTGTAGTATTTATTTAGAGTGAGATGAGGCTATATAAAATATATGCAGCCCAAAGACTAAATAGTAATCTGGTTTATTTTGCTTAATTCACCAGCTGTTTAAAACTTATCCTATGTAGCCTCATACAACCTCAAGTATGACACAAATGCCAGAATAACCACACTTAAAAGTCACATTGTTATTGTGTGATCAAAAGCACATACAGTATTCCCAGGGGCTTCGTATGATAGCTCATAGGATATGACATTTAGAGACAGTTAATGGAGAGAAGAAGTTATTTATCCATGACTGTTTGCTATTAGGTGGGGAGTCTCCAAATATTACTTTGTTGGGAAAAGGCCTCTAGCCTTTTAATAACATCTCATTGAAGTATCTGTCCTCCAGCTTTTACTGTAATTTATTGAAATTAATCTGATTTTTTTTTCTCACATTTCTTAATTTCATTTCAGTTTTATTCCTGGCTTGCTTGTTAATTCTTCTATCTTCATGTGACATAAAAACATCTTTCAGTACCTCACTGTCTTGTTTTAAAATTTATATTCCACTGAGTTGATGAATGCCCATGGCTTTCACTATGGCATGCTACATGGATTTTCCAACACAGGACGTATGTATCGGCTTGAATGTTGGACAGAAAACACTAACACTGCCCAAACATGATTAATTTTTTTTTCAGTACCTTCAATTCTGGTGAATATGCTCTTCTTTCTTTCTGCAGGTGTTCATATAGTGTTCCAACAGCAGTACTGAATTACAAATATGAGTGGACTGTAATATACTGAACCCAGATTTTCAAAAATGGCCTGGATTCAAAGTACCTTGGAACTGACCAACATAATTTTGGATATCCAGCTTACACAGAAGCAGATTTTCCTCCTAGTTCCCACTGAAAGCAAGTGGATTGAAATCTGAAATCTGAAGATGGTTACACACACCATTTTTCTTATAGAAAGCCAGACTTCGTTCCAAACAAAGCTGCCACCCTTTTCTCTGTTCCTTTTTTTACCTAGATGAACTAGGAAAAGTAGGCTTGTATTAATAACAATCAATTGTTACTGATACTGCTACATTTTTTCCCCCACTGTGGAATAGGAATTTATTTCTTTCAACATTTTTATTAAAAGTTATTGATACCATCTTTCTTTACTCTGTAGCTATTTCTCAGTTATTTTTGTATGATTCAAGCATATTGTTCTGAGTGGTATTCAGGAACCACTTCCATGATTGTATGTCCTGCTCACTTAGGCCATGTAGTTTTTTAAAACCATCTTCATTGGCTGATGGCAGGACACCTATCCTGTAAATGAACATGTTTCTTTTCAGTTGAAAAGAGATGATGCTGTCTCTACAGAGCTTCTGTCTATTACTCCCAATTCAATCATTGACACTTCATTTCTCTTTTATTGTCTGTAGCCTGTGACTAAAATGCAGCAGTGAGTCACTATTATACAAAACAGGTCCGTATTTTTCTTCTTAACTTTATGCTTCTTTTCAAAGTATGGGCCTGCCAGCTCTAATGTGCCTGTGGCATCATTGGGAAAGAATTTGGAGGCAGAATAAAAATATTCATTCCTTTCACCAGAAATTCCACCTATTTAAAGATTTTAAAACAGACAGATGGGAAATGCCTAAAAAAGTACAAACCCAGGGAAAGCAGAAAAAGAGCAGGTTGGAATGGACCATCTGTGAAAACTTTCTGAGTATCAGATGTAAGGCTTGAATTGCTGGCGTAGAGAATGAAAGCCTCATTATCTCCAGATGATGCAGATGTTGGGTCTGCCTCAAAATATTGCAAAATTGTTCAATCTTTGCAGCAGTAATTTTCTAAGTTGTATGAATGACATAATTTGAGCTGGATTCAATACGTTGACACCATCTGACCAGTCCAGTAAAACAGGGGTCCTTTCTTCTATGCCAGTTTACACACAGGATTTTCAGTCTTGTTATTTTCTGCATTGCAGGCAAGGTAACTTTGGTCAGACAAATTTGGCAATTCCAAGAGAATTCCTGAAATTATTTGACTGAAAAACTGGCTGGATCATTTTACAATTAAAGTTAAGCGACCTACTACTCTATGAAAAGTCATAATAAAACTCCACAATATGTAATTAGGGATTTTTTTCTTAGTTTTCTTTCCTTTAATTTTTTAAAAAATTCATTTCATTTTCCAGTGGGTTCTGATGAAAATATCATCTTTAAAAAAACCCCAAAACTTTACAATTTTGTTTATTTCTCTGAGTGCATGCATATGAAGAAATGAAGAAACAATTGTTTCATTAGTATTAATTAAGCAGTTGTCTTTTAAAAAAAACTTATTTAGCACATATTGTATATATTATATTATATTATATTATATTATATTATATTATAGCAATAATAGTTTTCAGCTATAAAATCTTTCTCTGAGATGAAAGAGTGGAAAGAGACAAATATGAACAGGAAGTGGTACTGGCTAGAGTTTAAAGTGATCCACTAAAATGAACTGTATTATTTTGAAAGTAATGTTAAAGTCATCTTGCCCTGTTCTTCCTCCCCATTCTCCTCATGGGAGTTTTATTTATTAGGGGTTTCTTTAAGTGTAGATCCCAGCTTCTGAGTAAAAATTCGGAATGTGTGTATATATAACAACATAATTAGTGAATACAGTGAGCCATTGAAATTGGAATGAAAAATTCCCCACCAGATTTTATAACAGCTGCTGAAGTCATGTGGATAAGCCTGCTCCCAGTCTGAACATCACGGGAAAGAGATCAAAGGATTGTTCAGAGCTAATCATGCCTAGAGTAGGGTAAAAGAAACAATGGCAAAATTATGTTTATTTTTTTAGTTTTTCAAAATTACTTTTGTTCATAATTATTTTATAGAGAACTGAAACCTTGTTTCAAAACTTTCAGGCTCAATTTGAAATTATTCACCCAGATTCTCCATAGGAACAAATATGTTGCTATGGAAATGGACCAGAGCAAAGACAAAATATAGATGCACAAAGATTCCCCAGAGAAATGTAATTTTAGGCATAAGTACACTGCTTAAACAGTATAGACAGTGTCCTGGTGTGCCTTTTTTTCTTCACCAAAAGTAAAATAAAATAGCCCTAATCCTAAACGATCTGTCGTTGTTTTAGGACAACTTTTAAACCTTTTAACTTTTAAAAGGTTAGCCATTCTTTCTAACATTTTATCCACTTTTTTTTTTTTAATAAAAGACAATGAAGAAACTTTTTTGATATTGTCTAAGTGCTCTTAAAATAAAGGAGTAGATCAGCAATAAATTGGATAAAACTTCACAGAAAAAGCAATGGTGAAGATGATGCGAAGGGGTCTTGCTTGCTGTGAGTTTAGTATTCCCAACAAATGTATAAAATTTTATTCCTTTTTCTTCATTGCTGTAAAATATGCTGAGCCCATGTGGAACTTCTGAGGGAGAAAAAGATGAGTGCTTTTGCTCTGAAACCCATGCATCTGCTACTTGGCATAAACAAAAATCTTTGTCAAGTTTTTGAATCAAAGGACATCTTCACAGTAATTCACCAAATGGAAATTTCCTGCCAAGGTCAGAACTGTGTTTGTAAAAGTGCAATAGCTCCTGTAACTTTTTATTATAAGCATTATTTTCATAGGTCTCTCATTTTTAGCAAGTAGCCTGTAGAGTTCAGTATACATGGCATTTTATAGCATGTAGTACCACAATGAGAGACTGCTGAGAGGGGATCTCTACAAGTATCCAAAAGGAGGGTGTCAAGATAATGGAGCCAGTCTGGGATGCCAAGCAATAGGACAGGAGGGCCCAGGCAGAAACTGCTGCACAGGAAATTCCACCTGAACACAAGTGTGGGGGTGCTGGAATGGTATCATAAGTTTCTTAGTTGTAGGTTTGATGTGATTTGGACTTTAACCCTAGCCAGGTAAAGTCCCTGTCTTGGATTGTGCTTATCAGAGGTTGATAAGAGTTGCCAAGACAACTCTAATCCTCTGCCCTGGGTTTCGATCATCCTATTGTATTTTCCCCCATCCCATTGTATTTCTCCCCCACATGTCAATCATACCCCAGACCCCAAAACCTTCAGGAGAGGTGTCTGACAGGGATTGGTGGGTCTCACAGGACCACATCCCAAATTCACCTGATTTGTTAATGTTGTGTATTGCATTTTGACCTTACCCACCTGGCCTTGTTTCATTGGTCTGGTAACTTGTGTCCACCCCCGAGATTTTGGGGGAACAAAAACCCCTTGTAACCAAGGCTGGGGGTCACTCCCCAGAGGCACAGGCCTGGAACCAGGGGCTGCCCCTGAGTTACCCGAATAAAACCTTTCTCCCTGAGCCTCCGGAGTGTCCCCTCTTTCAAACCACGGCCGAGACAGCTAAGGCAAAGGTGCTGCGGAGCCAAAGACCCACGCAAAGGTACTGTTGGGCGTATCACAGCTAGCAGGGTGGCCCAGCTGACGCTGAGCTGACCTGAGAGACAGATACGCGAAGCAACACACAAGGAAGAAAATCCTTACTGTGTGAGGGACCCCACACTGGAACAGGTTGATCAGAGGGGATGTGGAGTGTCCCTTGCTGGAGACATTCAAGAACTGTCTGGGTGCAAGCCTGTGCCGTGTGCTCTAAGAAGGCCCTGGTTGTGCAGGGATGTTGGACCAAATGACCCACTGTGGTCCCTTCTAACCTCATCCATTCTGTGATTCTGTGAACATAAAGAAGAAAATATTCAAACTATAAATCAGATAGATCAGCTTCATCAATACCCTGTTCTTAATATTACATCTGGAAGTGATTAAAAAAATGGATTTCTCTTCAGGGATGTTTTATTGACAATAATTTGCACAGATTGTAAAATATTTCTATGCAGCTGTGACCACCAGCCAAATTTTTGTGTGAAAATTACTGGCTTTTTTGTAAGTCCTCTACATAATATGTATTACCTAATATAGATGTGTATCTGTACTCAGAATTAATCTTGCTAGAGAACTAAAATACTTGGAAACCCTTCCAAATAAGTGCTTGATCAAATGGAAAGTAGACACCAGATTGCTTCTTTCAGAGTGTTTCTATATATGCACAAATACCTCTTCTTTAATGAGTTTAAGTTCCCTGAAAACTTGATGCTTGAATGTGAGTTCTGTTTCTCTTGCATTTTCATTTCTAAAAAAATCTTTTTGGAGCGCATAGATTTTTTTTTTTCCCAAAGCTAGTCACTGATGTTTGGTTAAGAAGTACTGTCACCTCCTCATTCAGTTCTGGAAGTAGATTGTTAAAGTAATGCCCTTAGAAGTTCAGAAATATTGTTTGTACCTATTCTTTACTTAAACCTAGCTGGGCTCTTAAGGGCTTAATCTGATTAATTCTCTCACTAGTAATGTCAAGTTTAAAAGGAATTTATGTGTACCCATGGAAGTTCTTTAGAGGGAAATCTTAATTTCCAAGACAAAAACATTCCCAGTGCTGTCTGAAGCAGGCTAATTTATGCGTGGGACAGAAATGGTTTGCATCCTGAAAATGGAGGAGGAATTGACTGAAGTTTTGGTGAAGTTTCAAGGGTAACCAAGTATCTGTAACTAAGGTGAAACCAAGAGCCTAAACAGGAAGGCAAAATGGTAATGCTCTGTAAGAAATAATTAGTTTGAAAGTTTTGCTTTTATTGAAAAAGGCATATATATGCCACTGACAGACAGGAAAAACATGGATCAAAAAGTTACATGGCAAAATATAACCTCTGAGTATTAGTAAGAGTCACAGCTATATTAAAATCCCATCAAGTGAAGGAAGCGTGCTCCACACCACACAGACAACAAATCAGAGGCTGGTGGCAAGGCAGAAACAATGCATTCTTCAGGCAGAGGCAGTGCATTAAAATGATTACACTTGGACTAGCTGAGCTACTACATTCAGAACAAATGCACTTCCAGTGTCAGCAAGCAAGACATAAACCCAGATGATTATTTCTAAATAAGCTGTGGCACCACTGTGTATTCTGGTGCATGCCAATTTTTTTGGTATTGGTTGAGCATGGCATGAAAGAGAGTTATTTGAATATTGACAACATAGAAGAAGATAATTGGAAGTCCAGGAATCAGCAATGGGCAGGTAAGAGGCAATGCTCTTCTACTTGTTGAAAAGTAGAACATGAGAACCGTAGGGATGGCTGCCTTTCTGCTCTTGCAAATTCATTTTCTGCTCCCTCTAAAAGGTTTCAGCAGAATATGTAGTTTGGTACATATGAAACCTAAAACCAGTTTCCCGGAAATCCAGATGTGAATGGTCTCTTTACGTATTCTCAACAGGGAGAAAATTTTTAGTATTTTAGTTAAAAAAAGTACATTAAGATACCACAAATGAAAATTCTGGTGTTACTTAGAGTATGTGAAAACCGAGCACTTTATAGAAATGAACCCACAAGAAGGCTTTACCTGCCCCCACACACAGTTATGTACAATGACCAGAAAATCTCCCCAAAACTGAAGCGTAGAGCACGATGGTTTACACACAATGTAGATGATAAGCAAAGCAGTCGTAGGAGACAAAGTCATATCTGGAGATGAACACTAAACTACTGAAATATGAATGTCTTACCAAATGGAAACCAATTATGTAGCATCTTTGAAAAGGAAATGACGGTTTAGTGACATCTAGTGATATTAATGCTTGTCTAGATATTTCCATCAAAATATGACATCAAATATTGGTTTGGGGTAATCCATATTACACTCTAAAGGAAAATATGATTTGTGCAGTTGTTCAAATTTTTTCTGGGAAAATCCAAATGATGTGTATAATTTTGAGGTTTAAACAGTTTAGAGATCACTTGAAATTAAAAGTGAACTACAAGCAAATTTGGTTCAGCTTGGAATAATGGAATTGAATAAAAAATGGGCAAAGCAAAATGTAGGCAACTAAAGAAATGAAAAATATAACTGGAGCATGATTTTACCCTGAAAATAAATCCCGTGGGGGACCTTCTACTCTTCAAGTTGTTGAAATTTGTTTAGTTTAGATGTTCAAATATTCTATAGGGGCAAATACACATACTCTATATTTTCTAGATTTAAGCACTGAAGCTCTGAACTGACTATGGCACATTTTTATGTTAGCAAAAGAATAATGAAATGAATGTATTTTTTATTCTCTGCAGAGCCTCAAGGAGTAGAGCTTAAAATGAAAACACTGAAAAAGTTAAGCAATATAACTTTTCTTTAAGACTGAGCTTTTGTTGGAGTGATAAAAACAACACAGGATCCTTTAATCAAATAAAAAAAATAAGACATTATTTTCTGTACTTTCACTTCCATGGGAACACAATATTTTTTAAAAAAAGCCCTGCTGAAAAATATCTAGAGTCATACAATGAAGTATTATTTTAAGGCAGGGGCCCAGTGTTAGAATAGATTTGACTCGAGTCAAGCAGTTTAAGTTCCTACTCATAAAAGAGACATGAGCCTGAAGCCACTGAAAACATTGTTCCAGACACACCGCTGCTAATCAAATATAAGTCAATAAATGTATCAACAGATATTTCATAATCAGAAGTCCTAGATGCAAGTGTTGGATGGGAGTGTAAGAATGTGAAAATCAGAAGAAATTAATTAGAAATTTTTCACTTTATGCTTATTTCTAACAGCAGATGACCACTGATGATGGGTCAGTCAGTCTCCCCAGAACTCTTGTATGTCCCCAGAAGTCTCTTCCATTTTTGCACTCAGCTCTTTTGTTCTGTATGTACCTCATTTATAACCTTTTCATGTTATGTCTTTCAGCTTTTAAGAGTTTGACATGTGGTTTCTTTGTAAGCCAGTTTCAGTACCATCCCAAAACTTGGACATCAATAAAATTTGTAGATTGTTTGTTTGTTTATTTATTTGTTTGTTTTCCCTAAACCAAGGGGGAAGCCACAGTTAATATAAGACCATAACTTCTCTGTTCCAAGAGCAAGATCACTACTTTACTGTTAAGGAACAAACATACTGTAACCACACAAGAAAATTGAACAGCTCTTTTCTGGTTCTTAAGTTGCTGGGCTTTTTTGGAAGGGGGAAGGAGGATATTGTTGGCTTTTATTTGTCTTTCGTTTCATACCATACAAAGCTGCCCCCAAACACCACTGGGCATGACACCCTTTGCTGTGATATACAACATGAACTGTTGATGTGCTGGGCAAGGAATGTCTTGGGAAGAGCAAAATGTCAGTGTGGTTACTGAATGCCTGCTTCCCAATATTATGACAAGGAAAAACCTGTGTTAGCACAAAACCCAAAGCTTCTATTGCAGAGTTCAGAAGGGTTCATGTACACCACAATAAAATAAGCTTCCAAACTGCATAGAAAGGTAAATGCAGATTTGGCATTGAGCAGAGGCTGATGAATGATCTGTGAAGCTGGAAGCAGGAGACATGATAAAATGATGTATTTTGTGTGTACAGGCCCATTGTGCAGAAATGATAATAAGGTGAGAATGACAGCTGGATATTTTCTGGTGTGCAGTTTTTCTGTTGAAGAAAAGTAACCTGCTGAAAATGGAAATATCCTGGGGAGTGTTGATCTCTGTAGACACTTGCTTGGCTTTTTCACAAAGTGGGTTTTAGACTTTGGCTGCTGATCTAGACATCAGGATCCCAGAGTTTTCATCAAATCAGCCTTCAGATACTTGCTGCTTCCTGACTACCAAGAGCTCCATCCTTCCAGGAAAGTGCATTTCAGCATGTGAAAGCTCAGAGTCCCTGGGAACTCATTGCCCAAATACCCACACACTAAGGAGCCCAGGCAACATAGCTGTTTTCAATAACATGAGCTCAGTCCCTGAAATGTTTTGTTTTTAAAGAAATTATAGCTCCTAGACTCCCATTTCAAATAGAAATCAACTTTCAAAATTTCATTTTGATTTGTGATGCTTAAAAATTAATGTTGCCTTTAAAATGACCAAAGAAGAATGATGGGAAAACAAAATGAAAGAAAAAAGGGAAAGTCAGTGGAAATTGACAAGCTGGAAATAATAACTGTTATTAAAATTGATGAGCTGGATGTTAAATGCAAGAAAATGTGTCCGTATAGCATATCAATGGGACCCTTTTAAAATATTCATATTCTCAGGTAAAAAGAGCATCTACATATCTGTGTTTTCTGTGGTCTTTTCCCTTAGCATCATCATCTGTTGTAATCAGCCTAGAGCTACATATCCCCATAGCATTTATTTGTACAACACCAAGGGCAAGAATACTCACAAAAAATATATACCTCCTAGACTGCATCTCAGGGTTTTCAGCATTTTTGGACAAAACCCAGGGGTGAAATTCTCCTTGATTTACATTGCTGACTATTATTTTTAAGGAGTCTGTTATTGTATACTATTTTCTTTTATCAGGTGCAATACAGGTACATTAACTTAAGTAGTCTTACTATACTGGTGTTAGAGCCAACAGATCGCATTCATTACTTTCAAGTTGACTACAATTTATGTCAGCTCTTTACGTTCTTTCCTGTGATTTCTTCAACCTTTTTTAACTTGGGGGGGGTTTTTTGCCATTATGCAATCTTTCATTTCGCACAGCTATTCTGTGAAAGGGGTTCCCTAGACTTTGATGAGAATTTCTCTGCGTATCTGCCCTTTTATGCAGAACTCTCCCAAGAAATCTCATTTTCATTCTATGCAATAGTTATTCTTTTGCCCTCCTTGATGGCCACCAATCTGATATGTCCTCTGTAGCTTGCTTATTTATCATCTGGTTCAATTATTAACTTAACATTGCAGATTATTTAGCATATTCCAGTTGTGGTAATTTTGCAACTTATTGTTCTATTCATCCTGACCACTAACACTTAAACTGATATTGCTATTCACAGTCATTGCTTGTCAGCTGAAGTATTTCAATTCTTGTGTGATCATTATACATGAGCAGAGGTATTTGAATGCTTGTATAAGCCTTATAAAATGAAATTTTACTGTGTTCTCTTTGTTTTTCTCGTAACATGTAATTCTTCTTGTGCCAATCATTTTTAAAGCATTTTCTTCTCATGTAGATTACTTCCTTACTAAATATTTTTCAGCTACTTCCTTAACCGTATAATACAATCTTAGATTCACATGAAATTCTGATGGAAAGAAACCTCTGGAAGCATCTAGTTCACCTTCTTGCTCGCATCAGCTTCAAGGGGAGATCAGGCTTCTCTGGACTTTATTGTGAAAACAAAGGATGGATACAGCAAACCTTCCTCATAACCAGGAAACCTGTTTCTGCTGATGAAAGCTTTTCCTTCTATCTAGTCTGAACGTTTCCTTTTTAGTTTATGACCATTGTCTCTCATCCCAATACCACCACATTGCTATGAGCAGCCTGGCTACTCCTTCTCAATTACACTCCACCATTTTGTAGGTAGTTCCTTTGAAATTGTCGCAGCAGAATAGTCTCCTTCTTTTTATTTGGCCACAGAAACAAATAAAAATGATGTCTGATCACTGACCATCATCTTACAAACCTAAACTAATGTTAGCATTTGTAATTTTTCTATTGCTTTACCCTTTGCTGCAGTCACATTTGCTGTTGCACCCTGTGCTTCAGACAGAAGTCGATTAATTTACTCCATTCAGCTCTCCCAGGAGTACTTTGCCATGTTTTAGACCATTTTCTCTTGTCAGGAAAGTCAGATTGTGAAGTGGTGGTACTGTTGTTAATTTAATTAAGTGATAACCTCCTCATTTCCACTGTGAAGTTTGGCAACAGTCAGGTTCTGGGCTCTAACTAACTTTTCCTGGGCAGCCTCCTTTCTGATTCTGAAGCCAAGGCATTCACTGCAGGCTGTGCTATGCTTCACTAGCCTATTGAGATCTATCATGAGGCATGAACCTTCGGGGGTTTTACCACACTTTCATTTCGGCTCCATCTTCAGTTTTCCATTTTTCTTATAAGTATTAGTGCCTTTTAAATTAATGCCATTTTTTGGCATTTTGGTTTGACTTTTATCCCTGAATATCAGCAGATAACAATTGAGGTTTCATGTGGACTTCATCAACTAATCAAGCATAATATTTTTGTTTGGAAATGCCAGTTATTCTTAGGTAGAGGTTGTGTTATACCCAATGTCTCACATCTGCCCAAATCTGATTATAGAGTGGCACATTTTTATACCTTCATCTCAGTTTAGAGCACCTCCCATAACAGGGAAAATAACAGAAATACATCTTCTATACACCACTTGCAACATTTTCTAGACATCAAATTATTTCTTAAACTTCCTTAGGCCAGCTGTCCAAGGCATATTTAAGAGACTAAATAGATGAGAAAACTTAAAGCAATTTATAAAATTAGTCTTTTCTGATGTCCCCAGCCAAGATAGAATTCTGCCTTTCTCAGTCTGTGCTGTAAGTCTCCCCACTTTAAGAATCCTGGAGTCAGGATGAGGGAGTGGTATGTGTACACAAAACACACTGCTCAGAGGATTTTGATCCATCTCGTCCACTGATTGTTCACAGTTATACTGAGTGAAATGTGGAAAATTCCTTCAAGATTTCTGGGACGACTCAGAATATTTTGTTATCAACTTTGATATGTGTAGGTATAAGACCTTGTCAAGAGCTAATGGACCATTCTTTTTTCTTTATTTAAAATGACAATGGTATTATACCTTGGAGCCAAGCACTAAGATCTATGAGAGATTTAGCAGGCAGGTAGGGTCTGTATGCTGTCTTTTGAAAAGCTTTATTACACTTAAAGGAAGGCAAACCCTGCAGATTTTTGACCAGCATGCAAGAAAAGGATTACTAAAAGTGACAGCAAGTTGCCATGAAACTGTAGGGGAGCTACTTAAGACCAGTTTGTCCTTCTCACTGAGTCTGATTAGGCAATTCTTTAATTTTAGTCCCTTGCTGAGTTTTTGCTCATACAAATTCCTGTTACAATTATCTTAATCTTAAACCCATGACTCAGTTTCAGAAGGTCACCCAGCAGGTGGCACTCCCCATCTGACTTAAAACTGATCCAGGAGCCAGGAAGAGAGAGCTCTTGGCAGTCACACGGCCTGGCAAACCTGCCAAGCCTCACATCCTGGGTGGTAGACGGGTGCCTTCGTCTCCATCCTTGCTTTCCCTCACAGCTCGATATGGAGGTGTCTTCTCTGTTGACCCACTTGCAGAAGAACATTTCTAGGTTTCACATCAGCATCTTTGTGCTGTGGTTCCTTCCCTATTGCACAGCCTGCTGCATTGCCTAGGAAAAGGCTGAAAAGTCCAGCTGGTGCAAAGGAAGCTGCAAGTAACAATGAGCAGAAAAGAGCTGTAGAACTGAGGCGAAGGGTGATGTGGAAGTCTGTAAAGTGTGTGCCTGAACAAGGCTAAAATAAGCTTTGCATTGGAGTGAATCCAAATAGATTGACGTGCATACGCAATTTCCCCAAGATGTATAATTTACATCTCACTCTTCTGTAGGTTTTTGTGACCTTTTCAGTATTTCAAGTTTCACATAATTAACATATTTCTTCTTGTTAGGAAGGCTGAAAGGTTAGAAAGGTTGAAATCAGAGATAAACGGATATCTCCTTTGAGTCAACAGATGAAAAAGGCACAGTCTGACACAAACTAAAATTATAATTAATGGAAAATATGAGACAGTAAAAGAGCATCAAATACGAAACAAGATGTCAAGTATGCAGAAAAGTTGAGTCTGAGATGGCTTCTCCCTAGCCCCTGAGTTTCTCTGCATTTTGGTGGCTTTCATCCTTCCTCCTCTCATTTTTCCCATTGAGAAACACCAGAAATGTCTTTTACATTCTTTTTCTCACTTCAGGTTCTGTTTTCTTTGCATCTTCTATAGGTTTAGCATCCCCATGTTCCCAAAGGAATTTTCATGGTGTTTTTTCTTGATTAATTTTTCTGCCCTATATTCTTCCACTTTGTACCCTTCTACAGTAGTTTGCATCCCTGGAAAAATCATACAGGAGTTCTAAATTTAAGCAAGAATTTTTAGATATTTGTTTTCTACATCCAAACACATTAGAGAAAGTTCTCTTAGCTATACTGAAAGAAATATTCCTTACAGTCTAAATAGAAATACTGTTTTGTTTTCCTAATTGGAGATATACTTCAGAGTAAAGGCATTTTATTCTTCATTCATGAGTATGTATTTTAAACTCTAATGACTAATCATGAATCTGATATGATCTGAATTTTCATACCGTAATAGGTCATTGTACAACTGGTTTTATTCTGTTGATTGTTCTAGATATTCTAATTTCTCACATGTGTCTGTTCAATAAATTTGTGCCTGCCATTACAGGTTGCAGTTTATGAAAACAGATTTATGAAATGCATAAATCCTGTTTGTTAAAAAGATGCATCAGAGTTTGCTCTATCAGCGACTTAAAACCACTGCCCACAGTTAAAGGGCTGGCAATTTGACAGGTACAGCAGGATTTTATTTTCTCATGTGATGCTGGGGAGATGCTGAAGTGCTTTGTTTATATGTAAGAGAATTCATGTTGTCATTCTGGAATCAGAAATCCTTATTTTACCCTTCAGAGATTCCTTATTTTATCATTCAGTGTGGGCTTTTAGGGCAATAAACTATATGCATTATGGATCACATCTACGAAATTTGGGATCAGTTACAGCACACCTTCCACTTGGTAAATATTACGTACATACATATGTCAAAGGTTTGTGCATGTGTATGGCCCATGTTTTTTTTCACTATGTAGGTTCTAAATGCATTCTAAATTTATGCTATATAAAAATGAGAAAAAAACCCCAAAAACCCAAACAACAAACTGTGAATTCCATAATTATTTTGTCCTAGGCAATATTCCAAGACACAGAGAACTACTGATGTTATTTCTATTACAGAGTCATTAGTGTCAAACTCAAACCCTCAAAATAATAAGCCATAGCTCATTTTCCAGGAACTGTGAGAGTACATCTTTTTAATTCTCCTGTCATTTTTAAATATTTTCTTTGGGGATTTTTTTTCTTAGCTATTCTAAATC
Organism: Zosterops lateralis; assembly: GCF_965231275.1. Classification (NCBI taxonomy): domain Eukaryota; kingdom Metazoa; phylum Chordata; class Aves; order Passeriformes; family Zosteropidae; genus Zosterops; species Zosterops lateralis. The sequence goes on along the minus strand of NC_139762.1, from coordinate 32,229,540 downwards.
TGTATAAATTGGATACACACACCAATGTGTACTTTTCTATATTCACGTGTGAGTATGTGAAAATCTGTGCATAGTTCTTACTTTTCCATATATGTATTAATTCCAGAGGAAAATCAATTCCAGTTGCACACATGTGAAATGTCTGTTTTTCATAGCCTGTCTGGCAGAAAATACTTTGTTCTGTTGGGACTATGATAACAGGGAGCTATATGAACTCTTTTATGTCTGTATGCATATTCTCAATCTTCCATTTACAATGACCTATATAATATTTTAGATCTCTCAGAATTTTCCAATTAAAGAGGCTTTTCTTGACAATTAAGAGTGGCCTAGTTTTTTCAGTGGTTATCATATATTAAATACTAAATATCTAATTTACTGGCAGTGTCTTGCTTTCTAAGACAGAGACTGAAAATTCTGTAATTATTGTTTGTGTAATTTCACCATTTTTCCCAGCAAGAATAAATATGCACACTACATCTATAATGCTTCATTAACAGCCTTATTAAAAAAGCTCTTCAGTATCTGACTTCATTAATTTTTAAAATTTATCTTTTTTATGATCTGTAAGGTGGAAAAGCCTTTTTATCCCTACTTTATGTGCCAAAAGAAGATAGGGAAGTGAGAATGAGGTCTGACATTCAAAAAGTTTTAGTTTCTTAAAGAAAAAAAAAATCTGACATCTTCAAGGTCATATTGGAAATCTGGAGCAAAGTAAGGTCTCAGATTCCAGACTAGTGGCCTCCACACAGTGAATTATAAGATAGGCAATATACAGCTAGAAGAAATTACTGAAACCTCTCTAGGGAAAAGTGAAAAAATAAAGAAAAAGAAAAAGGATTCATATCCTTTTGAAAAAAGATGTTAGATATATAAAGGTTTGAACCTCCATTCATTTTCCACTACTTCCTTTGAGAATTGAAAGCATATAGTATGCCGCAGGACTGTTCACCTACATACTGGTCCTTAGAAATGCATGAGTGCTTTTATTCTGCCAAATAAATGTGTGCTGTAGGGTACAATCGCTGTTCAAGCTTTCTTTATCCAGGTTGTCATTCATGTATTTGAATTGCATTTTTCTCCAAATGAACTGAGAAATCTCTACTCAGATTTTTTTCTAACCCTTTATGAGAATTGGACACGTCACTTGATAAAAGATCAATTTTTCAAAACACCCCTATCCCAAAACTTCCTTGGGTCTTAGACGCACTGTTTTTCATATTGTACAAGCATTGTACTACCACAAAGAAAAGTGACTTTGCATTTTTTCTTTTTTAAATTCAAATTAAATATAGGAAACAGTAAACACAAATGCTGAATTCAAAATTTCACAAATGCAAAAGCTTAGACATAAAAATAGAAGAATTTTTACAGTAATCTTATGAACTATTCAGAAGGTCAGTCCATTTTTTATATGAGATGCTGATATACTGATCATATGCCAAAACACAAAGCTTAATATGCAGGGAATCTGTAGTCTCTTGTTTTTTACTGTTTCTTGAGATAAAAATTACACAAGAAACAATGTGCACTGCAGTGTAAAATTGACTGGGACCTCTTTCACTTTCATTTTGGGTCTGGTCTGTGTTTTGGAGGGACAAACTGTAAATTGTACATTGCATTGACAGACACCATGACTGTAAACTATTACTAATATATATACTCACAACAGTAAGGTACTTTTCTTGCCCCATGCTGTTGGCTGAGAAGCCAGACAGGTGACTGGGAACAGCTGCTCTTCCTTTGTATGTTGAGAAACAAAAGCTTCTCTCCAAGGTAAAGCCACTTTGCACTGTTTTGCTCTCCAATGACAAAAGTAACCTGGAATTAATTTCTTTTGGAAACCCCTTTTGTACATTATTTCCTTCGATGAAGTCTTGAAAAAGAAAGTAAGAATCTCAGTCAAAGGGGGTTTGTAGTAAGTTTACTTTTATCCATGGTCTGATTCTAAACAATAAAGACCAACACAGAACCATCCTCATGCAAAGCAGTAATATCATACTTCATACTTGAGAGATCTGCCTTCAAAACATTTAGCAGCTCCAGCTGGCAACTGTAACTGTTTTGGCACTGAGACCTCTGGAAAAAAAGGAGATAGCAGGATGAAAAACTGCGAAAGAAGACTAGAAGTGGAATAGTTTTCCTGTAAGTGGGAAAGTTTCCAAGGGTTACTCATACTGAAAACAGAACATTTTAATTGTATATCTAACTTGCTACCATCAGCTCTCAAGATCAATACTTCCTATTTCTGAGTGACAAACTGTCCTCACAAAGCACAATAGAACACTCATTTTTAAATAAACAAAACAATTTTTTTAAGACTGCAATTATTGCTGACAGACACTGCAAATGTTTGCAGTTCTGTTTAATTTCACAAGTGTTTCAAAACACATATTCCAGAACCATGGCTGTAGACTACCGATGGCCAATAGCCATCCCTACTGACTGCTGAAATACATACAAAAGTCATATTTTTGTGCTAAGAGTGCTGATTTTCCATGGGAAACCTGAAAATTGATAACAGTCACTTGTCTTGCATGGCACTAGAAAGCTCTGTTCAACTCAGAGTGGTGGAGATAGACAAAATATCCAAGAACCAAACATGCATTAAGGCTACCTTAACTAGTTTCCTGAGCATTTCCTTGTGGCCTGAAAATGATAATTTCTTCTCAATGGTCATTAGCAAAAGGAAAAGATGCTACAATTCACATCCCACAGAGGCTTGGCAAATGTCCTAATAAAACCATGTTGCTTCCACCTAATTAAGACCAGAGAGGTGATTTGTGTGCTCACTGCTCTGTCATTCTCCACTCCATTGAAAATTTACGTTCCAAAATCAAGGGCTTGGGAGTTAGGAAACACTGCAGCTAAATTGGTTTTGGTTCACAGTTATATTATCCCAAAGAATTTTTTCCTCTGTTCCAGGAGGCACTTTCTTTCCAGATCTTAACCCATGGGATTAATAGGTCTCAAATTGCCTTAAGGTCCTGTTACAAGTCCTTCCATTTTAGGAAACCCCAAATGTCCTCATTCTCTTCCTCTTCTCTGTGGGTTTCTTCTGGAGTATAATTATTACTACACAAGACAGCAGATGCAGAACTGAAACAGGTAACCTACCCCCAAGTATTTGTAGGCTTTCTGAAATGGCGCTTGCAGCTTTTTGTAGTGTTTCTGGCACTGATCAAGTGTGAACCCATGAGTTTTATCTTCAGTCAGTACTATGAAAAGAAAACAAAGAAAAGCTGTCCTGGAACAAGAAGAAAGGGGTTTTTTCTCCCTTAAGACAACATGTGCAGTCTGAACATCAAAGACAATGAATAAAAAGAAGCAAAAGGATACATAAACTCTGCTACATTAGAGACATCTAGCAACATCTCACTTGGATAATTGGGCGACATCATTAACAAAACCCACAGATCATCTGCATTTCATAGGAAGAAGGTATCATAGCAATGGAGCCTCAGCCCTTGTCATCCATGACTCCTGAAACTGGTGAGGTTACTTCAGCCTCAGGCTTCTGGACCACACTTCTTTGCCCATGGCAATGTCATGACTTCCACAAAAAACCTTACTATGTGCCTACTGTGTTCACCCTGTTTGGTAAGGAATGATATGTATGGCACCTAGTGATAAATTATGTTCAGCACAATACTGGTGCAAAAAATCAGTCTTCAAGTATTTTTTAGGGCTGTGTACTATTCTCTGCAGCCCAATGGGAATTTAAAGTAGGTTCTCAGGTCTTTTATAAATAAGACAAAAAAAGCCGAAAGGCTGCCTTATTATTAATCATTGCATGAAAATGAAAATTGTGTTATCAAGAGAGGTCTCTGTAACATGTCTTTTCTTGATGCATCTCACTCAGTTAGTTATCACATGGCCCTAGAAGCCTTTTTACACCTTTCATTCCATTAAAAGTTCTTTCATCCCTTTCTCTCAAACACTTCAGCTGTGTTAGCACAATGCTACAAACCATGCCTGGCCTGCTCTCTGTTGCTGTAGTATATTAAACCAGTCTTGGCTCTATAAATTTTCTTCACAGGCTTGGCCATATCCTTGTCTTAAATACTTTTCTGAAGTTTATGGGATCCTTCATTTTTCATGGATCGTAAAGTTAGAATGAACTGTTGAGGTATCTGTTTTCCCCCCCGCCCCTCCCCCAGATAAAATATTCCACATGATTCCTCTGAAAGAGATTAGGGACCTGCCCCAGGCTTATCTTACAGCTCTGCGTAGGCTCCTGCAGAAATGCCAGGCAAATATTTTGATGGAATACTTTCCTCACTTTCTCGACTCTTTCTTGCCTGTTGGCACTATTTCTGATAGAATCTCAGTAGTACAGACCTGTGTAGCAAATTACAGGGTTTATCAGAGGTGGCAGGGTGCCAGGACTGCTGGGTGCGCTGAAGGTCGTCACCTGCAAGCAGTTGCAGCGTGCAGCATCTCTCTGCTTCACTCTTAAAAAGCTCTGATCCTGGAGAAAACTTTGGAAGGCACAAACATGCCTAATTTACATTGCTTGCTTAATCTTTCATCTAAAAATACCTTGGAATGTGTGAAACAGAGATTGATTATGTTTTTTGTTTTATGTAAACAAAATCAAAACTTCATCAGGTTTTGGAAATTCTAGGTTTGTTAGAATATGCTTTATAAACTTCTCTTTTACTTCAGTTTCCTTCTTCAAGAGTATGCATTTTACGTATAATGACAAGCATAAAATTTTTATTTAAAATGTAAGTTCACTGACTGAAATATCAATAAAAGGAAAATATACTTTTATTTCTAATTGCATTATCCTGTTACAAGGAGGCTCTGTGAAAATGTACATGCTTTTGTGGTGATTGAGTACACTGTGTTTCCAGCCTTGTATTTCATAGGGAAAGCTGTGCTGTTTCCATAGGAAAAAAAAAAAAAAAAAAGGAAGTTGGCAGAAGAACATGCTCTGGAATAGAATTATTCCACTATCAAACTAATGTGAGTTTCCAAAAATTTCTGTGTGTGCGTGTGGAATAGAGCCCTGTTATAGCAGCTTTTTTATTGCAAAGCTTCAAAAATATGACTCATGGGTGTTTTGTCAGTGGAAATGTTTGTAAAATATGTTAGAATGTTATTTGTTTTCAAATTGTCTGTTCACTCTGATTTCAAATGTTTATATACAGATCACATTCAAGGATCTCTTGATTCAAATCATCTGAACACAATACAGTGTGGATAAAAACCACTTCATCACATTTTTTCTTCACCTTTCCATGTGATATCTGTTAGAGAACAGAGTCCATTTTTTAAAATAATGTGTGTTATTGTAGACGTTGAATTTAAACACTTTTTTGATTTTTTTCTTAAATATGACATCAGAAAAGCATGTAAATGCACACATCAATAAATGCAAACTTTTCAAGTCAAATATAGAACTTAAAACCTTTATGGTCAAAGGGTAAATTAATAATAAGGCTATCAGTACCACTGACCAATGAGTAATTGGAATAGAGTCTTCATAGGAAAAGTAAGAAAGAAAAAATTCATATTATGAATGTTATGATGTATACTTAAAGTCATTATGCATGTTGAAGTCAGAATTTTATTCATTATGTAGAATGACAGTAACATCAAATTACACAAAATCAAAATCCTAAACCTCTATGAACTTCAGAACTCATAGAACAATGCAAAGATTTTATTCTTTATAGGTGGACTACTGCTAGTCTTCATGATATTGACTGAAGAAAGGACACTTTAAAAAAAACAGAAGGGGAAGGAAAGGGACATGGAGAAAAATACACCTTTCATACTTCATGAATTTACCCAGATTTTCTATTTCTACCTGTTTTTTTTTACTTTATAGAACCACTGGATTCCTGGTGATGGAATGAAGAAAGGATAGTTCATTTCTGTTTATTTCATTGAAATCTTTTTCTTAGTCCTCTAATACATTAAATAGTGTTTTATGTCTAACAAAGCATTAAACAAACAAAAAATCATTTCAAATTATGATTTGGCAGCATATATTTATGTCATTTCTATCACTCTGGTTCAATAATGTTTCACTAATGTTTAGAGCTACAAAGACATATTTAATTTATGGTAATAGTGCTGCTTGTCATGAAAATGAACCTGAAGTATTTGGATATGTTCAAAAGTAAATAAACAGTAAGGAACTTTGCTTCGTTTTGGTTTGGTTTTTTCCTAGGCATAGCTCTTTTCACAGTTTTCTACTTTTCAAAAATCCAACATAAAGTAAAATGGCATTTACAGCCAGGCTGGTACTTACTGAAAGTTTGGCCAATGTTCATTTGGGAGCTTTGTGTGAGATACTTCTTAAGAGTGGACCTTGTGGTGAGGTTAGACAATGCTTGAAAAATCTGCATCACTTTCCCAAGATCTGTTGTGGTTTTAGGATGATTCATAAATAGAAGAAGAGATCAAAATTTTTAGTCAAAATGTCTGCTTAATTACTTTATTTGTCTTGGGAGTATTTTTAAGTAGAAGAATTTTTCATGAAGTTCCATTAACTTTTTTAAAAGAAAAAAAGGTTTGCTGTAAATGTATTTAACAGTTTTTTAATTTCTTTCTCCTCAAGTAGAAACCTAACTTTCTCTTTGACATTCTGCTGAATTTCAGATTACTCCATAAACAAGAGTTAACAGATAAATCCAAGTTCAGCTAGACAGTTTCATTTTTCAGGAGGTCTATATATTTTTAGAAATATCGTTAGTAGAGACTGATCAAAATAATGAGAAAATATAATGCTTTCCTGAAGATAAAATATATTTAAAATTGAATGTATTTTAAATACTTTAATTAAAAAATGGAATTATATTTCTAACCAAATGTAAACCTTTTTTTATTGGTGCAGTAATGGACTGTACTTATGTACCTGAAACAAATAAAAATAAAAATAAAATTGATCCTAGGAAAACAGTTCAAACATTTCATCAGAGATAGCTAAAGCCTTTTCTTCCATGCACCTCAGGGAAATGAAACCCTTTCTCTGCCCACCGTAATTTCATTATTTTTAGGGTTTTTGTTTAAAGTCTGTGACCACATGCTCCATCTCTGTGGTCATGCGGCTTTTAATTGAAAATAACTTCTGATTAAATGCATTTACTTGACATGAGTTCCCTAATCAGAAGAAAAAGTTTTAGGCACCAAAGCTGTTACTTTTCAAAAAACCACAAGGAATACCAGAGACTAGATAAGCTTTCAGTATTCAGTGGAGAAAGAATGAAAAAGGCAAATTGTAGCAAAATTCTATCTTTGTGAGACAAAGATCTTCATCTCAAGGCCACTGTATTAAATAACCCGAAGACATACCAGTCTCTCAGAAGCTGAGTACAACTTGTTTCAACTGCTTTTTGCAAGCGGCTGTGATCCTGGTACTTTACAACAACTGGAAAGGGGTAAAAAACAAATGTACAGTTCCAGTTACTCAAAATTAGACAACAGAAATAATGGATCTTAAGACTTGCAATAGTTTCTTGTAAATGATATCCAGTTATGGTAGATGACAGAGCAAACTTTCCCAAGAAAAACTAACTTTATTGGAGCACAAATGGATAATGACAACGAGTTCATATGGAGTCTTAAAGACTACTCCATGTAGAGAAGCTGTAGTGATAAAATTCCAGTATTTTATTCAGCCCTGAGACTCAACACTTGTCATGGAAGCTTCTGTAAAGGTTCCAATACTGCCGAGAGCTTGGTGACATAGGTAGAAAAATGGAGATGGCAAAGGCTCTATTTGCTCATTATAATGCCCATGCTTGGAATTTGGCATGGTCTCAAAGTGTAATAATAATATTATTGTATGTGACAACCCTGTGGAGGTTTAGAAAACTATAAAGTTTAATTCAAATTACACAACCAAGATGTTATTTTGCAGGCCAAATAAAAAAACAAAGAGTCATGACAATGATATAAGGAATTTAACCAAAAGGATAGCATATGTGTAGAGGAGAAATGGTTTTAATTTCTGAGCTGACTAGAACAAGTCACAATAGGAAAACTTGGACACATACAAAGAAAGAATTTAAAATGATTGTTTGAAATGATTGCAAAATTTGCTATGAGCTTTAAAAATCACCTTCTTTCATACCTAGTTATATGGAAAAATTCCAAAGACAGTAGATCTTTCTAATGCAAGTTGCAGCAAAAGAAGACAGATCTTATTTGTCTACACTCCCAAAACCTAGAAGTAAGATATCAAGCAAAGCTTAGCACCTTGTAATTCAAATGGCAGGACAGGCCTGCTGTAGGAGGTTTTTCAAAGTACAATTTCAGATTATGTATGCAATGAGGAGCACTCACTTGATATGTTATGCCAGAAGAGCTCCAGCTACAGAATCTTTGGCAAAGAAACAAGGCTAAAAATCTGTGAAGGGTGTAATTTCCGAACTGCCACAGACATTTTGGCAGGAATGATTTGTCAAGGGCAAATCCACCAAGGAGTTGTCAAGTGAGGAATTTTTGAAAGTGCCTAAGATTCCAAGGAAGACGAAAGTTCCAAGGAAAGTGTGTCTGACGAAACTAGACACTGGAATTCATCAAAGTATTATATGACATTTTCCCTTGGCTCATAAATACATTTCCCAATGTCCAGTAGTCAGTCAAACTTTGAACAGAAGTAGCACCAATTATAGAAGATCTGGTCATTCTGGTCATAAACTTAATAGAAACATACATGCAGACATCCTTTGGATGAATGGCTTTAAATGCAGCTTTGATTGGCAGATTTTATAATCTTATTAGTGTTTTCCTGTCACGTTTTGTCTGATGCAGTGCACAAGGAAGGTTCTGGATAATTGAAAGAGGGAAGTGAGATTGAGACCTGAATTGAAGGGACTGGTATCATGCAGCACAGTTTTGACCAGAGAAACGGGTCCTGGAAGAAGTGGTGCCACAAGAGCAGTCCAGCATGCTCTGCTATTCCGCAATTAAATGCTCTGTGTGCAGCTGTTCAACAAATAAACATTGGCAAAGGGCCCAGAATGAAGGCCATGCATGGCCAGTGCAGGAGATGTGGCCCAGGTTACCAAGGAACAGGAGCCTGGATTCACTCACAAGCCTCGACCTCTCAGTGTGTGGGGCGTGACAGGTTGTACCTGTTGCAAGACACTGTGACCTCACAAGGTTGTTAATGTCAGATCAGAAATTTGTGTATTTGTTCAACCAAACAGCTGCAGTGTCTGTATTCAAAAGCAGCAACGGCAGTAACAGCGGGCCTGGTGGCACTGGTAATGAACACTCTTTGTGGGTGTATTTAAATACTCTCTTCATCATAACAATCTGTGTCTTTGATCCACAATTTAAATCATGACTGAACTTGTATATGATGTTACATGTTTATGAGGGGAAAAAAATTATCATTTACAGCTTGCAGATGTTGAACAATCCATTTCAAGACGCTCATCAGGAAGACTAGTCTCTGAACCTTTTTTCAGTTTTGTTAGTTGTTCTTTTCCCTCATATTTAAAAGATTAATATTTGAAAAGTATTTTGCTATGATTAAACTTGTCCACTGTTAATAAAGTGAGATAATGATCCACTATTCCAAAAAAGTATTTTTATATTTAGAAATTAAGTCCAAAATGCCAGTAAACTGACCAAATGAAATGAGTTGCTAGTAATATAAAAGCAAAAATGTAGGGTTTTATACGTGCAAGTATTTATGAGCATTTCTTACGTCCTTTTACATCTGCATTACTGTAGTCTGTATGCTTTGTTGAAGTATGGTAGCATCACTGTCCAATTCATGCATGCCTTTGAAGCTCGCCTTCTGCAAGAAATGCATGCAAAAACAATCCTCATAGATCCTCTGTGATCCAGTTACTCCAAACTATCTTAGACTGATGAATTTTGATGCATGCATTTACTGAAATGGAAGTGTTATTTTTTTCTTCCTGTTTTGAGGTAGTTTTACAACTCTTTTTATTTCTTGTTCCTACCTGAACTTGCAGCCATAAGGCAGCACCTCTGCTGATTGAAACTCAAAAGTTGTCTGAAGTCCTCAAAGTTGCAGCTGTTAACACCACAATCAGCAGAACTGCAATTTCATTGCCTCTGAATAATCACAGCTTCCTCGCTGCACTGGATTTAAAAACCAAAAAGATTCGTGTGTGACGCTGGAAGATGCCAGGTTAAGCATTGGTTGTATTATTTTGATGGAAAATATTTACTGAAACCACCCATGTAATTTTAAAAAGTTTAAAGCAGTTCATTATTTGATCTTATCTGCTCCTGTAGGTGTCAACAAAGATAAATCATTGCATTCAAACTGAAGGCAAGAGGAACAAACCTTGCAAGATTTTTGAGTGAGCACTCCCTCGAGCTAGTCAGTGCTCAAAATATTCAGTGATTTGCAGAGACCTGCCTTCCAGAACAGGTCCAATAAAGACCTCTAAACCAAATATTCTTCTATTTCCACATCTTTCAGTTAACAGGCATCTAGTGTACTGAAGCAATGTTCCATGTTTAACAGCTTTAGTAGGGATCAGATCCTCAGAAAATGCAAACTGGAATTATTCCCTTCACTTCAGCAGCTGTCCTGATTACTAGCAGATCTGGCATTATTACTTTTTTTATGACTGCATTCTCAGTGTATGCTGTACTTAAATCCTACTGTTTATTGCACCTTGTAGGTTTGCTCTAAGCTGGAAAAATCATTTTTAGTCAGAACCTTTGAAAGCCTGAGAAGAGAAACCAAGAGAAATACGATGTTACTGGAAGATGAAGTCAGAATACTGTCTTCTTGCATTTCCATTACTCCCATATTAGCAGCCTCAGTGCAAAAATGTCAGTACAGGCAGGGAGGGCTCAGCAGCCACCACCTCATGTGCTGCAAAAATGTCTGGGGTGCCAGCCATGGGTGGAGGGCTGCTGGACCAGTGCACACTGCTCTGGTGGTGTAGGCATTAATTACAGTCATTATGGTAATCAGAAGCAACTGAAGGTATTACTGAATAAGAGGTTCTTCTTTAAGCACCATGGGCACAGAGGTAACATGGCCCAGAGCTGGCCAGGTCTCAGAGTTACTTTTCAGCTAAAACGCTCTTGGCTTCCTGCCCTATTACTCCTAAGGGAGCCAGAAATGATCTTCCCTTTTGGCAGGCAACATCAAAGACCGTCTCGGGGCCTTTACGTTGAGCTTCAGGTTAGCCTTGTGAGGTCACTTGGGAATTAAAGCCAGGTCCTGCTTTTAAGTTGCAAGGATGACAATGCCAGGCCTTTTCTGAAAGGAGTGGGGTCACTGAGTTAGGAGTAATCGTGATGTATTCATACTGCATGAGAAATTCCTTGTTATAGGAGAAAAGTTCCAGTTACAAAAGTCTTATCAGGTCAAGTGGGTGTTGGTAGAGCTTTTTGAAAATTGCATTTCAGTTTTTAAAAGGTGAGACAGGATAATCAGGATGGTGTTACACTAATTGCTTGTAAAGCTGAGAGATACATACTCCAGAGCTCAGATTCTGGCTCAGAAAAAAACATACATATGTAATGTAAGTATGATAATACCGTTCCTAAAGAATAAAGCATCAAAATACATGGTTAAATACGAATCAACAACAACAAGATTAACTGATGTCTTGCTGACTCAAAAACCTGATTGAACACCCAAGTGAATACACAGCTGAACAGTTTCATTATCAGTGGTGAGGTTTTTTTCCTTTGCATTGTTATAAAAAGTTTTGTTTTGCTTTATGTGCACAATGAGAAATGGAGTGCTTTTTCCCAGGAAATGAATATGGAAAAGTAAGAACTCAGATGCACAGTCCTGTATCACAAATATGTGACAAAGGCATAGAAGAACTTAACTGATTAGAGTCACTATAAAATAAATATGATCAAATTATTTAAGGAAAATGCAACCAAACCAGTACCTTTTTAATCTTCAAAAATGATGTGTAAGTAATTGATGAATAAAACGTGATCAATCCAGGTAACTAATACAATTCTATGACAGTTGTAAAGATAATTTTTTTATACCACAGACATTATTGAAGGCCTAACTCCTATTTCTAGTTGTACACAACATTGGAAAGGTAACCTTTACACTTCTTTATCTACCATACCACACAGTAAATATGACTAATGAATACTTAACGTATTAGACATAAAGTACCGGATATGATAGGTCAAAAATGTTGTAACCCTAGAGTAATGTTTCTGTTATTGCAGATATATGCAGTCATTTGGCTTATTCTAACAGATCACATTTCAAGGATATGTCACAGTGAGCAGTACTATGCTGTTGAATTAAGGAGGTCAGGTGATTGTGAAAAGGGACAAGAAATCAGCTTTCAGCACCACTCACAATTTCTCCCTGACTTCTTATTTATCTACTCTTTAGACCACAGTTCATACAAAAAAATTGCATTTGCGTTTCGTATTAATACAGGATAAAGCATCCTTAAACTTAGGAGAAATGTTTTCTACTAAACTGAGGAACGGTTCTCAAATGGAGGAATAAACCCCAAAAACTAACTCTCACTTTACAATGAAGAGAACAATGATTTTGTGGGGTTTAGGTTTTCAGGGCTTATTATCTCCAATATTAGTGGAGATAAAATCTGTTTTAAAGGGATGAATATCTGATTTAGATAAAAATCATAATTATTATGCAATTGATAGATATTTAGCAAATAATTATTCAAATTGATAAGAAGGTATAACCCAAAAAATTGAATACCTTTGAGCCCTTCCAAAACTGCATTTTTATCAAGCTGAAGCAAAAAGGAGAAACCCAAGCTAGTAAGTACTTAATTTCAGCCTTAAATTGTATAAAGAATATGAAACTCTTATTATTTACATCAGTTTCCAACCCCTATCTAACATGAAGAAAATCAATTTTAAGCTTTTAATGGTGCTACGATGCATATTCAGATTTCACCCTGACGTCCTAAATCTGATTTTCAGAAGCTCCTTTCCATACAGCCACCTAAACAAAGGCTTGTCTTTCAAGGGCATCTGGTATCTCCTGACTCCCAGACTGAGGCACCCATGGCCAGATTTTCAAGTTCTTTACATACTCATTACTGAAAAACAGGTCTGTGCTGACAACATACACGGTCAAAGCGAGCCACCTACTACTTAATTCAGCAGAGCTGCTTGGGATCTACAATGAGATCAGATTCTGGCTCTTGATGTCTGTGTGCTCCTATGAGTAAGAGAAGCTTCAGGATTCACATTTCTTTTGAATTTCTGTTTTGAAATGGATTTTTTTTTCCTGTTAAGAAAGGAAACCTCTGGATTTTGTGCTTTGATTTCAGTCCCTCTTCCCTTTGTCATTTTCTGTGAGTATCTGAGGTCTAATAGTAGAGGAACTTTTCCTCCACAGATATCATCAACTTTATTTTTTCACTTGGATGAGCCTTTTCATGAAACCTAGTGCTCTACCCAGTCTGAGACTTCTGTGCCTGCATTAGGCTGAACTGGATCATGAATTCACAAACTAGTGGTGAGGATCAATTAGAGTCTTATATAGAAATGGCATGATCATATAGAGTCTGTTTCCTGAGAAAATCAGGCTAAAAGTAATAAGAAAAATCTTATTTTCTCCTTCTCTCATAATCAGCTATATTCTACCCCAATGTGGCTGAGTACAGTGTGCTAATAATTTCTAGAAATATAATACAAGAAAACCTGAGATAGAACAGTATTTTTCTCGCCTCACTTCTCAGTGCTGTTTAAGACATGCACTTTTTGACCCTGACCCCGATCTTTTGCCTGCAGATTTTTATTTACTGTCCCATGGAATATTTTCCTTGGTGACAGGTAGTACAAGTAAAGTGGGATTTAATGAGAAACTAGGACTGAAATAGGGTTTTCCCAACCTGAAAGATGTTAGTGTTTTGTCTAGTCTAATGCTACAGGAAGTGCCATGAGCTGCTGCTGCTTTTGCTTTGGATGTGGAGGCATCAGTTCAAGGACTCCAGGACTTGTCTCTGCAAAACACTGCCAGGGGGGTCTTTGCCTTTGTTTTACTGACTGAAATGGTAGGATTGTAAGCTCAAACTAAACATGTTAGCCTTCTTTTGAGGTTTCCTTGTACCTTTTTCCTGTAAGAATGGACCAAGTGAACCTTCCCTGCAGAGTGCTGCAGATTTGGCTGTGGGAGGGAGAAGTTTGCTAGTGACAGAACGAAAGGTATAAACAAAAAACCACTTTGTTTAATGAGCAGACTTTGCATAAAGTAATCTAGCAACTAACCAAACTAAACAGCTTTAGTTACAGAGAGGAAACAAATGTGTTCATGGTACAAAAGATATCTTGTGAATCTTTCCCTTGGGCACAAGTTCCAACCCCCTTGTTATTTCAAGAGAGAAAGAGATCTTTCTCTACTACTTTCAGGCCTCTTCCTCCAAGTCCCTTTTGGAAACCATATGCTCACCATTCAGGAATGTTCCTGCTGTGGTATTCTTCAGTCCAGTTTGCCAGCTATTTATCACTGATTGAATGATCCTCTTTAAAGTTCTGTTATTAAAATAAAAAATATATTCTCCTCTTAATATAATTTCATGTTCCATCAGCATTAATACATAGTATACTCATTCCTTCATTAAGATAAATACTAGAGGAAAACAGTGGTTTTCCTTGAGTTGTTGATATATGAAAACCAGAACAATTCTGTTTTCTGTAGAGCTGGGAGCTCTTTTTTAAAAAAACAAAAACCAACCAAATCTAACAAACAAAATCCCACCTCAAAAAAAACCCCCAAAATACAAAACCAAAACAAACAAAAAAACCCACCAAACCCAAAACCAACAAACAAAATCCAAATCCTCCACAAAAAAACAAACTCACATTTCAGTTCTAGGTCCAGATTACCATGGAAAAATGACTTTTTTTCCCCAGAGTACAAGCAGATCTAGTAAGTACAGATATAGCTTTTGCTGCTCAATATAGCATCTTCCTTACAAATTTCATTGCTGCACAGTGTTGTTTCAGTTTGGTCTGCTGCTGCCTTCAGCAGTTTCAGTACACACTTGTGCTTTGGCTGTAGCTTCCCATACTATGGTAGTCTTGCCACAAGTTCTATGTATTCATTAAAGACTGGTTAAAGATTTCTTTAAATCAAATCTTGATGTTGACTAAAGCCTAAGAGACAGCCTGCTGGGGATACAACACACTTTGAGAGCTGGTTTTTTCATGTTTAACATTGCCCAGAACTGTATCCTGCCCTTCAGAAACCAGGTAAAATCTTTCTGATTCCTTTGGTTCACTCTTTATCAGGAAAAGTGGGTTTGTCTGCCTGGGTGGAGTATTCATTAGAGTTTGTAAAGCATGCTTTGTTTTAGATATATGTGTTAGTGTAAGTCATATCTCTTAAGAATGTGACTTTTGGCAGTGTTTGATACTGGCAAGAGCCCTAATGTGATACAGGCAGGAGTGCTTTTGCTGGTATGGAATATACTCAGAGGCCTGGAATCAGTAAAAACAGCTAGAAGTACTTCTGCCAGCATTACTATATTATTAAGTATTTTCTAGCATAGACCTGTCAGAAGACCAGTTTTCAGCCCCACTTCTCTTGGTTATTAATTGTTATTTTATTGGGAGGAATGTCCAAGCTGCTACCTCATGTGTAAATATCTTTAGCTGAAATATTTTCTGCCAGGGAAGTTTTTCTACCATTTGCAGGAAGGGGTAGGGGAAGAATAATATATTTGACCATGTCTGAGTGGATTCTTTATATCCAGAATGTCCTGACATTGAACCTTTTTCTCCTCTCCCAGATGCAACCATAAATCATAGTGTAGTGACCACAGCTAATTTGTGTTGGAAATAATTATAGAGGTAACTGTCACGTAGCCTAGGGTTAATGGTGCCCCTCTTCTAATGTCTTGATGGGCAAGAAGTTTGTATTTGTTTTTTCATGAGCTTTAGGAACAATTGAAACAAATGGGATGAGAATTACACACAATGTAGAGTGAGGCCTTGGTGTTTCCCATTCTTCTGATAAGAACTGCAGCAAACAGATGCAGATCCAAGAGTATATGTTGCTTTTTGCCCCAGCTATTCCATCTGCTGCAAGTAAATAAAATATGTTTACACACAGAACCTTTGACCCTACAGTCATTGCTAGGTTTAGCCATCAAAATCTGCAGTTATTTAAATACAAAATCAGTGAAGGGGAAAGTATGGTTATATACTGTAACCAGACAAGAAGTGAAGACATGGCTGCCACTTCCCACATGTGTTATGTTACTTCAACCCAGCAGGTGACTGTTTATGCTCTCAGACTTTCCAGGATCCTGCCACCACTACCAGTAAGGTTGCAAAAGCTAAAGGATGTGGCTTGGTGGCATTCACCCACCTCAAAAGTGAGGTTAAGTATCCTGTGGTGTTGCTTTTGCCCTGGAGTTGGCAGCTGCTGGAGACCAGTTCTACTGCTGCACTTTTTCTGGATGGACTGACCCACCACATCTGGATTTCATCCAGAGCTTACCAGCTTCCAGACTTCCCATCTCGGAATTATCCTCATTCATTCCTCTTCTGTTCCAAGAGATTTCTCTTTAAATTCCACTGATTTCAATGACAGAAATATATCTGAAAAGTGGGTAAAAACTTGGCAAAATAAAAAAATCAAAAAATCCCCAGGCCAGCCTGTCAGCATCTGCTATTGGTTTTGTCTGTGTACAGCATGTGTGTACAACCAGTGCAGTTAATTAAACCTATGGAAGTGCTTATTAACTGTCCACATATTATTTAGCATTCCTAATGCCTAAGAATTTAAAACTCTTTCTGGAAGACTTTGCTCTGAAAATGAGTCAAACTGCAGAAAACTGCAGTGTCTCGTCAAATGAAAAAAAACTGTTGAAGAGTCTGGGTTTCTGAGGAGTCTGGAAATGAAAGATGACCCATCAGAACTGTTTCTAGAGTTGTAGCAGCTTATGCCGTGCTGTCTTTTAAATATCTGGTTTAGATGCCTTCAAGGTAAACTTTATTATGCAACAAGAAGTGGCAGACTTTAATAAATATGTGGGAGCTAATAGATGGTCACCCTTGTAGGGAAAACCCAGGTAGACTATGTTAATACTTGGGCCTTTTTGTAGTTAGGAGTTTTCCAGTGCCTGAAGGGATGCTACAAGAAAGCTGAAGAGGGAGTTTTTAAAGGAGCATATAGGGATAGGATAAGAGAAAATGGCTTTAGATTGAAAGAGAATAAGTTTAGATTAGATATTAGGAAGAAATTCCATGCTGAGAGGGTGGCGAGGCACTGGAACAAGTTGCCCAGAGAAGTTGTGGATGACCCATCCCTGGAAGTTTTCAAGGATAGATTGGTTGGGACTTTGAGCAGCCTGATCTAGTGCAAGATGTCCGGCCCAAATAATTTTATGATTCTATAGTTTTATGAGACCCAGAGATCAACTCAAATCTTGTAGATAGATGCTTTATGTGAGTCACCAGGGTCCCAACTGCAGCTTTATGGGTTCTAAACTAATTTTATACCTGAGAAACAGCTGGAAGGGATACTATTTTAATTGAGTTTTGATTCATCCCTATAAAAAGGGATGTTAAAAATCATCAGCCTAAACTTAAAGCCTTTCTGTTTAAGGTAAAATACCACTAATATTTTTTAAATTATTCTTTACTCAGGAGAATGTAATGCTAAAAACATCTGGCTCTGAAAACACTTCTACTTTTAACCAACATTTCTTTCATGAGGTAAGTGTCCATTCAGAGAAATGAAGCCTAGGAAAGGTATTTTACCTAAACAGAAATTTTAAAGAGTAGTCTGAGATAACAGAAAAGGGATTGAAATTTAGAGTTTAGGTCACCAAGGGCCTAATTTATTGTTAGTTTATATTAGTATGACAGTGAGTTTCAACTGGCTTGAGTTGTCATTATCATTAGAATTACACACATGTGATAGACAATATCTACCTCAAGAAAACTCAAAAAACCCAGAAAATGAAACACATAACAAAATTTAAATACTTGCTTTCTTAATATCTCTGGGTAAACCACTAAATGTTACTGGAAATTTTTACCTTCTCCTCCTGGTGTCTAACAGAGCTTATCTGTCCTACATTTTCAGTTACCAGATCTTGATTTTCCAACCTATGCCTTTAGAGAAGCAGTGGTAGTAGAAATCACCTAATTTTTCTGTAACTGGCAGTTTTAGCACGGAGTGAAGAACCATGTTATCTTACTCTAACATCCTGCTTCTGACAGCAGGATAAAGCTCTCTCAAAAATCCATCTGGTTGCTTAAATCATCTGGAGATGGGGCATCTCTTTTTTCATCTTTGTCACATACAGTGATGTGGGAAAGGCTATTTTCTGGATTGGGTGGGAGAAAAAGTGTTCAGTTCTCCTAATGGTGCTGTAATGGAGTTTATTTAGGGGAAATACTTGGCCATTTCAGCTTCATTTTTTTCAGGATGAAATTATTTTCTGAGTTTCATCTCACTTTGCTGTCAGATCAAACATAACCACTTGTTTTGGCACGTTGCTTATTTGGGGGAAATTGTCCACCAAATAACACTATTCATAAACAGCCAGGATTCTTCCTTTTTCCATTTTTTTTTTAAATCCTGTCTGAGTTATACTTCAATTTTTTGGATGCAGATTTAGCAAGCCTGTGAAACCTCTTTCCATGAAAGGGGGGGTTTCAGCTGTGAGTCTTTAGTGTCATAAATCCAAAGGCAGCAAATAAAAACAGGGTAGGCAAATCAACCCTTCTCCAAGTCCCTGTGACATTCCTGGCACGTGTTTTCTTATCTCTCTGTTCCTGTGACCTTTGTCCTTCTAAATGCTATTCTGTGAAATTCTTAAATCACTGAAAAAAAAAAACCCTGTAGTATAAGATAAGGGAAAATTTGCTATTTCCTAAAGGACATGCAGCTAAAAAGCAACATTTTCCTCCTTACCCAGACAAACATCTC
This sequence comes from Zosterops lateralis, assembly GCF_965231275.1. Taxonomy (NCBI): domain Eukaryota; kingdom Metazoa; phylum Chordata; class Aves; order Passeriformes; family Zosteropidae; genus Zosterops; species Zosterops lateralis. Next base: position 32,210,666 of record NC_139762.1, on the reverse strand, counting down.
TGTATTCCCTCCTGTGTAGATATGCTAGGCCACTGCCACCCCTCCTTCACTTGGTTCCTTATATTCAGTTGTCTGATTCTCTGACATACACAGAGATGCCTAAACCGGTCATACAGGTTCAAGCAATTTCAGTCACTGTATTCACTGGCAGTAAATCTAATTATTTCTGACTTGACCTTAATCAGAAGGCCACTCTTTGAACTCCTCCCAGAAATTCAATATATCTGCAACATGGTGTGTGAAAGTAGAAAACGCTCAGTCTGTTCCAGTGGCACACAAGGAGCACATGCTTCCTCCTTCTCCTCTGCTTATCTCTCTCCCCCCTAAGGTGAAACTTGCACACCACCTCTCCTGGTTTCAGGTGTAATCATAAACCAGCTCAAGGCAATTATGGGTAATGTAGTCCCCTGGTTCACGCCTGTCTGTTTGAACAAGCGGTGCCAGGTTCCTGCCAGACTGCACATTCCAGCAGGCATTGCTCAGCACTCCCGAGAGGGAGGCTCACCAGGTGTGCTCCAGCACCACCTGAACCCTGAGCACGCCACAGCGTCTCAAAGCCAGAGCAGGAGTAAGGGCTCCTTCAGCAATACTGATGTCTTGAACAAAAACATAATTTGGATCTAGGGAAAAGCTAATAGATTCCAGAATGGTGAGTTTGCTTTTTTTCTTTCAAGTATCTTTTGCTGCTTACATTTAAAATACGTTGGAAGATCTGAAATATCAGAGTAGTTTTTCACCTTGTACTATTGCATCACTCCAATACTATCTTTTGGCCGTTGCTAGTTAGGTCCAGGTGCTACTGCAGAAGGTGCAGAACTTATGTACATTTTGAATTGCATGATATTCTACCCTAGGGTGACTGGGCATGTGCAGAGAAGGCACTTGATAAGTGCTGGTGATTGCCTTTGCTGAGAGTGTAAATAATGGTGAACCTCCTAAAATTTTTAATCAGCCTTAAGCTCTCCTTCTCTGTCTTTTTACTTCTGTGAAACAAGCTGCTGTAGATCTGTGTGTGTGTGCGCATGCACTTCCATGGGGTTTGGTTTTTTTGCTGGTTGATTGGTTGGTTTGGTTTTATTGAAGCACTGTATGAACTAAAACAGTCCACACATGCAGCTGTTGGGTTGCCCTCTGGCTTTGTGAGTTGGAGATCAGAGCGGTGAACACCCCCTGACAATCCTCCCTATGAACAAGGCAGCCATTACAAATTAGAAAAAGAGAATTTAAAGAGCACATATCCTTCTGAACACTAAAATGTTCATTCTCTATTAAAAGAATCCTTGGAAGTTAATACCTCCAGCCTAAATGGAGGCAAGACCTATCATGCTGACATACCTTGAACCAACTGCCTTTATGGCTAAAAAAAAAACCAGCACAGCTGGTCGGTCTGTATAAAATAGAAAGATTTAAGTGAAAGACAGAAAAAGAAACAGTTCTTGTTCTTTTCCTACCTGTTATTACCACTCAGCTAATACCTCTTTTTTCTCATATAGTTGTACTTTTTTAAGACAAAAGAACAAAATTTTCACAGCTTGGGAATAGTTTTTGAGTGGTATTATTATGAAAGGGAAATAGGTGGCCTCCTGAGTAACAGATAGAGGGAAAGAAGAAGTGAAGGAATTATTTGTATTAGGTAGATCTTGGGAGGCACAAATTGCCCCACTGGCAGCACTTTCCCTGGCCCAAAATCAGGTATTTGACAGAGGTTAATTAATTCCAACACTGAATTTATACATTGAAAACAGTTGCGCAGTGTCTGTGTTGGGTGGGACATACACAGCAGGATTAAGAGCACAAGTTCAAGCTGGTTATTGATATATTAGAATCCAGAGAATGGTGTTTGCCTTGGGTACATTAAAAACAAGGAATACCCACATATATGTTCACTAAACTACATAGTACAATATCCTGTGGAAGTGTGTTCACCAGGCTAATAACATAGAGTAATGGAATCAAAGGATTGCTTAGGTTAAGCAAGACCCTTAAGAATATAAAGTTCAATCATTGCACCAGCACTGCCACGTCTGCCACAAAACCATGTCCCTGAGAGCCACACCTACACATCTTTTAAATACCTCCAGGGATGATGACTCCACCACTTCTCTGGACAGCCTGTTCCAAGGCTTGACAACCCTTTTGGTGAAGAATTTTTACATAATATCCAATCTAAATCTCACCTGGCACAACTTGAGGCATTTCTTTTTGCCTTATTGCTTGTTAGTTGGGAAAAGAGACTGACCCTCACCTCACTACAACCTCCTTTTCAGGTGGTTGTAGGGAGCAATAAGGTTCCCCTTGAGCCTCCTTTTCTCCAGCCTAAAAAACCAGCTCCCTCAGCTGTTCCACAAAATACTTGTGTTTTACACACTTCATCAACTTTTTTACCCTTATTTGGATTTGCCACAGTAATGTATTGTAATAGAAGGTTTATTTAGCATTTGAATATTTGGTTTAAGTTCTTGTGCTGTCTCACTTCCGTATCTTTCTCCTGTTATTATGAGAATGGCTAATTGTGTTCAATTGTTTTGTTCACTTTTTTGTTATTTAACATTTTTGTAACTCTTTATCATAGTGATTTCCCCCTTTGGCCCAGGAATATTTGTGTTTGGTGGACTATCTGTGAGAGATTTCTATGAATGGTATCCAAGAAACATCCTTTGATGTTCACTATCTCTGAATTTGGATGCCATTCCTCTCTATTTTTCAAAATAGATGAACTCAAGATCCTTGAGAAACTACATGTGTTCATGCTACTGTAGACTTTGGCACAAATCCCTGCAGGGAAGTGCACCCTTGAAACATAGATACAAAACATGTGGAACAAACACCAAAAAATGATACCATGCAGAAATATAAATCACACTGCTGTAAAAGTCAAAAGACTGGCTTTTTTTGGACAGAACAACCAATTAGGCAACCTAATCTGATGATCTCTAGAGAATGTCTTCCTGTCTGAAGAGCTGAGCTCTGAAGTAGTGGCAGCTGTAGTTCATTATATTTCTACACCACAAACATGGTGCATACTTGTAAAAATTTTTTTAAAACAATAAACATAGTTCTGCCTGGAACTATAGGCTCTTCTATCACTTATAGATAGAAGAATTCACTCCATAGAATTGTAATTTACCTCACAGATCCCACAATGGGAAATAAAACACGATTTGGAAAGATAAAAAAAACTACTAGAATATAATCCCTTTTCTGATGTCTATATGCTGCTGCTATTCCCAAATATTTAGTCTAATTTTACCTTAGATCTTTTTAACTTTTATGGAAGTCTTCTCCCTCTTGCCCTCTTTCTGGGATTATTTTCGGTTCATCTCCTTCAAGTCTGCAAATTCAGGAGAAAACAGTTGGGTTTTTTCAGAAACTGAATTCCAGAGTAAAGGTGATATCATACACTAATGGAAAGTGTGCACTTCAATTAGCCTTGCAATATTTTACCATCTTTTTGTCTGCTTCTCAGTACAGATGAGAATCAGTATCCCATTTGCATTTCTGCACATCCTTTTTAAACTGCTGAAGGTCATGCTTAAGCTTTTCCTAAGAAATTTCAACTAGATTAGAAATCAATGTTTATGAGTAATTTCCAATTGTTCCTTTGAGACCGCCTCTTCTTACCTACAACAAACCTAATCTCATGCTGTCTGATTTATTAGGCTTTCCCACAGTTCTTCATAGTCTGCTCTAGTGTTAATAATCTCAGTAATTTTGGTTTGTGAGCAAACACAGTCAAGTCACTCTCCACTGACTTTCTCTTTCCACTCTCCAGAATTTCCTCGAAGCTCCTATTGTGTACTTGGATATGTGAAGCTACTGCAGTACATCCCTACCAAGGAGCAGTGGTGAAGCTGAATCAGGGTTTTGAAATACTGAAAGCATCAGAAAACCGAGATAACTGTATAGCTTGTGGCAAGGGAGGTTTTGGGCTCTGGTTTGGTGTCCTTTTGGTGATGAGAAAAAGTTTTCAGGTTTAGAGGTACATGAAATTTAATAGGAGGTATATACTGATTAATTACTGTAAGAGTAGGAGTCCTTTTCTTGCGCAGCTGAACTTCACCTTGTAAGCTAGCCTGACCAAGGAGAAGATGGCTATTTGGCTGTAAACTATATTATATGCTGCCTCTCCCTTGCTGTGAGTGACTCTGAAGGCTGAAATGCTCTGGAATCCCACAGCCCAGAGGAGAATAATTGAGGCCTTATGTGTGGTATATGTATTTTTGTACAAAATTTGTATAAAAGACTTTAGATGACAATTATCTGAGTCCAAAATGTAGAGTAGACTATGTTGCAATTTTCTTCAGCTCTCTCAATGGGGAAAGGATCTTTTTGAATTATTATTGAGTCTGCTTTCACTGAAGACTCAACATACTTACAGATCTTTGTGTTCTTCTTTGTTGCATACATGTGACATGGAAAGCTGACACTTTATTTTGGGTAACCCCTTGAACTCCATTTAAGCGGGGTAATGGCTGTGTGCTGCAGAATGGGGTAGTCCCCTTTCTCATTCCCAGCCATTGTTTCCTGCAGGCCAGTGCAGGAGAGCACTGAGTCATTGTGCCTGGACCAGCTCCTGGGGACACCAGATAAGCACCAGTGTTGATGCAAAGGAGACATAGGACTGCTGTTTTCTGGAGCAGCCAGACAGCCAGCCACCAGTCAGATGGCATCCCCAAGACCAAGCTTAGCCTCAGGCACAATGCCACATGATCTCATTTCTTTTCTAATACTTTGAAACTTGGGAGACTTGACCCTTCTTCTATTTCAGGCTTGCTCTGAACTAATTCTTTAATCTCTCTCTCTCTACGGAGGCATATAATATTTCCCTGCGTTAAATGGGGATTCACAAGTATTTAAATTGATTAAAATGATCCTAAAGCATATTGGTTTATACTTTAATCTGCACTGACCTCTAGTTAGATATAATGATATAATTTCAGGTTTCATCTTCACCTACTAATAACTGCCAACAGCCTTGCTTGCCCATTGTGCCAGCCATCCTGTGATCAATGCCAAAGGAAGCGGCTCCTTTCCCCTGGCTGAATAAACTGTATCCCAAAACATTCGTGTAACAACTTGCCAAGGAGTTGTTCAAGCTCTCACCTGAGCCTACATCTGTAAAACATCCCAAAAGTTTTACAAGTCAGTGCAAAGCTTGTGACCCATAAGTAGCAAATCCTAAAGCCTAATTTCTGTCCTATGATCCTAAATGGGACCAAGTTTGGATATGTATTTACATTGAGAATAAACTGTTTCTCTACATGCACTAAGCTGCACAATTAAAAGGAAAGGACATTGTCTGAAATAACTTGAGGGAAGGACAACTGAGGACACTTTGAAGTGATTTCTTTATATTCATACATGATCTTACACAAGACCTCTGAGCCCTGGAGAAAAGGCTGTGATGTGATGGGTTCTCGGGTTAGTTTTGATCCACTTAGCTTTAGCAGGATCTCTGTAAAGGTGGGAGGTGTGGGGCACTGCAGAGAGACAGGAAATATCAATTTACTCATTGGACTGCCCTAATTCCTGTAGCACTAATTGTTGCCTGTTGTTATGTGTGAAATTACCATGTCTCGAACATGAGTAATGACAGATTGTTCTGCTCAGGGACTCCTTTTCTTTTCTTTTCTTTTCTTTTCTTTTCTTTTCTTTTCTTTTCTTTTCTTTTCTTTTCTTTTCTTTTCTTTTCTTTTCTTTTCTTTTCTTTTCTTTTCTTTTTCTTTTTCTTTTTCTTTTTCTTTTTCTTTTTCTTTTTCTTTATTCTCCCCTCCCCTCCCCTCTCTGGCTTGCACTGAGCCATGGATACAAATATGGCAGAGCAGAGAAGTTTCCTACTAATCAGGAAAATTTCCTACTAATCAGAAATTTCCTACTAATCAGGAAAACGTGTAGGAGAGCTCTTTGCACCTTGGAATTCCCTGGTGTATTTTGACCAGTAATGATTGTACTCTAGTCACAAAACACACAGCAAAAGGTCTTGTGTGCACTACTCACGTGCTTCCAAGGTAACTAAGAACTTCTCTAGACTTTTCCTCATCTCATGTAATAAATGGTAGCAGAAACAGAAGGACAATATTTTGGAAGTCTGAACTTAATGGAAGCTGCATCTTCCACCTCTGCAATGTTTTTTTTTTCCAATAATAAATAGTATCAGACTTCTAAGTTTGGCTACTATAAACCATTTTACTGTAAGGTCTTACTGTGTGTGTGTGCGCATGTATATATCAGTAATTTTCTGCTACATGTTATACATTGCTACAGTTTACTTGTATCTGATCTCTGTTCCTAGCTGGAAAGGGAAGACAAACACAGCAGTGTCAAAGGCTGCCAGGAGATCTTATGAATACCTGCCTTACTCCAGTTAATTGCCTTTTCAGGGTGTGAGCCCTTGAGAGAAGGGCCCTCGTGATTTTTATGGAATTATTTTCATCCCTTTGGTCTTACTGACAGTTCTCTTCCCATGGCACTTTCAAGACGTGTTCCCATCCACTGATTTTTCTGAGTGGTCTGGGACAAGTTGTTTGGAGATGGATTTTTAAGGAGTTAGTACATGTTTACACAATTCTTACTGTAGGGGTGGAAGACATTGGTATATGGTTATCAGTTTATTTGTGGTTTAGTCTTCCCATCTTAGTTTGGAGTTCAGAGTAGTTAACCTTCAAAGGTTACCTTCAAAGGTAACCTTCCAACCTGAGCTATTCTATGATTTTATGATATGTACATTTGTCTATGTCCATTTCCCTCCATCCCTACCCTTCCTTATCTCGTGCATTAAACAGTCAGTTTGTTGGTACAAGGCTCTGCTTTTTAAGTATTTGTACAAAGCTTAGCAGAGGGATGCTCTTCCAGTTAGTTTTACCAGAATAGCAATGAAAAAGTAAAAGAAAACTATGATTTGGGACCCAGCACAATATAAACACAAGCTCTGAGGCTCAGAATTGTGGTGGATTTTTTTTTGTTGTAGTTGTTGGGTGGTTTTTTGTTTTGTTTTGTTTGGTTTGGTTTTTGTTTTGGTTTTGGTTTTGGTTTTGGTTCTTTTTTACATTTTCAGTTCAATAAAAGGTATTACAATCACATAGTTTGTCCACAAGAAAAGCTAGGTAAAATTCTATGGCCTTGATTCCTCATAGGAAGAGGAAAGATGATTGTTTTGTTGGGTTTTTTGCTTTGAAATCTATGAGTAAATCAATTTTCATGATTCTGAAATTATCAGCCATAGAATTTGCCAAATTTTTATGCCTGTGGTGCCAAAAACTGTCTTGGCACAGATATGTCTGTGAGGCTGAAAAGTCTAAATGTCTTCTAGGTGGCAAATCATGTGTCTCCTAATACATAGAAAGTGTAGTGAAAGCTCACCCTGTTTCCCTGTAGGCAAAAAGTTCACCTACTGATCATGGGTTAAGCCTCAGGTTTTTTTAAATGCTAATCTCTAAAGAATTCTAAAATTAAATTATTGCTTGGGTGCTAATGATTCAATATACTGTGTGATGATGATAAACAGTGACTTATCATTTTGAAATATTGCTAAAATCAGCAATTTGATAAGAATTGGTGCTGTAAAATAAAATTATCCAACCCAGTTTTCACAACAGAGCAAACTATTTAGTTACATTTATCAAGACTTTTGGGGCATAACATCATTTCTTTGTGGTGTGGAGTGAAATCTCCTGAAGTTCTGAAGATTAGAACTTGCACTATGTTAGACAAATGTTTTCTTACATTCTCACTGGTGACCTTCTATGTGACACTTTTCACTTCTGGTGAATGTGACATAGCTGTATAATAGATAACAGAAAAACTCCACATTATAGAAGGTGTCTAAGGGATAATGATTGAAGTTTTGAGCACAATTGTACATATTTCTATTTTTTTCTATTTTTGATGAAGGAAACTATGCAAATACAACACTGGGTGGTGATCTGTCAGGAGCTGACCTAAACTAACTTCACGCTGGCCAACTTTTGGACCATGCACCTCCAAGAATATTTGCCAAAGTAAAGCTTAGAGGAAGTTTTGGAAGCAGAATATATTTAATTTAAGTATCAACTGACATACTTCATGCTTTTCTTTCCCTTTCTGTATTAAACAACACTTTGTTGGAGAATCTGGTGTTCTGCAAATATCTACTTGTCATCATCAGTGACCTGAAATATGGACAAGTAATTTCCACAAAAGGGAGGCTGAAAAACACGTTCAATAAATTGCACAATCAGGATTACATGTGTCTATATGATAGAGATAAAACAAATAACAGGAGTCTCCTGTCTCATTAAAGCCAAGGAAAAATGCCTTTAGCAAAGTTACTTGGTGTCATGCAGCAAGGTGCACATCAAGGTGTGTGCTTGATTTTCTATTTGTAAGCTAAATGTTAAAAGGATGTTTATGGTATTAAGGACACCATGACACTTGTATACTTTAATCAAGGAACCACTGACAGTGATGGCAAGGATATATGTGCAGTGGTTGGAGTGAATTGATTGAACTAAACAGTCCTTCACCTGCACTGTAAACATATTGTATATGTTGATCTCTACAGAAAAAAAAATCCCTAACAAAATAACAAATTTGTTTAGGAAAACTAAACAGTGGAATTTTGCATGTGTGGTTCTGCAGAATTTCACATAACAAAATACACATTTTGAACCTTATTATCTTGAGTTGTAGGAGTTGGTTAAAGGTGTAAAACTCAAGACTTGCTGTCAAGAAGGTGAGATGGGTAAGGGAATGCTTTGATCATCAAAGTCATTGACCTTATGGCAGGGCTGTGAATTCTTCCTCCCACGTTGTGGTACAAGTGGAGCAAGGACAGTAAACTTATGAAGGTGAGACCAAAAGAAGCTTTTCTTTAGGGCTGGCATTTAGAAGGTGTTCCTGAATAGGCTAAATTCTTTGAGCTAACACATGGCAGGTGCCTTCAGGTTCCTAACTAGGAAATCAAAGCACTAAAATGCTATTGTAAGTGAGGTCTGGATTTTAGTTTATTTCACTTGTAACCTTGTATTTGGTTTATTTCTGTCTAAAGCAAAGGCTGCTCTGCTGTTACTGATCAGACTGAAACAGGCCAGCTAGGAAAACACTAGCTTCCCAGAAACACAGATCCCAAAAGAACAGGCTTGTGCTGTACCTGTAGGGACTTTGTGCCCTGGGCTATCTTGTGATAATTGAGATGTCAATCTGCTGTAGCCAATGTGTGGGACACTGTAGGTAGTTTCCTCCAGCAGGGAGAGATTATCCTCCTTTCCTGCAAGCCAGGCTGTCAGAAAAACAAGCCTAGAATCACATGAAAATTTCATTTCCAAGTAGTAGTTCTGAAATAAATGTGGTTTTGCATAATGTTTAAATATACTAGTGGTCTCAAATAAATTTTCTGTAATTTCTGGAGTCTGACAATAGCCTCTAGAGAGGCTTTGCATACATGTCACTTTCACTTTGCATACCAAATGATTATTTTTTCTAGTGAGTGGAGCATCACATGGCTACAGAGGTGGGTTTAGATGATAAATGCCACCCAGGTTTGGCTGTTGTTGGTTTTTTGGTTGGGGTGGTGGTTTAGTGTTTTTTTTTTTTTTTTTTTTTTTTTTTTTTTTTTTTTTTTTTTTTTGTGTGTGTGTGTGTGTGTGTAGGAAACCAGTGAAATCATGGAGTTTCAGCTTTTTCAAAGACTTAATAGTATAAAATATTGAACTTCCTTAGTCTATATAAAATCGAAAGGCAAGCATGCTCAGTGTCTGTGAATGGTGAGGCAAAACAAAGGATTGACACTAGGATTGTCACAGGGCTTAAGAGTTCACAGTTCTTTCACCAGTTTTCTTGGTGAAAATTAATTTTCTGCTTGTAAAAGTTCTTGGAAAAATGCAAGAGTGGTTGGAGTGATGGATTTGTTTTGGTTTAGGTTTTTGCTTGTTTGTTTGCTTTTTTGTTTGTTTGGGTTTTTTTATTGGAAGTGGGAAGGGAACAGGGACAGACCAAGGAAGAAGCTGGACATAACATACCATATAAATGCTGTAAATGCTGTGATTCTATCTAAGAGTTACTGATCTACAGCCTTTCACTTCTGCTGCAAAGGGAATAACTTCACCTGTGGTGAAAAACAGTAAAACGTGCTGAGACAGAATAACTGAAATAAAAGTCTGGGCAGATATTTTAAATTGATAGATTATAATCAATAGCATATCTGAATCATTGTCCTGGAGATTTTCTAGAGGGGTGTCTGAGAGGCTCTCTTTGGGAATTTGTTAAGTTTGCTTTCAGTCCAACTTTCTAAGCAGTTTGTGACTACATCTCTTTAGCCATTGCTTTTATTTCAGGATGTCAGCCAGATTTTTTGGGACAAATGAAAAATTTTCTGTGACTAAACTGACTTTTGTATATAAACTGACATTTTTGTACGTAAAAGGATGATATTTATGATAATTTAGGGGTTGGTTTGGGGGTTAATTTTGCCCTTTGACATGTGACTCGAGTGGAGAGTCTTTTCTGTTACAGAGCTTGAGCCACTGACATCCTCATTTTCTGTCCTATGCTCATTCCCTCAAAATCTTACTGTGACACAGTGTCATAGCCAGTGAACTTGTGTGAAGATAGGGAAGGAAATAAGAAAGAAGGAAACAACAGCTTTGTGCCTTCTTTCTCTTTGCACCACTGCCATATTAAATGCAAAGAAGAAATAACAGTAAGTTATTATTGACATTAAGCTTCTTCATGGCAAATGGTATGGAAATATGTTATAGAGCTGTGTGGGATAGATTTCTTGCATCATTAGGCACCCATCAGTGTATAGTGCCAAATCTTACTATTCCTGAGCAATTACACCTCTTTCAGCTGCTTTATCAAATTTTGTCCTCAGTGATGTTGACTCAGAAGGAAGAGCAGGAATCAGTGGGAAGGTAGGGTGCCTGTAGCAGCCTGATGGACAGGGATGCCAGGAAAAGCAAGATGGAGCTCTGCTGTTGCTTTTGGGGGGAATAGAGACAATGTGAGATAAAAGTCAGCACAGGAATGCCTGGGCTAAAGTGGCATCCAATTCATTGTACAAACATCTCACTGATTGATTTTGGAGAAGCCTTAAGAAGCTTCCAGTGGGTAATCACAATACAATAGTGTGGTTTTCCTGGATGGGAAAACTGGCTTTCCACTGAGAGATACTGCATCTAGGCTAATGGTGTGCATCACCAGAAGGAGAACTGCTGCTGAAAACACAGTTGGATACTGTGGTGCAGTGAAAAGAATGCAGGTGTTTAAAGAATATAGGGATGGGAGGAAGAAGAGACCTGGAACAATTATCTCTTACACTTCTTGCTTTCACTTCTGTAAAGATAAATTTGTTTAAGAGTAACTGTAACTACTGCAAAAAAGTAGACGAGATTGAACATGTTATTCTGCTTATGGTACCAAATTAATGACCAGAAGTATTAGATGCCCTCCTCTAAACATGTAGGAATAGACAATTCAGTAGATGAGCCTGTAAAGTAGCTAGATTTAAAAACTAAGTTTAGACACATAAGAGCATGCAATTTTTTATTGGAAACTTGTTTCCTCAGATCTTCCTTTAGAAGAAGATCCCCAGTGACAATGAACACTGTATTTTTTATTTTTATTTTTTTAATAGAATCACTGTCTTTTTGGTTCTAAAATTACTAGCAACACTTGAAGTAACAGTTCCTCATTTTCATAGTTAGGACGTCCTTTTTCTTCTGAAATGTGCAGTCTTCTGTAATTAGAGATGGATCATTAAATAAGACCTGATATTTCATGGCAGTTTCTCTTTCTCTGACTTAATTTTTGTTACTGGATCTTTACCATTTTAGAGTCAATCTGGCAGTCATATTATTTCAGTGAAAGTATTCAGTTAACAAAACTATTAAAGAGTCGTAGTTGAGAGTCCAGTTCAGAGGCTCAAATGTCCTTCATTAGTAGAGAAACTATCCATTTAAATGTATCCTATTTGATAGAAATAATTGGGCCTTTTCTTGTCAAGAGCATGTGTGATTGTTATGTAAAGGGAGAGTCTGCAGTATAATGAGAGGTGCTGGTTTTGGCTTTTAGAGAACAAAATGCATTTTTATGAACTCCCCTCCCTTCTTCCCTGCAAAATTACATTGTCAAAAATAACTTTAAAATATTGGCAGGTGTAACTTAATGGACAGCTCAGACTATTATTAACAACACAGGCACAAATGTTTCAAATGCAGTGATGTCTCAGTTCTGGAGAAAAGATCCAACCAAACTTTGGGAACTGTACTTGCCAAAAAAAGCAACAAAGGAAAAGTTCACTTTCTGCAGTATATCTTAGAAGTTGTCTCTGTGATTAAGACTCCCTCTCTGATGCTCTTTTTGCCATGTTCCTAAAGTGTCAAGGATTATTAAATGAGTCCTTCAGTCAAAACAGATCAATACACAACAAATAGGTAACAGTCTTTCCTTGTGAATATTATTGTAATCTATCAAACATACTATTTGTGCTGGTACATGTTCCCTGTGTCTGTTATGTGGTCAGTCAAGTAGAGCAAAATGTAATTTGTGGATGCTTTGAAGAATTATTATGCTTGGAGTTATTAACTCCCTGAACTAACCTCTAATTATAACCAGAGGAATCCTTGCCAAATGGATTCTTCTACTATATTTAATACAATTTTTTTCCCAAACAGATAGTTACCTGTTTTATTATTTTTTTCCATGTTGAGCTGATCATGTGTCACATATTTTCCATTATTTCTGCCATCTCAGTATTTATCTTCCTTTATATTTCCCAAGAGGAATGGATTGACATGTTTCCCCCCATCTTCACCATGCCATTCTTGCCCTACACAACTGGGGTACCTTTTTTGCTAGTTTATACATTTTGAAAGATTGCCCGAGATAGTTTAAACCTCACAAAGCAAATTCTTCATGTGTGTTACTGTGTAATTTATTTTTGTATTGGTATGTGTTGGGGTTTTTTTGTCCCCATTCCAAGTTAACCAACATCAAACCAAAGCTGTTCCATGTAAAAAGACCCACCTGACAGTACAGACTTTCTGACATGTTTTTCTTTGTGTTGAGGCAGAATTCTGTGATGCTCATGGAAAGAAGCTTTTCTAGTACCTCATCTCATCAAAGGCACAGCACATTGTAGTCTCCCTCTGTATCCTTCTCTGGGCACTCACCTCAAATTGCTGAAACCAGGATGCCAGAAGCCTAAGGCACCTTTTACATGCCTGGTTATCAGGTTCAATTTCCTGCAAGGCTCTCACTGCATATTTTGCTCATGCATCTTTAATCTACACCTGTCCAGAATAAAGTGTTGCTATCCAGGCAGCACATTGCCAGGCAGTTTAGTTCCACAGTTGGATGTTCAAGACTGGATCCTGACATAGTGTCAGCCACGTCACTTTGTCATATCATTCTTGGACTGAAATAGCAGAAAAACCATTCCACATATTTGCAACATATCCAGGTGATTTGTGTGTTTAAAGTCTGTTGCTAATATTATTTACAATAAGAATTTCAAAAGCTTTAAGAGCTATGAGCAACTAAGACGCTCTTCTGTGAGTGGTTTCCTTAATGTATTCTGCCTTACCATGATGCTGTGAAGAGAGCACAGCTCTTGCAAGATTTTTTTTATCTCATCTCTGGGCCAGACGAGACATTTAAATGTTGAAAGTCAAGAGGGATTTCTTCTCTGCCTGTGCTCAGCCCTTAAATTTAAAAGTAATTATTTCTATGAAACATGTAACTCACAGTGCCTGATTGCCAATTTCTATGGAAGAATTGAAGAAGGACTTTGCTACTTGACCTGGGTTTGATTGTCTGGAAAGTGAATACTTTGCTTGCTTTCTGACTGGATAGTTGATGTGCTATTTTCTATATATAACTGGAAAATCTGGAAGAGTGTTGCCAGAATCAAGTCTTAGGGACAGAGGAAGGGGTTTTTTTTCCTTTTTGGTTGTGCTCCAGTGACTCTGAGGCATACAAAGGATTTTAGTTTGCGCAACTCCTACTTCTGTCCCCCACCACTGCTTCCTGCCCTCAAAGACCTCAGCTCATATCTGTCCTGCTCAAAGCTGACTCGTGGCATTAACAGACTCAGACACAAGCCTTTCTCAGGGAAGGGCATAAATACAATGCAGGGTTGGGAGCACTCTCTGAGCCATGCTAGTGGGCAGATGTTTCAGCCTTTATCTCCTCTTGCCACTGACAGGCAAGCTGCTCAGTTACAAACCCAGTGTAATTCCTGTAAGCAGCCTGGATGTGAGAAAAAGTCTAACTTAGTGGAAAGAGAAGAAGAAATCAGGGTAATGAAATATAGAGTACTTTGGAGGGATCATGTACTTAAAAACCTGTGATCACAGCTATAGTTCACAGGGATATAAATAGCTAACAGAGAGTTTGAGAATCCTGGTAGCTCCCACTTCTCTAGGTTGATTAAAAATGTTGATAGCTGAGGTTTCTGTGTCATCCTAGAAAACATTAAAAGTACTTAAAAAAAGCAGCAGGGCTCTAGTTCACACGCAGTACATGGTAGATACAGGCTTTGCCTTGCTCTGAAATGTTTAATGCATTAATTATGGTAGACACTGAAACACTTGTGGCACCTAGAAACAGAGATTTTATTTTGTAATCAAACTTCTAAATTAAAGGTGTTCCTTACAGACTACTTTCAATATCTACTTTGAAGGAACAGCTGTTGGCTTCAGTCAGTAGTACAATATTACAATACTTGTAGTATTGTAATCTCTGTGAACCAAAAGTTGTTTCACAGAACCTCCAAAAATGAAGAAACTCTGCTTCCAAAGCATGTCCAAGTATACACACTACGGGAGAATCCAGTGTGATTTTTAACTATTGTTTTCACAGGTGTAAGGATATCCATAGAAGATTTAGGTTAATAAACTTGCAATGTTTTCTCTGTACATGAAAAAGAAGAAATATTGCAAATTCATAGAGCAAAGTTGGATCCTTTAATTATTTTGTTAGTGAGATCTTTGCTTTCCATTTCCTGTTCTTTAAGAAGTTACTTAGTAAAGTAAGTAAAAAGCAACACATTTCTTTTTTCCTGAGGCCTAAGTGAAAAAGGGGAATATTTTAGAGCGGTAGCTAACATCTAGAAGACAACATCAAAACTTAACTACACATTCCTGAGGCTTTTGGAAAGCAACGTTCCCAAAAGTGAAGTTTATAATTAAAAATAAACACTCTACCAGTTATGCATATAACAAGCACTTTTAGAAGTGTAGATGTGTGGAAGGGAAGGATACTTGCCTTGTGGAGCGAGTGTTCTATGGTATAGCTGTTTTTATTTGCATAGTGTTCCCCAAACAGGCTAAAAAGCAGTCAGTTCTGGGTTGTGCAGACCTGAGCAGAGGCTGTAAAAACCCACCTGCAAAATCGTGGAAACCTACTGAGAGGATGACCCACTTCAATTTCCTTTTTTGTTGTGCTGAGAGTACCAGCTCTACCCTTTAGCTCCAGCATGGGTGAAGTATTATGAGCAGTGATTGTGTCAGTTCCAAACAGCCATTCAGACAAATATTGGGTCTGCAGAAAGTCTAAGCCCTGGGTTCAGTGTGAATGGCTCTGCTGTTCCCACAGGGTAGTAAATTTTCAGAACATTGAAAAAGTAAGTACCAAACTTAGCAACTATGTAATGACAGAGTAAGCAAGTAGATACATCTATTGAAAATTCCTTTCTATAATTACAGTCAAAATGGCAAGGTATTGGGTCATACTAAACCATTAATGTTGCTGCTTTGTATTAGCAGGTTAGGGATTGACTACTTTCAATGCTGAACATTAAAAGCCAAATTTGTCTCTGTTAGAAGTGGGATACAGATGCATTTCCTTGACTGCCTCACATGTATGAAACTAAAATGAATCAGAGACTTCTTTACTTCAGCTGAATGTTCCATTTGCTATGCTGTATGCTGTTGCATACAGTACCACAGTACAGCTCTGTAATCAAAGATTGGTAACTTGGGTCCAAGAGTCTCTCATTGAACTCTGAGCTGCATAAAGCTGTTCTAGGCCTCAAGAGCCAAGGGAAAGTTAAAATACAGCTTATTACTGTAGCTAATATTTACTCAAAAATATGTTAGTCTGCTGAGAATGGGCAGTGGCTTAAGTTTGCTGGTGATGTGCAATCCTACTGAAACAATCCCTCTTCTGTGTATTGCTGTCTCTTTAGAATTCCTTTTCTTCTCTCTATATAACAGAATTTAAATAACTCAATATACTCAGTATTTGGTTAGATGAGGAGCATTTATTTTAACATTCTGTTGCATTTACATTTCTCCTTTTTCAGAAAGAAACTTGAAAATCTAAGAACCCAATCTGTATAAGTAGGAAGTCATTTTCCCCCACGTAACCCAAAAATGAGCCTGAGGAATGAGACACATCACCATCACCTGTGTCTGTTTCTTGCTCTGTTGCTGGTAATGCATAAAATTCACCCTCAGGGTACAAAGGCCATGAATCTTTTCAAATAAGGGTGGCACGGTCTGTGGGGAACATGCAGAAGTCCATGGGGAGATGTGGCCACAGGAGAGGTTCTTAGCAAAACCTTCTTGAAGGATTAAGGTAGAATGGAATATAAATTGCTAGTGTTTTGCTCTGGGATGTTGATACTTAAAAAACCAATGGAATGTGTGCTCTCTTATTTTTGAAGGCAAAGGCAGTGGGAAAGTGTTTGCCTTTGGGCTTTTTAAATTTTCTTCATTACCACTGTATTAGACACAGCAGGATATGGTTTTTTTGGTAGTGAGACTGGGAAAAAAAAAAAGGTGCACTTGAATATTGAAAGACCTGGAAGGAATTTCTAGAGGCATTTTCTGGAGGCAGCAAAAATGCTGTCTGCAGCAGATCTGTCTCCCTAATTCTGTGAAACTGAACTTTCTACCCAAGACTTTCTTCTTCCTCTAGGGCATCTAGTGCATTTTTCTTCCTCTGTAACAATGCTGCCAGCAGCGCTCTGGGTCCTGAGTTGCATGCTGTTATGAGTCAAGCAATCCCCAGCAGAAGGCACCTGGCTAACTGTTTGCTCTCATACAAAAAGTGCCACATCTCTCAGCAGTCATTCAGGTTCACTCACTGGTCACCTCCACAGCTGATCTCTTTCCAAGCACTTCCTTTCTTCATTCCCTCCTGACTTCCCACTGTGAGTTGACATGCTGTCAGTCAAATAATGCCTTGCACCATTAAGCACTTGTCAGTTTACATCTTTCTTATTCAGTTGCTACAGCAAATGAAAAGCTTGGTCTCTGGTTCTTCCTATAGAGAGCTCCCTCTTTTTGCATCAAAAGCTTTTTATACCTTTTCCTTTCGATGTTGATTGGCATGGCTGTATATCCCACATGCATTGATCTCACTTCTCTTTTGAATGATTGTTCTTCAGAATTTGTTCAGGTAATTTCCTAGTTAATAGGTTTGTGCTATCAATAGTTTAATTTGGGATGCTATTTTATCACAGGATGTATCCATGGAAAAGGGTAAGCATTTGGTTTTCTTATTTTCTTAGTCTCATAGAGAGAAACTGGGGCTTTAGCCATTCCCAGCACTCAAGCTGGAACAGAGAAGAGGTGGCACCCAACCCTGGTGTCAGTACTCCCTGTGCAGAAGACACACTGCCCAGTACCCAGGGATGTGTGTACAGCTTGTCCACAGCATTTCCCACATCCTTTGACATGCTGGCCAAATGTGGTCATCTTTTGCCCAGGAATGTTTATATATTCTCCCTTCTCTCATCCTCTGCTTGGCTGTCCTGAATACATGACTCAATCACAAAGGACCCCTCATCATCCTGTCATACCAAGAAATGCTTTCATGCGGGTAGAGGGTTATTTTTGAAAGTGGTTTTCCTTTTCAGTATCTGCCTTTTCTATCTTTATGCCAGTCTAGTGATGAACATTTTGAGGAATTCCCAGAGGGAACTTTTAGGAAATGGTTTATTCTATTTGCAGAAGTCCTTATTGTTTAAAAAACTTCCAGATGCAGTTTTGTTGTCATGTTTCTTTCAATATAATCCCCCTGTGTAAAGAGATTGTTTTTCTTTCTCTCTTCCTCTCTTCTTCTCCCTTCTCCATGGGTTTCCTATTTTAGCCCCTGTACATTTGCACTCTTGTGCCCTTTCTTCATCTTTATTTACTGCCTCCTACTTTATGTAGTTACTGAAATAATTGTAGGTGTTTAAACTATTTAAAGAACTGCTCTTGAATTCACTTGTGAATTATCAGTAAATTGTCAGTCAGAGATTAGTGCTGGCAAGAAGTACACTGACACTGTAAAATAAAGACTTACTTTTTGAACATTTATTGAGATTTTAGACTATGGATACTGTATGCTGGCATGATTAAACCTCCACACCGTGTATATGGAAGCCAGAGATGAAAAAAAATTTGCATATTTATACAATGTGTTCAGTTTTTCTGCATTTTGAGATACAGCAGCAAAGCAAAATTTATTTCCTTTGGAGTCTGTAGATGCTATGAAATATACTCACTTATCCTTCACAGAAGAAACGGTGATATCTTTATACAGATGTGGAATGCCAGATCTTGGAATCAATGGTGTTGGGATTAAGGAGGTATTTTAGTTTCTGGTTTTGTCCTGGTGGGGTAGTAGTAGTAGAAGCCAGAATGTATTGGCATTGGAGGCTAGCTTTACCTACTAGCTCAAATCAGGACTCCAAAGGCCAAATAAAAGAGATTTCTGGTAACAAAGGAGAAGTCCACACAGCCTTTGGAGGTGCTGGGTGACTGAGCTTTGCCTGACCTCAGCCTTGCTGCTTGTGTACAAAACAGCACCTGAACAGACTGCCATTAGCTGAAGGTAACTCTTTTGGTAAAAGCAAAAAGTACCAATTTACATTTGCAGTGGAAAAAAGAGATATCTTAACCCATGTATTGTACAATGAAAACAAACAGCTGGCTTCTGCTTTCTGTGCAGTAATGCTTGGATGTACAGTATACTTCCTTTTCCCATAACTCACCTACTAGAACCAGAACTGAATATTCCTTCTTCTTACAGCTGCAGAAAAAACAGGCCCAAACCTTTTATTGTCTTCATTGTAAATATGATAAAATGAGATCTTCTCAATCTGCAATGTTTGCTGCAGGAGTAACAGGCTGCAATATTTCAGACTCCTGAATAAAGCTGACTATGGTATCGCATGTATGGACCCAAAACCTTCTGGATTTTTTCCATCTCTCTTCCTCTCCCTTTGTTGTTTCTTTGTTTGTCTCATTTTTTCCATACATCTTAATGTATCTGTTGATGATCAGCATTTATATCTCACTACATATAGAACATGTGAGAGGATTCTTGGAAAGTCACTAGGTGATGTCTTGCTTTTTATCACTAACTTGAAGAGATTTTCTGCACAAAAAGTCTCTCATATTTTATTTCCTCTAGCATCTGTTTCTGGGATACAGTAATTTCAGCATGTAGGATACTAAATGCTCACTTGAAACTTCTGTAAGTCCTTTTTCTTTAGGAGATACAACTCCTGCTTTCCTCAGCATTAGGCAATGTACTTTGAGAGGCTCATCCTTCTGTTGCCTGCCTCAAAGGGACTGCACCAAAATGAAACAGAACTTCTTGCTGCCAGAACAAGGAAGAAGAGAGACTTGAATATCCTCTCTTAGGCCGTTGCTGTGCTGGTGTGGCCTCTAAGGAAGGATACTTTAAATCATTTTTGGACAGACTATAAAGAAATCTGACCTGATCTTTCAGGAGGGAATATAAGAAGAATAATAAAGCAGAAAGGGATGAAAATACTTTCTATTAATTGGCATGGAAAGCAAAAGACCTAGATCTTCCCATTTAATGGTTCTACTCAAACTTACCTGAAAACAGGATATCTATCTTATTTTTAAAAAATATTTTATTCAAGACCTGAATGGACATTATTGTGCAATTGGCTCAGTTCCAATTACAAGACATTTAATTTTGTGAGTTATTGGATTTCACTATGGGCTAGGGTATCACATTGTACTGCAGCTGTAGCATCTGCTGGGTTTGATGCACAAACGATCATAAGACTCACTCAGGATTGTGACACTCTTGGGCATAAATTTACTCATAAACTTTTCTTCACTTTTTTTTTTTTTTTTCCATGTCACAGTATAGCACAAAGTTCAATTATTCTTCAACAATTTCCCATTTTTCAAATTGCATAATTGCTGATGTTTTATATGCTTACTTGTCTTCTAGGAGGAAAATTCTTCCAGTAGTGGAACAGATTCCCTAAGCAGTGGAGAGATTCCACGAAGCCGATCAGAGGGAACCTTGATTGATGTGGATGACCGGGCGCCTTCAGACAGCTACAGTACGGCTCTTCTGCTATTTCCTGCACTAAGGCTCTCCAACTAAAGTCTTTATTTCTGCAAAACTCTGGGCCAGGGAGGTGGGGGGGAAGAGTTGAAATCTTCAACTATGTTACTGGGGGTCAAGGTGGGGAAGAAAAGATGAAGTTCTTAGCCAAACTAGATTAATTTAGGGTTTTAAGAACATGAAGACAGGGTCATTTTGAAGTTAGCTCAATTTAAGAACTGGAGTCTTGGCAAAGTTGATATAATCTCCTTGTTATTTTAGCCCCAAAGCTGAGAAAACTTTGTCCTCCACAAGGTAAGCATTGTCTTTGCTTCTTGTCCAGTAGCAGATACAGCAGCAAGCCTGACACTTGCTGTGTAAGTTGTGGAGCAGGAATTATTTCTTTGCTGACATGCTGCACCCCAGTAATTGCGCTGTTGCCTTGGCATGGGAAAGCATCTGTCCTAGTGACTCAGGCTCTGACAGTGTTTTCTGCTCATATTTTTCTTGTTGAAACATGCCCTTTAGGATGGGGAAGAAACCCAAACAAACCCCTTATGTTTATTTTGGGCTTAATTAATCTATATTTTTAATATGCAATACTGACTTGACTATAATAACATCACAGCACAAGGAAAGATTTTGGCCTACGGGCAGAGACAAAAGAGCTTTTCAGTGGGTGCCTGAACAGTGTATCCCACTCTGGCCACCCTGGTCAAGGCAAGGTGCTCGAGGAAAAGGAGGCTGTCCCTGGGATCAATCCCCCTGGCAGCTCACCTGGAAGGCTCTTGTCAAGACAGTGTTAGAGCTTTGTAGGTAGTCAGCTGGCAAACAGGTAAATTACACCCTGGTACTTCCAAACTGGGAATTTTCTGGAACTGTGGAAAGATGTCATGGTTTTGGCTTTTTATTACAATTTGAAAAAGGAAACAAAAAGAGAAGTACTAACTTTTTTTTTTTTTTTTTTTTTTTTTTTTTTTTTTTTTTTTTTTAATATGGTTGTATGCAGTGTCATGCTTGCATTTGAGCAATATAGAGTAACCTTGGAAATAGAAAGTATAATAATGTAAGCTATAGATATGGTAAAAAATAAATAGAAATAATGACTTTTCCCTCTAAAATTTACTCTGCAAGAATGTATGAAGAAGAGATGGTATAGCCACTATATAAAGAAGAAAAAAAAAAGGCAAAATGAAGTAATAGAAACCCTTAGCATAAAAAGTTGCAGATATTCCATTGCAAGAAGGGTGAGTTACAATTAACTGTAAACCAGCTTCTCTGAAAAATTGTTAATATAAAATGTGAAGATGTCTCTTATTCATAAAAGATATATATTACTGCTAATAATGAGTATTTTTATTAGAAAACTTATCTAAATATCACTTATACACCTCTACTTGTCTATTCAAATGCAATCTCATAAAATTGTAGTCACACAAACATTTCTCTCCAAACTTCAAGTTGTACAAGGTCTCATAAATTATATCAATGAATCCTTTCTAATGGAAAGCTAATATAACAAATTCCACACACATGGAAATAAATTGTAAGAATTCTGTTATCAATTAAATGCACATGCACTAGCATGAAAAGGAATCTTGAATAATCCATTTATTTATCTGTACAGTCTGCAGTGTTTGAAAAATGAAAATACAATTGTTTGATCTTTGCAAAGAGACAGACAGACACAAAGTAAAGAAATCCACAGCATTTTGTAAGAGCCCAAAGATTAATGGAATATAATGGTTTCGAACCTTATGGAACTTTATCATACTCAATGCCAATTAATAATCATATGAGTTGATAATGATCAACACCTCGATGAAGATGCTTTACATCCTTCAACACTTATTTGTTATTCAGCACTAATTTGTTAGCACTCTTTCTATTAAGAAAGATTCTTAATTAAATCAACATTGATAACTGTTTAAAAACCTGAAGGAAAAGTACAGAAATTATCTATGTGTATTTGAGGAGGAAAATTTAGGCACCTCTTAGTTTAACAGACTATCAGTTGGATATGAATGGAACATCTCAAGTCTCTGTGCTTTAGGAAATGCTTCTTTTTTTTTTTAAACAGATGCCAATGAAAGTAAACTGGATTTGGATATTGACTGGCCTGGTGTATTCAAACATGCCCAAGCTGTTTCCAAGACTAATCCTTTCTGGAATGAGCTGTCAGGATCCAACCCGTTCGTACATGACATAGCTGCTTCCAATAGAAATGAAAATAATAAACGTCTTTCTATCTTAAAGGAAAAACCTTATTTGTTCTCTAAAATTTCTAGCAATAGGGACTCTTTGGATTCCTCAGGTGATGAGCTGGATATTGATTGTCTCCTAAGAAAGACTTCAGCAAGAAGATCTGGACGATCTAAGAGTGTTTCCGACTTCCTGGATATACTTGATAACAGAAGATTTAATCTTCACAAGACAGTGCCTCAAAAAGCTACAGCGTCTGATATGACATGGCTTCAAAATGACCGTGAAGCCTACAAGATGGCTTGGCTGAGTCACCGACAGCTCACCCGGTCCTGCCTGGATTTAGAAGCCATGAGCCACAGCCCCGGGTGGGCACAAACACAAGCTACAGACATTCATGTCGTTTGTAAACTGAACCACGAAGGGGGTTCAGTACAGCTACCTGACTCAGATATCAACATTCATGTCCCTGTGGGTCATGTGTTACCAGGAGAATTCCAAGAAGTTGGTTTAAAGGCTATCCTTAACCCTCCATTGTCATGCAACAATGAGCTGTCCAGCACAGTAAGTCCTCTGATAGAGCTTACACTGAGCAACCTCAATACGAGCAAAGCCATTTTCCTAGAAGTGAAAGTTGCGGCTAAAGTGAAGAATGATCCACTCAGCCAAGTTATGAGTGACATTGTGTGCTTTTTCAGTCTCAAGAAAGAAGGACCTTTTAAGAAGCTAGAGAACTGCTATATTTATCAAGATACCATACAAGTGAAGCTAACGGACCTGAGTCATGTGATGTATGCAGTGATTGCTGTACAAGCAAGCAAAATCCAGCCTCCAGCAACTAATGTGTGGGACTATGTCCATAGAACAGTCTCAGTTGGAATTTATGGTCCCAAGCATATTCATCCATCTTTTACAGCAGTTTTTACAGTCTTTGGTCATAACTACATTCCAGGAAAACTCACGATTTGTGATATAAAAAAAGGGGGGAAAAGTATGCCTCCCGTGGTGTTTCAGCTGTGGGGAAAGCATACATTTCTGCTTGAAAAACCACAAGATCTAAATATTTCTTTGACATCCTGTGATCCAGACTTTCAAGTAAAGATGGAAGATCAAAGCAAAAATATTAAAAAGGAGGAGTTGAAAACTGGTGAAATGGTCCGCCAACAATTCCCATTTTCCATGCTTGGATGCAGGGAGATGCATTTCTTTGTTTTTCGTGTTCAGATTAAAATCTTGAAAAGCAGCCAAGTAACACAGTTCCATGTTACAACTCCTGATCCAGCTCCAAAATTAAGTGGAATTATTAATAGGCCAAAGTGCCTACAAAACCGCAAAGAAATCAAGTCTGCACCATGGCTTTTGATACCAACAATAAGATATCCAAAGTTTCAAGACAAAACTTTGAGTGTCAGTACCTATGGAGTGGCTTTGAAAACTGTGTTACGTCAAAATAAGATTGACTATTTGCTGGAATATTTTAAAGGAGACACAATAGCACTGCTCGGAGAAGATAAAGTTAAAGCCATTGGACAAACTAAAGTGAAAGAGTGGTATGTGGGAGTTCTCAGAAGAAAGATTGGTCTCGTACATTGTAAAAACATAAAAGTGATTTCCAAAGAACAAGCTATGGACACTGCTGATAGTGAGCTAACAACCAGGAATCTTGTTGAACAAATTGCACTGCCATTCAAAAAATTGACTTATATTTACTCAATAGTTCTGTCTACAGTATCAGAGAGTGTTTATGATTGGAGAGCTTTAGCCGAGGTGTTGGGATACTCACATATGTCTTTGGATGACTTTAATGAGGCACATATTGATAAAGAATCAGAAAGAGTTGCACATGTTGTGAAGAAGATGAAGCAAGACTGCCATGCTAACAAAAAAAAGAGACTATTTCTTTATGAACTCATTGTTGTAAGTATTGCATGAATTAACTGACTTATTGGGAATGTATTCCCAAGAAACAACTCAGTAGTAATGTAAGGACAAGAAAACACGATTCTGTATCCTTGCAGGATCTTTATAAACCTGAATATATTACTAAAAGTTGTAGACAGCAATAGGTGGAAAATACATCAAAACTCTCACAAAGAATAATACTTTGATCAATTAATTCTAAACAGTCTTCTGTTAATGCTCCAGGAACTGTGTTCATTTTGTAGGTTGACTAAGATGACTTCTTTGTTTTTAAATAGCCACAATTGGAATTGTTTTGCCTTTTGTCTTGGTAAATTGCTTTCCTGAGAAATTCACATTCCTGTTATGAAGTATTAAGTAACATTATTATACTGTGGGAATTCCCCTATACATACATAGATAAAGATAGATATCATCTATATCTATATCTATATCTAGCTATATATCTATGGCTATATTTATATGTCTATATTTATCTATCTATCTGTCTGTCTGTCTGTCTGTCTGTCTATGCTAAGCTGCATGTCTAGCTTAGCTTCATATGTTTAAAAGGGACATCTTGATCCAAACGCTGAGGGCAAGATTTTTTATCCACACCTTACAACTTCATAGTCAATGTTGTAGTGGCCTAAGAAGGATATTCAAGTATTTCAGTATGTATTTTCATGGACCTCTTTGGAGGCTGTTAGGCAACTTCTATGTGGCTAAATACTGCCAAATGTGAATCAAAAGTTTATTCTAATTACTTCCAGTTAATAAGTTGCACTATTAACAATCCTAGTTTACTTACTGATCTGTGTGCAAATTAATTTGAAATTAATGGTCACTTAATACTCTCCTTGGCTCTGCCAGAAAAGTTGACTAACCTCTTAAGGGACAAAAGATAATTAAATTTCTGATATGAAAATAAAGTATTACAAAATGGATGTTAAAAAACTCACATTGTAGCTATTAATCTAAAGCCTTTTTACTATCCTGAACTGTAAACCTCCACCAAGTTTGCTTCTCATAACTAGTCTATCCCCTTTGAAGTGTTGACAGAAATTTCAGTAGGATTCAGAAAATTTTGGTAGCAGTGGCTACTTAGAATTCTTAAGAGCACATCAAACTTTGTGGAATAAAACTGTAAGAAGTACAGCAGTCTGTCATGTCTCTTTATGAAAAGGAGAGGGAGACCTAAAGGTGAAAATCATCCAACTTTTAACAGAATACAGTGAAACTGAGTTCATTACAAACCAGGCAAAAAGTGGGGCATAATTACATTAAGCTTATAGAATCACAGAATCACAGAATCACAGAATGTGTAGGTTGGAAGAGACCTTCAAGATCATTGAGTCCAACCCAGCCTTAACACCTCAACTAGGTCACAGTATCAAGTGCCACATCCAGTTTCCTTTTAAACACATCCAGGGATGGTGACTCCACCACCTCCCCGGGCAGACTATTCCAATATTTAATCACTCTTTCTGTGAAAAACTTCTTCCTAATATCCAACCTATATTTCCCCTGACGAAGCTTAAGACTGTGTCCTCTAATATCATAAAATGGCTTGGGTTGGAAGGGACCTTAAAGATCATTTAGTTCCAACCACCCTGTCATGAGCAGGACACCTTTCACCAGACCAGGTTGCTCAATGTCCTGTTTTTGAGATTTATGTATTTTTGCTAGGAACTGCCAATGAAGGTCCTTGTGTTTGTAGAGCTAGATATAAATCTAGATGTCATTCATGTGATTTTTGGGTTGAATTTTCAGTTACTCCTTTTAAGAAATCTCCATTTTTTGTGTTTTTTAGGGTTCTTGCTTTGCAGAGCAAACAGAAATTGAACAACTTTTTCTCCAATTTAGGGGAATTTTATACAATACACTGTAGTCAGCTTCTCACTACTTTGTCTACCAAAGTTCTGTTGTTTGCTGTGAGGATTTTACTTGTTAATACTTTAAAATTAAATCACATGTATGTCTGATTTCTGCAGAAATGCTTGATATTTCAGTAAAAATCAGTATTGAAAAAAAAGGATAATTTCTGTATTTTGGTCTCAATCTTTCCCTGAAAACCTCAACAGTTTCATTGGAATATTTTGGTGTTAATTTGAGGAGAAGAAAAAACCCCAACACTTATTTTTCCCATTAGCTCTTAACCAAACAAATAAAGGAGAACGCAACGTATCTACATTTCAAGGTTTTACTCCTTCAACCGTTTTAATTTGAGTGCCATTAACTGCTCATTTGGCAAGGAGGAGGGAAAGGTTTCATGTTTGCATTTCTCCTCAAGGTAAAAAAATTATTAGTTTTGTGGGAGGAGTAAATCAAAAGGTGCTGGACAATTTCACCAGTGATTTTCCATATAAAGCCCTAGATGAAGGACCACACCTTAGTACAATAGTGCTCCAACTTAATTTTCAAGTTTCATGTAATACTTCTAAGAAGCTAATTTTATTTTTTTTTGTCCCAAATACTTTTGTTGGAGAAGTATGTTTTTCTTTCAGGATCTGTAAGCTTGGCAGGACCCATTTGACACTGGAATGCTGAAGCAGCTGAATGCCAGCTTGATTTTTTTCTTAAGCTTGTGGGCAGTTTTCCACTGAAAGTGTTGGCAGCATCATTTTGTAGAAAAAAAACCCCACGTATTTGTAAGAACGCAAATGTAAAAACAAGACTTCCTGTTTGTGTAGAAGTGCAGAATAGTGCTATAAAATTAAATTAAAATGTTCTGTTTGCAATTACTGGTGAAGGATCACTAATGAAAATCATTGTTGCAGGCACTTTTGAAAATAGATTGCCAGGGATTAGTGGCACGTCTTACCCAGGACACCATAATCTTGACTTCAGCTGTCAAGCTTGGCAAAAACTGGCGGGAGCTGGCAGAGAAGCTGGCCCGACTGACAAAGCAGCAAATAGAGGCTTACGAAGGGCCCCACCAAGGGAAAAATGGAGCTGTAGCTCTGGAGGTAAGGGTCTGGTGTAACACTGCATACACATTTCCTCCTCTGCACAAGCACAGCCAGGGGACCTTCCTTCTTCCTTGTTTTGCAGGCTTCTTACCTTTTGCACTTTCCTGTGAAGGTCTCAGTCCCTGTCTTGAGCTTCAGGGTTAGGTTCAATCCTTTTTTATTGTCCTGTCCACTTGTTAACCTTACTCACACCTCTGCTGTAATTTCAGACATGGTGACAAATACCAGCTGGTCCTTGCAGGAGCCACTTCTAATCATGTTCTGTACAGCTTTTGCTATTTCCACAAAAGGAAGCTGACTTCTGTCATTAATACTTTTCTATGCAGTGTAACTGTTTCCATTTACTTTAAGTAGTATGAGAAGAGGTTGGAAGCCCTGACACCAATTTTACTTCTGATGTATGAATGTGGCAAATCTATGCTTTAAGTTTATAGTTTGTGAGGTAGATCATGGTAATTTTTTATTTCCTTTGTAAAGCATATTTTTTATACATAAGTTTGAGGTCTGTATAAAAGTGAATTTATCCTCTCAGCTGTATGTGTGCATACACATCTAAGGAGCAATTTAGGTGCCTAATGAGATCTCTAGTGCCATTCAAGGTGACCAGAGAGACTCATGGCATCCATGCAATGTCAGATATGCTACACGGCTTGGGATGGGGATGGACCCTTGTCCACCCTGCTGAGCTGAGTGTCAACCTCTGCCCCGGCATACCTTTGCCTGGGCAACCAGCGTAATTCCTGTCCTTCTCTCATCTAACACCAAAGTATGCATTCCATTCTTTCCCACAGAGTTATCTGCCAATGACTTCTAGGTTCCAGACTGGTTTTTACTCTGAAAATTCCTTTTTTATGATCATTGCGGAATGATCTTTCTGACTTGAGAGCTTACATTCAGGCTTGACTCTCCCTCTGGCTATGCCATCATCTCCTGATTACTGCAAGTAATATACATGATCCAGACTGCATTCCCTCTTTCCCATCTCATAGTGCCAAAGGAATTGCTATTTCCCATTCACAGGTTCACAATTACTCCGGATAATTTTTTCTTATTTTTTTATTTCCCTGTAGCTGATTCTTCTCATTCCCTCCCAGACATATTCTCCTTTTGACTGTCTGAATCCATTGAATCTGTCATCTAATTTTTATCTTCTTGGGGATAACTATCAAGATATTTCTGCTCTAATCCTGAACTACTACCTCTTTTTCCTTTTGAATGTCCTGCCCTCCCTCCCCCCCCAGTCAATATTTGATCAAAATTCTATGTGTTTACTCTTGTGCTTCTGCACTTTTCAACAAAATTTTCTCCATGATTGTTGTTTGCAATCACTGCCTCCTTCTCAGATCCAGTTTTTATCTTTGAGCTATTTTGTGTATTTTTTTCTGTTCTGGGTACTTAAGTCTTCCTCCTATTTTTTCTCATAAAATTATCAACCATTCCAATCCCATGTCTACTCTCTTGTTTTTTTCTTTTCTACTGTTAGGCAGTGGCTTGTCTGATTTCCTACGCTTTTGTTCTAGTTACTATGTTTTCTGTGTTTGGCTAACAAACCCCCAGCTTTCTACAAAAGGAATTATTGACACGAGCAACATACAACTCTGCTGGTCTCCATGTAATTTGGGAATGTTTCCCCTTTGCTAATAGACAGCAGTAATAAAACAATCTTATAACTGTTTTTTCCAGCATCATACTTATTTATTTTTATATATTAAGAAAATTTATATGTAAACATTTCCTTTGCTTTAAATGGGTTTTGATTTTCCATGAAGCCTATCTTCTACCTCATACACCCTACTCATTTGTTTTCAAGAGTTTTTTGCATCATTTTTATGGCAAACTATCCAGAAAATTCTCTGCCTTTCAGTGACAGTCTGCTGACAAAACACAGTGCAGTCAAATTCATCATAATTAAAACTCCGTAATACAGTACACTACTTTTTCAGAGAACATTCAAGAAGCAAAGATCAGATTTTTTTTTTTATTTCTGTGTCATTTCTCAAGGATTATATTGGGCCTATGGAGGATTTATTGGTTTTGGGTGATCTTTTTAATTGTGCTTGCCCACATGAGTGTGAGTTCACTAGTTTAACATGATGAGTATGTAGATTATTGCTGAATTAATTATGCATCAATGGTGACCAGTTTGCAAACTTTTGATCCCTACATTCTCCTTTTTCTTCTTTCTTTCTTTTCTTTTGTCTTAGATTAAAAAACAAACAAACAAACAAAAAAACAAACCCAGTTGTGATAGATTAGAGGAAACCAAGGTTTGTATTAAGGCTATTTCAGCCAATTGTCTTATTAAAATGTCAGACTGACCTTCAGCAAAAGTCAAAGCATAACATCTTTTCATATTCATTGTCTTTTCACTTTTTAGTGAAGACAGAAGACTGTACCCTCATTCTTTGATATCCCAGTCTAACAGGAATGTAAGAAAAGGAAGAAAGAGACCCAGAAAAAGCATAGTCAGTAACAGAATTTTAGGAGATACCAGCTTCTCTTGTAGGAAATACCAGCTTCTCTAGTTGGCTACTTTGACTATCAAGCTAAAAATAGGAATACAGAACCTTTCTGATCCCAGCATAGATACAACAGTGGTGACCTGCTTCAGTTCATTAAAATATGTTATAATACCTTATATTGACAATAGTACATTAAAAATTATTTTCAATTTAGCCTCTCTAAAAAAAACCCCAAAAATTCATCAATCTCCTTCTTCCCACCTACCACCAATGTACTTTTCTCCTTCTGTAACCTCATGGTTGTGACTTAAGATAGACTTGCTTAAATGAAAAAGTAGGCACCATTCATTTGGGTAAATGATGATACCTTTCTCTCTTGTAGACCTAAAATAAGAAAATTCATTGAAAGCATAGGTACTTTTTTATTACCTAAAGTCAAGGTAGAAACTAGACTAATCAGATAATGAGACAGTAAGTTTAGATTAGACTAGACTAGTCTAATCAGACTGTGGGGCTGTAAGTTCAATGGTTTTTTTTCCATTTGGGTATGGTAGCAGGAGTTGAGGGAAATGTTTACAGAAACATTTACAGAAACAGAATCAGTCTTGGGTAAGCTGGAAGATCTTAGCCCAAAAATATGGAGAAAAGTTCAGAACTATGAGCAAAGAAATTCTCCTCCTGCTCAGTTCCTCTAGGGATCAAGTAAATAAAGCCTAAATCAAGAAATTAAAGCTTTATGTTGTGCAGTGTTTATAAATTAATAAGATAATAATGGAGAAATAACCAATTTCCTTCAGAATTGTCCTTGACAACCATAAAATAGAAACCGTTTACTTTTGATAAAAGAGGAAATGATGCTAAAAATTCTCAACTTCTTGATCACTTTTATGTGCATATATATGAATGTCCAGTCATCAGTCCATATACATTTATTACTATGCATAAGTATGTTCATGTTAAAACAGTGAATGATAACCTTTTACGAGAGTCATGGGTTTCTTTGTGAATTCCTGCATCATCCCTGCAACTGTTAACTCAACTGCTGTTTGCAAAACCTTTATTGCCAATGAGGAAAGGGAAACCAGAATTTTGATTGCCCAAGTAACATTTGGAAAAGCAGTAGCTGGAAAAATAATTATTTTGTTTGTTAACTGAGCAAATTTAGTCAGGACTTTGAAGGAGAAAAGTCCAGCTTGGTATCTGAATCATGCTGCTATAACTTAATTAATGTTGTTATACCAATGACAAATTACACCTACTAAGGATCTGCTCCATTTGTTTGGCATAAACCAAATAAACTGTAGTTTGAAAAACAAAAAAGCATTGGTAACCTATCTTTTAATTTCCTTTGTTTCTTGCAGAAAAAAAAAATATTTTCTGATTAAAAAAAATAAAAGCTTTTCACTTGCCTGTTTTATAGTGTTTTGGTTCTTTCTTTGTAGTGTTTTGGTTCTTTCTCCCTTTTTTAAAAAAAAGTATTTTACAGATAAACCATGTTAGAATGATAGAATCATTAAGGTTGTAAAAGACCTCTAAGATCAGCTAGTCAGATTATTTAGAGCAACCATTACGCCAGCACTGCCAAGTCCACCACTAAGCCTCGTCCCTAAGTACCTGTCTCTTAAATACCTCCAGGGATGGTGACTCAACCACTTCCCTGAGCAGCCTGTTCAAATGTTCCTGACCTACCTTTCAGTGAAGAATTTTTTCCTAATATCCAATCTAAATTAATTAAGGGACTTCATTCTGCTGGCTTTCCTTGTTTTCCAGCTCAGTGGAATGGATGCCCAGAGAGCAGCTGGGCGGGGTATTTAAGCCAGAGGCAAGGAAGGCATTAACTACCCAACCTTTCTCTCATCCTTTGTCACGAAGTTGCCCCCTGTATCCAATAAAGGCTGGAGATTTTCCTTAGCCTTCCTGGTGATGCTGACGCCTTTCTGAAAGCAATTTTTTTTGTCTTTTACAGCAGTAGACAGATTAAGTTTCTGCTGCTGTTGCCAGAAAACTTTTCCGAAAGGTAGAAAGCATGCTTAAAATTTCCAGGCTGAGGAGAGGGACAGAAGGATGTTGATTAATGGGGCAGTAACCATCAAGACCACAATCAAATAGGGAAACTCCTGTGGGTGTATGCGTTGCAAAAGATGAAAAGTATTTTCCTTCCAGTCTTGTTCTTTGAATTATAGTTTCAGACAAGGATATATTTTGACTTGGTGATCATCATCTGAATGAAGAATTTATCTATTATTTACCTCTCTGAGAATTTTAGTTTCATGGAAATAATGTAAATAAGATTACTGGAGTTTTTATATCAACATCCCTCCTTTTTTAAACCATTTCAGCGTGCCTAGTGATTAAACACTTATTTTGTCTTTTCCATGACTTTTCAACTATTTAGCTATATTTTTCTCAATAATTAAATTTCTGACACTAAATCTTTTTTTTTTTTTCCCTTTATTTTCAGATGATGTGGAAACCTGCATATGATTTTCTCTACACTTGGGCTGCCCATTATGGAGATGGTTACAGGGATGTCTTACAAGACCTGCAATTAGCCTTGGATAAAATGAAAACCCCAGTAACAAAAGAGTGGCGAGAGATAACTGGAGCTCTGATTCTTGTGAATTGCATGGAGGTGTTAAGAGCAAGTGCCTTCTCCACAGTGGAGCAAGAGTAGATGGCCACAATATGTTTTTGGAAAATCTGTTAGGAAATATACCCCTGTGTAGAGTTTATTTGTGTACATTTATGTTTCAGAGATATTTGTAGAGCACGACAGAACAAAGGGGTTTTTTTAACTGAGTTGATGCTGGGTCTAGCCCTACAGTTCTCAAATACAGATTGCCAGAGAGTGCTAGTGGCTTCTAAGTAAATAAGAAAAGAATGGGGAATTAAATTAATGAGGTTAGCAAAAATGGCTTATATTCTATGGGGTATTTTCCAAATGGAGCTATTTCTGATTGCACTGACTTCTAGGCAGAGATCAGTTTTAAAAACAGAACTATTCATGGATGAGTTCAGCATGTGGAGCCTAGGTTTACATTGTTTTCAGTGAAGTATTAAAATCTAAATATTTAATACATTTAATATTTGGTGCTCAGACCCCTCAACTCTAATTCAGTGGGTGCAGGTTAGCCTACAAAAAACCCCTTAAGATTCTTTCATCCTCATCTGGGACAAAACTAATCTAATTGTGTCACAATACAGGAATTCAACTGTTCCTGGAAAAATAGGTGTGTTCTGCACACGCTCAGAAAATAGGTGTGTGCTGTGCTTTTCCAAAACAGCTTCGGGTGTCTATTTTAAAGACTGAAAGAGAGACAGAAGATAAAATCTCAAAAGTGTTTGGTTTTGACTTATTTGTTGATGTAACTATACAGGGTTTTGTCTCTTTTCGTTTTTTTTTTAGTTTATATTTCTGCAATTTTTTACTACATTCTGCTGAATGGAAATTCCAGAAAATTCCAGGAGCCTTCTTTATTTACACTGTCCATCTCTCTGATCTTTTGTGTAGTCCTTCTCTGTTGCTTTTAAATAAGTACATAGGGAAAGACTTTGTAGGTAGAAGGGCTAGAAACAATTCATACCTGCATCTGTTGATTGTTTTCTTCTACCTCACTGGATATGGGAGATGCCTATTATTTTCTCAAAAAAACTTAACAGTGGGGTGCTTTTTAAATTAATTTAATTATGGAGCAATTAATTGTAATTAGTCATATGTTCTAAAAAGAGCCCTGCTTAGATGCCATCAGTAAAGATTTTTCAATTATTGAGTACCTTATTATAAATACAGAAAATAAAGGCTGAATAATAGTTACAGGCTGACCAAATTTTTAACATAATTTTTTTAACGTATTAAACATATTTTAATTTAAGTGGCAGACTAAAAAGCTAAATCCATTTTGAGCTCCTTTGATAAACATTCATTCAGAAACATCAGCAAATACTCATGACAACCAGTTGAAAAGAAAATTGGCATTCTGCCATCACTTGTGGTTGAGAAGACAAAGCCAAATTCTTTCAGGAGTACCGAAACAGCATTTTAGACCAGAAACTGCGCTTCTTCTGTTGCCTTAGCTCATTTCTACTAAGGGAGGTTTTGTGATTCTAAGATAAAACTACATTTAGACATATTTTTTATTCCCCTCTCCTTTCTTCTAACCTTTTTCTTTTCTACTTTCATTAAGTTTTCTCAAAGTACCCATAGCTCAGGAAGGAGGCTGAGGAAGGAGTACTTGCCCAAGTAATAGGTAAATTCATTCACCAGAAGGTCCTCTAGCATCAGGGCCTTGACTGAATTTGCATTCGTGCAAGTTATCTGGCTTCAGAGGACTTGCCCTTGATTTGCAAGACAATGAGGAATTCAGCCCACAGAGCATTCCCTCCTATTGCTGATCAAGAAAAGGTGGGGAAAAAGGAGTCAGATTATCAAAGTTCCCTGTTGTTTCAGGTGTCAGCACCGATTTTATACCTTTTCCCGCACAGTTTTAAGAAGAGCTGCAGAGAAAATACAGATTTCTCTTGTGATCTACATTTCAGTGCAGAGCCAGCTAGTCCTTCTGCAGGTAATGAAGCCCCTCAAAAAGTGAGAGAATAGGTTGTCCTACTCTTTTGCACTGCTAGGTAAGGAAAAGGTGAAAAATACATTAGTAGGCATCTTTAAAGGTAAAAAGACATATTTTATATTAAAATATAAAATATTAAAAACTACTACAAACTCCCTGAGAATTTTTTTTTTAGGTTTCCCAGACTGTTTCTGCTTTCACCTTAGATCCTGCTCATAGCAGACTGTGAAACCTGAGTAGGATTTTGTAGTGGTGCAAGAGGCCACATACCAGATCGACTTAACACCTCAAGGAAATACATTTTTTGCTTCGTCAGAGCTGAAATACCACAGATCACAAAGCAAATCTTTCAGCTTTACTTGGTTGTCTTACTATCTGCTTTTCATGCATCCCAGCAGGTCATGCTCCCTTGCTTAAAGCCCTGTTAAGTCAAATTTTAAAATGTTTTCTTTCATTTTTTTTTCTCTCTTTTATTAACCTGGCTGCAATATCTAAACAACTCAGCTTCATCCGTTTCTGAAGATGAGTTTCTGCTTCCATCCTTTTTTGCACGTCTTAATTTTTTTAGTAAGTGTGTGTTTACTTTCTTTTTCAAAAGAACATGTAATAATTTCTTTGTTCAGTCCTGTATTTTTCTGTTATGAATACTAGTCAAAAGGGTGGAAAAAGCTACCAGAAGCACCAATTCCTAATGGCACAAGTCTACTGAATATCAAATATAAAAGATAAGCTGCCCAAAGTCTTTGAAGCTGAAGGAAACGCCTTCCTGGGAAGGTAGTCATGGCCTCAGGAAGAGAAAGTCCCAGGGATCAGAGGCTGTTGCCTGTAACTCTCATAGCCAGGCCCTTTCTTTGCTCAGAAAATATTTTCTGTCTTGAACGAGAGTTGAATTTGGCCCAGCAAATTTAGCAAATATTGACTCAGTGAGTCAGTGTACTCCTTAGCTTGCAGAATTATGCAACCGGTCCTCCAAGTATATTTCTTTAAAAGGAAATTTATATCTGCCTCTAGTTGTGCTGTATTCCAGGGCCTTTGCTGGTTCTGATTCCTAATTGCACTCCCGTTTTTGCTTTAAGCTTCTGGTCATATGAATGCAATGTGCACTCGTGCAATATTCTGTTTACTTTAGCAGCCCACACTGGATATATTTTTTAAAAAAGGTATTAAAACCCCATATTTTATTTAGTGGTCTAGTATTCAAAACCACAAAATGCCAGCTCAGAGTGAAAGCAGCTGCACTCAACAGCAACACACAGCTTGGAGCACATGGCTTAGGTAAACATGCTCTGTTCTTGACCTTTTCTCTTTTCCTCCCACCCTGTCAAGAGAGAACAGTTTTCCCATGAGCCTGCATACATACATTCTTGGGTTTCTTCAAAATTAGATGAGATTAATAACTCCTTGGGACGAGGCAAGGAAAAATACCAGCCGCTGGTCTTTGCCTTAAATGACCCTCTGTTTCCAGGTTTCCTAATTTTTTTTGTGAAGAAAACAGCTGTGTCAGACAGTTCCAATTCCCTTTGAAGTTGTAAGCAGAAAAACCTCTCACTTACCTCCATCCTGCTATCCTCTAACTAGGTGTTTCTTAAGCAAATGAGCAAATAAAATTTGTGAGTGCATCTGTTGCTTTACGATTCCACCTTCCCATGGAATCTGGAATCGTGGCTGAGTCAGCGCCTGAGTGGGGCAGCCAACTTCCACAGTGGGCAGTGGCAAGGAAAACCTGTCACTCATGCTAAGAATGCTATTTTTTCAGTGAAGTTGGAAGCCATTCATCTTGAAGTGCAGAGGCTTCATGCCATTTAATGACACAGTGCAGTGATATATTTTTGAATTAATAACAGTCAGGATTGGAGAGAAAAGGCAGATTATCTCCCCCTGGAAGTTCCAGCCCTCCAGCTAGGTTTGGGGAAGGGTTCAGTTTCTTAGGTTTCACTTGCTTTTTTTGGAAAGCAGAGGTTTAGGGAAGGAAAAGGAAGTTTCTTTTAAAATGTAAGTAAAGGGCTACCCCAAGCCAGGCTCCAGGCAGCAGACTGGTGCCGAGACCAAGCTACATGTTATGGCGTGTTCTTTGTGGAATTGTCTATGGATGAAAATGGGAGGAGGCACCAGCCATCTTTCTTCCTACTGAGAACAGAAAAATGTGGAAAAACAGGCAAGTGTTTATTAGGGGTTTTTTTTCATGAAAAAGGCTGTTTTTCACAAATTCTTTCTGTAAACCTAAGCTGTTGGGAAAACAAACACTAGGCAGTTCCAAAGGAGTAACTCATTTTTTTTTGTGTTGAGCTGAATCTAAAGAGCTACTCCTGAAGTATCTCTGGGCTCAGTAAGTGATCCAGCTGACAATGACCCACTAAATAAGAAAGGCAACTGTGTAGAACTGCAGATGACAATGCTGTATTCTCATCTAAATCCAAGGATCCTGCTTTTTCATCATCTAGCAGCTTGTTCAGCTATGGACAGCTGTACCAAATAGGAATATAAAGCTATGCGGTTTTGTTGTGTTTGTGTGATAATACGAAAATTTCCTGGGAAAAGACGGGAATAAAATACAGAACAAAAGGCTGTATTTCCCGCCATGCCCAGGAACAGAATGCAGCAAATTATATTCTTCACATTAGTGTGAGACACCAGCCGTTAAATTCTCTGGCAAGGCCCTAGAACAATTGTAGATATGTAAAGAAAATGTTAGTCTAGTTTGAGTGATAACCATTGTTCTTGATAGTTTTGTTGCCAATAAATATCTACAGATGCTATGGGATATTCAAATAATTTGTGATTATTCTTAGTACAAAAAGTGCCATTTTCTATTTCTTGCCAATGTATATATATATGTATATAATCTATTTTTTTAGCTTACAGTATATATTTTTAAACAAAATAAACAAAATTATATTGTCCACTGGAATCCCTTGTGAATTTTATTTTGGTTTTGTAAGACTAAGAAGAGCAGGGGAAGAGGCCAGGAGGTGAAAG
Source organism: Zosterops lateralis (assembly GCF_965231275.1). Lineage (NCBI taxonomy): Eukaryota > Metazoa > Chordata > Aves > Passeriformes > Zosteropidae > Zosterops > Zosterops lateralis. The sequence continues at coordinate 32,173,307 of NC_139762.1, read as the reverse complement.
ATAATGGTTCTGTAAATACCAGGAAATGAGCAATGTCTTTATACACATTTCTCTTCATTTTTAAATCCTGTGTGTTAAAAAGATGAATGCATGCTCCTTTTACTATGTTCATAAACAAAAGTAATTTGCTGATATTGCTTCCAGAAACAGAATGATCTCACTCTGGAGAAAAGGCCAGTCTATGGACATTGTAGTGGAAACCAGGCCTTCTCATGAGAATATACTCTTATTTTTTTTTCTCTTTTTTTGTTGGAGAATCTTGAATGTAAGTTCAGAAAGACAAAACCTGATTTGAAAAGGACATTCAAAACTAATGCAAGCTTCTGAACCTTCCATAGAAAGAAATAATAGTGCTGATTCGTTTTTTAATTCAATTTTTATATCAGTTTTTTCAAATCATATTCTTATGATCCTTTCAGTATAAGTTGGACAAGGAACACAGCTTACATCTTAAATCCCAAATTTATGGTTAGGATTTAAATTTAAGACTATGTATCAGGAGTTACTGTATGAACTGAAAGGTCAATTTACATATCCATTCTAAATCTCAGGTTTTAAAATGTAAATTAAGTGGCCTGGCAGGAATAGGGATGGCAGCACAATAGTCCCAGGAGGGCAGACAAAGATAAAGTGCATTCAGCTCCACTCCACAACTTCAGAGCCTTAACCATTATGTTTGTGTTAAATTCAGTACAAGATCTAAAATACAGCCTTGTCAAATACAATACCCCGGGAACAATGGGAATCCGGAATGACAAGGGGGAAGTGAATATGCAATGACTGCTCAGTCTTTCTCATAAGAATGAAGTTATCAGGCAATGGGTTTAAAAATAAGCAAAAGCACCCTTTCATACAGTGAGGAATTGGGGAATGTGTTGTTATGGGATATTGCTGAAGACAAAATCGTACATGGATGCAAAAGAAAATCAGTCAAATTTTGAGAGAAAAAAAGCGCCTAGTGGATGTGGTGGTTTGTCTACAGCCACCAGCTACATATAACACAGAACTGGATACTGAAAATGCAGCAGGGAGAAATACTATCCTCCACTTATCCTGTTTCTCACCATTTCCTCTGGAGACTCTGCATCTGGAGTGGGCAGATGCCTGCTCTCACCCAGCCCTTCCTGCACTCTCATAACCATGAAACCACATGGGCCTTCCATATCCCAGCAGGCTCCTCTCCAGCACCTGCCTCCCTTCTGCCCCAGTGCAGGCAACAGTTCCTCAATTTATTTAGCAACAACCATGGCCCTTTTCCAGCTCTGTGGCCTTGAGTCCAAGAGCAGCTGGACTGAGCTGTGATCCTCTGATGTGCTGCCTCTGGCAATGGGGTCATTGATAGCGGAGTACAGCTCTCAGCTTTAGGCAGGGAGACATCAGCCTCCTCAGGGCTGGCCCTGCTCTGTGGACTTTCTTTTTCTCTCAGGATCCAACAAAGCCTTATTTTATCCACCTGAGGGAAAAATCATGAAGTGGAGAAAGGATCAGTTGGAGAAAGGAGTATCAGATTTTGAACAAAATTTTAGACAAGAAAGCTCATTTCTTAGTTTTACTCACAAGCAGGAAAAGTTATTATTAGGGTCTGAAATGATTTCATATAATGCCACCCTCTGTTCTTCATACAAAAGGCTCTATTGCTATTAATAAAGGAATTTAAAAATACCAAACAGCCAATGGATGATTTAATAATTCTGCTTATAAAACTAATTGTGTGTAACTGAAAAGCTCTCCCTGGGGTCCCTTTTGCATGAGGGTTAAATAGAATTATCAAATCTAAAAGAATGAAAAAGATAAAAAACTCCCAAAGCCCCGAAGCCCCAGGAAGAAGGACATTTTGCTGGGACATTTTGCTGAATAAATTATAGACCTCAGTCATTAGTACCAGGGCATTATCTCACAGAAACAGAAATTTGAATTGGTTCCATATGCCTGCAAGCTTCTTTAAAGGTTTTAGGTCAGAAGCTTCATTTCCATACACACAAACAAGTCTTTTCACCTGGGCACCTCCAGCCAGGAGGATGACTTCAGTGGCAAGCCATTTACCCTTCATGTCAGGGTATCAAACACAACAAACTACTGTAGAAAAACTAAAGGGACCTTATCCTTTCCTCAATTTTTATTTGCCTATAAAAGTCTTATATTGCTCCATGAAGCAAAAGTGATGGTGTGGCTGAGATGAGGAGAATGAGAGTGATCAGTGCAGATCCATGTGGAGGCTGTCCGGTACAATTTCCCACCACAAGTCTTGGTTGGAAGTGTTCACCTCAGTCCCACAGAGGCGCAGACCTCTTTGCAACCCATGCTACAATCCTGCCTTCCCAGCCTTTCTCATCCCCTCAAACCCTCTTGCCCTTCTCCCCAGAGGTGTCCTCTCAGCCTAGCTGGCAGTCATTCATCATAGACTCCCACTCCACCTCACCCCTCAGCTGCTCTCCCTCAGCTGCTCTGGGTCCTAGGAAATCAGATACTCATTTCTTCTGACTTCCAGTCCTCGGTACTTTCTCCAAAGCTTCTCCTAAGCTGGACAACCACTCCCAACAGCCTATAGCTCCCTAGACTTTCTGCTACCTGTAACACGCCTCTGTGAGCTTCTCTCCAGCTCTTGCCTGCCCCATGCCCACCCATCTCAGCCCTGCAGGTCTTTGCAAGACCTGTGTTACCTGTTGCTCAATCCCTGGCCACTCGATGCCATGCTCTCCCACTAGCACCACAGTGGCTGAGCACAGCCCTTTGTTGGGCTCTGTGCTCAGGAATAGACTTCAGGATCCAGCCCCTGATGAGACTAAAAACAACTGCTGCCGCAGCCAAAAAATCTACCCACAGATGACTTTGAAGGCAGGAGAGCTGAATATATCCAGACAAAAATCAAAAGAAAACACAGAAATGTGGTAGTTGTGCCCTTTAATGGAGAGAAACCAAAGATAAAATATGAATGTTGACCCTAGGCTACAGACAATTTCTCATAGTATTCTGGTTTCTTGCTATTTTATAGATTTTTAAGGAATTAAGCAAAGATATTTAGGAGAAACACAGTAGTTAAGGCCAGTATCTGTTTAAGACAAAGACTTTAACCTCAGACAGCTTTTGTCCTTTTGAAAGGCTTCTAATAAGGAGGATTTTACTTTGGAGTTTGGGCTGCATAAAGGTAAGCAGTGCTGGCACAGAAACTCAGCATGTTAATCTAAGAACAATGTTGATGGACTATTGCTTTTCTACAGAAATTTGTGTCAGGTTACTTCATCAGAGAAGGAAAATATGACAAAATAAGGATATGGAAGACACAATAATTAAAACCACTACAAGATATTAACAGCCAATCAACACTACTTCATCTCTACACATTTCTAGTCCTCTTCAGTTTATTTTTGCCTACTTTAAAGTATGTCTGGAGACGAAAGGAAGAGAAAATAGGTGAGAGAAGAAAAAGAGTGGTTATTGTTACTTGAATGATTATGATTGTTAGCTATTTGTGCTACATCAATGGCTGGTTTGAAGTTGAAGATCTACTATGCAGTGATCTTCAATAATGGAAAGTGAGAAAAAGCACAAGGAGCAAAGTGGAGCTAAGAAAGCCTTTTTCAAGGTCACACAAAGGATATCTCCAGGACCTTTCTGTTACCCCACTCCTTTAGAGGGGCAACACGTTGCGAGGTGGGAGCGGACCTTCACAGAGGACAGCATGCAGCAGCTTGGTGAAACATGGAATGCTCCTTTATTATCTGACTCCAAAGGCTTATATACATTTTGTACAGAGGGCCAAGATTGGTCCAAAGAGGTTACAACCTCCTGACTCCATTGGTCAATATGACCATCAGTCAAGTTCTCTCTCAGAGAACAAGAATGCAAAACATACAGATAAATTCTAAGAATACAATATTGTTTACATGAAGCAGCGTGAGAAGCTGCTGCAAAGACTCAAACACTTGAAACCAAGAAATGCAGGGACGACATCTTTCTAAACTCTTGCTCAGGCCTTGTCCATTAAGCATTACTACCTTAATAATTCTGGGGATTATCATGAAGCTGTGCATTAAGAAATACTTGTGGTTTTGCATAACAAGGTTCATGGGTTCTTCCAAGAGCATTTGCAGGCTATTCAGAGTGTGCATGTTTTTGTCATCCAGACACATATTCTTCACTTAGCCAAACTGTGGGAATCCTCTGCACATGAGATGCATCTCACTACACTGGAGAAAGTACCCTCCACCTGACTGGTGGTCACTCCTGAGAGGGGTCATTGATACCTGACCACATGCAGATGTGAGATGAAGCTTTAGGAGAGAGGAGCTAGCCTGCATTGCAACTGTAGGCCAAAACCTGTGATGAACTGTAAGATTAGCTATATAAGAGATGCTTTTATTCATATACTAATGGGCATCTAAGATAAGACATTGTTGTAGAAACCCTGACTGTTGTACATCTTTTATTTCAACGTTCTCAATGTAAGTGTGTCCAGTAAAAATAAAAGCTGGGAAATATCTTTAGTAGACAAAGACATTCATAGAGGATTCCCAGTTTCTGTGTAATAGTCAGCTGCAAGTATCACCAGAAACCGTGAAACACCAAATCAGGAAGTTTATCTTCAGAAAAGACAACACTTAAATTAATAATCCAGACTTTTTTCTATGTAATGTCAGGTACATCTCTAGAATGGGCAGCAGTGAGATTTTTGATCACTTTTTGTCAATTGAAATATAATTTCATATTTCACAATTCTCAAAGTGAACAGTTTTCTTGTAACAGTTTTCTTCTATTCTTTTAGATGAGCTTTTTCTAGTAGACTGCCTCTTTCAAACAAATATCATTGATTATAGGAAAATAACGTCCCAGGCTACTTAAACTAAATGAGAATCTGAACACACCTACAAGTCTCCAAATAAGGTACTGGCTTTACATAATTTTTTTCCTCTCAAATCCAATTATTTTTATCCTCAGGAATACACATTAACTTAGAATAGTGCTCCTAGGTCTCTTTTTCTAATTAAGGTAAAAGGGACATATTAAAAGATGTTTACAAACTAAAGATTGTTTGGATGGCTTTATTATGTGCAGTAATAATAATTTTCTCTGTACTATGAAAATACTTAAATAACAACAGTGGCCTGTATTCTGATGGCTTTATGTCACCAAACATTACAATTTTAGGACTGTAGTGTTGCAAATGCTGGCAAACTACCCTGCCAAATCTCATACTATATCTCTGTATGTACCAATATCAAATGGTCTGTACCACAGATGATCAGGGATTTTTTCCACTTTTTTAGAAAAGGTACTTAAAAATCTAAATTTTCTCTCTCCTCATTCTCCCTCCTTTTCTGTGCACAAGGATGCAGCACTTTGTACACAGTACAAAGAAACATTTTTGTGGGAGGTACTTATTGAAATGCTGGCAGTACATGACTAAGATTATAAGGAACCCAAAAGTGCTTACACAAATGCTAAGAGGAAGCCAGGACAGTACAGAGTAATAGGCAGAAAAATAATTGCTGAGGTTAGTTAGAGAGTTCCTCTATGTTGTTATTAGTTATGGCCCACCTAAATTTTGCAAAACAACTTGATGGGACAAAATGAATACTGATGTCAGCCATTGTCTCAAGTCACAGACTAATAAAAGCCAGAGTGATTCTTTGTCTTTCTGGAGGTTTTTCTCTTTCCTGTGTTTCATTTAGTGGAAAAGCCTCACAGTTTCCATGCATGAATGTAATAATAGAAAAATTCCTTTTTCTAGCCTTGTTTGGTTCATATACAGTTCTGGAAAATATTCTCCTGTAGCTGGTACTTTCCCTAAAAAACCTCAATCACTTCTGAGAACAATACAGTAACCATACTCTAGCTTGTATTATTTTGCCTGTGCTCCTATTTGTAATTAGCTTAATTAATGAAGGAGAGGATCATAGAAAAGTTTCAAAATTTTAAGTAACTATAAAATACCTACTGAAATTAAAGTAATTGCATTCAAAGTCAGTCTTCAGAATTCTGTCCTTTTTTTCCTTTTTCTGGTCATTGAGTTCTTAGTTTTGGATTTTGCTTGCTTTGTTTGGTTCTGTATAGTTTACAGACTGCTTTAATTTCCCCCACTTCACTGCCATATTAACATCAAGACTCATTAAAAATGCTTTGAAGGCAACATATAATACTATAACAACACTGTCTTTGTGTTTCATTACTCTTCCATTACAGCTAAACCTATTCCAGCCTCTGACACATCTTGGCTATCGATGTAAACATTGAAAAAAGCCTGTGGAGAATTGTAGTCTGATGCTGATAGGACACAGCTGAAGGTCAGGAGATAATTTAGACCAATGCATTAAAAAGATTTTATTACTGTGCTATTTGTAGTAACCGATCCAGAAACAGGCAGAATCAGTACTGTTATGCTAAGCACTGCACAAAATCAGAGCAAAAAGCAGTTGTCAAGATCTCCTTGAAGCAACCACAGAATTCAACTATAAAGGGCACAGAAATGCTTTTTATCTATGCTGAAAGGTCACAGATGTCCACTAATTTACAACTGCCATAGTCCCTTTGATCATGACTGTTATTTTAATACCATTAGCCACCTGATTCTGCAACAGCAATTTGAGAACCGTGGATTTAGTTCTCTTGCAAACAAGGACTTTATAAATGAATATTCATAATTGACTGCACAGGACAAGTGAAGGTGACTGACATGAAATAAAGAACTGAAAATCACATGTTCTAGCCACTGTACCAGCCATTTCTTGCATTGGTTCCTCCTGTGATGTTTAATAGACAACAGTCAGTTGGAAATTCAGATTAACCCACATACCTTGGTTTGAGCACTATCAGTGTGTCTGCTTTCATTATTCTCCTGTCTGAACTCACAGAACTGGCAGTAGAAATTATCAGCAATAAAAAAATCTGTCTCAGTCATCTGACTAGGCCAGCTTCCAGACCTGCCTACTTCACTGACTTCTGTGAGTTGCTGCTGCAGAAAAACTGGAATCTTACGATCTCATGCATCTCACGATCTTGCTGCGAAATGAATTGTTTTCATCGTTATCATCTTCAATTGGAAGAAACAGCTGTGGTGCCAGATCTTTAACTGGCCCGTGCAGCTGGAATTGTGCTCTCACTTTACAGATCCTCTGGAGGGACCCAGGGTACTCCAGCACTGTTATGTAAGGAATGCCCTCCTGCTATTTTATTACCATGAAGATTCAGTTCATTCGAGGCAATTCAAGGTCAAATTCAAATGAAAGCATACATTCACATAACTCCAAAGTAGACAATGCAGTTATACTTATTTATACAAGAAAGCTACAAATTTGAAAAACAAAAAAAAAAAGAAAGCAAACTCAGTGCGCTTAACAACACTTAAGAAATTAGAAACATCACTCTTTCTACACCTCTTATGAATCTGGCCTGCTGTCACATCTTTACAAGGTATTGTATGCCCCAAATTCCTGCTGTTAAAGTCAATGATTAGATAGATCTCATCAGCAAGCACATTGTGTCAGTGTGGGATGCTGACTTTTACAGCCAGTCTCCTCTTCAATGCCTTTTGAAGAGATTTGGATAGGTTTGGCTTTTTAAAACTCAAGGGGGAGATTTCCAGCTGGCCAGCTAAATTAGTAATTTCTTCTTAAAGGGGCAAATGCTTTCTTCTTGTTTTGCAATGCTCTGACAAATATGTGAAATTTACTATCCTGAAAGAAAACCAATCCCTTGTTTTCCTAAATTAGTTTTCCACTCATTCAGTGAGTTGGACTGGCTAGCTTCATTGTCGGAGCACAACTCAGCTGCCCTGTCAAGTCCCACCTTGAAATAGTTTCTTGGCCTGGAGATGTCTTTCCATTCTGAATTAAAATAAGCATGGTATCATTTAGAGAAAATGGCAATGGAACAGAGGAAAAAGGAAAGGGACTAGGGTGATCAACACTTTTAGGACGACACAATACATGCTAGTTTAGCTATTGTGGCAGATAATCATAAGCACTCAACTGGAAAACCTCAGCTGGGCAGCCTGTAGGTCAGCACCCTGCTGCTATGGTCCTTCTGAGCTTGGCTGTCTGGCCAGCTCTGCTCTTCAGACACCATGCAAACGAGTTAATCCTTTGGGTCCAGATTTCAGACAGAGACGTGACCTTGCTTGGAAGAATGGAGCGGACTCACACTTGGTGTTACTTAGGAAGGTTTAAATTCAGGGCGAAGACCAGATGGTCAAATCGTGAGTGGTTGTGAAAGTTCTGTCTTGCCCTTATCAACATGGGCGTTAGAGATGGAAATGAGGGGGAGGGGTTTAGGTACAGGGGGGCTGGACTTCGACATGTAGTGGGGAAAAAGGGTGTGGATGATACCCGAGGCCTGGCAGAGCCACCTGGCTTGGACAGCCATCAAGTACCTGGGAGTGTCCACAGATAACATACAATAGGTCTGCAATGGGCTAGGCCAAGCCATCAGAGACATACAATGGGGATGGCTCGGGCCTATTATGTGACTTGATGACAGCCATTAAGGGAAGGGGGTGGATGAACACTTACAGAAACTTATTAACAAAAATTACAGACATTTTAGAAAACCCAAAATGCACACTGCAACATGCTACCATCTCAGGGTTTAAGGTAGCAGTGGTCCAGACAGAAGAGGAGAAGAAATATTTCACCAAGCATGTCAGCATCGCAGGTAAGAAAGTTATTGCACTGAATTGAGAAGTGTAAAGAAGGAGTTACAGCCCCTGTAGAATTGCACCATATATTTGTGGGTTATTCATTAATTATCAGAGGTTACCTTCAAAATTTTCTGCTTAAATTTTTGGGCCTATAAAACAGATATAAAATCCACATGACTATTAATTATAGGTCAGATGTAGAGAATCTGTATATATTAATCCAGCATCACTAATGGAAGAGTACCCTAAGTGAGGCTTGGATCCAAAGTTTTTAAACTGGCAATAAATATATACAAATTATATAACAATACACACACGCACACACAACTTTTAAAATAATTTTTAAAGTCTCATTGGAAGTGTGCTTCAGTTACAACAGTGACAAACAAAAGCTAGTTACTCTCTTTGCCATCCAAATGAGAAGCAGGCTCTAAAGCTCTTAAAGGTGCCTATTGGTAGAATTAACAAAAGTGATGACAAATTTCAGTGATTAAAATATGATTCCTTAATGCTTATTGAAACTGTTTTATTAGATTGCTACATTTCTGCAATGATATTTAAAATATTTGTGTACATTATATTGAGTTTTTAATAACCTTAAAAAAATAATTCTGACAAGGCAAATTGGAAACCAGTATGATGATTTCCATAAATATCAGAGCTGAACTCTGATTCAAATCTTTAAAATCATGGATCATCTTGTTATAGTGTCATAAAGACAATTAAATTATCAAGTTGTCATGCAATACGTCTCTATGTTTTAATGATATGAAATGGAAAATAACACGGTAGGCTCATGTGACAAAAGAAAAAGCTCTTCTTCCATCATCCTCCCTAGTCTTGTTCTGATGAGCAAAGCTTTACAGATAAGAAATTATCCTATCCCAGATGCCTAATTAGCCCCACTGTCCATTCAGTCTTTGAGCTGCTCAGCAAGACTGCCAACAATGGAATCAGTTTTGACAGTGATTTTTTGCTTAATAGTGGTATTAAGCCGATTATAATTCTAAAGGCTGGGCTGCATACACACATATATTTTAAACAGAAAATTGAATACAGATAGGCACATCTTTAAGATGGGGGATTTATTTAGCAAAATCTCTTTGACAGAGAAATCATCCCCTCTCCAATTTATTCAAAATTTTTGGACAAGATTAAGAAAACTTCAGGAAAAACAACGAGGGGTAATAAGAAAAACCTCCTGAAGTATCAGAATATTTTTTGACATTTTCTAAAGAGAAACAAATTGGCTAATTTAGACATTTAGACATTCATCAAAGAAAAATACCTTTCAAAAATGGATAATAAGGTACATAAAATTCATGGGTTTGGCTTTGGTTGTTTTTTTTTAACACTTATTGTTTTATCTAGAAAAACATCTTTTGAATCCACATAATAATTTTGTTTGAACTGAACCACAATAAACTAAATCAAATAACTATTTGTAAAACTGCTGGAAAAATGTTGGGATCCTAGAGCCAAAAGGCAGTCTGTTGCATTCTGCATCAAGTATGCGGGTCTGGTCCTACTTTTGGGCTTCTAAACTTGCCAAAAAATTCAAAACTATGAGAATTTCACTAGTCCAGTGCCAGAATACAGCTGGCATAGTTAACACAAGATGTCTTTTGCATTCAGTGCATTTAGAAGGAAAGGATAAGATCTTTCTCTGATGTCTGTAACATCCTCCCTTTCCAAAAGTGAGACCCAAGGTAACCACTGCACCTCATTTCTATTTTTAAATCCTTTCCTGTGATGGTAAAAGCAGGGTTCACACAATGCACTGCAGCATGCAGTAAGTAGGGCAGCACAGGAAGGGTGATGCTGCCTCAGCTTGGGGGTCTGTATTACAGTATTGATTTAATTGCACAAGGTTAACACTGAGCCAGCCCTTCTATTCTGTACTCATTTTTCAGATCTTTAACTGTAGCAGAATTTGTGCCTAAGCTGAAACTTAATCTCCATGACTTATGCTGTAGAAATTGCTTACATTAACTATCACGTCCCACACTTCTGAAGGAGAGTTTATAAGGAGCTCTTCGAATGGATTAATCAAAATATGGTGATCTGCTCTTAAGCCAAGTCTGAGATTTTCAAGATATGGTAATGAACTGTCTGTTTTTGAACCACCAATTTAAAACAATTTTATAGGATTGTGTTTCAGTAAGTGTTCTTTTAAAATTTGGCAATTTAAGTGTTTAGTCTTCTAAAAGCTTGATCAGAATCTGTGGTTTGGGCTACTCTGATAACATCATATTGGTGCCATGAAGTCATTTACTGTTCTCAAGTGGGTTAAATTACAACGAAAATCTAGTTACTCTTCTTTCAATTTTCAGTATATTCCTTCCCTAAAAGATCCAACTATCAATAAGTCTTCAGAATGTTTTCAGATAGGATAGATTTCCACCTAGTATTAAGCTTCTAAAAAGCATCATACAGAACATTTTTGGAACTTTTCAGATTACCCATATAGTCTTTCTTGAGCATCTGATGTATACATCTTTTCCCAGCACTTGAAAGAATGGGGAGTTAGGTTCATCTTTATTTTATAGTTGGAAAACTGATGCGCCTGAGACCAGATAGGAAGCCTGGGCAGAGGAGTGCCTTGAAGTTGTCTGCTCAATTTCCCTGTCAGACTAAGACCTGGGAAAGTAATTGTTTGGCCATTCTGCACTAGCAGTACTGGCAAGAGGATGGCACTGTATGTTTCCTTACCTCTGCAGTTATCAGACATACAGGATGAATATCACACATTTGACAGTTCAGATGTCGTGGATTTCTTCCCCTTCAGCAGTTTTTCCTGTCATTCTAGAGAAGTAGCATAGTAAAGGTAGAAAGGTGCAGGAAGCAAACAATTCACCTTTGCTCCTGACAAACTGAGTCAAGCTAAATGACAAGTTTTATTTTCCTCACTGCAAAATGGCTATTAAACAAATTACAAGGGTGTTAAAAAAAATTCAGTTCAGCTTAACTTCCATTTTTGTGTTCTTTGGTAAATTGACTCTTTACCATCAGATCTGTAATTCACCAGAATTAAGTATTTATATAGCACTGTATATCAACCTTAAATTATCATGCTTCTAATTATTTATTTAATAAAAATTCATTTTTAACATGAAAGTGGATGTGTGAAAAGTCAACCTTGCAGAAGCGTTTACAATGGGTTCAAAAAAAGAATCACAGATAAAATATTTGGGTATTATATAAAAGCTATTTTGCCCGATAAAAATCACTAGTATGCTCCATTATTTTTTTCAGCCTTCACTCTGCAAAAAAATTTATGGAGGGCTTGTCAAAAACTACAAAAAAAGATTCTGTCTAGTTTGATTTGATGTGATTCTAATTGGGTTTGTACATATTGGATATACTGTTTTTAGCAAAGGTATGACTGTCACCAAACACAATTATTTTGAAAAACTGGAGTTCTGCTTGATTACTTAAAAAATACAATTAGAGTACTGCAATTATCTGAACTATCACATTACCAGCAGAAACCATTAAGTGCTACATTTACTTTTCCCCTGATCTATTTTTCAATTGTACCTTAATTAAAAAAAGTTAATTTAAAGGGTACTGTCAGAATCCTCACTTTCTACTTGCACCCGTGTTCCTACCAGCAAAAAAAATGAACTCGATTAAAAGAGAACATAATTTAAAAAATGATGCATCTCTTACTGATCATTGCTCAGTTTTATAGCAATACAGTGTGCTGGAATATATTACTAAGGCAGGAGCAGTCGGAACACCTGGATGAGCTTGTCTCAGAGGAGAAAACATGGAGGTTCATTATCAGGAATAACCTACTAATAAAGAAGAACCCGCTGCTGAGGATGTGAGATCTCCACTTCTAGAATGCCACACACCTGGCTAAACCCACCCTAAGGCAAAGGAATGGGGCTGATGACCTTTAGGATGCCTTCCAATCCCGTTTATCCATAATCCTATGATTTCATGACATATAAATCTACAAAATATATTGACTGGCCTTTTAAAATATTTAAAATGAGCAAAGACACTCTGGAATGAACATCCACTTGCCTCTAATCCAAGCATTAATTTTTTGTTGTCCAAAGGTGTACTTATCATACAAGCAGCAATTTGAGTGGTTAGGAAAAGACTCTCTTAAAGCACTTTCCCAGTTAACTCAAAAGAGAAACTATAATTTAGGCAGGGAAAGGGAAAAATTGTTTCTGTAACATCATTTCAAAAGAACATTAGCGTAGGTTGTTCTGATTTTCCAGACGTGATATTAAGGAAAAGAAATCAAGGGTCACAATATGGTGTTTTTGCAAGCCCATTGGCTGGTATTTTTGGAGAGTGAGAGGTTACGCATAATTATTCCCATGGACTGCTCTCTCTCTACTCATACCTCTGCTGTCTCTTAGATGTCCAACTACTGCATTTTTAGTTCCTCTGTGACAAGAATATATTCCTATTATATATATATCATGTATCTGATATGCCTGGATGGCTTCATAGCTGGATTTCCTAGAAATTCACAAAGAACAGCAACCGTAAGATACAAGGAAGAGTAGCTCCTCAGTAATGCAAGCAATAATTAAGTGAAGCTTTCACATCTTAAGCAAGTTTCCTAACCTCTGGCTAATTTTCACATTTAGTATCTTATTTGATCACTGTGTTACACATCTTTCAATATCTTTTTATAGCTCAGATAATCTCTGTGCAGAAAAACTCCTTTAGCAGTGCTGGCATGTCATGATACAGTTATGGGGTGGGTTGTGACCAGAACTGGCATGGACACACAAAGAACTTTAAAAGGTCTATTGCATGCCGTACAGATACTTTGATCTCATGTAAGATTTTTGATATATTTGGCTACCTACCATTTCTGATCAATTAGTTCATTACATGTCACTGGGAGATGGTGAGTTAGTCTCAGTTATAGATGTGTAGGTTAGCACTTGGATGTCCTACACAGATATGAAATGAGCACAGAAAGTTGCATTGAATTTCTCAGGAACATATTCCTGACAGTTTATACTCATTCTCCATACTGGTCTGAGCAGTCTAGCAGTGAGCTCTGGAAAGCAGATCAAAGCTGAGGCTTGAGGACTACAAAAAACAGCTTATTTCTCTAATATGAGGGGCATCTGTACAAGAATAGAAGAGTCTATTTGTGCAAGAGACAGAGATTTATGGGATACTTCTATCTTTTCCAGAGGGCCTATGCATAATAAGATCAAAAATAAAATAAAACCTGAATCTAAAAAAAACCCCAAACCACCCCCAACCCCCTTAGAAAAAGTACAGAAAAAAAAATCTGTCAAACCCCAACTCTATATTATTCAAGACTTATGCAGGGACAATGAAGCTGCAGAACAAGCTGCAGTTATTATGTTACTTGATATGGAACACTTCAGGTATCAAGCTCAGAAATTTTCATTAGGATTTCTCAAGTTGCAGAAAATGGTTTTTTTAGTCAAAATTACTGGGCTGTCACATATTTTTTTTTCTTGTACTTTGGACATTCAGATGAGAAGTAAGAAACTTTGTGTTCAATGCCAGAGATGTGATAATTCAGACCAGGAAATCTGAGTTGTATTGCCTGTTCCACGCTTTTGTGACTCACCTGCAGCCCAAGTGTCCTTACAACAGAAGTTCTGGGTATTCTGGATTAGATCTAATAATCCAGTATCTCAGAAGTGGGAGAGAAAACTTAGGAAGGTTTTGCTTTCATCCTGTTGCTGATTAGTGAATTTTCCAGAACTGTCACATAATTCTATAAGGCAGAAATAACATTATGCCAGTAGCAGCAGGAAAAATAAAGGTGGGAACATTTAGCAGTACAAGATTCAGACCTGGGTGATGTCCCTGCCCTCCACTGTGTGATGCTGAATAACTTGGACGAGAGTTTTTATGAAAACCCCAACTGCAGCACTTGCAGTATGCTGCGGGCCAAGGGATGGCCTTGGGCATACCAGATAATAAGAACAATTCGCCTGTGTTTTTGTGAAAAATGCCAAATATATCTGTATTCTTCAGGCTTGTTGTCTATGGTAGATAATTTTTCCAGTCAGATTATCAAAAACACTCCATAAAGCAATATGTTATTTTAATGCAACACATTAATGATAGTTCTTCAGCTGCATAGAGGTTGTTCTGTGCCAATGTTTTAATTTATTAAATTTGTCATTTTTAGCCACAGTAAGCTACAAAGGTATGCTTCAAATGATTTTCTTTTTTTTTTTTCAGGCGATAAATGTAAAATTTACCATGTTACATGGAGTAATTGTTTCCAGCATCATTTCTGCAGTGCTGAAATTAAAGCCTTCACTGTTTTTAGCATGTTTATTTCTTTTTTGAGCATACTAGCAAAGAATGCAGACTGTAGATGAAAGAATTCAGTAATTTGATGTTGCTATATTGCATCTCATACTTGAAAATAAACCGAGTGCTTTGAAGCCAACATTTTGTCCCTGAAATCTCACTGACACAACTTATCTCAAATTTTCGTGGTTTTCTAGCCATTAGAGTAAAAAAGAAAATTGATAGAGAGAAAGTCATTCCACCCTCCCGTGTTAGAAAATAAGCCCATAATCATAGGTCACTTAGTAGCTAAAATCAATACAGCACTAACTAAGAAAAATTTGAACACCTAAACTCTGAAAAAAAGTCAGAATAAACTACCATTTCCCAAGCATCCTAATATCATTGAATCTGTGGAAACGTCTTTGTGCTTAAAAATCAATGATGTGGGTACTTTAGCTTGAACTTAGCATAAAACCATTTTGAAGAAGTGTCATTAATATAAAAAGAAAGCTATTAATTATTTCTATAAGTCAGATGGAAAATCCTGACAAATTCCTCTGGTGGAGTGTGGAACAGTATATATTGCTGTGATAAAACACAGGATTCTAATCTCGAGTGGCCCTAAGTGTGCAAAGTGAAGAAATGGGTAATTTGATTTTGCTTCCTTGGCTTTTTCAGTAAAGCTGGAAAAGTCTCTTCCAGAATGATGAGAAAACCAGCTACACAACAAGGTGACCCTGTTTGAACACCCCTTTCTTCTACTTAGCGCTACAATGAAAGACATCCTTTAACAGGATGGAGTCTTTCAGTCAATACCCAGGACCTGACTCAAAGTGTAACAATCACTTCTCCAACTTTCAAATAGATAAAAGGGTATATTGCACTTCTAGAGAAAGAAATTATCTTCTATAATTAAGTGGATCATTTTGGTACTAATTTAAAGAAAAAACCATGTTCATATTAAGGAAATAATAGTTCGCCCAAAAGAGTGAAGATTTTTCTGTAGGAAATGATGTTCCATACAAGCCCTAGACTTATCACTGGCTTCAGATATCTAAAATCCTGTAATCTGATGAAGTAACAACATCTAAAATAAACTTTAAAAAAGGAAGATAGATTTAAAAAAAACCCTAAAAAAATTCATGCAACTCTTTAAAAAAAGACTGTATGGAAACTTGTTAAAAGCTTAAAATAAGAATTTGGCAGAGTTGGGGTTATTAAATACTTTATATACCTATTAGCCCTAGCATCTAAAACCAAGTCTAAAAGATGTACATGCAATTTGAGTTGATGTTAATATTATTTTTTCCTATAGCAAGTGAACAATACAGTAACTTTAATTTAGCCATAAATTGGATCTGTTAACCATGTTACATTGATCTTAACTTTGAATAGCATATTTTCTCCTGCATCTCAGAAAGTCACCATTGTAGATAAAAAGAAACCTTATAATTTAATCATTCCCTTTAGAAATTTTTCTAAGGAATAGCCCCTTTGTACCTGCTATTCCGTTTGAATTGTTCCATCTTTATCCACACAGCTCTACTCATTAGTGTGGATCATGAAAACAATAGCAAGTGCCCTTTACTAGCATGGAAAATAAGCAATTTTAAATTTCCAATTTCTTTTGCAGCCTTTTGACTTACATCTTTTTATTATTATTTCATCATTTTTTCATGGTAAATAAGTGCAATAAAATCTCCTTAAAGCACTTATTATGACTTGTTTGCATCACCACTGGGCTTGTTTCTGGTATATGAAGAAGAGAAGCTGGACCTCCTCTATGTTGTATTGTGACTTCGAATACTATAATGAAACCCTGAAATTATTAACAGTATGTTTCTACCACTGCTTTTAACCTTTCAGTTAGAGACAGCGAGTTCTGTTTACACAAGTCCTTGAGACTTAAAGAAGAGACTGTGCTCAAAGCTTGTTTTTCCCCCATGAAATGCATGTCTGAAAATATCTAAGCATTTCACAGCTGGTAAAACAAGTAATTCCTGGATTAATCTCAATTTATTTTGAGCACTGCCACTTGCTGTGTGTTCTGAGAGTCAGCCAGTTAAGTGAATACCACAATTTCCTATTCAAAATAAGTCTGACATAACCTGTCTGATGGGGGCTTCTCAAGGTTACTACAGTGGTCCCAAGTTACAAGTACAAGATACATGTAGAAGAACTACAGGTCTGTGTTTTGCAGAAGGCCAAAATCATGATTTCTCTTGGCTTACAAGTAATTCCATGAATCAAAGTGTTTTGTGCAATCCTGAAATGAAAAATGCTATGTAAAAAAAAAAAAATTTAAAAAAAAGTTATTATTATGAGGTTTTGCCTCAAAGATGTTTAGAGCTCATATTTCTTTTGGATAGAGATGGTTATGAGATTTTAGCTGTAATGCAAAAGAAAATGCCTTGCACTCAGTTGAGCTTAATATTGTCTGGTTGGAATTGGCATAGCTTCCTCATAAACCACAGTGACCTCCAGAAAAATTATTTGCTCAGTGATAAGTTTGAAAGATCTGTGCAATGGCACAAGTGGACCCATATATACCACCCTGGGACCTCAGCAACATATACTGACATTTTTCATAGAAAACAAGATGGAATGGGGACATATAAGAATTTGACCCTTACCAATACTTCTGAAGTATTATTTCAAATACTGGTCATAAATAACATTTTTTTTTATTACTGAATTTTTCTACAGGCTCCAAACTCATGGAAATTCAAATGGATTCCACATTCCATAAATGTTTTCCAGTGTATAGACACAGAAAAAAAATAAATGAACATCACACAATATTAAGGACACATTGATTCTGTCATGTTATTTTAGCCAAATTAATTTTGGAAAGAAAGTTTATTGGAACAGACTTGTTTTGTTTAGACAAAACAATAATGTTCACATTTTCCTTCTGGGACGATTGATATATGAAGGCTCTAAAGTGTTGCTGAGCAAAGTAAAGGTATATTTTCTAGGATGCTATAAAACTGTCAGTTCTGGCTGAGATGTTTCTGATAGTCTCACTACTGAATGTTAACCTTTCAGATGCCATTCTGACATTCTGCATGATCTGACTTGCTTTAATTATTAAAATTTCCAAACAGTGCTTTGGTAAAACGTTACTAATAAAGGAAGTTTAAATAGTCAATTTACTTTTTAATACAGCACTTCCACATACATCTACACTTCATCTAGAAAATTTCTGTAAAACTTTATGAGATTTATGGTGACTAACTTAGCAGCTGAAGTTTTTAGTATCAGATTCAAAAACACCCATAATCTCACACTCTGGCTCTGAAGGATTTGTGCTAGGGCATGAGCTGGAGTCCAGGTGCCCATGGAGTTGGGACAAGGGAGCCCTTGCTGCAGTCACACTGACCTCTCAGGCCAACTGCAGGGTCACACCCACACTGTTCTCTCACTCTTGAGATAAACACAAACCCTCCTTTAAGACAACAAAAAAAAATCCCAAAATCCAAGCATGCAGTGGTACACATTTTCCTCCTAGCAACTATTTATAAGCCAGCCCATTCTGCAAAAGGATTTCACAGCAAGAAGGAGCCATGAACTGTGTATTCATATTGCAACTTTCTGACTCTAAATTTACTTCATGGCCCAGGAGCTGTTTCTACATATATTGCGTTCAAATATTGCTTTCAAAAATAGTAGGAGAGACTGCATGCTATGTTAGTATCTTAGCATAGCAGAGTGAGGGAAAAGCTCCATGTGTTGAGAGATGCAGAAAGTGGTGCCCCATTTCTCAGGTGCTGCCTCACTGTTAAATGAACGATCAGCATGCTCCAGCACTAACCATTTGGGAAAAGCTGGAGGTAGAACTAGGAACCTGGAAGTCCTGCAGAAAAAGGACTTATTGTTGTGTTTAAAAAATAAGGTTAAAAATAAGCAAATGTATCAACTACAAAAAAATAGCACCAGTTAAAAGCTTGTTGTAGAGCAGCAATTCACGTGTAAGTGTTCCTTTGTGAGGGGAGCTGCAGGTTGGGTGATGTGGTGCTGGTGTAGCCCTTGCCAGGTGGCCCTGGGCAGCAGGGACTGTGGGGTAGTGGGGAGCACCGGCCACTATCTCGGTGAGAGCAGGGAAGTAGCCTAAGAGACATTGCGAGCCTGGGACAGCCCACACCAAACCACCATCCAAGGTTAGTGTTTCTGCAGCAGCACAGTTAGATCATTGAAAAATGACGGGATGGAAATTATGTGCCCAAAAGCAGTAACAACACTGTCAACGTAACCAGAAGATTTTTAAAGCATTTCTGCACAGGGAACCTACATTATTCATGCCAAGTTAGGGCATGATATGCTATATAAAAATTATTAACTATAACCTCTAAACTTCTCTGACCCTCTGTACCCCATTGCGTCTGTCATAAGCTAGGCTTTATGATGACTGAATTTAAATATAAGGTAAGGTAGCAGCTGAGACTGAAATTTGACTTATGTTTTATTATTCAAAAGAATTCCATAATTGATCTCTTAGGGGATTGGGAAAGCAAGGATTACCTATTTTTGAAGCAATGCCTACTGTGCTGAGGTCCTAGAGATCTGTCTCTGCCATAGTTTTGTTTTGCTACTTCTTTATAAGGTGTTATGAAGCTTTTGAATAGAAACCCCTGCATAATGATGTCCCCAGTGGCTCTGTCTCTCCTGGGTTACAAAGGCAATGCTGGTACTGCCGCAGGGTCCTCTGCGAGCTGCTCACTTTTGCAGTCCTTGTGAGCACTTTGTAGTTTAGTCACCTTTGCTCTTCAGTTCCACCAGGAGTTTTTAAAAACATCCCTCATAAAGTTTTACACTGATTCAGCGTCAGGTCTGTAAGTAACAAGGATCTGCCTCTGTGAAAAATCCCAGCACCTTTCAGTAACAATTTATTTTTCAAAGGTTAGAATTAGTGGCTCTTCCTGCAGAATTTATTATTTATGACTCCTGTTGGAAAACCACTTTGTTTTTCTGTAGCTTTCATATCTATTCATGCAGAGTGCACTAAGATATTTCTTGAAAATAAAGGAACAAATAAGCCAAACATATTTATAATACACTAAAAATTCTATTTTCTGGTTATGGCACATGGATCAGTTGAGACAAAGATATTGGGACATTATCCATTTACTAAAGCCACCTCTTGTTTATTCAAGTGGTGAAACGACTTCCTTGTATGTGTTTTGTAGGATTAGCAGTGTATTTTAAAGGTGGGTGTAGATTGAAACATAACAGTCCCTTTCTAGCTGTAAAAGTGACTTTAGAAAAGTAGTTGTTTTAAATCATCAGGTTGGCCACCATTCACTAACAGTAAGGAATGCTGATATTACTATTCGCTTGTCCCTTTGTAAATCGGTTCCTTTTATATCCTGAGCTCCTTCCTTCTTTTCCTCCCTCATAGTTTTGCCTTGTATTTTTGGTGAACTGGTTGTTCTGGCATAGTGAGTACAATTTGTTTCTTATTTCTGCACAATGCTATATCCAGATTAAGCAAGAAAAATGTGACTGGGAAAGAGGATGAAAGTGCAGTGCTGGTGCGATGTCCCAGGTGCAGACTCTCTCCAGAGGGACATGTGATATTTTTTCATGAAGCGTGACATTATTCTGCTTCTTGTCCCCTTCTTTAAATTTCCACCAGCACACTCTTTAGATTTACTGTTTGATTCACAAAATATTTCCTTTCCCATGGCCAATATTTCTTGAATGGTAATGTTTCAACATTTTCTTTTCAGCAGTGCAATGAGTGTTTTCCTTAAAAATTTTCCTTATCCCACCTGTAAGGCCACCCTGGAGTGTCCTATCTCCAGATTTAAATTTATTACTATTTCAATTATTTTCTGGTTACAGGTAGTATGCACCCTTCCTGGCCATTTTCTATTTATGAAAAGCGAGCAAATATTTCTCTAATTACAGTTTAAGTCCATTGTAAGAACAAGTCTGATTAGATAATCAAACCATGAATTACACAGGAAAGGGGGATGAAAAAGAGGGAAGGGAATAGGATAAAGGGGGAAAACACACAGGAAATATGAGGAAAAAAACTTTCAAAATGGAAAGATGAAGATAATTATGACATGGGAAGAAGGAAAACCTTCAACATATTTTGATTTTTAATGGAATAAGAACATAGGTCTGACCTACAAATCCTACTGACCCACCTTATGCAAATGCTAAACCCTCTGCACTCCAAGGCTTATGGAAAAAAACATTTCTAAGTGATTTTCTAGTACATGACAAACACTGTTAAAGTTTATAGTTTTAGACTATAAAATCTGCATTTACTTCTTTTGCTTCAACAAACAGTGTGCTGAGTTCAGATGGGCAGTTATTGAATTGTTGGTGAAGACTGAAACTTTATGAAGAAGAAGTGTTTAGATTACATTGCGCTGCATCACACACTTCCTTAATGATTGTTTAAAAAAAAAAAAAGAAAAAAATATCTGGCAAGATGAAGGAGAAAATAATGAACTGTTAAGACTATGTCTTTCCTGCATTGCCATGGCTTGGTTACTGTCCAGCTACCAGCTAGCAGTAATTTAATACTGAAAGCAGCCTGTTTGTACTTGTTGAATATACTGTTTGAAAGCCCTCTTGGTATTATAAAGTGTCAGCCAGCTACTGGTGAGGTTGAGAAACCCTGCTGTTCCTGGAGTCTTCAGAAAGGCAAGGAAATTTGGGGAAAGCTTAGAATGACAGTGGTTGAAACAGAATAGTCCCCTTGCTACCCTTTAGCAGTTGGACTCTTTGTCAATACAAGGTAAGCTTTGCCATGACATGCTGCCTGGAGCTGGGACAAAGCACTGGAGGAGATAAAGCCTCAGTGTTGTTTTGAAAAAGAAGGAATATTAACTCACATGTAAGATTCTAACCCCAAAAATTCTGTGTCATATTCTAAAGCTTCATGCTAAAATGGGCTAAAATGATGTCAGAGAATAAATATCCCAGCCTTGTAACCTAGGAAGTAAGGAACAGATATGAAAGTGGAAAACCTACTTTTATCTGGTTTGGGGTTTATAAATATATTAATTATTTTTAAAACTCAGGGATGGCATAATGGAGCCCATTATGCCTCCCCATGGAGCATGCATTTTAAACAGAGTCTTTTCTCTATCACTTAAGTGCCCTTAGGGTTAGCCTGCAGAGTCAAACATGCAGGCATTCTTCAGTACTAATTTCATTGTGGTTTATAACTCTGATAGAGGAATTCCTCTCCAAATGTGGAATTTTCCCACACTGACCTTTTTAAAGCAGGTTGGAGTCCTTTCTGCCCCTTTCCTCATCCAGGAGACATCTCCCACCTACTTGTGGCATTCAAGGTTTAGTGATTAGGATGAAGGAAGTTGTAGAGAATTATTACAGAGAATCTGTCAAAAGTTACTATAGCTGGAGAGTGTTTATATAGCGTGGTATTTTGCACTTCCCACTGCTTTATTTCCGTGAACTAGTAAAACATCTCCAGCTAAAATATCCCTTGGGGCAGGAATTTATTTTATTGCAACATGGCAGCCTCTCTTTGCCTTGTGTCAGCAACAAGAGTTCTGACCTCTTTGTGATAATCAGCTCTCTGATATTGATAGTGCTGAGGAGAACTACTTGGATTTTCTCAGTTTTCATTCCCTTCCAACACCTCACTGTTTTGTTTTTGTTTTGTTTTGTTTTTGTTTTTTTTTTTTTTTTTTTTTTTTTTTTTTTCTGTCAGACATCTGTACCCTAGTTTTTTATACTTAAAAATACTTGCATTGTTATAGACAGGGTGTTTTTGGTCAAGAGCAAAGAGCTAATCTGACAAACCTAATGCATTTTCATTTCATTCAGTTTTTGGAACATCTAATGTCATTGATTTTTACAAAGGGATCCCTGAGTAAGATGGTTAATATTTTATGCTAACTTTTATAATTACAGCGTGACTTAATAAGAAGTATTCATCTAAGAGACCTTCAAAGAAATTTTCAACAGTTTTCACTGTTGTTTCACTGACCACAGTGCCAAAAATGACAGTAGAGGCAATGTGCTCTTTTGCCAATTGCAAAAGTTCTGTGTTTAGAAAATGTGCCACAATAAAAAATGAAAATAAGAAATCCAGATCCTCAAAAGAGCCCTAAACTCCACCAGACAAAAAGCAGAATGATTAAGAAAAAAACCCAAACAGTCCTGAATCCTAAGTTACTTTTTAGTTTGAAGGCTTCTGTCTTTGTTTCCGAAAATGTAAAATGAACTCAGAATAACTTTTCAAACTTTGCCATGCAGTTAAGGGCCTAGAGATTTCACCTAAATGAAAGTAGACAGTGTTACAATCACCAATCTTCAAGAGACAGGTCATTTACTTAAACAGGAAATGTCAGGAGACTTCATCTTAAAATCACGAATTTGGCAGTGCAGAAAGGCACGTTCCCCTGCAAATCAAACCTATAGAGGTCTGGCACATTTAGGTTCAATCGTCCTTATTTTTAGCACAAATCCATCTCAAGAAAAAGCTTTAAGTGTATTGGAATAAAAGTCACACTTCAAAAGGATAAGAGTGGTGTAGAGGCCCACGGCAGACTTGGAAACTTCACTTGCCATCAGTGATGTGGAACAAAGGCACAGCTGTGCTGTTGGGGGTTACCACTGCAGCTCCTCATGTGGGGCAAGGGGGGAGCAATAGGGTGTCTCAATAGCAGCCACAGCTTTGGATACTGCTGAAGAAGTGTTATGTATTTTTGAAAACCTTTAAAATTGTTGAAGGACTTTTCAAATACTGTAACTGCCTGAGACTGGAAATTCCCCAAAAGTGAATTGAAGGTAGGCAGTAATGATCATGTAATTAATAACCTTGAGTGTGACTGGGAGAATATCAATGAACCTTGTGTTTGAAGGGAGATACTAAACCAGAAAAGAGCAGGAAATAATATTAATCCTCAAACCTGTAATAAGTTCTCATCAGACATTAGATTTCCCTAAATCAAATAGCATAGAAAATGACTAGTATATTACTTCAGTTACAGTAGCCATTCTAGTTTGACAAGTGCATAAAACACAATAAAAGGCTATAGTCATTTGTAAATTCCAACCAAGTCCCTTGTATGAAATTTATAGTTCTGAACTCTGTGAGGAAATAAAAGAAATCTTCACAGAAGAAAAATCTATTCTCCCTTGAGAGAAAAGTGAACCTATTAACTGACATCCAATATTTCTGCAAAAAATCTCCACTTTTTCACTTTCATCTAGACTTCAGCAGATTCCTTTGTACTGCAGCTTCCAAATTTCCATAGTAGAGGACAACAACCAACAACAGCAGTTTAGGCTTCCATTACTCATTGTCATGTGTTGCAACTCGTCTATGATTTGCATTAATTAAAATGCCAGAGCTTTGCCATGATGTAGACAAGCACTGTGGTCTGGACTCAAAGAAAACCTCATCAAATGCCAAAGCAAAAGCTCCTACTGGCTTGCCTTATTAGAGCTTTTTGTATATCTATGCCATAGACACAAGTTGGTCAGTACATCTTGGGCCTGGTAAACATGGAATTTAGGCAAGGTAAATTTGATATTTTTTGTACTTTGGAAGAAGTATATTCTTTCTAATTGTTTTTTAAAGCAGGATTTACTGATACCAGTCTGTCATTTTGCTGTGAAGGCTACATTTTGGAGAATCATAGCAAGTTGACCCACAAGCAAATGAGTTCCTACAAGTGAAAGGAGTTATCCAGCTGACTTAATGTAAGACAAATTTCATTGTTCCATTAGCATGTAACCTGGGTACTGCAGCCACAAAATGAAGACAACAACAATCAATTGGATATTTCAGACATTTCCCTTCTTACAATGCTGCTGAGTATGCTGCTGAGGTCACTTTGCTCCAGAAGAATGGACCTGGGTATGTTTAGTACCTCTAGTTTGCTAACAACATACCTTTTTTTAATTAGAATTTACTAGATTTTGCTGTGTTTAGATTCCTTGACAAGTTTCTTATCAGGACTATTCAAGACACTAGAGTGTCTTGTAACAGTTATATATGAGACAAATAATGCAGAATTTGGAAGACACAGCACCGATATATTCACTTGTATGTGGCAGAGATGAGAGTTTATGTGAAGCATAAATCTTTTGCAAATATCAAGCTTTTCTGTAAGAAATGGTTAGACCTTTTCTCTGGACCATTGATTTTAAAAATATAACCACTGTTTCTTCATTTCCTTTATTAGTTAGTCTGAAAAGGTTTTGCAGTGTTTTAAAGCCATCCACCATAAAGTATACAGGTTATATGTAGTAAGAGGAAAAGAAATATAAGGAATTTTATGCTATTGATTGAAAAAGGGTCTACATTATCTGCTAACTCCAAGGTGTCCAGATGCCCCTGTGTTCAGAACTCCCCATAAAGCTTATACTGGTTATTTTACTGTTGATTGCCAATCATTCTTGTTTTTTCAAAGCTTTGCTGTGGTAGTATGAGGATGCCCATTACAGCAGGTGAAATGGTGAGACAGACTAACATGTCAGAAAGTAGATGGAGTGCTGGGCCTGATGTTTCTAGCCATAAGATGACTTTCTTCCCATTGGACATAATTCCCAGGACACTGGTGAAAAGAATTAAATCTAGAGATGATTTTTTTCAGAGTTGGATTAAGCCCCCTAATGGATCTTGAAATCTTTTAAAAAACACCTATCCTCATCCTAATTAAGCTAGAAAATGTAGTAGTTCTCCACACTGGGAAAGGCTTTGAAGTTCTGTGGAAAAAGAATAAAATAAAAAACCAAAAATTAAATAGGTAATCAGCAGCAGCAGCATCAAAACCCCCAAACCAAACTGTTAACTAAGTTTTCTTTGAAAGTTAGGATTGAAAGAAAGAAAGCGAAGCAGACATAAACTGCCCCAGAATTTTTATTGCATGGTAAGGTTCACAAGCTTTATTTTCTTCGTGTTTGCAGCACAACACTGTCCCTGGAATTCCAAAACTGTGAAATCTAACACCAATGATTGCTTTGAAGCAGTGGGTGCACAGTGACAGTACTCTGTTGAAACTACTGAATCTTTATTCTTCTCACTGGCTTTAGGAGCCTATCATCATTTCATCCAGAGGTTTTCATTAAAGTACACCAATATTCCCAGCTCTCAAAAGAGCAAATGAAAATCTTAAAAACTGGAGAAAACAGAATTTTTTATATGAATGGTGGGCGCCTCCTCTCCCTCCTTTCCCGACACATCTGCTCTCTCCGGGCGGGTGGGGCTTTGGCCAGAGGGGTTTGCTCACGCTGCTGAGCAGCACCCTCTGCCAGCCACAGATGACTCATTGTGTGCCCTGAACCAGCCTCAGCCTGACATCTCCGTGCAGATGTCCCAGCCAGTGAACAGAAGTGTTCTGCACTCTTTGCAGCCCTTAGATTTAACGCCCAAGCTAAAAAAGCACTCATGATCATCCTTTTCATCAACTGCATACATACTGACTTTTCCTAATTAGAGGATGAATGCATAAAAAGTGACCCTTTTAATCTCCTTAGGGCATTATTACAGCAAAAGCTACTATCTAAACCTAGAAATCTACTTCTATTTTAAATATATATTATTTCTCTGACCCCTCCCATACTTTCCAGATGAAATCAAAAAACGTCTTCACTGGTTTTTCCTGATTTCCCTGAAAATAAAGGGCTAGATTTGATGTTACCTAGAGAAGGAATTTGAAGCTCGTTCCAATTCTGAGTAAGAAGATTTAAGTCATTGCAGACAAGGTAGATTATTGCTCATATCCTTTTATGAACAGGCAGAGCATGAAAAGACCTTTCTATACAGCAAATCCACGCAATAAACTATTATTTTCGACAACACACATTGCTTCAGTCGCTTGGATTACTGGCTTGTGTGACCTCAGCCACACACACTCACACACACACGACAGAGCCCAAAATAGAACCAGAAGATGAGTCATGATGTTCAGGAAGGATTTCAAAACAAATGGACCTATTTACTTGTGCAGCTGTCTCCCGAAGCTAGTACTGTTTTACAGTGATAATATTGATTTGTTCTCATTATCTGCATCTGAGAGGTTAGTTTGGTTTTGTTTTTGATTGGGGGGAATTTGCATTAGGTAATTAAAATAGCAGTTTATTTCTTCAGAGGAAGCATTTCAGGAATAAATATGACACACACATTCTGGATGATCTAAAATAGCAGCATCATAACTAAGATAGCCTCAGCATTGTAGGGACTGTGCTTCTTGCTTGCCAAATGCCATGCAATTGCAGAGCAGTTTATTTCAGCATTGGGAAATATATGAAATAAAATGGGGTTTTTTTGTCATTGCATGAGGGATGCTCCATGCTTTCACAGATTCACAAGGCTGCTGTGTGGTACACATGCTAACAAATGTGACAGTCGTTATTTTATCTACTTAATATTGTAATTGCTGTATGACTAAAAGAAAAGGTCCAGTCACAAAGTGAGACTATAAAGGTTTGTATTAAAGTATTTTTCAGGTAGACAGAGGACTGTCTATGCACAAGTCCCAGTGGCTTCCAAAAGGTAAAAAACAATTAAGTTGGTCAAATTCTCAACTCTTTCTTTTGACCTAGCACAATGATCTTGTGTATCTTTTAAACAGAATTCTTATTCTGAAATGCTTCTTGCATTTGACTGCCAAGCTCATAATATTTCATCAAGCCTAATTATCTCCTTAATATGGTGCTACTTTAATACAAAAGCAAGATGATGCTTTAATTTTTTTATTATTATTATTTTAATAAGTTCACCCCTAAAGGCTTAAGCCAACTGCTCTTAGTATGATAAAATGTGCATTAACTTCAGCAGAATCTGGATCAGACCCTAAAAGCAAAAGATAATTGCTACATAAATCTCAGGACCTTGTATACTTGCAGTGTAGCTAACTTAAATGGCAACATCTCTGCAAGAATATTATAGATCTAATTATTTACTATGGATTTATGGTAACATTGCCCCTTATGAAAGACTCACCATTTATATGATAGAAAATGAGAGGCAAACAAACTTCTGGCTGGCAAAGTAGTAAGAGTTAACATTTACAGCTGAAATTATGTTTATCACATGTGAGCCTTTCTGGGGATCAGTAGGTTGGAATGAAAATAGAGCAAAAATGATTGCTTTGTTTCAGTAATGAAAAGTAATAAAGGAAGGCTTATACCAGTACTGGTTGTACTATGGACTATGGACTAAGGTCACCAGGAGTTCCTGTTTGCTTCACAAAGGCTTGAGTGAATGGTCAAAATTTCATGATAAGTCCTTTATTCAGCAAGATAATAATGAGAAGAATTTACCTTTAAAATATGTCAATGTCACAAAAGATTGGCTAATTTCTGTTAGATGTACAATTTAATGCACAGCCAGCAGGCAGCAAGGTGACTTCAGAAGGACTGTGATTCAGTAAAATTAAACTGAGTTTTATTAATCAACACTTAGAACTTTTGCTTATGGAATTCAGCATTGGATTAATGCTGTTTAATTTACTAAGAAGGTATTTATATTTCTGAATGATGCTGACCAATAGCTGAGCTGATACAGACCTTGTTTGTAAAAGACTTCATTCTCACTCCCTTGGGGTATTTCAGACTCCAGACAGGCAACAGAAAAGACCAAATAAACGATCTGAATGCTGATACAAATGTACAATACTGAATATTGTATATAAACATACATATATCGCTGATTACAATAAAATAATAAAAATCCCCTCTCGTTAATATATTCAAGCAGCCATCATGTCCTTTACTAAAAATCACTTGTTTCTACTCTCAAACTAAGGACTCCTGAATTTTTTAAACAAACCCAAATATCACCAGTATAAAATGATGATCACTATAAAACATCATAAACGCCTACTTTATATTGGTAGATGTAGTCATAAAAATCATAATCACTTTTGATTCTTTTCAGGTCAGGTAACGTTTTGATTTAACCAATGAAACCATAGATCAGCCTGCAGAATGCAGCGACCATTCTAAAAATAGAACTTTGGTAAAGGCAGCTTTTGTTCACTCAGCAGGCTGCACCTGTTACAAAGCAAACTTATTAACAGGTACAGTTTTGAACCTTTCCCTTGCTTCTTTTGCCTCCAGAAATTTATGCTGCTTATATTTACAGGTATAGAGTTAGAAAATTTCTATTGCATTTAATTGATTTTTTAATAGTAGCCTACTTGACTTTACAGTGTTTAAAACGATATTTTACTAACTTATCTATAGATGAAGTGCTTACCTTTCCCTTTCCTTTGAGTAAATTTCCATGGAAACTGAACACATTTTGTCCTCCTGCTGGCTACAGTTCTTGCCTACCTGAGATAGCACTTGGATTAAATGTGTTTTCATAGCTAATAATTTAAAACCATTATGAGGCTTCTCCAAAGTCTTTGCTAGTCTTTTAAAAATATTTTAATGTTTTGAATTAAATTTAAAATTTGTGGAAGGAGAACAAGAAATGGTATTTTCTGACCTAGATCAATGCTACTACTGCTCACCTATTACAGTGTAATTACAGAACTTCAGCAATATGTGATAAGCTGAGGTCTATCATCAGTTCTTGATACAATCACTATGATCAGTTAGCTCCTTACTTCACTGATTGTGTCTTTTTTGGTGCCAACTGTTCCCACAACATGTTTTCCCAACCCTCGTTCTCTAAGCCATTGTCCTCTAACTTGCAGACGTCACACAGCAAAAAAAGGCAGTACACAGTAATTCTTCCAAACCATAACAGGCTGTAACATTTTCCTAGAAATGTTCCATTTTAGAATGTACAAGTCCTACTACAAAAGGAGCAACAGGTTCTGATGACGGCAGAAACCATTTCATTATATCTACACTAGTCTAGGGAGGAGAAAAATGATTTGGGAATGGCATTTATATTGTGGGATGAATAGACTTGTGATAGATGCCACAACACCCCAAGAACTAAATTTAATGCTGATAATACTTTTATTTTCTTTGCTAATGGAGCCAACTCCCCTCCTCCAAAATGGTAAATTGATTATAATCCTAAATAGTTGATCTTTAAAGAAGTCTGTGACAGGGACCTCTACACAATATGTCTCTTCTTTTTCATCCTAGTCCAACTTCTCACAGGCACAATTTTAAGTTTAGATTTTCCTGAAGAATTGGGGCAGGGTGGCAGAGTGTCTGTGTGTGAGTGTTCTTGTGCAAGGATTGAGGAAGTAACAACTTTCCTTATGCATAAGGAATGACAATTAGAAACTACACATTTTTAGAACTTAGGCAGTAATAAATTGATTTAAAAAAAATCTCAGTTTTCCACCATGGTACTCTCCCTAGGTCTTAAACCTGTAATAAGAATTAGTCTCCTCCCTGGGTGAAGTCCAAGTATGCATTAGCATTCACCAAGTGGATAAACTAGAATGTCAGTGCAAAATATGCACAGCTTGGATAAGCACACACTCTCTAATGTGTAGGCAATGTTCTGGCAGAGAATGAAAATGACAAAAGAATAGAAATCCTAAATAGAAAGAATGCAGAGTCATAGTATAATCTGGTTTTAGCATTCTTTTATTACAAAATAGCATTTAATTATTTTGTTTAAAAGAAATCTGGAATAAGAACCTCTGGGCTGTTAAAATATTTGCATTCCTGGTTAGTAAAGACAAAAGTGAATAAAAATACATAAAAGGCAAGAGAAAGACTCTTTAGTATGATTTAACATCCTGGAAGCATGAAACTAGTGTTACGCTTCTTTGGAAACAGAACTAAACTAATAAACAAACAAAACCTCCTAAAAACAAACAAACAAACCAACAAAAAACCCCAAACAAACAATACCCCACAAAAACCAACCTACCAACCAAAAAAAAAAACCCACAAAAAACCCACCAAAAAAGCCCCCCAAAAACCCAACACTTGCAAACAGTAGTGAGTCACATTAGGTTGCCCCAGGGTGTCACAGGGCTGTCACTCCAAACAAACAATGTTGTCAGAAACTTGTGACATCTTCCTCAAAGCTGAAATGCCATAGAATCTGCCACTTTTTGCTTGAGAGTCACTACTAACAACCGGCAGAGACACCAGATCTGAGTAGAAATAAATGGACTTGGGAGTGGCCTGAAGCTGTGTCAGGGGAGATTTAGGTTAGGTATTATGGGAAGGTTCTTTGTCCAGAGTGTGGTTGAGCACTGGAATGGGCTCCCCAGGGAAGTGGTCACTGCACCAACCTGCCAGAGTTTAAGTGTTTGCAATTCTCTCAGACACATGGCTTGACTCTTGGGATGTCCTGTGCTGGGCTAAGAGTTGGACTTGATGATCCTCGTGGGTTCCCTCCAGCTCAGAGTATTCTATGATTCTATGACTTTCCATCTCCTGATAAGGTTGGAATAAAAGCAGACCAGGTCTGTTTTGTGAATTCTGTGTTCCTAGTGCCTGATCCTTTGAAGGATAACTGAATACTATGGATAACTTTAGTGAGAACTAAAATTAATTATAGACAATTCATAAATTTTGGGACTTGAATATTAATACTGGACCTTCAGAGGAAATGCATGACATCAGAGTGTAATATGGTAAGAACAACTCTTGTACCAAATGTGGTGCAACACTTGTGCTTATGGATACCCAGGTACAATATAAAGCAGCTTTTTAAAATCCTGATATAATAAATAATCATGAATCAATCCTATTTAGAGTACGCGTCCCACAGTCTTTCCTTAACCATTAACCTTCAGTTACTGTAAAGTAAAAGTAAAAGTTACTGTAAAGTAACTGTAAAGTAAAAGTATTTTTATAAAAATATAACAGTAACTCTAATCATTTGAGAGTACTTTAGAAAATTGTAACTGGATGATGCTTAGAGAGACTCTCTAGACTTTATGTTTGGTCCATGTTTGGTCACAACTGGAAAAGTGTCATCAGGAAGGGCAATAGTGTCTTCAAAGAGATATACCTTTCCTAGGGGCTCATAGTAGCCACATCATCTTATTACATCCCCTAACTCCTGTTATTCTTTATGAATTTTGCTCACCAGTAATCTGAACCACAGGAAAGGTTCAGTTTGCTTCCTAGTCTTTCATATGTGCAGCACAAAATCTTTACCCTAAAGATAGAACAGTCTACTTTTCATATTTATATATTATAGCCTTTTTTTTCTTGAAATTTCAGGTACCTCAGCACCCAGTGGAGCCCAGGTTTTCTTTTGTGCCTATTTTTGCAACATTTCTGCTTGTCCTGCAGAATTTGATAAATGAGAAGTTGTAGAGTTACTTATAAGAATATGATTACACAGAATTAACTTGTCAGGCCCATTAATTATTCTGATAAAATACACAAAGCCAAACAAAGGGATTTTTGTGCCACCTACAATGAACTGTGGAGAGCCAATCTGTGGGCATTTTCACTTTTATACTCTATAAAATGCCTCTTAAAATGTAAACATAATCACTGTAGCAGAGCTGGAGTTCCACTCTTGCATTGGTACACTGGTATTTGCATGGCTTTCTCACTTAGCCTAGCAAGTCCAGCAGCCACCCTAATGTGCCTGTGGAGCCCTGTGCACTGCTGTCATTGCTCTCCCTGCACTCAGTCTGACTTCATTTGCACTTCATTATGCAAACATGCAAATCATCTGTTTTTACCATTATGAACAATTATCTTACAAGGGAAGATGAAGCAATATTTTGTCTTGCATTCACCCATAATTATTCTAATTGGTTAAAGAGAATGGGGAAGAGGAGGGATCTGCAATCTAATTCTAATAAAAATATTTATCACAAAATAAGAAACATGCTATCAGCTACATTTTATTCTGAAGCACTGACTCATTTGATATTGTTTAATTGCAAATCTTATATTGTGGGTAACCACTACAAATAAAATGTCAATGAAAAAGAGCATGTAAGATTGCAATGACAATAAAGTAACAATACAATAAGATAGCAATAATAATTGACAAAGATTGTCATTTTCAGGTGTCCTGGCAAGACAGAAGATTCATTGGTTTTAGGTGAGAAAAAGACCAATTAATGTAGCGACCAAATTAAGAATGATGGACTCTTTTTCATTACTGTTGCTACTTATCAAAATCCACCCCAATAAGGGGCATGGGGAAGGAGAAACGTGAAGTATCAAAGTGTTAGGGACCCTAATGTACATTTTTGTCTCCAGAACAAAAAGGATGACTTTTCCGTTAAGGAAAAAACCCTTCTTTGCCTGAACTTTGAAGCTGTTGCAAATACTTCCCCCAAACTTAAAGAGAAGAGAATGCAAACAAAGCAAACAGCCCAGAAATATTACAGATGGCAAAATGCCCCACACTCCTGAACCCAATATTAAAGGTTTCCTAAAATCCTGGCAAGAAATCTTGTTTAGCACTGTATTTATAACTTTTCCTGTAGTCAGTCTAATAGCTCACTATGTAATTCTGGGGAAAAACAACTCTTTGGGGACTGTCTTTCCATCAAGTGACATCATCCATGTCACTTAGGTATATTTAGCTATCTAACTATATCATTTCTTCTCTTTATCATTTAAAAACTTGAAATATTTGATTCTACTATTAACTCTCTACTTGCTGTACTCCAGTTCTAGAAACAAGTTAAACTAGTTCACCTATGCAACTGCATATGAAGGAGGCTGTAGAAAAAGCCATACTCAAGTTTTTTGCTGAGCTCCAGCAGAATGATATTTCTCATTGCAGTTCTGAATATTTCTGTCCTAATTATTTCTGTTTTCTAATTCAGTAAATCCCAAAATTTTGTGTGCAACAGAGCATGCTAAACTCAAAATTGTCCATGGAGAAGCATATACATTTACCTAATTTACAACTTAGAAATGCAGCTGAAATTATCAGACCTATTTGTTTGATTTGCCAAAGGGAGGTTTCACAGCTCCTCAGAGCCTGGGCTCACCTCAGAAAAATTTGAGAGAAGAGGTAAAAGAGAGAAGGGTGATAAGTTCTTCTATTTCGAATAAATATAAGGAGCAGCTTTGAAATAGCAGAAATACTGACTTGGACTCTGGAAGCAAGAAGGAAATCAAAACAGAAGGAGGTCAAGGCTCAAATGTTAGCTTAGAACTCCCTCAGACCAGGGGGCTTACATCTTTACACTGGTATATAATAGCAAGGAGGACAACCATACCTGAATTTCATCAAGAGAAATCTCAATTTTAAGCTTCTGAAATAGCTGAGACAAATACTTTACAGGAAATTTGGCTCTCAATTCTACATCACAACTGAACTTGAATGTTTTGAGAAATGTTTATGTATGGCGTTTGCAAATCTTTTGATCAGGGATCCATAAAGCATAATAACCTAATTTCTTCTAAGCATAAAAATGCTGATTACTTTCACAAAGAGCCTTTCTGTCCATCTCACTGTTTTATAAGGCTCTCTGACATGCAATTACTTGCTGTAGTTTCAGAGGCTCATTGGAAAGCTCTGCATAGGGCTCTCCTGAGACTCTGGCACTGCTAATACAAGGTAATATGTGTCTCTCTAACTTTGTCCATCTTCCTCTGGGAGAAATCTTCCACCTCATTACTTCAAGAAATGCCTGGGGATTTTTGCAGTTCTTTTGACTGTAACTGGAATCAAAATAAGAACTCTTACCAGCAAGGCTTTAAGAAGAAGTTTTTTTGTTTGAGCATCTCTGTCTCTACTCTGATGGCTGACGTGAGTCTTTCACTAGCCTGCAGGGAGAAGTCATTAAGACTCACCAACAGATAAATCCCACAAGGATTACACATCTTCTTGTCACTAACAATGACATGAACATGGTTTTATTGTAAGATGAATCAAAGGTTATGCAAGAAGGCTTTTTCCAAATCCCATTTCCCCATTTGTCTGGGTACTGTCTCCTCTTACTCAATACTTGCCAGATACAGTCCCAAAAACTGCAAGTCTGGGAACCCACCCCACTCACTGCTCACAGCAGCATTTGAGCTGGTTTCAATGAAGGTTTTTCTTTTTGAGGTAGTGAGGATCAACACTGAACAGTGAATCCAAATCCAGTCACCATTTCTGTGATTTTGCCTAGGACCAGGTTGGAAATGTAGGACTGGACCTTTGCAGCAAAGATGTAGCTGCCAGCTCAGAAGCAATGACTTTCAAGGGTCCAAAACTTCCCATGAGTTTTTATGGACACAGACATCAGGGCCCTTTATACCAAGCAAGGATCTGTGCAATGCAGTGCAATTTGCAGTGTGGCAGAATGATCTGAAGTTAAGATTCCTGATGAGTGTTATAAAAGTACCTCCCTCCATTAAATTTCAGTAATGGAGAAATTCAGGAATTAGGAAAGAAAAACATGTTTTAACTCTTTTTGTTTACTGTCTTGCAAACCAAATTCCCATTTATTTTGCCTGCACTCACTTCTGTAATTCATATCCATTAAAAATGAATATATAGCAGCATGTGTTTTCTTTCCCTCCTATGTCATTTATAGTTTGTTGCTTTCCATTTTAAAGTATATATTATTGAACAGACCAGATGATGAATTTTTGATGAATTCTTGAAACAGAAGCCAGACACAGAAGCACTGGTTAAGTAAATTATACCTATAAATAACTTCATAACCAGCTCAAATATACAATAAAATGAAGTTTGCATAAATATCTCTTGATTTACTGCCTGTTTTTCCTCCCTGTAACATAAATCTCATCAGTCACTGACACACTGGGTATGGCATTTTCAAATTCTTTGCTGCTTGGGCCAGTAAATGTTTCCCACATGGTTGTGATATTTCTTGTACAAACAGAGGATTAATGTCAATTGATACAAATGTGAAGTGTTCCAGAACACTTTACAGGCAAGACTGCTGCTGGCCTTCATCCATGTAAAAAGGCATGGGGGTCTCCTATGACATGCCTTCTTGGAAGGTAGAGGCAATCATAGGCCCTTAGTTATGAATTTAGATATTTCAATATTTATATTTCAGGAAATTCTGTGTAATCTTAAGTAAGCAAGGAAGAAGTGAGCAATTCTTAATTTCCTATGCAGAATGAAATCTCTGGCTATCAGTGCTATTAGAGAAGGAAATTCATCATTGAAAGATGTGATGGATCTTTTACATTTCCTATATGTTAAAATCTGGTTGCAAAATAGAACTGACTTTCCTTTTCCATTTCTGTTTATTATGTCCTCCCTGTTTATATAGCTTATATCTACATACCAACCTGTGACAATGGTGGTTTAGCTCAGAGCACCAATTTCTTTAAGTTAAAGGTGACAATGTACCTGGAAGAACTAGAAAGGAAAAAAAAAAAATCTAATGAAAGAATCAGTTCAGATAAACTCCTATTTTCATTTTGTTTCATTTTGTCTAATTCTAAATCCAGCATAGTGGTAAATGGAGATTTGCCCGAATAAGTTTCCTCACAGTACAAAATTTGACTGGGAAAAAACATTTAGCACCTAGAATTTGCTGATGTAAGTGTCCTCTACATTCCTAATCACATGGCTGTTTATTTGTAGTAGTTTTATTTTATTTTTTAAGATTCAACAATGCAGCCTGTGCAAGAGTGGCAGGAAATTATTTAGTTCCGTGATGATTTTTTATGTCATAATTCACAGTATTTTGCAGAGTTCACAGAAGGAATATTTGTTCATTTTATGTTGTTCTTACCTACACCTCTTCTTTTTGCCCCCCTTATTAATCCTGCATGAAAGGAAAAGCAGGAAAAAGTACTGAAAAGAAATACTGTTGATAAATTATGTTAGTTTAAAAACATTCATTTTATGCTGTTAAGAAACTTGTTTGCTATTCAGAAAGGTATCTGGTTACTTTGCTGCTCCCTCTGTCCAGGGTTCTTCTCTGTCACCATAATTTTTTTTTTTTACATGGTCTTTCAATTTAACTTTCAAACCTCATGCACATCACATTCTTTGTGAATGAAAGAGCTTCCCAAATTTATCCCAAGTTTTGTATTCCTTGCATTTTAAAATATTACTTTTTTTTTGGGCCTTTTGCAATTGGTATGGTCATAATTGAAACAATTAATTTCCCTGAGGCTTGTTAACTTTTCCTTTAGTTACTCACTAATGTGAAGAGGGTCCTGAACTTCACTTGGATTGTGTCCTTCCTCTTAGAGGAACTATCAGCATAGTGATAATACTTCTGTGAACTCTTCTCTGGGTTTGAGTTGTCCTGTTCTGTACATCCATAAATAAAGACATTCACTGTCATATGAGGCATATGCTACCTCAGAGTTACCAGCTGCATGTCATGAGAAGGTGTGTTTAAGAAAACAACTCTTTCATTTACTCAGTTTTCTTGTGGCTTTGTAAGAACACAGAGCCCATGTTCTCTGTTCCACGTGCACCTTCTGTGTTCATTTAAACTTTCAGGTTATCAGGGGACTGAGGCGGGGACAGCTGGACCATTTGTGAGATAAGCTGCAGAAGAGAGATGCACATATAAAAACTAGAACAAGTGTTTCAGTATCTATTCTTGAAATAAGATACTCATCAGAGTCTCACTACAGCAGCTGAAGCTTTTATCTCTTCATGCACACCTCTGCTAGGCTTTTAGGAAAACCATATTGTAATGGTCTGATTGGATAACCAGGTCATCAAAAAGGGTCTTTAAAAAACGAGCTAAAATTTTGTTGTCACATTTAGCTAATGGTGATAACAATCATGTTTTAATTTGCAAGCATGTGAACAGAAATCTGAATTCCAATCAAATTACAAAAACTCCAAACAAACCAAAAAGCAAACAAAGACCCCCTGAGTTTAATCCTCTGCTTTTTTCAAGGAGGAATGAGTAGAACTGAAGGAAACCTGAAAGAAAATTGGAAATCTGGCTTGATTGTTTGGGGTGTTTTCTTTTAAGAATGAACTCTAAAAAAGAGGATTTCTTAAACTATCCAAGGGCACATGGTTCTTGGTCAACCAAAATTTAATAGAATCTATTTTTCTCCAGATTTTCCTGAATTTTTCAGGAGATATACACACATGTTTAATTTAACAACACGTGTAATTCTCTCACTTTAACTGGAGAGAGCCATTTTGTAAGCAGTTAAACATATGCTAAAGTCCTTGTAGATGTATTTATAATTAGCCTCCCTTGGATAAGAAAGAGTTTGCTTGAACAAAATTGATTTTAATAAGGCACACCAGACACAGTAGTTGCCTGTAAACATTCAGTGTTCACTAGTTACTGCCTTTTTCCTGGACTACTTGGCATTTGCAGGCATTTAGAATAGGAAATAACTCCTGTGACAGACCTCACAGTGGAGCAACCATTGGTAAAACCGTTCTTTCAAAAGCTGACCTTTCAATTTGTGTATGTGAATGTAGCCAGGAAGTTATGACCTCCAGCTACAAATTAATGACAAATTCCTGAAGGAGTTTTGCCAGTAATCTTACTCATCTTCTTTTTTGTTCAAAAGATAAGGTCTTGATCCAGAGTCCATGTAAATGAGCAGACTGAATTCCCCTACCTTCAGCTGCCTACAGACCACACTATGACTGAAAATCATACTCATATTGTTAGGTATATGGAGTATATAATCTCTATATTGTTACTAGAAATCCTAAATCGCTTTAGAAAATATTAGATTAGAATACTAGAGCCTAGGGTATAAGTTAATAGTGGAAAAAGAAAAAAAATTAACAAAATGCATACAATTTAAAGAATAAACCTGAAGGAGAGTGATTTTCTGACTAACAAAATGCACTTATTTGCCTCAGTAGAGTAGGAAAA
Source organism: Zosterops lateralis (assembly GCF_965231275.1). NCBI lineage: Eukaryota > Metazoa > Chordata > Aves > Passeriformes > Zosteropidae > Zosterops > Zosterops lateralis. The sequence goes on along the minus strand of NC_139762.1, from coordinate 32,134,766 downwards.
TAATAGGTAAAATGGGATAAATAATACAACCTACTTGGTTTTCATGTAAATTGTTGCCAAGCTATGTCTTTAACTGTAAGTACCAAAGACTTAAATTTGCTCTCACTGAATGTATATTTATAATTTCTACTGATGTCAAAGGAACGGGTATGGTGTGGAATATATCAAATGTAACATTAATACCTGAGAAGAAAATTAAGTGGTGTAGACAATTGTTGAATATGCTCAAAAAATCACAACTGTCTCATGTCAAATACCTCTTCTTTATCAAGTTTCCTGAGGCATGTAATTTCTTGGATTTCATATGAAACACATGGACTGATAAAATTTTAAATGCCAAGGTATACACTATAATCTGTGTCTGGATAGACAGACAGATACCTACACACATGCACACATCCAATAATAGTGTATTAGCAACAGAGAGTGTAGAGTGAAGATGTTTGGCAGATGCTTTAAACACCAAGAATTTTCTCATCAAGGAATCAGTTACTTAACTGAAGAATGTGCTTGACATTTTATTCCTTAAAAGTTACAATAAAAGCTTGAATGAAGGTGGGCATTAAGGTTATAATAAAAAAGTAGCACTTTTATTGAAAGTTGTATTATTTTTCAATAACTCATGCTGAGAAAATGTAAGTCCATAAGACTTTTAATATCCACTACAATTCTCCTTTTAATACCCAAGTAGGTGAGACCATGACCAAAGCTATCTGTGATCTTTTTCTCTTCCATCTACTCTTTTAAATATAATTTTTAAATCATAGAACATTTTGGGTTGGAAAGGACTTTAAAGATCACCCAGTTCAAACCCCACCTCCTTCCACAGGCAGGGATGCCACCCCCTAGATTACTTTGCACAAAGCCCCATCCAACCTGACCTTGAATGCTTCCAGGGATGAGGCATCTACGACCTCTCTGGGCAACCTGCTCCAGTGCTCCAGTGCCTCACCACCCTCACAGTAATTAATTTCCTCTATCTAATATAAACTTACTCTGTTTCAGTTTAAAGCACTACCTTGTCACTCCATGCCCCTGTAAAAAGTCCCTTTCCAGATTTCTTGTAGGTCCCCTTTAGGTACTGGAAGGCACTATAATGTCTCCTGGGACCCACAACTCCCTCAGCACAGGAGATGTTCTCCAGCTCTCCTATCATCTTCATGGCCCTCCTCTGGACCCACTCCAACAGGTTCAGGTTCTCGAGCAGGGGGCCCAGAGCTGAACACAGGACTTCCTCATCAGTGGATTGCACCTTACCTTCCCCTAAAGTTAGATATTATCGGGTTTGGAGTAAGAGATATAAAAAAACCCAAGATATGGTTTCTTGTATTCTGTTAAATCTCCCGTGCATTTATGTTAAGAGAATTGTAGTAAGAGGAAAGAAAATTGTAGCCATCTAGAAAAGGCAGGGATTTTAAATAGCAAAATGAAAGAGAAGAGCACTAGAAAACAGCAGATTCTTCTGGTCCAAGGGAAAAAGTCACAAACTAGCAGCAAAAACCCCCAAATATTAACAAAAAAACCCCAACCCATTCATATTTTATGTGCACTAATGAACTACAAACAAATAAAGCAAAAAGCTAAACACTAAACACTGCCCATTATTTTATTTTCCCACTAGCAAGCAATTTATTTTTCCAAAACCAACCTCAGGAATGCTAAGGAATTATTGCCAGTTGTCTGGAGAAACTATAAACATAGTACCTGTAATATTCTCAATATTTCACAGATTTCCTCTGTGAAAAATCAAACAAATCTTTACTGAGGCGATCCAAATAATTGATTTTCCAAAGCCGCATCTCTGCTCATTTTCCATTCAATTTATTCTTGAAATGGGAAAATAGAAGCAAAGAGATCTGATTTTCAGTTACAATGGGTCCCTTCTCATGACATTCAATAGGAAAAGTGGCCTTAAAGAGAGAGTTAATTATATTTTGGCCTATTTTAAGGTTCTTATACTGGTAGATCAAATAGTATGGTCACGTTTATGCAAACAGAAGCTGAACAACTAAACCACACAAACAGCCTCCATTGGAGCAAGAAGTCAATCCAAGACTCCCAATCTTGTCTTGGGACCAAATCTTGTCTTGGGACCAAAGTTGCCTTTGAACCTATTTTCCTTATAAAATACTACTTTTGGAAGTTTTTCTTTTAATATGTTGTCTAAGACTTTTTCCCTCTGCTTGCCTGATATTTTGCTGAAGAACTTTTAAAATACTCATTTGAATACTTTAAAATAGTAATTTGAGACAATAAAATATGCCCTTTCCCTAACTGTATCTAGCCCCTTTGCAGAACAATGTAATGCTCTTTTAAATTAGAAGACAGATAATTTGTATCACAGCTGCATGTTTAGTCACAACAAAAGCAAAAGCCTTGGACAATGCTGTAAAGTTAGTACAATATTTTTCTAGGGATAATTAGTTCAAATTAAATTAAATTATGTACTTTCTGAAAGTTTATGAATTCTTATTTTATTGTTTTCCTTTTATTATTTGCTATTCAAAAAAACACTTCATGCTGAAAACGGTTCTTACTCTACATAGAGACATAAGAAATAAGTGATAAGGAGAAATCTGATTTAGCATGAATGGTATGAAGTTTGAGAGAGCAATATTTCTAATACATATCAGAAACTGGTTAAATGAAGACAGGGTCAGACCTTCAAATGTGAATGCCATTTTAAATCCTACAAAAACCAGTAAAAATTTCCAGGCATATATTTCAGGAAAGCTTACAATATGTAAAGTCTACTTCATATAAATAAAAAGTCTTCTTCATAGTAAATGCTGTATTTAAATGCCCAGTTCTTTAGATATGGAATTCTAGGATCTATAAAATAAAGGTATATATAAAAATGTAGAAGAGCAGAACTCATCTCACATGTCAAAATAACATGCTCTATTGAGTCTCAATAGAGACTCTATTGAGTCTCTGTTGAGACTATTTAAGGATAAACTACTTTGAGTTTCCAAGTCCAGCAAGCAAATATCTAAAAAGAAAGACAACATACTCACCCCAGTTTCTAAACACACATGCCTAAACCCAAGTTTAGTAAGTGCGCCTGGAACAAGAGAGGTTTTCCAGGAAAGCATTATTCATAGCTGTAGTCTGACCTGACTTGGAGGGACCCAATCATCTTTTCCTGTGGCTAAATAACTGTAGGAAGGAAAAATATCCCGTGCAGAAGAGAGACCCTTTGACTAATTTCAGCCGCAGAGATGCTGGCCAGCTTTTTTCTTCTGAGAAGGAAAAGCAGTTCTATTCTCATGTGGTTTCACAGAAAAACTCACGAGAGCACATTAGCAGAAGTGTTGCCTCATCGGGTTGACTGCAGTCCTCAGCCAAGACAACCATTTTTGAGCTCTTGCTAATGTGACAAAAGAACTACACCTGGCCTAACAGCCACATAACTAATTCAAGAATTGTATTGATTAAGTCATACAGATTATCAAATAGACACAGTTAAAGTAATAGATCCTAAACAAAAAAACCCAAACAAATAAAGGCATAGTAGTTGTTCTCTTCTAAGTACCAAACCAAAGTTTTAGTCAGCTCTTACACTAGTTTCAGTTCAGAATGGGCTGAGAGGTATGTTATGAAATGTTTACATTTTACATAAATCTGATCTTTAATCACTTTGAGATGAGCACTTGCAATCCCAACTGCCTTGAACAAGAGCTATGACTGCCAACACATCTCCAAGTCATTTTAAGAGCATAAAAGAAAGCAAAAAGAACTGCATCTTGATAGACTATGGAGTTTGCTTTGGGGTTCCAAGCAATGGTACAGTTCATGCAATCCTGTGGGTTGTAATTCACTGGCACCATTGCCCTGTGGCAGCACAGAGCCACATGTCTAGTCTCCATACCTGTGCCTGCACACAGCCCTAGGATGCAAGCAGGTTCACCTCCATGCTACAGCATTTAAAATTAGTCAAAGGGTTTGGTTTTACTCAAAGGGCACAGTTTAAATCCCTTCCCTAGAAGAGAATAATTGCTGAATTCCAGTATGTAATAAAGAGTTCTGTGAGGCAAATACATTAGCAGCACATGCTTAGTACAGCATTATCAGAAGACACACACTGCAGGAATGATGTTGGCTTTTATAAATCTAAGAACCTGGAAAACAAACATCCTTCAAAAACAATGATGACAAAATACAACCCTTTAATCAAAGAGTCATCTTTAGTGTTGAAGTATAAGTCTTTTTATATACATGAAGGTTCTGTGTACCAAACATTTTCTTTGAATTTGTTTATTAATTTCATTCCAGACTTTTCTTTATCGAATGTATTTAATCATTTTAGATGCAAAGACTAGACTAGAAGTACTAGTATATATTTGACAGAATCCTGATTTTTATGACAAAAAAGAATTTGTTTTGTGGATTTTTCCCCTTCTCTGCCCCTTGTGAAACAAGATTACATAACTTTTATTATTTTTTAAAAAGATTGTTTTACTTACATCAAACAATAAAGCAAGAATTAAACAGGCCATGAATACGAAAGCCAAGCATATTCAAGCCCAATACAAGTAAGAGAAATGCTTTTCCTTGATGATGCATAGCAGAATATAACACTTACATGATGTCTACTGGTTTTACTCAGATCAGAGATGGAGATCTGCTGAGGGCAGAGTCAGACCCCAGGACATGCAGTCAGACAGCCCTGCAGTGGGAATTCTCCTTTTGCATCATGACAGGAACAATGAATTATGAATCTTACATCTATTCCATAGGGTATTCCATAAAAAGAAAAACAAAATGTTATGGTCTATTACCCAGTGAAACTTTCCATGTGGGGGTAGAGGTAAACTGGTAGAGGTTAACTCTTCAAGTAGAATTGAAGCAAATCTCACATAGGTCTGTTGAGCTCTGTCCCAAATAAGGCTGATTGGGTGGACTAGCTCAAAAGATAAAGGAAGTCAAGAGTGTTGGCAAGGGACCAAATTAAAGGGTCAAACCAAAGGTTCTTTGTATATATATTTTTTACAGAAAGTGTGATATTTTTTTTTTTCTTTTCTTTTTTCTCTGCATTTTCTCCCCTCAAATGTACTGTAAAGAATAATGTATCTTGACGAAAATTCTGAATAAATAGGTCTGGAGTATAAACACTTAGAAAGCTGGGGGATCATGTGTGTAGTCCATATTCTCTTTCACAATGGTGCTGGGTAGAGGCTATGCTACTGACAGATCTCTCTTTTATGGGAGGGATTTGTAAAGCACTCTGTAAAAATCCTGAGATAAATTCAGGGTGACTTAGGAGGAAAAATTAAAGAAAAAGAGTTATTGATGTTCAGCATTACCAGAGTCAATAAAACAAAATGATGTAAATTAAATTGTGATAATTTTTATTTTCTGCAGTCAGAGCAACCTTGAAACTTTCTACACTTCTAAGTCCTTGACTTAGTTGAAAAACATACACTAACACGTCTTTGGTTGTGTCATCTAATTGTTGTCTACTATTTTTCAAACATAAATTTCCTCTGTATATGAAAAACTGGATGTCAGATAAAAATTAAATAACATTTAATAATGAAAGAGCTTATCCAAACTGACATTTTTATGTAGATCTGAAAATTAAGACTTGCAATTACCAGGATTATAAATTGTGTCTTCTTCCTATCAGGTCTCCATAGAAACGCATTTAGAAATTTATTTTTCTAACAGTTAGCAAGGTAGAGATTTAAATATGGAGTCTGAATATTACTATTCCATAAAGAACCTATCTTAGTGAAAACAGTAATAATTCTGTGGAATTCTAAAATAGTATTGCCTGATTAAAATCAATGTTAAGATTTCAGGCACTTGAGAAATAGCAGGCTTCAGGGAATAGTTCAGAATTTTAAAAAAAGCTGATGAAGAACCCCAGGGATGCCAACAGTGTCATTTTCAAACTACATAGTTGTCTCATGAAATTTAATGTAGGATACACATGTAACCATATAAATACTCATGGAAAGATTTTAAATGGAAGTGAGATGAGAATTGAATAAGGCTGTGGTTCTGTAGCACACAGGGTGCTGGTTCTCAGAGCTGTCAGCTTGAAATTGGCTTTAACCTTTACATCTGGAAAGGGGTAACATTCAAGGCTTTTATTAGGCATTGCCTTTTTCTCAATCGCATAAAGTTGATATGATTTATTGGACAGCTATACTGCCCACCATGTTGCACAGGGAATCTGAAATCTAAAGCAAAGGGATTAATAATCTAGATGCCAAAATCCAGGTTTCTGTTCTACAGTCCAGGATCAAGTCCATAAAACCAGCATCCAAATTCTTGTTTAACAACATTGCCAGAGGTTGTAACTTTGCATGCAGAGCTACCACACTTTTCTTACCACCTCCCTCACAGGCACACCAAAGGAGGAAGCAGTGGCTATCTTTGCTTTTGAAGTCAGCACAGAGTGGAAACCAGGGGACTACCAGTCTAACACAGTTGAGTTCAACAAATAGTCTGAATGAAAAACTTTCAAATTTCAACTTCCTGGTTGCCCAGACGAGTTCAACATGAGTATGGCATAAGCTTGTGTCCTTGCATGAGGGAAAAATGATGTAATATCCTGGTTATCCCTAAGGAATGTACATATTCTGCTTTGAAAATACTCATAAACCCTTGCCAGTGAGTGCCGTGGTTAAGAGCATCTGATCCTGCACATTTTGTACAGGCCCTTCATCATGGATTGGCACATCTGTATAGGTTTGGAGACTTGTTCACATCTCCAAGACAATAAGCCTCTCAATCCCCAACCCTCTTTATTGATCTTGTGGTATTTGATGCTGAAAAAAATACAGAAGTCAGGAAATTCTGGATGTACCATAATTGTTTACTGGATTTTGCATAATCATTAAGTTTCTGGAATCATTAACTGTCTTATAGTGTGTAAAGAGTAAACTGCATTTCTCTTTTGGTTGCAGAAAGACAATTTTCTTTCTTTCATCTTGCTTTTAAGTATACCCATAAAATGTAGTATCATGGATATGTATTCCATTAATACACAGAAATTTCCTTTTTTTGCAGACAGATTTTTTTATGGATTTATGCAGCATTCTTCAGCACTTTATCCCTGATTTTGTCTACTATCTTGCTGTTTCAGGAGCAAGTTAGGGGAGAATGGAATAAGCTTAAAGTCTAATCTTAGAATCTTGATTTAAAATCCAATTTTATAAGCAAGATGAATGTAATCACTGATGAGGGTTAAGCTTGATAAAACTTCTAATTTCACATTTTTCTACTCAGAAGGTAATATTCCTGCAAGGCACCAAGTTGCTCTTGACTCTGTAGAGACCAGATCCACAATCAGTTTTTAAGTGCACCTCCACTGGCTTCAATGAACATTGCATTAGATCCTAATTTTATCTCTCTCTCTCTCTCTCTCTATCATCTATATCATCTATATCATCTATATCATCTATATCATCTATATCATCTATCTATATCTATATCTATATCTATCTATTATCAAATATCTACTTCAGGTGGTAGAATAGTACTTCTAAAGGTAGTTGAAATAACACCTAAATAAGAGTTTCTTTAGCTCTTTTATTATAAACACAGCATCCTTTATCTAAGCTGACTTGGACTGTGTTTTAGAAAGTTTATCCCTCTTCAGAGAGGGATAAGATAACTCAAATGAAAAAATTTGTCAATGTAGCAAGCCCTTTAAAATAATTCCAGTCAGGTGGTTATATCTGAGCCCAGATGCACTCAGCCCAGATGGCCAGTGGGTCTGACTCTGCTTTTTCACTGATTTGGCCATTAACTCAGTTTATTAAAAAAAAAGTATAGTTTTCCTTTCTTGGGCAGGTTCAGTCTCATAACATTGATATTGTCTAATGAAAATTCTCAATAAGTATGAAGTAATGAAATAAAATCTTGCAGAGAAAGTTTAAAAAATTGCTAATGAAGAGAAGGCAGAAACCATTTACTGTAGTTTCTTGAATCACTCAAGCTGTTCATTTCAGCATGCCCAGCTTACATAAATTCAGTATCAGCTTTGTTCATATGAACTGGTTGTGTCATTTGAGGATGTTATGCATTACTGCAGCATAAAAACTCCCTCCATGTAAAATCTAGAGATAAAAGTGTGAGAGGTACCTTTTGTTAATTATGCACATTATCATAATTTCTTCTGCTGCTATAACATCTAATTTTCATGGATAAATCCTTTCTTTTCCTCTTACAACACTGCAGTGTTCCACCAGTCAGAGAAATGTGCAGCTCAATACTCTTCACTCAGGGTATCTATAGGTGAAAGCAGCTGTAATTCTTGTTGCATTCTTCACAGAGCATTCATTAGGAACTTATAAACACCATTTGACACATGAAAGAAAAGACCAGAATGGTTTGGACATAGGATGAAAAATCATATTTCATTAAATATTAAAACCATATAGTAGTTTAACATATAGTACATACAGCAAGTATGGTTCACATATACATACTATTTTTATAAATATGTACGCAAATATATAGTGCATACAGTAAATATAGCATTCTGATGGAGAACTAGCTTATATTAGAGTGTATTTGGTTCAACAGTATTCTCTTTGGTTCTGTTGCACCAAGGGTAAGGGAACAAGTAGCATTTCTCCTTCAAGGGGTGGGCAGTAGTTTTCTATACAGCTTCCTTCATAGATCACAGGGCTGTTGCTGTGCTCTTCCAGTCTCCAGGTTATGTCTCCGTGCTTAATGCAGAAGAATATCTTGCATATTTTGATAAAAAGCTGTCTTGATCTCAACTCTTGGCCCTTGGGTTCAGTGAAACATTTTGCAAGGAAGGAAGGACAGATCTGGATCTATCTTCCAGAGCAAGTCCAGAGACTGAAGCCAGAGCAATGACTCTTCAGGAACTTTGGACAGATCAGGATTCTGCTGTGGCTGTTGCAGAGCAGGGTCATGGGGCTGGTGTGCTGTGAAGGACATGAACAACGAGGCCTTGGGAGGAAAGAAAGGAAGATACGCTTCAAGATACAGAGACCAGATAGGTCCAAGGAAGGCTATGGGTAATTGCCTCCTTAAAAGGCAGAATTGAAGGTCTCCACTTCCCATCAGCTTTATTCTCTCTTTCCCAGCAGATCTGCCGCTTAATGTATTTAAAGATAAATTTGTAGATTATAACTTGTGTATCCCAATTCAGTCTCTCTATAGAGACTGGCTGCTGCTGGTGCCTTAGAAGGTGCTCACAAGGATGATTTTCCTTGATTATAAGGAAAAGATGGGAATAGATCAATTTTCTTTTCTGATTAATTCTGGTCTATATCAACGCTTCCCGCCTCCCTGGAAACACTCCTGCATATCTGCACAAAAAGATGTCAACCATTCATTTGTTCTAGCCAGAAAGGTACATTTCTGTGGCTGTGGCAGTAACAAGAGCATTTAAAAGAACTATTCAAGACAGGTCATGATAACTCTCCACCTGCCTTCTTGCCTCCTGTACATGTGACAAACTGTATCACAGAATCACAGTCTTTATGTGTAGTGCATCTATGTATAAAGCAGGAGCAAGATTATCACTGCTGTGTCAGTAACTGGTCAGAGTCGGTACAGGGCAGGTGCTCCAAAAGTAAGCATATCCATGACTGTCATATGCAGTATCTAGTAAGTGACAGCTGGGGTTTGTGAGTGATTTAAGAAAAAGGGGTTTACTAGGAGTTCTTGGATGAAAATAGACCTTTTTTTTTCAGAGGAAAAAGCAAGGGAAGCAACAAGAACATGTACAGGCGAAAAAAAGAAGGAGCAAGTGTAGCAAGTATAGCAAGTGTAGCAAGTACCTTGCTCTGAAAGATGTACCTCAAACAGAGTTTACTGATTTGAGACATGAATTATTTGGTTTACATTTTATGTCCTGCAAGAAATCCATCTAGATGATCACAATAGTCCCATAGTCCCTCATAGGTTTAAATATCCATGAATCAAGAGACATAAGAGTCAACAAATATGTAAATGAGTAGTATCTCCTGAAACATTAATCCAGTGCACCTTCTTCATAGTCATTGTGTCACATTGACTAAAATTAAGAGAATTAAACTGCAACAATCACAGTACAACTGAAGTACAGATGTGTGTGTATCTTATTAAATAAGGTATGCAGAAGACTCATTTCTATCTGGTCAAGCAAGGATTTTATGGTAGTACTCCTATACTGACTATTTTTTTCTTGAAAACTGACTTTGGAACATTTTATTTCAAACTTCAATTGTCCATGTGATCACTGTAACAGTGTACCTCCTGGGCTCATGTATTTCAGTGGACTTTGGCCAGTCCATCACTTAATTTTTTCTGAAATTTGAAGTCTTAAATCCAAAGATGACTTTTCATGTTTGACTTTTGCCAGATGTAATCTTAGCTATGATACAAAGTCATTAATCTTAGCCTACAAACAGAGTTTACTTTCAGAGTTTATCCTGACTGCTCATACTTGGCATTGCTACTGTATACTCTGTTCAACTCTTAGTTAAATTATACATTGATTTTTCTCTTTTGTTTTCTTCAGCTGCTAAAAGGGACTTTGAATGGACACATTGCTGGGGAAAATATGCCAACAGAAAAGAGAGGAACATGTCTGTACATTCTGTCAGGTCACAGACCATGGGTTTATCACCAAAAGGTGTCACTAGAAAGCACTGGGAATGGTCTGTCATGCTTCAGAGATTCTGAGCTACAGCTCAGCTTTTGAGCTTAACTTTTGTTGCTAATGCACAAGAAATGATCCGAGCTGACTGTGCTGACTCCTCAAAATGTGCTACACTTCCTCTGCACTGAATATATTACAGGTTTTATTCACTAGAAGTTAGGCTGAGCAATCAGCATTACTTCAGCAAAACATATCATCATGTACTGGAGACCAGTGAGAAATTAATGAGAAGAGTCAGTCAGAAATCAGCTGAAATCAGGAAAAATCAAGAGTATGTGCAGAATATTCATTAGCTCAATTACACACACACATTAGAATAACACTACTGCAAATATGGAGTCAAACACTTGCCAGTTAAGAAGTGTCATAAAAAAGGATGCCTCATCACCCATCATTAATTTTATTTCACATATACATTAGGATATGTTCACATATCCTTGTGCACAGGATGTCTGTGTCCTCCTGTGCACAAATGACTAATTATGTAATAGTTTATGTTCACTCCATCATTTCCAGAGCTTACTTAATTTTCAAAATGTGTTTTGAAGACATAATTACAAGGTGGCTGTGTTTAACCTTGGCAACCATCACTTAGGAATCATGGTGTTCAAGCCCTGTGAGCCTGCTCTGAAGACCCTCAGGGTAACTGAAGTCAGTAGGTCAGTAGTATCTAGGTCTGGATCTCTTTCACAAGATCTCAGCTGGAGCCTCACTTGATCAGGTGTCTATTAGTGACTGAACCTTCTCAAGATCTTTCTGAGATGAGAGTGTGCTATTTCTGTTCTATCGGCAAATTGAAGGCATTTAAACCACAGCATAAAAATTAAATTGAAGAATAACTGGGCCCCAAATTTTTCCATTAAATATGCAGGCAGTACCCATACTATTAAAATATGAAGAACAGCTTCCATTGGCATGAATAAAACTCATAGATGGTAAGAGGTTCTGCAGTTCAGACTCTAGGCAGAGGAATTTTACAGAAAGTGCAGTTTTTCCATTTCTAATCGGTACAGTACTATGGTGGCCCATGGCATCTGCAAGAACTTTTTCTATTATGAAATGGAACTAAAATAAAAGCCCAATCCAACCCCTGAACAGGTATTGCATGTCCACTGGAACACACTATGGGTTTTTCTGTAATTTGTTTCCCTTGGAGGGTGCTTTGCAAAGTTTTGAAGCAAGGGAGTTCAGCTGTGGTTGGAGAGGAGCTCAAAGGGCTAAGAGGATGTGTGAAACACCTGGTGTTTCATCTTCCTGCACAAACTTAACCATACACCTGCTTTTCTATTTTTACCTATTTTGCTGAACAGATATATGCCTCTTGACTTAAATTTTCTCTGTAGACAAACTTTCTTCTGATGATTCCTAGGTATGCTGTAAAAAGAAAAGCATCATCTTATGTTGACTCTGAATGTCATGTATTTCAGCAGCAGAGTAACAGTATTTAGAATCATGTGAATCTCTGCCATTTGAGAAATTAAAGTGACCGGCAGCCACAACAGTGAACCAGCAAAAGACCAAATTGTTGTTTAATGGTGAACAAAATTGTGACAATTAGGAATCCCAGATTCCATGCAGAACTCCAAAGAGTATGCACTCTAGCCAGGTACACATTATTTGCTTCTTTCTCTGAGTACTGATAACTTATGCCTTTACCTGCCCTTTCCCCTTGGGTCCTTTGTTCGAGTCCAATTTCTTCATGCTTATCCTGTCCAATTCTCAAGCCGTTCTAGCTCAGTCCCAATTTCAAGACACTGAAGAAATCAAAATGAAAGATTAATTACTAAAGAATGTTTGGTAGATGTGTCCTTACTAATCTTGGCTGAAAACTATCAGGAAGACATAGTTATAAACTTCTGTGGGGCTTCACATGCTTAGTGAATCAAAGTCAGCAGCTAATTATAAACTGGTATAGCAGAAAGGGTAATGCTTAGCAAAAAGCCCAGTGGCAGAGAAAACTTCAAAAAGAAAATGTTTTGGATGTACTGGACTGACAGAAAAGGGGAGGCAAACCAAAAAAGATTGATGTTTTCATTTGGATAGAAGGATGCTATGTAGGGTGCATCAGTATCAGGACAGCAGTTGAATTTGTATTCATAGAAATGGGTTTATGAGGCAATAAAATATGTCAAAGACCTATGGATCTATTGAAGCCCTGACAGAAGGAGAACAAATAGAAATTATGGAAACTGAGGGCAGAAAAAGACCAGCTGGAGCCAGGGAAGTCACACGCCAAAAGTGGGGTAGTGTAAAGCATGGCTGTTAGTGGTTCCAGATGGGGACAGTTCTGCATTTTGGCTGTGACAAAGCCATAACAGATATTGCCAATTCAAAGGTAGACAAGAAAGCCAACTTGAAGTGAAGCTGACTGAAAGGAGTCAGACCTCTGTAAGCTGATGACAGCCATGAACAGGAGTTACCAGGAGAGGGGCTACCAGAAACCTGAGCAAAGAGAAGACAGCACTTATTTGATGCTGTTCAGAGGAAAATAGGGAAGCAGGTGAATGGGGTGCAAAGGGAAAGCAGAAAGGTTTCTCTAAGAGACAGAAGTCAGAGTGTTTCTTTTTGAAATGGATGCTTTATATTGCCTGAAGGCTACCCTGGTGTGGAGAGTACCGAATCTCGACAAAATTGCTAGAAACAGAAAGTAACATATTGGGAAATTCTGGATAATTTGGCAGTTTTTTTCATAAAGATTTGTCCCATTTTGACATTTGTGGAAATTTTGAACAAATTATTTCCAAACTTTCTTTTAAAATAGCTTCTGTTTTAATAAAAATCACATGTTTTTCAAAGTGTTTCAATAATAAAATGTTTAGAATTTTTTGTAACAAAGCAATATGATTTCCCCAAAAGTTTTTATTGATGTTTTTGCAAATATGTTTTATAAGTCATTTTAGTTCCATTTCATAAGAGAAAAAAAAAAAAAAAAAAGCAAAATGTCACCATTTCCTGAAGAACGGAATTATTCCCCCCTGACCTACTTCTTTGCTACTTCAAAAAGCATTGCGCAACTAGGAGTGGAAAGAGGAACACTGAACCAATTAAAGATAAAATAAGAACAGCAAGAATTAAGCAAACAAAACCAAGGGAAATGCATACAGAAAACAGTCCAAGAAAAGCCCAAAGAAACAATTAATGCCATAATTCATTCAAGACAAATGACATCAAGGTGTTAGAGTGCTGCTTGGGAAAAACAGTAAATGCTAAATACAAAATTAAATCCCACCCAAGGCAATATAGATACAGAAAAAAATAGTTCTTGCAAGACTGACAATAATATTTCTATCACATCTATTCTTATGCTTTCCATATATTTCCTTATTGTTTACTCATTCCTGCTTCAATTGCCATCATCTGATTACATAATTTTGCTGGAAAAGTAAATTTTAAAATGTTGCTGCTATTTAATAATAAATAACTTCAGAAATAAAATAATCCCCAACCTGTAGGTGTTGCCTCAAATTATTTCTGAAACAATAATTTCTGAGTGAAATAGCAGAAGGAGGAGAGAGATCTAAAAAGAGGTTAAGTTTCTGTGTTAGAGATGTTATACTTACTCATCTCAGATTAGGAACTTGATACATAGTTTCAACCACAGATAGACCAGTTTCAGTTAAAAAAATCCCCCCAAAATGTATGGAAGTTGCCAAACACAATAGGGTCTAAATTACTAGAACATATTTGTTAGACTATGAAGAGTAAATATGAGGAAAAGCATAATTTAATGAGAAAAGCTGACACAAAACAAACTCATTGAGACAAAAAAGATGCCTAGTACAGGTGTATATATATATATATATATCTAAAATACACATTTTCTGTATCAATCACCATATAGTGACCAACCTAGAAAAATGGATTAAGGAACAGTATGATCAATGTCATTATTTTTTTACTACCTAACTTAAGGACTAATACAGAGAGGTGCCACTAATGAAAGTGTCTCTAAGAGGAAGATGGTGATGGAGAAGACATAAGAAATGTTGTTGCTTAGCGTATCTGTCTCTCAGGTCAGCTCAGCGTCGGCTGGGCCACCCTGCTAGCTCTGATACGTCCAACAGTACCTTTGCGTGGGTCTTTGGCTCCGCAGTGCTTTTACCTTAGCTGTCTCGGCCGTGGTTCGAAAGAGGGGACACTCCAGGCTCAGGGAGAAAGGTTTTATTCGGGTAACTCAGGGGCAGCCCCTGGTTCCAGGCCTGTGCCTCTGGGGAGTGACCCCCGGCCTGTCTTGCAGGGGGTTTTTGTTCCCCCAAAATCTCGGGGGTGGACACAAGTTACAAGACCAATCAAACAAAGCCAGGTGGGTAAGGTCAAAATGCAATACACAACATTAACAAATCAGGTGAATTTGGGATGGAGTCCTAGGAGACCCATCAATCACTGTCAGACACCTCTCCTGAAGGTTCTGGGGTCTGGGGGATGATGGACATGTGGGGGAGAAATACAATGGGATGGGGGAAAATACAATAGGATGATCGAAACCCAGGGCAGAGGATTAGAGTTGTCTTGGCAACTCTTATCAACCTCTGATAAGCACAATCCAAGACAGGAACTTTACCTGGCTAGGGTTAAAGTCCAAATCACATCAAACCTACAACTAAGAAACCTATGATACCATTTCAGCACCCCCACAAAATGTCATGTTACAAACAGGAAATACTGAAATGGCCACTTGAAAAATAATAGAATCACCAAAAGGTTTGTTTAAGGAAGGCACCTCAAAGATCAGCCAGTTCCACCTTGCTGCCAGTGACAGGGACACCTTTCACTGGACCAGGTTTCTCAGAACTCCATCCAGCCTGGCCTTGATCACTTCCAGGGATGGGGCATCCACAACTTCTCTGGGTAACCTGTTCCAGTGTACCTCCACCCCCAGTAAAGAATATTTCCCCAATATCTAATGCAAACCTCCTGTCTTTCAGTTTGAAGCCATTCCCCCTTGTCTTGTCACTACATGTCTTGTAAAATTCCCTCTCCTTCTGCAGGTACTGGAAGGCTGGGATTAGGTAACCGTGAAACCTTCTCTTTTCTAGCCTCAAGAAACCTAATTCTCTCAGTCTTTCCTTCTCTACAAAGAGAACTGAAATTGGTGAATGGGAGAGTTTAGAAATCCCAGTGAAAAGATCAAGGTTTGTAATTTTACCCTGGAGTTAGTGCAGAGCTGGAGAGGTTTTAATTAAGGGCACTAGCATTGAAGGAAATAATTCAGGAGGTTTAAAGGTCTCACAAAACCATTCCATTTTTTTTTTTTCAATTTTTTTTTCTCATATAATCTTCTTAAATTGTAGTATTTTCTATTCATTATCACTGTTCATTTCCTATAACTTTATAGTGTATGTGAGCAAAGGGTGAATGCTACTAGCCTGTCCACAATGAGACTGCAGATATCTGGAGTGGTAACTTGGCAACTCAGCATCTACCAAGTGCCAAACCATTTATTCTCTGCTTCTACAGCAGCATGTATTCGATGTAATGTATTTTGTAGATAGCAATTTAGAGATTTAGAGAGGAAGAAAATTAGGCTGTGTGAAGAGAAAATGAAATATGCCTTTCAGGCCAAATATCAGAAAAGCAAAAAAACTAATTATGATAAAACAAAACACTGATAGATGGATAGCACAAATAGATGAGGGAAGCAGGGATCAAAAAGAGTAGCAAAAGAAATAATGAGAACCATAATTGGAAAAATACTAACAAAATAAAATATTGTAACTGTGGTTTGACATTACATGTAGTCACAGAATAAGCTGAGTTGGAAGAGATTCACAAGAACTGAGTCCAACTCTTAGCCCTGAACAGGACACATGTCCTGGTTTAGGGCAAATTTGGCAGAAAACCCCTGGTCCCTCTGCAAAGCAAACCCAAACAGCCCCTCCCTGCAACTGGTCTGGGAAAAAACTTCCTCAGAGAAAAGGGGAAAAAACTATTTATTTAACAAACAAAGTGCCCACAAGCACAGAGAATAAATAATATGAAACAATAAAAGCTTTTGTTACTCTGAAGTGTGATGGTGAATTCAGCAAGTCCCTGCCGTGGGTGTAGCTTGGCTCTCCATCTCTTATCAGTCCCTCTGGAGGTCCAGGCCCTGGCGTGCTGCAGATGCTAGCTCCTGGTGCTCCTCTGAGTTTTCAGTCTGGAGCAGGTTTAAACAGTCCCAAGAAAAGGAAAAAAAAACAGTCCAGGAGCTTCTCTGCTTCAGCTAGCTACAACTAACCAAAAGCAAAGAGATCTCTGTTCTGCAGCCTGTCCAATCCTCAGACGAACACAGTTCTGGAGAAAGAATGCAGAAGAGTGAGTGCTGCTTTCAAAACTAATTGCATGCTTCTTCTTCTCCTTGCCTCACTCTCAGAACCAGTCTTAAAGGCAAAGAACTCAATATACAGCACAAACAGAACAGATGATTGGGGATACAAGCTTCATAAAGTGCCCCTAGGAAAATAAGCACCTCAAGAGTCACACCATGTGCCTGAGAGTGTTGTTCAAACCCTTCTTGAACTCTGTCAGCTTGGTGCTGTGACTGCTTCCTTGTGGACCCCGTTCTAGTGACCAACCACCCTCTGGGTGAAGAACCTTTTTCTGATATCCAACCTGTCTAGACAGAAGTCCATCCCATGGTCCTCCATAAACTGCTGTGGTGAGGGTCACTCCTCCACAGCATGCACTCTTCTATGATGTGCAAGGACAGGTTGATCCAGCGTGGGTGAACCATGGAGCCACAAGTCCTACTAGCAAACCTGCCTCCATTGTGGGCTTCCCTCTCTGCAGGTTCCTTCCCAGGACCCTGTTTCAGCATGGGCTTTCTGCAAGTTCATAACCTCCTCTAAGGCATCCACCTGCTCCAGCATGAGGCTTCTCCCAGGCTGCAGGTGGATCTCTGCATCCCCGTGGTTCTGTATCTGCTGCATGGGCTCAGCTGCTTCACCATGGTCTGCACCAGAGGCTGCAGGGGAATCTCAGCTCTGGCACCTGGAGCACCTCCTGCCGTTCCTTCCTCACTTACCTTGATGTCTGCAGAGTTGTTCTTGTCACATATTCTCACCCTGCTCTTCTCTGGCCACAATTACATTTGTGAAATACCTTTCTTCTTCTTCTTCTTCTTCTTCTTCTTCTTCTTCTTCTTCTTCTTCTTCTTCTTCTTCTTCTTCTTCTTCTTCTTCTTCTTCTTCTTCTTCTTCTTCTTTTTCTTCTTCAATATATTGTCACAGAGGCATTGCCACCACTTCTAATTGGCTCAGCCTTGGCCAGGAACATAACCATCTTAAAGCCATCTGGAATTGGCTCTGCTGGATTTGGAGGAAGCTTCTGGCAGCTTCTCACACCTCTTATATTTCTGTCAGCCAAAGTACAGACATGCTACTCAGGGTTTTGCAAAACTTTTATTTTCATGGGCAGGTATAAAGCCAAAGCCCTTCTCTCACACAGCTTTGGCCTACAGCAAATGAACTTTATCTGGAACAAGCATAACAATTTCTTATTGTTTTCTGGATGTCTTGTAGCATGTTGATTCCCTCAAAAGCTTTTGGTGCTATACAGACATTAGAGTTATAAACTCCTCAGTTCTAGTCTCAGTGATGGGATTTTTTTCCAGAGGAGGATCCCAGAATATACAAACTTCGTGTCTGAGGAAGAGCTCTTCTGATCTCTCCCTATCCCACTGCCTTATGACCTGACAAAGAGCCATCTGGTTCACCTAATACCTGCTGGGTTTTTTGACAGTCTTCAGCAGATGGAATTGGATTCACTCTCTTTTCTCCCTTCCCTGAACAATGAAGGTTCCTCTTCTTTGCCTTCCCATGGCTTGTCTGTTGCCTTTTATTTGAGATATTCAGCTGCTTTCTGAAGCATTCTGAAATTGCTGAAGGAACTCATGAAGAAGCTTTGAGGTAGGGGACTGGGAGAAGAGTATGTGGGACTCAGGAGAAGGGCTGCTGTTGGAGAGGGAATGTGGAACACTATTGACTGGGATTTTGAGAAATGTGACTGGGTTGGGGCTTAAGTTTTGTTAGAGTGTGTGCAGGACAAGGATACTTTAAGGATCAGTGATTTCAGTATCACTGCTGTCAAATGATCATTCGAGATTTAAGAGTGATTTAAGAATCAGGATTTATTTAGAAGTTGGCTGGAAGATTAACTGCTGACCTAGAAACTGCTGAATATGGATGACAATAGCTTCTGCAGAACTATGGACCTAAAGTAATCTTGTTCAAATTCCCTTTAGTTGTGGACTATATTGAATATACTTTACAGTGGCAATTGCTAAGGGAAAACTAAATATTAGCTGAGAGATTATAATGTCATAATCTAATTTAAAATGCCTAATGATTTGGAAAGCAGAGGTAATACTGCACTTCTCTGTGTTTGTTTGTTTTTTCTCTTCTCTAGTCTGACTCATAACAGTTTGCTTACTGAGCTTGGAAAGATGAAGATGCATAAAATAAAGAAGACATGATGATATTTAAAAAGGCTGATCTCTTTAACATACAATTTATTTACAGTGCATAGAGATAGAATGAATTTCTCCTCCACAGACTGACTCAGAGGGGATGCTTTGGAAGCATATAATTCCACTCTCAAAATAATAATCAATCCATATTAGAACTTATAAAATGAAGTTACTGAAAAGGCAAAAAATAGCAGAGAGAAAAAAAATATTATGAGAGTCCCCTATATTCCAACACAAATTTTGATGCAAATACTATATTCTGGATTGAGAAAAAGTATGAAGCAGGTAAAATCCTGCTAGGCTCCATCTTTGTTAAGAAATGGCTTTTAATAAGTGCACTCAAGTGACTTCAAAAATTTAATGGGAAGATTTTGCCTGCTAAAAATGAGCATCAAGAATTTGCTACAGTGAGAATATTATTCGGTTTCATGTTTCTCTTATCAAAATAATATGATTTTTTAAAAAGTAACTAAAAACCTGCTTGTGCAATAAAGCTGTTTCTAAGAAACATTACAGCTCCCAATAACCTGAATTTAGATAGACATGAAAGAATTAACAGTTATTAAGAACATTAATCAATCTGAGAAAGCCTGTCTGACTTAATCTTGTACAATACTAAATTCCATCCTAACCTTATCTAAAGTCTAGCTTTCAAAAAATCATAGAATTCTAGAAACTTAGAATCGAGGTTGGAAAAGTCCTCCAAGATCATAGAATCCAAGTGTTGAATTATCATAAAAGAGGGTAATTCTGTGAGTATAAATTAAGATACAACAGATTTTATATATTTATTTGTTTGTTTTATTTGTTACTTAGTTCTAGGAATCCGTATTCAGTGCAATTGTACTGAATGATGAAAAAGGCAATTGTACTCAAGTACATCAGCACATGTGCTGCAATGGAAGGGAAAATATGCACCCTTGACTGTATACTCTGTGTGAACTCCATGTGGGTGCCACATGTCCTAGCCAAGACAATAACACACAAAGTTGCACAGAAAAATTGTTTCAGCACTTCATGTACTGTGCTTCCCTTCACACATCTGGGAGGATGTAGCTCATAAGTAGTTCTAGCAGTGCCCAAAGAGAAAGAGTGGCTCTTCTTCTGAACAGCTTGGATGGACTTTGGTGCAGCCCTCAGCAAACATTGCACTCACTACAGTATAGAAGCCACAGTCTCTGCATGCACAGCCCACTTAAAGCAACAGCAATCACAACTCTCTCAATTTACAGCAGTGCTGATTATGACCAGAGGTCACTGTACTTCCTTGCAGACCTCAGCATTGCAAGAGTTGCCAGTATGTCAGCCTCACTGGTAACAAGACAGCAGAAAGGAAAACCAGGTTCATGTTTTTCTGAAATTAGGCTAACCTGAAAGTAAGTTATATTGTGCACATAGAGTATATGCTGGCAAAGTGTAGAACCACTTTTATTCTTGAAAGCAGTTGAAAATTTTGATTAATTCTCCTTAGTTACCAATAGCTTGAAAAAAAACCCCATTTTTGTTTTTCTACTTTGTTTGCTGGGAAAGGCTGTGGATGTGTCTACCCGGACTTTAGTAAACCCCTTGATGCCATTTGCCACAAAATTCTCCTGGAAAAACTGGCTGCTCATGGCTTGGATGGGTGAATTGTTTCCTGGGCAAAAAACTGGTTGGATATCCAAGCCCAGAGAGCAGTAGTGAATGGAGCTGGCAGCTGATCACTAATGGTGTTCCTCAGGAACCAATGCTGGGGCCAGTCCTGTTTAATATGTTTATCAATGATCTGGATGAGGGAATTGAGAGCAACCTCTCTCAGTTTGCAGATGGCACAAAGTTGGAGTGATGCAGGGGGGCAGGAAGGCTCTGCAGAGAGATCTGAACAGGCTGGATCAATGGGCTGAGGCCAACAGTGTGAGGTTCAACAAGACCAAGGTCCAGGTCCTGCTCTTGGGTCACAACAACCCCAGGCAGTACTACAGGCTGGGGGAAAGCACTACAGCACTACAGGCTGAGTGGCTGGAAAGCTGTCAGACAGAAAAGCACCTTGGGGTGCTGGTCAGCAGCCAAGTGAATGTGATCCAGCATGTGCTCAGGTGGCCAAGAAGGCCAATGGCATCCTGGCCTGTACCAGCAATGCTGTGCTAGTAGGACCAGGGCAGTGATTGTCCCCCTGTACTGTGCACTGATGAGGCCACACCTTGAATCCTGTGCTCACCTCCTGGGCCCCTCACTGTAAGAAAGAGACTGAGGTGCTGGAATGTGTCCGGAGAAGAAGAAACAAAGCAGGGGAAGGGTCTGAGCACAAGTCCTGTGAGGAGCAGCTGGGGGAGATGAGGGGGTTTAGTCTAAAGAGGAGGCTCAGAGGAGACCTTATTGTTCTTTGCAGCTACCTGAGAGGAGGGTTGTCGCAGTGCGCCTCCTCCCGGCTGGCCCCGGCACACCTGACAGCTGCTATCCAGTGGGCTCTTCTGCTACCACCCCACCAACCCGTCTGGCGATGGCGGCGAAAAAAGGAGGGGACTCTCCGAGGTTAAACAGGGAAGGATTTATTGAGACACATGGGACCTCCACCTCCAAACCCGGCGCCTCAGAGAGACCCCGAGCCTGGGATGAAGGGGGTTTTTAAACGCAGGACTAACTCAGGGCGGGCACAGACAGAACCAATAACAAGAACTCGGGGAGTGGCTGTATGCAGAACAAGAACAAATCACAACAAACTGGGAGGGGAGTGCTGGGACCCAGCCAATCACCCACTGTCCCCTGGGGGAGGTTCCCCTGCTTGGGGGACAAGCCCGAGGGTGACTGACAGGGGGGGTAAAGTAGCCTGGAAAGATTGACATTTAACAAAGGCGGGAAAGGAAAACCAATGGGGAGCTGTCTCTGGGGCCGGGTAGAGGAGAGCATAAAATGTAACAACCGAGAGCTAAGAATAACTTGGGAGAGGGGAGCAACCAAGATGGGGTACAAAGAACAACTTACAGAACATAACATGGAAGCCATTTTAACTTTAACCACAAACTTGTCAAAATAAACACACACAGAGGATGTAGTGACGTGAGGGTCAGACTCTTCTCTCAAGTAACAAATGACAGACAAAAGGAAATGGCCTCAAGTTGTGTCAGGGGACGTTTAGGTTGGATAGCAGAAAAAATTTCTTCACTGAAAGGGCTGAAAGTACTGAAACAACCTGCCCAGGAAAGTGGTTGAGTCGACATCCTTGGAAGTATTGAAAGACATGTAGATGTGGTTCTTAGAGAGGTGGTATAGTGGTAAACTTGGCAGTGCTACATTAATGGTCAGAGTCAATTATCTTAAAGGTCTTTTCCAACCTAAAGGATTCTTTGATTTTATGAGCCTATGATTCTCTCTCTGGTTAATTTTTTATGTAATTGCTCTCACTATGACTCTTGATGAATTTGTCTGCTCATGGTAATCAGTCAAGCAGTAATATTTATGCTACATCATCTACAGTACTTATATGAGTAAAATTTAATGTGTCCCAAACAAAGGTTGTAATTTCTCCCTCAAAGTGGAAAGAAAAAGAGAAGGGAAAAGGTATTCTTCAACGGGACTAGTTAATCCCTGTTAAGGGGCTTTGAGTAATAGGCTAACTCTTGAATTCAACCAGGAATTTTTATTTCAGAACTGTGTAGCAGACACAGAACTATTTTCTGCCATCATTCATACCTCAATTTAAATCAGAGGCAATGTAGGGGAAAAGAAGGTAAATGTCCAGGGCCAAAAATTTATGGATTATTTTTCCATCAATTTTTTTTTTGTGATTTATCCTTCATAAGATTTAAGATACCATTTTTTGAAAGACAGCTTTTAAATTTCTCCTAACTTTAGCTGCTCTGACAGGTGTATTATTAAACTCTTAGTTCATCGTGATGAAAAGTCATACATAAAATCTGATGTAGTCAAGAATTTAACTGCAGTACTCATAAACTACCCTGTTTGCATTAAAAAAATAAGTTCAAAAAGAGAATGCAGCATTTTTAAAACACCGCCAACAACAAATCAACATTGCCCTCATCCAGCAAGATTTTAAAGGGTTTTGGAAAATTAGGTACATTATGACATTTTGCTTTCTTGTGTGACTTTCAGGCTGAGAGAGACACACTTGATGTGGTGGGATAACACAGTGGGAAACAACAACCATGAAGATAAATTATAAAAAAAAAATAGGAGAAAACAAAATTGGTAAGTTAAATCAGTGAGTTAAAAGACTTGAGGAGTTTGAAAGTTCTGGCTCTACTTTTTGCTTTCTCTTAGCATGTGAAGTCATCTCACTGATCTACGCCTCACTCGCTCACTAGCAAAGTGAGATTGGTTAATCCTTCTTTCTTAGATATTCATGTCTTGTCTATGCTAGCATTGCCAAAAGATACAGATGAATGGATAGGTCCCTTGATTGCTGCCAATCAATCACTGGTCATCTCAGGGTTGAAAGCTACTAAATTACCCTCCTGCAAAGCCTTTGGCTACCAGAGTGAAAGTCCAAAGAGATGTAGCTCTTCCCCCTGAACGTGAACACTGTCAAATGGTTAGTCATGCTACATTAGAAGTGTTTTATACAGCACAGTAACTTCCAGTAAATCATCAAATGTGCATCTCCTACTTTCAAGCAGATCTACTACTGTATCCACTAGCATATGGTAGTACTGAAAATTATGGAGCTGAGTAGCTCTAAAAGGTCATTTTCATTGAAAACAAAGATCTATGTAAACTTTGTGTTGTGTGGTTTTCAGAAAATTCTGTAGGAGTGAATAACAGAATATTTTAATATCTCTATTTCTATACTTGTCTTCCAAGGCTATACTCAGATTGTAGCTCTGTTGATTTTAAATAGGCATGCTCTAGCATAATACATTTATGTCAATTATCATCAGCATTTTATTTCTTACAATTATTTCTGCCCTTTTATTATTTCTTATACAGAATCTTGTATTCACGGGAATAACTCTGCTTTGTTCAATGTTGTGATTTGTATGGAAAAAAAAACCAACTGTAAAAAGGTTCGTAATATTTATAGGATTTAAACAATGGTCTTAATGTCTCTCATTTGTGATAGTATGACTACAGCCAGTCAGTGGGTTTATCGTCAGTGTAGTAGAAATATGTTGGAATATCAGGCTTCTGTTTGCTCTACTATGGGGCGTTTGTAATAACATTTAATTGATTTTACACCCCATTTTATAGGGTTTAGAATTGGAACTGCAGAGTAGAATAAAAAGAGCCCCAAATCATCCCAGATCACTAATAACAGCATTTAAGTAAAAGTAGATAGAAAATTTGGGCAAAAAGACATTTTCATGAGTATGAAGTGGGATTTTTGGTGAGGTATAGGTTGTAAGAAAAGTAGGGGCTGAACCAAAATGGGAGGAGCAGGCAAAGGCCAAGGAAAACGTGCTGCATGGCAGTCAATCAGAGACAAGATACTCAACAGGTCTGTGTGTTCCCATTCCAGTTATTTTATTCCACTTACGACTCTTAGCAGGCTAATGCTGGAGACTTTTATTCTTACCTCTTTATCTTTCTCCTGATAAGACTTGTGGGAACTACTTGTGTCACTGAGAGAGGACTCCAGTTCTTGCAAATGCGCAAACCCATATAGTGACCATTTAGTCTTCAGTGGTATATAGAAAATAGTCTACAAGCCCTAACTGACCCATTCTGTAAAGCACTTTATAAAAAACTTCTAATAAACAATTAAAAAAAAGCATTAAAAATCACAAACAAAAAGTATCACAGGAAATGAGAGAGGTGGTGAGTGAAGGGAAAGGAAAAAAATCAAGGTTGCCCCTGAGAAGTAGTGTAGAAGTAACTGATATTTCTTAATATGCTCCAGAACATCTGGGTTGTGCTTTGGAGCTGAAAACAACAACTGAGGCCCTGTCAGTTCTCTCTATCTTGTGAAAAAGAAAGTTAAAATTCTTTGTTACATTTTGATAGTATTTGCATTTAATTAGTACACTCTGCTAAAGTCAACAGAGGGTAATGATTTCTGACAATTTCTCATTTAATTTATTTAAGATTTCGGAATTTTGAAAAAGGTCTGGGGAGGGGTTGGGGGTTTTATTGTTGTTCTATATTTTGACTTCATCCTCAGCTGTTTAGGTTTTCAGCTGCAGGAATTTCGGGGATGAGAGCCTTCTGGATAAAATATTCATTAAGAAAAATACTGCCTTTTGCTGGCAGGATTGCTTTTAGTAGTAGATGCTAGATTTTATATTCCTCAGATCTTCCAAGCATCATTAATAGAATGGCATTTTTTGTTTGCTAATAGTGCCAGACTGTGAGTTTATTATGTAATTTTCCCTGGCTAAATGTCCCACTCCAACCCCAGCAAGTGAAAATGCAAAATTTATCAGGCTGATTATTCCTAGTAAAAGAAAACAAGGTCTTTGGGAGGGGAAGGTGGGGGGAAAGAAGGTTATTTTCTTTCTTTCACAAGAATTCTCTTATAAAGGTAGAGGTTTTTGTAAGCAGTATATTTTTTCCAGCTCTTTAATACCCTTCCTAGTTTAGATTTAATTTTTTTTAAATAAACATTTTTATGTCATGTTTATAATCATATTATGCTAGAGAAGGGTTTGTGTTTTACTTTTGTTCAAAGCCAAGATTTACCATAGTTGTATTAGATGCTATATTTTTTAGAAAAGAAATATTTAAATTATTAAAATTATTAAGTAAATTAAAATTATTAAATATTTTTTAAATTAAATACAATAATATAAAAATAAAAATATTAAATCAAAATTATTAAATAAATTTTTTAAAAGAAATATAATTATTACCAGTACAATTTCTGATCTAATTTTTAAACTAATATTGTTTGATAGTTGCTATTTGAGAGAATTCAAAAATGTAAAGTTTGAGTTTTTTAAAATTTGAAATAGGCCTTTTTTTTCTAAAGGGTTGAGCTGTCTTTGTGGTTGGTGATTATATAAAGCCACAAATGCAGTCTTACCCACAAATAAAGTTTTATATTAAGGTATATCCTGTACTCTTCCATATTCTAGTAATTTGGCCAGAGACAATGTCATCACGTAGATTCAGAGTAAAGAAGTCCTTTCAATAAGATGTGAATTCTTCTTAGAGAAAAATAACCAGCTAATGGAGTTTTATCAGGGAAATTAAATAAGAGTATGACTAAGGAACCTTTGCAGGGTTTTGAAACCTTGCCATATTTTAGCACTTTTCTGGGCTGTCTCTATAGAGACCAAAGTGAACTGAGTAGTAATGTAGAAGATCCTTTTACTTCAGTCATGCTCCAAGGAGCAAATATCAGCAATGTGGAAAAATCTAGACTGTTCTATTTATTTTTTTTTTTCATTCCTGAAGTTACTACAGTTTTCTAGTCAATGTTGTTAATTTGGCAGCTTTGGTAAGTGCTTAATTTGCCATTAAGCATAAATAGAAAATCAATGACTAACAGCAACAATATGATCTACTGTGACTAATGACTTCAGCTAACCTGTGAACACTGAAGGTCTCAGGGCACTTACGGATGTCAGTAGGAATTGGTGGTGATGCTGGTATCAGAGCAAGGATTTCTGTGTCTTGTTCTTCAGGCAAAAGTCACTCAACGGGATGGCAATTAGCAAAATTTTATGTTGTTATGAAATATCAGTGGTATCTGAGGAACAACTCAAAAGCTTTTTGTTGCTAACTGCAGGAGGTGCACTAAGTTGGGCCTCGCTGTAAAGCTGTTCCTTATATGAAATGAAATATGTGCTTTGTGTTGTCAGAGAGACATCTATGATAAATGGCAAGATAATAGCCCCTGTTAATTTGCATTGAGGGATATATGCTGCTGTCTTGGTGGCATCCTTGCAGCAAAATGTGATGGAAAAATCCCTGCTTTATCTGTACTGAGAATGACTACAGAAAAGGCCTTAGTCTGATCCAGCTTTGGGTTTTCTTTTGCAAAAAAATGAATTCAGGAATAAAAAACTGCCTTGAAAAATAAGAATAAAAATAGGAATAAACTCCATTCCAGATATTGCTCTCTATCTGTTTCTACATTGATGTATTCAAGTACTGTCCTTTATTTCCCAAATCTTAAAATCAATAATTCTCATGACAAGCACCTTAGCTGGTTTAGGTAAATATTCAGTTTGTGCAGTCAGTTTTTTTCTGCTGCTGGCTTGCTTTACCATTCAAGTTTGTGAGTTCATAATTCATAAACCTTGTATGGAGAACCAGTTGTGTCTCTGTAACTTTGAAAGACAAACAAAAAAATTGGTGTCTTCAGTTCCTGGAAGCCTTTAATCATTTTCCTAGGACATATGTCTAGTATAAGAAGCACATTTACCCACAAAGCAATATAGAAGTCCAGTGCATTTTGTCTTTCAGATCCTGGCCATTGGAAGGGTTGGAAGACTTCAACAAGCTGAATTAAACACTCTGCAGAAGCACCCTCCATTGCAGCAAGTATATTTGCTGGGAAGGGCTGTCTGTGCATGCTCTATGAAATACTCCTGTGCACATTTCCTTTCTTTGGCTTAAGGAAAACTGCCTGGAATGCACATCACGGGATGTTTTAGTGGGACATTGTTTCCATAAGATCAGCACAATTAGAGTCAGGCCTGCATTGTGTCAGCAATTTCCTTCTCAAGTTGTATTCTCATTTTGACATGAGAGCATTTGGTACGTACCATGCAAATTCTGGGGGAATAGTTGTTTTGATCCCAATTTGGTTATGAGTTTCTGCTTTTAAGCATGGCATATGAGGAAAAGGAAAACTGTGTGGGAGTCATGAGTAGTGATGCATATTTTCAAGCCAGGAGTTCCACAGTGCTGGAGGAGTACTTCTCCAGAGTAGGCTTCATCCCTGGCCAATTCACAGCTTCAGCTGTGCATAAATAAATTGTGTTCTCTTTACTCGGAGGAAGGAATCTGATGAGATAGAACTATGAAGGTTTCCACTAAAACCTTAGGATGAAGAACAAGGAGAGTTTTGTCTTTTAAGTGTGATGCCTTTCACATTCAAGTTGTTACGGATCTTTTGTTGTAGGAGGTGAAGAAACTTGTGGGATCACCAAATGTCACTGCAAATGTAATTTTTTTTTTTTAATTGACATTAGACGATCAACTTGGAACTTTCAGCTTTCTCTCTTTTTTTTTTTTTTTTTTTTTTTTTCCCTAAATTGCATTTACTATTTTGTGGTTACTGAACAAGAAGCTTGAATTGTGACCTGAGTGCTCTTCAAAGTAATAATTTTTAAATAAAATAGAGGTCACAAATATTAGATGTCTTTCATAAAATCCTGAGACTGTCTTAAAATTATGTCATTTTTACTTCTCTACTTCATTTTTTTCTGTAAGTCATGTAGAATAGACACACAAATTTGTTGAAACTCATCTTTTTCTTTGATCTATTTCTTTGATAGCTTCCTCAACCTTTCATTTGGACTAATTTTTTTCAAGTAGTTTCTGTGCTAAAACATGTGCCCTGTCCTTGTTTCCCAAAGGAGAAATAATGCAATTTTTTTATCTTTTCTATAGATGTCTGAATACTACACTCCTAAATATAAAGTATTCTATACACAGGTGTACTATACCACACATAGGTATTCTATACATATGTATATGTATACCCATGCATGCCCATGAAAGCCCAGAGGTTATAGTTTACCCTGTGGTATGGTAGTTATGGTGAAGGAACTTCATAAATTGGTAACTTATGATGTTTGAATAAATTTTTTCTTCCACAGACACCAAGTTCCTTTCAGTATACTTGGGCAGAAGATATAATTTGTAGCTACCCCCATCCTTTTTTTTTTTTTTTAAGGTTGTTCTTTCATTTTTGCAGAGAACTAGTAAAAATTTCATTGACTCTGCCTCACTGAAAAAGTCATTTAGTATGGTCCTTTCCAATATGCTACAGAATCATTTCTTGATGGCAGAATACTTATAGAGTTTCCTGGTGGCCTTTTCTAAACTCATTTTCTTTCCCTGTTTCTATATGAGGCCCCTGTTTATCTTCCAAATTTCTCTGTGTCAGCAGTTGACTCAGATATCGTGTGCTAGCTGGTGTAACAGCTCTTTGACCTGAACTAACCCTTTTCCAGCTATTTTTCACTTGCATCCTTGCTACTCTGACTTCTCATCCAAACAGTGATTATTCTTTATATTACATGCAGTAAAATATGATGCAGTGCCAATGTGCTGTATGTTAAATGATTTACAGAGGAGCATGGAAAATAAACAGAAAATTATGTGAGAACTGAACTCTCTGCTCAGTTTCTTGCTTAAGCATAGACTGACCAACCTTCCTTTTTTGTTCAAAAAAGTAAAGTAATGAAGGCTTCTTGCTGCTTACTGTAAACAGTATATGTGCTGTTTTCCATATATTTGCATTTGGAATCTAAAGCTCAAGGAAATGGAACAGGGGAAAAAGCAATGTTTTCAGGCACAAGATATCACGTCAACAAGCTCAAAAGGGATGTCAGCTGACTGGGGAACGGAGACAGCACAGCTGGAGTTATTTTTTTAATTAACTAGTGTTAGGCATCGCAAAGACGTTATTTCTGAAAGTGGTATTAAGTGTTTTGCTTTTTCAGCACAGAATTTTTTTTCCCCATAATAAAGAGACTGCAGAGTACTGTGCTGTGTTACCTGGGGCTAAAACATTTGCATTAAGTCAATGGATGTTTTGTCATGGGCTTTGTGAGAGCTAAACAAATTGTTGATTCCACAGCTTAATGACTACAGCCCATTTCCACATCCATTCCACTCTTTTCCATACCCAAAAACCTGGTTTCAAGTCAGAATATAAATCTCTTTTTGTTTATCCTTCTCTTGTCTTATTGTGGTATGTGCCGTCAAAACAGGTGCATATAAAATATACAAAGGACGGTCTCATTAGGATAGTCCTGCTCTGCTTTTCCTGATTGTTAAGATGATAGTGGAGGACATTAAAAAATAGAGCTCCTTTCTCTGCCACAATAGTAGCCATCTCTGTATTGCCACATCTACAAAAAGATTCTGGCCTGATGGGATCCGAGGCCCTCAGTTAGATACATAAGCTCCATATACTGATATGTCTGCCCTGAACTCCTAAAATCAACAAAGCAGCTGCAATATTTTTATGAAAATTGTGAGACATCTCAAGGAAAATGTGTATTTTCAGCACACCTGCTGGATCCATGGAGAAGTTCTTCCACTTCTGGAAGTCATAAGCATATGCTGGAGCAATTATGGTGCTTTTTTTTTTTTTCCCAAAATAAAGATTTTTTCCTGTAAAGAGGGTAGTTCTTGGTTTAAATTTTTTTCCATTATGGAACTTGGATATTAGTTGCCTCAGAGATAAGAGCCTTACCATTTTTTTTAAAAATTTTTCTAGCTGTGTTAAAATAGACTAGATTTAACTGTGTTTAAAATTTTTTCTTTTTGAAAAAGCAAAGATTTTTTAGTATTCTGGAGTGCTAGAAAGTGGTTATCTAAGATAGGATACAGAGTACTTGATGTTTTTGAGATCATCACCCTGCTATGGGTGGAATGTCATTTATTTTGGTAGTTCCTTGCACTCACCTTCAAAGTCAGACATCTGTTTAATGTAAACTAAATATGCATTTTCTGTAACCTGGATATTAACACAGTTACCAAATTTAGAAACAAATAAGTTACCGGGGATCGCTACCTCCTTTTAAATTCCTGAGTTCTGGACGCTGCTCACAATTCAAGTGGTCTGGATCTGGAGACAAACCTCTCTTTTTATATTCATTTTTCAAGATTGCATTTCACCTTCTCTGCAAGATTTCTCATCATTTATAACTTCATGATAATGTTACATTGCACTTAGAAAATGCAAGTGCCCCTTGGGTATGGCTATCTGGAGCCATCTCCTGTTCAGACAGTAAACAGACTATGTTAATGACTGTCCTTAACTAATACTTGGGGGGTGTTATGGATTTGGAATTGTTCCATTCTAAGTTTCCAGGTGGGATCCAAACTTATAGTGCATAGTCTTTTGTATATGAAATCTGTAATTCAGGTGAAATTTTATCCTGGTTAACAAATTTTATAACAGCTTTGTCTCTGTAGATTAATATTGCAAATAAATATGGTTTTGAAACACAGAAAACCCATTTCTCTATTATTCTGATTTAATAAAATGATCACTAAAATCTAGTTCGGACAAAAGAAAATTTCAAGATACCAGATTTCTCGATTAGTATTAAATTATGGTGATTGAAGTATTTAGTTTGTCTGGGAACTTTAATTTGCTACTTTCATGTGTTCCTTATGGGAGAAAATGATTTGGTCTAATGCAGATATCTCAGGTGAACCTTGAATTCTTTGTATTTGATAGTCAACAGAAAGTGTGCAGCTCTTGATTAACAGACAAGGGCTATTAATAAATAAATGATAAGAGCTTTTTTATGCTCTTGATCAGAAATCTGAGCTAAGGAAGCACTTATTAATACAAAGTGACAGCTAGAACAAGTGTAGATGTTGTCATGGGATCATGATCTAGAAAATGAACTTGGGATTCATAACTTTGTCATTGAGAATAAGAGAATTCCCTCTGTTCAGAATCCTTTATCTTCTAGGCTGTTTGTTATCCAACTAAGAAACTTCCTGGAGTGCAAATCTTTTTTATTGCTTTTATAGTAACCAAATTTCTTAGGTAGGTGGTATAAACAATCCAGAAGTACAGAAGATGAACAAACCACATATTTTCACAAAGGTGATGGTAGAATTACTAGAAAGGAAATAGGATAAATAAAATAAAATAAAATAAAATAAAATAAAATAAAATAAAATAAAATAATAAGAAACCATATGACAGGTGACATATTTCCTGTGACTACTGCCTAGGGTTCAGGCACAAAGGCACAGTCACCACAATTGTACTTTCTTTGATTTATATATCAAGAAATCCTGAATTAACTTGAAAGCTGACTTCAGCAGTATTTTAGAGTTCCATTCTGCCGTATATCAACTCAGTCTCTAAACACAGTGAATGGTTTAAAGAATTGGAAGATTTTGATGATGGATTATATTTAGCAAATAATGTGGTGGGTGTAATGGTTATGCAAAATCTAAGTATGATGGATTCAAACCTCTTTCAATCATAAAAAAACACAGCAGAAATGTCACATATCTCTAAACCACCATTTTTACTTGAGACTTGCTAGCAAACTTTGCTCTTATACTTTGTAGAGCTAGGGACAACACAAGTAACATAATACACAATAATTTTTCTCTTTAAATTATTTGTGAACTGTGCTTATAAATGAATGTTGAACTTGGATCAAGACAACTGGAGTTCAGAAATTTAATTTAATAATTTTTCATAGTTTTGGCTTTCATTCCTTAGTTCAAATAATTTTCAAATACAAATTTTCCTCTTCCTCCTTGGCTGTGAGAGGTAGCCACAACTCCACTAGCCTTCACAGGAACAATATAGTTGACACTTAAAGGAAAAATTGCTGTTGAAGGACCAGCCATCTATGAACATCAGCAGTCTTCCATAAGCACTGGCTGTGTTAGTCTTAATACAGATCCATTGCAATGCTTGACCAGTGTTTGGAAAAACTTGATGAGATTGTTGGGTTAAAGGCGCTCTAAAAGTGTGAAGAAAATGTTGCATGTGGAAGATTTTTTGTTTATTTTCCTTGAATAGGCAGCTATCTGCTAAAATTTTCATTTAAAAATAAGTAATTTTGAGTATGAGACCATGGATGTACAGTGTAAGATGCCAAATAGTTTTTGTTCATAATTAAGTGAACATAGGCCTGTGTTGGAAACCTGGCATCTTTCTACAGCATCTACTACCAGAAATAATATATGTACAAGATAAAAAGAATTACTACTAGTAATTGACGAAAAGAATTTATGAGATCATGAAAAAAACCACTTTAAATTTTTCTTGTTATAAAAAACACCAGTTACATTCTTGTAAGATGTAGCATGTCTGTATCTCTATCACACTTCAAAAAAGAGAGTTTAGTATGAGGGAAGCTGAAATTCAGAATGTCTAACTGAGTCAGTAGGATGTTGTTGTGTATGAAACAAGAAGTGCACCTGGCTGATAGATACAAATGGGGTTCATCAGAGGTCCATGCCTGAAACAAATGCTTGTCTGCCTGCCCAGTGGCAGCAAGAGCAAGTGCCTCTGGAGCCCCTTGGAGCAGCTCTGTCTATACCACTGCTAGGATCTAAAATTATCTCTGCAGGATCTCTTTCTGGAATATTTTTGTCATGTGGACTAGTTTAGGATTTTTTCTGCTCATGTGTGGGAACTGGTTCAGTGGATGCCTAAAAGACCAGACTCTACTGGGATTGCTACCCAACATATCTGTAGAACCTAGGAAGCCCTCACGTACCAGCATCTGAATGCTTTACCCTGTTCTCTGGTCCTCTCTTTACATTGTGCAGACTATTTTTGCTCTGTTTTTTTAAAGGAAATACTGATTTTAATTTTCTCCTTGATGTGGTGCGAAAATACATGGATCCTTCTAAGGAAGGTGCTCCTAAGGAAGGTTGAAAGAAGATCTGTATCTTCTCTGAAAGAGATCAGTAGCAGTAATGATGATACAGGAGTTTTAGAAGTGATCCTATGTCTAGGTTAACTTCTGTTTGGGGGCTGTTGGTAAATGAACCCTGCAAATCACTCTGTATTTAAAAGTCTTCACTCAGTGGGGAAGAGAAACAGCAAAGAAATGAAAGGAAACAATGTTTAGTGTTTCATAGGCCTTCCCAGGGAGGTTAGAAGGGAGCACAGCAGACATTTTAACTCACTCACAAAGCCACCCGTGCATCTACTCAGCTATATATTTGCAAGAAAATGAAGTGCAGCTGAGGGACTACTGGCACTTTGCAGATATTCTGTTTTGCTCATACACTTATGTGTTGTTAATTTGGAAACAAAGCTACGATGCTTCAGATGGTGTAATGGGTTTGATTAAGGAAGAAACATGACAGATTAAAAATACCCTCCTTTCAAGCATAGCCAATTGCCAAAGCACTTGTATTTAGGCTCGGTGGGTCATTTATCTTCGAACTCCACAGCTGACTTGGCACTGTGGTGGGTTGAGAAGTAAGCAGTTTTGACATTTAGCAGCCCAAGGCTTCTTTTCTCCTTGAGAGACTTGCATGTCAGCTCTGTTAGTTTTTTTCTGCTGCTACTCTTTTGAAGCAGATGGCCAAACCTCACCTCAGCTGGCTGGTTGAGACCCTTGCAGCATTTAGCAAGGCTAGTCAATTGAATTATAACTGATTGCGCCTGTGGGTATCGAGTAGCATATGATTTATGATTATGGTGCTTTAAATATAGTCTGTGGAAGGTACCAGAGCATAGCACTGAGTATATTTTGAAAATCCAGAGAAAAAAAACACTGACTCACAGAAACTCAAACACAGTAGTTCAGAAAAGGGACCCTTCCATTACTAACAGCTCCTTCATAACCATTTTGTCTATGGTAGATGTGTTCCTACATATATTTACTCTTCATTATGTCCTGAAATTATTTAAACACATGACTAGAACAGAATGTGGCTTTTTGCTGTTATATGTGCAGTCTAGGAGAGGCAGGTTTCAAAGCTGGAGTCTGTATAGATGCTGAAGTGATAAGCCCGAAATAGCAGAGTACATTCAATGAGGTTATTGCATCGGCACCTCAGCAAGCACTGCTGCTCAGTTAGGCATAAAGCCTGAGGGTAAAGTAACGACCATTGTGGAATCAGCAGTTCTATTTTTAGACAGCTCTTTTCCAAACCTCATCCTCTTGCAACACAATATTTGCTAAATTGGAAATAATACATCCCCAAAATAACTAGAGATCATGACTATTCAGGCTGCAATTTAACAGCAATATATATGCATCTTTCTTAAAACAACATTCCTTACAATGAAATGAAAATGTGTTTATTCATAATGAACGTCATCAGATAAATGCCTAGCAAGGGATATCTTATCTTCAGCTGTTTAGTGATGCTGCCTAATTATGTCCCTGCTGAAACTAGAAAATGTTGTAGAGAAAAGATGAGCATTTGCTGCAAGGTACTGTTGTGAATACAATAAAAAAGCTTCCAGTCCCTCAATAAAGAGTGTTTAGTAATATACAAAATCTAATCCAAGGTGTACCTTGCAAATGACATTTTCAGTTGCATGATCTACATTTCCTTGGCATTGCCAGAAGACAGATGAGGTCTGCAACTTTACAAGAATTTCGTGAATGTTTCACTGAAAATAACATAGAGGACAAGTGTAGCCATTTTTAGTTCACAAACCATCAGTGAATGTGTTGAAATATGTGTTCAGTTTTTCTGAACACTCTGATGAAATATGCTTGTTAGATAGTAAGCTGCTCAGGAGGCGAGCATGCTGGACGTACTCACATGGTGTGTGATGGGCATTATCAGGACATAAAATTTTGTCTGCAATCCAGTACTTATTATATGCTGTTCATCAGGGTTTGCTATTGGCACCACAGGTTTAATCACATATGTTATCTCCATATTGCCCTCGTTTCCTGCTGGGACAAGTTTTGGGAACACAGAATTCTTTAACTTTATTTTCTTTAACTGAAGTCTGCTGTCAATTTAGATTTATTCGTGAATATTTGCTCATATTAACATTTGTGAGCGAGCTACAACTAAATGTAAAGAAAACTGCATGTTTTGCAGGTGTAAGAAAAGCAAACTCAGTGAAATGTTCCCAGCACTTTTAGCAGTACTTCCCTTTATTTCCTACATATATTCTGCTTTGGCAACCTGCTCATACATGTTTTGGTTTTGTGAGGGTAAAGAAAGCAAATGAGGGTAAAGGCAAATGCATATACCTTGCTTAGCATGCTATTCACATTATCTGAACACATATATACATATCATCTGGACACACTTTTTTTTTTCTTGGAACAGAAAGCCGAATAAGGGCTTTTCAAAAGAAGGTCTCTAAGGACTTTTGAAAAGAAGGTCTCAAAAGTTGTAATGTACCACAAGGAGAGGAGAGGAGAGGAGAGGAGAGGAGAGGAGAGGAGAGGAGAGGAGAGGAGAGGAGAGGAGAGGAGAGGAGAGGAGAGGAGAGGAGAGGAGAGGAGAGGAGAGGAGAGGAGAGGAGAGGAGAGGAGAGGAGAGGAGAGGAGAGATTAGAAAGTTAGCCTTTTCTTCCAGCTATCCCCCAAAATACCTCTCTGCCCATCTGACCAGACAAAAACTCCTTGCTGACCACAGCTTAGCACCCACTTTAACCCTGACTGTGTGAAAAATGTCCTCCACCAAGCAATCAATTTTTGCTACTTGAAGAAGCATAGGTGCTCTCAGGCAAAACCTCATCTTTAGTTATGTTCTGCCACCAATGCTTTGAGGCAGTACCTGGTCTGAGGTGCATATGCAGACCTGGAGTCCTCTTAAGGGTGATGAAATTTCAGACTTTGGGTTTGATTTTCCAGGAATATTAGAGAAGACTCAAATAAAAATATCTTGAAGAATGTGCTGCACTACAACATCTTTCTAGCTGTCCTAAAGCTTAAATCACATTGTATAAACAAAACTCAGCTATTTATAGTGATCAAAGAAACACATCTTGTGGTTGCATCTAACCAAATGTTTTCTTTGAAAGGCAAACAGTTTTCCTGTTAGAGGACATGAGCAGAGTCTGTTTAAATGAAAAAGAACATACTTGCTTGTATTTCTAGAGTGCTAAACAGCCCTTCCTGGGAAGTGTGAAGTGCCACTTGAGAACTCAGATACTGAACTGTTATTATTCCTCAAAGTTGTTGGTTTCAGAACAATGTTAGAAGTGCTATTCCATTTGTAAGGGATAATTTTAAAAACGTAAATTTATGAGGCATCCCTACATCAGTATTTTAGAGAAGCTAAAAAAGCATTTAAACTTGAAATTTGTTTGAATTTTCACCAGTTAGGGACATACAAGCCTTCATATATCTTTTTGTAACATCTGACAGTGACACATCTTACAACAGTATCACAGAATATTCTGAATTTAAAAATAGATTTTAAAGAGCTAGAATTATGCAAGTGACAGGTCATGAGTGTTATGGGTCTCTGGAGGACAGAGAATTTGTTATGTTGTGCCACTGTACTCTTCATCAAGGATGAGATAACACTATGGCAATGTTATAATGCTTTTTTTTTATTACCAGTATAAGGAATTGTAAGATACACACATGAAGTTCATTGAGACATGGAATTTTTTTGATTTCTTCTATTTCATCAAGTCCTGATCAGTTTCAAAGGATAAATAGCACCACAGTCAACTTATTTTTTAATTTCCTTCAGAAGGTTAAATTGTCATTACCTCTTGTTGGCATTTCTGACTCGGGGCTTTTTTGCCTTTTTACTTAATTCAGCAAAGCTGGATCTAGTGCAAGCTTCCACAGTGTCATGCTTTAACCCCAGCTGGCAACTAAGCCCCCATAGCCGATTACAGACCCTGGCCCACTCTGGGATGGAGGAGAGAATGAGAAAAGCAAGAAAATCCAAAATCAGACAGAATTTGAATCTATATCATCCTAGGGAATGGAGAGGGAAGGGGGATGTCTTGCTATGATCTTCTGCTCTTAACATCTTGTAAATCAAAATTTGACTAATTTCAGCCCTCTTTCACTGAGTTGTGGTTTTGGCAGTGGGAATAGATCTGCCAAAATCTCCTTGGATTTCCTGATCCATGAAGAACAAAGTAGGGTGGCTGTGAAACTAATAGATGTTCAGAAAGGATAATGGACAATGGCTGACACTCACCTAGTGCTAGATTAGAATCCACAGGGGAAAAAAACCAAAACAACAACCAAACAGGAAGAGAAGTATGTCTCAAGCTAATTAGGAAAATTATTCTTATAAGAAGAATTTGACCACTGAAACTTGAACAAGACTAATTTTATATTAATTAGACCCCTTAGAAAATTACTCCTGCTAACTGTTCTTTCCTACATCAGTACAGTGTGCAAGAAAGAAATAACACTTTTATTAATTGCGTGGAATTCTGCAATCAGGCAATGCATTATGTAGTAGTCACAATGTTAAGCACTAAAGAACATAGTATTTTATGGCTTCTATAAATCATCTAGACATTTGCAGGTTGGGTTTTTTTTTCCTTCAGCTCCTAAAATACCTTCGAAACTTTTGGTTAATCTGTGTTCTGTACTTTTTTTTTTCTTTTTTTTTTAGTTTCTTCTAGCACAGTTTCTTTTTCTATATTTTAGTGGTACAGCTTCATGCTGTTTGCTGCTCCTGTCCAGATGCTTGGTTTGACAAAACAGACTTGATTTAGTGTAAGTCATAGGACTTGTCTGGACTCTGTAAAGTTTTGCAGACCATACTCTGCAAGATATCAAAGTATCTATTTTAGTGAGAGAACTGGGTAATAGAACTGTTTGGTTGTTAACTACAAGTCATATTTCTCATTTAAAGAATGTGAACAAATAGACAGGAACATCCTCAAGAAGTACATCATTTATGCTGGAGAAGCTACAAATTTCATCCCTTTAAAGTATTTCATAGTTTGGATCTGATTGATATCTAAGTAATGCCAAGCATAGACCCAAAATTGAAAAGCAGTGAAAAAGTATCAGAAACATTTGATTCTTGATACTTCAAAAGAAAGCAACTGGATTATTCAGACATGAAGCTTATCTGGGACACAGCACTGTTCGCTGTGATAATCTAGAAATGGTCTCCTCCTCAGTCTCATGGGAAAGAGATGTTTGGCTATAGTAACTCTCTTTCGCATCACCTGACTCTGTTATTTAGATAAAAAACACAGGAAAACAAGTCAAAAGGAACTATGAGAGGTCCTTTTCATGAGCCTGTTGTTTTCCGGCATAGAAACTTGCCAATTTTTCAGGGACACACCAGCATCACCTCAAGAGTCCATTTTGGTAATTAGCTATTCAAACCACGAAAAAGTTTTTTAGTGTCTAGACTAAATATTCCTTGCTGCTTGAATCCAGTGCTTATTTATTTTATTTGAAACTCATTCCTCTTTTTATGGCTGCTTTTTTATTTTGTTGAAAACTGTTGCCTTGCTAATAGAGCTGTGGCAGACACGGGAGGTACTGTAAGGTATTCTCCACACAGAAGCAGACAGATGACTAAGGAAGAAAGGACAAGCAGAATACAAGAGGCAGCTCTTGAGATACATGTAGCTGGTTTATACCTTCGAACCTTTTCTACATACAAGGCCTGTGCCAGTACATGACAGCTGCTGTGGGCGGGAAGCAGGGTTATCTGGAGGGTGCAGACAGGAGCAGGCAGATTATTCTTAGTAACCTGCTTGCAGGCATCAAGCCTCTTCTTGACTTTGGCGCAAGTGAACAAGCAACAGAGACAGGATTAGGGTTAGGTCTAGATACAGAGTTTGCCTGGGAGTGCCAGGGAACATGAACTGCCATTACTGCTGGGTTCCCAGAAGTTTTCTTCCTGACTCTTACACCTGGTTCTGCAGGGAGAAAGGCAAACCTGACACGATTAGTTTAGGAAAATCTAAGGTCTCAAAATTAGGGATTCAGTAATACTGAATGGAGGGAGGGCTGAACTACAGTGTAGGTACGTTTGCTAATCTGTCTTAAAGGTCCTAAAATTTGATGGATTTGAATAATTTCTCTATAATTAAATCCACTGCTATAATTATAATCCTATATTAGGATATAAAATTCAAGGGCACTACTTTGTAAGAATATTCACTCTTCTGGATATGGAAGTAGCATTCACTCTTCTGGATATGAAAGGTCTGAGCAGCTCCTGTTCTTTTAGGATCTAGACAGCTTAGTCAACCTAGGCTTATGGCTGGTTTCATTAGTATCTAGAGTAATGTTATTTCTGGATATTTCCAGGGTATTTTCCCTGGTTTCTAACATGTATACAATATTAGGTTTCTAATGGTGGTATGATTGCAAGAGGAAGAATTTGGTTAGGATTCTGAAATGGAGAGAGTTCTGAGATGCAGTAAATTCTGAGTTTAGAAATGTTCATTAACTAAACTAAACTAAACTAAACTAAACTAAACTAAACTAAACTTTAGGGCTTGTACATGAAAGGAAGTAGTACAATAAGTGACTTTCCATCACTTCCATTATATTGTACCAGAGTTCAATCTGGAGTTTGGGATAAGAAATAAGAGGAGATTAAGATTCATTTCTATATTGTGGTTAAAAAACATGTCATGGTTAATTTTAGGATAGTATTATTTGGACTTAAGAGATTTTCAGTTTGTTTATAATTTTGTGGGGTTTTGTTTTGGTTTGGGTTTCTTTGGTTTTGGTTTCTTGAGCTACTGTTTAGTCTGTGGCATGAGGTAGGATTGGCTAAAAGAAAAAGCTGTCATTTCGGTACCGCTGCTTTTGAGGAAGTGGATAGTCCATATAAATTATTTCAGGCAAGACTCAGTATGAAATTAAAATGCCTAATTTATGCATTTAAGTATATGTAACTGCTTGTGAGTAAGATGCCTGTAATATTTTTTGTAGTCAGCAGAGATCCAGTTAATAAATTATTCATCTGAGACTTAATTCATCGTGAATAGTCAAAGAAATTATTACAATTGTCAGAAACAAGTGGCTGCTCATTTCGTTTAGGTTTAGGATTTGATTTTGGTATGTCCAGATATGGGATACAGCCATTCAGTAACAAATAAAATTTCACCTTGTTCCCTTAGTTCAGAATTGAGCTACTGTTTTGGTCAATCATGAGAACTTTTTTCTTGGCACTTTGTAAAACCTGTAAAAACCTGTAACTTATGATAAAATTCAGTGTGCTTATCAGACAACTAATGCAAATAGTACTAGAATTAGGTTAACAATATTTTTCAAATCATGGGTTCAGCTTTCCCTGAACGTATAGCAACCAAAAATTTACCTAACAATAATAATAGTAGTAGTAGTAATAATAATGATAATTTATTATTTTTAATTTTAGCATTAGTGCTTTATGAATAAGTCTCTCTTTTCTTCCTTCTTCACCCCACTTAGACAATTTGAGGAGCAAAGCTGGAGAATTTTATGGCATCTACCTTGTCTTATTATTTCAGTCAAACCATGCTTTCTGCCAAGTCATTCATACAATAGATATCTGACTGGTTTCATACCTCTACATAAGGGGAAATAATAATAACCTGAAAAAGGTTTTGTAATAAACCTCACAGAATGTGTTACTCATACATTAATGACTCAATCTTCACATTTAACATTATTACTTGTTAAAGAATAAATAGCTTCTGGACAGGTTTTTTAATCTCTCAGGAATCTATGTCTGGCCTACATTATATTTGCACACTGAATTTTATGAAATTGTAATTGAGTTCATAAGACTGCAGCTCAGAACTCACTTTTACATAATATTTTCAAAATTGCCAACCTTGTCATGAACCTTTGAACACAGAAACAAAACAAAAGGTAGCATTTACAGATAACCTCACTGTATCACTGAAAAGTGCAGTTCTAAAAGCTTTTATTTTAAGTTCAACTAACCCTCTAAATTATGCTTCAAGGAAAGGACATTTGCAAACCCTTAAAGATGGAATAACATCATCATAAATACAATAATACATAATCAGAGAGTGCTCTTTGTGAAAACCATAATACCTGTTAATGAAGAGCCTGTTGTATGATTTTGAGATTGGTTGAAGTAAAATAACATTAACTT
Organism: Zosterops lateralis; assembly: GCF_965231275.1. Lineage (NCBI taxonomy): Eukaryota > Metazoa > Chordata > Aves > Passeriformes > Zosteropidae > Zosterops > Zosterops lateralis. The sequence goes on along the minus strand of NC_139762.1, from coordinate 32,093,085 downwards.
GCCCTCATATTGAAAGGATTGCTATCAAGAAAGCATTATCAATTCATCATTTGTCAGTGTAGAGCCAGTCCCTTCCCTGAGCCTTGCTCAGGAAGATGTTTGTTTACTATAACACTGCATCCAGTGTCACAGCCAAGGCCCAGCTGAAGTTCCAAACTTACAGCTCTACATTTAAATATACAGTCAACATTGAGACACCCTTTCATAGGTCAGTCTTTCCACCTGCATAGTTAGGCTATGAACTAGAAATTTATGTCCTCATCTCATAACCAAGCATCAATATGCTTCAATTTGAAATACTGGTTAGGATTAGGGTTATGATGGAATTATGATCAAAACACAGATTACTAGAACGTAAATGTGACAATCATGTACAATGTCATGTTTTGGTCCTGGGTCACTGTCACAAATGCCTCCTGCACTGGATGTCAGTAAGAAGAGAGGTAGAAAGAGCGTAGTTGAAAATGAGGGTGAAGCTAGTGCTCTCTCTGTGGGTAGCAGGTGCTGTGACCCTCATGTCCTCAACAGCTCCAAACAGCTCATGGGCACGGGTGGGTAACGTACACAGAGACCATCAACACTCATTTGGTCAGGAGTACAAAAATGGTTTCAGCAACACTGAACCAGAGGTCTGGCTTCTAGGCTTTACACATCAAACCATCATCTCTGCCTAGAAAATCTGCAATGTTGTGAAAATACATGCATGTGGTAAATTTTTGCATGCATCAAAACATTATGTACTTAACAAATCTATAGAGAAGTCAACTCTGAGGCAATAATTGAAACTGTTTGGGGAGAGCATGCTAGCCTGAAATTGTCATCAATCCCAACTAAATCAACCTTCAAAGACTAATTGCCCTAAACTGCATCAAAACATTGTGTAGGGACTGCAGTCACTTACTATGCAAATGGAAATGCAAGACAAATTTGAGACAACATTGATACAAAAGACTGTGTGACTAAACCAAAGCTTTTCAGACCAGCTGCATTTAATTTTATCCAACAGTAAACAGTAGAAGAACTGCTTGCTTGATGTATTTCTCTTAATAAGCATATACCTTAATATCAATTTTTCTTCTATTGTTAGCTCACATATTAATTGAAGATTAGGAGGAAAACTATGAGGTTTGATAGCACTACTGTGTGCACTTCTCTAGTTTGTCTATTCATGCCTGCATATAAAGAGAGCAAAACAACAGACAAGTAGGTAGTAAGAAGACCGAAAAAAAAGTACTCAATTGGTATCTCTTCAAATGTTTGTAAAGAGCATTTACATGCATGGCAATTTGATAACTCTCCTTAAAAGAAAGTGAATTTTATTTTTACAGAAGTCAAAGACATTCTTTGAAAGACTTGAAATGCTGCCTTTGAACTCAGATCTACAGAAAGTAACCTGTGAGGTTCTGTAGGCCTATTGGTCCTGGGAGACCTGCTCTCTAATCTTTTATTTCTGAATTTACACTGTGTAGAAATCATGACTCATGCCAGGTCGTTTTATTTTGGACGTTATGTGTATAGAAACCTAAGTGAATTTTATGGAGCATTTTTCTGTGAATGCACCCATTTCTTGGAGCAAAACCCAGTTCCAGGGTCTCCCAGAAATCTGCATCAACTGCTTTCAGACAATTTATATGTATTTCCCTCTTCTCTGAGGCAGGTCTGTGTATTACAGGTCATGTACTACAGGAAGGAATAACTTCTCTTACTGCCTTTGCAGAATGACAACAAAAATTTCTAGGAAAAGTTTGTTTTGATATGGAAAGTGTTCTTTTTTATATATTCATCATTAATCATCTTCTCTCCTTGTGTGAAATTTCTTACAAAGCTCAAAACAAGTATATATTCAAAATATGTCTGTTGAATTATTGAATTATTTTATGTCTTTTGTAGCAAAGTGTAAGCATGCAAGGTACCTTGCATTTTAACATTTTTATATTTTCTTTTTCCTCAGCTGATACAACTAGCAAATTGAAGAACTCATGATGCTCCTACTCTTTAAAAAAAAAAAAAAAAAAAAAAAAAGCCAAGCCACTCATGAAAGCTATGAGGAAAAATACACTTAAATTTAAACCCAGGCACCACAGGTACGACTAGTGAAACTGATAAAAGCCTAAACCACAAGTATTGGAACTTCATTGGAATTGCATGTCTCATGCTTGTCTTCCTTTTTTTCTTTTTTTTTTTTTCCTTTCCTTTTGTTTTTCTTTTTTATTTCTTTTCTTTTTTTCTATTTTTCTGGCATTTGGATGAAATAATTGACTGTGCTAGTGTTCCTGTAAGAGCTGTAATGAGTTTGCAAATCTTTATAGTTATGCTGAGCTCATTGTGACAAAATACAAAACAAATCTCAGCAATACTTCTCACAATGGAGAAACATCTCTCACCCAAGCTTTTATGCAAATATTCTTTCATTCTTTCCTGAATCTTCATTGCTTAAAAGCCTGTGTAATTTTGAATTTTGCTCTGCAACATTTCAACTTGCTTTTAAAAGTTTATAGTTGAGTATTGCATTGGGCAAAAATTTGCTTGCATCTGTGGAAGTGTAAAACAAAAATAACCAACATTTTTTCACAGTTTTCACTGAATTTAGCTGAAAAATGCTGTCATTTTCTTAATAAGAAATGGTCATGTAAAATTTACAAAGATAATGCAAAGAAACTAAGCACAAAACTACCATATTAAAATGCTAGTTTGATGTGTATTGTTAGCTACCCTACTACCATGGAAATTAATGTAGAAATCTTAAATACAAAGATCTAGGCTTTCTACCTAGCAGTAGAAATAGTTTAGCATTCAAACAGATTCTGTTGGCCAGAATCAATTACTGCAGAAGCCAATTTAGATGACAATAGAAGGAAAATTTAAATTGCATGGCACACATTCAGGACGTCAGCACTTATCGCTGTGTTGGTCTCCAAACATCATGCCACAAACAGATTGTTTGTAAACTATTTTTATCCTGCTTCTCACAACTCTTTTTCTAGACTTATATTTGAAATTTGCAAAGTCCTCCTCAATGTGGTTAAATGAAGCATTTATGAGAAAAATTAAATACAGAAGGAAAAAATACTTTCAAACTTTTCAAGATCCAATGCCAGCTTGTGTTGCTTCAGAAGTGTTTACTGAATAGCTGAACAGTTGAATGGCTGAACAGGGATTCTCCTGAAACTGCAGAATAAATTTTGATGGGTGACATCAAATTTATAACTTATATTCTTTTCTTTTTCAACTTCTGCTTTCCTATAGTTTTGTTGGGACTTTTTGCCACCTGTTTGAAATCCTAGCCAAATATCTTGGTAGTTAGTTGTATTACAATCACAACATCATATTATAACTAAAACCCATCCTGCACATTTCATATTGTCTCAGTCCATGAAGTAGAAGGTCTTGGGGGCAATAACAGAGATGTTGGTAGAAGGTTTTCCATCCTTTTAGGTACACAGAGAACCAAATTGCACTGGAGTTCATTAGTGAACCATTAATGTAAATGCTTACACAATGTAACAGAATAAAAACCTGCTTCTCATTGAACAGGAAGATTAACAACATCTCAGATAGGACACAGCCAAGTATTGAACTATCTAGCACCTCAATATGTACATTTTTGAAGAAAATAAAGAAAGTATAGAATTGCTCTTTATGTGCAATGCTGAAGGCCTGGCTTACTCACAAACCCTTGCTTAGCAGAAGGCCCTCTCTGGAGGCTCTCCTCTATCAGCTTCAGACAGCAAGCTGGCTGCCTCCAACATTCTGCCAGTCTCAAGTGAAAGCATTTCAAGGAACTGTACACTTTAGTGTACAGATCCAGGCAGATTTCTCATGATGAAGGAGCAGAGGAGAAATGCAAGTCTACATGGCATTTTAAACTGAACAGCAGAAGTTTTTGGAAGTTGTCTAACAACAGTGCCAGCCATACTGAAAAACATGACAGTAAGAAGATTTTAGTTCTAGAGTATAATTTAATGCAGAAGTTCAGTAATTTTCCAGAAACCTTCCAAAATATCAGGAGCTGGATGGGATAGTTGTTTTCATTTATTAGCTGAGAGATACATTTATTTCAAAAATATGTATTTGATCTATGGAAGAATGAAATCTGGCAAAGCTGAGGGCTTTCCTTTAATAGTGCAAAGCACTGAGAAATCAAATATTTTTAATAGTAGTCTGAAAAAAAAGTTTCCCATAAGTAAAAAATAACCAGTGAGAGGATATGGTAGTTAGACAATGAGGAATGTGGAGTGAGAGAATGAAGTTTCCTGCAATCTACTTGTCTGATTCTATTGTAGGTCTAAAAGACATAATATAAGATGTCATATAAGATAGTTAAGAAAAAATGTAATTCATTATTCTACCTCAAGGTCTGCTTTTCCACTAGTGTTGCTCTCTAGTTATTTATTTTGATGATGTAGGACAGCAGATATTAATTGAATGATATTTCATATTTACTGTGCATAGGAAGCACATATTTACTGGCAATTCAGAGAAGTTGATCTTAAGATTTCTGTTCAAAACTCAAGACATTATGATGACATTCATTCTTATTTTTTTCAGGATTTTGTTTCCCTAGATTGTGGACTGGGTTTTCATTCTGCTTTAAGAGTGGACAAGAAATTAGGACTCAACTTTCACCTTAAAATGATTCACTGCTTTCCTGAGAAGAAGCCAAAACAATCAGGCTCTTTGGAACTGCTGGTAATATTGATTCAATTATCACTTCCTGGGCCGTGCTGCGGGCTGAACAATGGAGCTATACAGCTGTGGTTTTCACCCACTTGTTCGTTCAATGTTTTCAGTGATTTCAGTACTGTGATGAACAAGTCCCCAAGTAAATGGAAGTGTTGTTCTAGCTCTCCTAGGAATGTTCTTCTGCACATAACTATTGCAGTATGTTGTACAAAAGCTTTGTCCTTTCTTTTGCCATCTGGGGATTCCCAAATGCTGACTAAACTGGCAGCTGCCTACGTACAGCAGATGTAAAATCTTTCAATACCAGTCCAAAGGGAAAACAGAGTTTACTGGGACCAAGAATGTCATGCCTTTTTTTCTTTATTCTTACAAATATTGGACCATCCTACTGGATGGTTCAGCTCAGCTCAGCTCATGGTTTCAGAAAACAAACCAAAATTCCTAGATTATACTCAGGCCATGTTTGTACTTCAGATATTTTGATTTGGTGTTTTTCTATCCCTTGGTCAGATTATCTGACCAGTTTCAGAGACAAAAGCCAATCTGGGCTGGTTTTGTTGGTATGAAGATTAGCCCAGTGAAGTTGCTTTGCTTCTTTCCTTTGGCTGGGCACATCTGTCTCTATTCTATTTATACCTGATCAAGATGAGAAGAAAGGAGCTCTAATTCACTATGTTTGAGTCTTAAAAAATTTTTCTAAATTAGAGCAGCCCTGAGGCAGCCCTAGGTTATGTTTCAAGCAGCAAACTAAAATATGTGCATTATACAGTTCACTTTCAGTGATAATTAATGTCTTCTGCATCAACTGGATGTAGGTTTAGGAGAGAATCTGGCTCAGTAAATTATAGGAGACAACCATGGAATGAATTCTGCTTGGCAGTCACAACACTTCAAGCCCTTTACCTTTTCTGTCTTTAATGCCTGACTTTCATTTTCAGGCTATATTGAATTCCTGCAAAGTCAGTGGGTTGGACTTCCTCACTCTGATAGATCTGATTTTACAGTCAAATGCTTTGCCTTCCTTTTGTTACTTTGAAAAACGAGAAACTCAATTGCTTTCCATTTGTGGTCAGTAATTAACTTTTAAATAGCCCATCACACTATATTCATCTGCAGAGGAATTGACATCTGGGTCAAGTGTTAATAAGATATAGAATCAGCATACGAGAACTCCGGTAGTAACCATGCTGACATGCCCTAACCAGTTTGTTCCTCTGATCCTTCCCTTTTAATAGACTTGATAAAGTTATTATGCCATTTTTACCATCTTTTAACTTTTTTTTTTTTCCTCTCCACAGCTCTTTTTATGTTTTATAGCTGGAACATCTGTTTTCTTGCTTCCATGCATGAAGCATGCTTTCGTGCTTCATGTCTTTTCAGACTGTCTTTTTTGGCTTGAGTGCAATGGCAAACAGGTTACTGGAAAGAACAAAACTCCCAAATCCTGAAATTTTCATGGTTGTACACTGCATTTAGGAAAGAGTGACACTTGCAGTTTAGGCTAACTGAAGCTTTTTAAATGTTACATGAATCTTTTACAACTGTAGCCTTTAATTTCCACTTTGAAATATTCATTGCAATGGATTACTCTGCTCCATGTGAAATTCTCTAGAGTGGCCCTTCATGTTTTCAAGTTGTACTTGAATTATTCTACTTTGAAATTAGTAATACTTTTATTTTCCCATGGTAACAGTTTCTAGATATTCAATAGCCTTAAGATGAAATTATTATAGAAAAATTACATAAATTTATGCCCTTGATGACTTAAAATCATTGGGATTATTAGAATGAAAAGGAAGGCCATACAAGAAAACTGGAAAGAATGGCTGATACAGATAAGAGTTTTTTGTATAATTTAATCTTTTCCAGAAGTTAACAGTTGATATATTTAAAAGACTAAGCCATTCATCATCAGATTATCTTCTTTTTCTTCCAGTGATAGATATTATATGTAATATATTACATTAATATATATAATTTATAAAAGTGGTAATAAGGCCTGGAAAAGCAGACTGCTAAAATATTTGTCTGTATGGTTCCTGCCTTGCCTGTCTCATGACTTTCTGATCCAGAAGACCAATGAGCCTTGATCTTCCTGCCATGTGCACAAGTTAAGAATCATTGAACACCAGCTAAAACTTCTCAAATCAGAAATTCTGGCTTCCTAAATGTGAATAGTCTGAAGGAGTTTAAAAATTTTTTCAACTGTTTCATTTTTCAATGATCACATATGTGCCGCTTCTTTGCAAATGTTATGATAAATGGATCCAGTTTCAGAAATATTTACCAGAACAGTGACTTCTAAGAAAGAATTAAAAAATATTTTAAAAATGAAAGTTTATTCTTTGTGACTGTAAATATTTGTGCCTGACTAAGATTAATGTCCTCATCCAGGAATATGGCAGAATCACACTAATTGATCTATGTGCTGAATCATCTCAGATTCGACTCTTTCATGGGGAATATTTGTATAATTCTAAAAAATAGCGACTTGAGTCTGTTTAAACTAATGAATGAATCATTTCTAATGCAGTTTGAGGAATTTATGCTTGAATTTGTCAGTTTTATTACTAAGGTTTGCTTCCTGAATGGCAGAACTTCCCTTGGGGGAAAAAAAACCCCAAAAATAGACCACACAAGACAGACCAGGGCCCTTAGTATTTATAAGCAGGAGTCTGCAGTAGGAAATATTTCCTTACTCATATTCTCATGAATGCATATTGAAAGCTATCCTAAAATCACAGGGCAATACAAGTCAGGAAGAGAATTCAGGAAGCCTCTTATCCAAACTCCTGCTCAGAGCTGGACCAGCTGGTCTCTGTCTAGCCTGATACTGAAAACTTCCAGGGATACAGAAAGTACAAACTTCCTTGGCACTCTGTTCCACTGCTCAGCTGTTTTCATGATCAGTCATTTTTTTTTGTTTGTGTTATCCAGTCTGAAGATCTCTTTGAAGCCTCTCATCCTGTGCCCATTGCCTCCCAGCCTCCCACTATGCACAACTGTACACACAACTGTAAAGACCTGACTTTTCAAAAACTTCCCCCCAGGCCCAAATGGGGGATTCCAGGAACTGTCTCTTCTCCAAGTTGGACAAGGCCAGTTCTGTCAGCCTCTCCTTACCAGGAAAAATCCTGCAGCCTGCAAATATCTTGGTGGCCCTCTTCTGACCTCATTCCAATTTATCAGAATCTTTCTTGTTGTGAGGATACCAACATTTAATGCAATATCCACATCTAATGATTTGTGGTCTAATGAATGCTAAGTAAAGAAGAATATTTACTTCCCTCTATCCACTGACTCTATTGCTGTTTATACACTCTCAGTGTATGTTGCTGACATTCTTAGCTGCCAAGGGAGCACTCCTGTCTCATGTTCACAGACTACCAATGCCCCCTAAATTACTCTGCAGCCTGGAAGCCCCCAGCCACTGCTCTTTCATCCACAAATCCAGCCACATCTACACAAAGGTGTACATTTTACTTCAGCTCTGTGATGTGCCTTAATAATGACCAGAGAAGAAGTAAGCTTATACACTTAAATTAGAAATAAGTCACTTAAAATGTTGTTGGGAATTGTGATAAAGAAAAATGAAGGCGATGTAAATTGATACTTATGGCAGCTAAGCATGGCTTCAAAACATTTAGCATTCCATTGTTAGCTACAGACATTAATGGGATATTGGTTGCATCTTCATCTCTTTCTCCATTAATCTGTTTTAATTAGATACACACAGGTTTAGCATAACTGCACACTTGGTTCTTAAGCTCTCTGTGAATCAAACCTTGTGTTGTATTAATTTCTGCTGTAATTGAATTCAGGTAAATATCACAAAGTGGTATGACTTCATAGACAATAATGTAGTTATATTAACTTTGAATTTGATATTTTCCCCTTACTTCATTTTACTTTAATGTTCTTTGTCAATATTTTTATGTGTGCTACAAAGAAAAGACTTACTATGCACATGCATATGTATGTGCACATATATAGGAGGAACATCTGCCAAGAGTCAAGCTATATTCTACGACTCCATCTGGAGTTCTGCATTGTCTCAGATGAAGCTATTTCATATACAAGATTGCACAAAAATATTTGTCATGGTTTTGCATTGTGGCCTTTGGAGAAATGATACCAGAAATGCTGTCTGAAGTGTACTCTGCTGTTGTTCAGGATTGAGGCATTTAAATATGATTTTTTTTAGATATTATTTTATTCTGATACTTACTCTCCTGTCTAGACTTTTGCATTCCTCTGTAAATGATGCTACCTGGAATTCTCCTCCTAGAGACTACATCCTCCTTATTTTCTCCCAATTGCTTAAAATTAGAAGCCTTCTATTATATTTTTCTTCCCCAGAATGTAAAATTCTGTAGTTTGTACCTTTGTTGACAGATTTACTGAGCTAGAGGATGACCTTGGTGATTGAAGTTATGCTCCAAGTTTTTCATTTTAACAATTATTTTGTAGTTTAGGAAAGTATAGCACAGCTCATACAGTGCACCCAGTATCCTTCTCCCAGGGTTCTATCGATTCTTTTGTGGTACAAAACAAAATAAAAATGAAGGAGGATGTTGACTGCTCTAGGCTGAAGATATATATTTTATTCACCTTTGTGTGAAGAAAATTCTTTTCCTTTTTTTCTTCTTTTATATATTCTTCCTTGCCTTTGGGAGATTGTTTGACTAACAAATAATTTTTCCCCACTTTTTCAACTTGATTAGGACTTCTCAAGACAGGAACTTTAAAAACCGATGCTGGTGTGTTGCATAAAATGGTCAGTATGGTCCTGTACACACCATGTGCAGAATCTTCCTACCCAAGACACTTTTGAGGGAGAGGAATTAAGGAAAATGTTGCCGACCAGCATTTTATTCTCTCTTCATGAGCAACGAAATACGTTGGCTTAATCATTCAAAATCCATCCTTTTGCAAGTCTGTTGTGATGGTTAAAATTGCCCAGCTGCATTAGTGCTTCAGGATATGAAGAAAGAAATTTCAAATATTTTCTTAAGGATTGGATTTTAGCAGAAATCTGAACCTAATGTTTAGGAGCTGGTGTGACAATTAGAGCTATTTCTTCTCTAGAGACAATGATTAATTTGCAGTATTAGTTGGGTCCATAATAGTTGACTGTTGTTTTGATCATCATTTATTATGACCTCACTGTGATTTGTGGCAGATCTCACAGCTGATTCTCATGGTGTTTTGCTTAAGCTGCACCACTGTGTTATATAGTCATTCTCAGAAAATGAAAAATAAGCTGATGATCCACAAAGCAAGAAGGAGCTAGTAGGAAAGTTATAACAAAATCCTCTATTTCTTCAGCATTCAAGAGAGTTACCTGCTTCAGAATAAGCAAAGGCTTTACAGAAAACATTTTGTTAGCTTGCTGTGAGCCGTCAGAGAGAACTGATTGTTTCTCAGGACAGCCTACAATTACCGATCCCTCTGGATTATCTCCAGTACTATTTAGAAAGACCTTCTTCAGGCAAGACTTCCCAATGTAATTTACAGTCCAGTCTGGCTATCCAGACAGATCTTTGATCTCCTGAGTAATACAGAGAAAAGACTCTCCTTTATTCAGTCTAAATTCTTTTTTTTTGCAGAGGCAACTTTTCTTGGGAGAACTGTTAGACTCGGTCTAAAAATTTTTATGCCTTCTCCAGCTGGATTACCAAAACACTCACCATCAATCAAACAAGTCCTCCCACCAAGGTCAGCAGAACCACAGTGAGCCTATAAAGAAGAGGTCCTGAAAAATCACATATCCTGTTAGCCATCTGAGTGCTCTTAGCTATAACAGCAGGTACTGTAGGCAGCTATCAATGTTTATGATTTTCACTCTAAAAGCATCCAAAACACATCCTACTGTGTGTCCACACCCCCATAAAGTCAGGCCTGAAGGACTTCTTTCCCATTTTGGCATTGCTTCAGCACCATCAGAATTTCCCACTGAGTCCTTGACTCAAAGCATTTACTTATGCTATAAAAGCAGAAGATTCGTCTGTGCTCAATATATATAAATAGCTTATCTTGGGCTGACATATTGTATTTAGAATTCCACTTGATTTTTTTTTTTTTTTATAATAATTATTTTATTTCCAGAAAACATTGTCAAAGCTCTATTGCTTGTGCATTGCAGTGCATGAAGGAACTGGAAGGCTGGCACTATGCCTCCATCAACATTTTAATGTGGAGAAACCATTTACTCCTACAACCACATAGGACTAGTACTGTGAATGTTTTACTTCTTGCATTTAAGTAAACAGAAGAAAAGTCTACAAAATTATGTGGACATGCAAATAAAATGATTTGTTTGTTCATGCTGATTTCATTAATTTTTAATGTGCATTTTATTGAAAATACTCCATTAACTCTACCCAACTAAAAACCTAATGTCCAAGAATACAAATAAATGCGATCAGTTAAGTGGACGTGTATTTAAATTAAAAATTGACCATGAGAAAATAAAGTTTCTCGCTGTTCTTTCAGTTCTGACGCCTGGTAGGAAAATGAATTACACCATTGATATGATTCACTAACCTAGGGAAAAAAAGCAGGCAATGGGAACTTGATGTTTAGCAATTTCACCAAAATTGAGCACATAGTGAAATTATTTGCGAGGCCAAGCAAATATCCAGAGTATGAGCTTTACTGAAGAGCAGAGCATGAAATTCTTGTATTTCAGCACTGTACTAAATACTTATTCTATTATTTGGCCAGATCAAGACTGAGCATTTTGTGCCCTATCTGAATTAGCAACAAATATCCTGCAATCTCTTCCTGCACACATGTTGGATGCTTTGAGGTGAACACCTGAGGACACTGAGAACAACTACTGAGGTACTCAGTGTGCTTAAAACTCTTTTTTAACCTGATGAAGTATATATAGCTTCTAATTTGTCTGGAGTTTATTTAAGACTTTCTAGAAATAACATTCCAAAACACCAGTGTAGGATGTTTCATTACACACATAGCAAACAACATTATCATTACCACCATCATCATCATCAGGTGCCTGAAGCTCATGTGTACTGAGACAGATTTAATTATGGAAAGGAAGAGCTACTTATTAACAGAAACCAAAAAAACCCACGGTTAAACTCTTCCAACTCTCCCTTTTTTACAAAGGTGAGGCAAAGTCCTTACTGTCTCCAAATCTTTTTTTTTTCATGTTCTTTGTAACTTTACCACTCTTCTCAGAAGAGCTTTTTATAGTAGCTGCTTCTTCCCACTTTCTTTAGATTTCTAACCTAGCAGTTCACCTGTATAGGATCTTGGTGACATGGAATGTTCTCTGAAATGTAGGGCCTTTTTTAAAAAAAGTATTTCAAAGTAACTACACAGCAATGTCTCCAGCTGGACAATCACTGATGGAAAACTATTCTTCCAGAGCTCAGTCTTAGAAAGACAACTTAAAAAAAAAAAGGAAAAAAAAAAAAGGAAAAAAAAGAGTATTCTTAAACAAATTGTGCAGCTCATGACTTTCACAAAGTTGTCATTATTATTTTCAAAGCACTTCTCCTTAAATAATAAAGATGCCATGAGAAGACGATCCTCAGAATTAGCAAAATGCAATTACAGAGTGAAATAACTAAAAGACAAGAATAAACAGAGGTGGAGGGCACATCAGAGAGAAAGGAAAAGCTTTTCTAATTATATATGGAAAGGAAAAAAGAGAGAAATATACAAAGATATTCTGGATCATTGAACAGATTTGCTGCAGCATTTTTGTTTATACTGAATTTTTCCTGAGCACAAAAGGAAAGAGATCATTATACGGCATAATCCTGGGCATGGGCAGTGTTCAAATAAAAAATGACCATGATCTCACAACCTGTAGTTGGAGGAAATCAACTGTTATTGTTATATAGAGAAGAAAAAGGGCTGGCCAAATTTTGACATTGATTGAAACAATATCTTACCCTGATGTTGATAATCTTCTTCTTTTGTATGTCATTTGTATGTCACCTTTTCCAAAAATTAATATCTGTACACTTAGAAGAAAATAACCCCCATAGGTAACTTTGAATTGAAATTAAAATTATATAAATGTAACTGAAAACAGAAGAAGAAATATTTGAACATCATTATTAGGGAAATAATACTTATCTTTCTGTCAGTAAGTCTCATCCATATGGATGCATCTTTAAGTGGCTAAATTTTCTCTCAGAGTTTAAGGAACCCAAGGAACCCATGCATGATGCCTGTCATTAAGTTCACCCATAAATCTGGTGGTATGTAGAACTGACAAACTATCTACTCTTTCCCTGGTTCCATCATGAATTACTGTCAAATATACTTTCTTGCACTTCGAGAGGAGTTGAAATATAGAAGAAGTACAAAAAATAGCCAGGAAAAAATAGTCCTTAGAAAAAATGAGCATTACATGGTGGGTTGGCCCTGAGTAGCAGCCAAGCCCACAGAGCCACTCACTCACTCACTCACTCACTCACTCACTCACTCACTCACTCACTCACTCACTTCACTCCCCACCTTCCAGCAGAACTGGGGAGAAAATAGGAAGAACAAGAGGAAGATTGTGCTTCAAAATAAACCACTCAGCAGTTACTATAATAAGCAAAGCAGACTTGGCTTGGGGAATTTAACTTAATTTACAATATGTAATTACCGTTTCATGTATTGGGAAACAAAATGATAAACATTTAATACCAAGAGCTGTAATGGGTGCACCTGCTCTGGTGCAGGCTTCTCCATGGGCTTCAGTCACCTTGGGGGTGTCCCTGCTTCAGCACAAAGCACCTCCTGTTCCTCTGGCCTTTCTGTAATTTCTGAAACATGGTTTCACTGTGTCACTGCAAACTTCTTTGATTGCTTCAGAGGCAACATCAACTCCACTGTTGGACTGGGGTGTGTCCTTCCAGGGGTCCATTTAGGTGGCTGGAAATGGCTATGTCTGGACAGGGCAGTCCCTGACTTCCTCCCTCAGAGGTCAGGTGTTAGGATCCCCACCCAAACATGTCATTTAGCAACATGATTAAAGAGCATAAGGTTCTGTGTGAAGAATGCATGGTTCCATGCTTTTGGAAACCAGTTCATTTGTTTGTGGAAAGGGCATAGCATTTCTTATGAGACCAATGTTCCTCTCAAGAATAAAGTTGTTCCACAGCCTGCCAGAACATGAGTCTCAGCTCATTTAGTTTTGAACAAAGCTTCATGCAGGCAACTGCTCTTCAGCAATGGTCCTGTAGCCTGTGAGGACCTGAACATAAGCAGAGGAGTTGAGTGTTAATGGAACTGGCAACACATTGTACTCTGCAGAGCTCAAGAGCTGGCCTGACTGCCAGACAGCCCTGGTTAGTCTGGCTGGCACCAGCAGTGAGGTGGCCTTTGTTCCCCTCTAGTATTAAGACAACCTACAGCTATGTTCAATCTGCCATTGATCTGAAGGTTATGAAGTTCAATGCAAAGCTGTTGGTGAAGACTGAAGACTGGTACTGACAGGAAAAACTGGTATAGCCAAGTGTCATTAGAGTGAGTAGATGCATAGTTATACAAATGAATGGTATTTTTTCTCAGTTATGCTATCAGAATTGTTCTATGCCGACCCATGAGCAGGTATCCATTAATGCTCTGCAGACACAAAGCACATTCCATTGGATAAAATGGGTTTCATCACAAAAGTAGAGTGCAGGACCCATTTTTCCAAGAAGCTGAGAGATCATAAATGATTAGCAGCTGCAATAATTAACAGTGTTTGCTCTTTAGGACCACAATCAAACATTCACTCAAGCCTCAAGGATCCACTGAGTTGGTGCAGTTAGGGCAGAACAGACTGTACAATGAGTGCTGCATGGGGAGTTGGATCAGCTGCCTTTTTCTTTCTCCTGGGCTCCAAAGGATCGGGAGGAGCAATGGTGGTACTCACTCTTTTGGTACAGGTTCAGATCAGTGTGTCCCACTGACAGACACCTTCGTTGTTTTGACCCACAGGTTAGTGGGGAAAAGCCTAAGAGGAAGCTCCCTAGAAAATCAGCTTATTTTAGAGTAATTGGTTTCACAGAAGTAATGAGGAGCAAACTTCTTCGTTAAAGATTACAAAGGCTCATAAAACCAAGGATTTAAAAACTGAATTCCATCCATATTTTAAGTAGTTGATACTGAAACTATGTATAGGAACTTTATTAAATTTCCATGAAGCTTTAGCTGAAGTTATTCTCCACCTAAAACTTTGTCCTCAAAATAAATAAAAAGTCTCACATATTTTGCAGAATCAATATAAAATGCTTTTTAAAAGGAAGTGGCATGTTGATAAATGCATGTGATTCAAATTCTTTACATACTTAACTGAAGTTTTTCTTAATAAGCACTTTTCCATAGAATGAAAATGTTTAGACTAAGAAGACCATGGAATAAAAATTAACAGCATTTGTCTAAATCATTTATTACAGGGAGGGAAAACCTAGCTTAAGATTTAGAGGACTGAATCCATCTTTACTGTGCCAATGAAAAGAATAAACACAAAATAAGAATATCAACACTATGGCTCAGAAACCAGAATTTGGTCCACAGCTCCACTGCCGGTTAGTTTTTTTTTGTCCATGACATACATTCTTGAGGTGAAATGACTTTATTCCAACTTTGGGACATTTTAGAATCACTTCTTTGTACAAGCATGAGCTTGGCAGGTGCAAAGCAGAAAAGAATGAGCTCAAAGACCTGTTCTCTGCTACCAGGCACGAAACTTTACAAGAGACACCAGACTTAGGAATGCCAGATGCCTGTCTAAATAATTGACAACTACAATGAAGTGAGGGCAAAAGTCATTTCCAACTAGACTATATTTAAAACTGCTAACCTGAGAAGGATTCATAGTCTAAGGAACATGTCTGAGATTCATCTTAAAAACCCTGCTGTGTGTTTTCAAATTCAGTCATCGGCTGTGGAACAACTTTAAGTGAGAGATTTATTGAGCCAGCTACTGCACAAAACTGGCTATATGGAAAGTTACACTGTACTAGTGAAACACAGTATCCTATGTCACATGATGGCAAAGCTGATATAGAAACCATCTGCAGTTACACAAAACTTCTAGCTGGACTTACACATGGAAATAAATTAGTGTCATTTTTATTTGAGGTTATGATTTGCTCAAAAATCAATCAAGAATGAGATTAGCTGAGGATGTAATGTTAAATTATAGTCAATACATAGGCAGATAGAACAAGATCACAAGATCCAAAGGCTCTGGTGGTTGTGTGCCAAACTACTAAATGGGCACAAAGTTCAGGCATTAAATTCTTCCTATTGTGCATATGCCCTGCTCTTGCCAAAGTTGGTGGGAGCAGCATGTCTACACTGCAAGGCAGAGCATTTGAAAGACATATATTTCTGCAAAGAAATCTTTCAAGTGTTATTTACAAGTATTGTTTGATACTGTGGATTTTGTATTGTTTTGGGGTTTGTTGTTGTTGTTTTGGGTTTTTTAAAATAACTCTGCAAAGCTGTGGAATGTTGAGAAAGTAGATACTGAATGAAATCCTGGTTTCACTAAAGTCATTGGGAAAATTCCTATTGACTTCTCCAGGGTCAGGTTCACTCTACAGTACAGTCCCTTGTATATTTTTGCTTGGTGACACCCAAATAAAATGTGCTTTGCTTACAAATCAAAGCATTTTTTTATAAGCTGTTAGCTCTTTCAGCTCAGCATGGTAGATGAAATACAAGCTGTGCTCTTCTCTGCATCTCCTATTATTACCTGTCATAAAGAATCCACAATTAGGGTTTAGCTGGCAATTTTGCTGCTGATACACAAGGCAGATAAAAATCCAGATTGTTCTTCCAAATCTGTTTTAGCTCCACATTACTGATACAATAGATTGTGGTGGTGAAACGGTAAGTAAATATTTACCTTGACCTACACTGACAGGTACGATGCCCAATGAAATAGGTGGGATGGACTCCTGCACAGTAGAAACTTAATATACTCCACAATGTTGCTGTCACTGAATTTTTAAAATCTTCCATTTGGTTTACTGCAGCAGCTACTCCAGTGTACCAGATCTTGTCAGACATTTTTGAATTGGAACAGCAGGATCAAATCTTTGAGAGCTGACACCAGTTCCTACAGACACACACAGGAAGAAGATGAAAAAATAAAGTATTTTTTCAAACAAGTGTGAATTTTAGGATGAAAGAGGAGTATTCAGTACCACAGTATTGGTATTTCTAAAATACCACAGTAATCTGTTGAAAGACTTTTACCTACTGTGGAGAGAGAATGAGTAGGAATGAATAGGGAACAAGTTATGATGTTCTGAGTATAAAGAAGGACTATTTTCTCTTTTGTAGATTGACCAGTGGAGCAGGAAATATCTTGTATCTGACTTGGGATTTTAAGTAAGGCAATTTCTTTTTGTATGGAAAACTAGTTTTCAAGTTGCATGAAGAATAGACAAACTAGCTGGTCTAAACCTTAATCTCTACAGCTGTGGAACAAAACCATTGTGATAACTTGTGGAGGGTGTAAAAAAACCCTTCTTTTTTGAAAGACATTTTTTTTTTTTTGGAAGAAATGCTTCTAACTCGATTTCTATCCTGTTGGAGCAAAATTAAAATATTTTTCTTTGTCATGGAACAGCATCATCAAGTTAACAGTTATTATTATATAGAGAATAATTTCACATTGAGCCACAAAAAAATGGAAAACAAAAAAGACTAATAGAAAATAAACAAATATGTAATATTTTTTAATTAAAAATGTTACCAAAACAAAGTACTTCCTACGTAGTTAATATTTTCTCAAAGGAATGGTTCCCTTAAATTTGTTTGCCCCTAACTATTTATAGACATTGTTTGTTCTCCTCTTGTTTCTTTTTGCATTACTGTTCAAATATTTTCAAATTGTGATTTATGCTTGTATGGCAACACAAGGGGTTGAAGCCAGTGACATCTATTAAAATAGCTTGTGTCATAGATTATGCTGCATTTCCCTCATCCGGAGGCATTTTCCTGTGATCTCTTTGAATTAATTTAATTTGAAAAATGTTGTTCTGGACTAAAAGTACAATGAATAATAGTAATTTGTTTTGGAAACTGAAAAACAAGAAATAACTTCAATCCTTTTTGTTAATATACTAATTGTTTTGTTTATTTAAATTAAGAAAACTGTATGCCTACAGACATATTAATAATTCTCAGGACTATGCAGCATTTTCTCTTCCCAGCAGCAAAGA
Source organism: Zosterops lateralis (assembly GCF_965231275.1). Classification (NCBI taxonomy): domain Eukaryota; kingdom Metazoa; phylum Chordata; class Aves; order Passeriformes; family Zosteropidae; genus Zosterops; species Zosterops lateralis. Next base: position 32,075,203 of record NC_139762.1, on the reverse strand, counting down.
TTAATAAAATATAATCTGTAATTAGTTTCTTTTAACATACTTTTGTAAATGGAGAGCAAAGAAATTTAAACCAAAAGGCACTAATTTATTTCCAAATAAGGAAAATTTACTTTAGTGTTTCTCCAGTTAGTTGAAAACCTTTATTGTCTTGAAACAAGAGAGGAAGTCGGAGACATGGCCTGTCCTCAAGAGCCCAGGTGGTTCTCGTGAAGCATCTCACAAGGAAACCTTAAAGCCTAAACAGTTAGGGACCTTCCTTTTAATGAGGATACTCCCCTACTGACAGACTCTGGGCTGAAGCATCACCATGTCTGTCCATAACCACACAATATTGTGCCTTAGGCTGGCATGACAGCCAAATCCTACTGATTCAGACCGGGAGTGACAACACTGACTGCTTTCTTCCCTGACAACAAACGGCACTGGAGTGAGGCACAGTGCTGACACATAACAAGAACCAGCCTCTGAGAAAGGGCATGCCCTAAATCAAATCAGACAAAAGGAAAAGCACAAGGATTATTTCTGTCGTACAAATGGGAAATGCTATTTTCAGGGAACAACAGATTCTTATTTAATAGACTCAAAACTTAATGGGAAGCAAATATTCTGATTCTAATATGTACTTAAATCTCCTTATGCTGCTCTGGAAACATAGGTGTTATACATGAGCATGTGGTGTAGAAATTACTTACCTCACTCATCACAGAAGCATTTCTCCTTATTTTTACATCTAATGATGGCCCACTAGTTTCAGCTGAATATTCCTGATTTATAGTGATATAAGGGAATAGGAAGTATACCTGGATGAGGCTTTTTTCTTATTTAACTTTAAATATTACTATGAATTTCACTTCGGATATCACTAGCCTTGTAGATTTTAATCTGGTGAATATCTTCTGGTTTGAGGGCTTTCTTTCCAAGTTGTGATGCCCTGGGTTGTTTTTTGTTTGTGTTTTTTTTATAAAATTAACGTTAAAGAGGTAGGGCCACATATAAATAATTTACCCATGTTTGCAAACTAAGGAAGATTTCAGTTAAGTGTTTCTTTAGATTGTATACAAGTAACATCATTTGGTTGATATATTTAAATTATTTGATGCTTAACCATGGCTATCATATTCTTCTCCATGAAAACTTTCCTTCTAAATCAGTAACCAGAAAGAGGAACATTAAATAATTTGAAGTGATGATAAAATAAGTATAATACAAAAAGAACATCATCTGTAAAAACTCAACTTTTTTCTTATATCCTCCAAATTCCCTCTCTTGGTTCGTAATCTGTATCTACAGTGCGTGGAATCATAAATAAATTATGAATGACAGGACAATCTTCCAGAGGTGACAGTTTTCCCCAAGGCATTATAGATCTGAGAAACAGCTGACAAATAAAAAGTTGTGTCTGGTGTGGTAGGAACTGGTAAATTTAGAAACCTTAATTACTCTGGAGTTAAATATGGGTGAGGATGTTTTTATTAATGTCTATTCCCACAGGGTAGATTTTTGGCTGATAATTCACTGGTTCAGCTCCACCAGATTTAAAATAGAGTAATGCACTCAATGATTAATATGAAGCCTATTTAAGTCTGTAAATGACAAGAAATTATCTTTTTGATATATGTCGAGTTGCATTTGACCACAATAGCTAGGAACTAAATAAAACATGCTTATTTAAACAATATTTTATCAATTCCTTCCAATTCCCAAATATTATGCAGTAAGCAGAAATCTATGCTATTATTTCTAGAGTGCTATTGGAGGGAGATGAGGTAACATAGCGAGAAGAAACACATGTTTTCTGTTTATTATAGTAGCCTCTCTTTCTTCCTTCAAAATATTTTTTCATAAAAACATCTATTTCTGAACTGTCACCATTTTTATGTAGGCATCTTACAGACATGATAAAATTTACATTATTTTTAAATTTTAATCTTAAAAATAACTTCAAGATACTTTTATTAATTGTACATACATTTAACATTTAGTTTTCAGAAGGAAAATAATTGTTTAAGAGGCATTTTCTTTAGATCGAGACTTAATTTTTGAGAAAAATATACAGTTCAAACATGTAAAGAGAATCATTCTTGATACGCTTGGGAGAAAAGTCTCATATTGAATGTACTGAAAGAGAAACATCCTCAAATTGTTGGCATAAAAATAGTTTTCACTTATTTTTTTATGGTAGTTAAAAGAGTCAAAATATGTAAAGCATGATCAGTGATATCTATGAGTATGGTTTAGACTGAGAGAGTTTGGAACAAATCTGAGAGAAATCACACTTTCACAAGAGGCAGTCTGTTCAGTCCCAATGGAACAAGAAATGCAAAAACCAAACAGTCCTGGTCTAATAGAGATGGCTGAGATTACCTAAGGAAGTGCAATTCCTTCCCTCCTGAAGGTCTGGTGGACCTTCTCTCTCTCAGTAGCACAGTCCCAGCTCTGAAAGGAAATGTCAGACCCCTGAAAATAACCTGCTCCCTTCCAGCAGAGTTATGAGACAATTGGTGGAGATCTTTTAAATTCACATTTCTTAGGTTACCATTGTCTTATTTAAAGATGTTTTAATTTTCTCTACACACACATAAACCAACCCTCAAAAATTATTTTACAGAAATCAGCAATTTTTAAAGTAGTTTAGTGTAATTATCATATATAATAGACTATGACAAAAAAATGTAATAGGAATATATATTGGGGAATGAGCTTTGAATCAGAAACCAAGAGAGCTTTGTGCTCACTTTTTCAAGCTGGAAAGTACCAAGCAGAAGTGAAAATACTACTATAATACGACCGTTAGAAATTATTACAAAATCAGTCTTTACTACTAGCTAGAACTCACTGTTCTGCTGGTTGGGAAGGTATCAGATCTTTTTGATTGCTCAACTACAGTAATTGCTTCCAGATGGATGCAATTTTAAGATCATTATTTGTAATCCTTCCTGTGCCCTCAGTACTTTATCTTGAAACAATTGCAATTAATATGTTCCTCAGCAGTTTTTTGCTGAGATACATTCTTTTCTTGCTCACCCAAGATAAAACAGTACTAAATTAATCATTGAACAATTTAGCTAAGGAACATAGCTTTGTTGATTTGCTGTTGTTTTAACATTTAATTAGAAGGAGTCAGAGTGCTGATTAGCTGATACTGTACTCAGTATGATAGCACAGATCATTAAGAGTCAGATGCAAACCAAAGCTCACTATCTTGTCTCACCATGTGCAGAGTATTTACTTGAGTAAGCAGAGCTCTCCTGGCATGAAGTATGTCAGTACTTAGGTGAAAGGAGGTTTTGCCTATGAGACCTGGTCTTGCCAGATACATTTGTGATCTGACATGTGGGAACCAAATGCACGAAGGGCAACCAGCAGCCCAGAGGTATGTCTCTAAGGATGTTTGCCATAAAGATATGCTTGCTTTTCAGAGCTGCAAGGCCAGAATTCTAATTTACAATATTATATCTATAGCACATATTCTTATAAAGTCCAGATGTGACTTTACCAAGTGAAAGAAAGAGCCAAGGTAACTATGGCTTCTTCCTGCTGTTAGCATTGGTCATTTCTGCATGAGCCCCTAATTCCCTGACAGTGATGTGACTGGACAACTTTCCCAGCCAGACTGGGTCTGCTGCTGCTGCTAAACTGTCAGCAATCTACAGATATTACCGGCAAAAAATAATCTGAGCTTGATAGATGGACTTTAAATAACAAGACTTTAGTCTAGCAATATACCCTGTGTTTTTTCAGCTGTAAATTTTTTAAAAATGTTGACCAATGAATATCCACAACCCAGTGATACTAATTTAACTTACAATTTATTCAGTTGTGAGATTTTAATTAACTAGACAAGGAACTGGGTCAGACTACAGATCTTCCATAAAATCATGTGTTACAGTAACTAACAATTTGCTGTGCGTAGTCCAAGAAAAACCATGAATTCCAGGCATGTTGACAAATCACTCTTTCAACTCTGTGCCCTCTGAGCTTACTATTTTGGACTCTTTCTTCACTTTCTTCATAAAGTGTGTTTCTAATAAAAATTATTATTACAGTTTGGCAGAGAAAAGGGGATGATGGAGGCATGTACAGTTCAAGGAAAATCTTTTTGTTAACCATCAATTCCTATTTTTTGCTTAACATTTAAAGAATGTGAATAATTAAACTTTAGTCCCTAAATACTGCATTTTTTATTTTAGACTGCTAATGAATGTATTTTTTCTGTACTCTACCTTGGACACAAAAATTGTAACAATTGTTTTGCAAAGAACAATGCCACAAAAGAAAACCTCGTTTCAAGTCTTCAAATCTTCTCAAGTAACAGCTCAGATGCCCCATGGTCAAGGACTTTTTCAACACAATGTATCTCATCATTAGAAAAAAATTACTCAGTGGGAGATAAATTCTGATCTAATTAAAAGTGCTGGTGAAGGAGGAAAAAAAACACACTCCCCTTATTCAACAGAAAAACTACCCTGAGAGGCTTCAGATTAGGGCTCTTAATAGGGTTCCTGCCAGCTGTTATCTCTTTCATGACTCATCCAAAAAGTATGAGCAGGCAACAGCTGGAGCTTGGGCTTTGCCTTTTTCTACAGTGTATTGGATGCCAAAAATGGGAGCAGATAACTGGTCCTGAGGTTCTTGAGTGCTAGCTTCTGAGTTGGCACTATTCCTGGTCACTGTAACAGCACAAATTCCTTTCATGCAGGAGTTATGTAGTCTGTCAGGCCACTTAACATGTGCAGGTCTGTTCTAGCCCTCATTCGGGCTGTGCTCCCATTTAGGCAAACGTGGGCTTTGGGAATCTACATGATGGAAGCTGTAATGACTCTGACTCAGTAAAGCATATTCAGTGAATATTCAGCTGTACATGTGTTAGATTCACCCTCATTCAGAAGTGTGTTATCCATAAGGTGAAATCTGAACTCATTTGAGTGCCATACACTGTATGAAGGCTGATATTCCTAAGACACCTTCTAACCTTACTACTTGAAAGTGCTGCAGCATTTTAAAATACAATGGCAGATATACAAATAGTGAGGCGTTATTTAGACACCCATTTCACAGCATTTTAGGTTTGAGAATGCTTTTTTACAGTCTTAATTATCAGCAAATATTTTGACTGCATTCACATCAGAAGAGTTTAATTGAATCTTGACTTAATGGGCTTCTCTGGAATATGAAACTTACCTCGAAAAGGGAAGGCCAGAGAGTGAAAGATGGCAGAATGTCAGTCAGGTTATATAAGTCATGCAATTCAAAGCACAGGTTAATTTACTATCCTGAGATATTTTAGAGACTATTTTACACATTCTGTTTATATAGCAAGACAGTAATGATGTTATCTCACTTTTGATTTGTTTTGAACATCCAAGGTTAATCACAAAGTTGGAGAATAGTCTGAGTTGGAAGGGACCCACAAGTCCAACTCTTAAGTGAATGACCCATACTGGGATCTAACCTGCAACTTTGGTGTTATTAGCACCATGCACTAATCAACTGAGATAATAAAACAAAAAGAATGTAACTAAGTCAGGATTTTTCCTGGTCGTTGCATAGAATAAATTATTTTGATTAAAGATTTATGTTCCTTTTTTATTTTGGATCAGTTTTCCGAAATAGCAGAGTAAATTTGAGGAGGCTCTTGCCAGAAGTGATGACATGAATGTCACTTGAAAACTACTCAGTTCATTGCAGAGGACAAGATGAAAATGAGATGTGTTCAGAAGATGTCAGTGAGATATTCGCGGCATAGCTAGGAACTGTATCTGGAGCTTTTGTAAGCTCACACCTAGTATGGCAGTGCATTACTGAAAAGTGCAATTTCTTCATGGTTGCAGGCAGGTTTCAGAAATGATCTGAACAAAATGTTCACTGTCTTGGTAGATTCAATAATTATTGAGTACAGTACAAGAAGGCAGTTCACAGCAATGGCTTTTCTCTTTGCCAAGCTGCTATACGCTGATCCTCTGCAACACGCAGATCCTCTCTAACACCTCTCCATGGCTCCACAACTTCAGGAGTGGAGCTATGAGATGTACTATAGAGCTGTGGAATAATTTTCTGCAACTGTACAAAGTAAGAGTGAGAATGAAATTTTGTGCCAAGTACTCTTAGATTATGTCATCAGATTCTTTTGTGTGTGTGCCAATGCCTTAATGCTTGATCAAAGAAAAACAGTTGTGACTAACAAGCTTAACAGTCACTTCAGTGACACAGATCCTAGCTCTACTGGGCCCAAACTACTCATTCAGCAGAAAGTTTGCCTGTGTATTGAACTTTGAACAGACAAAATCAATTATACTCTCTTATCTTCTCCTGTATATAAGTTTTACATGGGGTTTTCTTCCCATTTTAGAACATCAGCACATACTAATTTAGCTTATGAACAAACTAAGAAGTAAAATTTACTAAGAGTTGATTCTGCACAAAAAAAAAAAAAAAAAAAAAAAAAAAGGAAAAGAAAAAAAAAGAAAAAAAGGAAGAAATGCTCTAAAGGCTGTTTTGCACACATTTCTATAGATAAGATGCAATAGATACAGCTGGCTTTAAAATGAAATCAATAGGTAACTTTTCATAGAATCCAAGGCAGTGTGTAACCCCAAACACTTAAAAGCTGTTTGTCAGAGTACTGGTTTTCCTTGGTTTTGCTTCAGTTACACTGAATTGAAGGGATCCAGGTGACAAAAGAATGTAAAGAAATGGAATCTGCAGAGTTAGTTGAAAGCATAAGGTACTTGTGAAAAGAAGAGGATTTGCAAGCTGCCTTGGAAGTTGAATTTTTCCATTTCCCAGAGAAATCCTGGTAGAAGTCACTTGGTCTATGTCAAATAGTCCAAGATAGCACAACTGATATGCCTTGGTACTGACCAGAAAATAAATCCATAAGGTAAAAGAGTAATCCAACTTCCAAGATCACTCAAAGTTATGTTTATTTGTCCAGAACTGCTACCTTATACCTGCATATTAGTAACACTAATATTTAGGGAGTAACTCCCCTCTTGGGCTGGATCAGCTTGTTTCTCATCCTCTAAGCAACCACAGGATGGTGTACACTTTCAATTTTATTCAGTTTCCTAGGCTGAATTGGATTCAGTGGCCTGAGTTCTGATTTAATGCTATAGGCCCTGTTCTTATGCATAATAAAAATCTTTACAGTATTGTTTTAGACACACATGCAACTAGGAAATCAGTAAACTGAACCACTTGAACAGAGTGTATTCAGCTATGAATACATGTTCAAAAGTGTTACACAAAGCTGGTAATTTCCAATGGAGAGGCTATAACCTTCTTAGGGTCTCTTGGTCATCAGAGACATGTAAAAGGGACTAAGTATAAATGAATCTTTGTGCTCTGATTTCTACTTCTTCATTGCCAGTACTGTGTTATCCAATTACCCTTCATCCTGCTGTGTGACCGGAATTTTTTTGTCATGAACCATTTTTTAAAGTCTCCAATGACAAAAAAGAGAGACAAAAAAGTTTTCCTTCAAAGTCAAGAAGAATAAGATTGATGTCTTTTGTTCATGAATCCAACAGTTTAAATTAAAAGATCCAAATCCCTCATGACTCTAATTAATTTTACTTTGGAGATGAGATTTTAGTATTTAACTTTCTGCAGTTATAATGAAAACTTGCCGGCATATTGAATGATTTTTTTTCCTTTATATTTCCTTTTTTTCTTTCATCATAATAATTTTGTTATTGGAATCACGAATACAGGAAACATTTCAAAACCAGCCAGTTGAGACAGCAAGCAGTTAAATAACTTAATGTTGCAAAGATGTAAGCATGTGCTGAAATGTATGCATGAATAGTCCCATGTGTAAAGTTAATTGTCTAGATTAGCATATAATGATGGTGCAGCACCATAATATAAATAAATGCAAGTTTATACATGGACAAAGACTGTATCTTTTCATTTTAAAAAGGTAGTGATTAGAACTTTACATTTCCTTCCTGTCTTTATTTGAAAGGGTGCTCCTCCTGAGCAGTCATTAGCTCTGACTGAGGTCTTGCTTAGCTCTTCACCTCTCTGTAGCCTGCTGGGTAGAAAACAGGCGCCCAGGGAACTTTCTCTCCTACTGTTGGACTCCAGTTTTATATCTCTGTTTTATTAACTGTTTCATGAAGTGATCTCCATCTAGGGCACACTTTTCACAAGGTCTTTTTCCCTCCATCTTTCTGACAGCTTATTATGACTGAAGTGGAAATGTTACATAAAACAAGCTGTTTATGGAAATCTTATTTCTGTCACATGAGCTCTATTCTGATGTGACAGGCTCTCTATCTGGCTGCAAGCATTAAATATATTAATTATATCTGGCATTATGCAATTCTCCTCTTATCACCACTGGATTTTAAAGACCTGGTAAAATATACTCTGAGCAGTAAAATCATTGCACCTTAGCACACTTCAGCGTTTATAACAATCTGACATAATAAGGATACTGTCATTGCAGAAACACCTTCCTACACCCATGTGGGTACTTGAAAATCTGTGCTTTCTCCATCCTCCTACATAAATATAGTAGCTTAGGAACTTTTATGCTGTGCCTTGATTTTTAATGATAAGAGATGTCAGGTACCATTTAAAACATGAGATGAAAAGGGGCAATTCAGCTTTAACTATAACAGAGCTTTCCTTTAGATGTAGTCAACTGTTCTGTGAAGTGGGAAAAGTGTGAGAAAATGGGAAACAGATAAAGTTTTAAACTAAAGCATTAAGATCCTGTCTTAGGACTTCTTACTCTTACTCTTGGATACCTAAAAAGCATAAACACTGTAAGGTGATAAACTTTGGTGCCAGTCTATCTCCACTCACCGCAATTGTGTATTGAAGATTTCTACAAACGAGAACTAAACTCTGGCCTGTAATGGTGGATGCAATCTTCTCAAGTGTATATAACACCTATTTTCAAAACACAAGATGGGTTGTGAAGTCCAAAGAAAAACATTCAGTCAAGACCTTGATAACCTTATGCTCTTGCTACCAAGTTGCACCATGAAATACTGCACAAGTCTAGACTGCTGTTCTAGATTCTGACATCTGAGTGTAGGATTTATATACAGGTTAAGAATTGCAGATATTTTGATAAAAGGAAAGATTTCACATAAGAATAAAAAAATAGCATGTGTATAGAGGAAATAGTTAAATCCTGCAGGATGTCAATATTTTTGAATCCTGGCACAGATTTGAGACATAATTGTCTATGGAGTTATTTCGTCCTCTTGTTAAGGTAAATATCCAAACATTGGTGATCCATATTTAGGAAAGCCAAGGTGCAGGATTGAGTGTTTGTATTGAGTGTCTCTGTGTTGTGCAACACATCTGGATTGTAAAACTGTAGTCAGAGTGGCAAAGCGTCCCCTGTATCTCAGGCACAGTAATCAAGATTGGTACGAAGCCATCCAGCATAGCCCAAGCAGCAGCCCTGAATCTCTTGTTCTATTTTGCTTTCTTGCTGATTTGCTTTGGGACTGATTCACTTCTGGCCACTGCGAGTGACAGGAATGGCTACAGAAATCGCCTATTTTGGCAGCAGGGTTTTGCAGAAGACCAGAGTTTTGCAGTGGTGATACACAGCATACCCCAGCCCTTTGACTAATACAAGAGGAAGACGGGCTTCTTCCTGAATTTTGACAGCAGCACCTGGGAGGAGGGAGGCCTGGGACCCCCCTCTCCGAGAAGGGTCACCTCTCAGGCGTCCATGGAGTCCCGTGTCCCGCGGCAGCCGGGCCGGCTCGGGCCGGGGAGGTGTGCGGGCGCCGTGCCGGGGGCGGGCCGGGGAAGGTGCCGTGCCTTTGGCCCCGGGGCGGGGCTGCCGTGCGCCCTGCCCGTGCATTGGGTCTGCAGACATACATAAGTATAGCCGGGCTGGGCTCGCCACGCTCCTCTACCCCCCGCCCCCAGCCCTGGAAGAGAAGGGGGAGAGAAACAAGAAGGAAGGGGGGGAAAAATCCCGGTGAGGTCATTCCAATGAGAGCGCAGGAGGCGAGCGGACAAGGTCGACTTTCCCGGCGGAGGCGCAGCCCTTAGGAGCGCGGAGCCGCGCACCCGCCGCCGGCCCGGCACCTTGGAGAGCTCCGCCGTGCCGGGGCCGCGCTCGGGGCCGCGCCCGGGGCCGCGCCTGGAGCCGCTCTCGGGGCCGCGCCTGGAGCCGCTCTCGGGGCCGCGCCCGGGGCCGCGCCTGGAGCCGCTCTCGGGGCCGCGCCCGGAGCCGCTCTCGGGGCCGCGCTCGGGGCCGCGCTCGGGGCCCGGCGGCGCCGGGGCCGGGGCCGTCCCTCGGTAGCGCCCGGCGGCCGCGGATGCGCCGCTCCGCCCCGGCTGCCGGCCAAGGAAGAAAAGTTTGGGGGCGACTTGGGGCCGCGGGAGCGCCCGAGGAGGAGGATGCGCGGTTTCCCCGGCTGATCGGGAAGGAAGGATGACCGAGGGAGGATGTGCACCAGCAGCCAGATCATCGGGAGCCTCCTGGTGCTCTCCGTGCTGGAGATAGGGTTAGGGGTGTCCAGCGTGGCCGTGGGGGCGGTCAGTTTCAGCCTGGTCCTCACAGAGCAAAAACCTCAGCTGGGAGACTCTTCTCCGGTATGGAGCGGGGTGTGTGTACGTTAGCCATTTCACTCTCTCTTTAACTCTTTATGGTGATGATCAGACCGTGCCAAGGCATCCCCTTTCCCCCTCCCTCCCCTCCCCTCCCTCCCCGGGTGCATGTCGCGCCGGCCGCGCCGGGTCCATGTTCGGTGTGCTTGGGGCACGGGCTGCAGAGCCGAGGGGCGAGGGGGAGGCTCGGCGGGCACAGATGTGTGTGTTGGGCGGGGGGAGACCTCTTCTCTCTCACTGCTTTCCGCTTTTCGGTATTGCTGTGAGCAATTGAACTTTCTCTGAACCCCCTCTCACACCTGGGAAAGCCCGATGGATGCTTCGCGTGAAACCCGGGCCACAGCGTACGGTCTTTAAATTGACTGTGAGTTTTGCTTTTTGGAATGAACAGCCCTCTCCATGATGAGGAGACTGTCAAAAGGTGCTTTAAATTAATGTCAAGGGTATGCCAGCTGAGTCCTGAGCTTTTGGAGGAAAAATAGAAAGAGGCATTGGGAAGGAGAGAGAGAGAAAGATGTTCTCATCATATACTGGGTGCTCTGAGCTTCTTGTAAAACGAGAAAAAAAAAAAAAAAAAAAAAAAAAAAAAAAAAAAAAACCCACACCCAATAATGGGTTAATAGAAGCAGCATGGTCATATCACAGAGCATTTCTCACTTCCCAAAAATGTTTCTTATTTTCCCAGTTTGAGATATGCATGTTTCCAGGAAGGATTTTCCTCCAAATGGTTATTTATATTTATTAAACAAAGAATAGGAAATGTTGAATATTCAGATATTCAGTCTAAACATGAGTGGGCATTTTTGAAGTCCAAAGCTGGTTTTGGCCAGGTTCTATTGTACAGCAGTATTTCTAAAAGGATTGTTTGCTTTGCTTCAGATAACATGATAAATGTAAAACACTCTCGATTATTCACCAGCATAACCTCCTCTAATTTACAGATTCATTCAGACAAAGTACTTCATGTAATATCTTCACTGTCAATAATTATTCATTATTGACAACAGTGATAAATATTTTTGGCAGTATATAAACATGCAGAAAATTCTGCACTGCAGAACAGATAGGTGAGAAATGAAAATGAAGACTAGATCAGACAGGTAATGATATTATCAAAATCACTTCATAAAGGGAGGTTTCTGATCATTGTTAATGAAGAAAAAATTGCTTAAAACCATGTGTCTAGCTGAAGATTTAATGGCAAAGGTCTATTTCCTGTGTTTCACTGAGGTCAAAGAGCTTTGATCAGTCAGTGGGATCAGTATTTTATGCAGTGATTGCATTTTGTGACAATGCTATCACAGCTGATATAATTTCATGACAATGCACATTTCCTGCATAACTGCCTCATTCATTTTTATGCTGTTACCCCAGAGTTTGTACTAGGCATAGATTAAGATTCTATTCTATTAGATGTTGGCTTCCAAGGACATTATAATAGTAGTAAGAGACAGATACAGTGTAAAAGGGAGTAAGTGAGTATAAAGAAAAAAAAAAAAACAAAGCTGAGTGGTATAACAGGTGGTTGCATTAACACACCAGCAGTCTGGCTGATTTAGAGCTGTTCATTAGTAGAGTTTTAGAGAGGAATAAGACAAAGGAATTTTAGAGAGGACAGTAAAGGGGTTTTGCAAATGTATATAGGAAATTATTCTCATATGTGAGTGCAGAGGCATGGAAGGTAACCCAAAGGGACTTGTTTGCAAATGTAACAAGTGGACAAAGGATGCCCACAACCAGAGCCAGCAGAGGCTGACATCAAGTGCTGGGAACTGAGCAAAAGCTGCAGGTTAAAGAGGCAGAGAGAGGCCTTAAAGAAAATGCAAAGTGGAAGCAAGAGGCTTATGTTTCATGTAGCAGAGGAAATGAGAAAATCAAACTGACGTGCAGAGTGGGGTGACATTTCTAAAGGCTGACTTACTTTTCCTTGAACTAAAGATCTGTGATTTCAATTGTCACCATTATACCACTCTTTTTGTACTAGTCCAGCAGTTCAAACTGTTAAGTTGCATTGTTCTGACTAGGGGGACTAGCAGGTGAGTCAGGCTGGCCAAGAAAGGGGCCAGAGATTTACCATTCTCCAGGGAGTCTTAGGGCCATGGGTAACTAGTTTCAAATTTAAACAACTGGACAAAGGTTTGTTTGGACAATCCTCAGGACTGTCCTGCTGCAGAAGTGGCATAAGCCTCTTATGCGCTTCTTACTGCTCACTGTAGCTTACACTGAGCTTGTGTTGCCTGTATTAAAGGAATGTCTTGCATAAAATATGGGGTTTTTTTTCCAATTCACACTCTTGAATCAGGGTTTTCCTTTGAGAAGTGAACACTAAGGAAAAGAAGAGAACATTAAAGAAAAAGTAATTCTTTGACATCTTAAGATACAAAACATTTAAGTTGAACAGTGTCATTCCTTCTGTTGCAATTTACTTGGAAATGTACAGAAAACCTTTGACCCTGTTCTATCCTTTTATGTGGGTGGAACTCAGCAGAGACCCAAGTTCATAAGGAAGTAGATGAAGATAGCATCACCATGGAAACCTTAACCTGAATTCCTAAAATTTGGGCATCTTAAAAATCATGCACATTCTATCTTCTATACTTCAAGCCTCCCTATGATGCTTTGCACTTGATGAACATTAGCTTTACTATTTAAAAAGTTATTCTTATTGTTCATTGTCTCCATTCAGACAGATGATTTACTAACATACCTAATTTTAACCATGTGAATTCCGTCCATAGCATTATGGATACAAGTCAAGTTAAAAGCATGGGCTGAAGTACCCTGATCATTGCATTATGTATTTGCAAGCCAGGGAAAGTAGACTACACCAGAATGAAGAAATTGAAAGCCTAGGTAATGTCTGTATCAAAAAACACATAAAAATGGGAAAGAAGAAGTTTCAAATCTGTTGTTCTCATTGGAGTTGAATTGGATTAAGATAGTACAAGTTGTTTAAAAAGTAGCCATAAGAAAACAACTGAAGGTGTGACTGTCTTCTCAAATTATCTGGAGCATGTGGAGACAACTATCCAGTTTACATCATCACCAATCTGTTCTTTTTAAAATAGGCCATGGCTGTTAACTTGCAAACAAAATGCTAAAACAAACCCACAATAAAAACAGTCCCAAATACCCTAAAGTTCACACATTGTTGGTTTCTGAATTTTCTTTCTGTTTGTTATGTTTGTATTGGGATAAACTATTCTACAGGCTGTAATCAGTGTCTCCCAGATTTCTTTGTTTCCCAGAAACTGAGGGATATTTCTGAAATCCACCATTCCAATTCAGTTATATGACGTACTATAGAATAATTAAATCAATGAGAATGCTGAACCACTAACAATAACATAGTAAGAATGACAGCATCCGTAGCAAAGGCTTTTGCACAAACAACAGAAGTCAGAAGATAATCAACCAAAAAGTATTCACAGATTTTTGTTTTTAATGGTCACACACTTCCCCATCTATATTTAGAACAATGGTTTCATCACGATCACTCTGAGTAGTGAATAGTTATTCATACACACACACATGTGTATGGCTCTAATCCTCATTTATACTGCAGTGGTGAATAAATCCTGGCTGTAATTGAGTCTCCCTCACAGAGAGAGAGAATGAGAGACAAAAGCCACATCTTTAGACAAATATGCCATCTATCTTCACATGGGAGAGAGATGCCCGATGATTCACTTATGGCTATGCCCCTCAAGAGTAATCATTTCTTCCTTTTTAAAGGCAAATATCTGAATGTATTTGAGAGATATGCACTTTCTGTATGTTGGTCTGTTTGCTTGTCTTTAGATAGAGGCAGAATTATTGTTTCCATGATTTGTGATTTTATCACAGTGGAAGTCTGCCTGCCTATTAAAAATCTGCAGTTGGTTACAGAAATCTGTTCCAAGTTGCCACTTGAAATATTTGATTTAAATTACTTTATTTTTTTTTTATCCAAGATTTGAAGGAAAAGAAAAACTGTCAGTCTGTATGGACTTTCCCAGAGCAAGAAAACCTTTTTTAGACTGTTAAATCAATGCTGGTGGCCTAAAATTTTGAACCACTAAATTTTACATCTAGATTTTACTGTTGCCAAGTTTCCTTTGGAAAGAACAGTCAAACTATTATTTTTTTCAAAAACAGCACGAAAAGAAAGAAAAAAAAATCACATTATTGTTTCACATGCAGACAAAATGCAGATGTGATCCTAGTTTATTTTAGCATATGCATTGCATTTTCATCAAACTGACCATATTTCTGTCTGGCTCCTGCTCGTGATGAAATGAATCACAGGACTTTCAGTGAGTTCAGTAGAAGCTGGAAAGAATTCTGTACCTATAGATGGGGAAGGACATATTAAGGGTGGAAGCTTCTTGCCTTGCCTGGAGTCAGGACAATTCAATTGATTCAGCTGAGGTCTTTCAGTAGATTTTCTGTGTCATTTGCGGACTCCAGAGGCACAAAACAACCTGGAAGATGGTCCATCTAGTTCCTGGGTTGTATTTAGAGGATCTGTTGAATATAGACTGACTTAAGCATATGTTTAAATGTTTTACTACGATAAGACTTTAGTTCACCTGCAGGGGATAATCTTTATTACTTTTTTGAGATGTAATAGTCACACTCTGAAGCAAATACTTCATACAAAACAAACAAAAAAGCATTATTTTTATTTGTTACTCTGATAGGCTCTAAATAAAAAGTAAACAATAGTATTTTGCACTGAGAATTTAAGTATTTTTAGAGATGGATGGAGGTTTTTTGAATCACTGACACCAGGTAAATTTTCAGATTCAGAAACACACTTCTTAATTTCCTTGATTGTTTCTAAAAATCATTTCCCATTTTTAAAGCATCTCTGTAGGTCTATAACCAGATGAGTGGAAACACTAATCACAGGGACTGGGATGGAATTTAAACTGCTTGCATATGGCTTGAATCAGTGGGAAGTGGAGCAGCACCTGATCTGATAAGAGCCAGTCACACACTCCCAGAAAAGGTATTGGCTCAGATTAGACATGATTCAACACTATGCCTCAGTTATAACAGAGCCTCCCCTCTCAGCATGACAGATTTGGTGGTTTTGAGTTTGGCAATGTTGGGTTTTGGCAATGCTGTTGTTTCTGGTTCTGTTCTGTTTCTGGATGCCTTTCAGCCAGCTAGACATTCGTGTTCCCACAATCACTTGCATGAGACAACATCATTAGAAGTTTCCATCCCCCCTTTGCAAAAGATTGTTGTTTCTCTGTGGAGGTAATAGGCAAACCTAGTACCGAGGCTTGATCTTCTTGCCTGTTTTATTTTTTATTTAGTTTGATGTCTTTGTTTTCATGAGTAGATTCTGTGTCCTTTATGTCTGTGCTGAGAAAATTTAATCCTTGTTCTGAAATACTGCCTTGAAAGGGAGTCACAATTAGAGATAGCTCTTCTGCTTAGTTCATCCATTAGGGATTTCAGCTTTTTTCTCATTTGGATGGAGTTGAAACAACATTATTAAATAGAATCTTTATTTCTTTACATTACTAATTTCAAATTCCTGGTTATTGTCCTGGAAGTCACATGCTTCTGCAGTCTTAGTGTAAAACACAGAATTTTCTAGTTTACTACCTGACGAGGGTAGATAAAAGTGTAGCTGTAAATTCTGTCTTGATGGTTTAGTCTTCCAAGTAGAGTGTCATTTGAATAGGTATGATAGACTTGCATTTTCACTGTGTTATATTCCATTTTGGAATAATTTCCCTTCCTCTGTTTCATCATATACATATGGATGACTCATAGAGGACTTTCCATGCAGTGTATACGGTTTAACTGTCTTTTTTGTCATGAACAATGACTTGGGATCAAGCTATCCTTACATTCAACAGGTTTTCTCTACTATTTTGTTCAGACTATATCCAGGAAATTTTTCTATGTGCAGTTTTCATTTTTCAAGGGAATTTCACTCACCATTGATTCTGCTTTTTCAAAATATAAGACAGAAAGGTTTCTTAGCTTCAAGATGTAAAATTAAAATAGTTCCTTTTCTTCTGCATGGTGGAAAAAACCAAATCTTTGGCTTCCTGCAGATTAACTAAAACTGAATCTTTTTTTCAGACTACCAGGAACAAAGTAGCCATTTTCCAGAAGTGAAAGAAGCCAAGTCTTTTGTTCCAGAAAATATGAAATAGGGATGGATCCAAACCACAGAACTGGAATATAAATTGAGATTTTAGCCTTCTTACCAAAATTTATGGGGTTTTGGACCTGAGGTTTTGTTTCAAGACAATATTCAATATAAAGTAAATTAAAGCAGTCTCAAACATTCCCCTTTTCTGGGAGGTCTTTGGGGTACTTTTCCAAAGTTCAACAGACAAAAAGAGACATTTTGCAATATGCATATGGAACATTAGCAGGTACAGCTGCAGTGTGAATGACAAAAACTCCACAGACAAACAGACGCTACTGCATCACCTTGCAATCACACTGGTGCTATCAGAGTGACTCTGACTTTGGTGGGTCTGTGGTGAATCATCACTGAAAGCGGGATTGAGGCACTCAATCTCTAAGTAGCTTTTGTGTTTTGTAGCATCTTTCGTTCTTTGGATGCTTTACCATTCACCCAAGAGGGGTTATGCCCCTGTCTATTACTTGATGATACATTCTCAAAAACTCATAGAATCACAGAATCATACAACAAGGATTAGAAGGGACTTTAAAGATGATCTAGTCCCAACTATCCCTGCCATGGGCAGATACACCTCCTACTAGACCAGATTGCTTAAGGCCTTGTATAACTTGGCCTTGAACATTGTCACAGTTTGGTCATCCACAGCCTCTCTGGGCAACCTGTTCCAGTGCCTCATCACCTTCCTAGCAACGAATCTCCTCCTAATAGCTAGTCTAAATATTCCCTCTTCCAGTTACCTCTTTACTCCTTATTCTGTAACTCCAATTCCTGATGAAGAGTCCCTCTCCAGCTTCTCAGATATTGGAAGGTTGCTATGAGGTCTCCACTCAAACCCAATGATCCTTGTGGGTTACTTCCAACTCAGAGTATTTTGTCAATCTGTGAATCTCTGAACCTTCTCTTCTTCCAGGCTGAACAGCCCAAACTTTCTCCACCTACCTTCTTCGGGGAGATGCTCCTGCCCTCGTACCAACTTCCCAGCCCTTCTCTGAACTCGCACCAACAATTTCAATACATGACTTCTCTGCTAGTCTTGACGCAAAATGTATGTATAGGAGGTATGGATAAGTCTGAAACCAAAAGTAACCCTATAATCAATAGGGTCTGGGTGGAATTGGCAATCTATGTAGGTTTTTAAGTGAGCCTTTCAGTCTTCTAGCATTTTATGATTTTTTTAAAATTATGAAAAATAATTAAAATGGAAGTCCAATGATGAGACATTTGTTTAAAAAAGTTCCAGCTGAAATTCCCTCTCTGGCTTCCAGGGCATTTTGTAGGGCTTATTAACTTAGTTTATCCTTAATGAAATGATTTAGCTTTATTCTCTGCATGAATAGTGAACACTTCAACAACTGAGCATTCTTTACAAGAAGCTTATCTTCAGTGATATATTCCTTTTCCACTCTTGATTTATTGTATTTTCAGTATAAGTCTGTTTTCCAAAGTTACCTCAGGTAAGTTAGGTTACATGGTTAGATAATACATGGTTAAAAATACAACTGCATTTAAAGAGCCATGAGATTGGCTGGTAAAAATTGATTAAGGACAATCAATGCTCAAGTAGAAAGGAACAAGTCCTCACCATGACAGTATTAGTTAGTCAAGGGTAAACTGTAGTCCAGAGTAGCTCAACAGTTACAAACCAAGTTTTACTGTTATGACATATTGACATGAAGTCTTCTGGGATAGCCAAGAACAAAGAGACAGAGAGTGTGTCAAGACAAAAGAACCCCTGATAGCTGTATTCCAGTTGGCAGCATTATAAAATAGAATATTCTAAGTAAAAGACACTTTCAATCTGATTTTTACTTCATCCTTTTTCTGCTACAAAGAACTAGTGTAGTTTTTCCCATTCACTTTTCCACTTTTCACTACTGCTGATCACAACACTGAGACATCAAAAATTTTACAAGAAATTGCTATAGCACCACCACCACCACCACCACCAAAAAAAAAAAAAAAAAAAAAAAAAAGTGTTAAGTCTCTATGCTATCAAAAAGCAGAGAACAGAGTCAATCATATATCCCACTGAAATCCTATATCCCACTGAAATCCTAACCTTTCTAAATGTCTCCACATTGAAAAGCTTGGCTAAAGAAACTCTACATAAGCAGTGTTTCTGAGCCATGGGTATTACTAGTACTCTTCATACGGCAGGTTTTCACTGTTTCCAGTGAATCAGCCTTAGAAGAGAGTGGTAAACTTGGGTCATAAGTTTGAAAGCTTTGCATGAGGTTTAATTGCCTGACCCCGTGGCTCAAGGTCATCCATTGGTTTTAATTGCAAAATGCCTGCTGACATAAATAAATATCCATAGTGGGTTTTAGGCAAGCCCTTTCTCTATGAATGCAATACACTGTCATCTTAAAAAAAAAACCCAACTTAAATAACATTAATCCTTTGCTACTGCACAAATGCTTTTCTTCCAAGGTTTTTAACATAATCAGGCACTTGAGTACATTTGGTTTCACAGCTTGTTTATCTCATAGCCATACAGATTATAAAACTTCAGCATGACCTCAGGATTAAACAGAAGGATGTGGAGGAAGTATGAATATCCAATTCCTATGAGTTAAAATACAAAGAATTTTTTTAGTTCTTTAACTATGGAACATTATTCCTTGCCTATATGTACAAATACAGTAGATGTCAAGAGAGAAAATACATACAGAGTATGCAAAACACAATACAATATTACAAAATCATAGAATTTCTCAAGTTGTAAGGGACTCATAAAGATCATCAAGTCCAATTCAGAATCATATGGCTAATAGTAGCATCCAGAGTGCTCCTTGACCTCTGACAGACTTGGTGCCATGATCCCTCTCCTGGGGAGACCCTGTTCCAGTGACTGACCACTCTCACAGCAAAGAACCTTCCTTTGATGAAACTTCACTCCATTTCCTTGTGCCCTTTCATTGATCATCAAAGAGAGAAGATCAGCACCTCTCCCTCTGCTGCCTGCCTTGAGAAAGGTGTAGACTGTGTAGAGGTCACCCCTCAGCCTTCTCTTCTTCAATCTGATCAAACCAAGTGACCTCAGTTGCTCATCACAAGTCTTGCCCTTGAGGCCTTTCACCATCTTGGTCATGCAGCAATCCTCCTCTGGACACACTTGAATAGTTTGATGCTTTTCTGATACTGAGGCATCCAACTCAGCACACAATGCTCAAGAAGGAGCTGCACCAGAGTACAATAGAGCAGGGCAATCACTTCCCTCAACCAGGTTGCGATGCTGGTTTTGGTGTACCCCAGGGCATGGTTGGTCTTTTTTGCTGCCAGGGCACTACTGTCTCACATTGAATTTGTCATCAAGCCAGATACCCAGATCTCTTTCTCTGTGGCTGCTTTCCAATCTCTTGACCCCTAATATTTATGTATAATCAGGATTATGCTGTCCTAGGTGCAGAATCTGGCACTTGCTCTTGTTAAATTTCATGTGGTTGGTGATTGCCCAGCTCTCAGGTCTATTAACATCTCTCTGTAAGGCCTCTCTACACTTAAAAGAGTTCATGGCATCTCCTAGTCTAGTATCATTAGCAAACTTAATGTACATTTAACTACTGCATCCAGATCTTTACTCTAGGTAGTCAGATGCTTTAAGCAGAATATAATAACCCCTTGTTTTGAGAACCTTGTACCTTAGGGCTCATAGATTAGTTTCATTGATTCAAACTGGAGCCAAATTAAAGCCTTCCTGAAAAAATGGGTGATCTTCTCTTTCATACTTTCATACTTTCAGCTTTGAAGGTAAATTATCAAGCCTACAGTTTTTTAAACTAGTTAACAAGTTAAAACTATCTATGATGATATCTTCAAACTCTAATTAATTTTTCTATATACAAAAATTTCCTTTCAATCCTATTCAATCACTGCAGAGAGAAAATATATTATTAATCCACTTTATCAAGTCTGACTGAATAGAACTTAATTACAAAGATGTCTTCAACAAATTTCATTTGAGGTTTCTGCATATTGAGAAATACAAAACATGACGTGTGATAATCTGAAGCATGCCTTAGGTTGAAGGCAATCTGCAATGGCAGGACTGGGAGTGAAACCCCAAAACTTCACAGAAAGCCTGAGTGAACACTTAAAAAGCAGATGTGATAATATGAAATCTTCTTTGTCAGTGGGAAAGGTGCAGAGGGAGCATTGCCCCTGGTGATTTGTTTTGTTTTATTGCTATTCCAGTCAGTGGGTTCTAGCAGCAATTACCAGTTGTGTGTTCTGGTATGTCCTGAGCCATTCAGCACCATGGTCCACATGACCCAGCCCTCTCCATAATCAGATCAGTATTAAACTCACCTCCCATGCTTAGTGTAAAGGTAAATAATACATAAAATTTATCCACATTCATTATGGGGAACTGTTTTCATGGGTCTAACTCAAAGTAAAAAGATACCTCAAGGCTTATACTTACCTATACACATGAACTACTTTAGTTAGAGGGAGATAAACTATGAGTTAAAGCAACTCCTCAACTGAAATAGTGAAGTTGCAAAATTTTAGAGGGTAAGTGAGAAGTACCTGCAATATATTACATAGACTCTGAATGCTGTATAGAAATTCTTAGGGTTTTGGGGTTTTTTTCATTTCTTATGCAACAGCCAGGTCTTTTCTATGATTTAATTCTAAATCGGGGTCAAGCAGAACCTTTTGCTAGAAATACCAATGCAAAAATAGTGTGGAAAACTCCGGTTTTAAAATTATAAAATTACTTCCCAATGGGGGAGTAGGATTAGCTTTATTGAAAATAAGTAGCGTAGATTTCTTAATTAAGGAATTTATGAGGTATCATGGAAATCTTTTGACAGCATTGATGGAGAAGGCTCTACTGCTTTCATACAGCTACTGTAGTTCCTACCATGACTGCTCCCCTGGGAACTATTCATTGTTTTCTTTGTTAAACTTTTCTGGGAGGAAAAAGACATCAGAGGACATTACGGGTCTTTGACAGAGGTCAATATTAAGCATTATCATCTATTTTTGTAAGGTGGTAGCCAGTTCTCTGATTTTGGTAATTAATTTTTGCTTAATGCTTGATGCTACAATTAGCAGATCAGTTTGTGTGAGGGAATGTAAAAAAAAGTACAGATACCTTCATGCTATCTCTTGTGAATTGGGCTATCAAGAGTCTGAAACAGACTCTTCTGCATGCCCAGAGTAGTCACACCAACAGATGTATTCATATTTACACCTGCACCCACGGACATAACTGAATGATATTCTTGCCCTGAGTTCCACTCTCTTGAAGACAACAATCCATATGTGATTCTTCAGTGGTTCAGATGGTAGGATCAGGGCATTAAGTCCCTATGCTATGCTTAGAAGTAGATGATTTCAATTATTGACTAGTAGATTGCTCAACTTTTCTGAGAGAAAAAGAAAACAATAAAACGGCATTTTTATGCTTGCAACGCTGGAATTTTTTTTCCAACTTGTTTACCCAAGCAGCTTAAAATTCAGATTTTCTTTCTTTTCTCATGAGTTATCATGGTCACTCGGACTTCTCATTCCAGTTTCTTATCTGATAAGAGTCTTTATGGTTGGGTTACAACCTCCTGAAACATAAGGTTTGTGACAAAAATGCTGACAACTGTAACCATTGCCTAAACTGTGGTCACCACCACAGCAACACAGCAGGATTTGAACTTCATACCTTA
The DNA here is from genome assembly GCF_965231275.1 of Zosterops lateralis. Classification (NCBI taxonomy): domain Eukaryota; kingdom Metazoa; phylum Chordata; class Aves; order Passeriformes; family Zosteropidae; genus Zosterops; species Zosterops lateralis. The sequence goes on along the minus strand of NC_139762.1, from coordinate 32,052,787 downwards.
AATGATGAAATAATGTTTGGTTTCTTGTTTTTTGCAGTTCCTGCTTTGCGGCGTATGTGGAATATTGTGTGCCAAAAAAAAATCTGGACTTGTTGTAAGTTTTTCCACTGCATTCATAACACATAAATATTTGAAAGGCTTACTTATCTAATTTGAACTCTTTACTAGGGGCTTTCTGCATACAAGGGGTTTTGAGAAACAATTAGAAAAATTACAAGTCGGCAATCTAAAAAAAGCAATCAGCACTTTGGAAAGTTATAAAAAACAAGGCAGTTCTGAAATGGCCTGTGTAGGTAATGCTATTTAAGCCATACATCCCTATTTATCGGTATCTGGATAAACTTTGATTGGAAATCACTTGACATAGATTTATGTCAAGTCAATAAATGCTTCACAATAACAGCACTGGACTGCATCTTCTCCCCTTCAAAAACCAAGACTGGCTTGCCATCTCAGTAAGGCTGCTGACTAAGTTTGTTTCTAGATATCATAGCCGTTAAGTGTTTAGCAAGTGTTTTTAGGAATCTAAAACACATGTATATAAGTTTTAAAGTGATGGAAAGTGTCTCTTCAGGTACAGTCATTTTCTGACTGCAGCAAAATGGTGTTATTACTCAACAAGTCACAGCAGAACTCTATATTAAAGGCATGATTTTATTTTAAGTGATAATGCCAGTTCTAATTTTCTATCAGCTTGATTATTCTGCCACATATAGAGGGAAGTCAGATAAAACAAGCATAAGTGTGACAGGAATCAAAAGTTCTCTCCAATTCTTTTTTAATATCAATGAGTTATCCTAAACTCTTTTAAAATGACAGTTCCATTTCTTAAAACATGTGTACTATAACCAGTTTCTAAAAGCCATCTGTTCCGGAGGTCTCAGGGAATAGTCACTTGCCAATGACTGCAATATACATCCTCAATGCCACAATCCTGATGAAATTCTCATCCCAGTTCTGTAGAGAAGTAAGGCTCCATAAATTTTTGCTACCACAGTAGATAAGTACATATACAAAGCCATATCGAGAAACATTAAAAGCCCATCTAGATCATCATCTGACAGGTCAGCAGTATCAAGGGAAGTGAATAAGACAGTTATTTAACATTGTCTCCATAAGGTCTTTTGCTCCTGAATCATTTGAAGTTAATGCACATTCTGAATCAGCGTAACATCTTTGTGATTAAAAGCAATAGGAGGTTCTTTTAAAAAGTCTCATTGATTGCAGCCTATTTCACAGCTTTCTAAAATTCCTATGAACATTTTAGCCAATTTAAAATCAACCAAACCAGCCAACCATATACCAAACTGACATTCTGTAAAGCAGCATCACAGATTTCTTTGTTGTTTCTTTTACTTCTTTGACCAGCACATTCACCTTTCAACGACCCCACAAAAGCTGCAGAAACCCTCCAACTGCTATCTGACTGAATAAATTATAATTGAGCAGGAGACCCAGTCAGAATGTACACAAAGTAAGAGAGATTCGCTACAAATACATGAGACATTCACTCCTGAGGCAGGGTGATAAACTGCGCAATAGAAAATTACGACACATTCTGTCATGTTACTGTTTTGCATGAACAGTTGGAAATCACTTTTGTGTTCTAGCAGTCCTATTGAATAGATTTTAACTTTACCTACTCATTTTACACCACTTTTTTTTACATGCAACATCAATCTTAACTCTTGTATACCAGAAGGTGATATATTCCCTTGGAGCAATGTGGGAGTTAAGAGAGTTAAAAACAAGTGTCTGTGCAGTGTTTTTCAGTCAATGGTGCTATCAAAGAACTGAACTATGGTTATAGCATATTTTATATGCATTAATCCATCTCTGAAAAATATTACTGTGACATAACCTCTCTTGTCTCTCCTGACAGATGATACTTTTTTCTGCCTGTTGCATCTGTGGACTAATAGGAGGAATCTTAAATTTTCAATTTCTTCGTGCTCTGACAAAGAAGTCATCTGCTCTCTATTCTTTGCATCTTGCCTCCATGTCTCTTGCATGCATTGGAATTGGTGGTTGCACCCTTTCTTCATGGCTCACGTGTCGGCTAGCCAGCTATGAACAAAGGCGAATGTTCTCAGAAAGGGAACATTCATTGCATCACTCCCATGAAATGGCAGAAAAAGTGAGTTGTGTGTCCTCCCTTCTTTGTTCTGCTTCTCCTGAAATGTTACTGTATGTGTTAATGTTTACAATTGGCAAGAGATGCATTCAGTTTTCAGTTTTATATGAGAAAGAGCTTCTGGAAAATGAAACGCTGCCATTCTGTGTAAGCTTTCTTATGTTGCATTAAATGGAGCTATTTTTAGGTACTGTATATTTGCAGTACATCCATTTCAATGAAGTACATCCATTTTCAGCATAATTCCATTGTATAGCTATTCAGGGGTTTAGCTGCTAAATATAGCACTTCCGAAATAATTGGAAGCCTTATTAATATGAATTATCATGTATTGTACTGTAAAACAAGCACAGAAAGCTTTCTGTAACCACATCATTGCATGCTTCCAGGATTTAATCAATTTCTTCCTCTCCCAAGTACTCAGCTTATAAATTAGGTTATTTAAACAGAAAAGCCACAGTTCACAAACATAGGTGACTTAACATAAGAATCTAAGGGCATTTTAGACACCTAAATTAAACTGGTCCCATTTGCAGCACTGAGCATTTACTTCCTTTGTGTATTAACAGGAAGCCTACCAAGATGTATAGGAACATAATTAGGTGCTAAAACTGAAGCTCCCAAAGCTGAGCACATAGGATCAAAACAGTTAATGGAATGGAATTCTTGAAATCACCTCCTTGACTTAATGGATCTGAGAAATATTTGAGGAGTTAAGTGTTCACTGTAACCCTGCACTTTGGATTTGGACTTAGTATCTATCCAATGCCTTTCATTTGAGAAATTAGCAGAAAAAAGAACAAAATTCAAGTGGAATGCCCACGTAAACCTCCACATGCAAGTTTGCATTACTGTTAAGTTCAAGAGTCTGTTGTCTACTAAAACATCTGAACAGCAGAGCAAGGATTAGTTCTCTCAGACTGTAGAATTGTTTTCAGATTCCCTGAAAAATACAGTTAAAAACGACTTGTCACTATTCTTTGGTTTCTTAACTGAGATGAGACTCCAAATAGAAAATATAAACTGAATTTATCTTAGATGATGTTTGAAATGTATTTTAAAAAGAGGATGTTTGAAACATTTTAAAAAGATGTTTAAAATGCATTTTAAAAAGTTAAATAGTAGAGGTTACAAAAGTAACATAAAGCAGGGTGATAAAATCAACAGACGAGATATATTTCTCCATCTCATTTTAAAATGAAGAATTCTAATGAGCTATTGGGCAAATACAGTCTTGTTGATGGAAGGCTAGATATTGACTTTCAGAGAGAATCTTGTCTCAACAAGGACAAAGACTGGAGAAAGGGAGGGAAAGGAAGAAGAAACATCTTGGAAAGAAAAAAAAAAACTTTCAAAATTAAAAAAAAAAAGCTGCCAACCCTATCAATTTGGGGTTAGGATGACCATGTGTAATAGTAGTTCACTGCCTACCTTCCTGGCCTGTTGACCTACTGAGCTTTTTGATATTTAGCAGCAAGGACTGCCAGGTGTCCACCTATCTTGGGTGAAGGACCACAATGTACATGCAGAGCAACCCCATTGCACACACTCAGCAGATCTGGGATGTGCCCCACTGAAGGCAGACTTCTTGCATGTCTGCTGTAGAGCCAAGTATGTATGTACACATGGCCTGACTTGGGACCTCTTAGACCCATAGACTGCTGATGGCAGCGTTGAGTACACTGGCTCATGGCATGCCCCTAAAAGATAATGAAGTCTACATAAAAACTTACATTAAATTAGACCCTGATTTAGAAAATAGCTTAGAAGTGTTTTATATATGACTATATTGTATATTTATACTGATATACAGTAATGTAGACATGTACTGCATGTGCATTTGTTTGTGCTATATTTATTGTATAATTGTTATATTTATATTAGAGATTGAGGGGTATTGAAATAACCGACCTGCCCAGCTGTCCGGTGATTCCCCCGACACCAGAGTTACCTCCAAGGTACGCTGAACACTAGGGAGCGACCATGTTGTTATGTCACTTCAGGAAGGGCCACCTCTACGAGGAAGTCATAGTTTCAGCTAATCAAAGTTGGCTGATGCTGTGATGTCACTCTGAGGCAGGAATGGTGCTTCCAGGTAGTGACATAACTCTATGTGGTGAACGCTGCAGTCTGGAAGTAAGTTGAGTATTTAAAATATTCACCCTAGTTACAGGCATCCAAATACTCTTATTTGGATGTAGCCACCATTGAATCACTCTGCTTCTAATCTGTGTGCTCCTTCATTCCCTGAATTCAGCAACTTTTTTAAAATTAACTTTTTTTTTTCTTTTTAATAGAAATTTTGGGGAAAATAAGTGGGTTTTTATACTTTCTGAAACTATGGTGATATTATAATAGCTGATGTTTGCAGATAATTCAGGTGATGAAGCTGACAAAAGGAAACTCATGAGTAGTCTTCTGACAGATCATTACTATCAAATTATGGCTGACTGGTAGTTACTATTAAATGGCTTTGGTATTCTTGGTCTCTTTCCCAGCTGACAAGTATCTTCAGTATACATCCAACAAAGGCTTTAGGCACCCACAAATAAGCAAATTATAGTGCCAGACAACCCCTAAACTGGGATCCATTGTCCAGTGGTAGGCATGCATGTTCCTCTTCAATATGTGAGGAGAATAAGGCACAATACCAAAACATCCAACACCATCATCTACAAATGGAGACTTGGGTGGTAGAAAATACTCAAAATTAGTTTCACACCTGATTTTCTCTGAAACTTATGCTTGATTCAGGAGTATTAATTGGCAAGGCTACTTGGTCTGATGACCCTAAGCTCACATTATAGAGAAGAATAGAACATCCCTTCTTTCAAAAACTGGGAAAGGAACAGTTAAGTCCTGTGATATGCTTTAAAATGTAGCTTGTAACACCTGAGAAAGGAGGCATCAGTGCTTTTTAACTTTATGTTACTCTGAGTTCTGGTCTCTGCTTGCCAAATATTGTGGATTAAAAGAAGAGAGAGATAGAGTAAGACTAATAGCAAAGACCAGGTTGTATAATTTTCTTCTCTTTACCACGAATCTCAGCTACTATGCTATAGATTTGGGCTCTTTCTTTCTGTCTTTCTCTTTCTGTCTAGCCCAATGAATGTTGCGTCACTTTTTTTACAGAAGCTTCCACAGGAAGTGGGACAAACAAATCCCCTTTAGTCCACACTTTATCCAAGTGTACCTAGGCGGAAGAAGAGGTGAATTTAATCTTTCCATGCAGAGAAGAGCCTCTGGTTACCATGCAACTATTTTAGAACTAGTCCAACACTGGCACCTCCACCTCATCTACATGAATTTTAGAAATAGCCCAAGCTGCATTTTTACCTGTACCCATTTTCCTCTTGCCATAGCTGAATGGTCTCTGTCATTGGGCATAAGCAGCAGATCACTTATTCCTGTGTCCAGATTCAATCTGGTATGAAATAGGCCTTGGACTGCTCAGAATAAGGTAGTTGCAACCATAAACTCAATGTGGCTTTGCAGCCTTGAAGATCAGGGAACTGTTTAATTAATGTAGCCATCTCTATGCTTAGACAGCTAAGGGGGTATTGTTTAGATTTCAATTTGAGAATTAGAAAATCTATCTCCAAGCAAATCTTGGTTTTGGTGCTTTAGGATTCTGACTCATGAGCCAGTCAGCTCACTCTGGGATGACTCACCTGCCACTGGAGAAGCAAAACCCGAACTGCTGAAAATTGTAGATTGGCATACTAAGGGAAAACTAAAATAAGTACTGTCCCAAGGGAAAACAAGCAGTTAAACCCCTTAGATCCTGTTTGGATCTAAATCTACTTCCCAAATGTCTATTTCAGCAAGCATTGAATGGCATCTGTTTGTAGCATGTCAGCACAGATAGAGGTTTGAATGGAAACAGAGATTTAACTACCATTTTATTCTTTTTTAGATCAGCACACAAGCTTGAGTTGATGCAATTTCAAAGGACAACATCACAACCTTGTAGAGATGCCACCAATGCTGTATATGTGGTCTGAGTGTAATGTCCAACTCAATCACTGAGTCTATCTGCTTTCAAATGTACCTAATTTATATAGGAAAAACCCATTTTTTTAAAAATAATAAGGTTTATAAAAATAAATAAAAATGTAAAGTGTTTCTGAATGTTTGAAATTCTGATTTTGTTCCAATTTCATCACAACCTTAGATAACTGAATTTTGAACACCCTACAATAATTCTAATTTTAATTAATGTTTTCTTTTCTTCTTCTAGGAAATGACAGACAACCTAAGCAATGGTGGCCCACATCTGATTTATAATGGAAGTGTATATTAAGAAATTTTTAAAAGTTCCATGGAAGGAAGTGGTTTTAGAATTTTCTTCAGGAAAAAAATAGACTCCAAGAAATTAAGAAAATGAAACTGTCTTAGCTTTTATGGCTCAAATGTCACAACTGCAGACCAACACAGTTGCAATTCCCTTTTAGAACCATGTTCAAAATTTGTCTCCTAAACATTTTGAGGATATACAATATTTATTCACTTCCTGGCTACTCTCTTTCAGTTTTTTGTCTGAATAATCTTTCTGAATTGTGATAGTATTTGAGATAAACTTCGCAAGACTCTTATTCTCATGAAGACTCAAAAATCAGAAGAAAAATAAACTGAACTGCATTTAGCCCACTCAAAGAAGAAGGCAGAGGAAGAATGGCTCAGGGGAATCTTTTTCTCCTCTCTACTTAGCAGCATCTGGTGTAATATGATGGCTCAGATCATGGCATGGTACAGCAACACATCTGCACAGTCCCTCTCCTCACATTTTGAATGCATCCTGCCTCAGTTTTGCCAGTAGATCAGATCAAAAGAGAGTGCAAACTCCTCTTCTAAAAAACTCCCATTTCACATCCAGAGTGTAAATGAACAGTGTGCTGAAAACAACACCAATGTCTTTGTTTTGAAAGACAGAATGCTCTAAGAATGCCATAAATCAAAACCTCAATAATGCCTTGTTGTAAAGAAATTGTAAATATTTCCAATTTGTGAATGAGGTATATTTCGTAATTTGTTCATAAAAGATGACAAATAAAATGAAATCCAAACCAGAGGTTTTAGAGAGATATTTTGGGGTTTTTTCTTGTTAGAAAGATATTGCAAAGCTGAACTGTCATGCTTGCTGTTTAGCACAATATATTGAAAAGTTTCTAAAAGAGTGAAACAAGCTCAGAAAGGAGAAAAATGGAGGCTGAACAGAGTCATGGTCAAGGTCAGAAGTTACTGGCAATTCTCCACACCAACAATAACGTTTGGGGGTATGTTAAAGCAGCAAGTATGCAGCTTTAACTGACCCCAAACTTTATTGCAGAACCTATTGGTTTGTACAGCCATGAAAAATGGAAGATATAATCTGTAACAGAACATTTACAGCATAATATTAATATAAAATATTCATATAAAATCACTCATGTTACATAGTGAGTCTATGACTTTGCAGTATTGCTCAGCACAACAAAATGAATTTCAGATGTGAGCATCACTGATGACTGGCAACATTTGGTGATTCATACCCATATTCTCAGGGTATGAATAGGTATGAATAGGACAGGTATGAATAGAACCCAATTAATGTTTAAACCATGCCGTAAAAACCTCTATAAATTACATTAAATTGTTTTGTGAATCTGTATGGCATAAAATAATCTTTAAATTGACTATCTTAGAATTTTTGAAGTACATAAGGGATTTTCTTATCTAATTACAACATGGGGAACATCTTCACTGCAATTTAAGTCTCTCACTTAAACTTCAAGCTAATTAGTTGGATGCCTAAATTTATGAGTCAAAAACCGGTCCACCTTATAAGGCTTCTCTTCACTTAGTTACTGTCCCAAAGAGCTTTTGAATTTTCTCAGAGGCCCTGATATACTAGCAATTATTATATACCTTAGAAATTGCTAATGAGACTGTTCAGGTTCATTAAGAATACAGATACTGTCATAGCAAAATAACTAGATGTTAAGGTATCTCTGCTGAAGGAGGTGCTCTCCTTTCCAGGTATTCTTAGTTTTCAAACTGTCTCCTTCACTACATTACCAATTGTTTGTGCTCTTTATGGGTGCCATTATCCCTTCAGTTTGATACTCCTCTTCCTTTGCAGCAGGAACCATGAGATAAATCTGTCCCCAATATGTGCCCCTTATGGGAGCATTTTGCACCTCCAGACACAACCTGCCAAGGCAGGACCATGAAATAAATGGGTGCAGGGATTCACATACGTTGAAAATACACATTGAACATACAACCTGGGGAGGTGGTTCTTTAACATTCCTTTCCTCATTGCCTCAGGAAAAAAAAAAAAAAACAAAACCCAAAAAAAACCCCCCCCACACACACACAAAAAAAACCCCACAAAAAAACCAACCAACCAACAACAACAACAACAACAACAACAACAACAACAAAACAACAAAACAAAAAAAAAAACCAAACAAAAAAAAACAAACATGTAAAAGGGCTTTATTGAATAAAATCAAGAGTAAATTTAAAATTACTCAAAAATCCACCTTGGAACTACCTGGCTGAGGTTCATCACTAGCTCCATAGTACAACTATAATATCACAGTTCACCAGGGTCTCCTGTGACATCTCAGGACTAGGAATGGTAGCTTCAGATCCCCTGGAGCAGTTTGGAGTTGCAGGTCAGAATCTGCTCAGGAATAACAAGAAAGTACTGACCGTAACACCACCCAGTTATTTATCACAAACACCTAATTTCCTGGCATGTTAGTCAGAGTATAGGGTAGTGCAGGGAAAGAGATGATTCTTTTATATCCTACAGAGCAGTGCAGTACAACAGCCACTTTAGAAGGGAAAAGAGGATATATTCTCTAAGCTCATAATGTTTGAAGCCCTGCTGTAAATGATGAAATACCACCACACGATTTCTGCTGCACTCACAAAGGAGACAGAAGAGATCTGGGACCCAAATTCAGTTCATAGGGGTTTTTTTCCTTCTTTTGGTGCCAAGTCTGTAGAATGTAGAAAAACTGGCTGGTCCCTACATAAATAAAAGCCTTGAAAATGCAAATCTGGAATTTGAAAGACTTGGGAACAAATGTGACAAAGAGTGCTCCTACTTGAGACATAAAAAGAGGATCAGAATTCTTAAATTCAGAGTAAATTACCACAATATGTGTATGTGGTAAGGGAATTCTGGGAAAAGTTTCACTTTGTTTAATGGTTTTGTACCATAATTGTATACAGAATTCAACTGTAATGGAAACATTCTCTGTATGTTTTCATTACTGGTACAGATAAAAGGACATTCATTCCACTTATCCAACTGCATGAAAAACAGAAGTTTCACTTTTCAGAATGTGACCAGCCAGTGTAACTACACCAATAGCTTGAAGGCTAGGAACCTAAGTCCTTTTCAATCTAAATTGGATGAAACATGTATTGCTGTTGACACAGTTGTCTGATTCATGTTGCTGTAAAATCAGATTCTGGCTTAGGTTCTCTCTGAAATATTCACCTGTTATTTACTAGATCAAGCAACACTCTTCCTGAAGGAACTTACTGAACTTTGCACAGAGGACTCAGCTGGCGAGTCCTTGATGTATGTTAAAATATCTTAGACCATATTTTATGCCATACTTTGCATTTCATTGAACCTCAGCTGATAACAAACACACAGTTTGTTTTGAATTACAACAATCAGTAGTGCTTATTGCAAACTGCAGAAAAGTGCATATAATATGCTTTAAATCTCTGTGTTGCACAATCTTCAATATGTATTTGTTGTATTAGGACATATGAATTTCTCTTCAGATGGTCTGGAGAGGTATGAAAAACAGTGAAGCAGGCCACATTTAATAGGAAATTGATATACATTAAACCATAATCACAAATAGTCATGCTTATATCAAAACTTTGCCTGACAGTGTGATTTTAAAGATACAGTGAAAAGAGAGTCTCATGGTTTAAGCCATTTTTAATCCTTTCATATCCCAGTCCCAGAGAAGTTAAGGAGTTAAAAGGAACCTTTTATAATTAAATGCTTAGAAATATCTAAAAACAGGCTAGTATTAGACTACCATATCAATGCAGATATTACTGCATAATCTTCCTGCCTAAAATGGTTCTACCTAGCTTTCCTTTTCTGTATCAAAGTGACATCTTCAGCTTCACTATAAACCTCCAACATGAACATCCAACCTGTACAACCAAAGCTGTTGTACAAGCATCTGGAGACAGATTTTGAGAAACTTTTTTAGAACTTGTACAAGGGCTAAACAGACAGCCTTGGAGTTGCCAGGGGCAGAAAAAGGAAAAAAAGAAATAGCAGAATATTTTTGGTAAAACATAATTTGATTGGAGTAAAGATGCTAAACTCATCCTAGTTTAGTATCATCAGCCTGAGGAGCTCTAGATGACCTTGGAAAGCTTGCTCAGAAAAACCTTTTTACTACTAATTATAAAATTATGTGAATGCATCTTGGTGCTCTGAAGGAATAAAAGGGAACTGGATGAGATTAATCAGTAGCTGGAATTTCAGCAGAAGGTATGTGCCTGAAAGACTTGCTTGGTTATGAAAGTGTTGTTCTGCTACAGAAAGAAGCAGCTTTGATTTGGAGCAAAAAGTCCAGAGTGCTGCACCAGGGTCTCTCTTGCCAACTCTCATCAAAGCAGTCAAAAAAACACTGAAGATACAGCATAGACACATCTACTTCTGCCAGAGAATCAACAAAAATAATCTTGATCCTACAAGGATATTAAAATTTAATAAAATTTCATAGTGTCTTAGCTTTTTCTCCCAGTTTCTTGTCAGATAAAAATCCTATGTTACACATAGGAGTAATGAAGAAAATAAAGAACTATTTTATATTTTAGAAACTTCCTCCTTCCCTGATTTCCCTCAATGGATAGACAGATCTCGTGTGAATCTTTTGCAGGCTGGCAAGTTTAATACTGATGCATATATACGTAAGAGCTTAAAATGTTTACACTGTGCCAGGAGGAATTCTGCAGAACCCAGACGCAGAGCAAGTCATGGTGAAGCTGAATTACTGAGGCACCCCTGACCTCAGCTCCTTGGCCAGGCAGGGAGGTGGGGCTGACAAACATGAACACAGAAGCACACACACACACACACATACACACAAATGCACTGCTCCTGCACACTGCAGGTCATGCACAGGAGTGCACTGTGTGGCACAGGCACACCTACACTGCTTCAAACGCACGCCTAGCCCGGCACAGACAGACCTCTGCTCTCACCAGTTTTCAAAGCCAGCTGTCAAACAAAGCTGAAAGACTATGCAGGGATTGCATTCTCATCTGTCAAAAGAAAGATGTTTCCCTTATGCTGAATGATTTGCTCAAGAGGGAATGACCTTTCTTCCCCCTCTTAGGATACACGTTAGCTTTTTCAGAGTCTGTGCTATGTACTTGAGTCACAACAGCCTCTTGGCAAGTAATAGAGCCAGAATGAGCATCCAACAAAACAGCTTCAAGGATATATAAATATTAATTTTTCGTAATTTCTCTTTCAAGAAAATGTTGCAACAGTCTTAACTCTGTGGTAATTCTATGGATGCAGTGATGAGACTGTGTAGGCACAAAGGAGCCAGTTGCATCTCTGTTGCAAGACTGGAAAATTTGCAAAAAAACCTCTGAAAAAAAGGGCTTAAGGGTTTGATGATGTAGTGACACATCATACCTTTAACGGCAGACAAAAAAAACCCCAAAACACAACACCCAAAATAAAAAACCAAAACAACAACAAAAAAACTCACTAATGTAGTTTTGCTCAATATAGCTTTAAGTTCTTAACTTTCATAGTAACAAATTTTGTGTGTTCAATTTATTCTTTTATGTCATATACTTGCCCTATAGTATTATATTCAATACTTGGTTTGAAAATCCCACAAACAGAAAAAATGTTGAAGAATATTTGAAAGTAAATGCTCATGCTTTATGAAAAAACGGTAGTATGTTCATGTACCTTGGGGTAAACCTCAGCTTCTCAAATGCTAAATTAATGTCTCATTTGAGGACTACATTTAAAGATATGCTTAAGAAACTGCTTCCACTGAGAGTAACTGGACTAAGATTTATGTTTAAAGTTAAACCTGGACAAACAAGTTAAACCTGTGTCAAACAGGGATTCTTTTGTAATGGCAGACTAGCAATCAGACAAGTCCAATGATTAGTACCTATTTTTGTAGTGGTGTCAGTGTGAGAATCAGGGCCTTAACCTGTACTGCCCTGAACACTGCAAAAAATAGTAAGTGGATGTGCAGGCACAGAAGTGATCAATCAGAATAAATGAACTTTATAAGTACATATCTACTGAAGGATAAAAAAGGAAAGGGACAAACAAAGGGATTTTTGTTGTTTTCTCCCCACTTTTCCATTAGCACCCAATTGTGAAAAATGCCGATTTCCATCAGTCAGTGCAATCACAGCTGCCTTGCCTGCACACTCCTACAAGACAGACTGCACCATCCTTCCCTCTCACGACACCTACATTTATAGTCTGCAATACCTGCAAGCCTTTACGATGACTCCTTTTAATGGTTTCCTCAGATACACTGCTCTCAACCCCCACAAAAAAAGGTTCATGTTTGGACACTGCAGGTTTATTTGGAAGTATTTACTTTTGATTTCAAGTAAATGTACATTCTGGGGACTTCCATGATATACTTTGGTTCTATCAAGGAATGGAAACAATACAGATGCCCTCCAGCTTACTGGCAAAGAGAGGACATTCTGTCAAAACAACACATATTTTTGGGAACTAAGAATTTATTTTAAAATCTCCTTCTTTGATGGCACTCATATCTTTAGCATTTACATTTCCAATGTTTATACTGATGTCTTAAGAACACTTAAGTAGAACATTTATTTGCAAATAAAATTTCATAACTTGGCAGACTCATGTTCTCTTTATAAATCTAAGAACTGTAAATCCTTTTCCATATAAACATATGTATTATTTCCTACTGAAAGTGTGTGACAACCAAAAAGTTGAATTATTCTCAATCTATAAACCTGCATGAGACATCTCATCCAACATAATGAGTTTGCACAGGCATAATTAAAATATCCAGTAAAGGTAAATAAATAAATAAAAGCTATGAACTAGCAGTGACTTGCCAGGAAAGTTATACTGTATGTTAGAATAACCCATAAGTTCAGTGGAATGCAGTTCTGCTGGAAAATTACAGCAGATCTTTTTTAATCATTCTGCTGGTTGAAAATTAGCAAAAAAGTGAAGAAGACAAAGACACCCCAAGTTGTCCCTTTTGCTGGGATGCACACAGCCCAGCAGTGAGGGGGCTGCCAGGGAGATCAGTTCAGTTTCTTCTGTCTGCAAGTGTCTGTAGCAATGGTTCAGTGATTTGCAACACTAATGTAGGCATCTTGCCTTCTGTTCTGAGACACAAAATGAAAACAGAATAAAAATGAAAACAAGATTAAAAAAATCAAACCAGTGTATTTTTCAAAATTACAATCTCAAGTGCTGCATGAACTGCCCCACTGATTGCACTGGGGGTCACTGCAGAAGTGACACTGCTTACTGAGAAAGAGCTCAGTACTGGTTTAGCCAGATTACTTAACTTTTTGGATAGCTCATCAGCAGGAGATTAGGAACAGGCCTCAGCATGGGTTTAAGTGTGCTGGACCCTGTGGCCTCCGTGGTTTGTAGCTGCCTCCAGCTGGCCTGCCTGGCTGCCACCACCATGCTGCCCTGGAGGGCACCACACCTGGCTCATCCAGCCAAGGAGAAGCTGGGAGCACTGCAAGGCACACAAGGTCCTCACACCACTTCTCTGGAGTTCCACTGGAGCCTGGCTGTGCCAGTGAACTCCAGTTCAACAATAGGTCTGCATTTTCTTAGAAATCCTCCAATAGAAATGGTGAACATGGACTTAAACTGAGAGTAAGCACAATTTAGGACTGTGGAATGTTAAATCCTACTGCTGAGTCCAGCATTAAAAGGCATTAGTTTCTGATACTTATGAGCTTTGGGCAGCTGCAAACAAGGCCTTGCATGCCTGATATCTTATGTGCCTTGCTCTCAGAGTGGAATCCAAAATTTATTTAGATATCTGGCTAGCTGTGGAGAAAGGCATGAGCTTTGGCTCTCCAGAGGAAACATTTCTCCTAATCCAGAGCTCAGAATTTTTACCAAAAATCAGTAACCTGTTAAAGAACTGGGCACTTAAAAACTCAGGATGCCTCAAGAGGACTTCAGGGTCCTACCACCTCAACACACCTGGACAGCAAGAGTCTATTTTGCTCATCCTGAAAGCATCCAAGCTCCCATTCTGATTTCTCAGCAGCATCCACTGTCTTGCTTAAGGTTACACTGGGAGGCCCTCTTCTGTCGGAACAAAGCAAGAATGATTTACTGCACAGAGGAGCATGAAAAGAAACATTGCTCTGGGAACTACTGACTGGGACAGCCAGCTGCAGGCCCTGAATTTTGGGGTCGGTTTGTTGCAGTTTCTCTCAGGTTTGGGTGTTGGGGTTTCCTTCCTCCATCACTGCCTAAGCAGAGAAATTTCTCATGCTCTTAAAGTGCATTCTCATGCACTTTAAGAGCATGAGAAGGTAAGGGAAAAAAGAATCTGATATGAGAGAGGGATGAGAATGTCCACACCTCATTTATTTCTTTTTCTTTTTTTCATCAGTGTAGGGAACATTAAAATTGTTTCTCACATAAAAGTCCCTTTTGCCTCACATAAGGCACTTGTGTTTTGTTTCGCTTTGTTGTTGGGTGATTGGTTGTTTTGGGGTTTTGTTTTGTTATTGGTTGGTTTTGATTTGGGGGTAGGAGGTTGTCTGGGTGAGGTAGGGAGGTGGTAGTGGTTTTTGGTTGAATGGTTTATTTCAGCTCTTTTACTATTACCATGACTTCTGAAATCTTGGGATTTTTACATGGAGGAGGGTGGATGTGATGGTAAGCAGTTGAACCTGCAGGTAAATGAGAATGTGACGTACCAAACTAAACCATGAACTCAGCAGGAAGTTGAACGAGAACAGAAAAAATTCTCTTTAAATTAGGACGACTTGACAATTGCCTAAAAATTACGCTCCATTATCTTTATCCTTGACATTCAGTGACAATTCAGGCCTCAAGTGATACCTAGCACTGGTTCATTCAGAGGCAGCGAATGACACTTTAACAGTTTTCAAGATAAGGCACAGCACACTGGAGATTACCTGATCTACTGCAGATACATGAGCACCTAGAGCTTCTGTGTTCAAATGCAAAAATTGACAGTCAAGCTCTTCAGTATCCACTCAAAATAATGACTAGTACCCTTTATTTTCCTGAAGGTAGACAGTGCTAATATTGCTAGTCAGAGGCTCAGCTCCTTAAGAAAATCAATGATATTAGAGACTTTCTGAAGTAGTATATATTACATGAGAATGGCAGCAGAAAAATAATAAATCTAGAAGTGTTTTACACTTAAGTTTTTTTTTAATGCTCATCTTTAAGCATAGATTTAGGAAGAATTTCTTCATCATTTAAGCATATTTTCATGTACAAAACACTGATTAAAATAATTAAAAGCTTGTCTTTGAGTTATCAAAAGGTACTCCTGAAAAAGGAATCTCAGCGGTTCTTGAAAATAGACAGTATAAACAGGAAAATGCTATAATGATTACTCGGCCTCTTTGGCCTGCAAGGTGAAAACAGAATCCTCATCTGAAACTTTTTTTGGCTTTTTTTCATTCTTCTAGGATGGAAATACAACAAGAACAACTGTTTTGATATTATCCAGCCAAGTCCATATTTGATCCAAAACAAAACCATACACTTAGGAGACTGAAACTAATCACACTTTTAATTTCAAAAAGAATTGTCTCTCATTTCCATTACATTTGGGGCAAAGGTTTCAACTTTTCCAGTCTATCAATACACATGCACGTTTAACTGCAGAAGAAAATACAGGCAAAAATCCCTGAGATAAATGTGTTTCCCTGAACACAGTTGATAATAATCAACCTGCTAAAGTCTGTAGATAAAATTTTAAAAAAATCCACATAACTGAATTCCTTATCCTTGTTTTTAATATTTCTCAAATGTCAACCCTCCTGAAATTCACTTGTAAAAATCAGACTGCAGTACAGGGGCTTGAAAATAGCCCAGGAGATATAATCAGCTATTCTTTCAAACAGATGGTTACTTTGGACCTCTCTTGAATGGCAAACTCTTCAGATCTGGGACCCGTTTTCCAGGCCAGAAACATTAACAGTTTTCCATTTATATATATATAGAGAAAGGAATAGCACTGTGCAAGAAAGGGTTAAAGTATAAATGTCTCAATGTTCTTCATTTAATTTATAAATATCTTCGCAATTACTTTTGTAACAGGCCTCAGGATATGAGGAGCACTGAAAAGACAGAGCAGGCTACTACTAGTAGAACCAGAAGATTTTTTTTTGTCTTTTGTGGTATCTGGAAGAAGTATAGGTGTCATAAAACAGGACGACAAAAATACATTTTCTACTCTTAAAATGAATAGCAGCTGACTTTTCTGGAGGCAATCCCCTGTGGATTCTTAATTCTCATCTTTCCTGACAATTTTAAAAACACCAAAAGGTTGCTAGAAGTTTCTCAGAGTATAAACTGCAAAACAGCACAGACAGATTGTCAAGAGACACCTCATTTACCCCATTTACAACCTGTGCATCCATCTCATCTTAGCATCATTCATCAGAAGCAATCATAGTGTTGTAGAAAAGCCTTACTGTTTTTATAGTGGCACAGGCTGCTTTCCTCCCTTGTTTCTGTGGCAACATCACCTCTTGTTTCTATGAGAAAAGTCACGTTATCATATTGTTTAATCCAGTATCTGAACACACTTCACTTGCTGGCTGGAAACACACAGGAGAGTTTCAGCATTAAACCAACAGCCAGACTTTCACAGGTCATGATGTCTCTGCTATTGAAACTATGTCTTCAAGCACTAGTAGAGCTGGAGAGGGGCACCACTGTCAGCACCAGGCATCCTACATCAGGCTCCTTATTTCTACAGATATAAGGCCAGGGAGCTACTTGAACACAGGTCTTTCAGTAATATATATATAGACAAGATATTTTATCTCCATAAGAGAGATCGGCAGCCATTTCAGCCATTTCCCAGTAGGCAATAACCTACTCAGAGAATCGAGGGCCAAAGGCAAATCTAGTCAATTCCCAACTGTTTGAAGACGTCCAGCCCAAGAATAGAATCCTGGAATTGTTTGGATGGAAGAGACCTGAAACACTGTCTAGTTCCAACTCCTCCTGCTGTGGGGAGGGATTCCTTACATTGGCTCAAAATCCCATCCAATCTGGCCTTGAACAATTCCAGGAAAGGGACATTCAAATTTTAGTGGGCACTGTTTCAGTGCCTCATCTCCCTAACAAGGAAGAACTTCCTCATATCTAATCTAAGCCCATCCCTTTTTAGTTTGAAGCCATTCCTCCTTTTCCCCACCATTCCATTCCCTTGTAAAAAGTCTCTCTTCAGCTCTCTTGGAGGTCCCCTTTAGGTGCTAGAAAGTGCTGTAAGGTCTCCCCAGAGACTTCTCTTCTACAGCCTAAACAACCCCAACTTTCTCAGTCTGTCTTCAGAGAGAGGTCCTCCAGCCCTCTGATCATCTTCATGACCCTCCTCTGGACTCACTCCAATTGCTCCCTGTCCTTACATCATGAATATCACTACAAATCAAGACAAATTATTAGTTGAAACAAATTAACATAATTGCTGTCTTATCCCATTTCTTTCCCTTAATGTTTTTCTAAGTAATTTCCTAGCCATTAGGGATTGACCTACTAATTGCTGACAAAACAAAGCCGAGTCTGCATAGTGTAACACCGATTAAATTTTCAGTCAGGCATGCAGTTCCTCTCATCCTCTTGGACAACGGCACTTTTCCATACCAAGGCTTTCGTGTGCCATCTGGTGGACTTTCAGCATTTGGTACATTTTGTTTAAGTACAAATAAAGAGAGTACTAAAACACTGTCAAGAGTATCTCCCTTCTTTGGGCATTGACAGTTTCTTCTTATCATCCTGTATTTGCTCAAATTAATGTTTGCATGACAGTAATAACTTAATTCCTTCTCACTTGCAGTCAAATGAGCCTTTACTACTGTAATTGTTGTTAACTTTAGCTAACCCTTTGCATTGATAGATTTTATATGTAATTGAATGGTCACCCTCTCAAAGTAACTTCCATAAAATTAGCCTGACAGAATTCCATATATGGGACCACAAGCTGACAATCTTCAGTGGCATTTAGATGCTTAGCTATCAATGACCAAACATGCCAGGATTAGTCTCTATTTGACATGAAGATCAAAGATATTGAAGCAAACCTATTACCATACAATACTTTCAAAAACAAAACTGAGAGTTTGAGTACTGATTCTTCCTTCTGACCGCAAGAAATATTTTCATTAGAAATACTGTAGGGTTAAAAATGAAAAAGGTGAAGCCAGATAAAATATTTGAAAAAACCATCCAAAGCACAAGTTTTGTACCGCATCCAACCTATGCAACTGAGACATTTATTCATTTATTCTTTTTATAGAGTGCAAACTGTGGGATAAAGGAACATGCGATAGAATAAATTTCAAAATGCATGAATTCCCTCGGGCACACAGTCCTAAGGGGGAGTGTATTTTCTACTCCAGCACACTGCTGCCAGCATTCTTTCACTCTGCATGAGATGCACTGTATTTTGTCACAGCTAAGACTCCCAAGATTTTAAGGCTGATACATGGTCAATTCAGAAACCTGGACACAAAATGGCAGTGACTGCGTGGGTAGAAAAGACCAGCTGAGAGGTGCTGAAGTTGTGGTCGTCAAGGAATCTCCTTTTTGGAATCTGGCCTTCCTTTCACACAGAAAACAAGACAAACTCAGATAAAACAGGAAGAAAAAGAACAGCAGTGAGAGCAAATGCAGCTTTTGGGTTTAGCCCCCATTGTTACCTGCAAATTGACCTCTAGAGAAAAACAGGCTCAGCACAGCCTTGTCACTACTGTGGGACTTGGCAAACATACCGACAGCTGTGCTGTTTTAGACATTGATTTTAGCTGCCTTTTTGGACACAGGTTCACTGCAGTGCTGCTGAAAGGTCAGCTGAGACAGACTCTTTAAGCTGAAAGCTAACATCAAAAAGTGAAAAGATATACAACTAAGGAAGAAAAAGAAGCTAAGAAATGAATATGGCGATATCAGGATTTAAGCATTATGGTCCAGATGGTTTTAAAAACTGATCTGTGGCTGGAGCAGGTGGCATTTGGATTGAGATTCCTTCTTTCATGAGAGTATCTTTTACAAAGAGGTAGTGAGTCCAAGTCATACCATGGGACTGAAGTCTCTACAAGACTGCAAGACAACACTGCTTTTGGTACAGACAAACCATGATGCATCAGCAGTGTGACCTGACAAGTGTGGACTTACAGAGAAAAACAGCTCATTGCTCAGGCCAAGTATTTACAGTTAAAGGATTTCAAACAGGCTATTTTATATTCTCTCTTGTGGCCTACCACACAGACTTAATGACCATTAGGATTTAAAGTTCATTCTCCTGATTACTTTAGCCTGAAAGGAAATCTGGAAGTCCCAAGAGCACTGTGCAATGAAAACCAGGCACAGTAGCAGAGATAAACAGAGATTCAATTAAAAAGTACAGACTTGATCTCTGTGGGGAATTTTGTAGTGACAGAAGTCCATAACCTTGGATAGCTGCAGAGCCCTTCTGAGACTATCTTGGCCAACCTGACTACAGGGTGAAAGACCTAGGTCCACATTTTTGTTCATGTTGCCTTTCCATCTTATTCTTAGTTTTTAGTTTAAGAGCAAAGGTAGATTTTTATTATCCTGGATAAAACTGAGTGAAGCCCTTAATGTATTATACGTTCTCACTGCAAACTAAATCCACTCATAAATAAGAGTTATAAAACATATTTTTCTTTTAGGAATAGAAGTGCATGCAGTTATTGTTTAAGGTTTTTTAACCAAGATTGAAAGCACATTGCAGGGTTTAAATATGATCCAAATAGTTGAAATAAAAAATACAATATTTTTTCCAGAAAATTGAGACCATATAACATAAAATTAATTTCAACAGACATTAAATACCTTGGAGGACTAAAGCCACATAGGAATACAGATTACAGTAGTTCAAGACATTTTCTCTTTCAATTTTGGAGTTTGCTATGACATCTGAAAGCCATTTTTATGTCACTTCTTTCACACTAATCCAACTTTACTTGCAGTAGAGTATTGGAAATTATACCATTTGTTTTACTTGTGAAAGCTAACAATGTCCTGTCTTCACAGTATGTTCAGGCAAAGAACTTCCTGATAATGTAGTATTCGAGTAGCTTCAAAGGCTTTTGCATCATTAAATGCTTTGCAGGGAGTTCAAGGATTTCTAGTATCTGATGTAAGACTCGTTTTCACAAAACAAGTCTCTCTGAGCCCTCCACAGTATAAAAGGAATTTTAACACCTTTAATGAAACAGATACGTATTTTTCTCTCTCTCTCTTTTTTTTTTTTTTTTTTTTTTTTTTTTTTTTTTTTTTTTAAGTAACTCTTCAGGTGGATTCAATCAGTTTGAAAGTGTGCATTTATTAGAACAAGTTAAGTTGATATAATTAGATTTAAATCAACGAGAGAACACCTTTCCAACACTTTGCATGAGTTCAGTGGAATCAATTTAAAGTAAAATCATACTGTGCTGCTTTGTGTGGATATAAAGTCTGAACGATTTTTCTGGACAAAGCCTTCACTAGTCAGCCACAAATTCCATCATTTACAACTGGACAAGGTTTCCATTTGTAGTACTACAGCTCACTTTGTAAGTAATTGCAGTGTACAGTGCGCCAGCAACACTTTTGAGGACTTCCGTTTATATTTGTTCTCCTCAATCTGTGATTACTAAATGCATTTAAACACTTCTCACCATATGCACAAACTGGATCTGGGGTTTAGTAACAGGAGACAAATTCTGTATTCTTAAAATTGCCGCACACGAAGAAGGCCACTAAGGCAATTTGTCACTGCGAGTCTTGTCTGAGTCACCGAACGTTCAATTTAAATTGGCACGGCCACCACAACCCAGCCCTCTGCAGTGCCGGGAGCCGTGCCCGCTGTGGGCCCCCGCTGTGGGCCCCGGGGCTGCTCCGAGGGCTTTGTAGGCCCTTCCATTAGGAGCCCACTCCACGATCCTTCCGAGTCCCTCCCAATCCGAGACGTAAAACCGGCTGGAAAGAGTTAAAAGCATGACGCCACTCTCCGCAGCACGACCCTCCCCTCTGGAAGCGGGCACACCCCGCCTCCCCTCACCCCGCGGAACTCCGTCACGGCGGGGCCGGGCCCGCCCCGGCGGGGGAAGGCGCCCGACGCCATCACCCCGCGCCGGGAGCCGCAGCCCGCAGCCCGCATGGCCGTGGTGCCGCGGGAGCCGCCGCCCGCCCCGGCGCTGCCGCCCGCCGCCGCCGCCCCGTCGTTCTGCGCGGCGCGGGCGCTGGTGGCGCGGCGCTACTCGTGCCTGGTGGCCGCTCCGCACCGGCGGCACGTGGCGCTGCCCCCGCGCTTCCTGGGCCGCAAGCGCTCCGGGATCCGCGCGCAGCTGGACGCGGAGCTCCTGCGCTACTCGGAGAGGTGCGGGCCGGCCCGGGCGGGGGGGGCTCGGCCTGGCGACAGCTAACCCTGCTGCCCCCCGCTCCTTGTCCTTCCAGCCTGCAGGGCGTGCCCGTGGCGTACGACAATATCAAAGTGGTGGGGGAGCTCGGCGACATCTACGACGACCAAGGGTTCATCCACCTGAACATCGAGGCGGACTTCATCATCTTCAGCCCTAAGAAAGGGAAAAAGCTGGTGGTATGCAAACGCCTGGGCTTCTTTTTTTTTTTTTTTTTTTTTTTTTTTTTTTTTCATTATTATTATTATTATTAAGTGGTGAATACTTGGCTTATCTCCGTCATCAAGTGGTCTGGGGCTTAAGTGGCCACATATTTTAGTTCATGCTAGTTTATTCACTTATGGGTAGTTCATAGCAATTTATTTATAGTTTGTACTAGTATTTTTCGCTGTAAGTTGTCTGTTTTGTCCGTCCCTAGGTTTGTTGAATTTACCTATAATTATATATTAATAAACCGTTGTATTGTGAGGATTGCATGTTTAATAGTGTATCATAACTGTGTTTATCATACCGGTAATGAAGAGCAGATGATTTTCTTAAGAGCAGATAATTTTTAAACAGGTGCGTTTGTTATAGTGACAGGAATGTTTAGGATGCTCTCGAGTGTTCTGTTCCTTCAAGCACAAGAGCAGTACATCGAGATGGAGCCTGCTTTTCAGTAAAGGAGGCGTATGGATCAAAGAATAACTTTAACTTTGTTGAAACCTTTGCTCAGCACTTGTGGGTAAAGTATGTTGAGAGCTGTGCCATACCTTTTGCAGCACAGCTGATGTCCTTATAATTGTGTTTGAGGATGAATGTGCCATCTTCCTAGAAAGAGAATAGAAAAATTTTCAGTGTCTATCATTAATTCTGTGAGTAAAATAAGGTGGATATGGTTTCATATGCAGATGTGTCAGAAACCCATTGAATGGAGTATTTAAAAGCTTTTTATGTGTCTTCCCTATCTTCAGCAAAGTACTGCTGTGCCAGCTTGAAGAGCATTTTAGTCAAGTAAATCAGATTAAAAATGGCTTCAAAACAAAGTTGATCACGGTAGTGTAAGGAAATAGTTACCTACTCTATCCAATAGTTACCTACTCTATTCATTGTAACTAAATCCCATGTTTTGATGACTTCTCTTGCAGTTCAGTTCTGTTTGCAGAGGAATTGTTTGAAAAGCTTACAGGAACAGCTTTGATTTTCGTGAAGGAGTATTAACCTACTGCTCAATAAACCGACTTCATAACTTGTACATAAACGCTTACTGAAAACATTCCATATAACAAACTAAATATTTGAAGGGTGTGCATTGAAAAGGCTGATTTTTGCTATTGACTTGCATGGCATTCTTTTTCTTTTTTAGGGTGTAATTAATAAAGTGGCCCCTACTCATATTGGCTGCCTGATACATGGATGCTTCAATGCATCTATCCCTAAGCCTGAACAAATGTCCATTGTACAGTGGCAAGAGCTGGGGTTAAAAATAGGAGATGAACTGAAATTTCAAGTGTTGCACTTGGATTCTGATACAGCTGGGGTGTTCTTCATTCGAGGAGGACTCACTAAAAGCAGGTACGGTGCCTTAAGAGAGAAAATTTTAAACTGATTTAATACATGTTTTACAAGCTAAGTGAATTTAATTATGTCATAATCTTTCGGCTTTCTTATTTTTACACAAATCCTACATAATTATATGCATAACTATATATATAAAACCATATATAAAACTCCACATATAACTATATATATAGTTATATAAAGAAGAACTAGGTGTTTCTTGAGCTTTAAAAATCTGTGTTGACCTTTGACTTGTTGATTGCATATTTAATACAGGCTCAAAATAGCACATCCAGGTGTCTAAGAGTAGCTTTTTGCATAGGCTTTTCAAGTGCAAACAGTCCAGGGGTCCTGAACACAGTGGTTACATTGACAGTTTACACACACAAACACATGCATATGTATTGTATGATGACAAATACATGACTTAAATACTTGCTGAAACATGGGAATTTCAAAGACGAGAAAATGTGTCAAATTCCTCCTTAGGCCTCTGTAATTGGTCACCTAGCAAGAAATCTTGTCTTCAGAAGAGTTCATTCACATTTTTCTTTTAAAACAGTCATTTGCCGGGCAATGTTTTCCTTTCAACGTGGTTTTGGTTTTGATTAAACATATAATATGACTCTCTACTGGCAAATTCTTAACATTTTTTGTTTGTTTCTTCTTTTTTTTTAATCTGGAACGATGCTCTGGATTGTTTCAGTGAATTTACAGTGAAAGTTAGCAATTTTGTCTTCAGTGCCTCTGGGGACAAAAACCTCCATGGTTTTTAATTGCAGTCTTTCCATATTTGTCTCATTAGACATTATATCCACTACTCTTGGTTGCAAGGTGCCTGCTGGAAGTGGGGGGATTTGGTGGGTTTTTGGAGTTTTTTTTTCCTTTCTTTTTTAAACTTTTCTGGCATCACCATTCTTTTAATTAGAGTAGGCTAATTGCTTGGTAAAATCAGCAGTGTGCCTCCTATATGACTGAATAGGCCACTAGCTGTGTCTTTTGGTGAATGACTTAAAAAAAAAAAACAACAAAAAAGCTTACACTACACAATGTGTAATTATGAATTAGGGGATGAAGAAGCACAAGAAAAGAGGAAATACAAAATGGTCTGTATGGCACTTCAGAGAAGAAATTTAGGCTAAGTTCAAAAGAGAATATTTATTATGTAGTAAGAAGGAAGCTGGTAGGGTAATAGAAATTACCCTGAGAGTATTAAGCTTTATGATTCTCTGTAACACAGAGTATCGTGTTCTCCATTTGTTGTTTTTAGCGAACGTTTGTTTTCTATCTGCTTGGTGTAAATATGTGTTTTTGCAATTTTTGACATTTCACTGGGTGAGGTGCCCTGTTAACATGTCTTTAATCCAGTTTATTTTGTATATTTCTTTACAGCATGCGGCCAAAAAAATCTGCTGCAGTCACTGAAAATACAAATGGGGATGAAATTCAAATGCTTGACCACCAGGAAAATGGCTTGAATAACTGTGGGGAAGATAATGTCACAGAAGAGCCTTTAAATGAGATGGGTAACCTTGAGAGGGAAAATGAAGAAGAGCAAAGTGTTGATGCTGTAAATGGATTATGTGATGATAAAAAGAAGAAGAAGAAAAAGAAAAAGGACAAGCAAGGAGAACAGGAACTTGTATTGCCTGCCAGTGACTCCAGTGGTTACCAAAGTGACCATAAAAAGTCAAAGAAAAAGAAAAGAAAGCATTGTGATGAAGCAGAAGACAGTGAATTATCTCAGCTGTCAGAAAAACCCAAAGCTAAAAAGAAAAGAAAAGAGACTGAAGTCTGAAGTGCCTTTCCCACATTAGATTTCAGACGTTTTTGATAGTTTCAATAAAACCCTGTTTTCAAAATTTGTATCTCTTTTTCTTTACTACACATTCTGTTCTGCTAGGTCAGATGGTGTTTGTGGGCATATGTGCACCAGCAGTTTGAAAGGCTGGATCTTTTAGAGTAGAAATAGAAGTGAGATAGAAGCAATATCTGCAAGACTTTTTTACTGGAAAACAAGGCACCCAATAACTGTGAAATGTAATTACAGGAACATCATTTCTGCTTTCTAGTTCCATGCAATTAGCCAGTTGGTAGTTATGATGTTTTCTACTCTAAATCCATCTTTACCAATCGGTGTCTTGATTTTACAAGAGTAGATTGCGTTTCTGGGAAATTCATGTGAATTCCCAGGAGGCTTAAAAGAGAGAAATTTTTTGAGAATCAGTGCTTTTGCTTGCAGCTGTTTCGTATTGTGAGCTCTGGGGAGAATGTAGTATGACAGGGTCTAATACTTCACCAAGGTAGGAAGGAGGCTGTGATTTATTTGGTATTGATTTACCTATTACAAGAACATAACCAGCTCTTTGAAGGCCTTGTAAGTAAACAGCATGAATGTGGAAACCTGCTGTTCATCTCTGTTCCTAGGTGATAAAACATTTTGCTCTAGTGATTAGTGCTGATGCTATTCTCTCACTTCAGTAGATGTATTTACAACTTCTAATAACATCC
This sequence comes from Zosterops lateralis, assembly GCF_965231275.1. Classification (NCBI taxonomy): domain Eukaryota; kingdom Metazoa; phylum Chordata; class Aves; order Passeriformes; family Zosteropidae; genus Zosterops; species Zosterops lateralis. The sequence goes on along the minus strand of NC_139762.1, from coordinate 32,026,914 downwards.
ATTCATATCAAACATGTTTTGAAGTGTGACAATACTTGTTTTTGGGCTCACTTTGTGCTATATTATCTTTTATGCTTCTTTAAAGCTCCAAGTATACCAAGACAAAGTTACCAGCTTGTAGGCTTGATGCCATGGCAGTACATGGTAGGCATTTTAAAGTTATGACACTATAAAGAACAAAGTTAAGACTTTCTGAAGACTTACAAGAAAGTGGGCTTAAGTAGCTAATGCCAGCAGTAGCATCAGAAACTGCAGGATCCCCTCTGGAGTTTGCTCTTCAGTGTAGTTCATGTTGATACCAGTTTCAGAACAGTCCTGAGATGAACATGGATTGTCCCTGTTGTGTTTCTACGTGTGATGATGCTGACACTTGATTTATGTGCAATTTCATAGACACTGACTCTTCTATCCATTTCTCCTGTGCTGTGACAAAACCTGAGAAGTCAGATGGTGTTTGTAATGTATTGCACCACGCATCAAGGTCAGCTGAGGGCAGTATTCTGATGTGTGCATGGTTGCAGAGAATGACACAGAGGTCCCACCCAGCTGTACTTAAAGTATACATGCAGATTGAAGGTTGGGACATAATTTACAGTCAGAAATTATGTGCCAGTTCCCCCTTTATTTATATATATATATAATATATGTATATTTATTTAGTGACTTGAGGGACAAATCAGATAAGAAGCACATATCAGAGAGGAGGATGGCAAGTACAGATTTTTTTGAGGATGCCAACCTAAAGAGAAATATGGAGGCAGTTACTGTTGCAGATGAACCAAAGTGAGTGACACGATTTCATCTCTTACTCCTTAATACCCATTGTACATCACTTTGCCTCTTAGGGAAGGGAAACACATCTCCAGAGTGAAGCCTCACCAGCTGACAGAACCAGTTTGTAGCAGCAAAAGTTCTTGTTCTCTTCTGTCTTTTCATCAGCAGGCAAAGAAGACATTTGGGGTGAAGAACTGAACTTGCTACTAATAAATCAAGTAACATAGACAATGTAAATGCTTTCAGCAGTTTGCTCTTTTTCTACTTCTCCTGCTTTGCCATTCTCTTACTGGGAATTGCTTACTGTAGTTTAGCAAACTCTGCAAACTTTTTTGTTGATGATTAGTCTTTTCTGAAAGCCTACCATAACCTCAGTTTTGGGCCTTACATAGAGGCAGGTTTATTTTTGGCACATGAATTTGACTTGTGTCATTTTTGGGTTTTCTTTCTTGGGTTACAAAAAAAGAGATCAATTAAAAGAAATGCAGGAGCTGGCAATTGATTGCTGAACAAGTTGTTTCTCCAGTGATACAAGTACCATAACAAGTACCATAAGTGCCATGTTAAATTCTTGCTAAGTATGTGTCTTTGGAAGGAGAAAAGTGAAGAAAAGACTTAAAAAAGAAGGAAGCAAAACATGTTTTACACAGTTGGAGGCAATATTGGCAGCCTCGCAGCTGCACTGTTGATGTTGCTGTAAATACTGTTTTGACATTTGCTAAATAAGGCAAGAAAACTTGGATTTCCAAAAGTGAATTTTCACCCTGATCGTGATGTAAATCACTTGTCTTTGTTTTTTCCCCATAAAAAGGCAAGATTTTCTGATGCTTGTAATTAACAGAGGAGCTGAAGTTGACACTTAACATTAAAGTTTCTCTGAAATTTGGTATCTATAAATCTTTAATTTTCTGTGTTCCCCTGGACTACAAATGGAGAATTATATTAAATTTTAAGTTGAGACAAGATTTTTAAGTATATAGAACAATCATTTTAAAGCTTCCTGTGAGGCCAGGTGGCTTATTTTTTTTTCCTTATTCCTTTTTTGGTTTGGTTTGGTTTGGTTTGGTTTTTTGTTTTTGTGTACAGCCCTGCTGTTATTTTTTTCAGAGTGCATTCTAGTACAACTCATGTCAATAGCAAAGAGAAGGTTAGAAAGTAAATTGTATTTTATGTTAGAACTGTATTGATAGTTGCAGCAAGGTGACTAATCTAGAGAAAAAAGGTTTCTGGATTTTTAATTTTTTTTTTTCTGTTTTAACATTAAGCTTACAACAAAGCCAATATTTACTTATGGCTGTGGTTGATATTCTTTTGTCTGTATTATAAAAAATGTAGTTCCAACTTGATCAGCTATAAGTTTCTAAAGTAGGAACTGCTACTTTGTAGTATAAATATTGTGATTCTGCAAATGTTTCTCAATGTATTGTATGCCTTTGGCAGAAGAACAAGCAGTCTTACAAAAAGGTATTTTTAGCTGTCTCAAAACAATTGTTTTGTATTCTCTGAATCTTGCAATAATCTGCAGCGTTAACTTTTGCTCTTTGTCTTTTCCTTGCTTCTCTTAGAAACAAATTCTTTGCTTTTGACCTGGCACTTTGCTACTGATTTAAATACTCAGCCCAAACAGCCCAGCAGATGAGCTCTGGGGAAAGGATATTTTTTAAAGGGCTTAAGCAAGCAAACTGCCTTTTGGAAAAACATGAGCCATGCTTAAATCTGCCTTTGAGTAAACAGTTTGCCTTTGGAAGCATCCCAATCTTAGATAGTCCTCAGACAGTACAGACCTTTGCTGTGAAGAGGTTATGTGATCTGATGCTCTCAGGATTATTGCTGTTGGCTATGGAAAGACTGAAAGAGTTTCATTCTAGTAAGGCCTATATTTTTCTTAGCAAAATGTTGATTCTATTCTGCTATTTAGCTTTTAGAAATTCTGTATATTTAATGAAGTCTGAGGGACTTCAGTATCCAGTAGGTTTTGTTTATAGGGAGGAGGTATCTTCTGGATTCGTGTGAACAAAAATAAGACTGAAAATCAAGCTTTGCACTTCTCCAATACTGTCAATAAATAAGTTTTTTACAGAAACAGCTCAAGTTTTTTTTGCTCTTCATAACTTTACACATAATTAAGTTAAAGTTGAGTTAAATTCAATTGTAAATATTGTCCCAAGCCACTCAGGTGACCTGATGTTAAGCAAGTAAAAGCAATTGCAGTCTGGCCATGACTTCAAGTTCCCCTGAAGCCAACTGTCCTAGACAAAGAAGAAATAAGCTTTAATTTTCCCCTTTTAAGGACCCCTCCTCCATAAGATTGAATACAAGATGATCTCCTCCCATCTCCCAAACTGATACCTCTATAGAGTATCATTGCTGCTAGAATGTTTCTGTAACAACCAGAGAGAGTTGAACTTGGAAAATAACTTATTTGAAAAATCTATCTATAAAAAACAGATGAAATTAACTTTCTATACAGAAGGTAAGACTGCAGCAGGTTTTAGTACTTAGCAAAGAAACCTTACAAACCTAGAGAAAGAATTGTGCAACAAGATTCATTATCGATACTTTCCTCTTTTATGGATTATTTTAGTGTATTTAGTATGATTAGAAGGTTAAGCTGTGACTTTTGGCCTCTAAATCTGTATGATACTTAGTAAGAATACAGTTAAAAAGATAGGAGTAACTATTGCACTTCAAAGCTCTCTTGCTCATCATTACCCATGTTCCTCTTTCCTTTATATTTTCTTTCACTGGTGCCTTTGGTGTCTGGAAATTTCTCTAAGAATATTCTTAATACACTAGAACTATGGTGTCCCATTCAAGAGCAGGATTTCATTGTGCTGCACAAATTGAGTGAGGAGAAATGTATGTTTAAGAGCCTCTGGTAAGAGCCATTCTGTCACTACTATGTTTCTTAGAAGCTCACATTAGGTATGGGAAGTTCGGACACTGAAGAAGAATCTTTATCAAATGTTTTGTCTTGAGTTGCAGGTAAGAAATCTGCAATCCGAAATAATAGTTCAGTTCTACCTGCAAAGCCATAATCAGTGGGCATGACCTCACTGTGATACATCCATGCCCAGCACATGCAGCTTCTGATGGAGGCTTGGAGTGCAGCAGTCAGTGGAATTGCAGGCTGTGCAAGCATGGTCCCAGGTTTCATGGAAAGCATTTTGTCAAAATTAGTATAGAATAACTTCCAGTCATTCAGGGAGCTGGCTGAAGCCTGAGGCATCTTGTTTCCAAGGAGTAGGCTACAGCTCCCAGTGATAAGTCACAGCCTGTGCTTTTATTTCCTTATAATAAATGTGTTAGCACATGAATAACTTAAAAATTCTGTATGGATTAGTCAAGTCAACATTTAAAAACTAGACTAAAAGAAAACAAAATTATCCTACATCAGTAAACATGAATATTAATGTCAGAAAAAAATGAGACTCTTTTGGAGCACTATAAAATTTTTTTATCAGCTCCTTTTTTGTTATAGATAATAAACCGGTGACATCTGACTCTCTTTCGGGATAATGCCATTTTATTAGATATTTGTTTGAAGGTTCATCTTTTCTCCAGAGATTTGGTCATCTCTACATGGGCTCAAAGATGACCAGTTTTTATGAAGCACTTTCCTAGAAAGACAGCCATTTGTTTCTTAGCTGAAAAAAACCCCACCACAAACCCCCAAAAAAACCCTCAAAACAAAAAGTGCATGGATGGTATGGGTATTTCTAGTTTCTTTATGGAGCCTCTCAGCGTGAGCTTGTGGATTTGTGAAGATGGGCCTGTCTTCACGTCTGATGTATCTACATTCTCCCCAGAGAAGCAGTTCAGGACCTCCGCCTTTCAAATAAATTTCATATATTGTGACTAAAAATAAGTCTGCACTGATGATGTATGGGATGTGCTGATAACTACTTTTGATATGATTTTTTTGACATTAAACTGAATTGAGCATAAGCGGCCTGCTTTATGTCTAAATTAGTTATTATTAAATCCCATATTTTTCCAGTTTTCTCTGATAGGATAATTTCTGTTTCATAGATATAATTTGAAAATTCATCTTTTCATTATGACTAGACATTAGTTAAACTTGAACTCTTAGTTTTCTGGGCCAAAGGAATGATATTATGGACAGTTCTAAGGCTTCTGAGGTAGAGAAAAATATGCATGTTCACATCCATTTTTCTACCCATGTAGTATTTCTGAAGTGCTTACCAAAATATGAAAATGCTCACAGATCAGTTTTGGAGTCATCTGTGTTGTGATTATTTCTGTTCCACTTCAATGTCTGGTTTGCAAAACCATTGTCATAAATGATCCCCAAATAGAACCCAGCATCATCCTATTCATTATTGGTTTATATTTATCCTGTAAATCTGTGGTTAAGTCATATTATGATGAGGAACATGAGGACAAGCTGTAGCAAATAATTTTATATCTTCCTATTAATTGAGTATAGGAAGTGTCTTTTCCCAGGCAAAAATTATTACTGCAATTACTTATGGTTAGACTTGTTTTGTTTTTTCACTGGAGCACACTTTGAAAAATGGTCTAAAAAATTCAATTAGTATATGGAAAATTGATGAGGAGAGGAGGATTTAAAACAAAAAAGAGAAAAAGCTGGGGATTTTTTCATAAAGCATGCAAAGGAAAAAAAAATCAGTATAAGGAGGTTTTTGAAATCTCAATTTTTTTCCTGAGAATGAAAGGAAATTTGAAGCTTTTTTCTTTAAAAGCCTTTCTCATCTCTCCACCAAATATTTTCAGTCCAATAAAAATGTTTCTCTAATTTTTTGGAGTGTGACATAAAATATTTTAGATGTGCAAATAGTCATTTCAAATAGAGGATCATTTCATTTTAGGTGCCTGAATTGCATTGTTAGGGAGTGAACCAAAAGGGATTTTCCCCCTGCAAATTCATATTCTGGTGAAATTGACTGAATTTGGTAGTGTCATTTTGTTTGTGGTTTTTTTTTTTTTTTTTTTCTTTTTCCCCAAATGTGTCAGAATATGCTTCCACAAAAACTGCTCTGCTCCACTATGATTTTACACTTTATATTACACATCCATGTAAGACTTGGAAAAGTCTGACTTGAGGAAGGGTTCTGCCTGTTCTCATGCAATGCCACATGGTGGAGTATTGCTTTTTCTTTTGGGCTTTTTCTCCACATCTGTCATCTAAAGAGCTCAGAACTTCTGTGAACTGGTATTTGATGAGAAGTATTTCAGCTAACTGAAATAAGACTAGAAGAGAAACAGAATTTCTACCCACTCTGTATATCAGCATCAAAACCTTGGTATTTACCCTAGCTGCTCTGACCATGTTGCTTTAGTTTACATTCTAATTTTCATATATTTCAAAGTGCTGTTAATACTGGCATTCATCCAGTTTTTCATTGTTCATATTTCATATCCTTTCTGTAGTTTGTTTGTATAGGAAAAGAGATTTCTGTGGCCACACTGTGAATAAAAGCTCATGCAAATTCTGATGTTTAGGTGCATTTGTTTATTCTTCTTTAGCAAATTTTTAGTTAATGGCCAGTTTGCAGTTTCCTGTCTACTTAAATGAAATACTGAATTTCTATAAGTTTCATGGGCACGAGTTTTTGGGCAGAGGAGAGAAATTATATTATTTCTCCTGTTTGAAGAAAAGTGACTCAAATTCATCTGTGGTGAATACAAACCACTGTGTGGACTCCATGGCACTGGGAAAAGATCCAGGCAGAACTTTGCACTTTATTGTGCATGAGAGAAAGGAGAGGAAGGCATCCTTAGCTCTGGTGCTGAGGAAACAACAATTTGTCTTTACTACACTTGGGGGCTTGGGTTTTGTTTTTTTTTTTTTATAACATGGAATTATTTAATCTTTATTCACACGCCTTTTTTTTTTTTTTTTTTTTTTTTTTTTTTTTTTTTTTTTCCTGGGTTTGCTGTAGACTAGTTTGTTCCCCTTGGGAACAAGGGAAAAAGAAGCTGAAAAGTCCATGTTAATGCTGAGTTCATCACAGCATTTTAGTTTTTACATAAGCACACTTTTAATCATCAAAACCTCAGTATCAGTCATGTTAAATATCAATGGCTGATGTAAGACCTGGAATTAAGATTTTTAAAGAGCAAAATTGGAGGTGGAGGAATTTTTCTGCATATTACCAACCTGAGTAGGCTGCTATGCTGTGACAATACCACTAACAGACACATCTGAAATATATTAATGTAAAAAGGATGACATCAGATTACACTTTAGCCCTCAGCACTATGTCAGTCACAAAGTAAGATGCAGAAACTGTCTTGGTGGCTGAGACCATGACCCACTTGACTGCACGGAAATACAGTAATGTGCTCAATTACACTGAGCCTTGTTCTTAATAAGGTACTCCTAAGTGCTTGTCTGTAGAGCTTCACTGGGAAGGTTAAAAGGTGTCTTAATCCTCCTTAGTGCGGTGAGTGATGTTCCCACCCCAACATAAATCCGTATGTTTTACATGTAAGTTCATGTAACCATTAGAATCTTGTAGAAAAGGTGGATGGCAAATTCTTTACCTCTAGTAATGAATGACATTTTTAAAGAAAACTGAGCTCTGCTCATGAAATGGTTGTGAGGATTTGTCTTTGGGGAGACGTCGGGCTTGTGTACATGGGGACTCAAAAATATCAGGAAGACTTTACCAAGTGTGTGTGAAAATTGGTGATAGAATATGATAAAAATATGCAACTGTGTTTGCATTATGTCTGAGCTCTGGAGTGGATGTGGATGTTGTTCAGGTTGCTTCAGACTTAGTCATGAAATTATCCACTGACTTATTTTAGGAATTGTGTAAATTTTTTTTAAATTTAACTAGAGAGTAGAATTAAGGAGATTCTCTGAAAAAGAAAAATACTCATTCATTACTTTAGAGGCAGCACTAAAGTTTAGGGCACGTTTCCATTATATCCCATTAGCTAAGTTCACTATAAATTTAGTTCATGGGATATAATGGAAATGTGCTCTAAACTAAGGAATATGTTCATTCACAGTGCTTTCTACAGGGATATGATATAAAAATTAGTGTAGGTGCCTATCAAGAAAAACAGCCTACAGAGGACTAGTGTTTGTGCAGCTCTGCTTCTTAAAGCTCTAGAAAACAGAAGCTTCTCTTCGATAAATGCTACCCATAGTTAAAGACTTCCAACCTGTTAGTCTTACTAGGAAGTGTCTTTTACCACTGAGCCATTTCATTAACTCTTAGTCTTGAAAGATCAAAAATATATTTTGAAAAACAGTTTTCAAAATGTCTTCTTGTAAAAAGTCTTAGTGCTGATAAATTGACAGCGTTTCTGTTTTCAGGCACAAAATTTTACCTAAGACTATTTCCTCCTTGAGCTAGCAGAATTTTTAGTTAGAAAAATTTCTCACACAAATTATGAGAGTAGTATTCACACTACTGTTAAATTAACAGACTCCTTGTGAGATCAGTGCTAAAATATTATGTAAGTGACAAATCAAGTAAATTCTTAGTTTTGTGTGTCTGTGCAGTTTATGTAGGATGATTCACAGCACTGTGCAGCAAAGCCAAGACGGGGAATAGCAGGACTTCTACTGAAGGCTTAAAGCTAGGACAAGTAGGAGGGCCTGGTTAGGGGTTGCATGAGAGTAAAACTGTCGTCTCTGTCCTCTCTTCATAATGTAATATATCAATATGAGCAGTATCAGAAGAAAGAGAAATGGTGTTATCTTAGTATTTTATGCTAATTTAGGCTGAATGTGCTGCAGTATTATTTTGGCACTGTCCTGGTGCTGTGTCTGCTGTCTCCAGGGGCCCTCGTCAAAAGCAGAGGAAAGTCTCCTGCTGTGCCAATACTGTAAAATAAATAACATTCTCAGAAGATTAATACAGAGCTGGAGCACAGTGTTACTAGTGTCATAAAACAGACAGTAAAAAGGTTGCTTTCTAAAAGGCAAGACTAAGGAAATGATTGATCCCGGGGAAGGATAAGTTTGTTGATCTGGAAACATCATTTGAGAAAAGAAATGATGAGCAAGTGTCCAAAAGTTGGGAAGTTATGAAGGGACATGTGTCCAAAATTCAGATCTGTAGCTGAACTTCTTCCAAGCACATTTAACCTTGTTTGGTCTGGAAATCTCATGAATCTGAGCTGTGTTTTGAATTTGCACTTATCAGTATTGGTGTTACTTAGTCTGGATGTGTTATTGTATAAGTGCTATCTGGAGAGGTTTTTTTCCTTATATTATACTCTAATTTTTAGCTGAAACTTGTAAGATAAATAGTGCATTAATTACTTAAGGAAAAAAAAAAGAGTAAAAGGTAAGCCCCAAAAGAGAGAAAAATGTGTATTTTGGGGTGACAACTAAATTCCTGTCTAGTTTTCTTGTCAGTTACATTTTGCTTCCGATTTCCAAACTGCAGTGAAACGAGACTTATGTCTCTCTTCATCCTTCTCTACCACCCCTCGTAAATCAGAGAGCAATCAGCAGTTCCAAACTGCTTACTGTGTGCCTACAGATATTGTAAGTGTTGCTTAACAAGAAGTCAAACAGCTAATCATAGTCATACACACTGGATGTAATTTATGGCTATGCCAGGGCCTCTGCCACCAGCTGGATCCTGCTTTGGAGGATCAGGGGGCTGTCAGGGTGAGCTGTTGCCCCCACCCAGCCTAAGCCCCCCTCTTCCCTTTGCAAGGGCTGGAGCTGTACACATATGCACTGTCTCCACTCAAATGATGATTGGAGCCATTAGAAGCTGCTTCCCAACACTGAATATATTCCTGTTTAATTAAAATTCTGGAATAATTTTAAAGAAAAGAAATAACTGTCATGAACAGAGAGAAGTGGCTGTTTGATGTTCTTCTTCGTATCAGCCAAAACACATACATCTCGGGAACATAAATGAAATTTCATCATCTTCCAATCATGAGTAGGTACACCTGAGACAGGAATGGAACTGTTGCTTTAGGCAAAAATGATTGTTTGGAATTTTGAGAATTTTAAGGGCAGTTCTTACCTAGACCAAGCCCAAGGCAGGTTTTCAGGGCAAGCCAGAGGGAGGCATATGCACATGTATCCTGAGAGCAAGGAGACACCTTGGCTCCTGCACCACCTTTGTGAGTTTCATGCAGGTTTGGGTCAGTGACCTTCCTAAAGAAGAATTTGACAATGTTTTAGTTCTTTTGGTTTTTTATTTTCCTAATATCCAGTTTTACATTTGCTTCTAAGATCAGAGTATATTTTAATTGATCATTGTATTAGGATAATGGCTTTCTCCTAGACCTGTTTCTCAGCTTCCTGCTTATTGGATGGTCTGTGCTTCAGGAATAAACAGAATCCCCAAATCTCATTTTGGGTCCCATTCACTAGGTGCTCTTTTTGTCACCATTTTTCTCAACATGACCCAAATAAATAAATCTTATTCCTTCCAATCTTCAGAGAATGGCAATTTTCCTTTACTTTTTGAATCACAAATGCCTGGTTTCTGCAGCTGAAGCAGAAGTTAAATGGCAATCCCCATCTATATTTAATGTGCACTTGGCACAATGCCTATGTTATTTCTTTAAAATAATTTCTCCCTTTTAAAAGCCAAGGTTGAAAGTCTAGCCTTGATCAAATCAAATAGGACTTTTGCCGCATATATATATATAGTGGGGAGAGAGAATAGTGAGGAGAATAGTGGGACTACTGATATCAACCCCATGATCCCAGAAGGTACATTTTTATTGTTTATTTTTATCTATGAGCATCAGATTGCCTCTTATGTTTGATCTCTTCATTACTGTCTCCTTAAGAGTCCTTTTAATAATAGAAAATAGGCATAAGGTGGTCAGTCAGTTACCAGAGCTGGAAATAAAGCTCACAGAATCCATCTTATTTTAATTTCTTCTTTTTAGGCTTAAATGTTTTTTTATCAGTGTGCATAACAGAAAACGTCTCTTAAATATTCCAGGTTTTTTCCCCTCGTTCTAAGTGCCAACTTTTCCATAAGAGAAGCCATTTTAATTTTCTCTGTTTATAGTTTAAATCTACCAATCTCTTCCTCTTCCTCTTCATAAATAACAACATTATTTACTGAAAAAACACCTTTTTTTTTTTTTTTTTTCATTCTCCAATCTATTTAACTGGTTGTGTGTGAATAACAATGGCTAAGATCACAAGAACATAAATAGCAAGTCCTGAGGTCAAAACCAAGATTTGGTACCTGAGGATCCAGCAAATGGGGAGAAATGGCCATGATCTTCATTATAAAGTACCAACACAGTCAACTGCTCTGTTACAGGGAAGGTATGTTTTTTTTTGGGCAGATGGAGACATTAGAACGTCACTCTGTTATGGTTCCCTATTTGAAGATGCTGGTTGGGTAGCAGAATGAAATCAAGTCTTTTCTTTCTCCTGAGTACTAGAAAATAGCTTATGAATTTTTAATCAGCAGTATCAATCTGTTAATAAACTCAGCACAAAGATCTCTGCAGTGGCTATTCTGGTGAAACATGACATTCTTTATTCCTACATAGTAACAGATGGCATTTTGCTTTTCTTTTGCTGAAGAGCTTAATTCTGAAGCAAGCTGGATGTTGTAAAAGGAACTTTCTTCCCACAAAACAATGCACATTTCAGGTATACATTAGAAAAAAGATGCAAATTTTTTCTACCTGTCTAAGAGTGCCACCAAATGCTTCTCTTAGACATATATTTCTGATGCTCAACTTTATCTCAGAATGACTTTCTAAATGTACTGAATGCAAAGGAAGCTATGCTTTGATTTTTGTCTGATTTCTCAACATCATGGCTCATACAGATTTCCCATCCCCAGGGATTTGTCCTGAACCAGAACATCATTCCTCCTTCCCCTGCCCTGCTATGTTCTGGTCTAAGTTTTTCATTCATATTTCATTGGGTGCTCTTCTGACTCCCCACAATGAAGCCAGTTATTTGTGCCTCATGCAAAGATCCCACTGAGCACGGCATCTTCATTTAACACTGGCTGCTATGAAAGAAGGATTAAACAATGGAAATAATCCATATTTGATGTAAGCACAGTTCAAACAGAGTGGGTATCAGTGGTGGTGACTGAACCTAGAGCCCATAGCAAGCACCTGTGCCGCTCATGTCCTGTGTCTGAGGCAGTCTGAGCATCAGGACAAACTTACTGGGACACCTGCCACTCCTGCAGTGAGGATAGCCAGCACAGCAAAGCAAAGCAAAGACATTGATTCTGTGTTGTGGTGGGTCCCCAACTTCCCCCCAAATCTCCATGGAGTTGGTCTGACCCTGCAGATGCTCCATCCCCTTTACCTGTCAGTTAAGTTAACCCTTCCCATTCTTCTAGATCCCTCTATGTCAATCCCCAGTTGTCCTAACCCCTTGCCTGCCAGTCAAGGTTTGTCCCCTCCCTTTGTTCCAGAGAATTCTGTGTGCCTTGATATCCCTCCATTGGCTGTAACTTTTTGTACCACCCCTTGTGTTCCCCACCCACTGTGTTACCATTGGTTGTTGTATTGTACCACCCCTCATTCCACCCTCTGTTTAAAAGCTGCTACACAGCAGCGTTCGTTGCTCTCTCTCGCTGACCCCTTCAACTGGAATAAAGCTGCTCTTGGAACCTCATATTGAGAGCCTCCCTCTACTCCTTCACCCGGATTCTTGTCGTCACCTCCTCTGCCTGGCTTGGGGCTGCACACCCCAGAGGTTCTCAGCAGACACGGTCTGTGTCCCTGCAGTTGCCTATGCTCGTCGTAGAGGTCCCACCCCACAGCTACTGGAGCTCAGGAAGCCTGAAAGGGAGCTTACAACAGTTCTGGGGTTTTTTTTGAAAGTGAGGCAAGCGCTCAGGAGCTCAGTTGCATTAATTACCTCAGAGGAGCACAGGGCAAGTATACAGAGCACAAAGAGGTGAACATAGAAAACAGATCACAGTAAACTCTTTCACCTTTATTATTTTTGCCTTACAGCTTGATCAGTTACATCCTCCTTGTATCAGCTCTTTTAATTGGTCTTCCCCCAAACATTTTGAAGTTTGTTCTTCAATTTCAATCACACTTTTTTTTTCTTTTTTTTTTTTTTTTTTTTTTTTTTTTTTTTTTTTCATTTTCTGTCTGTCTTCAGATCTAAAAAACATAAGTTATGATTACCCACATAGCTGCTAGGTGTGACAGAGTCTTAAATTAGTAATGAGTTAATAAAGAAAGCTTAACAACACTTGTGGGATACAAACTGTTGTAGCACAGAGGGAATCGTGTGATCTGTCTCTTATATCAGCCTATGTTCTGCCCATGTATATAATTTAGAAAGCCACTCCAATATCGGAAGTTCTATTTAATGTGATATTTTTTGTCTCTTTCAATCAAAAGGTTTTCTGGGAGCAAAATGCAGAGCAGGAAGAAGTAGGAGAAAAAGGACTTGGTTGCAGACATCCTCACATGTAACATTTCCATTCCACATTCCTAAAAAACATATAAATAAGGTTTCTTTATGAAAAAATCAATCTAAACTTAACATAGCAACATTGTGAGCTTTGATCAGCTCTTGAATTTACTCCACAGCAGATATTTGGTACCCATGTGCTAGTAACATGCCAGCGTGTAGTTGTTCTCCAGGCTGCTTCTCGTCCCTGCACAGCCTTTGTAATTGAATTTGACCCAGAAAGCCAGTGCTGTCCTGTAACCAAGTTCTCCAAAATGTAAAGCAAACAGAGTAACTCTCAAGCAATTATAATTGAAATATTTTATGTTAAATGTCAGCATGGTCTCACATACATCCAACAGTTTGATGTGGTTTTCCATACTTGAAGGCCTCAGCCATTTGGTGTAGTAATAAACATCCCCAAATCTTGTGTCTTTGATTTGCTTCAGCAATAATGAAACATGGAAAACAAAATAAAGGGTCATAAACCTTATCTGAAATTTGTTTGGAGTCCATGTGTGAAGCATACCTGGCTTTTCATACTTTCCATAGCACCTGACAGAAGTGACACATTCCACCTTAGCCATGTCTAGTTTATCTTGTCAGTGTCTGGAATAGACAGGGGAAGCCTTTCCATACTGTGCTTCATAAAATTGCAATCAGACTGATAGATCTGTTTATTTTTCCTTTAAATGTGCCCTGGTTTTCATAACAGAAACAGCTTGCATGGATGCTGATGAGTGGTTAGTCTCCCATCACAGACCTTTATGGACACTTTGCCAAGAAACTCCTTTTGTGAATTCCTCATCATCTTCTCTTTTTTTTTCCCCAACACATGAAAATTTGCAACTGGCCTGGCTTGAATACTGCCTTGGAAATTTTACAAAGGCTCTTACTTTGGTAGCTAAAAATGACCTTGAAGAAAGATTAATACTGTGTAGGGGTTGATGACATAAATCTGTTAAAATGTGCCTGATGTACAGTTTCACATGCAAGAATGTTATAGCCATATTCCTGTTATTCCTGTACTAACACAGTGACATTGAACAGAGTGTAGCAGATATTAAATCTAAAAAAAAAATAATAAAAAATTAAATAAATAACCCCCAGAAGGATTTGAATTATTTTTACCAAGAAAATGCTTCTGGCAAGAGAATATAAATTTAATGAAAAATAAAAACAGTGATCTTAAGGTATATTGGCATGTATTTTCTAATTCACATAATTCTAGGGGTTGTTACTGAGAATGTAGGTACTTGCCCCAGGAATTAACAATCCCCTCTTTCTCTACTCTACTGTTTGTAATGAAAAACAATGACGAGCTACAGTTAAAATGAATAAAAGCCCAGCTGAAGAAAAGAATGGTCCATCCTTTGTCTTAAACATATCTAGTCCATTGCTAGTCATTTTGGATGTAGATATTTAGAACACATGGATTAATGCCTTCCTAACCTAAAGAAGGAAAAATAAATCACGAGGACAGGTGAAGGTTTATATTCTTTACTGAACTGGTAAGAAATGAACAAAAATTGCTATCCTTAACCAGAGAAAATACATATCCCACTACTTTGCCTTTGTGAAAATAACTGAATAATTAGATTTGCAGAGAAGCAACTGGGGACAGTTTCTAGCTAAGAAGTCTCAACAGTAGTCACACTGTGTTCAATCATGGAGAATTAAGTTGATCTCTTTGCTGTATATTGGCAATGAGTGTCTATCAAACATTCTTTTACTCCAGTGTGTTTTCCTTTGTTTTCAGCAAAGTTTTGGATAGTCTGACAAGAGGTAGAGTAGTATTCTGGATGTACTTAAAATACAGTGCTGTGTGCCAAGTCATCTTTTATGCTGCACAGATGAGCCAGCTTGCTTCCATTACCAGCCTCATCCCTGTCACCAGCTCCCACGTCTGCCAAAGTTACAGGCTTTTGTGGTCCACAACACTGGAGAAGCCTCCAACTGCAATTTTAACAATATAATAAATAAAATAAAATAAAATAAAATAAATAATTTTTTAAAATAAATTTTTTTAAAAAAAAATCTTCTCAGCACAAATGCCCTATTTCAGTTTCTACATCTGACAGTTTGGCACTTTTCACATCACTAAATTAGTTTAAAACATTCATCACTACACATGCTCTGAGAGAAGCAAAGCAAGTTTTAAGTAGGATTTGTGACTTGGTAAACTTTCTATTTAAGGTGAAATGATTTAAACTGACAAGAAAATACTGTGAAAACAACTCAGAAAAATAGCTTCTTTCTATTTAAGTCTTGGCAAATATTAAAAGAACAAGAAATGGTACTAAAGAGGGTGTCATGCTCTTCTGTAAAAATAATTAAAAAAAGACAAGACTGATTTATGTGAAACTTTGTAAAACCATTCTGCATCCCAGCCTTCCCCAATTAGAATTTCGAGTGCCAAGTTTCAGCTTGAGCCATTTTAAAGGAAATAATTTCTTAAAGTATGAGAACTGTATAATGAAGTGCTCATATCTTATTTAGGATTCTAAGTACAGTTTCATATGTGTCATTTTTTAATAGAATAAAGTATAATACCAAAAAAAAAAAAAAAAAATTGAGTGCAGAAAGAATGTGTACATTCTATTAAAATTGCAGTGTGTGCAGAAACTTAAAGACCCTTACTATGACGAAACTTTAAATCATTCTGCTGTATCTATATCCCAGGAGAAAGACTCCTACAATACAAAACCAACATTACCATTTTTGCTAATGGTTACTAGCCTGGCAAAAAGCTTTGTATGGCTTTATGGGAGGAGAAAGTAAAAAAGCCATTTGTCGTATGGTTTTGTGAGAAGTAATAGTTCATAAATTAGAAGGAAACTTTGCAATACTTCTTAAAAGATGTATTTGCATTGCTCATGACAATTCACACACATTTTGGCCCTGTTTAAGATTTTCCGAGTGATTCAGGCTAGGTGGAGATGCTCCAATAATTTTGGGTTTAGTTCATTTTTTTCAGACCTTTTTGGCTTTCCAAGATCCGAATGTCTCCTCTCAGTTACACCTTGCTGAAACTTCATGTTTTTCCTCTGCAGGGCAGATAAATAACATGACTTATCTGCCTATAAGGAAAAAAAAAAATAAATAAATCCCCCCAAACAAAACCAAAGTATATTTGGATTCTAACACAGCAGTTCCACAAAGTGGAAACTCTTAATGAGCCTGCGCATTTATCATGGAAGTTACTGTTACTGAAGATGGAAAACAATTTGTCATATTTGTATTAACACAGAAGTTTGATCCTAATTTTTTTTTTTTGCTTTTTCTTATCTATTTGATCTCTATGCTTATATTAGAAGATAGCATGAATATGATTAACAATACTTTTATTTAACCTAGAATTCTTAAAGGGTTTATTACAAGGAGCAGTGGACTGGCATCTTTTTCTAAAGTCTGGAACATTGCAAACACACTTGGAGCAAAGGTCTAAAAGTCTGCTGTAAAAATGTCTGGTTCGATTTTCAAAGTTCAAGTACGAAAAAAGCAGCCAAACAGGATGAACAGTGAAAAATTTAGCTAACTAAATTGTTTCTTTGGTATTACTCCTAAAGAGTTATTAGAAGAGTTATGTTGAAGAGTTGTTCTCTTCAACAATATAAGTGTCTTTTATACTGTCAGTTGCACAGTATGTGGAATAGCCCTGGGTTTTTTGACATGATCTCTGCTTTTGACATGTCTGAATCCTTACTTGCCTATTTCTCATGTTTTAATCAACATAAAATAGGCAATTATGTGATGATGGAGTTCATTCATACCAGAATTCAAACTCCAGATAGAAAACTCTCTTCATTTTTTCTTGAAGTGTGTCTAAAGACAGTGTACAGCTCTGATATCTTCACTCATTTAAAACACCAGATTACATAGTAGCTTTAATTCCACCTTGGAATAATGTTGAATAGAGGATTTAAGTGGGGTTATAGTCAGTTTTATCTGATGCTTCTGTCTAACCTTGGTATAATCCCCTTCTTCCCTAATCATTGAAAAAGAGATAATTTATTGTAATCATAGAGAAGGGGAGAGAGAAATATAAATAAACAGCAACATCTGTTCCTAACTTAATTGATTCAAAATTTCTTTATTACTCCACTTCACTGTGTGTTTCTCTTTCACCCTAAAGGAAACATGAGACCTCCATTCACCTCTTTCTATATAATCCTATATTTTTGAAACCATAAAAGAGAAATACATGTTAGCACAGTTTTTTCAAGGGAAAAAAAAAATAAGGCTGTGGGATGCTATGTCAGATAGACTGAAATACCATTTGTCATTTTTTTGACTGCACCACTGCACCCATCACAAGGGTAATACTACTACTTCTCTAGTTTATCAAACATTTACCTACAACACTGGTAAAATCTCAATTTAGTGTTACTTCTTTCAATATCATGTCTCTTTAAGCTTTCTAGGAAATAAATATTCAATTTATCTTGCCAAATTTTGTGCTCTCAGGTACTTTGTGTGGTCATTAGGATTATTCAGATCCAAATAGGGTATTTGAGTCAAGAAGTAATATAGTGTACCTTTAAAACAACAGTTGTTACATGTCAGAGTGTTTGTTTTGATCCTATCAGGGGTTTTTTTTGTGTATCTCAACAGGACCACATTTGGTGATGTAATCTACAAACTGAATATCCTCTGCCTCCATGTTCTTTGGCATTAGCTTTTGGGATAACTCATTTGTATGCAAAACCTGTACTCTGTAGACATATTGGGTCTCCCACCTGTCAGTAAACTGTGTCAAACTCTTGATCTAGGCTGTGACCCCATCAAAAAATGTCTTTTTGTCCGCTGTAGATCAGTGAGGGAAAATAATAGTGGTGGGAGTCAGACAAACCCGTCCTTTAGCCGAGTGGTCTCTGCCCTCAGCAGAGGGCAGCACCAGCATCAGTGTGGTAGAGATTAACCATAAAGGAGCTCTCTATAGATCTGCCAAATGTGCTAATCTGCCCTTGAGAAACCAGAGACAATGCCCAGTCTTGCCTAGATAAGGACTTCTGAATGCATTCACACAGGGCACACCATATGGCAGTGGCAGAATAAGAGCACAGGCTCCACCTGAGAGCTACTTTTAAGTTAAGAGCTTGTAGGCACCCAGGGTGTTGGAGTTAGTAAAATAGGGTAGCAAGATTTTAAAATTATATTTATGTTAAATAATGTCCTAGCCAAGGTGTTTGTAGTGCTGTGGTTGAACCATACTGCACAAGGTCCAGTCAGCATTATCACACTGGGACAGTAATTTCTACCAACACTCTCAAGAACAGCAGGAGCCTTTCAGCCTTCTTATGGCTTTACATTGGTAAATTTCTTGTCACAGTTTGATCTGCTTCAGAGTTTCTGTCTTTCTTTTTTTTAATACTGATTAAACTCCACTGAAACCACACATGTTTCAACACCACAGCTGTGAAATTAGAGAAGGATTTCCAGATGCAGGTTTAAATGGCTAGGAAACAAAAATGGACTAAGTCAATTATACTTTCCCATCAGGGCATCTTGGAGGCCTGCTACCATTATCCACACCAGTAACATTCAGCAAACTACCCACTTAACTGGCTGTAATTTAAAAATCTTCCCTGTGAGACTAGCTGTAAAGCACATGTGCCAAAGCACCAGGACTGAGTTCCAAAAAGTAAACGAGAACTTCAGTGGAAATACTACCTCTATGCTTGATTTTGAATATGAAGATCAAATATCTCTGCTCCGTCATTATCACAATGCCTTGGTGACAGCTGATTTTGCAGTGTGTGTGCAGTCTGGGAGCACGGCTGATCCAGGTACCACAGCCAGCAACTGGAGAGCAGGACTCCACAGCTTGTACCTAGTGGCTCTGGCTGTCCCTCTATGCCACTTGTAGCTGTGGGAAATGGCTTTCTCATTGCTCTCCTTTTCCCCTTCATACATTTTAAAGAACATACATTGCTTTAAGAAAGCAAAGTTGCCATTTTTCTGGACAATGCTGGGTTCCTAATTGTTTAAACACACGCAGTCCTGCAGGTCTATGACCAATATAACTGACAGGCAAACTTACACATATATATAACAAACTCACCAGGTTTTAGGTTAAAGTAAAGTGAGAAAAACTAATTGGCTGAAGAGTAGGCATAATAAATTCCGAGGAAAAAGTGTAGCTGATCCCATCATAAAACAACCAGAATGAGAATGTACTACATAATAAACTAAGTGTTACTGTTTTCTACAATCACCCAAGCCCTGCATTTTGATTGATTGCAGATTCTGAATTACTGAGAAAATGGCAGTTAATTACCCCTAACACCTTTGCAGGAACAGCTTGGAGAGCACTATGAAATTAGCACTCTGATGTCTGAGCTAAATATATCATTTTAGTTTAATGGAATTTAATAATATTGTAATTCAACTGTATGTTGCACAAAATTAATGGCTTTTAATACTGAAATACTTTTATTTGATCTGCCCCGTATTTTATGCACACTGACATTTACTGATTTCTTCTGAAATAACCATCACTTCTAGAAACTGGAGGAGAAACTTGGGAGTATGTATTTCAGGTGAGGTATTCCAGAACCAGTAGTCAGGACAGAAGTTTGATGTGCTTATGCTGATGGTTTGGCTGCCTTTTTCCATCCTGACTTTAACTCTCTCAAGTGGGTTGTATCTTGTTATGAGCCCAAAGGACTGGGCTGTGTTTTTCCATCAGAGCCCCTGGAGGAGGGCAGGTGGTGGGAATACAGCAGGAACCTCGAGCCTGCAGGTCACTCTGCCAGAGCTCTGCCACAGCCCCTCCAGCCCCCAGAGGCTTTAGTGGAAAAGCAGCCAGTGCAACCCTGTCTTCTCACAGTTCTATCAGTAACTGAGAGTTCCTTTGTGATGAAACAGGGTGAGGTAGTTAGACTGGGAGCAGAAATCCCCTGGAGATTAAGAGAAAGAGACAGTGATAAATCCCATTCATTCACAGCTGTATCTATGGTGGGCTTGCAGTTACAGCTGGCCGTGGAAAGTTCTATGAAGGTTTTTGGAAGTGGAGAACACACTGAAATGTCATCTTTTTGGCAATCCCCCTGGTTGGCAATGGGCCATGCTCACTGCAGCTGTAACACCCCATTCTTAGTTCTTCTTGGTCCAATTAAAACCTGCACATTATCCATTTAATTATAATTTGCTTGGACATAGAGGATTGAAAAAATACATGTAATTTCTATTTACAAATTGATATACTCTATGAAAATTAGGAATTAATAACTAGATATGTAGAACATATATGCCCAAGAATTATAAAACATCTATGTTTAAATAACAAAAAGCTTCAAGGCAGTCAACTTGAACTTGACTAGTTCAATTATTTAACCAGATTTTACACTTAGGAAAATCCATTTACACACTGTGTTACAGTACATCCTCCAATCCAAATCAGAATTACACTCACATGGTGCTAGATGCTTTTCAAATTCAGAACATAATGCTTGGACCCAACAATCTTTTTCATCCTTCATGATTCTATGATTCAATGACTCCTGCTTATATTATAGCAGCAAAAGCTTCTCAAAGTCATCTCAAACCCAGATTCATATTAATTTTTGAGTCCTATAGTGTCCCTACACTTCTAAATTTAAGAATGATTTGTTAATCTTTAAAGTAAAATCTATTCCATGTCTGAAATATCTGACTATATAAAATATTGGCTGCAGCCTCGATTTAGGTCACAAATACTATCTTCAGTATGTGAACCATTCAAGGAAAGGATTATTAATTAATAGAGAAATAAGTAATGTGTTCACCCTGCAGAATCTGTATACAACTCCCAGTAGGGATCATGGGACAGTATGTGCAAGCATGCAAGCACAAATACAGGGGTTATTGCCAGATATATACCACAAAACCAGAAGTACTAAAAAAAAAAAATCACTGAGGACTATAGGAGTATTTAGGGAAATTTTATAAATGCAAATAAATGCACAGAAAATTGGCAAATTTTAAGATTACTTGCCTGACATGAAAGTGTCTCAGAAAGGTATTTTAAAAGGTATTTGCACAAAAGTTATCAGATACAGAGGCTGTATTTTAGAGGTGTTGGCATTTGCAAAATATTGTGAAAAAACACATGGTGATGACCAAATATTAAATATAAATATATTCCATTTCATTACCAGACTAACTTCTTCTTATGCAGCATTTTGTTAGTGGAAGAAAATTTGGCATCTGTGTGTCTAAACTCACAGGATCAAATCAAATCCCTTGATTTCATAATCTCCTTAAGTTTTGTCAGCTCTAACAGTCTTGTCTATAAATAGGTGAAAACTATCCAAGAAAAAAACAGCCCTGGAACAGAAGACTTAAGCAAATCTTATCAATACTTTTGCCTTGCATTGACCCCTAATTGGGTTTTCTTCATATTTAACAGAAGTGTATACATAGTATTATATGGAAGGCAGGACAAATATAAGTCAGCAAAAACTATTTAAATAGTGGCATAAAATATTAAGGGTGTCTTAGCTGGGAAATTGAAATATCTAATGTGGATGACAATTGTTTTTCACTGGCATTTTTAATGCTGGTTTAGAAATTGCATCGTGACAAAACTTGCAGAGCTGGGAGCTGATTCTTCCCAGACACTTTCTCAGCAAAAGAAAAGATATTGATTTGAATACAGTCTGCATCATGACCCAAACCTGCCTGAAACTCCAAGTTAGAGATCCACAAACTGCTCTGTCTCTGATTCCCTGAGAGAACCATCCCAGCCCAGAGCACAGGAACGGCCCCAGCCTGGAGCACAGGAACTGTCCCAGCAGGGTCAGTGATGGACGTCTGTCCCGAGGGCTGATCCTGCCCTAGGCCTGTCTGCTCTCTCTTCTGCTTTTCTGTTACCATCTACCAGTTCAAGCCAATAACATTTTGTTCCACTCTTTATCCATCTCTTTGTTTTGCTGGGCTGCTCTCTCCACGGAAACTGTTGTTGAAGATTTTGTCCAAGTTCTTACTTTCCTCTCAAATGATGTGTCTGTATTGCTCCTTGTAAGAATGGGAATTGTGCCCAGATGGAATAGAAACCTCAAAAGCAAAACACCAAAGAAATACATGGTTTTCTACTGCTTGTGTTAAATCTTTGCTGTATGCTTTGTCCTTTGCCAGTACTTTTCCTGAACTGTTTGTTGTTTTTTAAATTTAAACATGTTATATTCAAGCTAAGGACTACCTTGCATGTCAGGTGAGGATACAAATGAAAATCTTGGAGCAAGAAATGAAGTATTCCTTAGCAAGCTATGAAAACAACATCAATGAGCAGTTGGTAAAGCAATCAGGGTCCCAAACTGAAACACAGAGCAATCACAGCCACCGTAGATTTCTCTTTTGATTTACAGCAGTGTTGGAAAGTAACTTAACTAGGTGCCATGGGACTCCATGAGCTGTTGAGTCACTGTATTGTTTAAATTGTCATGGATGTTAATTAGCTTAGCAAATCGATGTTGAGACCTGCAGAGAGAAGTGGGTGTGCTCTTTGAAACCTATTCTTCTGGCCTTAAAATCCACTAGAGATGAAATCTCACGCTGGAGAAATAGGTGAGGTCTTCCTGAGTCCCAGAATCCTCATCAGAACAGTTTACAAAATAGCAAAGGAGTTCTTATCCAGCTTTGGCAGTAGCAGGCACCAGCATTCATGGACTGCTCAGTCCATGAACAGGCATAACAAACAGGGAATGAATGTCATTCATACTGGTATATTGCAATATCAGGCCTCTTTCAAGTGCTAATAGTTTTTTATTGATGGAGTAGTGTCAAATCAGAAATGTTCATCAGAATAATGGAGTTGCTATTACACTTTTAACCGACCAACTGCTTATTACCAAAGCATCTGAGCATCTTTCATGTAAATTACGATAATTAGTAACATCTGTAGACAAGGAGTCCTTTCCTTGCCACTTTTACATAGTCTAGGATGAAAAGCAAGAAAATAAGAAAAAAATTTCCTGTAAGAAGTTGGGGTTTTGTAATCCTGTGGAACTACAGCTCTCTGGTACTTTTGCAAAATACTGCAACTGTCTGCTCTAATAATATAATGGCAAGGTATTAAGCTTTTTCCTCGAAATCGCTTGTAATTTTTTTCTCAAATTCACAGCAATTATGCTCCTAAACTCTCAAATATATCTATAATCTTTGTCATTTAGTATCCAAAATTAGTTTGAAGTGCTCATATATACATTTATTTTGCAGAACTAGGGCTACAGAAAAGGCAGAGGTTTGCTGAATCTGCACTTCTTATTGCAGTATGAGTTTCTCTGGAGGCCTGGCAGACCTGATCTTGTTTAATCTCACAGAGGCCAAAATAAGTCTCCTACTTGTCACTACTGGAATTATAAAACAGGCTGTCAAATAAAGTCAAATCTGTAAACCAATCCAGCAGCTGGAACTTCAAACTTGCTAATTTTTTGCAGATAGAAAGTAAATGGAGTTCTAAATTATGAAGGACCTTACAGAAACCTCTCTGCTAGTGGTGAGTTCACAGCAGATACAAGCAATGCAAACTCCTTGATGTCAGTGCATCCCTGTGTTTTCACCAAGCACTGGCAGAAAATTTATCGACACTAAAACACCCAAAATTTGCAGAAAGGGAGATGATGTCATAACCTCAGCTCCTGTAGAAAGATTCTGGTTCCAGAAAATTTTCTATTGCTTGTTAAGGATGAGCCTTGATATTAATCTATTCCAACACTATCCCAGGTGAGTTCTCTGACTCATGGCTGTTTTGGGTTGGTTTTTTACATGGGGTGGGAATCAAAAAAAAAAAAACCCTAGAACTGTTAAAAACTTCTCTTCTTCAATACAATAGGACAAGAAAGCTTCTCAGTGCATTTTTGTGCTCCCATGTTCTCACAATGCACTATGGAGCCCCTGTGTTCTCATGGGCATTACAAAAGTTTGTAATTTCATTCCTGTGTCTTCCATCAAAATGAAAATGATACAGTACATCTCATTCCCACTTCTCATCCATAGGCTCTTTCATGCTCTTCTCTGACTCTTATTACTGTCCTCAATGTCCTGAGACATCTATATCCATAGAAGGTTCATTGATATTTTTTAACATGTGCCTGGTTTAGGAAACTGCTGAAAAAAAATCAATGCCCCTATGCTGTCTTCTGAGAAGATTATCAAGTATAAAATACTGAAATGAGAAACAGTCACATCAATACCATCAGGATTAGTCCCAACAGCAAGTAAATAATGTTACTACACCTATGCCGGGTTCAATTGCTATGAACACTGGGAATGACTTAGCTTTGGCATTTTCTCATCAAACCAGAATAGAGCTGGCTATATTCATGCTGTCTTAGTATGTTTCTATATCAGTGGAAAATATCACTGCAATGAAAAACAAACTCATTTCAGTGCACTGAAAACACAAAGGTCATTTACACTTATTGTTGCCTAAAGGGGTAGCGACCTATGATAATCAAACCACTATTTCTGCACAGCCTTCAGTGCCGTGGACATTATGCCAAATGTCCAATGTGCATACACAGGGGAAGGGCATTTTTTGCTACTGCTTTGATAAATTTTGGGACAAATTCTATACTTCCTGCACCAAAAATCCTATTGAAGTTCTTGCAGTTTTGGGCTATATTGGAGAAAAAAGATTTGTAGAGATCATTCACACAAATTTTAAAATTTAGAAGATGCTCCATTTAGAAATATAACCCAGAACAGGAAGAATCTATAGGCAGCCAACCAGGAACTCAGCATCAGCAAATGCCACAGTGACTTGTCCAGAGAAGGGCAGCAAAGCTGATGTAAGGTCTGGAACACAAGTCCTGTGAGGAGCAGCCGAGTGAGCTGCAGATGTTCTGCCTGGAGAAGAGGATGCTCAGGGAAGACCTTATCATTCTGTTCAAGTGCCTGAAAGGAGGGTGGAGCCAGGTGGGAGTTAGCCTCTTCTCCTAGGCAACCAGCAACAGGATTAGAAACATGGTCTTAAGCTGCACCAGAGGAGGGTTTGGTTGAACATTAGGAAGAATTTAGTCACGGAAAGGGTGACAAAACATTGGAATGGACTGACCAGGGAGATGGTGGAGTCACTATCCCTGGAGGTGTTTAGGGAAATGGTGGCACTTTTTAAGTTTAAGGTGTTTAAGGATGTGGCACTCAGTGCTGTAGTCTAGTTGACAAGGTGGTATTAGGTCATAGGTTGGACTTGATGACCTCAGAGGTCTTTTCCAACCTAGTCGATTTTGTGATTCTGTGGCTTACATACTGTTTTAATATTTCCTTTGAAAAAAATCTGTGGCTTCTTCCACCCCCTTCCCAACAGGCTTCTAGCCTATGGTTACGTGCCAAAATAACTGCCTCACACACATGCAGATGTGCATCATCATCAATATCTCTAAGAGGTGCTACACCTGGTACGGTTAGGAATCACTACTTTTTTTTATATACTTTTGCAATCTTTAAGGTAATTTAAAATCAGTTCTCTGCTTGAACTTTGAATAAAGTTTGAAAAAGCCTTATATCATATTGTACCATTACAGACATCAGAGGAAAAATCGTGGTTTATGAATAACGTAAGGCACATTCAGGACCTTATGTAGAGAGAAGTTACCTCCTGAGGTCTATGGAGCACGACCCTAGCAGGAATTTAAGGGCTGACAAGCTACTGCATGCAGTTGAAGCAGAAGTGGATTGAGCGTGTGGTGGATACTTCCTGCTCCAGGGTCTTGGCTGGGGGAGTTTAGATGGGTGCAGTGGCAGCAGTCAGCTAAGGACTTTTCCTTTCATTTGCCTGGGTTTGGATTTTTAAATAACCCTTGGTTAGGATTTTCTCCTCACTCTCTGTGACTGCCCAGTGGAAGTAAAAGTGATTTAGTGAGAGGGGAAAAAAGCACTCATTTCCTACCACAGGACTTAAACTTCCCCTACATTATGCTGTGCATACGGGACAGGCACAAGACCATAATCGTGAAAGAGTGACAAGTGTTAGGTGTGTGGAAGACTGCTTGCCACAAAGAAAGTTGAAGCCTTAGTCAAGTGGGTGAAGGAGGTAAGAACAGTGGGAAGAGAGTTAAACCTCCTTCACGGAGTTAACATTTCAGAATGTGCTACTGGATTTGCAATCAGTTTGGCAGTGCAGTCTTACAACCAAACAGACATCTCTTTTAAGAAACCTTTTTTATGTCTGAACAGAAAGGGGTTTGTCCTCAAGCAGGAAGCCTAAGTCAGAGCTTACGTGGCCATATATTTTCAGTCATGTGACCAAGACAATAAACATGCATCCTTTGATCTGCATGGTAACAGTGAACAGTGCACGAGTCATAGCTTATACCAAGATAGAATGATATGCAAATCTGCAGGAGTGAGTCAGTACTCTGGGATGTTTCTGCACATCCTAAATTTTACCAGGCTGAGACTTGGGGACCTGAAGTAAAATGTCTCAAGAACCCATAAAACTATATCCAACAAGCCTGATGGCTTAAGCCCTTATGTCAAAACACAGGAACAAGCAGTCTATTTTATATAAAATATTTCTTGGTCATCTAACAATAAATTAAAGTTCTTTAAAACATGTACTTCTGTAGGCATGCATTTACCAGCAGCCTTTTCCTCTCTATATGATTCAAAGAGGGGCAGTAATACCTCTCCCGGGACTACAGAAAGCACGGGTAGAATTTTAAAATACCATTAAAAATTATCTCTTATTAATCGCTGTCACATTCAAATTTGAGCAATATCCTCTGGCCATTTAATACCAGTGCTGCCATTTTACCTTGTTGTCTTACGACATTATCCAGCTAACCACACTGGTACGTTGTTTCCGAGACCTCCTCTGTTTACAAATCAAAGTGCCTCGCTAAGCGCAGCCTGCTGAAATGCTGTGCTGTTATTAGGAAATGTGAGTGGGCTGAAGTGGGGATCCCTGTAGAGTTAACTTGGCAGCCTTCAAGATCCTGGCTCAACCTGATATTAAAAGTGAGTCATCAGTTTACCCACACAGCAGGCCCTCACTTTGTACTTTTCACTGGAAGGAGCTCAGCAGAGGGCCAGGAGATTCAGCGTTTGCTTCTCTAATTAATATCCAGCTGAAAGGAGCTCCTTGTTCAGGAAGACTTGGTGGGGTTTTTGTTGCTAGCTGGTTAGTTTAGGTTTTGGTTGGCTTTTTCTTTTACTTTAGTTTTGTTTTTTTTTTTTTTTGTTCTTCAATTTTCAGAAGCAGAAGCCAGGCCTTACCACCTGGAATGGTAGTGTGCAGTGTGTGTTAGGTGCCCAATACAGGCTGCTTCATTTCCACTTCAGGTCTAGGGCTCTCCAACAGCCTCAGCTCCATCAATGTTATTTTCGTATCTGCTAAGAGCTACTTGCACCTCTAATCTTTAGTTCATGTTAAATTGAGGCTAGACTTTTATCTCAAGGATAGCAGTAAACAGCCCCTGAGGGCCTCTGGCAGAAGGTGTTGGTGTCCTTGAGGAGCTGAGGAACCACAGTACAATAGATGCTGCAGGGTAAATGTGCTTTCCAGGTTAATCGATCAAGGCCAAGTTTTCCTTCTGGCATGCATGTTAACTATCTAACTAATTGGTCTTTCATGGAGCATTTTCTTGTTCTAGCAGCTTTGCAGCAGCACCTGGGGTGGCATGTAAACAGAACATCTGATGGACAGACTGTTTCCTGTACTCTGAACCTGTCTTGATTCTGCTTTTCTCTTGCTTTTATCCCAGCCCATCAATCACATTTATATGCCTCTCTGTAACTGAGGTAACTCTTCTGTCCTTTTTACAGCCTAAAAATAATTAAAAAAAAAAAATTTCTACATGTGTACTTCACTGCTTTAGAGATACATTTTATTGAAAAGTATCTCCTTCATGTAGCACTTTTTGATCTTTTTTGTCCCCAGCATGAGTTAGCAGCCATATGAGCTAAAGCACGTGGATTTCAGTGGAGCTTGGGCACCTAAGTATAGATGTTTCCTGAAGCAGAGCCTGCTTTTTGTCAATATGTTCTGGATCTGAAGGGAGCTGAAGACGGTTTGGTATTTCACTAGTGGTGCTAGTATAGCTGTATAGCCAGGCTGGTAAAAAAAGGATTCTGGAAGTGAAGGGAAAAAAAAAAAAAAAAAAAAAGTCAAGATCACAGTTATTTTGACTGCAGAATTTGCATTTACAAAATTTTATGTTCTGCAAATGCACATTTTTTTCAAGTGCCTCTTTATTTTCTTCTGATTTGTTTCAAGATATGCTAGTTTTATGTGCCTTTCTCAATATGTTCTCTTTCTATTTATGCCTATAACAGGCAGAATCATTGCTATTCATTTCATTATATGAATTTCATGGCAATGCTACAGTTTGTTTCATACAGCTGCAGAACCATTAAATGCAAAAGCATGCTTTAGTTTTTCTTCTATTCAGTTTTGCTGGAACTCAGATCACAACAGTTTGAGGAGAATTTTTTGTTTGTTTAGATCCTCTGAAAGGCAAGGAACTGGAATAGGAGAAAAATAAAATCTATGTTACATATGATATTAGTAGAAAAAGGGAGGGAAAGAGACTGAAGAAAATATAAGTCTTCTCAAACAACCAAATGATTTGAATTATGGAAACGAGAGTGTTTTATGTCAAGTGCCTCTTCACCCTCTAAGTGTGCTATGAAATATGATCACTTGTCTTGAATACATTCTGTCCTCACAGCAACATTCTTGAACTTATAAACACTATTAATTGTGTCAAACTTGGAATCTGAATTCTGCAAGCCCTTCCTATGTTAAACTGAATGGGTTTCATTCATAGCTGGGCTATGTTTGAATGAGCTCAGCATGGTTGTGTTATGCAGGACAAACTTTTCATTAATAATTCTGCATTCTTCTATCAAAAAATCTTTGAATAGTCTATTTTGAAATATTCTGTGTGGCAACAGGACCATTTTTCTATATGCCACAGTTTGGCTGAGAAGGTCATGTATCACTGATTACTGATGAAACTGGATTTCCGAAAAATAGAGTAACAGCCATGTGAAATTAAAATGCTTTTCAAGCACCATTCTCCATTTTTGCAACAGGAAGAGCAGTTGGTAGATGGAATACAGCTTTTATTCCTGCCAATGAGATTAGTATCTCTTTTACCCCGGACTTAAGTGTATTTTATGATTGTTGTTTTACATGAAATTTTAATTATAGGAACAGAGAGGAATACAATGAAAATGGTCTTCTAAGTTTGTTTTCAATGAACAAGCTAACATGCAAACAGCAGACAAACCATAGCAACGGGTCTGTTCCATGCTGGTACTTCTTCTCAAACTCAGCTTTGCTGGTTCAGATGTTCTACATGGAGCTCTCCACAGCAGCACACTGACAGTGCGACTTGGTTTCAGCCTGAGATAAAGAGGACACCCTGGGGAAAGATAAGTGTGAGCAGCTAAGAATGAAACTAAAATATTAGATGAAGTTTGATGTTCCATTTTATGCTTCTGTTTTTGTTTCTAGGGTTATAGTTGATTAGTAACAATTTGATACCAGTGTCTTCAACGTTTGTCTGTTTGTAGTAGCCTGGTTTTAAGGTATTTTGCTAGATTATGGATAGGTTGTTCCAAAAGGCAGAAAATTGCTCCGTACAGGCACAAATCAACAACCCTCAGAGATGGCACCATTCAGGACCTCTTTTGGGGTTTGGCTTGGAAACTTAGCTTAACAGCCTGGTAAAACTCCATATTATACAAGAAAAAGACATTTCCTTTATCTGGTGACCTCTGTTCTGTTTAAAAATAGACTTGGATTTTTGTCTTTCCTTTAAAGAATCAAATGGATGTTGACCACCCAGACTGAATCATGCAGTGTGGGGTGCCAAGAAATCCTACTTAAGTAGTGATCTGCGTCTCTGTGTGATGTATGTGTGAGAGCACTGAGGCTTGTAAGGAGGAGATGCCAAACCTGCTTTGCTGTTGCACTCAGGAGGAGAGAAGACGTGATGGCAAAGCATTTGCTGAGAACCTAAATTGCCAAGTACAGTCAGGGTGGGCTGAAGGGGTACCAGTGTCTCCCTAAGGAGTGTGGGAGGAGGGAAAGGCTGTCCTCTGCAGTAACACACTGCTTTCTTCATCTTCTGATCCTCTGAGTGACAAGAGCCACAGCGATTGTTGAGATTTCTGTCCAATGTGCCATCATTACTCAGCTCTCTTCTGCTTCCTTTGGGCTATGAAGTCCCTGCCCATGGATTTGCCAAGAACACAGTACAGTCAGTACAGTCTCCAGAAAGCTTTGCAACAAACCTCAACAGGATGATCAGTAACAGCACACTTCAGAAAAACAATAAATCAGCATTTATGTACTGCTTAACAATTGTAAAGCATTTCTCAAGCATGAATTAATGAGTACACAGAAAGAGTTCTATCAGAGTGGATGGTTCACAGGCTGTAATGATGATGAACAGGCTCCTTTAATCCAAACCACGCTCGGCACTAAATCAGCACGTGGTGCAAGATTAGTTATAAAACTCAGAGGTAAATCAGTGATCAGCCAAAAGCAAATAGATAATGCTAAATTGTGAGTTAATGAGAATTTCCCGGACTTTGGGTGGCAAACAGAAGGCTGTCACTGTTACAAAACACCCAGGTTAAGTCTGGCTCCCCAGTCACTTTTAACAGTAACTTTATCCAGACATCTCTCTCAAAGCAACATCACTGACAAAGCAAGGTGTTACTTAGTAAATGTAGCACAATTTCCTCCTTTTTGCCTTAGTACATCGTATGTGAGATCTCATATCTGTAAGATAACAAGAGCCAAAAGTTCTCACAAGAAAGTAAGATGGAGAAAAACTCTTTAAAGATAGGAAGAATAGGAACATGTGTGACTAAACAAGAAAATTAACACTTTAGGCAACTGTCTAACATGAGAAATGAGAAGAGGAAAAGATGAAACTGTCAATGAAGCTGTGCCACAACCACAGAGCAGTCAGAGGAAAAGTGATCCCTGGAGCCATGGACGGAGAGGCTTTGGCCAATTTTGGTCCTGACTGTTTCCAAATTAAGTAAGGGCATTTTCTGCAGGACAAGATCATTAAAGCTTATTCTTAAAGTTTAATGTTTATTGCTAAATGGATTGTTGAACTACAGATATCTGAGGGAATGTCAATGAGTATCAGTCAGGACTACTGTATTCAAAGCCTGGCTAAAGAACAGCAGATTTGGAGTAGGTGAAATAAAGTGCTGAAGTAGTTTAATAGACTAACCTGAACACCAGGCTGTGACAGAACAAAAACCAGATCACTGATATTTCTGAATTAGCAATTCTGTTTCACATAAGAAGGAATATTCAATCATAATTTTTCTTGAAAAGTATAACCAGATGGGCAGCCACCCTAACAGCCAAGAAACATGTCTTTTGAGAGTCATTCTGGGGCATTTCATAGAATAAAACACTCTTTTTTTTTTTTTTTTTCTTTTTTTTTTTTTTTAGCAGCTCTAGTTTCAGGTTATGACAAAGGCGGACAGGAGTGTTACACATGGAAAATGGTGCAATGGGAACACAATCATAGTGAACCAGCTCCTGTAAGCAGCTGAGTTACTCCATTCTTATTCAGGCAGATTCTGTTAACAAGGTCTTGGCCCAAGCAAGAATTTTAGAAACAGAGAATCAATATCATTAGGGGGAATTGATATTTTCTGTGCTGTTTTCTCTAATCTTTTCCTCATGGTGTAGTATGGGCAAGGAACAATTCTCCTTCAGCTGCAAAGTGAACATACCTGGAAGAAAACGAAGAATCTAATTCTTCCTCTGTTCACTTGCTCTTCCCCTCAGGCTAACCTGTTTAAACCTGTACCTGTTTTTGAGGTGATACTGCTGTTTAAATGTACAAGATCTGTTTTAGTGAGATAGAATAGATTACTCTTCTCTCCCTATCCTCAGTCTTTGGGTTCTGTTCTGCTCACTGCCACTGCATCTCTTGTGTTTCAAGTTCTGCAGGATTAGAGGACTGGCATGAAAATGTGGTTTGATATTATGAGGAAACAAAGTGCTAATCTCTCATAATTCACAATATTATCAAGGAAGGTCCAATCCTGAAGTTTAAAAACCAAGGCATTATTCCAGAGACATATACAGCCACTGGAGGGAGAAATCACTTCTAGAGAGACCATTTCAAGGTTATAGAACTTTGGAAAAAACACAACAGAAAGCCAACTCTCACGTAAACCCATACAAGGACAGAATTTTGGGGGACAGAAGTGTCTTTGAGAAGTTTTGAAGTCTCTGTATAGTTAGAGAAACAGTAAAATTACTTCTGTCTTCTGTCCTTTACTCCTGTAGTATAATAGTGAAAAGAACCATAAGATTTATTCCTGTGACTGCAGCAATCATGATAGGGAAACCACTGCCAAATGAAACTAATCAATAGTTGAAATATTTGCTAGTAAACTGTACATTGAATAAACTGTTCTAATCATGGTGAAATCTGAAAGGTCTGCAATGGTAAACATTGTGCTAAAACTAGCAGCACAATATTCACCAGTAGGGAATTTTATGTTTTTTGTTTATTCACACTCAGTCATAAATACACATTGCACACCAAATACTGCATTCCTATAAGTGTGTGACAGTTAATGAGAAATATTGTGGTGGCACAGTGCTTACAGCTTATTTTGAGTTGGATTTGATCAAGCAAATGATTGAAGGAACACCAGTATCCTGCAAAATCCTGCAGAGCTCTCTTCTGAGAATTGCCCTGCTGCATGTTAAAAGGATAGGTTTGCCTAGGACAACATTTATTTAAGACACAATATTTTATATAGTTGAACTGTTCATTCACTTTGGAAGAATACCACTGACTATAGATAGCACATGCAAGTCCACAGGCTAAAAAATAGGGATTTCTGAACAGCCTGAAATGCATAAAAGAAAAATATCTTGGGAGTACATGTGTGTTCATACTCCTGTGTGTGTCTGGGGAGATAGAGAGGTAGCTGTATAAAATAATGAATCCTTCCTTTCTATAGAGTATGCCTCTGTACACACCACACCATGACAGATAAGCTACCATCTATCCCTGCTTAAGCAGGAATCTGTACATCATGAACACATTTCCTACACTGTTGGAGGATTTCTACCTGAAATTCTGTGTGCAGAGGACAATGCTATATTATTTTCCTTCCACTTTCCAGGCTCAGCACATAGTAAAATCCTTGTCTGCGGATTTCAGGTTTCGTTTTGCATGGTGAAGTTATCAGCTTTCTGTCAGGGTTGCATTGTGTTTTTTGAAGGAGGTGGAAGAGGTGGGGGAGAAGGTTTATTTTACAAGCTGACAGTTAAGACTTGCTCTAATGAATTGAACCTGGCCAACTCTCTGTCCTCTATCGAGCTTTCCAGACTTGCAAAGCTTTGAACCTTGCACATGAAAGGGGGAAGTATTTTTTGGAATCTGCTATGACTGAAACTTTGCTGCTCATCTGAAGGTATCATTTGTATTTCACTTCATAAAATAATGAACACTGGAGCTGTCACTTGTGAACTAGTCCAGCAGTCTTGTCCAATTTTGGTAGTGAAGGTCATAAAAGTTAGGTGTTCCTGCAGTGAGACAAACTCTATGGCAATCTTCAAAGGACATGCTTCTGTCCTGGCCAGAACCCAGCATATAAGAATATAAGAACTAATATCTAAGATTTTTCTGTTACAGATAACAACTGAACCATTGTCCAGCATTTATGAGGCTTGAGTAACATTTTTGTGCTAGGAATAGTAGAAATGAAAATAGTTTCCCCAAAAGATTTAGAGGTTTTTAAAAATTTTACAATTTAACTTCCTGTATCATTGTTTTTTGCAGTTTTCTCTATCTTGTAATGAAACATTAATCTGACTTAATTTTCAACATACATAATCCATTTTAAATGCATTTCATGAAAATATTTAAAAGAAATGTCAGAGAAATGATCTAGACACAAATCAAATAGCATTTTTTAGATCGATTGTTGGTTCAAACACAAGCCAGGTATTTTTTCCCATGAACTACT
Organism: Zosterops lateralis; assembly: GCF_965231275.1. Classification (NCBI taxonomy): domain Eukaryota; kingdom Metazoa; phylum Chordata; class Aves; order Passeriformes; family Zosteropidae; genus Zosterops; species Zosterops lateralis. The sequence continues at coordinate 31,992,797 of NC_139762.1, read as the reverse complement.
TTCTTCTCATTTATTTTTGCTGTCAGATTTCAGACTTCTGCCCTGATCTTGCCAAGTCTCACAAAATGAATGATCTGCGATGTATTTCAAAGAAGGAAAGTCCTCCAAAAAGAAATCCACATCCATGGGGGAAGTGGAGCTGGTCTTTCATTTATAGCAAGTGGATTTAATGAACATTTAGTTTACATCTACAAAATGGGGTTTTGAGATGACAGTAGTATTAACTCCACTGCTGGCTACTTATTTCAGTTACAATCCATGATACGTACATAGTTTGCATTAAATATTTTGCATTCATAGTTTGCATTTAATAGTTTGCCCATAGCTGGGTATCAAAGGCTGAGGAGAACACTGGATTCCAACAGGATGGCTGATAGAGAGCTCTGATGCATCTTTGAGCAGCATAAACTTTCTAGCAGAAATTAAAATCTCATGTGGAATTTTTGTTATCCTTTAATGTCAAGCTAGTTACTATGGAAAATTAGTATGACCAATATGATGACAAATACTGATGCACATTTTCCACTGTCCTGGGAACTAATTCTCCTTTCTCACATTCTCTTCTTTGGTCTATTCATATGATATAATAAAAGAGTAGTTAACTTTCAAAAACATCATGTAAATATTGAAAGCAGTATGCAACCCACAGAGCAGTATATCTTTCCATAGTTACAATAAGCCCTATGCAATCCTACAATTAATGTCAGATTTGATTTCTCTTGTGCTTTTCTGTCCTTATTATAGCAATCATTTCTGTTTTTCCTTTCTCTAGTCTTTTCTCAGGCTCTCAAAATGATAGCTTTTGTGATCATTTACTTTGTATATTATTCCAGTTTTCACTTAGCTTTGAAATATTCCAGTTTTCACTTAGCTTTGAAATTATTGTTTCAATATTACATTTAATTGATTTTTCTTCTCTGTTCTACCTCCCACATTCCTGTATTGATATCACCTCTTTCACCCTCAGTTCCTCAATATTCTTGGATTGCTTATGGATTGAGTCTTCAACTGAGTGGTGTTTGAACATGGTCATTGGGTTTGTTTGTGAGATGTCTACACCATGTCTGCTTCAACCACTTGATAGAGATTTTTTTATAGCCATATTGGTTTGGCAGAACCTGTACATATTTCAGCATCATTTTTACATGGAATGTGGATCTGCTCTTTCTAGCTTGTTCCTAGCACTCAGTGTGGATTAAAGAGTGCATTGATCACTGAATAAGTCTGAGAAGGTTGATTTTAAGCAAGATTTAATACCAGAAGTTAGTATATTTGGATTCATATAAAACAAGTAGAAATGAAATAAAAATATTTTCAGTTCCTGACTCTGTTTGAAGAACTAAAGTGAGGATTCTTTGAATTCTATTACAAGCTAATTATTTCTTGTTCTAATCTCGGGATATTTTTTTCCCAGACTATGCTGGCTTTTCTCCAAAAACTGGAAAATATTTTTGAATGAGCATTTTATTCTAAATTATTCCAAGCATTTTTGGGTTTATTATTATGGCCAGTATTTTTTGTTTCAGTTTGGCACCCTGTCTGCCCCTAGATAAATTTGTTTTTCCTTCCCTCTGAAAAACCAGTATAATAATTTAGGAGCTAAATAACTTTTCAGTAGACTTGTCACTGATGTTCAGATTACAGTTTTACTGCTAGGCAAACAGAAACCCACATTTAAAGTGTGGATGGAGGCAGCTGGATGTTGTTACAAAAGCTGGTGGCTAGAGGGAACTCTTTTTCCTTGTTGGAGATAGTGGATCTAACAGTAAAGGAACTTCTAGTGCAGCAAAGCAGTCCATTAAAGAAAAAGAAGGAGGAAAAAATCCTTGAAACAAAAACATTAGCTTGAATTCTGAAGTGCTCCCAGTTGGGCGTAGGAATGAGGAGAAGTGTCAATGAAATTTATCATTTCTCCAGCTAAGAAAAGGAGAGCCTTTCAATGTCCAGGGACAGTTGTAAGGTCATGCACAGCTAAATGCACTCCCAGCAGCCAGCTCCTTGGAAGCTGTTAGAAGAGTTATGGCAGCCTGGGTTACCCTGTCTGCAGGGGTAGATGTTTTGGTTTTGTGCATGTGGGAAGAGAAGACCCAGACCACAAAAAAGAGCAGGGAGTTCACAGAGCAGCAGTAGGTGAGGCATTTAGGTAACAGCTACTGCACTTTTAGGCCCCAAGCCAGCAAATTAATTAAGCATGTGCTTATGTTTAAACATTGAGTAACTCATAGCTTTAGCTAAGCTATTCAGATGTTAAAAGTTTAACAGCTCTAAAACCTACAGGCATCAGATTGCTGAAGCTTTGGTGTTTTGGCTCCATCTACACCCCTGGGTACTGCCCGGGTGGTGGGCACAGGGTGGGTGGGGAGAGCTTTTGTTTGGAGAATGTGTTGGGGTGGTACTTGGCAATAGCTGAGGCGTAGGGAAGCCTGACATATGCACAGTCTCACTCCCATCTGAAACTGGGCTGTGGCCAGATTGTGTACCTTACACAGGAATTTGGAAGCACTCCTGGTACTACAGTGTGGTCCTAGAGACCTACTCATTTCTCATCCATTATCCTTGTTGGATAATGCCCTGAAAGAGAATGTGGTAGACCAAATCAGGTGAGGGGGAGAAAAGCAAGGATGGAAGAGTTGGAAAGGAGATTACAATGCTGACAATTAGCATAACCTTAAGGTCTGGCTTAATGCAGAACTTACTCCAGAACTGCTTAACTCCACTGAGAATGGCAAGAAAGTAATATAAATCTTGTCATACTCCTGCCTGTTAACTGAGTAACTCTGAAGCCATGAATACCTCAAAAACCTCAACTATCCTTACATGGACTAGCTACTAGAAGCTAAGGCCCACAGCCCTTTTATGGGGTCACTATTACAAACACCATAGGGCCCAGGTGTAAGTGTTTCAGCAAATGTTCCTGCAGATGAGCTCCAAATGTTCTCAGCTGTGCTCCAACAGCACAATTTTCCAAGAGCTGTTGAATGTATCTTGCATTCAGCAGCTGTGGCTATATTGCTAAAAAGCACTGAGTTTGACAGCTCTGGCTGCCTTCTGTCTACACTGCCAGTTGGCCTGGGCAGGCTTGGCCTTGGGACAGTGGAGTGTAGTCAGGCAGGTGTGGCCCAAGATGTCTGTGCTGTGTGACTGTGCCAGGACTGTGTCTGCTCACTGCACAGCGCACAGGGCTGATCCCAAACGTGATCTCTGTTCTGCCCATGACATGCTATTTAAACACTGAGCAGGTCTGAACCCTTCAGTTGTGTCAAATCAGGCCAAAACTCAATCTTAACCCTGGCATCTTGCCGTTGGCAGAGACAAATAGAAGTTGATAGTGAAGAGCATTTCTTCCCAGAAATACTTTCACATCCTGCAGCAACCCATGCTTCAGCAACTTAGCCAGATTTTCATTGTAAGGATTTATTCTGACATATCCATATCACCCTGCAGTAGGGAGCTCCAGCACACCAGCCTTCTGATTTTCAAAACTGCCACTGGATGCCTCCTTTTGACATCCCCCAGTTGCACTCGCAGAGACCACACATTGTCTGTGCAACAACTCTGCCCTGTGCCTGATTTTGTAGATCTCTGTAGAGTGTCTGTCCTCAGACAAGTCTCTAGAGGCTAGAGAGTCATAGTGCAGTTACTTATTCATCACCTGGAAGTTGTTCCATACCTTTGATCAGCTCTGTCACTCGCCTCTCTACTTTTTTTCTGTTCTACTATGTCTTTTTTAAGATGTGTGTGCCGGGGGAGGGAACCATAACTGCTGAACTAGGTCACATAAAATCTTGGACAAATTCCTGGGTTTCTATTTTAATGTCTCCAAAGCCTTGGCAAAGGTTCAGAACAGTTCAGTTTTCTTCCTCTCTCTCCCTTCAGTAGAGTTACTTCTGTGATTAAGGCAAACCTCCCAGCCTCCCAGCTCGCCAATGTGAAGTTGGAACAGAGAAGTGCATCTAGAAACACACTGATGGAAAGATCACTACATTTGGTCCTCTTCAAACTCAGGCATTCTTACTATATAATCTCACTCACAAACTGATCAAGTCCCATTTGAAAATAAGCAAGTGGTTTTGCCTCCACTACTCCTACCAAAAGGCTGTTACAGGCTATCAAAGCCATAGGAAATCTCCTTTCCACTCTACCTTTCTTCATGGTTGCTTTATAAAAGTTTATTTTAGTTCATCTTCTCTTTTTTAATATAATATTTATTTCCCTCATATATTTGTGGGACACAAACATGCTCAGGATAATCATGTGAGGTAATTCAAACTATGTCCCTATTGCATGACAGAGTTTCTACTTCTTTCTTCTAGCTTTCACCTACATCTGCCATTGTTGGACATCAGTTTTTCTGAATACTCATGGCCAAAGCTGTGGACAGTCCCCTGGATGAGAACTCATCAGTGTCTTGGCAATTGAATGCTTCTGGAAAAACCACACTTGGTTAACCCTAACAAGATATCTGCCTTTCTCATGTTGCTAATTGCCATGGTCCTGATACAATCAGTTCATTTATCCAAATACATCGCCTTGTGTTTAATTATTTTGTCTCTTAAACTTTGTTCTACAGCTCCGCAACCCTTTTGAGCTCCAGCTGATAGCACTAACCAGATTTTCTTGTTTCTTTTGTCCTGGCCAAAGAGGAGAATGTAAGCACTTAATTGCCACTGCCAAATGTCCTATTACTATATTTCTATATGAATATTTCTATTTATATTCCCACAATTCTCTTTAACTCTTCTGCCTTCCATTATCAATCCCAAATAATTAATTGAATTTGAGGGCATCTCTGGAATATTTTTAATAGTCCCCTTTCTTGACTGCATCCCTCTTTCTTATTACAGCTGAGATAGTGTTTATTATGTAAATTCTTTTGCAAACCCTAGTTCAAGTTATCTTTCACCAAAATGTAAGTCAAATGATGGAAATGTTAAACTTAAGTATTTTGTGGGACTTTTTGCCACAGTGGACATATTACTTAGACTTTTTGATTACAAAACTTTTTTTTTTCAGAAAGTTACCACTCAGTTAAGCATGCTAACTTTTTGCTCTGGTTTTATTTTCTCTCTTAATTTGAAATTGTTGCTGAGTGAAAAGAAAACTCAGTGCTTCTTGAAGTGTTTTATACTGCCATAGCTGTAAGACAGGGAAAAGTGACACATGTATTTCCATTGATGCCTTAAGATCCTCTTGGAGCAGGGAAACACAAGGTGGTGACAATACCTTTCCCTTCTGCATACTAGAAAGAAGGGTAGAGTAGCACTGGAGTGGCCCTTGCAGCTAAGGAAGGATTTGTGGCAAATATTGGCATGAATGTTCTGAGTAGCAAGGAATCTTACTTCTGTCCATCTTATTTTTATCACTGGGCTCACAGAATCTCTTCATTAAGACGTTTTTAAACCGTGAGTATGCAGAAGTGCTTCCTGGCTTCAGCAAAGAGGCTGTTTTTGCTGAGGGCTTTGAAGCTCCCAGATTTATAAACAGGAGAGTTGAAGACAGATTTAATAATAACCTGAATCCTACCCTAGAGCACAGAGGCACGAGTCTCTGTTTAGTTCATAAGTAGAGCAATGGTAATTTGGAGCATTCAGTGGAACAGAACTGGTCATCACAAAGCAGAGGCCAAGGCTGTAAAATCTGACACACTTGAGACCTCTGGCTTACAAGGCTTTGGGTTAAGCACATGTCACTATTTGCATGCTCTGCACCTAAATCCCATAGCTGCTGTTAGAGCCCATGGATTACAAAAGCTGAGTTACCAAAGTGCCAAGTTGCTGGGACAAGTTCTATCACCAGTTTTAATAGCCTTTAGCTCCATTACCGGTGTTTATTCCCATGTTTATTGTTGTGAAACAACCCATCTTGAGATAAATAGCAAACCAGATCTTTCCTTCTTAATGCTAAATAGCCATTTTCATTCACTATGCACCATTTTGTTCTACAGTGTAGCTACCAAAAGATGCCCAGACATTTGCTTAAAATATGTTCTCAGACAATAAGAAAGATATCAAGTGTAGCTGTGTGCATGGAGCAGTGCCTATCTCCAGGAACCAAGTCACATTTACAACTTCTTGCCTTCCAAAGAGTGATCTTTGGACATCTTTGTATTCCAGAAACTTCTCTTAAATATTTTTAGTCTCAGGATTTTGGGAGGGGATTGAAATATTTCCTGCCAAGTTTTTCAGAAGGTGTATTGCCAAAAATGTCTGTACATAGAGTAGAAACTACTTTAAAATATTCACTTCTTTTAACCCAAATTTCAACTGTTACACTCATGCTCTACTTCATTCACAGAACAAACTGCCACGCACAAACACACACACCACTTTGTAATTTTCCTGATCCAGATGCTTTTGCTAAACATATGGCTGCTGACAGTAAAAATTCAGACAGAACTCTTACTGAATCTGCTTTTTCTCTACTTGCTTTTCCTTTATACTCACTTTTTTCTTGTTCCAAACTATGGCAGGCATTTAGTGTATCTCAGAAAACAAGAATTTCCTAGTTTTTCTCACCTCTTAGTGTTCTCATCACCTGCAATTATTCAAAACAATAAAACCTTGACATTTTTGTCTCAGGAAGGAAAAGCTACATTATGTAAAAGATTTGTGGCTCTGATTGATTACAGACTATGGAAGAACAAGATTATTCTGAAGGAAAAGTCTTAGAGATAAAAGGATTATAGTTACTTACACTTGCTGACATGGGATTGAAATATTCCATTTCTGCTTTTGTGACCAGTGGGCTCACTTGTGAAAGCTGGGTTAAACTGGGTAGAAACAGATTAGAAACAAAAATCAAGTCCCTTTTCCACAGTTCAGAGAGCACAAGAGCAACACTAAGAGAGAAAATGAATGAGATATTAAAATACCTTTTTGTTTTTGAGCTTGACCCTTATATTCCCTTGTCCCATTACACTGGAGTTCATGGGCTTGCTCTACTCCCACAAGGACAATTTAAGCTATTATTAGTATGAAAAAGTTCTCTTCCTTACACGCTGTCCATCTGAGGAGTGCAGAGGAAATAAAGCAGAGGAGAACTCCTGCAGACCGTGTGGCTTGGCTTGGTGTAGCCACAGCCCTGGAACAATGCTGGAGCCCCTCACCATGCCCCAGGCAGAACACAGCAAGGCACTGCCACCCCAAATGCCTCTCCCTGGGGCAGGGGCAGCCAGAGCCACACACCAGCTCTGTGGGAAGGAGGAAATGAGGCTGCTGTTCCCAGTAGAATCATGCCCCAAGTTCATAGAGACACTCAGGGAAGGGTTCAGAGCTGACCCAAGTCTTTCCTGACGGATGGCCACTCTTCATTTGCCAGAGTGGGAGTGGCATTTCTTTGCTAGAAATCATCAGCTGTAGTGTGTTTTTTTTCTAGTTTCAGAGCTTTTCTTATTTTTCCAATCCTTTCCCCTTTCCCTCTGCAATAAAGTGGTCATTGTATTTACTCATGCTGTGCTGGAATGTTTTTTTATTTACAATGAAATAGAAATGATGCCAAATCTTTCAATGTTAGTTTAGTACCATTTTTCCCACCACATTTTGTTTGTTTTCTTTAATGCACCTAATTTTTATTTTCATTTTCTTCTAATTTGTTTGCACTCATTTCGCAGAAAAACATCTGATGTAGTTTGGACCACAAGTGGCTCACAGATCACATTCTGAGTAACAAAAATTTATTGATGTACATATCCTTTTGGTAGACTTTTACTTCCTTTGAATTTCTCTTAAGAGTTACACTGGACATCTGCACATCTTGAAGAAAAAACAAAGGTAAAAGAGCATCTATTTTGATTTATTTTAGCATTTGCTGTTGCACAAGAAAAAGAGAAAAATAAAATAAGAAAAGGAAAAATCCTACTTTATCAATATGGGGGTTAAATTTCATAATTTAATTAAAGATGTGAAAAATTAGATCTTGGGAAACCTCTTTGTGTTCATGTAGGTGGATAGTCTGTATGCTTTTTACATGGCGTGTGTCAGCCAATGTATGTCTGAACTGATCTTGAATGTAGACAGAGAGTTAAAACCCACAGATTCCAAAAACTAAAGAGATTAGGACTCAACTCACAAACATACATTCTTAATAATCAGGAATGGAATAAAAAATTATTTAGAAAATAAACCTCATTGCAGGAAAATTTATATTGCATGGACAACTTCTTTTTCAATGAAATGGCAGGCATCCTGAAGCTATAATTTACTGGCATGGGTGAGTTCCCCAAGGTAACACAACAAACTCCAGGGATGAACCAAGAGATGCTCAGGAAGTGGCCGCCACCAGACAGCAGCAAGCCTACAGTGTCTGGGACCATGGGCAAGTACTGGAACACAGCCCTGAGGCAAACTTCTCACCAGATCTGCTGGTGAGAGAGATAAGGAAACTCCCTTTTCTTCCCAGGGTAGTGATGGTTGGGAAAAGTTTCTGCCGATATACTCTTGGTTTACATGATATTTTTTGTCATCATGATGTTGATAGAGTGTAAAAATAACACCATAATTTTCAGCCCAGGAGGATTTTTGCAGGGGAGACCATGAACTCCTCGGCTTTTGTTTGGCCTCTGCAATAAATTTTGTTACAATGAAGGGCAGGTGCTTCCATGGCATTTCCATCCATTTCCGATGCAGGAACTTTTACTTTTCTGCAGAAATATTTGCTTTTATTAACACCCTGGTTTTGTGAGGTACTTAGGAACCCTTCAGTTTTTAAACCTCTTATATTCTTCACATGTTATAACTGTCCTTTTCAGTAGATATGAAATGTTCCTACCACATTTGTTGAAACTTGGCTCTTTGTATAATCCCACTTTCTAAGTCTCATTAACTATTTCTTTCTTGTCCTTATCTTGAGTTTAAACCTTTCTTGTCTTCAGGGCCCTCTAGTGCTCCTGATAGCACTTTGCTCTCAGTTCTTCATTGTACTGTTAATGATTTTTGGGCAAAATCACCTGGGTTTTGCAGCAGACTCACATAGCGGGATGAGGGTACCCAGTGTGGAAGCTTTTAGATATACAAGGTATGGTGAGGGGAATTCCCATCCTCTTGTCCTTCCATCACTATTTACTGTTATTACTTCTCTAGGAATTTCTTTAATCTAATTTGATAAGACTGCCTTCTAAGCCATACACTGGCTTTGCTTCTCCTTTGACTGACCTGGAATTTTTATGTGCTATGAAGTAACGTATGTAATTATAAAGTGCATTTCTTTCAGCACCTAAATTACTCTCCTCTGTGAGATCCAGAGTTTTCTATTGCATATATTTATGAGAAAACAGAATTAAACTGGAATACACACACAAATTAGGTTTAAATGTCACAAAAATTATTTTTTTCTCACTGTTCATTCTATCCTAAAAATGGTGAGATTACCGAAGGATGGTGAGAAAGTCTGAGGGCTACTGTGTTTATGTGTAAAGAGTGATAAAAAATAAAGGGTTATTTATCATATGGGCAAGATGTGATGCTCATTTTCATTCTTAGAAAGCTTATTATACCCACTCAAATTCTGTTGGCACCTCCAAATACTTATTAAGAGTCAGAAGTGCAGCTGAGAATTGATCCCAATTGATGTCAAGACCTGCAAGTAGTTCTGCAGCTTTGTGCTGTACTTTATTTCAAGCATCTCCAGATAAAACATTCAGGGAGAGGAGGCTGGCATGGGCTAACGTATTCACAATGCAAACCTCAGAACCACAAATAACTTATTATTTAGTAATTGGATTTCTTCAAGTGCTGCTAGCCCCAAAAGGCCAGCTCTTAACTGCTCAACTTTCTCCATTGACTCTAATTAAGGTTTTCCTTGGCTCATGATTGTGGAGGAGAACTTTTAAGGTTGGGGTTTTTTTTTAAATCTGCTTTTCTCACCAGGTGGAGTGTTCCTGAAAACCCCAAACTTACGAACTTTCCAGTACATTTTACAAGATACCTCTGTCTACACGTTTGACTGAAGATGGAGGCATTCCACAAATCCCCAAGTAGAAATCATTTTATTATCCAGTTTGTGCACTGTATACAGGAGAATATGGGATTATTTGTTAAGAAATTTACTGCCAAAAAATTTATGGCAGCAATATAAACTCACAAGTGTCCCTTTCTGCAAGAGGGGGAGTTGACTTCAGTAGCTGTATGACTGATGATGTGACAAAGTGTGATAGAGAATGCAGCTGCTGGAGCAGAAATAAAGAGGTCCTAAAAACCAGAGATAGAACACAGAAATGTATTTTAGAGGAAATAATTATTTTATTATTGTAATTATTATTATTATACTAATTAAAAATCCTTTCAAAAAGCTGGAAGAATATTTTTCTTGTGTATATTATTTTAGAAAAAATAAAAGTATGAAAGTGTTCTTAACTATTGTATTAGTTATGTCTACCTCTTTGAAACACATTTTTCTAAACCTTTTAATGCGGTATTTGTACTGGATTCATTTATTTTATCTTTGATTAAAAAACATTCCCTCCTATGCAGTTTTTAAGGCCCTGCATGATGCTTTTTTGTTTGAAATTCTGTGTTTGACAATGTAAGTTTTATCAGTGGTTTCTCCTATATACATATGGTAAGGCTAAGGAAATTCTGTGCTGACATGTTTCTCCTTTAAATCAGACTGGTTATTTTTAGCTTTTACTTTTTGTCATTTTTAGCATTTTTTTCCAATACCCTCTCTCTCCTTTGCTTCATCCTGTTTGCTCTCCTCCTACTCCCCAAAGCATGGAGAATTTCCAGTTTGGATTTGAACTTTTGTAGCTGGCTACTCTCTCAAAAACCAGCTGAACCCAAACTCCAGACGAAGGCTGAGTGAATAGTTAATGGATATTTCTTTTCTTTTTTGATCTAAAAAACCAAAACCCTCTCTCAGAACTTTATCTGAAGTCAAATGAACCTTTCCATTCAGTTCCAAAAATGTCTCAGTTTAGGGTCTGTTAATTTAATTTTGTTTTTATTTTATTTTTGTCTTCAGTTTAGGCAACTTTGATCTCAAATCGCTGTTTTGAAACAAAACATTCTGTTTAGAAATAAACTGAAATGAAGTATTGTAACATAAAAAAGAAAAACCTGCACCTTTTTGGCCAAAGCTATTCACGACACTTGGCAAAAAAAAAAAAAAAGTGAATTGTTTTGATCAACCTGGAACCAATTTTCTTTGCCAAATAAATAGCTCTCTTGGAAAAAAAAAAAAAAAAAAAAAAATAGGCCAGCCCAGCCTCTCTCACCATGGAGGGGAAACAGTCCTTATTACAGAGTCAGTTGTGGGGACAATGCCGAAAGGTTTCTGGAGGAGATGACCTCCTCCCTCCACTGACCACAAAGGAGTGAAGTAGGCTTCGAGTGGTATAAAACAATCTACTTCTTGTCTGTAAAAAGAGCAGCCACGAAACCAGCATTCACCTTTTCTCCTTTAATAGCTGTGCTAAAATAAACTCTCCCAAGTTATGGCTGATAGCATGGACACACTTCAGTTTAAACTGGTCAGTGCTCTGGGGAGTTGGGGCCACGGCTGGGTTTGGGGTACAGCAACAGCCCCTGCATTACCCAGCACACTTTAAAGCAGCCCTCCTAATATTTGTACAAAGAAAAATACCCCTTATCGTATCTTTCAGCATTCATATTTCTTCTCAAAGGTAAATTAGGATGTTGCTTTTAGAGCTGGATCTGTTTAATGTTATTCAGATTTCTTTTTTAGCTATTTCACACCTTTCAAATTCATAAACACGCGAACCTTTTGAAGGATGTTGTTTGGATTCCTTTTGGCTTTGTGGTATCTGGCTCTGTTTTTGTTTATGCCTTGGTCTCCATGTTTTTTGACTTTGACTTCTGATTTCTTTTATAATATTTGCATTTTTTTTTCCTTTTTTTTACTCTGCATGTTCTCTGGCTGAAAACCTGGTGCATTAGAAACCCTTTGAAATGGATACGTGCCGTTCTGTACCTGTGGTTGGGAGTTATGCCAGCTTGAAGCTAAAAAATAAAACCGAGTATGCGATAAAAGCATGCATATATACAAAAAGTAGAAACATCTTTTGATTTCATTCTATATTGTGGAGAACAAAAAGATTTTCTGCAAATTTCAGTGGAGAAAATTACCCCATAAGTAACAATTATTTGCAATACCAATCACTAAAGTTTGAATCAAATAAAACAGGTACTTGAACTTTCTACATCCCAGTGTTCTTGTCACAAGACACTGGCAGGAGAAGAACCACACACTTTTCATGGAAAATTTCATTTTTGACTTTAAATATTTTTGTGAATATGAGGATGTCATCCAACCTGTTGCTGCTACTATCCTTGCTACTGTGGTCCCATGGTGACTAGTTTGAATGCCAGCCCCTATTTTATTTTTTTTTACAAGAGGAAGTTTAGACCATAATCTTTAGGCCACTTTTGCTTGTGACTCATCAAGAAAATACCATAAATAGTTAATATTTGGAATCTACAGATGGAGAAGATGAAAGTACAGAAAAATTAAGTGGCTTGCTAAAAGGCAAAGATTGAGCCAATGACAGAGCCAAGAAAGGCACCTTAAACCCATGTTTTAGCATATAATTCTCGCCAAGACAATTCAGCCTTCAAAAGGGAAAGCTGTACTTTGTGAAACCAATTATTATTTTGAATATTGTGGCTAAAGTATGTCTCTGTCAAATTTTGGAATAGCCTGTGGTTCCTTACCAAGAGAGCCCTGGTTTGAATCACCTCTGGGGACTGATACATTTCAATCCCAGGGATAAAAATGTTACAGACTTTGGAAGTACATGCCAGACATAAGATCACAAAAATGTGAAAGCAGGGTCCTGTTTCTAGTCAGAAAGGCTAGATATGGGAAGCCTTTGCTTGTCTGCTCTTGAAAAAGAGAAGTATGTTTTTATTGGAATCCAGTGGCCCCTTTACATTTGGTTTAAACTCTTGCCACTATCTACATGTCAAATGTAAAATATAGTACTTAGATTTCAAGGATTCAATACTCATGAAACTAGCAAGACAGAGGTCTGTGGCTCCCAATCTTTCTTGATACAGGTCTGCACTCAGCAATATTCCAGTAGAGGTGCAGATATCAATATAGAGATTTCAAGCTTACTGACGAAAGTCTTTCTTTTCACTCTTACTTCTCTTCATCTCCTCAGATGTAGCTCTCTGAACAATGACTGTCTGCAAACCATAGACTAAAGGCACAAAGATAAGGTAGGTAATGCTTACACCCTGGTAAAAATGTCATTTCCAAGACAAGATTTCTTTCTTTACCATGGAGAAATTAGGTCCAAAAGAAGGTGGTGGAGAGATGCAGTTTGGTTTTTTTTTTTAGTGAGACTAAAGCTAATTAACCATTGCCCAAGTTAATCCATTGCTATCTGGCAGTTCTAAATCAGATACGGTGCTTTCATTCTAAAACAACCTTTAGAAAATTTTCTTTTAAAAATGCCAGACATTTAGTTAAAAACTTAATTCTGTCTGTGATGGGCTCAAAGAACACTTCTGACCTGCAGGAGGACATTGTTCCATGGCTTAAGCTAAGATGGCATGTCCCAGTTTCTACTTCAGTTTCCTTAGATACCTGGGAATTTTTTTTCAGGTTTGCATGTATACCAAGCACAAAAAAATTATTGTTCATGACTTTTTTTTCTTTTAAGTGAAGTCGTTTATCAAGTGCTTGCTGATAAGAAGCTACAGCTGTCCCACAAGGACTGCTCTCTCAGGGGTTCTGTGGGACTTCACTGTCAGCACAAATGGACACTCACAGCAACCTCTGCACATACCACAGGAGCAGGGCTAGACTGGGATGGCTGCCAAAAAAAGGGAGAACAAGGGTGTAAAGAGAAATTTAATGTAACGCAACAGCAGAAATAGGAACAAAACTCAGAAAATAGAACAGAAAGCAAATGATAGCTGATGAGTTGCTTTTATTTTTTTTAAGGAAATGTTTCTATATTGAAATCCTTAAACATTTTTTTCTCCAAATGAGTATATTTTAAAAAAAATATTTACAAAAATAAATCAAATTGTCCAAGTTATCATAGATTCACAGGTCTTAGTAGTTCTTGAGAATATCGTGGTAGTCAGTGAGGAACAGGGGCTCATCCAGGAAGAGATTGAGGTCACCTGGCTTCACCTCTCTGAGACCTTCCAAGAACATCTTTTCCTCTATAGAGCACTCTAAACACGTGATGCCCTTTTATTCTGTGGCACCCCTCTTCATTCTTGCATAGAGAGTTATGGTCAGACATGTCAACACATGTGTCAACACATGTCTTGATCTTTGCTCTTGGCATTGAATACACCTTGTGTATTGCTCTGTCTTTTCTAGAAACTCTCCTTCCTAATGCACCAGTAACATGGCAGGCTGAGCTGTATGTTCTGTAGTTGTACTGAAGACATGAAGTAATTAATTTGCTACTGGTCTGAGCAGTACTGCCTTGTAGATGGGCATAATCTGATTTTGGCATAGTGAAGATGTTCCTGTAGGTGTTTTGTTGCTGCACTGCTGCCTACTGCTCTTCACCTTTGAATCTCAGCAAGTGTCAGTAGAATACCCACACTACAAGCATGTACCAGACAAACCATTTTTTCCTCATTGTTCATGGCCCTGGAAAATCTCTGCTTTCTTCACCATGCAAGTACTTTTGGTCTGTGACCTCTTAATTAACCATCACCTTCTGGAAGATTGTTTGATTCATTAGGTGTGAATGAAAATAAGCAAAACAACAATTGTGAGTTGATTAGATGGACAGTGGAGTTGGTTTCGGCAAATCTGAGTTTTGTTTATTTTTCTTGGCTTGGGATATATCTGATGTGCTGTTCTTAGACCAACCCTACTAAAGGCATTCAGCTTTTTGACACTGAGCAAGAGGAAGCACAGCTTTGGGGATGATTTCTGTACATGACAGAAAGGGAATGTGTTTCTGTAGCCACAAAACAATCTCTAGTCTGCACTATGGCTTTGCTGAGCTTGACTGTGTTCCTCTACTCCATACAAGTTATCATTCCCTGTGCCATGCACTAATATATGTGATAGTCATTTGCATTTTTAGTTCCATTCATCTCTAAGCAGGATCCTCACTACAGCAGACATAACTGGCAACTACGCTGTTAGGGCAGCAAATGTGCTTGGAAATTAGTTGAGCACTTGATGGGCTTTCTGCTTTTTGCTGCTGTTCTATCTTCTTTTTCTGTCTTTTTTGGGATTTTTTTTTCAGAAAACTGATTAAGTATTAATTTACTTATGAAACAATTATCAATATTTCATGTAATTACAAAAGTATTTTCCACATGACTAGAACTGAAACTCTTTTTTTTAGTAACTAAAGAGTCTGCAGCAAAATTTAAGAACATTATCAATGACTTGGAAGATAATTTAAAAATTAATTTTCAAAGCAGAATTAAAGAGCAATCTATGTGCATATATTCACATTTTCGTGAAGCATGCTCCCTTTGTACACTGTTGGTTTTCAGTAATTACCCTGTCAAGTTATTTTAAGAACCATTCAGGGATCTGAAGCTTCACCACAAAACCATATGGTCTATTGACACATGCCTTTACAAATCCACGAACTACACCTTACCAGCAAAGCACCTCAAAATCTAATAACTATATGTAGGTGCAATCTATACCAGCATTACTTGAGTATTACTGGTTATTGGTAGTAGTATAGGACAGCATTTGGATGGCATGGACAAATAGTTAATTTCTATAGATTATGGTGGCTTGATTTTTATTTAATTTAGTTTGTTTTGGTTTGGTTTTGTCTTACCACTGAGGCAGAAAGCAGATAGTTTGAGCTATTTTACAAGAACAAATTTGTGCATTCTTATGTTGTATCTGAGGGGATAAATGTCTAGCTCAGGTGGAACACAGAAATTCAAGTATTTGTCCTGCCTCATTGAAGGTATAATCTTTGGCTTCCATCCTCTTAATTCGGCAAATTGAAGGTGATTTTTCTTTTTTTTTTTTTTCTGAGTACACTGCAAAGAGCAACTCTGTATAGCTCTTGAGTAATTCAGAGTGTGGGTGTAACAGGTATGGATGCTCCTCTATCTCCTGCCTGACAACCAGCCATCACTTCAGTCTGACACAGACTCTCTTAGCATACAAAATATTTTTGTAAAAAAAAGTTGATTTCCACTAAACATGTTTTGTCAAAGCTAGATTTCATCAAATCTACCCTGACTGATCTTATTTAGCATCCTAAAGAAGTGATGACCATCTGATAGCGTCTGCTCCAGGCTTTCTCTGATTAGAATATCTATAGGGGGGTCTTTTTAAGGACTGGGCAAATCTTTCTTTGGAATCTCTGATTTCAAATACAAGAATTCCTTAAAGTAAATGAGTCCAAATTTTGCTAATTTGGTGTGTGAAAAGCATGGTTCAATATTCAATATTCAACAGCATTATTCACAGCACTTTCTTGTCAGCTGTGTTTTGAGCAGAATAATTAACAGAAAGGGATTTTATGAATGAATACTGATGCTTAATTCTGTGTTTAGAGAATAAAACTACAGTAATACCTATTTTATGATATGATGTAAAAACTTGCTCCCTATCTTTTCTCAAAATTGATGGGCAACCTAGAATTCATCCAGAGTCAACCAGCTATTAAGATTTTTAATATGAGTTTGAGTTTCACAGTTATTTATGTGGCCCCACAAACCCTTCATCTGTCTTGAAGTAAACACTTCAAATCCTAATTCTTCAAAGGCTTTGTCTATATAATCCCACTGAGGTTAACAGGAGTTGGTACATATGAAGTTAGCAGAGTACAGAATTATTTTCAGACTCATTGCTTTAGTTTGTGCAAGGGGAATGTAATTCCTAAGTAGATGGGGGTCCAAAGCAAAGAATGATGCAATCTAGACACTTGCATGAAAATCCTTCTAGGGCCTTTGAATTAAGGAATAATATTCCTGTCTGTATTTTCATGATCTTTTCACAACAGACCATTGCATAGCCAGCCTGTTCACAATACCTGTGTGTTGTAGCTGACCATCTTGGCTGTGTCTTGAAGAAAGGAAGAAATGGGAGAATTGATCAGCCCTGCAGTGCCCGAAAGGACAGAGAGATGAAGCAGTAGTTGAAGAAGCAGTAGAAGTGAAAAAAAAAGAGATAATAAAAATGTCTAGAAATACTGGGAATGGTATGAGCTCTTTTTCTGGACATGTCTGAGCATAATATTACAGCACATTTCACAGCCAGCAGCGAATGCATGCATGAGTTGTAGTCTCTAGGCTGGGAATTACACATTTCATACATCATTTAGAATTAATTGTAGTGATTCTGCAAAGTCAGTACATACCCTGGATGCAAGAATAGGATAAACTGTTTCTGTTTCAAAGTCTTTTATGTTACTGTTTTGAAGTATTGCATTTTTCCTTAGATGGCACCCAGAGAAGTCAATGGTAGCCAATACACCCTCTTCTCCTTTGGAAAATAAAATGTAGTTAAATAAAATTAAATCTTTGACAGTGTCATGACAATACACACACATGCCTACCCACTTCATACTGGAAGGCTAAAGAAGTTCAAAGTTTGTTGGCTTCATTAAATCAGACTTATAGAGGAAGGCAAACATATACATCTGAACCATGAATATTCAGAATTCTCAGAAATGCATTTTTCCTCATTAATTCTCATAAATGCTGTTTATTTATGGAGGTTTTATGTGTATGCAACTTCTCACAGAGAAGTTCTCCTGATCTAGATAATGAGAAATACTGTGTATTTCTTCACTGAGTAGAAAGCGGTAGCTAAAAGACTTTGTCATGCATCCCTCTCATGTGGATATCCCACGTGCCACATAAGGCACTACCAATGCAGTGAGGTCTGGTATCCTGGGCACTCTGAATAAAACTAAATCTTGTAGTTTGAAGAACATTTACAAGATTTTGGGTGAGGCTAAGACAAGCTTGCAGCATGAGTTTGACAACTGTAGAGAAATTATATTGGACAGAGGTTAACTTTTACTAGCTGCTTATGATTTTTCAAAATATGAGCAATAAAATGTTATTTTCCATAAAAATATCCATATTATGACTCAGAATAATTGTTTAAGATTTCATAATTATATGTTCATAGTCATGGTATTTCAGTTAAGAGGAAAAGTCTTTAAAATGTCTCATCAGTGTTTAATTGAGCTAAAATAATCCTGTGCTTTCCATTTGCCTCTCAACACTTTCCAGACTTTAGGTAATTTCATATCACATTAAACTGTTCATTTCAAATTCTAACATAATTTTGAAGGTTATTATTACAATAATTTTCCAGTTGTTTCTGGCATGATCTGGTATCATAATTAGACATGTTAACATATGGATTGTCCCCAAAATATAATTCCTGCTTCATAGTTCATAACTTATTAAGTGTGCTAATCAGAGTATTTGGGTAACATATTTGGGTAACATTATGTCAATGTTAATGGAACACAGCAGTAGAAAACTTTAAAATTCAGAGAAGTCATTGTTTAAATCACACAGTTTTCTGTTTGAGCATAGAGTTTTTGTTTTCATCTTTGTTATGCATTTAAGCAGTCCATCAATTAATACTCTTGTTAGTTAAAGACACATAATTCCATCCTCTTTTGCAATAATCAATTAATTAAAACAAAATAAGAGTAGGTAGCTTTCAGAGCATCTTCTTCTCTTATGGCTATGTATAAAGACCCTTTGAACTGACATATTACTCTCCTCATGTTAGGAATGGGAAAACTGAATCAATGAGAAATTAAATCACTTTTTTAGAGACACCAATCAGGCTGTGGGTAGAATTGGGACTGGACATCAGGCATCCTTCTTTTTGTTACATCAGTGTCATAGTACCAGAAAAGCTTTGTCTTTCCATAAGCATTCCTGTGCAGCACAAGCCTAAGGGGAGACCCAAACACAAGTAAGATTTTGTCACCAAATCCTCCCTCCCATTTGTCAGATAAAGCTCCTTGTTTTGCCCTGGGCTGTGAGGAGTCAGGCTGTAGGTGCCCAAAGACAGGGCATAAACTCAGCCTTGCACCAGTTAAAGGAGTCAGTTTGCCTACAAACTCCTCTAGTTACTCCACCTTTATTGGTACAGGTATCAATGGTGTTGTCACTCTGAAAGAGAGGAATATCAGTACCTTAATTCTTTACCCTTTGGTCTCTCCTTCTCTGCACCTTTAGATGTGTGACAGGAAATTATCCTCTAAAGCAAAATCGTTCCCTTTTCTTTTCCATCATGCTTTTTGAGCCTCAGAAGATTAACAACATTCAGGAAACAAGCCCTGGGTTTATGATTAGTAAAGATGTGCAAGAACTTCCTTTCATATAGTTGAAGTGGGAAGTGAAGCATCTGACTGAAGGTAAGTACAGAACTCCAGCAGTTCAGTGTGTCTTCTAGAAGCTGTAAGGGTATTTTGGAGGGAAGGAAGAATCCTTTTTTCCTGATTCTGAAGTGAAGGGATGACATGTGTGGGTTGTAGATAGAAGATTTTGAGAAGACTGCAGGGTGCCTGAGCACAGCACAAACACACTGGAGATTTCCAGTGCTCACAGCATCTTGTGGCAATTTGAACACTAGCAAAAGGCAGGCCCAAGCCCCAGGCTTGGCTACAAAGTTTCAAAGACCAGTTGTAAGTTACTGAAACATGGGAATAATTAAAAAATTGTCCATATCCTTCCTATGTCCATTTACTACTGTTCCAGCTATGACTTTCCTGCTTTTAAAGCAATCTTAGTGTGTAGTCTGAGGCACTGACTTAAGAACAGTAATTAGTTCATGAGTTTCCACTATCCCTGCCTGTGCTATAGAAGATGCAGAACTACTTTCTTTGGTGTGGCTACCATATTTCTGTAGGGTTTCTCTACATTTACTTCTCTTAGGCTTTGAGACTTCCACACTTTTTTCTAGCAATGTGGGGGAAAGAGAGATCTAAAAGGTTGATATCTGTGTGTGTGAGGGTATATGTGGGCAGGGAGGATGAGTTAAGGTTTGCACTTAGTTTACAAGGAAAAGGGTTAATGGAACAATTTGTATTAAGCTGTAGCTCTGCACTGCACTTATGGCTTACCACTGCATTTATCCTTCTCATGCTTTGCAATTCTATATATGATAACTGCTGGATGGTCTGGACAAAAATGCTAAGTATGCTTTTTATGATTCCTAAAGTAGCTGTTTTCCATATATACCTGAGCCCCAAGCTGTTAGAAACTGTGAGCAGATCCTGGTGCATATGCTTTGTCTCCTCTTGCATGCTTTACTAATTGCTTCTGGCTGCAGTTAAACTAAACTGAACTAAACTAAGCTAAACTAAATGGACCTGTAGCCTGATCGAATATGGTTAGCCTTATATTTACCTGTTAAAAGAGCTTGAAGCGGCTGTTTAAAGGGTTTGGAAAAGTCCAAGAATTTCATAAATTGCTCAACAAAAGGCTCCCAATAGGCTCATTAGGAAGTCTGTGATCTCCTCACACAGACAAGTTGTAGAAATCAAAATAAAGCTTTATCCAATGTAGAAGTGATTCATTATAAATTATGCTGAGTGTGTATTTTCTACCTTGAGAAGAGTACAGCAAATTGCTGAGCTCCTTCAAAACAAAGGACACACAGAACACCAAGTTGTTTCTCTTTTGTTGTGGTATGTTTCCTGGAGGCTATGAAAGCCATCTTGCTTGTTAATAATTCTAATAATTGTATAATGAATAGCAAAAATAATTGAGGGAAAGAGCAAAAATACTAATATAGTCTGCTTAATTGCATCTATTATTTAATAGAAGATCACCGGAATACTGAAGAATAGAGAGAGAATATTGATTTCATTTTGTCAAGACAAAACCCTCTTCCAAGACCACACAACAAGTTAATGGCAGATCTGAGACAGAATCTGTGATTGTTGGCTCCTATCTGTGTTGGGACTAAGGTGTGTGACTTCCCTTTACCCTAGCAGTGGCAGGACACCACTGTCCCAGCCACAAAGAGCTATTGCATCTTCTCTACAGGATTCCAGTATATTTTTCTCACCTTTGGCACTACAGTAACAAACAGATTTGTTAAACTGAACACAGCAAAGTTCAAGAGCGACCAGAGTTACTGGCAGGAGATCATAATGTAAGCATCTGATTTATAAATAGCTGAGAAAGTTTATCTCTTTGGATTTACAAAAACATGCTGTCATGAAAACAGATTGCTGCTATTGTAAATATCATGGAGCACAACATACGTGAAAAAAAGCTGAATTTATCTTGTGATTATATATCTGCTTGCAGTCTCCCTTCTCAAAATCCTCTACATCTGAACAGCACCCAGGGTTTATAAAACAAAATAGCTAAAGGTCCTGAGAACAATTGTGCAGTGATATATTGTAGGCTTTCACTAGACCCAGTAGAGTAACAAATGTCTCTGTAGCATGCTCTATTGGCATGAATCCTTTGGTATCTATTTTCCTTCTCCTCTGGCTGTTGGGTGCAATTAGTTCATCTAAAATGACATGCCAAAAGACCCTGTTTAATAGCTTGCCATATATAATCTTATATTGTTCTGGCTTTGAAATTTCTCCTTCACACATGGAGCACAGAGTAATGGAGATCATATTATTCTTTGTCATTTGATAAGTCTCACAATCTGTATGTAAGAATTTTTTAATCATAAACATAATTTTATCTAAAGAATGCAACCTCAAAGCTGTCTTTTATTTCTCCTGAGCATGAAAGATACATTTTGTTTTAGCAGTTATTTGCTACAACGTAACAGGGAGGCTGTTTTTCTGATAGCCAACCCTTCACCTTTATCTAACAGGAAAAATAGGACTTGGAATTTTAATTTTCAGTAACTTTTCAGTTTCTGTAATGATGGGGCCAGAATTCACCAAATAAGACCTAGAGGGGAAAAGGATTATTAAATTTAGCATTTTGAATGTTTTTTCACTACAGACAAAATAAATCCAGAATAAATGTGGATGTGAGAAAATTTAAAACATTAAATGGCACAGGAGAGAACAGTGGTCCTTTACCATGCTCACCTTGTTTTGCTTCATGTCATTTCCTTTCCTGAAAATTTGCAGTCCTAAATTATGATCAACTGTGGCTGATAGGTAAGAACTTCATGCCATATTTTGAAAACCAGATTTCTTTATTCTTTCAGGACTCGGGAAAACTGACTAATATCTTCTTTCTTTGATCATAGCCATGCCCAGGAAAAAGACAAGACCAGAAGGTTTGTTCTTCCTCTTGAGCCCAAGGCAAGAGTAAATATTTCTGCTCTGCTAGTAACATGTATTCTGATTGGAGAGTGATCTCAGGAATTCATGTGCTTTTTTGCTAGTTTATCCACTGATTAAAGAGTTTTTCAATGTGGTTTTAGTCTCTTTTGTTATCTAACAGGTGCTGGCTAGAATTCAATTTAAATAAAAAGGCAAAAATTGCTGAAAGCCTTTGACTAAAATCAGAGCTTAATCAAAACCAGAATTCCTTCTGAGTCCTCCACTGCTGATTCATACAGTAGTAAAGGATACTGCCTTCAATTGACTTCAGTCATCATTTATATAATGCAATTTACAATTGACTTAACTCACTAAAAATAATGAATTACAGCATGAACTTCACAACAGGAGGAATAACTCATGTAAAAAAGCAGAAGTGAAGTCAAAGCCTTTGCTTCAATGATGCTGATGCCAAAGAGCCAACTGTGTGTGGAGGAAACGTGCACTGCACAGACCAGTTCATGGTCGCTGTGAAATACGTTTTTCTACAATCAGAGTGTGGCAATGTTGTAGGGGATCTCTTTTCACAACCACAGCACCTTGTGTGGTTCTGCTTGATATTGCCCAACATTATCTTAGGAAAGGAAATTGCCTGAACTTTTTCGAGCCTGTTGATTGAGCTGTTTATTTCCCAAATATTATCAGATTTTGAAAGATTTGTTTTGGCAAATAATGACTTTTCCTGTTTTCCTGCTGAGTAAAGTTACACTGGCTCGAATTACTTGTCAAAGTTTTATTTTTCTGTAGCTGTTAACTATCAATTCCTTTTTTCTTTTTCCTTTCACTCTGCATTCAACAAAATCAGCTGACACTTGAATTTTATACTAGTTCTGCATAGTGCCATATCATGTTTCTAATTTATTTTCAAAACTCCTTTGAGTAGGTCATTTTGAAGAATAGAGGCAGTCTTCTTTGGAATCAGTTCCCTGCTACAAGCATCCTGGCACACAGCACTAAATCCCCTTTCCTGGAGTAAGCCCACCCAAAATCTTGATTCAGTTTTCATCAGCTCTGTTATCTGCCTTTTTCCATCCCTTTCCTACAGCATGTACCTTCCAGAAACAAGGCCTGCAAAAGAGTGTTTCAAATGGGTTAGATAAGAAGCAATAACACTAGCTTCAGTTTTGTTCATTTTAGATGCTCAGTTGGCTTTAGATGAACTTAGAGAACACCAGAATTTTGGGACACATTCAAAATTAAGTGGCTTTTCACAAATTTGAGCTGTGGCCTCTTTACACTGCCTGGTAGAATGCAAAGAATCTCAGAACAGGTATAAAGACAGTGCCAGCTCTTGGAGGTTGCCCTGTCCTGGCAATGCTATTGTGAAGAAACCTTGATGGAGAAAACTACAACTCCCTTGTTTCAGACAGTGCTTGCCATAAAGCTCTGTCTTTTCACTGGGGCAGAGGCATATAGCTAGCAGCCTCTGCTCTGTGTGTGAAGAAGAAACCACTGAATGTTGTCCTAAGCAGCTCTGGGCAGAAAGAAGCCTGAAGTTGTACTTGCCCCAGTACTGACACCTCAGGAGTAGCTGGAAGGATGGAGACTTGAAGCCTTCCACTCTGCAGGTGAGCATGATCTGTAGAGCTGTTTTAAGTGTCTTTCAGCTTAGCCCTCCTTGCCAAACAACCCTGATGCACATCATCTATTGGATGGATATAGATGAGCTTGGTGGTCACTTTTCAGAAATCCCTGCTAAACCTAGCTCTTCAAAAACAAAATGTTTTGTTTAACACTGAATGTGTTTCCTCTTAGAGTTTATAGTCCTTACTCTGGCTCACTAGAAAATTACTCCTATCTTAACTCAGCATCTGTTAGTTTGGCATTTGTATTTCAGGAAATATTAATAGTAAGAATAAAACTCTGGTCACAGGATTGAAGAAGTTCAAAAAAACACAAGTGTTTTGACAGGGTAAATGGCCATGTTTATCAGTCCTAAACAGGGCTAGAACCCCTGAAGAGACTTGCATGATTAACATATGCCTTGTTTCCCACACACTTATTAAGTTTACTAAGTGAATTACAACTAGGTTGTAGCTAAGTGCAATTGCATGAACTCTGTGACACAGCCTTAGGCTGTTCTGGTGGTGATAACTGAGTGAACAAATCACAAGGGTGGGTTCCAGGATGTCTCACTATAGTTAGTACCTACAGGAAGCACCTTGGAACATCTCTGTAGATGATGGGTAAGCACAGGTTGTGTGGGAACTGCTACATGCAATGATAGACTAAACTGAGGAGGCCAGCAGGACAGACCCAGTAGATTATTTAACTGAGTCACCTCAGCAGTTAAAATATAATCAGAGGAATAAATCTGCCAGCCACAGCACCTCTCTGTCATGGCCAAATGGATCTCCAGTTAATTGTCTCACATCATGCTATCAAGAGGGTGACAATCATGATGAATCATTATTGTAATAATTAAATACGTTTCACCTCAATAAGAGCTAATGTTAGGCTGAGGAAGAAATTTGTTTATCTTTGTTTGGTTTGATCATGTAAACATCATGTTGTTTGAACTGCACATTTTCCCCAAGGAAACATTGCATTATCCTGATGTGTTGCTTATTAGAAGTTTTTTCACATCTTTTTTATCTTAAGAACTACTGAATTTGCTATCCTTTCCATGAAGTATTGGAAGTACATGCTCATTTCTACCTAAGACTGTGGGACGACAGGAACTGAGAAACAGAATTCTCAGTAGGTATAAGCTGATACAACTCACCAAGAGATCCTTTGCCTTTGATCCTAATTTTCTACCTCCAGTTTTTAATTTAATAATCATAAATCTTTATCCACATTTGTTCCTAAAGCATTAGTACTGGATAAGAGGACATGAAAACTTGGCCATAATTATTGGCCACTTTTAATTTGTGTAACTGAATAAATATCCAGAGGATGTATTCTATAACTGCATCTTGTGTCCAGAGATGAAAGTAAACCAAGAAACTCTCTTCTGATGCCCAGGCACTTGTATTCAAAAAACCAGATCATATGGGAAATGAAAAACAGAATAACAGACATCTTTTTTTCCAGGAGAATGAAGCTAAAATTCTCCAGTTGAAGGAAAAGAAGCAACAGAAAATATATTTATATGAAGAAATAACAACAACAACAAAAAAGTGATTAGCCTTTTTGTGTGTGCATTTGAGTAAAGTATGAACATGTCTATAACTGCACACCACCACAAATTACACAAACTCCTTATTTTGTTGAGTTTGATGTGGTGTGCTCTCTATGGCCACTGCTATTGTACAGTGTTATCTGGACCACACTTTGAGTGGCCTACAGTTCATTAATTTGATGATATTAGTAAGCATGTTCCATGGACATTGTGTATGGTTAGCATGTCAGCCATCTCTCTACAGCTCAGCCTATCTTTCTGGAAAGGCATTTCCTAATCCCCAAGCTATAATCTCATTAGCACTGCACAATTCTAACCAAATAAATAGAAGTAATGACTGGTTGCTTGGTCAAAGAACTGTACCTCAACTCATGACCTAAAAGTTTCAATTATCAATTTACCTTAGTGGAACTGTATTGATATACATCAGCTAGAAGCAGGTCATGAAAGCTCTTGTAACTTAAGGTATAGACCATTCCATTATACCAGAGCTGGCTCAAGCACTAGTAGCAGTGGAACATTGCATGGGCTATTTTTTTTTTTTTTTTTTCAGGAAAAGCCAGGTCTGATAACTAAGGGGCAAGAAGTTCTGTTTGTGTACTCTAGCAAGGTTTTAAAAATTGAACTTCTGGTTTTTGGTGCAACACAGTGAAGTATTGAGTCCAGGGTTTTTTTGGTAAATGAGAATATAGATCTCTTGAAGTCATGAATTTAGTATCACTGGCAGGAGAACCATGCAATATCCAACCTCTCTACTCCTCCAGTCTGAATCTCAAAGTAAACTGAGGTATCTTTGTACTTCTCCATCCTTGCAGGGCTATGCTAATTTCTCCTTGGCAAATCACTAGAGAAGCAGGTAGGGGAATTCTCGCATTTTTAATCATTACAGAAGTGATTCCAAATGCTACAGTGCTACTGTTTTCATGATGTAATGTAGTGGCTTTAAAGCTGTCTCTTTAAACTGAAGGAGAGAGTGTGTCGGGTTTTCTCATGCACAACTTATCATAGGGCTCTGGCTTGTCTTCCTACAGCTGTCAGTCTCACGGGGTATTTTAAATTATGCCAAGAGGGAAATCTGGAGGGTGGTTTTCTTAGCACTGTTGAAGGGAGAGTGCAAACAGCTTAAAGCTGTCTTTGTGCCCTGCAGCTGCAACAGCACTGAGCTATAAAGTGATCTGGCCCTCAAATCAGTACTGATATGTAATATGCCTAAGACTCATGAAAACAGACCTGAACATTGTTCTTGAGCTGTATATTGCCTTTTTGGTGAATCCCCTTCTTTTTGACACTTCCAGGGTTGTGATGGGGCTATCAAACTCATTTATATTTGTAGTCTATTCAGGGCTGAAGTTTGTGTCATCAAAGTCAAATAGTTTTTACATATGCTTGCTGCATGATTAAATTGTGGGCAAGTAACCAAAGAAAATAGGTGAAGGTCAGGAAAATGAGTTAATTTTTTTTTGTAATTAATACATATTGCAGTATATCTTGGACTAGATCCTCATGCGTGGCTCATCCTCTTACACCAGTCCAGCAATAAAACAATTCTCATGTAGTTTAAATGCCAGTACAGTTGCATTTGCCTTCAGCAAGGGACTCTGTTACAAAATTTTCAACTGAGCTGAAAAACTGAACAAAAATTTTTACTCTGTCTCTTCTTTGATTGAACCATGTTCTTCCGAATTTGTGTTACCAGTTCCAGTACAACACTCCACTGTAAATAGGGGGAATATTTGCACAAACCAAGTCTTTCTTTTAATAAGAAGTTAAAATAAAAAGTCAAAATTGTTTCCTTATACTTGCTTTTGATACAGACATTCCCACCAGCATACAATGCTTTTACAATAATTATTTAAAAGAGAAAGCAGTTAAATGAATGCAATCCAGCTCTTCCAGTAAACATTACACTATTTCATTTATTAAATAGACCCAGTTTGCTATATTTATTCACCATTACTACATGGAAGTTGTGGTTTTAATATTTACACATTTCAGAATATTACTTTTTAATGTTTAAATTTTTCAAGTGATTTTGACCAGACCAAAATACCAAATCCTGTAACAGGTACAGATTTACATTTTCTGGATGTTGAAAATAAGTCTCGAAAAGAGCAGGTACTCAATGGTACAGAATGCTGATGTTATATTCCAACTTTTTATTAGAATTATTTAATAAATCTCTCAAAAATGTATATTTACATTAGTTAAATCTAACCTGAGGCAAATCATGTCCTGCATTTAACAGGACAATGGAAAGGTTTAAAGGAAAGGTAAAAAATGCCTATTAGTCACCATTGCATTCTGCATATGACACCATATTTCTTCTAGGAGAATGTGTCCTCCATCACTTCCTCTAGTCCTGCTTCTAAGCAAAAATGATGGAATTTCTGAAAAAACTTCCTTGTAATATCTCAACACAGTAGAAGTTAATTGCCATACAGAGGGACCGCACGGCCGTCTTGCAGGTAAACCAGAAGAAAAGCTGCACTGCATCTAACAGATTGCTAAGTCAGTGAGAGAGCGACTTATCACATCCTCAGGGTGCACCCTTGGTCCCAAAGGAGTGAAGATCTGAACATGAAAACACAGATTGTTTCACTACACCAAGGAGGTTCCACGGATTTCTTTTTCCTTCCTTCCTTCCTTCCTTCCTTCCTTCCTTCCTTCCTTCCTTCCTTCCTTCCTTCCTTCCTTCCTTCCTTCCTTCCTTCCTTCCTTCCTTCCTTCCTTCCTTCCTTCCTTCCTTCCTTCCTTCCTTCCGCCTCTAATTGCATATTTTTAAAGTGCAATAATTCCTATATAGAAATTGACTCCCCTCACATTCCTTTTTTAATTCTTTTTTTTAACTTAGGAACCATTTGATCTATCAATTAATAAGTCTTTAACCAAACACGGTAAAAAAAGGAAACAATTGGACAAGCCTTTGCATTTGGCAGGACTCTTTAAGGCTCACTTTGAACAGCTGGACTCTTTACAGTCCTTGTGATGCAGATTAAATGAAAATAATACATGGCAGAAAATGGCTAAATCATTTGAACTTCACAAGTTATTGCCTAGAGCAATTTCACTACAGCTCATTAGGGAGTTTATGTTTATAATGTAATGCCTTTAAATAGATTTGATTTTTCTAAACAGGGTTTTGTAAATTAGAACTTTCCCAGGGGGCTAACCCAGCTCAAGCTGTTCCAGTTCCAGTGGAACATACCCTGACTGAAGAGGCAGGACTACAGAGGAACAAGTTTGTTTAAAAATGCAGGGCCCTGTGTAATTTAACTACTTAAAAGTTTAGGACTGTTACAGTCAAATGACATACAAATAATGATCAGTGCTCCTGGGATGCATTGGTATAGTTGCCAACCTCACACATTTGGAAACAAGCATCATCCTCTCCCTATTGCCCAGTATTCGTATAGCTATACAAATCATGAGAGATACTAGAAATGAAAATGGGTTTAAGTTGATTTTCAGCTGTTCGTTCTCTAGTTACATTTTTCAGTCTTCCAATTTTATTTCTGTAGTAAAGAAAGCTTGACATTCTTTTCTTTGTAAAAACCAATTATTTTCTCATATTCTTTTGATTCTAATTAGCAAGGCCCAAAGGAATTCTATGCTCCTTTTAATGAAAACAAAGTTTTTTCAGTGCTAATTTTCAGAATTCCTTCCTTCCTTCCTTCCTTCCTTCCTTCCTTCCTTCCTTCCTTCCTTCCTTCCTTCCTGCCTGCCTGCCTGCCTGCCTGCCTGCCTTCCCACCTTCCTGCCTGCCTTCCTTCCTGCCTTTCTCTTCACAGTACTTGAAGCACATTGAAGCATTTGCATTGGTTTTATTGATACTTGGCTTTCCTGGAAAGCTTTTTATTTCTGTTATATCATTTGGAACCAGATAAGTCTGCATTTTTCACTTTTGATAATTTCACACAGATTTTAGCAAGTGCAAAATACCCCCTAAAACTAACTAGAAATTATGCAAATAAAACCAGAAAAGGCCACCACTATCAAAATACTGTATTTCCAGAAGATCCATGTCTAAGTTCCTGCTCCTTGCTCCTTTTTATAGTTAAATATGGCCCTGGTGAGTACCTCTTGCCAATATTTTAAAAGAGGAGCCCATGTAATCACAGACGAAGAGACCAATTCACTCTGAAAGGAGATGGAGATGGACAGTGACCCACAGAGTAGCAACTCTTCTATCTCATGATCAGAAAGGACTTTATTTTCCCAGAGCTCTTTCCAGGGAAGTCTTGCAACAGCTGCAAGAGCTGAGAGAGCTGAGTACAGAGCAAGATAGTAATTCAGGTTTCCCTGTGCAAGGGAACTTAGTCTATTCTGTCAGTCTGAAGATTGAGAAAGGATAACCCTTGAACTCAGGTTGCATGTGGTTTTTGAACATCTCCAAAACTTTTCAGAGACTTGTTCCACTCTGGTGAGACTTGCAACATCCACATTCTGCAGAAAAGAGGTGTGTTCTATGTGAAGGTCTTGACAAATGTACTGTATTTAGAGATTCATTAAAAAGATGTACTCATCCTTGAAAAACTCCATATGCAAATTGCTAAAAACTTTAAAAATGCATTTATTGAAGAATTGTATTTCTTCTTTCTTTCTTTCTTTCTTTCTTTCTTTCTTTCTTTCTTTCTTTCTTTCTTTCTTTCTTTCTTTCTTTCTTTCTTTCTCTTTTTCTTTTTCTTTTTCTTTTTCTTTTTCTTTTTCTTTTTCTTTTTCTTTTCCTTTTTTTCTCCTTTACACTTTCTGGTCCACTTAAGAACAAAGTCAGTGGAGAGTCTGCCAAGGCACAGAATATCAAATACATACGTGGCAACTCGCTCCACATATCTCACCACTGCCCGAGATGCTGCTGACAAGCACTTGCACCAAGTTAAAGTTAGAAGTATTATACACTATCATTCAAATTGTTTAGACTTTTTCTTTTGATTCATGCCTTTGCTGTATTTTGTACATCCTTCTGACCACTCTTAGCAGCTGTAACAACACTTGTGGTATTACCAGTAATTTGCAACTTATCAAACATGATTGAACCTTATTCTTTTGTGTAAACGAAACAGAACTCTCTGGTTAGCTTTCTTTATACTTTGGAAATAGTGCAAAGGAAACCAAGTCTATATTTGCATGCCAGACAATGAAACATAACACACAGTGTATACATGCCTTTGACACTGTAATTACTAGCTGTTGTTTAGATTCCATGTATGGTCACTGGCTTTGGCTGTGTTGGAATCAGCTGTATCAACATTTAATCAAAGTCTTATAGATTTTGGTTGTATATTTTTCTAATGTCAGAATGGAAATGCTGAGACTAAAAAATAAGTTCTTTGGTAAGAGAATGCATGCCCACTGCACTGCAAAAATAATGAACTTTGTGGCATAATGAACAAAGCTGTTGGTGATTTTTTATAAGTAACAAAGCACAACAGAACAGGCAATTTTAAATTTGGTTTACTTTTTCAGGATTTCAACAACTTTTGATGTATGTTTCTGGAATTAGAACTTGAAAGTGTGTTAAGGTTTTCTTGTTTATCAGATAGTTAGGCTTAACTTGCCTAAATCCTTTTAGAAATTAATCCTGCTAGAGACTTCTGAGCATCTCCCATATCCTGGTCTGAATTATATCTGGTCTCTGAAAAGTTGTGTTGGTAAAGCAAACTCAGTAGTCCACTACCTCAGATCACCATACAAAGTCTCAATAAATGGTACAGATAATGAATGAGAGCTCAAAACAACTGTTGCCTATACTGCAAAGTACCCATGGACAACATAGCTGAGATCTGAGAGCCCAACATTCAGATGTGAAGCCCAAAGAGCATTGCCTGCATGGTCCATGTAGCTTTGTACCTTGCTCAGTAAGGTGGAAGAACATGAAATGCACTTAGGAAGAGCAGTTAGAGTGAAAATCATGAAAGACAATTTGCATTGTGATAGTCTTATGGGTCAACACATGTTGGAAAAAGTTTGAATAAAAGAAAGAAGTCAGTGTTTTGCCCAACACCTTCCAGTTAAATTCACTGCTCCACTGAATCAGTCTTCCTGTTGTAAACAATCATTTTCAAGGTGCTAATATTGTCTCTTTTTTGTAGAAAACAGAAGAAAAGTTGCTTTTGACATGCCTTTTTTTAATGTAGGTTATATCTGTCAGGCTAGGGAGCCAGTGGGATTAGTGCATCTCAAGAACATGGTGGGAAGAAAGATTTCTTTCTCAAGCAAATTCTTAATTTAAACAAATGAGCAGAGATAACATCTTTCTGAATGTTTCAATGCATCCCAGCCCACCACAGAAAAAAAAAAAAAAGGAAAATCTTGCAGTTCTTAGCCATAACACAAGTCCTTTAGCGTTCCCAAGGAAAGAAGAGCACAGGAGTAGTGAGATAGCACAGATGAAAAGTAAGCTGAAAATATTTAATGAGAAAGTAAGGCTGAATGTAGAATTTAAATAACCAGTAAATACAAACTGTTCCAGGCCTTCAGGCCAAATGTATGAGTAAACTTTTTATTGCTCACAGGAAAACTGCTAAAAAGTTAACCTGCCTTTCCCCTTGAATATGTAACTAGAAAAAAAAAAAATCTTAATCATTCCCTTCAGAAGGGGAAAGGGGAAGAAGGAAGAAGGGGAGACAGGAAAGAAAAGAGGAAGGAAGGAAGGAAGGAAGGAAGGAAGGAAGGAAGGAAGGAAGGAAGGAAGGAAGGAAGGAAGGAAGGAAGGAAGGAAGGAAGGACACCAAATACCTGTATTTTTCCATTTCTCCAGTCTGGTGAGTCTGATGAGTGAAAGATTACTTTTTCTTTTTCATCATTGTATTCACTTAGATCTTAAAAAAAGTTAAATCTTAATAATTTCACTAATATGATAAAGAGTGATTTTTCCAGAGTAGTTAATAATATTGCTCTAAAAAGTATTAATGGTTATAGCATTATGATACTAGCTCTTCAGAGAAGCTAACATTGCAGGAGCATGAGAGAGCTACTGAGCAACATAGAATTTGACTAAATTATGCCAGTTGGGACACTTACAAATTCTTCTAACTTCATTTAGGAAAATTTAGTTAGTTAGTTAACTTTCATGGTTTCTCTTGAATGTCATTTTCCTCAAAAATCATATCAAAATCCTTGGGGAACTTAAATTCACT
Source organism: Zosterops lateralis (assembly GCF_965231275.1). Taxonomy (NCBI): domain Eukaryota; kingdom Metazoa; phylum Chordata; class Aves; order Passeriformes; family Zosteropidae; genus Zosterops; species Zosterops lateralis. Next base: position 31,960,333 of record NC_139762.1, on the reverse strand, counting down.
TTTTTTCCTGTTTGGAGTTTTTAGATTTCTTCAGATGAACATACAGGTAGGGCTGTGGCTTCTGTTGAATGAGATTAATTCCTGTGACAAAGTAGGATATGAAAGTTTTCTGCCACAAGAACTTCAAAGTTCTTCATGTAGCAAGCAGAAATTTAACCAGTATGAAAACACTGCATTTTGTTAAAGAAACAGACTATTTTCAGTGTGATAATGGTAGTAATTCTGTTCATAAATGTCTAAGAAAAAACAAGGAAGACAACTGTTCTTGAAGAATGATGTTAAATTCCAAAACAATGTTCACCAGTACTCTTGGAGAGATATGTCTAGACTCTGGAGCTGACTTTGATGCAGCTGATATTAGCACAGTAATTCTGGATTCAAACCTTTGTGACTGAGAGCAGCACTTGGCTTGATAGAATGTATAGGAAACACATGAAAAAGTAAAAAGTTTAAATAAACAATTAGAAACATTTCTAAGACATTTCCTTGTCAATAGATTTAATTATAAAAATCCAGCTGGGGATAAAAGGAATCTCAGTAAAATAAGACATTTTTTCTTGGCTGAAACATTTTCATGTTTGAACATGGTCAACTACTACTCCTATAGGATTTTATTATTAGGGGAGCAACATAAATAACAACTGCTGCTATTGTTACTTACAAAATTGTTTCCACTATAAACCCCAATTTTCTGATGAAAATTCACCAGAAATTCTTTTTTTTTTTCACTTAAAAAAAGAGTAGTGTTCAACTCTGACTTTCTGAAAGTCTGGATGCAAAATATATAGATATTTCTCTACTAGAAAAGTACTTGTGCAGTGTTTTCCCCCTCCAGACTGACCAGACACTGAATATCTGTAGACTGTTTCGAACTGGAATTACTTCTCACTGATTGTCGCTGTACAGCTTTGTTCCAGATGAAGAGGATTCAAGGTTGAGCAAGTTTTAAATATTCAAATATTTGAAATTTTGAATAGACAGTATGAAAGAAAAGACATTTCCCCCTGACCACTAAGTGGCAAGTCAAAAACCAGTTACAGAAAATGGAAAGCCTTTAGCTTTTTTTGGTGGACATTGGCTTGAGGCTTAAATGCTCCACTAAGAAATAATAGGTCATCTGTGAGTGTAACAAAGACCAAGGTAATCCTTACAAAAACTCCAACTTCTTATATACCACTGAGGTGTTGGGAAGAAAAGATCCTCCTTTCCTGGCCCAAATACTTCTCTCTCCAAAGCTATGAATTCCTAAGTCAAAAACATAATGCAAGAAGTCCTGAGGTCCTAATTTTTCAACACATTTTTTCCACTGATGTCCTTCACTGCTTTCTCATCATAGTGCTTAAGCTGCTGAAATGGTTGAAGTTGGAAAATTGTAATGCAAGGTATTTATTAATGGTCCATTCCCAAAAAGGGGTTTCTTGCAGAAAAATTAATGGCCTGTTGAGTGAAAGGGAGGTTCAGGATTAAGAGAGGAGCACAATTTTGGGGAGTTCATCCTCATGTACTAGAAGGCAGGACATAATCCATTGGAAGGATGCCTTCTTCCAGGAGGACCAGCCTTCCACAGAACCCCCATATTTTGCCTGAGAAAAAGATGTCCTAAAAATAGGTTGAAAGAAGCAACTTCCTGGAACAACTATGCACCCAGACTCAGGAGATTTCACCTGCACTGCTCCCACCTCAGTACATCACCCCAATGTCCCGCCCAGCTTCTCATTTTGGACAGTACTTACATGAAATAGACTGTATTGCACATGGGCATGCAAGTGTTTATGGGCATGGCAACCTTCCCAGTGTCCCCAGCTGCCAGAAGTATTCGGAAATATTTTGAAACATTTTTGAAATATTTTTAGATCTTAAGGATACTGTAAAAGGCTGCTTCTGCACTGAAAGCCTCAGGATTACTGCAGCCTGTACCAAGGAAGAGGACCTCCAGATGGTGTCTGGGCAATTAGTTCCAGATTGCAGGACTTGCACATTTGTATCTGGAAGAGGGTCAGTGGGGTGTTTCAGTCCAAAAGAGCTTCAAAGACTGAGCTTCAAAATGAAATAAGACAATTACATGCAAAAATGTTCAGTAATGCACTCAAGCCCTCAAAAGTGAGGGAATAACCTGATTACAGTTAACATAATTTAATAGTCATATACCTGATTTTGAGCTAAATTGCAAGAGTAACTTGCAGCTAGAAATTATATCCTGAATCTTTTAGACACATGTATCATATTTAGGGCCAAAAGAGACAGATTCCATAAGTGTCATTGATACGAGTAGAAGCAACAGAGGGTTCTCTGCTTGGGCAGCATGCTCAGACAAAGGAAGGAGAAATACTGAAAATGCATTGGTTTAGAAAAGAATTTTAAAAGGTTTTATTCAATAACTGTTAATGTACCATTTAAGCTTTATTCAAAGCTTTATTTAAGCTTCAATTTTTTCTAAGACTATACTTGACTAACTGATATAATTGAAATTGTCATTTCTACACATACAGAACCTTGAATCAGCATATGGCAAGCACCAGTTTTCAATGAGTTCCTGTTGTGAAAAATTAGGGATATAGACAATATATTATTAAATTACTTTATTACACAGTAGAGAACTTCTATAAACCTCTTAATGAAACAGAGCAAATAAAATGTATCTATCATTACCTAACCACCTCCAAAGTATATTATTATAGAAATGAAAAATAAAAGAGTGACGGTAGATCTTTTGTCCCACCCAAAAGGCTTGACTGTTTGGTGTTTTACATGTTTGGCAACTGTGTATTTAGGTACATAAAATAAGAATATAAAGCTTGATTATTCAAGATGCTGGCAAAAAAATATCCCAGAAAAAATAATTAAGCATATAATTGAGTGACATGTTTGAGGTAAACCTGGAGACTTACTTTTAAACAGTTTTGGCTACATTTTTCAATAGTTCAAGCCAAATTATTCAACACTTCATTCAATCCAAGTTTTACTGAGCAAAACTATATCACACAGTTATTTTTTTGGATTTTATTCTGAATTGCTGTTTTTCCCCCCCCAGCGTTTGCATTCAAACACCTCTCTGGAATGTGCACAATTTAATTCTCCCAGAAAAAACATAGCTGTTGGTGGGAAGCCCTGTTCTCAAGGGCAGTGTTTAGTCGTCATCTAACAGCAGCCAGTTTCATACTGGGCTTTGAGTATCAGAATAGTAACATTGATCTGGACATTGTATTCCACAGGGAAACAAGTAAATGGAGTGGGGGGCTGAGCTACCCATGTTACTAACCCCTTGGCATACCGAATTTTGGAATGTCTAAAGCTTTTTCAGTGTGACTGAGTTTCTCAATATATTGAGCAGCTGTAGTAAAAATAAAGTACTGAAGAGTGTATAAAGGTGCTCAGATCAGATCCATGTCCATTAAAAATGAACAGAATATTCTGATTATCACAGAAAGAGATTAAGATTTTTATACCAAGTGTTGCTTAGGCTGAAGAGACATAAGAGTTACAGTTCCAATTAACAGCAGAATTGTCCCCCACAGCAGAAATATGTTTGGTGATGAAAATCACACCACAAAGTATTTCAATCCTTCTGCTGTCCACATTCATCTTTGCTCATTCATGCTTCTTCTATGGGATGAGTTGATGATTCAGACGGAACACAAAGGAAGTCTAGACTAAGGTATGTGAACACTACTGTCTCTTCAGCTTTTGTGTGTTCAACAGTTTTCCCTAAATAAGTATGGCGTAAAAGCTGTGCACAAATAGCTACTGTAGATTTTTTGGGCTTTTTTTTTAAGCTCTGACACTTTCTTTACTCTAGATGCATGCTTGAAATCTAGGAGTGCAAGATATGTACCCTGGTTGCCAGGAAAGTCAGCTGAATACCTATAGCATTTGTTAAAAAAAATTTATTAAGTATCTTCTGTAAAACTAAAGAGATGAGAGTGCAGCATATGTTTACTTTACAGACTTTCCATCTCTGCCTGTTTCCTCCAGTGTGTTAAGAGGAGAAGGCCAAAGGTTCCTAGAAAATTAAGTGTTAAATTTGTGTATAGTGATGGTTCTGGTTAAAACTGGAACTGGCTGAAATCTGGACAAAAGTACCTTACATCTATCAATCCTGAAAATAAATGGTTAAAAGGCTTTATTTCTTGCCCTCAAATAAATCAAGAGTTACTCAAGTAAAATCTTCTGAGCTGCAGTAGTCACAGCTAGCATAAATATGAAAAGAACCAGCTTTTCAGAATGAAAAAGCAAAATGAATGTAGTGCATCTGGCTTAATCATTGAGTCTGGTATGGAAAATGATACTATCAGTGCCAAGGATCATAGAAAAGTGTGTTTCTCTGAAAGATTCGTGAATGATCCATTGAAAAATCTGGCTCTTGTAAGGGTTGTAAAATACCTGTACATCATCTATTCATTGCTCTATATGAAACATTTGTTGGACTTCCATCTGTCTGAATGATAGGACAACTCATCTATGTGAGTGCAATCAGTGAAACAATAAACTGTTTTCTCTGTTTTGTCCAGTTTTATTACCTTTTTTTAATATTCTTTTTCTCTCTGCCCCCTTTATCTATTGAATTCAGCTAAGATTCAGAAGTGTGCCAGGCTTGGATAGGTTTTTATTATTATTATTTATTTTAATAAAAAAAATTGCTGGTCTGGAAGCTCTTCCCAGACTTTCTCCCTTCCACCGTTTTTGGTTCTGTCTTTCAGCAAATCAAACAGTTGACATGAAAGGCCATCAATCACAGCTATTCCTTGAGACATATAAAATATGTACATTCCAGGCCTTTTGAACAGCACTAAGCAGCTGTGGTTAACATTCAAACTACAAATACGTTAAATATATTTTGAATTTTGCAACATTTGCCATTCCAGTTGTTAAATGAACTTTGCAGGTGTTCAAATACACTGCTAATCCTGAGGTTTTTACTAAGACTGTTAGCAATATTAAACTGAAACTCTGAAACCAAGGCACACTAAATAAGCTAAAAAATAGTAAGTGTCGATAAGTGAGTTATGTTACAACTGGAATATTTACAGAAGAGGAAAAAAAATGCTTAAAAAAATCTCAGCAGCATGGTTTTAAGTGCAGTACCAGATTCAACCACTTTATGGATTTTCCTTTTTCCCTTTCATGTAAACACATTTCCTAAAGAAACATAAATCTCTAAGAATTTTCCTCATCACTGTTTTTTATTAAAGCCCTTTTTGTTAATTATACTATCTAATATTTTCATTGTCACAAGCCATATGCAATGCAAAAATAAGAGGGAAGATAAGGCTTCTTGGAAGGCTGGCTCCTGGAAGAAAAATGTCAAGGTTTCCTTCACTTTAGGAATGGGCCATGGATTTATTCTCAAAGATAAAACCACTCTACTTGCATAGCCTTTTCCTTTATAATTTACTTTTGTAGACTCTCACCCTTAAAAAGTGAGATCCATAAACAGCAACAAAGAATCCCTAAACTGAATGATGTGTTTATTTAAATAGGGATAATTAATTTTGTAAAGTGGGATTCCTAAGCAACCCAAAAACTCTAAGGGGATAGTTTAGTAACTTTGAAATGTTACCATTTCTGGTAGAAATCTTACAGGACCAGTATCCTAATGAATATAGAAAAAAAAAAGGTAGGCATGGTTTTATGGTAGAGGAGATAAAGAATGAAAGGTGCCTGCTGTTATTCCCCCGAGGTGCAGCAAACTCAGCATTGCAAGCACTGGTCAGGGAGCAGAGGTGTTAAGCATAATTTTTCTTCTCCCATGGAATTCCCTTGTCTCTGCTCTGTTTGTTCTGGCTTGTTCTGCAGGCTCTGTCAGTGCCATTGGAGGAGAAGTGGTGATAGGCCAGGAGGGCTGCACGAGGGACAGCCACCCATGGGGCAGCAAAAGCAGGCAGAGATGAGAAATCCTACTTCCAATTCTGCACCAGTCCAGCCCTGCCAAGGCTCCCATCTCCTTGTCCAGTTACCCCAGCCAGCAACCCCTTCCTGGAGTTATTTGTTTATATTACATGATTTAGAGAGTCTTTGCTAGGGCTGTTTACTACTGCAGCACAACTTGGCACTAGACCACAAGTGAGAGCGAAAGCTTTATGAAGAAAAATGCTTGAGGTCTCTTTAGGAACAAATTTACTCCTGAAAGAGAATGCAGAGTGTTGGTCAAAGAAACTCCTCACCATAGGATTTTGCTTGTTCCTCGCACCATTTGACATTGCTTAGGTTGTGAACACGTCATCTTGTTAAGTCATTTGAAGAAAATGTTAGAGGACTGCTAAAGCACATGGAATGATATATTTTTAAACCAATTGGTCACTAAAGGCAAAATTTCATGTTCAGAATGGCCTTCCTAAGTTTTTTGTCTTTTTTTAGCACAAATAACAGAACAGTACTACAATAAACCTAGGATTTATAGCTGCTGCTTTAAAGCCAGCCTTTAAGTACCATTTTGTTTACGGTTTTAATAAGGTCATTTAGTTGAAAAAGGAGTTCAAACTTGTATGCAGTAGCCATGTGACTTGTTTAGTCAATCACAGCACAGGATATTTTAAACCCATTTTACAATGGTGTGTAAAAGCTTGTCTCAATAACCATCTGGAGAATATTGAGTTTCATAACTGGTAGGAATTATTCAATATCCTCCTCCCCATAGGAATAACAATTTCAAAATCTTCAAAGACTGATATCTAACTGGAGAAAAGGTATTTAATGTTGCTAAAACTGGAAATTGTTTAGAGCTAAACAACTCTTTTTGATCTATCTGAAAAACTACTTTGTAGGCCAGGGAAATAGTTTCCCCAACTGTCAAGTTTTATATATAAGTAACATTTCTTTCTCTTTTCATCATTGAATTGCTTATTCCACAGCAGCCTAAAAATTTCTGACTGGGGCTTAGGATACCAGTTGATTAAATTAATAAGAAAGCTTTTGTTTTTCTTTTCAAAACTCATAAAAAGACCTTGCCTTTTTATTCTCCCATTTGGGACTAGCTTCCTGGCAGTCCTATGCATTTTCACAGGGTCATGATGGTGAAAAAGAAACTTTCTTCCTAATGCTATGGCTCACTTCTGAGTAAGGAGGCAGAATTCATGTTTTTCAAGGCATGAGGAGCAAGCAGCTGAGGTCAGCAGAGATGCTGTGTCCCACAGAAGGACCCTAGAGGCAGCTGGAATCTGGAGTAGTGGTTTCACTCAGGGAATCACCGTGGTGGTGGTGAGGTGTCAGCATGGGGGACAGCTATACATTTCAGACTACTGAACCCCACACTGTTCTTCAAGGACTGCTGAAATCACTGTATTTATATGTGAAAGATGCCTTTTCTAGCTACCAGTGCACACCTGTACATCCCACAGGCAAACCTGCCCATACTCTATTCCTTTGCAAGCATACTTGGAGCTCAACAACTATGAAGTCCTGTCTTGCTGAACTCAACGAGCAAAGCATTTTTGCAACTTCTGTTTCTGAAGCAAAGAACCCCTCTCAACAGACACTGCATTAGAGAGGCAAAATGAATTCTCCCCATCTAGGGAGGTGAATGGAGAGGGGGGAATGAATACAACACAAAATTTTTGAAAATAACAACCTGAAATATAGTATCATGAAAAGATTGCACTCGGGGAGGGATTGAAAAATCAAATGAAGTGTTAATAACTGGGCCACACACAAAAAGTGCTTAAGATTCACACATCTCAGTGCTATCTTTTCTCTTTCCCAAACCAATTACCAATGCTCTCTTGGAGTCTAGGGCAAACATCATCTCACTGAAAACACACTAGTGCATGAACTTTTTTTTTCTTTTTTAATTTGAGTGAAGATTTTTTATCAATATAAAAGGATGGTAACCCCCAGAGTAAACACTTATCTGTAAAATAGAGATTATGTGCTTAATAACATTTAATATTTTGGCATCTCAAACCTCCTGTGTAGATCAGTCTGGAAGAGTGGTGTTTATTTTCTTGCTACATGTGAAAGTTCATTCTCAGTATCAAGTTTGCTTGGTCCACTAACTTTGTTAACCTTTGCATTTACTTCTGTATTTGATGGCCTTTCATGAGCAGCCACTTTAGTAGCCAGGATAGAAACAGTTACATCAGGGTTAGAGGTCATAGCCATTATGGGATTTCAACTTAAAACAGTCGCTGCTTTAGGGGGATCACAGTATGTTTATGATTAATTATTTTCTTTGTGAGAGTTTCTATGAACAAGATTATTATAGTAATATATAAACCATCTGGGTAACCTTTAATATCTACCTACTTTCTTGACGAAATAATAATCAAGACTTTGTGAAAAATCACTCCCTACCTAACAGGATGCTACCAGAGCAACAGTACTTTTGTTTGCCTCTTCCAAGGAATTTCAAGGAAGAAAAAGTGGTTAAAAATCTTCACCAAGTGAAAATACATTTTTAAAAGCACATACTTTGATGTAAATTAAAGAACTGTAAAATTTTTAATTACCTACTTCTGGCTCTTAAATTTTTTAAAAAACACACATTTAAATGAAATTCTCTGCAAAAGTTGATTTTTATACACTACCCCAGAATATATTTTATTGAACTCAAAACACCAAATAACACTTTAAAAAACTAATAACATTATATTTACATCTTTAAAAAATACATTCCAATTGCACGGTTCAGATTCACAACGCTCAAGAGACACTGAAATCATTGCTTAGAAACAGTATTTGCTGACTTCACCAGGGTAACAGTTTAATCCTTAAAGTAATCAACTTTCACCCTCTTCTTGGGTCTTTTGACTTTTAAGTTCTCACTAGTCTTTTTGAGAAAAACAGCCCTGGGAGACAGCTATTATTCTCCTCCATGGGATAGTCCATTTCATTCAGACAAGTAATATCATCTTCTGTTTACACTCATCTGAAACAAGTGCACAGGGTCACCCTCTACACTCTGATGTTTTACCAAAGCAAAAGGAAAGATTCTGCAGCAGGACACAACAGAGCTCCGAAACCCGAATAACCTGGGAAGCAGACTTTGCATGCCTATTTATTTCTTGCATTTGATCCTCTTGAAAAAAAATCCCAATATCATGTCCTCAAAGCACTTCATTTAGGCTGAAACACTGTAATGGAGAAGTCAGCTTTGGACGGTATTTCCTTTTGTCGGTTTTTAAGTCGTGAGCCAGATCCTCACTTGGTGCAAGCTCTACTGATCTCAGCTTGTCCTTTGACTTGAGGAACTGAGTATCACATTTAGTAAGTACATATTAATGTTTTCAGAAGGGAAAATTATTGAAGCTGTTTAGAAGAAAAAAAAAAAAAAGACAAAAAGAAACCTCACAAACAACAAAACAAAACAAAAACCCCACAATGTTTTTCTTAGCATAGTCAAAGCAGGATGGCAACCAAATAATATGAATAAACCACAATGTGGATGCAAAGCAAAAGTTCTCCAAAATTAAATCCCTAGCCCTAAAAGCTACTGGTGAAACAGCAAGGAAGCCAAAAGAGCTAAACAAATTCCCCTGACCAAGAATCTGAAGAAAGACTCTTCCCGAAGCCTGTATCTCAGAAAAACCTACAAAAGCTCTACATAATGCCCTGCTGCTTTCAAAAGCCTGGCTTCGGCTTCTGTGAAAAAGTTTTTATGCAAAGAATTTCTTGAGTTCTGGGATCAGAGCAACCACCATTTTGTAACAAATAAAACCCTCTGTCTTCCCAGAAGAAATGCACATTTTCTTTCCTTGTGACCCACTCATTTACTGACTTCTCTGCTCTGTTCAGTGCCTGCTGAGTGCTGTGGTCATCTGAAATAAGCAGGAAGCAGGCTGTGGGTGCCAGCAGCCTGTAATGAGACCTCTGAAAGCATGAAAGAGAATCACAGCTTGGTTACAAACCCCTTGGCACATGGCTAGCCCTGAAAGATATATTGAAGAGAACATACTTAAAAAACAAAAGCCTCAGTAACTTAATCACTAGCCCTAAATCTGCTGGCTGCATGGCAGTTGACCAAAAAGTTTCCAAAATATGTGTCCAGAGGATCATCTTACAACTCACTCACCCCAGCAACAATGAGGCTGTTAAAATAAAACATTTTAGCCGTACACCATCACATCATCTGACACCTTCCCTTTTACTGATCCAGTACAGAAAGCCTTGAAAATAGATGGAGAAAATGTTTCTTTTTGATAACTCTATGTGTCCATTGGACACCAATATAGCAATTTTTGGGAATATTTCCACCAGACCAGCTATTCAGGTACTTTGTTTTGCTGAAGAGAGAACATAACATTTTCACCCAGGTAGGCAGGTGCCCTTTGCTACCTGAATAAATATCTGCTGTCCTTCACTGAAGAGCACAGAGTGCTGAGACACTTGTATAAATGCTATTTGACTCATGCCTGGAGTATGTGTGACAGCTCTAGGGATCATTTCTAGGACCACACCCAGAAAGAAAATCCTTTTTTTTTTTTTTCCACTAGACCCATGCTTGACTTAGGATTGCTGTTTAGCACTGCCTCTCTTAATTGGTGTTAGACATTTGAATTCATTCAAAGGTTGGAAGCAGGTCCCCAGCTGCTCTGTTTGGCAGTATTTTCTCTTTGATATTGCAGCCATAGGAACCTTCTGCCTATTGATTTTGGTGCTATTGGTAACATACTGAAGTCCAGCTACTCAGTCAAAACTGTGGAGTCATTTGGTAGCTCTGCTTTTACTGAATACACTTGGTAGGGGTGTATGCTACATCACTGATCAAGCATTCTGGATCTGTCTCTTTTTCCTCTGAGATTGTCTTTTTATATTTATAACCAATAAAGTCCCAGGCAGGGCTGCAGTGTTAGCAACAAGCTATCCACCCTGAGCCTGCTCTTCACAGTCTCAGCCCGAACACTGACACAGTGCTATTAGTACAGCAAATCAACACTTCACTTGCTTCTCTTTGAGCCTGCTCTGGTGTGACCAGCATCACCTCTGCTATCACTCCTGGTTCCTGCATGCCAAAGCTGAGGGCAGAGTAGTTCTCCTGTACAATGATTTCTGCCAAAAACCAGTGGTGATCTTTGAGCTGTAGATGTATAAAATAAGAGTGAGATTCTTCTCTTGGAGACATGAGTTACAACTCTATTTTTACCTATTACACTTTTTTTTATTATTATTATTTCTGGCTAAATTACTACAGCCTATCTGCAATCAGTGAGAGTTTGACTTCTTGCACCAGCTGAGGATCTGATCTTTCCTGTGAATCTGCTCCAGCCCCTTTCTCTAGCTGTTTCTAAATTAATGGACTAAACTGAGAAACCTTTTTTCCATCAATAAAAAAGATTTGCTAGGGACAGGGGACAGAGAGTTTCTCCTTCCTGGGAGACATCTTCCCTCTTGTATAAAGCCCTGGGAAAGGGGCTGCACAGAGATGCAGGCAGGACTTATGTGAGCACAGTGTGTGGTGAGGAGTCATCACAGCGCCCTGAGCATGTCTTAAATCTGTGACACATCTTTCTATTCGGCACAGAAACCAAATTTGCTCCTTTGCATTACTGGGGATTGGGCACGTTACAGAGGATTAAAACATAATCCATTACTGTGATAATACATTAGTACACATCCAGCAGCTGCCTCAGCATACCTCATAAACCACAAATGTCCCGTGAAGTGGTACTGTAAATGCTTTACTACATACCAAGCACTCATGGTTTTTCTCTTCCTCCTCATCCTCAGGGCTTTCTATCACCCAGTCACGCCCCCTCAGATCATATCCACCCTCTTGCTCATATCCTGGTTGTGTTGTCTACCTTCTGCAAAGCTTATTTTAGAAATCCTGTCACATCCTGCCCACTCTATTTTTTATCCAGGAGAGGAAGACTTGACAGTCCAGTTTCTAGTAAAGCAGCGGGGGAGACCATTTGTTTCTCACCACTATATTTATTATGTTCAGTCTGCTGAGGGAGGTAGGCGGAGTGAGCAAGAGCAACGTTTGCTCCTGTTCCCAAGCAATGTCAACTGCTTCTACTTGGCAGCTGCTAAGCCATCCTCTCATGAATATTAAAAGATCTTGCCACTTTTCTGCTGTCTTAGAAACTCTGTTGAGGACTTAAAAGGTGAGCATGTGTTTCTACTCTGAAATCAGACAGATTTTCTTCTGGTTGTAGCATTAAAATGAACCTCAAAGAAACTTTCCCAAAACTACAGAGGGCTGTGCTCAGAGGTTTCTCTGGGGTTGAGCCAGTCATCTCCTAACACAAAGCAGGCCCCGCCTTGAATGGCTTCTCAGAAACAGAAGGAACCTCTTCTTGGGCAGTGCAAATCTGACAGCTCTCTGCTGACTGGTGCAGCAAGGCTGACAATGCACACCAGATGAGCATTGCCTTGGAGCCTCCAAAGACAAGGCCCAAGAACATATCCTGGAAAACCTCAGCTGCTGTGATTGCTCTCCCCTTGCTGGCTGACAGTGAGGCGACTGCCTTCCTATGCTGAAAACAGATGAGCAAATCTGTGAGCCCACCTGCAGGGAAGCCTCATGAGCACACAGGGAGGGCTGGGGGAGCAGACCCCCGTGTCCAGAAGGGTATGAAGGAATCTGGAGAGCTGTGCTTCCAAAAGATGCACAGCAGTCTGGCTCACACTGGGCACAGGCTGTTCTTCAGAGTGGGGTACCAGGTTCAGTGTCATCTTCCCCAGTTTGTCAGCCCTCCTGCAACTCAGGAAGGAGCTACTGCCTTTTTGGATCAGGTGACTACAGACCAAGGTCTCGCTGTGCTTGTTGACAGAACAAACCTATGAGGTGAGCCAAGTATTTATTTGGTGCCTCTCTTTTCTGCCATGGAAAATGGGCAATTCTTTACTTGTTTGCATTCCACAGAAGCTAATAGGAGCAACCAACTTTCTCACCCTGAAATCTACCTCTGATTTGACAACAAATGCAGTGCTCAAAAGGAGGATTTTCTCTTGACTTTTTTCCAATTAAATGCTCACTGCCATTTCCCTTGCTGGTGTCTCCCTCTCTGCACCTTGTAGCCATGCACATACCAGGTGCAGTTCAAAGCCAGGCACGGGGCCAGGGTGTGCCTCAGCTTCTGGTTAGCCTGGCCTTGAGCCTTTTGGGTGCTTTTTAGGCCTTACTGCTTTTTGCTAAAACTGGAGTAAATAGGAGAGACTGCTTCTGCTTCTTTCTCTTTGCAGGAGCTTAGTGCAAACTAAACATAACCATCAAGAAAGAAAAAGAGTAGATGAGGAGAAGGAAATCTCCCAGATCTTCATGTGGAGGAGAGATTATTTTGAATGTTGATGCTGATGTGACAGCATTTTCACAACGGAAATATAAGATACGTATTTCCTAGGTTTAATCAATATATTTCCTACGTATTGAAAAATTCCTATTTTAATTTCGAAATCTGTTGGTCATTCATTATTCAATAACATCTGCTATAAAAAGGGGATTGTTTCATATTTTCAAGGGAGCATATCTGGCTTGCAGTGGTACCATTATGCTGATTTTATTATGAATGTGAACATCCTGAACTTCCTTTTGTTATGAATTCTTGCACTACTGATTTTTCCATCATATTAGGAGTGATCACAGTGATTCCACAACTGTTTGTCCAATCTTTTTTAGTTCTCTGTTTTCTTTTTAACTTTTATATTTAAGTAATAATTAATAGAACCATAGGAAGAAATTTGATTCAAGTTCAGCAAAAGTATTTTGATTAGTCATTATGGGGTCAAAGAGTCGTACTGTTGATAATCTGAATTGTTTAAAGGCAATCCAAGGCCTGAGATGGGGCAGTAACTGTCTCAAGATGGGCAAGATATCTGTATTATAACAAGCTCCAGGCAGGAAATCCTAGAGATCATCGTGGATTAGGAAATAAAATTAATTATCTATTAGAAAAACATAATCAATTATTTTTTAATTTTTTTTCAATTTTTTAATTATAAATGAACATTGTTCTATGAAAATTGCAAATAGAAAAGTGGGTTTGGTTCTTCTAAGGCTCTGGGTTAAGACATTTTCAAGATCTATTAATTAACATTACATCCAGCTGCCTGATAACTTTACTTAGGCTTCTAACAGCAGCAACCAGCAGGGAATGGCAGTTCTCCCAGCACTGACTAGAGACAGCTTAAGTACACAGAAGCAATGCTATATTTATTTGCTCAAAAACTCAAAAACTTCATGAAGGATGCATTCATTCTACTAAACCAGGGTTTACAGTCATTTAGCTGTCAAAATTTGTTGCATCATCCACTTGAAGAAATAAAAAAAAAAGAAAATATGAGCAAAAACCAGAGAAATGATGAGCAATACTCATTCAAACGATTACTAAGGTTATTCCTTCAGTTTAGCTTTCTACTGTGCTAATAAATAAACATTAAAAAACTAAAGTCAAAATAAAATTTAAAAGCAGGAGAGCATGGGGAAGACAAGAGGCCTATCTATTCAATACTGGATATACACAGTAACAAAACAGACTACTTGATGATTTTCTTGTATTCCTGTAGGCTTAAGGTCCCATTTAGAAGGCCACCTAAGGCTTCTCTCAGATGCCACTTAAAATGGTGCATGAGACTTAAATTCTTTGCCAGGACTCTGCCTCAGGTTGATGTTATTTTGAAAGTTACAGCCAAAATGGGTTGGTGGTTTGCTTGAACAAGTTTATTGAAAATATAACTTAGTCAGGAGGCAGCATAATGATCCAACTTCCTCCTATCCCTGCTCTCAGAGGCTGATGAGTGGGGAGCAGGAGCTTGTGGAAGGGCTTTGGTCACAGCTCAATAGCACTGCAGCTTTCCCAGGGTGGTGCAGTGCTCCACTGGTCCTCTCAACATGGGGAAAAACAAAGTTACCATCATGATAATACACCATTAAGTAAACATCTATGCATCCATATATTAATTTATAACAAAATGCACTTGGAAACAAAATCAACTGCCATGGTCATTTTAGAATAAGGTCTGTTAATGGGTTTTCTGAAAAGCATAATATATCTCAGATTTTTGCATTATGAAAGCATATCTCATGACAACTGTGCAGATGAGTGGAGGCAGGAAGGTTAGACCAAGAGACCAATGTGTGTTAGCTTCAACTTTCAATAGATGAAGGATTGCAAAAAATATGACAAGATAACAAAAATTCTGTCGGTATTAACATAGATTTTTAACTCTTTTTATTATCTTGTTCACAGTCTGGTTTTATGCATTGGCTATGTAGATGTATGTAAGTACCAAGATTTTTTAACTTGGTGTTTATAAGATGCAAAATCTAAAATGTACAAAATGTGAAAGACACTAAAAGATTACATTAACCTGATCCCAGATATAGGTTGTTTTTTTTTTGTTTTGTTTTTTTTTTTTTTTTTTTTTTTTTTTTTGTTTTGTTTTTTTTTTGTTTTTTTTTTTTTTTTTTGTTTTTTGTTTTTTTTTTTTTTTATCGTTCTTATTAGTAAACCAATAAAAGTTCTGTTTGTTCAATGTAAAAGTATGAAATGCATAATGCAGTTGATACAAAACCATGCTATGGAATGTCAAATGAAAACACAAAGGGAAATAGATCTGCCAAATTCTTGGTGGATAAACAGTCCAAAAAATCTTTTCTATAGCAGATATGCTTAAAAGAGAACTGTCTCTTATCATTAAATTTTTATAATATAATTATGGGTTGGTATTAGGCAGATCAATTAAAATCACTTTTTGTTATAAGTCATAATAACCTTCTTAATGAATTTCCTCTATGACTTGCTATACTAGTCAAACATGACAATATAAACAATGAATGGAAATAAATGGTCACCATTTATCAAACTGTAGCTGTAGTACAGAAATTTTTCTTTATTACTCAGAAAGACCTGGTATTTAACAGAAAAGTATTAACTAAAAGACTTTTGTTTTGAAATTTCAAAATACGTAAGCAGTATCACCCTGGTTAGGGTCTTTTTAAAGTAAAATAACAATGTGATTATTGTGGTATGGACAAAATTTACAAAGTGAAATCATGACATTTCTCCAGACTTCCCTGTGAATCAGTTTGGGATTTTGTATTTACCCAGTATAACCTTTCAGCCCATTAGTTCAGCTGCAAAAGTCACATGAGAACTAATTGAATTCCAGCACAGCCTCTAACAGGTGCATTTTATAACATGTCAGATCCCACAGTTAGATGATTAAAGGACAACTCTCTACTGGGTTTCCAAGTAATAAACACCCATTTTCTATAGAAAAAGCATAGAGAGGTTCTACCAGCTGAAATAACCTACGAACCAGCTCTACTTGTGCTTATATATCCCAGTGGAAAGCACACAAATCAACCTGTTCGACTCTTCCCACTGGTAGAATTCAGTGGGAAAAAAAAAGACCAAAAACCTCATTTCTAAGATGTTACACCCCAAACATGAAAGAATTGTCTGCTAATCAGATTAGTCTCTTGGCAAGACAAAAGCAGTTTTTGCACAATCTTACCTTTGAAACATTATCTCTCACTGCCTTATGGCTAAACCACTGTGATCTGTTGTGGGCAAAGCTCTGATCAAGATTTATTTGACCCTCTTATTTCTATGTCTGTTGAGTGCACTGTCTTGAAAGTAAAACAGGTGTAAGTACAAGCTCTTTCACAATGATCTCATCAGGTCTCACAATCACAGAACACTTGTTCAACACTAAGTAGAAAAATTAAACCATCAAAACCAAACAGTAGTGTGAAATTATGACGATTTTTCATGGATTAAGAAAATTTGTGGGAAAAAAAATCACTATTGAAAAATGTAAACAACCATATTTTTACCTGTTTTTGCATTTTTCTGTTTCCCTGAAACCTTGTTCATTTTATGATGGCCATTTTTTATCCGGCCTTCATTCAGCAGCATTGCTGGTTCAGCATCCTCATTACATGCTCAGGTCAGGAAGAGAGCTGCAGGTTTCCTCATAAACACGTTTTGATTGCCTAAATTTATCATTATTTATTTTTATTAGCTTATTTTGTTTTCATGCTGAGAAGGAATAATATAACAGTAACCTTACTTGCTCCATTTTTTTTTCTGTTGCCTTATCAGCCGAAAATACATAATTTTAGAGAAAAGGTAAGTTACATTAGGCTTTTTCTGATTTAGGGCTCTACTTCAAATTCCACCAGTTTAAGATACCACTTCTTCCCACTGTCCAACACAGTACAACACCTCTGAAGCACACAAATATAACTGTGCCTCAGCTCTCCTTAGCTCCTTAATCTTAAATCCCAGTGAAAATGAAGTTACGCTCAGACATTGCACCAAACTGGAGCAACAGAAATCCATCTGTGTCCACCCAGAACCTGTCCTGTACTACCACTTCAACCTCTCATATAAGGGCAAGGTACATGGTTGAGAGAAGAAATATCTTGAGCTGAATAGTAACATTCATCAGACAGAGACAACAAATTTTGTGAAGTTTGGAAGAAGTGACAGCTCTCTCTTGGGTTCAGTATCACCAGAAAAAAACTTCTATGCAATGATCAACAAGAAATAATAAAGAGAAGCTGTCTTAAAGAAAAGCACCTCTGCAAGTGTACAAAGGTAAAATCAAGTTAATAAACAGATAATTAAAAAAGCACACAGGGATGAGGGCACTCTGAGCACCCAGGTTCAACTGTGATCTCACATTGTTGCTGAACAGGTATTTTCTTCTAATGCATTTGCTGTCTTCAGATCCATAATATGAACAGTACAGCCACAGTCAATCCACAGTTGCATTTTCAGTTTCACTTTTCAACTAGGTCTGTACATTTATATCCAAGTTTTACTTACGTTTCTTCTCTGAACTTAGTAGGTGCTGCCTGTAGTCTTTATTAAAACACCTACAGCTTGAAAGAAAGAGTAAAATATTTCCTCTGGGTGAAGTAGTATGCCCCAGACTCTGTTACATCAATGCCATGGACAGATGACAGATTGTCTCAAAATATTCAACAGCTTCTGTGGCTGTACTTACCCACAAGTGGAACTCACTAGCAGTGCTAAGGGGGTCCTGGTGGGAGGATTCTCCTGCACCCCTTGCAGAACAGCAGTTCAACATTCGCATCCTGCAACATTCATGACAAACATTTCAACTGGAGAAACAGGTAAGATCTAATAACATTTCACAGTAATATTGGTTTCTACTAAGATGAGTTAGTGTATAAAGGTATTTCAAAGTCCTATTTGCCCTTCAGTGAGAACAATTTTTCTTCACCCTTCACCCTGCTCTGATAGTTCCAATCCATGTTTCAATCATGCTCCTACCTTTGCACTTCATCTCAAATTTGAAAAAAGGATATGTAAGCAACCAAGCCAGTAGTCCCAAGGAGTTACAAACCACAAACAAATACTATATTAAGTAAAAGGTATATTCCAGTCTTTCCTAGGCTGATCAAATTCTGTAAAACTGTTTATTAACTGAGGTATGCTCTCTGCATTAATTTTACAGCTCTTGACCTTTCAATATGTCATGAAGGCTCCTTGTGTGCCAGTCTTTTGGTGTAAAACATAGTCTGGACCTCCACAGTATTTCTGATTTGCAATAAAAATCACACCTTTTAGAGGAGAGAAAATCGCTCCTCTCTGTATTCATAGTGAAATATACAATGAGTTCCTTTGAAGAAAAAAAACCCAATTTTTCCTCATTGAATTTTTAAGGCTTTGATGATGTGGTTAGGATAGCAAATAATGAAGGTTATGTTACATGCTGCCAAAAATTTAAGAACGCCCTTTTTCTTTTTTTTCCTATACTGGAAAAATCATCATTTTGCATGAAAGAATGGTAAAGCATATTTTTATTTGTCAAGGGAGGCAGCCTTTTTTTTTTCCCTGTCCCCCACCCCTTTGAGGTTCTTCCAAACCGTTTGCTGTTATCCTTCACACAAAACAGCATCAAAAGTAGCATTCAAAGAAAGGAAGCTGCAAAAGATAAATTGTTGAAAATAAAGGCTGCTACTGGAAAATTTGCTTTCAAAGTTTCTGTAAGACTTTAAAGTTTATTTCTCTAGTGATGCAAGCTTGTGAGAAAAACTGCATGGACAAACCTGTCTAGAGATGAATCCTTTTCAAAGCTATTGCATACAAATTTATTTTTACGTAAATGTCATTCTAGCTTTAAAAAGTAATCCTTTTAGAATCACTATGTATCTCAGAGTGGTGTTTTTTCAGTGAAGATTTAGTTTAATTTTATATTTATGCATACATACACACAAATATTGTTTCAAATAATTTTCTCATTACCAAATAGTATTTTATTTTCTTAATAACAAACTCTAAAAATTTGTTTCACAAGATTGTCAATATTTTGTTCTTTGTTTTTGATCTTTTGTGGGGTCCTTCAATTTCATTCTGATGTTAATTTATTTCTTTATGAATACTGAAATTGCACTGCCATCCTAGCACTATTTGTATACACCCTGTCACTACTAATAAGGTATATCTATGAGTACTGTTGTAATCTAGTGGAATTAAATTGTCATTCAAGGTAGATAGCAGAAAAATTTGTGTCACAAGTACAGTCTATGGATATAAAAGAAGAATAACCTCAGCCTGGCATTTTCAGAAGAAGAAACTGAATTTATAAAAGGCTTTAAGACATCCAGAGTTCAGATTTTTTCTCAGACGGGGAACGTGGAAGTTTTTTTTTAAAAAAAAACAAGGCTGAAAAGGCTGAAAATAAACTTCCTTCTTATGTCTGTTAGCATGTATGTATTTTTTACCTTATGTTATACGGTTGAATTGAAGGAAAAACGACTGGCCCTCTCAGAGGTTTTCTGTCTCGCGCAGCGCTGATTGCGCTGTCGGCAGCCTGCCTTTGCAGGGCTGGGCTCTCTAGATGCATTTGTGTTTACACCTCTCCTGTGGCCAGCCTGAGCTGGAGCCTTTTGGCCCCTTTCAGAACTAGCCCAAGTTGAGTTTAACAAAACCCAGTGTCACTGAGATCACTTATTCCCAGGAGTTGATCCTGCTCAGTTTCTACCTTCCACTGACATTTTGACATAAATAGGCAGGCAGTCCTTCTGGTCTAGAGATAGGAGGAGTGAAAAAAGTGTGAATTCAAACAGCTGTTGATAAATTGCTCTACAAGGCCTTCACTATTAATTTCTGTCAGTAGACAGTAAAACGGCAATGGCTGCTCAAACTGTTCCAAAAACAACACTTCCTGTGACAGGACAGACCACACTACACTGACAGATTGGAATTGGTCTTGCGCAATTGGCCAGTGAGTGCTATCTAAAATCATACAGCTGGTGTTGAACAGGGGTATTGTTCTCAATCCATGTTATAAATATAAGCCTCACATAAATAATGAAGAGGGGATCATGCCCACATATCTGCTCATTAGAGCAGATGGGCTTTTGGAAGCTACCTCTGGCAACATTTGTCTTTTTTGAAAGAATTTCCATACATTTCTTTCTCTGAACCCTCCCATTGGTTTCATCTCTCCAAAGAGGTGACACAACCTATAGGTTTGATTTTCTACTTGAGATTGACTTGGATGCTGTCAAAGGCAGGCGGCTGGAAGTGCTGTTAGGATACAAGTGCCAATTTTTATTTAGCATTTTCTGAGGCCTTTGCATTGCCAAAAAGAAGATATATAGAGAGGTAGAGTCCGAGAGCAGAAAATAGTTTGGTTTGGAAAGAAATGGACAAATAGAGCTGTTCACATAGCCAGTGGATGCAGACAAAATTGTCATACTTCTCGTCACTGACTTTAAAAAACAAACAAGATAACAGATAGGATTGTTCTGTCTTCCTGGCCAGGTTTTATGTAGAGAGAAGACCCACCTTGCAAGCTAACGAGTGGGCATGACTGGCAGTGGTTTTAGCACACCTATTGAAATGTGTAAGATTAATGCTGCACAGTCACAAGAAGAACCAATTCATTAAACTATTGAAGTAGTGCTTATGGCCAAAGTGTTTATTAAAGAGAGAGGATTGCAAATGTTAAGGATCAAAATGAAAAGTGATAAGTAACTCACTTGATAAGTTCAAGGAAGATTATTAGTGCTGTACTCTGACTGGGAAAACCCACTCTGTTGAGGAGCTGCATATCAGAAAAACATCTAATTGATCCCTCAATTAACTTGGGATCAGTAATGCTGTGTTACTTGTTTGGGGTCTATACTGCAGTGTGTCCATAGGTTAACTCATTTTCGTGGCTCTGCCTTGGGAAGCTCTTCCTCAGAGTGCACCAGATGGTATAGACATACTCTTAATGCTCTTCTTCTAAGGCTGGGTCAACATTATGTGTCACTTTCAAGCAAAAGATTATAAATTATATATATATTATTATATTATTATATTATAAATTATATCATAATTTTGGATATGTGCCTATGGGCACAGGGTGTTTTGTGGAGGATTTGTTCTCTCTAAAATTCCAGCAGTCAGTAGTAGGTTGCTAATTTAAGGAAACAAGTGACCTTCCACCATAGCATAGAAGTTTAATATTGCTTTGTGGGAGAGTAAGAGGAAAAAGGAACTTGTGCCAGAGATTGTGATAGCACAGTCAGTCAGCTAAACAGGCCTATTCCCAAGTTTTTCTGTGGAGTAGTTTGGCTTACCCTTGAAGAAGGCCAGGTGATGCAAGTGAAGAAATATAATGGCTGGAATTACTTGTTAGATTGAAGCATTAGATTAACAGCTGCAAAATGGAACTGACATTTGCATGACTACTCGTTCATGTCCATAATATTTTAACAGACTTTCCTGCAAGGGCTCTTTCATCCCAATTACTGCAGCACTACCATTTGGCAATTGCTGTTTAAGAATATTGTGATACCGTGTGAAAGTCTTCCAATAACATTCTTGAGAGACGTAATTTTGTTTCGTTTCCATATACCTCTCCCAACTTGTTTCAGGGTTAGAAACATTTGTATGGAAGCAAGGCTTACCTATTAGGACTCTATTTTCTTAAATGTTTTACCCCTCAGTAAATTCCCTTATTTGAAAATGCTGATGCCAATATCACACATGCAAATATGGTGACCTCAAAGGCAAAGAGTTATGACAATTACCAACATGTACAATTATATAATTTGCACCTACAATCATAGTGATTCCACAGTTTATCTGGCCATGTTTATATGTTCACATATAGTGAATATGCAATAGCATATTTGAGTGATATAGGATTCTCCCTTTGGAATTATAATTTTCCTGTTGCATATTGTGCATATGTATTAATACATGTATATGCCTGGTGAGAAAAAATGTGGTGACTGCTGTATCCTAACAGTTATTTCCTATGTAAATTATGAAGTGATTGAAAATCACATAATATGGGCCAGAATTATGATATCCTGGATAAATTAAGTTCTGTGATTTCAGGTGAAAACCAATTAATGGTAATTTAGCAACTCAAGCAACAATAATTGCCTCAACTTCACATGTGCATTTCTAAAATAGTTAAAAAAAAAAAAAAGAAAAAAAAAAAGAAAAAAAGAAAAAAATAAAAACACAGAAAATATACCCATGCATTTCTTGTGTTTTAAATCATCCAATATAACACGCTAAAACTTTGGGAGGCTTAGTTAGAAATGGTAATTTATATTAAATAGAAGTGTGTGTCTCAGCAGCAGTTATTTAAAAATTAGGTAATGGCACTAAATTCTTTGAGAATTCCCAGGAAGTTTCCACTGCCCAAAAGATCAGCCCTGCATTTTTCATAATTGGAAAAGTTTTTCTGGGATGATGAAAATGAATCTTATGTCCATAAGGCATAGCAGGGATAAATAAAATCTCTCTTTTTCTCCTGGAAAACAGGAAATGTAGAGTAGTCTCTCATTGCTAAGCTACTGTTCCCTATTGCATTACTTAGACATACTAACAAGTGAGGATGATAAAGACACTTTGTCACAAATTGACCAGAGAGAACAGAAGATGAATTCGATACACAAAAATGAAAGGGGCTTAGTTCAAAGCAATAAAGAGATTCAGTCTTGCTATTTATTTCTGCTTCTGAAAGATAAAGGAGACAGATAGCATTGCATTTCTCATGCTGTCTATAGATAAAAGTATAATGTTACCTTGGGATCTAAGAATTAGAGACTGGATATGCTTACAGATCTTTAAATATCCAGTTAAATTTATAACTCTTGCATATAAATACATTTGGGTAAACAGATTAAATTGCTAAAAGAAGATGAAATTAATAATATTTATCGTGTCCATGACTGCCACAAGCTCATTTCCTTATTTTGAAAATGTCAAAAGAAGAAACTAGAGTTAAGGACATCTGAATAACCAGTTTAAAGGTATTCCCTGGTACTGAGCAACAGATATTCACATTGACTGAGCAGATGCTTGTTCCTAGCTTGAAATTTCTTTTTACTTGACTTTAAGGAAGACAGCTGTCACTAGAGGACATGAAATGAAGGACACGCGCCCAGTTAGTTGTTGGAGCAAAAAAGAGGACAGTTTATTTTTGACCTCGATTTGTATAGATTTTGGACAATGACCAGGGATTGGACAAACGAGGTTGGCACCTCTCCAACTACACTTCTAGAAGTGTACCTAGAAGTCTATCAAGAGAAGAATAATAAACAATCACTTTGTTTACTCAAAAGTTCGTGAGAAACTCTACTACAAAAATGCAAACATCAGAAAGTTGAAAGAGATCTGAGCGACAGACAGCTATCTTGCTGAACCTGAAGAATGACATCACATTCTGCTTATCATACAAGATTTCACATTGCTGCAGGATGTTCAGCCCTTTTAGAGGATGTAACACCAATCCTCAGTTTTGATGAGCCCTATTCTCCTGTTGTTGTATGAATGAAGTACAATCAGATAAACAGTTACTATCCTAGAAAGCAATCTTGTATGAAAAGGAAAGAATCTCTGTGTGAAGAGCCAAGAAGATGGTGAGCTCTCAGTCTGAGGTTTTCGTTGATGTGCTCCTTCTAGTTCCTTCTGGTAAGCAAGACTACATCATTTTTCTCCTTCAGTGCACCCTTATTCATTACAAAATTTGCCTGAGAATAGAGTGAGTTCACTCTCTTTTGATAAAACTCAGAACAAAGACTATTTCTACAATTCCTGAACAGGTATTTTTTAGCAATTATTTTTTAACAACTATTTCAGGATTTAACGTCTCCATATAGTAAATGTAGCAAAGGCTCTAGTGGGAAGAGGTTCACTGCATTGTATTCTTCACAACTGTTAAGGCACTTCTCCACTCCCAAAATAAAAACAATGCAGAAATAATTTCAATCTGTAGAACCAGTCTGAACTAGACCCAAATAAAAAACAGGGGCTTTGGATATTATATGCCATAAGAAAAGTTGACAAGTTTGTCACCATGAATTAGAGCTGAAAATTCACTTTCTCCAATGAGAAGTTGCAGTGAATAAGAAAACTGTAATGGACATATTGGCACATCTCTGCTACTGCTATAATTAGGCCAATCACAATAAATGCTTGCCAAGTGTTTCTCTGTTTAAAAAAATACCATTACATTGGATCTTCTTCTGGATTTTAAGCTTTTCATCATGATTAAAGAAGGCTAGACTGGAAACAGACTACTTAGGATAACAGCATGTTGCTTTCAGGGATGAGGAGGTTGGAGAGGAAGCGAGCCAACTGTGCACATACAAAATGAGCTGAATGACAAATGCTTTTTGAACATTTCCACATATTGCAATTCTAATAAAACTGCTGAGTTTTAAGTATATTTTATTGTAACATTCTGCCTTACCTTATATAAATACCTATATATATCTATGTTATATAAATACGTATATGTATCTCATAAAGAAATATATACAACTGAAAATGTTCAATTACAGTTTAGTGTCTTGTATTCTGTTTCATGTTCACAAGCGAAAAAAGAAACTTAGATAAGCCTTCACAGAAAAAGCTCTGTTTTACCAGTCCCATTCTACAGAACTCTCCTTTTGCTTCATGTCAGTTCATTATATAGTTGCAAAACTTTGCATTTTTTTAAAACAAAAGCTGAGGGTAAAATCCAAACCTGATTGAAGTTTACAGGAGTCATTGACTCTTAAATGTTGCCTCTTATGACTAATTCTTCAGTAGAAATTAAAGTTACTGCACAACGTTGCCCAGTGTGAGATGCAGATTTCTGTGTTACAGAAAGTAGTGAAAAACCCCACAAATCTATCTTGTTTCAAACAATTTAGAACATTGCATTGTTGTACAAAATGTTGTACACCTAAACCTTAATTTCAACATTTTTCTAAATTACTATACCCAAACTGACACTCACTTTTGCTATTTCTAAGTTTGTAGGGTTTTACAAAAATGTTCACAGGCACAGAGCAGACATGAAAACTGTCTTAGTTTTCACTTAGAAGACTCAAACATGGGGAACAATATTCTGTTTAACTCACACATGCAGTCGACAAGCTTTCTCCTAAACGAACCTCCTTGCAGGCAGCTATGGAGTTGCCCAATCCAGCAGTGGCAGTACTGCAGAGCCAAGTAACATTTGATGAGCCCTTGAGCAATTAAAATCACAGCTGGAACTCTACACAGTGCATTTAAATTTTTTGCTGTCCTTTTCCTCATTCCAGTGTTCTATTGAATTCATACCTTCTTCTCTGCCTCTCTTTTTGTCATCTGCTCATCTGAATACCAATAGCTGTTTCTGGAAAATGTGTTTCCTGGACCTATAGGGAGAAACCTCTGGTGTCCCAGAGGGAATCTCTATAACATTCTAGAGTCTCCTGTGAGAATTTGCCCCAGTGATTTTTTCTGGGTTCTTCTTTCTTTGTTTCTCTTGCTTCTCTTTGATTAGCTTTTCCAGTATTCCTAAATCCTTCCTGCCAATCCCTCAGTCATACTCCCTAGTATGCTGTCTGTTCTGCAGCATTTCCAGGTCAAGGTTTGAAAGGCAATGAATAAGCAGGAATAGGCTTAAATTCCACAATGTCATTGAGGACCATAGCAGGACACAGGAAGAATGAGCCCTCAGTGAAGCAGTACCTGTCTTGAAAAGAAAAAAGAAAGATTAAGCACAGTCTTAATCTAAATGCAGCATGAGAAAGGTATCACTTGCTAATTATAAAACTCTTCTAGAATGTTCTACAAATCTCACTACCTCACAAATTCCAGGCATAAGCCTGAAAATTGTTGGTCCTTGGTTTCTCTATGAGGGTTGATAACAATCACAATGTGTTCTCCACAATGTGCCCCTCTTACAAAAATGGGGGCTGATATTGCCTGGCATTGTTTGGTTCTCCTAAATGATAAATTTCTCTGCTTAGATCACCTAAAAGCAAAATCTACCTTAATATGTTATCTACTGTTCAGAAGCTTTATCCCCAGGATAGCATGACTAAAAGATTATCATTCAGTCACATCAGATTTTCACTTTGGAAGTTGTATATCTCTAATCATACTAGAAGCCCATAAATGCAGATGACCTATGCTGTCAAGATCACATCTGTAGCATCTTACAAGTGTGAGGAAAATTTGCAGATGGTAATTAAGATTTTCCACTGTGGTCTGAAAGATATTAACATGTTGTGTGTAGCTGTATTTATTGTGTGTTGTCAAGACTTGCTTCTTGACAAGATGTGGGCCCTATCAGTATAAAAAAATGTTTGGCACTAGGTTAAAAAATATTGCAAATTTGGATTTTTCTCTCATTTTAGTCTCAGTGATGACAAAAGAGGTAAGGAATTGTCGGGCTGCACATTTATTTTTTTCTAATTCCTTATTTTTTAGTATGGTTTTATATTTTTTTATTTGGGTGAGGCAGGCCTAAAATTCATTGGTAGTTTGAAAATTAAAAAAAAAGCAAAAGAAAACCTTCTGGCCTAAGTAATGGACTAAACTCCTTGAGTTCTTCAGAAATAAGTGTAGATTTTAGGCTAGGAGCTTGAGGAAACATTGTCTCGCATGCAAAACACATAATGAATTTTGCATTCACACCAAAAGAGGATTTCAAACATGTTCATTTGCTTCCAGATAAGTTTGTGCTTTATTTCTGTCCACTGAGACGTTCCATTCCAGATTTTTGTAATAATCTCTCCTTATTGCCATACTGTACAAATTCCTTCAGTTAAATGTCTATCTTTGCATGTTTTGATTAATATGGGAGGTGGTTCTTCCTTAACACTGCAGAGATTTGTATTATATCCACTCTCTTTTTCTGTTTTGGAGTATAAAAAACCAAACAAATGGAAAGTCAAACAAAAACTCCTTCAGCTCTCCCACAGATTTTTTCCTAATGTATCTCAAGGGAAGGGCTTGAGTTTTCCAGTCCTTCACCCCTTCCTGTACTGTCTGCTTATAATCTAACTTCATAAACTTGAAAAGAAGATTAGCTGCTTCTTCAGCTAGTCATACTTTTAGCAGTGAATAATATTTCTTACTTCCTAATGAAAATGTACAGAAGTTGACAATATGCACTGGTATTTGAATGCTATTCTCCTCACTTTATCCTGAGCTTTGACTATGGAAGTCCTATTGTCTTACCCATGAAATGCCTCTGAAATTACTTCCAGGATGCAGAGGAAACTCTCCTGAGTCAAGAGGCAGTACTGTGACAACCAGAGATCTCTTGAAGGTCTCTTGTGCATATGTTTGTGGAAAGAAATGAAGTGTGCAGTTGCGTACTAAGTAGGAACTTTCGGTATGGCACAAAGCTCTTCCTTCCAATACTCCCTTGTCCTAAAGTGAGGACCCCATCTCATGAGAAAATAATTTCAGCTCCTAATTAAGAAAAAAAAAAAAAAATCAGCCTTTAAAATTGGTCATAAATAATGAAAATGTGAACCTGAAGATTTGTCAAAAGCCAAAAGGCAATTCCCCTCCATCCAATCCCACCCCCCCAAAAAAGTCAATCTCCAGATTTTTAAAAAAGTTTGATATAGCAACAGTAAGGCTATAAGGCTAATTGTACAGAAGAATATTGTGTTTGGAGATTTCTCACACTTAATAACATTTTTTCCTTTGGTCTTTCTTTACAATACTTCCCTGGGGCACCACATTGAGAGCCTCAATGGAAAGCTTTAACATGGTCATTTGGTAAGTGAATATTACTCGTGTATCCATAGACTTCCTCTTTCTCTTTTTGCTTCATTTCAGCTAACAAGCATCTTACCTCACATGCAAAGTGGGGTTAATCTGAGAAGAGCAGAGTAAACCAAAAATAGTTTAGACCAGGCTGGAAAAATTAAAGGAATTGTTTTTTTTTTTCACATTTTCAGATGTGTCAGATACAATTCTGAGCATTGCAACAGAAACTGTAGACTGATTTTTTTTTTTAATTCTAGTCAGAAACTTCACTGTGATATTTCAAACAGGGATCCAATCTTCAATCCTGAGTGACTGACTACTCTTGTTTAAACAGTTCAGTGAACTCACTTTCAAAAACAGACTCCAATGGAGAAAACACCTGAGGTTTTTCTTGTTCCTTTTTATGTCTACATAATTGCAAAATGAAAAAAAAAAAAAAAAAAGGAGGGGCCAGAAAATTAAGGAGCTAAAATGTCCCTTTACCCCTGCAAGGTCTGTGTTGGAGCCTCTCTACCTCTTGCTCTCACTCCCTCTGAATTTCTACCCTGAGAGTCAGGCTGAATGTGGACGTGAGTCTTTGCTTAGCTCATTGCAGAAACAGAGGCCCAAATGACTGAAAGAGAAAGCAGAAATCTTGGCACATTGCTAACATATCAAGTGTTAATGAATACAGTTCTCTAATTAAAAATGTCTGCAAGAACTGAGTAATAGGATCCTTTGTAAATGTGACAGTTTTTAATTTCTATTGTTAGTAGAGTTTATACTTTTCTGAATTAGAGCTTTTATCAAACTGGCATCAGACTTTAGGAATGACAATAATAATTGAAATATAAATAGAGTTTCTTTTGAAATCACTAGCTAAACTAACATTTTATTGAAATTCTTAGTTTCTGGACTTTATTAGGTTAACAGATATAATTTAAGAACCTTTTTTTCCTCCTTGTTTTCTTTTGCTGTTCAAAAAAATAATCCTAATGTATGTGAGGTTGGCTGGAATTTGCTAGCTAATTTTCAGAAACATCTTGACTTTTTTTTTCTTAATTTCAAATGTAATACCTCCCCAGATGGCAGACTTTGTAATTTGTGGCACCAGTTCAAAAAGGTATATTAACTGCCTCTAAACTGCTCAGCATCAAATATTTACTGGACTTGATTGTGAATTGGTTTAATATTAATTAAAATACATCCCTTCCTTAGCACGAAGTTTCAGGAGACGCAGGTGGGTTTACTTCTGTGTGACTTATATCCCATTTTATACCAACATCCCCGCTGAAACAGAGCAAAACACTGAAGACCCAGAGCAGCACATAAACATTCTGTGTCCCTTGAAGTCCTCTAGAGGAGCCTGAAAGGGATGGTTTCTTTCATTCTTGGCCAAACAGTGATAGACAAACAGGTAAAAAGGCAAGGAGAAAAATACCATTTACTCACTGTAGCAGCAGGAAATCAAGCAAAGAAAATAAACAGGGTTTGAATCCTGGGCCTTTAACCTGCTAGTCAGACAGATTTCTACAGTTTCATTCTGTGCACATTTGTGTGCTGGTAAATGATGAAGGGGAGGTAGAGGAACTGAAGGCTTGTGGGATCCCTGGGACTCCCACAGCTATGAGCACAGCTGTACAAACACACGCAAGCTTTGTTAAGGTAGAGTGGGCAATTGGCTGAAACTGCTGAGCCAATCTGACCTATAAATCCCTTGCAAAAGCTCTGCCTGAGAGAAAGCCAGAAGTTATGTGTAAATGTTTTACCCAGCCAATTGTTTTTGGTCCTCCTCTGTATATACATAAAACCTCTAACATCCTCCTGGATAGATAATTTTGTAAGTAGTTGCTTTGAGTGTCATGCTGAATTGCTGATTACCTGGAGCAGAGCAGGGAAGGGAGGGAACAGTGGGTGGATGGAGGAACTAATAACTCAAGAACTCATTCAAATGGATGTAGAATTTTAAAGGATACGTGATATATCACATAAGCTGACGTAGGGCTAATGGCTACAGGAAGTCTATAAAAAAGAGAACGCGACATCCAGCAGTTTGTTTTGAGCAGGAGGATGATATGAATTGGTCAGAGTAGTAACAGAAAGATTAGATTAATTATTTCAAATTGGACTGCAGTCTATCTCTTCCCTTCCTCCCCCCACCTCCCCCAGTAGAACTCCCACTGCTCATTTGCAGATATGATCTCATGTGAGGAAACAGCATTGCAACCCTGCACTGTCCTGAGTGCATGTGGACAAGCTGTACCAGAGCAAGTACCCAATAACCCTTACCATGCAAATCACCCATCAGCACCCTCCATCAGAAAAAGAAAAATAGGGAATCTTTCTCAGTTTTTTTTTCCTTCCCAAACATTTCTGAACTCTGTGTGACCTTCTTTACGACTGAATCTAAGCACCTCTAAATATGTAGCAAATGTAGACAGTAGAAAGCAAAGTAACACATTGCAAACTGAAGGAAGATGAAGGAAGTTGTGAGAAGTGAAACAAAGAGAGCTATAGATGAAAATTATGCAGTCTAAACCAGAGAATGTTTAAATAAAACATATGGATTAGGGTATTAAATGCAGCATGAACTGTGCAACTTGCCCCCATTTTCTTCCCCATCGCCATCCTTACCACCACCAAAAAAGCAGTTAAACTACAGGGGGATAATATCACACTTGGGATTTATGGAACAAAATCAATGAGAGCAGTGGGAGTAACGTCACTTCTGTAAATGATCAAAATCCACCAATTACAGGGAGGTGTTAATCCTCATCAGACCCGTTTGCTGCTGTGGCAGCATTTGAAGTAAAGCTGCTCTGGAAGTGTTACAGGACCAGCTATTCTCACAGCATTTGGAAAAATTAAAGTATTTCCACCAGGCTTCTTAAAAGAAGTTCAAAGTGTACGAGAGAAAGAAAATATTAGGACTAAGGAGGGGGCAAAGCATCATGCTTTTGTTCATCTATTGGGTAGGAATAAAAAATATCTAGGAAATGTTGGGGGATGGATCCAAAATTCCCTGCATAAGTTGTCCTACTAGAGCTTCTCTCCAACGTCTTTCAAAATCTCTGGACCTCCTCATTGCTATGATAATTCAGAAGTTGGAATTGGTTGTCAATTATTTTTGCATGTATTTATGCTGCATGTCAGAGGAAATCAGAGTTGAAATATTGTTGCATGTGTACTTACTTTAGCTTGCAATTGAATTTCATTGCTAGATGAGCAGAGATCCACATCCTCTAAGCTCACAATATCAGGAAGGAGCACAACTCTGGGAAGCCTGCAGTATCAAGTCCTAGAAGAAAAAAGCAGGAGCAAGGCAACTGTCCAGGTCTTGGAGGGCTGTTTTATTGTCTTTCCTTTTTTTTTTCTCTCTGTCTCAAGAAATATAATTTGTGCTTTTAAATGTTGATGAAATGACTGGGCTTAATACGATGTTTCTCTTTAAGGTGAAACTAGTTAGACTAATTAAGTAATTCATAAATACAGAGCATGCATTGAGTTTTGATCATGCAGAGATTGGTTTTCCCTCTCTGCATTTTAAAGCAATAGGCCCAAAGCTTCTCAAAAGGTAGATTTTCTTCCCGTAAGAAGGACCATTTTCTGCTGTGGCACTGAGTAAAGACAGAGACAAGAGATGAGAAATGAGGAGATCTGACCTTGCCAAGGCTTCCAGCAGCACTCAGACAAACTGCCTGAACTGGGACTTACATAAAGTAGGTGGTGAAGCTGTGGTCATCTTGACACCTGCCTCTGGCTAAAGTCTAGATCCCGTTCTCTGGGTTAGCCCTGCAGGGATTGCTGTCCTCTGGAACCATCTACAGTTATACTGGAGCTGAAAGGCAGCATTGTCTGCACAGGCCACTGAAAAGTGCCTTTTGGCGCTTCTGCAAAGCAAGAAGGTAAAACAAGTCAAAAGTCAAAGCAAGTCTCTTTTGCAGGTAAAACAAGTCAAAAACAGACCACTTGGAGAGGCTGTGGAATTCTGCACTTGGGAAGATTCAAAACACAACTGGACACAGCCCTAGGCAGGCTGCTGAGGCTGACCTTGCTCTGTGCAGGGGGCTGGACAAGGCCATCTCCAGAGGTGCCAGCCAGTCCCAACCCTGCTGTGAGCCTGTCACTCTGTGAACAGCAAACTGTGTTTGCTTGGGCTTGACATGCTGCAGCATGACTGACAGCTTCTGCAGAAAAATGGAACAAAAATAAGGCCATTCCTTCTCCCTGCAATGGCAGGGTTTCTTTGCTGCATTACTTTCCTTCCCCATCAGTCAGCTGCCCTGCAGGCAGCCTTGCCCCATATTGCCCCATGCCTGGGCCAGCAGGAGCTCCCCAAACCAGTGGCCACGAGCTGCAGGGTCAGTCCAGACAGGCAGGACTAAGGAAGCCTGAGACATCATCAGCTGTGGCATGGCCATTTTATTGCCTGTTTGCTTTCCTGTAGAACAGTCACGGTGTGGTCATAAAGTGCAACAAAATATATTGATAGCAATACTGTAATATTTATAAAAGTTTTTTTATCACTATTTTTCTTTTTGGTCACTAGAAAGGGGATGTCCTTTCCAAGAGAACAAACAATGGAAATTTGTGTAGCATAGTGAGAAATCATGAAGTGCCAAAGGCCCTCACACCCTGATTGTACAAGGAATTTTTCTGTACTGAAATACTGTCCTGACTCTGGACTTCAGCAGATGGCATCTGGGCAATCACAGCTGAAACTCTCCAATAAAACTAGTAAATATTGAACTGCTAATTCCTTTAGAAATGTGCCAGAGCACACAAAGCAAGAAATTAATGACATATTGCAGAATTCCAGTTTAGTCTTTCATGTTACGTGTAGTGTTTTACTGCAGTCTTAGCTTCCTGTTGTACTAACAAAATCAAAACACCTGAGGAGGTGCTGCTTCATGATAACATTAGAATAGAAGGCCACTATAACATCATTAGCTGAAATTTCAGTTTCAGGTATATAATGATGCTTATACTACCATGACTTTCATTCATCTCTGCAAAGCATTACCAAATGCTGCCTGACAAAGACATGTTATTTACTGATGGAAATCAGTACTTATTGCTAATCTGGAAAAACAAAGGCCAAATGAAAGTGGATTATGTTCTTTCCCCATTTACCTTCATCTATTCCACTAGAGGTTCAAAAAGTCTATCTAGAATACAAAATATTTTGCAGCTGGTTGATCAGAACTTACTCTTCATACCCAGGGCAATGAGCTTCCAGATGATATATTTTTTCTGAGAGAAAACAAGGAGTGAAGTCTTGGTCCATCGAAAGCAAAAAGACACTGGCTTCTCTAAAGCTAGGATTTCATACAAAATATAGCTGGAGCTGTTTTAAACTGTGATCAATGGAGGTGTTAGAGTCTAACTTGTAGTCACTGAATATCCTCATGACATGGGAAATACATTACTTACATACTTCATAGTCCTGGCACTAAACACTTAGCTTGCCATTTGTAGTTCACAGTCCATGTCTAGTAGAAACTGATCTAAATTAAAGAATCAGAGCTTTCCTTGAAAAAAAAAAAAAAAATTAAAAAAAAAAAAAAAAAAAATCTCCAATGCATTTTGGTTCCAAATATGGATTCTGAGAGCTTAGGTGGAAAGCTTTTCTTTGAAGCCATTTGTAACTTGTGCCTTGTCGAGTTCTCCTTTGAGAGCTTCTTTGTGAAGGAAAGAGGACTCATGTGAACACTGATACCAAACCTAACTGAAATTGTAGATAGAGACTGCAAATCCTATATAAAAAAAGAGATTTTGTTGTATCTCAAATGAAAATATGAAAATTTGGAGTTTGGAGGTTGTCATGATTGATTTTTTTTTTCTCTTTCCAGTCTGGAGCAACCTATAGCTCTATAAATCCTACTGACAAAGAATTTACAATAGAAATTTTTCTTTCTAGATTTTTAGAGTATTTCTTAAAAATGAAAGATAAAAATCCATCACTGTTTTGTAGCGTGTCCCTTGGGTGGGATTTTCTCCTATTTCTTAATGCTCCTCCTTATCTGCTCTGCTACATCCACATCTATCAGCTGGCTTGCTTCATTCTTCTTAAGCAATTGACTGAAGACAGGAAGTCACTTTGTTTATAGAAACGACGAGTTAGAGCTCCAGAAGTGCTATAAAATAACACATAGTGTGGTGCTCATGTTAAAAGATTTTAACATTTTTCAAGAGTCGAGTTTCATATAAGTAATTTTGTTTTCCCTTGGGAAATTTTAGCTGAACCAAATCTTTCAAATCGTCTGAAATTCTCTCTGAGGTCCATGTGCTTGTCTACACTGTTAATCAGCTGTCTACTTTGATGTTTCATCATGACTAAGCATTTTTAGGTGACTGCTAATTCTATTAGTGATGATAATGAAAAATAATGTTTCAGTTGGTAACTTGTTCAGAAAATATGCTGTCAGTATGAGTGAACAAAATATATTGTATTAGTAGTGTTCCCACAAGACCTATTTAAGACTGCCTTTTTTTCAAGTCAGAGGTGTTAATAACCTGTATGATTCTCCTGTACACCCCTGTATTTTGTGTCCATACTATTTTATAAATATTTTTCAAAGATATTTAAAAATTACTTCCAAATATGTCAGTTTAAACTGTGTAATGCATGTCAAAATGCATGTCAAATTCTGCCTCTGCAAAAGATGTAAATGGAAGGGGTTTTAACATGTTTATTTAATGCTTCTACACAGGGCTTGACCAGAACACATTTTGGGAGCACGCTATTAACTACTGAGGTGAAACAGAAAGTTCTATTGAACATGCCTGTTTACCAGTTTATCACAGCCACATGTTCAGGGGGAAAAAAAAAGCAGAGAAAAACAGCGGGTGAAATATTCCCCTGCACTGGGGCATGTGAAGCCCAAGAAGCTTCACTGATGAAATATTGTGAACAGAGGGAGAAGTGAGGCCTTCCGATTTAACACAAAAGGAGTGGTGACTCTCCTTTCTAAGATTCATAGATCTGACTGGTCAGAAAAATTATATTTGTGCAGGCTTAGCGGCAAACTGTGCTACTAGCACTGCTGGATATTTACTGATTTTGCCACCTGCAGCTCTGAAGAAAGCACCTTCAACAGAGTTGATTTTCTGAACAATGAGAAATTATGACACAGAACAGAGAATCTTCCTTAAGGTTTGGCTCCCAGGAAAATCCATTAAAAGATAGTTCATTGAGTTAGCAGAACATAAAAAAGTGGCAGCAACATGAGACAGCCAAAATGTGTCACTTGAGAACCCTAAATATGCTAAGGTTCTATTTTGGAATATAACGAATGCTTCCCAAAAGACAACGCAGATGTTGTGAATTATCACTTATATCATTTTAGCACTGCATAACTCCAGCTATAAGCTGGGATGCTGCTGCTCCATACATATGCACTTAAAAGGGAGATTCCCCCTGCTCCAGGTTTCAATTGGCTTGTAATCCATACTTTAAAAGAGATGTTATGAAGAAAAGGAAATGAATGCATCTATTAAAACCTTACATGATTAACTCCCACTTTGTCTCTGATGAGTCAAGTTCTGGGCTGATATTCCTCTCAAATGAATGGCTTTGGTTTGACACAAGCATGAGTGCAAAATAAAATGAGGATTCTCCAGTTAATTGCTGTATTTCTGACTGTTAATGGTAAAATTAGTAAGCTCTGAATTATTTCTGAAAGCAAGCTTTGACAACTGGCTCACAGTATTTCCAATTGCAGCTCCAAAGTATTTTTAATTGGCTTTTCCACTGTGTTTCAAAGCATTAAGCTATCTGTTACAATTTATTGGCAGCTTTAAAAAGTACTCCATGTACATAGGCAAAGCTTACAGCTTGAGTTAGTTTCTCTTGTGCATTTACTCTACTGTGTTAATGGTAGAGTCTTTATGTGAGCCAGACTATTTATGAAGTACTTCGCTCA
Source organism: Zosterops lateralis (assembly GCF_965231275.1). NCBI lineage: Eukaryota > Metazoa > Chordata > Aves > Passeriformes > Zosteropidae > Zosterops > Zosterops lateralis. The sequence continues at coordinate 31,924,521 of NC_139762.1, read as the reverse complement.
AAATGGTTTAGGGATAATAGGTTATATTCCTACGTCATGAGTTAAGGAGTTAAAGCTGACTGAAAGAGCAACTAAGTCTCTTCAGTTGTTTAGGCAGCAGACAGGGTGATCTTATGGTCTTCCCCACAAAGCAGAAGGTTTTGAATATCTAGATAAGAGATAAAATATTTGAAAAGTTGAACTATGCATAGGGGAACAAATCAGGAAGATAATGTACAAATTTAACATCTGGACTCCTCATTTGGTATAATGCTTTCTTGATGCAGCAGTGGATAATCTTTTCTGGAACTGCTGGTAGCATAAATGCCAAGACACAATTCCCCTGTGTTTAATTTTTAGTATAGTCATTCATTATTAAAAAACACATGCTGAACAAGGGCCTAAAATTAAGTGTGAATACTCAAATCCAGAGCATCTGTGCAGGAGCAGTTATTTCACATCAAATAAGAGACTTGTGAAATGGCTCTTTGGGTAGTGAGGTCCTCCTGGAGCTCAGCATCCATGCAGTTGCATGGTGCAGACCACACTGGCCTGAGTCTGGAGTGCTCTGGATGGAGCTGTGATGGCTGGCTCTCAACTCTCTCAGGAGTTCACCTGAGAGCAAGGATAGCTCCAAGTTACAGATATGAACTCCTAGATTTAACATTCCTTTTCCCAAATTCACATCTGGTTTTGGCGTGGAGATTGTGGTTCTGTTTTGTTTGTTTGTTGCTGCATTTTTGGGAGGCGGAGGCAAAGCTCTCTTTTGGTGGTTTGAGATGTATTTTAGACATTTATGCAATACTGTTCCAATATGGTAAAAAATCTGACCAGTCTTGCCCAAGCATAGGTATCTCTGAGGCAAAACTCCACTGAGCAGACAAAAGGAGCAGCACAAGTCTTTGTTTCCAATCCTCATTTCAGAAAGGATGGAATAAGTGTATGTTCTTTCTATAGTGCAGTGAGATTTTGTTTTTTCAGAAGTGGTATTTTGATTTATTCTGCATCATTCAGAATGGTGATGTGCATCATTCTTGCCACTGTGCAAAACACCTTCATCATTTGAGGCTCAACAGTTCAACCACATTCATTCATTTTGCATTTTCCCCCTCTGTCATGGTGTTTGTAGGAATGGTGTTCTCTGATTCTCCCACTACAGCCAGGAGCCACTGCCACTCCCCTGCTCCAGCTGGAGGCACAAAAGGTCAAGATCATCAGTTTAGATAAGAATAATATGCTGGAAAGAGCAATGTGATAAGAAAACCAATGGTGACACCAAAAATACTAATAACAAAATGTATAAGAAAAGAAAGGGCCCACACAGAAACCCCATGACAACAAACAATACCAAACAACTTCCTCAATGCATTTGCTGGACCGGAAGGAATCCCTTCTGCCCAGGAGTGAGGTGGTGCAGAATTACCTTCATGTCCTGGCCACATCTTCTCCTGGCTACAGCAAAAATTATCCTTGTCCTGGCCTGAACTAGGACATCCTCTCACATACCTTTTAAAAAGTCAGAACTCTACAAATGACCCAAGGATTACAGGAACTAAAATGTTATGCTATTTGTTGCCATTTATCTATACATAGCACAGAGATTTTAAAGTGAAAGCATAAATTTTCATATGTTTTGCTTCTGCAAAGTACAAGTTCTTGAATAAGAGTAGAATTGCAACTTCTTTATTTTCAGCAAAACATAGGAAATATTTAGTTTGGGGCAAGCTTTTATTTTACGTTTACTTTTTTTATTATTTCTACATCTATGTCTGCCTAATCCCTCTCTCTCTGCACACACACACACCCTGCTGCCTTTTGTATCCCCCACTGTGGGAATACATGAGAGTGAGACAGACTTAATTAGCATATCTAGTCTGGTGACTAGAATGCCATAGCGAAGACAAACAGAACTTTGAGCTTATGAGAAGATAGGATTAAAAACCTGCTTAAGAAAAAAGATTCAATCAACCTCCTATGATAACGATGTTGAAAAATGCATGAGTTGCTTGTATAATCTTTTAACCTAATTATTGTAGTAGAAATTATTAACCTTACTAAAATAGTATATAAGTTCTTAAAAAACCTGAGTAAAATCAAATTCTGATCATGAATCAGTCTTCCTGTCTCTCCATCAATCACCGATACCCAATATTCTAAGAAATAGAAGAATCATGTTACAAAAGGTCAGAAGGTTCAAAATCAGGACTGTGCTACAGGACACCAAGAGAAATCTAAGTCATCTTCGGTTTGTCAGGCTTGAAAATAGCACAGCAAAAGTGCTGAAAAGACAGGTTGAAGTAGCCATGTGCTGCACTGAAGAGGATGAACAAGGCTTTTAAGTCCTTGGTTTTCCCTTGGTGGAGTCAGTCATGTCATACACCCACCCACTCCTGGAGATTCGCACCCACACTGTGCCCACATGCTGGGCTTGGCTGCTGCCCTGGGGTTCTATCCCATGCACTGGAGTGTGAATTGCAGGATGGGAACCAAAGGTTCTGCAAAGTTAGAAGTGGGTATCTACCAGGAACCATACATAGCCAGAGGGAGAAGAAACTCTTCCAGACCATGAGCTGTTTTCAGCCCAGAGGAGTTTCTGAAGATGACTCAGTTTGTTGCATCCAAGTGATCTAAACCTTACAAAGACCTCTGAGCTCTTAGTTTTTAGTGGGTATAATGGTAAAATGCACCTTGAATTCCAATAGAAACCTTAAGACAACTTTTCCTTTAGAAATACTGCTGGGGTAAAATTCAGTGAAGACAACTGCTAGAAACAGTTTAAAGGTACTTTTGAAGGTCATGTACTCTATTCTCCTATCTTACAACACCTGTCTAGAATTCAGTACTCATACAGACATAGTCTATAAGCCATAGATCTACTGAAGCAGCACATAAGCATGGTTCCTAAATCATATTGGAACAATAATAAATTTAAGTCTCTACCAATACTCAGGAATAATTGTGATTGAAAAAAATAATGTCGAAAATCAGCAATCCTGAGACATTAGCTAAAATATGATACCCGTGGATACTGGCCATTGCTGAGATTCTTGTGAAAGAATCTGATCACAAAAAAATCATAAATAAAAAGCAATCCTAATGGCATAACCTCAACAGGGAATGACTGTGGGAAGAAATAATTAAACTGGCTATTGGCATTCCCCTATGACATCTGGCTTTCTAGACACAAATTTAGGCAAGCTATGTGGATACTCATGGTCAACATTTCATCTTTCAAAATTTTTGAAATTTATGTCATTTGTTTTTTCATTTTAATCATAGTGGATCAAATTTTTCACCATAAACTACATTTGGTTTCTTAATAACAGTATCCGATCAAACTAAAATTTTGAGTGACACTTTGTAATGTTGCTCCAACAGCCACATTTTGTGTCCACTTCACTGGGCTGTTTACAATGCTGAAGACTTCAACTTAACCTTGGCCCACAGGTATATCTCCATTACAGTAAAGTTTCTGAGTCTCTGTAATGATTTTTCTGGCAAGAATATTTCAAGAATAATTGCAGAGTAGACTGCAGCACCAGCTTGGAGAAAATTTCAGTGTCTTTCCCATAAGGGGACCATGGCTTGAGTGAGCAAGGTTCAGTCACAGAGTCCAGTACTTATTTAATTCAATAGGTGCCAAGACTGAAGCTGATCACATTGAAAATACACTTAGTAATCATAACAATAGTAGTTATTTATTTCTGCTTCTATAGTTCATACAAACATCCTACTTGTTAGGGAAAGAAAGAACCTCAACCATATTATATGACCACATTCATCAGCCTTCCCCCTCCTCTCTCTCTCTTTTTTTTTTTTTTTTTTTTTTTTTTTTTTGAGATAGATCATTTCCTTCAGATCTAATTGCCAAAAAAATCTGTAGGCATACAGCAGAATCATTGCTGGTTTAAATCTCCTGTATTTTTTCAACTGCTGAATGTAAGACTTTATGTTTTAGATTTTCATACAGAAAATATACAAGAGCTTTGTGGAAAATGTGTCAGGCATGCAGTAAAGTACACTGTGCCAAAAATATGGTATGTTTCTTCAGATAATCTTCCTCAGGGATTTCATTTGAGTTGATCCTGGGCTATATTAACATTACTTTGTTAAAATTTTTCCTTTTCCACTGTCATTTGACCTTTTGTAGGAATACTTCTTATTGAGTAACATCTTTTTTTGTTATCACCTTCACATGAAAGTCACATTTCAGCTAACATAATAATGGGATATAATGTCAGAAGATCCATAAACCATAAGAGCACTAATTCTAACACATTGTAGACAAGTTATATGTGTGGCAACATAAAACAGAGTGACATGTAGTATTACAAAAGGTGTCATAGAACTGGTAAGTGTGTATATGACACTATTTGTACAGATATGAGAAAAAACCATCCTGGGAGATGTGTATGCATATGTGTACATATATATACACAGTATGAAAAAATAGTTTAAAGCACCATCAGAAATAAGTCCTGGCCTCTGTGCAATTGTTTAATTTAACATTCTGAAGATGTGATATCATTTTTACCTAACTATAAAAGATTGAGCTTTGAAGTAACACTTCAGAAAATACTGAGTCATTTCCTGATTGAAATACAAATTGACTTTCAAAGTTGTCATTGCTTAAATCAACTCCGGGTGCCACTAATCTGTAAGAGAAACTCCTTATTTTAATAGATTCACAGTGGAAACAGATACAGCTATAGGGACAAAGTATTTATTTTCCATCATAATATTTTCCCAGAGCTCTGACATCAAAGCAAGGAAGTGTTAATGCAGCTTTTGTTGAGTTGCCTCAACACAGTGAAAATTTCTTTACACCAGTTCAACCTTTTGGAAACATATGTAGAATTTTTTTGCTTAATAATAATAAAAAGACTTTACAATTTTGTGACTCCTCTTGCTTAGTGAACACAAGGTACTTTCCACACACAATGTATACAAACACAGAATGTTTTATATACATTGAAGGTCAATGATTTCTTTCCTATGTCTTAGATTCTTCTCCATATTAAGGGAGGAAAAGACAAACATGCTAGAGCAGCTCTACAGCACTATCTCCTCCTGCAGCTGTGTGATGCTATCTGCTGAACAGGTATAGAATATCAACAAGAGATGATGATGAAAACTTTCTTGTGCTGTGACATTCACAAGGACCTTGTTTAAAGTCAATGGAAGTAAATAAGTAATAATTAATGTGCAATGGTTGTGATTGTCAGGGCAAATGTATTTGAATATATTTATTGCTAAATGTTTTTGTGGTTGTGGTGACAGTATGTTCACCAATTCTATCAGAATTGTGATACTTTGACTAAAGCAGCACTTACCTTTCCATCAGCATTCCTTATTCAGTCTAATAAACACAAAAGTCCCTATTATCTTATTGTCAGTCTTTTTCTTGCCTTGTCCTTATTTTATTTTTACTTCTACTTTTTTGAAACATCCACTGGATTAACCAGCTCAGGCCCAGGGAGTCCCTAAAAGCTAGAGGAGTATGCCAGGAAAGTAGCACTATACAGTCGTACTGCCCTTACATTCTTCCCAATGTTTCTGCCCTTGACTGCTGTCAGAAGTGGGATATTGGTTGGAATGGACCTTTGCTCTATCCCCAAACAGCTATTTTTAATAATTACTCTACTACTAAGCTGGCAGTTTTCTTAAATTACTGTGCCTATCTCTCTGTTATTTACTATCTGAAAGTAAACATATGTACAATTATTTTCAGGGAAGTGTGGACAACCTCCACGACTTTCTCTTCAGTCTCATAAAATGTGATGCTTACATTAAGGCAAATATCTTGATTCAGATTATGTGAGAGCTTTGGCCTGAATTTAAAAGAAGAAAACTTCTTGCTCACAAGATTATGAAGAAAATTTTGAAAGCAGGCCTATATGGGGATCAAAAAGGGAAGTCAAACCACAAGAACAACCTGCATTTCTCAGTACTTTTCAAATTATACTATTTTTTTAAGCCAGTCTTATGATTCTGCAGTCTCATTCATTGGAATAATTTTAAATAGAGAAAGACCAAAACACCATCTGAAGCTCTAGATGTCAGATTTTCATTCACTCAGTTGGTATTTGCTCATTTTGAATGGACCTCTTGATCAATGCTTCCCAAAATGTAGAGGCTTGTGGGACCACAATGGTTCAGTGTTAACTCTTTGTAACATTTCATGAAGAGTTTTCAGTTAAATTCTTCACAGTAGGTGTGTTCAGAGTGACATGACAAACTGGGTACTTTAAGAACTACCACTTTAGATATTTAAGCCTGTCTTTATGTTTGCTGTTGACAACAGTTGTCAGAAGGATTACAATATTATCCTAAACCAGTGCTACATTGTATGTTATAGTTTCTTTTAAGGATTTGCTCTTACACTTTTCATTGCACAAAAAATCCCTGATCCCTGCCTCTTGCAGTTTGCCAGGTTATATATAAATAACATCTTTCCATAGAGATCAGGAACTTACATTATTGGACTTTGTCTTATCTCTTAGGGCAGCAAAAAGAAAGGGAGAAAAGGCAGGAAATAAAACCCCAATTATATGCTGATTTGTTAATGTTATTTTTCAGATTAAATGCCACTTTCTGTTACAAAAACTGCAGCAGTTGAAGCTGTCAGTTTTGTGAATGCTTCCACATGAAGCCCTGTCATAGCAAACAGAACACTGGATAGTCAGGCTCCTTAGGGGGCCAGAAAAATTTTGACAGAGGTTTAACAGCCCTTGAAATTGTATCCCCAAACCTTGGAAAGCCTGCTGGTTCAGTGGGAAAAGACATAAGCTGACCAAGTTATAAATAAACTCTTTTATCACAGGCATTGGTGTCTTGGTGACTTCAAAGGCCAAGTGAAAAGACTGATTTCTCTGAAGTCCCATAGACAGTAAGAACTTTATTGTGCTGGACGGGCGAATCCTGGTCCAGAGCTGCAATTTGATAATACTAAATTTTCTTTCTTTATTTCCCCTTTCTTCTCCTGTTTTGATATCATCATCTGAATTTCTGGTAAACTGAGATCAAAAAACTTTGAATTTACATTTGATCTTAAATTGAGAGGTATGTATTTAACACTTTGATTTCCTGTGCAAAATATTTCTAATCTTGGAGCCAGGACTATAAACATTTTAAACGTAATGAAAAACAAATCTACAATTACATACAGTGCTACCCACTGTCATCACTCCTTCTGCAGATAAAAATGAAAGCATATTCCTGGGCGGACTTTCAACATCTTTTTCCATCTCTTCCAATGTAGAACACTGTTACATATTAAAAAAAAAAAAAAAAAAAAAAAAAAGAAAGTAAAAGAAAGAAAGGCTGAACTATCATCGGGTTTATTGAAAAAAAACCCAACCAACATCAAAGAGTCTTGCAAACGTTGAAATATCCTGGATCCCTTATCTTAAATGTTACCTAATATGTGGTCCAAGCAGGATGAAAATTAGCGCATTGTCACAACTAGTGATAAAATAACAGCAGAGCTAAACCCACATAATTTTTGCAAAGCTTAGCTCTGCTAATAGTACACTGCTCATGGTAAATATATGCCACTGTGGACATTTGCCTTTTAAAGGCCTGAAGGTAGATGTGTTTTTCCTTTCCAGAAAGATTCTATTCCTAGTTGTAAGTAATCTGTTCATGAGACACAATGGTAACAAAAAAAGTCCATTCTGTTTCAATGTTTATGTACTTCACCTTGTTTGGGGAGAAACTGGTGCTTGGTGAGAAGAGGGGACACAGGCCAGTAAAGTGGGACAAATGGAATCATCAGCATTTGAAATGATTTATATTCTGGTTAATGATGCACATATGGTTTAGATAGAAGGGAGCATCTCATTCTTCCCCACTTCTTCCTACAGAACCAAAAGTTACTGAAGACCCATATTTTTATCTGCCTATTTTAGTGCAAATTTTATATTTAAACTCATTTGTGGACTTCTTTTACTATTACCCATTGCAAAACTTGTTTGTGTAAAGTCTGCAGGCAACTTGTTTTACTTACAGTATTCAAACCAAAATATTGTATGCTTCTTTCTGTATGCAAGGAAAATCATGTCAGACACAGACACGCAAAGGAAACACTGAAGCACAAAATATTGTCATTGGCAAAGCCAAGGAAAGAAATTGACCAGCTGCCAGTATTTGAGGAGATCCAACGGAAGGGGCATTACTCCAAAGGACACATGCCTTAAACTTCAGAGATGCAGCAATCTTTCATGTTGGACAAAGACAAAGAAGAAATGTTCCACCTGTTTCATGTGACCGAAACAGCCTGAAATTTGTTTTTGTTTTGCATCTTGATGGTAGATAAACTTATAGGGACTAGACAGTATGGTGTTTTCTTTAGGAAACATCCCTAAGAACTGAAAAAACACTCACATGTCTTCCAGCAAGAGTAGCTCAGTGACAGACTTTCACATAGTATCTAAAACAACACGTCTTATACTTCTTATTTAAAAGATATGTTGCTTTTACTACCTGATCTCTTCTTTTTGCTCCTGATGTTCAAATATTCTGCTTATGGCACTACAAAGTTTCACAGGGATGGATTGTATGGAAGTGAGATATCACAGCCCAGCTTTTTCATTGGTGCCATAGAACTGCCCAGGAGAATTTGTTAAAAATCAAACCTGCCCAACCCTTAAAAATCAACCAGTGAATTATATTTTTGTTTAATAAGATGCATTAGAAAGCAATGATTTCCTGGAAGTCTGACCCCTCATATTTGATAATCAGAGGCACCAGTTACTTCTAATAATCAGAATCAAATGGATTGAACTGGGAAATGGTGTTCACAGAATATCTCACTAATGGTAAAGTGTATGCTTGAGTTGTGAACTGTATCATGTGTCAGTGGCAACTTTATTCACTATAGAAACCATCTGACTGTAAAATTTCATCTATCAACATTTTCAAAGTAGTTTCTCTTTTTAATGTTTTGTGAAGCCTTTAGATGAGCAGAAAATAAATGCATCAAGAATTTCTTTGAATACTTTTCTCTCCTTGTCCTTTCTTGTCAAGTTTATTCAGTGATCATCCTTTTATTATTTCGTCATCATCTTGACAGTTTCTGAGCTGCAGTGCATGTTTGCTCCATCACCCCACGAACTTTGTGTTTTCCCTCAAGACAGAGTTACCTATTTTTCCTCGCACCCGTCAAAGATCACACAAGTCAAACACTGCTTGGGATCACTTTATTGCATTTCTCAGCCACTTTGCCGTAGATGAACAAAGCTGGTCTGTGTGTGACCATGTTCAGGATGTAGACTCTGACCATACATAGTCTGCCAGGTGTTCCTGCTGTCAACCATGAAATTCCCTGGACAGACCACAGGCACTAAATTATTCAGAGATAGTTCAGGGATAGTCCACAAGAGGCTAGTACGTGGAGTCAGTCAACAGATAACCTTGAGCACTGGGTTATAATGAAAATATATTTCGGGGGTATTTCAGCAATATTTCCTTTTATTTAAGAATACTGTGCTGAATTGCAATTCTGAATTCTGACTTCTTACCCTTAGTATACTAAGCTCTTCCCATGCTACCCTAATATGCTTTGGAGCTTGCTTTTTTCACTATGACTCTTACTATTTTAGAATTTTAATATTTTCATAACCTTTAGCCTAGCCTTTTGCAGTGACCTCTCCTTACATTTCATAACTGATCTACCTGATATACATATGTATTTCTATAAATATGTAAAGCTTTTTTTTTTCAATAAATTAGTATTTTCTTCTAAAATATATAGCCATGGCAATCATATTTCATTATTGTTAGTAATATTTAATTTTATACTAATTAAATCTCAATATAAGTACAGAATATGAAATAAAATATAAACAAAATACTATTTTATCTCTCCCCAAAATGTTCTGAATTACCATGCTAAAGTTTCTAATTCTTTTTCTCACATTATAAATCCTCCTTCAGCACTAAGAAAGCAGTATAACTATAAACATTTTTTTTCTAGTTCAAGCCCTTATGCTGAACTCCTGCTGACTACCTTCTGGCCCTGTGTATCCAAGGTATATTAAGGTAGAAGATGAAAGGAAGCAAAGTACCTTTAATACTCAACATTCCAGCTTCCTGTTTGCCTTTCAGTAAAAATTGTTCTTCCTCATCTAATAATCTCCTTTCAACCCAATTTTATATCCTGGCTAATAGTCCCATTAATTAGTATGGTTCTAAGTTTTTCTATGTGACTGTCTTGAACTTGGAAGATAGCACATAACTTTTTTAATACTATTAACACCATTAATGGCTTTTCATACTATCCTACAAAGACCTGAAAATGTAATCAAATATCTGTCATTACTAATTTTAAAAGTCTGTCCTGAAATATCTGTGTAAACAGCTATCTGCAAATCAGAAAAGTACTTTAGTGTGAGATTATCATAGTCTTCTCTTCATCCTATGCCAATGACTGGCTTCCATGAGGTTTCACTCACACCTTTAGTGAAAATGTTGCTGTCACCCACAATATGTAGCTGTAATTAGATCTAATTAGATCCTGGTCCAGACCTCAGAGGTCTTTCATTGACACCTACAGATTCTGAAACAGGCAGTTGATTGCACTAATATCAAACTGTATCGGAACCAGAATTTTCCTGCTACAGGTGCATTATACCTGCAGATTTACCTGGAGGTAGGTTATTACTAAATAACATCACTTTATAACCAATAACTACATTATAACAAACCACTTTGAAGCCTAGGAAAGGGATGAGGGTCCACCGAGAAACACACAGAATTCTGACACAGTAGTGGATTCCTTCCTTCCTCTTTTAACCCTCCATCAGCACTGTAGCTGACAGTTCTTTGTCACCAAGATGGTCACAGGGGGAAGGATGTTTCCAGACACAGGAAATTCAGAACTCAATATAAACTGGAAGTAAGTTCCAAATTCATCAATTGTCTTTCTGTGACCCTTTGGTTACTACTTTTTTTCATCACAAAGTATCTGGAGGTTGTTAGCTCTATCTGTTGGGAATCGTCCCAGGCCTGTATTAAATTCCAGACTGGAGCCCTAGGACATGTTCAAGCTGGGTCTCAGGTAACATCCATCTGAGTTGGACTGAAATGTGCTGGTTCTGTTTCCTGGCAAATCCTGCAAGAGAAAGGAAGTGTTGATTTGTCCCAAAGAGAAGACTTCAACCTGGCACACATCCTGCTTTATCCTGCTAGCTTGAGCCAGAACGTGTACAGTTTGGCTCTGGTGTAACCTGTTGACAAATCAATAGCATAGTTCTTTAGAGAAGGTCTTCTGACCTTAGGAAGACCTTGGAGAAACACAAAGCAGTTTTGCCTCTGATCTGTTGAGTGACCATGGGCAAGGACTTTGCTGCTATGTTCCTCAGTTTCTTGTCTTTCATCTAAGTCTTGTAATAATGTCTACAGAATCCTGCTCAGAAAGTGATTTAAGACTTACTTTTAGAAGTGCTGCAGAAAAGGAATGTGACATTCATCATCCCTATTCCATTGATGAATAAAATTAGATTGCATTAAATTTATAGTTATTTTATTGTGTCTCCAGTGCTAGAGAGTTCTATCCAAGCAGGGAATAAAATGCTAATCTATTTTTAATACAACACCTGAACCTTTGGTCCATGCACAGAAAGAAAGGAAAAAGCAGAAGTCCTAAAACTGAGTTGATGCGGATATACAACGAGATCTGGCCTCATGGGCCATCACCCTGTGTCAAGAGATGTGCAGAGATGAGGGACCAAGCTCAGAGTTTGTGCTACACAGGTTCCTGTCAGCAGTGGCAGCTCACAGGCTTTGCTGTCCTAGGGTCAGCTGGACAAAGGAATGGATATGTTGGAGGAATCATCACATTTCACTCCCTGGAAGCCTTACTGAGACTGTGTCTCTCTGCTGCGAGCTGACAATCAAGAGTCTGGAACGCAGCAGTAACTTTCAAGCCATGCGTTGTCAAAGACACTGGGAGTGTGCTTTCATGGGAAAGATCTGCAAGATCTGCACCTTTCACAGGCTTCAGCATTTTTATGCTCACTATGTGGTAGCTAACACTATCCTGATATAAAGGGGTGTGGGAGAAGAGGGAGGCTTTGGGCCAGAGAGTGTAAACAGCATGTCCAGCACCACAAAATAGGTGTGGCAGAACAAATTCTGAATGTGAGTCTCCTGAGGGCGAAGCAAGAGCATTAATCAACAGCTTTCTTAACCTCATCCACCTCTCTTTCTGTTAGTTGAATTATCTTTTTCTTCCATTCCATTCCTGTTTTCATTTAAATTTTGAGTCTGCTTGGACCTCATTCCTCTGTTTCTAGAAAGCTGCCTTATTGTTAGAGAAGTTCTGGAGAGGTTTGACTGCACACTTTCCCCCACCCCCCCCCAAATTCCACACGGCCGTCATGTCTTTCAGGTCTTTTAGGAGAGGGGGTGGAAAAGGGCTGAGGGTTGAGACAGGGGAGCTCCTGGGCACACATGCAACTCTGCTTCAGGGAACACTCTGCTTCTTGGGCAATTCCTTTGATGTTTGACAATATATTTTATTCAGGGAGTCACATTTCACCTCTAATATATTTAAGTTTTGTCTGTGATTCAAGAATCACCATTAGAGTTGTTTCTTTTTCTGCATTTTGGTCTTGGAGACCTAACAAAGCTGCGGCCAATAAAAACTCATTTTTTTCTGTTGTATGCCCAAAAAATATCATCATGTAACTAACAAATATCATATTTTGGTTACAGTATCAGATGGGCAGAGCTTGTTACCTCCCAGCAGATTAACCTTTGAATCTTTACCGATTCATTAACTGTGCACATCAGTCACTCGATTTCAGTAAAATTTATTGCAATTAAGTATTGCAGTGCTGTGGAGGCTGGATAGGATTCCCCGTTATCAGTACCATTAATGGCTTTCTGAACTGTTGCCAGTTCATTCACCCCACCCAGCTTTCAATAATAAAATAATTTTGACAGAGAGCCCATGTTTCAACATTTTTAATAAAAACAAAATAAAAAAACCATCAGTAACAGAGCAGTAAAGTTTCCCCTCTCTTTCCTCTTTGCCAAAACTAACAGAAAGGAAAATGTCAATCTGGCTTGGCTCCAAAAAAGGAGGAAATTGAATGGTCTTAGTTCTTACTCTTTGACTAGTAGCATTGTGTACATTGAAGACTTGACTCTTGGGCTCATTTTGACGGATCTGAAACACAGATAAGAATGCAGAAGACTAGATTCTGTAATTTATAGCCAATGATTCTGGTTTAGATCTTTCAGTACCACATAACAAATCAATGTGATTTAGAAAATAACATGGTTTCTGCCATTGACATAAGCCATATGTGAACTGCTAAGCTACTATGTAAGCCACGGCTATATATTTTAGTCAGCAGGAGGAGATTCTTTATGCTGTTCTGCTTGAAACTATTTAATCCATTATCAACATTTTGAATGAGTCCTTCCTAAATTGCATTCTGGTAATGTGTTGGAATGTCTCTTTTAGGCTAAGGGAAGAGGGAAAAATGTCTAACACACAGTTTTATATGTAACTCGCTCGCTTGAACATTTTGAAACTGGACAAAATTATATCTCACAATCATGTCAGTATGTTAAAATCATGTACTAATATACAATTAAACCCTCACTGATTATATTGTCTGTGATCTGTCCAGATAATAATAATAGTCAGCAATGCAAATCCCAGTGAGTAGAAGAGCTAAGTATCTGTAACAAGACTATAACTGCAAATAAGTGGCCAAAATCTTCCCTAAGGGGTTTGAGGTTTCAAATTCAGTCTGAAGATCTTTGTGAACTTCATGCTTGCTTGGGCTTCCCTTGCGTGTCTGAGGTTTCTGACAGCTGGATGACAAGAAATGAAAGAGTAAACATTTATGGGACAAAAGTGTATTCTGCCTACAAACGGTGGCTTCTTTGGGCCAGAACAGTCTCATCTAACTTGTGTGAGGTAAACTGTTCAAGTGTGTCATTACCCACCAAGAGATAAAATCCCATTTCCACATACACTCCTTTGCTCATGCAGGTTTCCATCTGAGGTACTCAAACTTACCAAGCAAGTGAGGCTTTTCTCTCACTGAGACCTCATTGGGAGTATGTGGGAGAAAATGTGGGATGGATTCCTCTCACACGATGTAAGACACTTCTCCAGGTTGCTTTGCTCAGTTATTGATGAAAAGCAGTTACCCTCAGAAAGTGATCTTGGTCTTAGTTTCTCTGACTACTCCCTGGAAGCTCATCTCAGGGCAAAGAATTTCCCTGTCTGGAGCTGCCTCTGGTAACTATCTTCCATAGAGTGAGGTAAATCTGTGCTCATAAAACCCCCACATTGTTCCCCTAAACTGCAAATATGTGAAACAGTATAACTAGTCAGGGTGGGAAGGAGGGAATGGAGTCTGTATTTCCTAAGCTTATTTTCAAATACTGTGGCCTGGATGTCTCCTGAGGAACACCCCTTACTCTCTCCCTACTGGCTAGACACCATTGCAAGTAGAAACTATCCAAGGCTTCAGAGCTCAATACTCAGTGGATCCACATCATTAGAGTAATGCTTGAGTGTGAAATGAGTGGAATAATAAGTTTATTTGTCCCAGAGGCACTGAGTTCCTGGAACTGTGATTGCTCTTAACCTCCTTCATCTTGATGCACCTCCTCGCTGTACTGTGTTTTCATGCCAGAGAAAAATGAGGCACAGTCCATTCCCCTTTCTGCCATGCCCTACTTTCTAGAGAAAAAAAAATTCACACACATGAGGTGGAGGGAGCCATGACACACTCTGCCTTGGTGCCCTGGCTGGAGAACAATCCTTGCACTTTAAATGCAAAGTGGATTGTGTTATGAGGGTCATGTGCTGCTTCTGATGCAAAACTACCATAGCAACTGTTATTGAAACAGGAGGGCCCAAGGAATTATGGTACAAACTAAGCCAGGGTTTCTTGACTCCTAGCTCAGCACTTACTCAGACTGGTTTCTACATCCCTGGTGTAGAAATACAGCTGCACACAGCTTTGAAAAGGTGATCTGCAAATCTCTTTGTGATGTGAATAAAATAAATAGCTAGCACAAACTCAGAGTGTTTCTGGTGTGTACATTTACTTTGTTTATTAAAAAGTCCTGTGCTCTTGTAACAAAGCAAGATTTTGGAAGCAGATCTGGTGTAACAAAATGAGAACAGATTTCCAAAGGTGAAGGGATGCTAGGAGAAGACCTGTTATAACTCTTCAGCAAACAATACCAGAGGTCAAACATTTCTTTCTCATCACTGGTTCCTGAAATAGTTTTAGGAAACATACTGATTGGGAAAGTATTTGGTCTGGCCCTGTAAAAGTGTTACTGACCCTGGCTGTTAGCAGAATACTGGCTCTTGCAGTGTAGGTGTCACTTTGGCTATTAAAATATTGGTATGAGCTATTGAGTGTTAATGCTGTGCAACTTCAATAGCTTGAGAAGATAAAAGAAAAATTAACACTTGTGGCACTTCCATGGATCAGGCTTTCATGAAAAGCCATTCCAGTCATGTGACATAATCAGCTCCTGATTTTATAAAATCAGAAAAAAACCTGAGGTGAGATATTTCAACAGATAAATTAAGTAAAGAAAACATCAATCTTTCAAAGCAATTAATTTCATAACATCTAATGCCCTGTGAAAATTACTTACATATTTAGGATAAGATCACAGACATAGAATCATAAAATTGTTTCGGTTGGAAGGGACCTTACAGATCATCTGTTCCAATTCTCCCACCATGGGCAGGGACACCTTTCACTAGATCAGGTTGCTCAGAGACCCCTCCAACCTGGCCTTGAACACTGCCACTGATGGAGCATCCACAACTTTCCTGGGCAACCTTTTGAAGTGCCTCACTGTCCACTGAGTAAAGAATTTCTCCCTAGCATATGATATTAAACTCTCCCCTCTCTGTTTAAAACCACTCCCACTTGTCCTGTGATGAGCTGCCTGCATCAAAAGTCATGCTCTCTCTTCTTACAAGCCTCCTTTATGTCCTGAAAGAGATCAGGAGGTTTAAAATCAAAAAATGGACTGTAATGAGGTTTTTGAAAAAGGACTAACATGCCTAAGTACTTCTGAAAATCTTATCAGGCCCTTGTTTATATAGTTCTAATATCCATTAATATCAGCAGAATTTAGACACTGAATAGGTAGAGGTCCAAGCCACAATAGATTATTGGAATTACACCTAGAGGAAGAAGAAGAAGAAGAAGAAGAAGAAGAAGAAGAAGAAGAAGAAGAAGAAGAAGAAGAAGAAGAATCAGTAGATAAACAATTCCATGCATTGCAGGACTTTATATATGAATTTTACAATACTATGCAGAGATAAAGAAAAAAAAAGAACAGCTCTGATGCTGCTACTTTGTTTTTCTAGTTTGCCCTGTTGTGTCCTTGCAGTTCCTGCTCAGAATGAACACAGGAACTGCTTATGAAGACGGCAGTACTATAAATATTATCTCAGCCTTGGCTAGGCTATCAGGGAACAAAGAAACAGAGCCTTCCTTATAAAAATTTGTTTAAAATCCCATTTAAATCAGTAGTGGATATAGGTTTTCTAGAGTAGTTCAATACATTTTTTTTAAATAAAATTTACTTTGTAGGAGCTTTACTTGCAGATACAGAACCCTCCCTCCCACAATATTAGTTGAACATTCAAGCACAAATAAGTTCATGTCTCAAAACTCATCCAAACTGATAGTTCTCTGTCCTGTACATGTATTTACTACAAGTTTTGGTTCACAGAAAAGCAGATAAATGATTCCTCTTATTGAGTATTCCACAGTCTTCATGTGATGTAACATCTGTCAGAAATTTATAGCTTGATGTTTCAGATTTATTCAGTATACTGTGGTCTTTGGCCTCAGAACAAAACCAAAATAAATGTGAGTATTTTGGACCTTTTGCTGAAACTACGCTATGCATTCCTTTAATCTTTCTTTCTAGAGACACTGTACAATAGTTTCCTTGTTTTAGACCTTCAGTATGGCTGACATTATTGCAATTATTTTTGACAAGTTGAAAATCTTCCTGTAATTGAGTTTCTATTTGACTTTAATGTTTGCCCCATTTGGAAGGCACTGTTAACAGATTTCAAGCTGTGATAATAATATTTCCTTCCTCTATTATCAAACTTTCTAATCTGTTTTCTTTACTACTCAAAATGGCCATGAGATATTTTTCAAAAGGTGTAAAAGGTCCTCTTTTCAAAAGCTTAGGGTTTTGGGATTTTTAAAATTTTTTCCCATACATCCAAATGGCACAGTGTGTCTCAAACAAAATAAGTCAGTGAGATTAGAAGTAGAAAGTCAGAATTTAACACAGCGATGTTTACTTACCATCTTTCATAAAACAGTAGATTTTTAAAAGAAGCTTCTACCATTAATGTAAAATTTATTCACTGATATGGATACCATGAAATATAGTTTTGCTGAATGCATTTTCTCTCATGTGTAGGTGCTATAAAAGCCATATAACAGTCATATTAGAAATAAATTCTTTCCCCCTTCCCCAGTTGTCCTCCTTGAAATATTTTCTTTTATTTGTCTGATGTTGCTTATTTCTGTACTCAAGGATGCATTGAAGAATGCAAAAATTAAAGACTTCAGTCTTTGCCAGTAGAAATTTCATGAACTGTCTCTCACAGAAATTATTGCCACAAACTTTCTCTTTTAAGGCACACTGAAAATGAAGTTATCATTTTGGTTTCAACACAATTTTCCTTTTTCCCTGGAAGGACTGCTTAAAGTCATTTATTCTGAGATATCCATGCCAGAATACAGGCATGCTACTTTAACAAATAGACTGTGGGGCCTTTGTGAGTAACAGACAGTTTGATTTTAAAAGAAAAATGTCAGCCTTCAACTCTGGCTGTAACTCTCTGCTTTTGAAAAGTATATCTAGGGAAAGAGTATATAGATGTTGGAGGAAAAACTATTCCAACTGATATTTAAGGGATAAAACGCAAAGCAAGTTTGGAATAGAAATCCCAGCCAAATCAGCCAAAAAAGGGGTAGTTTCATAGACAAGAAAGATAATTTTTCAGTAGTGCCTACTCCACACCATTCTAGGGCTACATCAGCTGGTGGTCACCTTTGGCAAGGATGTATATCACCCAAGGATATGTATCACTTGAAGTATCACCCAAGATGTGCATACCAGTACCCATTTAAAGTATTAGTCAGATTTATGGCACATTTTTAGGGTTTATGGAAGTTGGAATCAGGTGAGAGAGGTGGTAAGGTATGATTTGAGTTATTCCTTCACAGATGCAATTTTTGGCATTTACACACCTTCATTACAAAATTCAAAAATAAATCCTCTCATAATCAATGTAGATTAATTGATTAATCAATAATCAATTATGCAGGAGTATAATTATTATGTTCCTACTACCTGGGAAAATGTCAACACTGTACTTAGCCCCAGCCCATTTTCTTTGCCTTGTATACAAGGCATTTAATAGGAAGGAGAAAAATCCTCCTGGAAGATGGCTGGCCCAGATTTCTGTCATGAAATAGTGCATCTGTCACATAGAGAAATAATGATGAATAGTATCAAAATCTAAGGCCACAAGGATCATTGGGAACTGGTCTGATGCTCTTTCTGAGAATGGTCTATAATCTCTGCTTTTTTCACATCTATTTCACTTGGTTCCTCAGCACACTGCCCCTGGGCTGAAGCCCTACACCAGAGAAGACACTTGCTACAAGAGCTACAGCCAACATTACAGAAAAGTCATCAACAGTCTCCCAGCTGAGCAGAAATATAACCATGGGACTTTCGATGAAAGGTGGAATTATAGTACATTAAAAATCTCTTAGGCAAATGATGAAATAGTAATGCACTGTGTTTTATGCCATCTGGGTTTCGTTAATAGATTATGTTATAGAACCTGTTCCATTCGCAAACACATAAATGCTTATTTGCTACATCTTATCAAATAACTTACAATCAGATTTGGAAATACATGCACAAATAAATTACTCCAATTCAGTTTGACATTATTCATGGATTCATGATCCTGCTTATCACCAGATACTCAGTTTCATGCTGGTATTCATGAAGGTGCACGCCAACCACCCCAGATTTCTGAGCATGTGACAGAAATGCACTGTTATTCATTGTTTGTTCTTTTTCTCTCCTTAAAAGGGGCAATTCTTCAGATGGGGCAGCAGGAAGCATGACCCATTCCATGCTGTGACTGGAGAGCTTGAGACCTTTCAGGTCTGAAACCTGAGCAGAGAAATGAGAAGGTGCAAACCCTCACACAGCAAAATGAACCCTGTGTGACACAAGACTGTTGAGTTTCACACAGGGCTGGGGAAGGTATTTTAAAGTAGTGATGAATGTGGGGTAAACGCCTACATCTTGCAGTGTTAGTGTAAAAGATTCCATAGTTAGTATTTTGCCCTGCAAATCTGCAGCTTGCTCTTCCCTGCAAACCTTTGCTGTTATTAGTGTCTCAGTGTTACACTTACTCTTGGACTGAAACTTTCTTTACCACAGAATCCCAGAATTCTCAACTTATTTTTGAGCAATAAATCATATTCCTAAATATCTAAATATTCTAAATATTTCCATTGCCAGGAGGTTCTGCCATATAACCTGAAACATGCAGAAAAAGCTATTCACAGAAGAAGAAAACCTGGCAGAACTGATAACTGCAAAGACAGCTATGGTCCCCATTGTCTGCCTTTCCTATTGATGGAGTAAAATTAAGTTAATAAAAAGGAATCTATTTTGAGTAAATAAGCATATACATGAAGAGTCTCTATGTGCAAAGTTTCATATCTCCTAGCTGGTTTTGGGCTGTGTTATTAATATATGCAGTAAGATGTTAAAATGTTTACTATAGTGCTCTTTGCAGCACGGCATTATGAAGCAATTAATACTTTTGCACATTATTGCCTCTTCTTTTTTGATTACTCTCTTAATAGTTCCATTAATGAACTAGAATAGGCATTATTTACCTGATTTTTTTAACCTGCTGTTTTAATATAAATTGTCTCTCAATGTTGTTATCTTCCATTGGCACCTTCTAAAACACCCACATTTGAATTATTTTTCAATTTATGATTCCCTGGATAAGATTTTGGTGGTAAAAAACGTGTATTTTAGCATTAGGAAAGATGAAGCAACAAAAATTTTCCAAGGCCTTAGCAACAGGAAACAACTTCTTGATTTGCAAACATGTAAAAGAATTCTGAAATACCAAAAGCTGAGCACATCAAGCAAACTGCACCATTGAATAAAAAAGAGGGCAATTCCTCAGGAAGACTGTAGGTGAGCATATTTGACTATCCAAAATGGAAATGATATGGAAACAAGCTTGCTTGAACAAATGTTTATATTGAATTTGCTGGATGCACAAACATACCAAGAATCTAAACAGTGACAGTACTGCTAAGTAAAGCAGATATTTCCGTACGTTCTGCTGCATTACATGTTAGGCAATGCTGCACTGGATAAATGTTATAGAGACACTATACAGTTTATAATTTGTACTACTCTCCATTCCCTTATTCTCTTGCAAGACCATGCAAGACAATCTTGTCCAGTGTTATTTCACAGCTCTTTTTTTTTTTTTTTTTTTTCCTTTTTTTCCCTTTTATTTCCTTTTATTTTATATTCGCTAACTGGTTTGTGATTTGAAATTTTGCTGAACACTGAATGATCAATAAAAGGCTCAAGCTGTGTGTTATACCTGATATAAAGGTATTTAAAGTTTAAAAAAAAAGGAAGGAAGGAAGGAAGGAAGGAAGGAAGGAAGGAAGGAAGGAAGGAAGGAAGGAAGGAAGGAAGGAAGGAAGGAAGGAAGGAAGGAAGGATAAAATTAAAAAGTAATTATCCTTTTAATTTTTTTAAAAATCCTTTTAAATATCCTTTACTATTTACAAAAGTCCAGTGTACTATGCCTCTAAAGATTCAGATGCTCAGCATGAAATATTCTGCATTTTCAATTCCTTGTTACACAGCAAAGTCTTGAGATCTGAGATTTATGGTCAAGTCCAGGCAGTGAAATTTCCATATTTCCTTTAGTTCTGGTGTCCAGAGTTCTCTTTCCCATACTTTTAATATGTCAAACAGGCACATACAGTTTCTAGACAGCAGAATTCAAGCGAAATTGAAGTAACAGTGGTGAAGTGAGTAAGGCCCATGCTAGCTGACATAGGGATTTTGGTTTACAATTATGAGATGAGTCTGTCTGTGAAGCATCTTTGGGAGTTTCTGAGAAATGCCATCTCCTGTTAAATGTTAAATGCTTTTGTGTTAAATTTGACTCTATTGCTTGTCTCTGGTGTGAGATATTTCATAACAGCACAGCTCACTGTAAGACAACCTTTTTCTAATAACCTGGATATGCCCAATTCCAGGAGTGATTTTTCCCAAAGTATTAATGATAACATCACTATAATAAATGTCCTTACTCTGAAAATAGGCAAAGGCAATGCTCTGAAGACCTCCCTGCCTCTCTACTTTGTCCCAGCGCCCAGAAAATCAATGTGACTATTATGATTTATATGCAGTGTCTGAAGAAACCTATTATAACTGTGGATGGGAATGCCCTTGATTCTTGCAATTTATTATATATAGGTTTATTATATAAAAAACCAAAAAGTATTTCATATGTTCATTTCTATGAATATGGTAACTTTTCACTTCAAAAAGGAAGAATGGAGGGAAGCTTTCAGTGTCAAAGTTTCCTCTCCGTTTGAAAGACCAAACATGACTCAGAGGTTTTGGGGGATTTTTGGCATTGTGTATATGGGGAACCAAGAACATAACTCATTTGAGGTGGTGACAAGGATGCCTCATGTTACACAGTGGAATGCCTCCCCTCACACACACACTTTCAAATTTTAACTGAAAGATTAACTGACACAAAATGCATTTTAAATATGCAGTGCTTATGCTGTGCCTAGTTATCTCAACATGTCACCATAATGACTACAAGTCCAAGCAGTACTAGAGCTATTTTTAGCCAACAGCTGACAGTGACTCACAAATTCAAAGGGAATTCTAGCAGTGGAGCACAAAAGAGAACATTGCTAATATTCATGTTTTCCCACAGAAAAACTCAACGTCTTGCACAGTGATAGACTGCACATAAGGATGCCTCATACCCGGGTGCTGAGGTGGTTTTTCTGCAAAACAAAGACTGGCTAAAACACTGTGCAGAACCTTAAAAATCAAAGGCCTTTGGCTTTACAAGACCAATTTACAGCCTGATTTTAAGTTCTCGTTTTCAATGCCAGACAGGTTCAAAAAGAATGTCTGTTTTCATTTCAGCTGGGCTAATCCATACAAAACATCCTTTCCCACTCTTTACTAGACTGCAGCTATCAAGTGGAGATATGATGTCTGTGTTTGGGTTAGTTGGTTTAAATTCTAATGACCATGATGTAATCACTATAATCAAGCAAAGCTTGTCTGTCTTCGGGTTTGGGTCTCCTTGCCATAGGCCCAGAGTTTCTAGCTATGTCATTTAAACTAACCATAACACTGCCTAATTTTCAATTAACAGTGAGATTGCTATACAAAGTTGTGTGGCCCTAATTTAAAGGCTGCTTTCCAAGGCTCTTTGTTCTTTTTTAACAGTTTACTAATATTTAGATAAGCAACCTCAATTTGCAGTTAATCTTTGCAGTTAATGCTTTGTTAAAATGCACTTTCCCTGTTTTTTTTTTTTGTCAGTAGTCATCATGAGTGGTTTTTCTCCAAATGTACTCATTAACTCTCTTCACATCCAGTATGGATAGGACTTTTGGGCAGGGTTACTCAAGAAGAGCTTTATTTAAATCTGTTCTGAAAATTTGTAAGAAAAAATAAGTTATGTTCCATTAATGCCCTAGTTCCTATGTGCATTTACTTTCTTTAGGGAAAATTTTAGGTTGTATGTCTTGCTTTTTTCAGAAGAAAAGGTGGGAACTCTGGATAAATTGCAATGCTAAAGCAATGAAGGGAAGAGAAAGCAATGGGATTCAGACTGTTGCTTTTTTTTAGCTTCATTTGCCTTCATCTCTTCTCTGTCTGAAAATTTGGTACCTTACCTTTGAAAATAAAATATCTGCATTTTTTTACATCATTTCTTGATATGTGAAAACTTAATCTAAGAAAGTATTAAGTGCTAAATGCATTGAGTTTGACAGAACTGCACTTGCAAGAAAATCTTAGAAATTACCGAAGATGAAAAGGACAAAAGAGGAAACACACATAGACACAATGAGAATTAATTAGTTAGAATTAAAATATGAATTTATCTTAAGTATCAGGAAAATATTCCTGCCAATTAGATGGTTTCAAGGAATAATCAGCTCAAGGAAACACATATTTGGGATTTTAAATCTTCACAGGAAGCAAACGCTACAGGACAATTCTTCATTGGCATAAGATGGGCTGATGCTCTATGTCATCCAGCTTGAATATATCAGATGCATTTTGTTGTCTTATATTAGGCATAGGATCCATATGTTAATTTATCCCCAAGGTGTGTCTGCTCCAGTACCCTGTTTCTGACAGGAATTCATTGCAGATGTTTAAGGGAGTATGTAAAAAGAAGGCATATTTAAATAATTTGATTAAAACTTCAAAAAATTAGATAAATATAAATAGTATGGAAGTGACATGCGATTTCTTTCTGTTCCCAATTGTTTAGGAAATCCTGAATGACATATAAATGCAATCATTGGACATTCTTTATTTCAACTCCATGCAGCATGGATTCCTTTTTAGGAGAGAAGAATTTTTTTTGACATAAATCAGCCAGGCTGTTGTTCACTTTGTCTAGGGTGAGTTGATTATGACCAACCCCAAAAAAGGGCTGACTGTGTGTTTGATTGTCATGTCTGGGTATCCTGCAATGGCTCACATGCAAGTGAAGGTCTTTCCTGCTAAAAGAAGATTCCTTAGCCTCTGATATCAACTTGGTATATACAGTTCTAGTAAAGTCTATCTAATTTTTAACTAAAATTTTTCCTCTAAGGAATTTAAAACATTTGCATATTAAAATAAAGCCATCTGTGACTACATTAAAAAAAAAAAAAAAAAAAAAAAAAAAAAAAAAAAAGTTTTTTTTAATGCACTCTTCATAGAATCACCAAGGTTGGAAGAAACCTTTAAGATCATCAAGTGCAACTGTCAACTCAGCACTACAACTGTAATTCCTAATCCACTAAACTATATTACGCAGAAATCTCAAAATTAGTTTTTAGCATAGAAAACCAAAACTAAATTTGTGAACAGCTACACTGAAATTTTGTTTCTATGCAAGTGTATGCAGCCAAAGTAGTATCACTTGTGTCAGACATTGCTGATTTTTAATTCCATTATTTTGTGGACCACTATTTAAAAAAAGGATCATTTTTAGTGTGAGTTTGGAACAAGATATGTTGAGATGAAGTGTGAAGAGATCTTCTTGTTGCACCTGCTATGGTGAAGCAGCCTGTTCTAAGCTTTTTTCTCTGATTTTGAGACTATTTAGGCTCCAATGCCTATGCTGCAGAACCTAATAAAATCTTTGCACAGACAGCCAGGCAGAGATCCAGCTCTGCAAACACAGTGATGGAAAAGGTCAAAAGAAACTAATCTAAACTGAAAGGAATAAAAAACCAGAAGGCAGTCATCTGGAGTCAGGTTCTGCCCATTAACATGGTGTAGCCATGACTCACTGGGCACTTCTTAAGAGCAGCTCCCAATCAACAGAAGGTTTGTAATGTCCCCAAGGGCCACAGTGAAATTCTTGTCACTGACTTCTCTATTTCCAGGCCCAGAGCAAAGTGTGAAGTTACCAGCCAGCCAGCCAACAAAGAAAGCCTATCTTCCACATTTCCTCATGCCCAGTTCACACTTAAAATGCCAGTCTAGCCAATGGTAATTCCCTTTTATCTGGTACTCCCATCTGGAAAGCAGTGAACATGCGTGTCTTGCAGGCCAGCCAAATTTGAAGTGCTTGCACTAGATGAAAAAAAGCTTTCCAAGCTGTCCAAAGCCCTCTGAACTCATAAGACTACTTTTCTGACTATCTTAATCCTAATATTCTAGAGTTTTCAGAGACCCGGGGAATAGTCACAGATACTTACGATCTCCCCTGTGTAATTCAGGAGCAGTCCTGGCTGCACACCAACAAAGTCCCCTCAGATTGATTGTTGTTTTCCTTATACTGGCTTAGGTTAATTTCTATCCAGCTGGCACATTCCCAAAAACTCTTCCCCCCATGGCATGTGCCAGTATTTTACTTTTTAATTTGTTCTTGGACCAGCTCAGAGCTCATCATCAGAACCTCATTTTAGCACCTAAAAGCTAATCATACGGTCTGTCAGCTCTCCCCCATAACTCAAGAGAGGAAGTAGATACATATGAATGGGCATTTATCCCACCTGTCTTCAAAACCCTTTCTTAAAATTGGACAGTTTGTTCTCAGAAAGGAACATTTTACTATTTCCCAACTACCAAGGGACAAAATCAGAAGATAAGAAACCAGCTCTGATCAAGGGTTGAGGAGCAAACAGCGAAGCAGCTGAACCTCTGTGTGCTCTGTCACGTAACCAGACACACAGAACCGCCAGCTGAAAACTTCTGTCCCCAAAAGCTGCCAATTGGTTGTTGTTGCAGTTTTAGAGGAAGAGAAATAATGCACAATGGCTTAGTGTCTGACACAAGAGTAATAGGCAGCAAGAGTAATGGAAGGAAGTGGGAATTAGTGTTGCTTTACCATGAGGATAGTTGCAATTGCAAGAGTTACTACTGGACTGATTTTAGAGGTTCAGGAAGTATTGAGAGCACTAGCAGATTGCTTCTGTGCTGTGTAAATCTTCAAATGTGGCTGAAATGCAGACTCTGATATTTTTCAGACAAGAATATCTTTAAGAAATAATTTCATGGTTTGCAAAACACATACATGTATACATCTATTTCAATTTATAAAGATACATAAATATCTGGAGAATATCCCTCTCTTATTTAAATTTAGTTTACTGATTACCTATGTATCTACCTGCTTCAAGAGGCAGTGATAACTTGGTTGCATCCCCCTTCAGGACACAGGTAGGCTCCTTTTTGGACAGAGCAACGGTGGAAGCCCTCCCAGGCTCGGTCCCTAACGCCTCCCAGGAAAGCAGGAGAAATCTTGCTCTAGGTGGACATGGAGCCACTGTTCTCAAAGGGATGGTGAGGTGCTTTTCATTTCTTAGCTGTTAATTACAACCAAACTTATCTCACTGGTTTCCCTCTGCCAGCCCTCATGAGACATGACCACTGTTGCAGCAACTTCTAGAAATTACTGAATATTTATATTCTTCCAGTTCCAAGACTCTGAGTGCTAACCTGAGCAGCCTTTCAAAAACTTGAAATAATTTAATGGGAATGACATAATGCCGTGTAAGTGTGTTCAGGTTTCTTACATGCCAGTGTCCTGCAAAAGCATTTCCTCTCAAAGAATGAATTATAGATGATGGAGTGTGCTGCAAACCACCCACCAACACTCAGCCTTTCTCTCCTCCCACACAATTATTTTTCAAATAAATTGATCAGAAAGTAGCACATGTTTTCATTCCTTCAGGCAACAATGTCTACATTCTTGCTATCCATTTGACAAGTAGAGGACATTGCAAGCAGAACTGTTAGGCCAGATATTTGTACATTGCTTTCAGGTTATTTTTATCTGTAAATTAACATGCTAAATGTGGTTTATTTAACATGCTTTATTCAAGCTTCACTCACCTATAGACATCTGCGTTATATGGCACAGTATATCTGTAAGCAAAATCAAAATGAAGTGGAACATATTCATTCATGGAAGGGTTTTTTTAGAAGCAAGGAAATATGTATAATTTTTCTCAGTATTAGAGCCAACGGTTTAAAAACTCCAAAACATACAGATGTTGAAACAAAACCTGTGATGTTTATAAAGAGTGGCAACTGTTGAATGAAGGTAAAAATAGAAAAGATCAATGTTCAGACCTTTTTTTTTGTGTTATTCTTATTTTAGAAGATGACTACAAAAAGCAAACCTAAAGAGTGGAATAGGATTTCACGTTTTATTGGCATTTGGGGAAACTTTATACTCTGTCTCTGGAAAATCAGAAAGGGAAGTGGTTGCAAGGAATCCACATAATAATGTATGGGAAAGCCAGCTAGAATTTACAAGGGAGTGGACGCTGCTGGTAAATCAAAAGGTTGCCAGATCGCATGGTTCACAATTAATAATAATTGTGGTGCGGTGTTCCACCAGCAAGCAGTTTCTTAATTTTCTTTTCCTTTATTACCATTCCATTCCCACTAAGCCACTAAATTATTTTTCTCAACTATTGATGCAAAATAGATGTTATTAGTAAAAACATATCAGGTATATAATGAGAAGTGAATAAGCCCATTACAGTTTCATAAAATACCATGAAAATTCCAAACTGTAGGGTGTTTTGTTTTGTTTTTTCTCACTGAGAAATAAGCTTTTATGGTCAAATGTTACGAGAACCAAGTGCTCACAAGAACCAGAGTTTCAATGCTCAGTTTGGAAGCTCATTTTTAGCTATATAGTACAGTCTGCACTCTTGACTTGGTGCCAGTCCAGCTACAGTCCCAGAAGGGGATGTTTAGGGACAGCTACTGACAGGATCTAGCTAATATTGGGAAATATTTTTTGTGGCATTTCACAACATCAAATATCACAAGTGTCACCCTTGTGTGCCACCACATGGTTTTTGAGGAGCTAAGTAAATAGTATCACTAAACAAAACACATTGCCTTATGAAGTGAAAAGAAACTACATCTCCCTATGCAATCCCAGTTCTTGAAAAGGTTTTGCCCTAAATCCAAACTATTTTGATGAATTATTTATGTCTCACATTTATTTATAGTCTTGATATCCAAAGGATATTTTAAGCAGAGAAACAGATAAATGGCACTTCACAAAATTTGCTCTGAAGTACAGGAGGAGGAAACACAAGAAATTTGGTTTCCTAGGAATCATCCTTGGAAATAGGCATCTTCCCCACAAGTGGAATTTGTCTGTCAAACCACTCAATTTTACATGACTCAAAGTGCCTTCTTATTGACCACAGTTAGTCAATGGTTATGGCTCCTTTGCCTTAGTTTTAAGTAAGAAGTGAGCTCTTATGAAGACAGATACTGGTTTCAGAGTTCCTGAAAGGAACCTAAAAACTCTCTTGCAAATATTAGTAATCAAAACTTCAAAGAAAAAAACAGCAATCTTGTCTGTGTTGGACTCTGTGTTCCCAGCTAAACTTACTGTGGTTTGCTCCCAGAAAGGAATATATAATTTGTCAGAACTCATCCCTGCTTTAAAAAAAGGTCTTTAAAGTTGAAGTGTAATGGATAAAATTAATTCTGAAAATATTTCTAGTCAAAACTGAGCTAAATCATTCTTAGAGTTTGAGAAGTGAAGTATTTCCCCCAAGTTCTCAGATCTGTCCATAAAGACAAAAATCCCTTTGACATTGAATGCAATGGAGGGGAGTCTGACACTAGACATTTCTGTAAAGATTTATGCATACTTTCAGTTCTCTAAACCTTGTTATACATTGTGTAAAAAACAGTATGCCATATGGTAAAAGTAATTTCAGTGTACATTTTCAGTGAGTCCATAACCCCACCAGCTAAGACCCAACACTAGCGTTAAACTAATATATACTGACAACTTCAAACCTAATTCAAACACACTAATGCCTGCCAGTATGGCCACCATACTCAGGAATTTTGGGGAGTAATTTAGGCCTAGGATTTGAAACTAAATTAAGTTGTGCTGACTACACTTGACCTTGCATATATTATGTTCACAGCTAAAGTTGACAGGAGTGTACAGAACTAATGTGAAGGCTTAGTTTGGGCTTACACAAGGATCAGAGAGGTATCTTGCTTCATAGAGAGCTGCCATTGGTTTTGAGATCAGTCCTGCAAAGAACAAGGAGCTAAGTTTTGATCTGTCAGAATTCAGGAAAGACTAAAATCTGCAGTTAGGGCTAATTTTATGGTTTTAGCCAGAAAGTCTGATCAAATAAAAATTTTTCCAATTAATATCTGAACTGGCACTCATAATTGACCTGCATAGATAAAGTAATGAGATCAGATTTGTCATGCGGTAAAATAGGGTAAGGAATAAACTATAGATGGCATCAGAGGATGTGGCATTTGACCTTGTAAAAGTACTTGGCTTGCTGGGAAAATATTCAGAGGGGGCAAGCAGATTTCTCAGAGACATAGCTGCAGAGAGAAGGAAACAGTGCTCGTTACATCTCTTGAAGCATTTCAAAACTTCCTCCAAGATAACACAGGCTCTTAATCTTGTCTCCAGGCAGATGCGATACCAGTATTAATTCAGCAAAGCTTGAAAGATTAAACTGGAACAGCTCATATTTCTCAGTTGTCTTCAGTGGAAACAACGATGGGAATGCTCTTTTAAAAAGAGTGCAAGAAAAAGGAGTTTAAATTCAGAAGCTCTTGAGAAACCAAAGGAAACCAAATGTAGCCTTTCATTTCTAGACAAGCCAGAATCTGGCTTTTTCTAAGTGAATGGTTTTTGGGTTTGCATCATCAGTCCTTCCATAATAGGCTTTTGATTGACAGATGATTGCGGGAATATCTAAGAATATGACTGCTAACACACAGTTCTGTAATAGCAGGCTGCAATCAGAGTCTGAGCTCAGCTTGAGTCATTGTTGTTTGTGAAAGTGAGCCAGAAGCGCTGGAATCCTTATTTAAGAGATCAAGATTTTGCGGCATCCTTCTGGCAACGAGAGTGCATCAGAGGTTCACCTTCAAGACCATGTTGGCAAACATGTTGTAACATTTGTGGTAGACACTTGACAATGGAAAACCTTAGGATGAATTTTCAGCTCATAAATAAAACAAGAAGGGCTCATGCTTACATGATCGTGGCCCCTGAACCTGGCCATGTGTATAATGTTCCCACTTGCAATGACCTTCCTTAAGATGAGCAAACCATCATTATAGAGCAAGCACATAATTATGGTCACAGACTTGTTTTGACAATATTTCCAACATTATTGCAACCTGCTCCAGAATTTCTTTATATCAGCTGATCTCAGGCACTTCACAAGTGACTTCTTTTCCAAACAAAATAAGCAGCTCCCTTCTCTCAAAAATAAATGTGGGGCAGTGTAATTTAGCAAAGTTGCTAGAAATAGATTTTAAACCAATTTTTTTGTTCACTAGAAGTGAGGGTAAAGTCTAGTGGACAGAAGATTTCCAGTCTCAGACATTTTGTGAATGGAGACAAATCTATGAAAAACGTTAATACACTTATGCTGTCACTCAGAATTATTCAGGGTATTCAATTCACTGTTTACCTAATTAAGAAGCTGAGCTTAATTAATGCACAATTAAGTTCAATATCTCCAGGAATACATGTATTTGGAGTGCAATGGGTTGGGGTTTTTTTTGCCTTGTAGAACCAGAAGTAAGACTTTTAAACTGGTTTGAGAGGAAAATTCTAATTCCCCATTACATGCAGTATATAGTTCAGTATATAGAATACAGTCATAGGAATGAAAAAAAATGCATTTTAAAACCTTATGAAGTAATGAATTTTTATGACATTATATTGATTCTTTATAATGATTTACAGGAATTAAGACAATTTCAGTAGAATAATAGCCCAAAAGTATATTTTTAGAGATGTTTATATATTGCAAAATATTTTTCTCTAGTGTACGTGACATGGAAAGAATATTTGACAATGTTTAAGGATCTTGTTGTACTTGCTGAGAGTGAGTCAGTCTTGATTTTGCCACCCATGAATCCATTCCAGACTCACACAGCCGTTCCAAACTGTATTGCTTAGATTAACAGTACTTATCTTCCATGCATTAGGATATGTATTTGCTATACTCCTTTCTCATTGCTAATGTCTTGCTCTTTTCATTATGTGCATGTAGATCTATGTACTAGAAATATATGTCCAGAAGATATGGATACTTTATAGAAATACATACCTGTCTTTGTGCTCTTTTTCTTATATCCAAAAATGTGTGGGTTTAACATTTTTTTTTACATTAGGTTTTAATATCAAAACTTGCAGTACCAGAGCATTAAGGAAATCTGAAAGAGCAATGCTTAAAGATACACATAAATACAGGCAAGGTAATTTAAAAGTTGATGTGGTAGCCACTAGTAAGTATTGGCTTTTCTATAGCAATCAGAAATGTATCTGCTTTATTTTTAGCTATTTCTGATGTAATCTTGCAGCTTTCATTCATGAGCTTCTGGATTATAACACTTCAAGTTATTTCCTTATTGTACAGTGGGCCTCCAAATTTATTTCCTGACATAAAACTCATGGTGTTTTCTAATTATTTTTTAATTAAGTAGCCTTAGCAGTCATCAAATTTTTGAACAGCAGTCCAAGAAATGTGAAATTCCAAATTTAAACATCTCCTGGGTGGAACCAGGAACTGTTCCCCAATTGTATTAATTTTTTTCATAATGGGGACCATTTTTTTTTTCAGCAGGAACTAAAGCATCCAGCTCTGTTTTGATCTTATTGTAGCTCATGACTTGTGATGTGGTTTATGCCAACTTGCCAAGCCATCACTTGACCTTCTGTCTTTTTTTAAGGAAAATTCCAGCTTTTATTGTTAAGAAGTTACTCATATTAAAGATGGCCTTGCAGGGAGCCTTTACAAATGAGAGGGTTATCCATTTGACTGACTGAAGTTTCTGCTAATAAAATGTACTTACTTTTGGATCTATTTCCTGAGGAGTCTCACACAACTATTAAACAGATATAATTAGTGCTGCTATGACTGTTATTGTTGAGGAAATAGCACACTCTTAAATATCATGTAGTTTTGAAGATGATTTTGTTCAAATCAGACAAAATTTAATACTGGACACCAGGATTTTCTCTGCTGTAGGTCTTTCAACTAGTCATTTTATCCAAAAGAGTGACCTTAGATATCAAAGTCCTAGAATGTATCTTCACCTCACACAATCAGAAATTTACTTATTATCTACTCCCTTACAATATCCATAATTTAAAAACTAACTCAATAGAATGCATTTCTCATGATCTGATGAATAAGCCTATTACTGGTGCATGAAAATGGCAGATGAAAATGTGCCATTCAGATCACACCATGTGGGAATATATGGGCCTTATAATAAACAACAACAAAAAAGCATTTTTTGGCATTTAATTTTAAAAGTCTAATTTAAAACTCGAGACATTTTAAGGCATTAAAGATACATTTAAAGCTAGAAAATAGTTTTGCTTTCATGCACCTCCTAAACTAGACACATCTCTTCAATGTCATTACTGAAGCTTTTGTTAGTTTGTTGCTTGAAACACAAGAATACTGTCATTTAAAGATTTCAGTCATTATATGGCTTCAGTCATGTCACCTGAGCTGATTGTTTCAATTAGCAAAGCAACGTAGTTGTTGCTCTGTACTTATCTCAGGAAAGCTTGGTGAAGATTCTGTTACTGTCTGTTCAGTTTTAAGAACATATAGTTCCATTATATTTTCACCAATATGATTGATTCTTGGTTGTTGTTGCACTTATACAATTGCATTTTTATGGCTCTTTATCAACTCTCTTGATGACACTCTTTCATCTGTGTGCTCTGGATGCTCCAGCACAGCTTTCCAAGTCCATTGAATAGTTATGAGGGGTTATCTGCTAAACACAGACAAAGCTCTTTTTTATGGCAAGATCATATAAAGATTGTATACAGAACCTTCAATTTTTCATTTACCTTCAATTTTTCATTTCTTGGTTACTCACTTCTCCGTTTTACTGTTGGTTACTCCTATGCAAATGCTTTTAGATGTACATGGTATAATGGATCAATTTACACTTCTTTTGTAAACCTGGGTAATTTCCCTGATCCACTTTAAAGTGCAGCTTGCAAACCAGTGAACTAGCAGGGTGAAATGGGCAGTAATCCAGAGGGTTGGGACATATGAGAAAGGACAACAGAGGAAACTTCCTAAACTGGTTTACCTGCAAGAGAAAATGCTAGTGGATCTACATCACAAGATTTAAAACTTTCCTTGTCAACCTGCAGGGCTAATGCTGTGATAAGAATAAGATAATTGTTTGTATTTATCTGGGTTAGAAAGAAAAGACTGTGTTCTCTGCCCTCACCTTTAAATACACGTTTTAGACGTAAGCCCTTATAAAATATCTCAAGAATATCAGCATTTCAAATGTATCTTAAAAAGTCAAGAAAATGTTAGATGATGTCAGGTAACAGTCCTGAGTGAGGTAGAATTTTTTGAGGACTGATTTCTGAGGTACTATAAAATTAATGTGCAGCACTCACATGCAGGGTAAGATTTCAGACCACACTCATAAAAGAACCTTGAAAGATAACACAAATGAAAGGGAAGCTTGCCCTCAGACTGATGTCCTATGCAGGAAAAGGAAAAATGTGAAGACAAAGTCCACTTAAAGTTTAGGCCCCATACTATGGCTGGCAGCCTAACAATTATTTAATTAAATGAAACTGTTTCCTTGGAAATCAGAACAGACATGTCTCAATTTTGGATTTTCAAGTATTTCTTTCAGAACATAAGAGCAATCTTTACACTTTGTAGTTTATAAAATATATTTCTTTTTCTTATTATTTCCATATAACAGTAAACTAGTTACTTGAAGACATCTATCAGACTTTCCAAAACTCTTCTTCAGATCTTCTGTCCTCCTTTTGTAGTATGCAAAGTCTTCAAACTGGATAAAGCTACTGGGGAAATTTTTGAAACATTCCTTTGCTAGGCTGCCAGGGCAAATGTGATGGACTGGTGTGAAAAAAGTTAGGACAGGTCCTGGATCCAAGGCACTTAAATGAGTCTCCTCTGAGCTGGAACCTACCCAGCTACTCTGCTCTTGTCATTTATGTCTTCTGTTTCATATTATTTTTTTATTCACTGTATTGCTTGAATGTTACCTAAAGCAAGAAGAATTGAATGTGCAAGATTGGAAGTTTGTTGTATCATTGAAGAAAAGAAGAAGAACAGGACATGTCCCATGGAAAGTTACAATAAGGACCAGTGAGAAAATATATGTTATAAAAGTCACCTATTAATCAGGAGAAAGTGTGTGAATATTTTAGGGGAAGGAATATATGTGGAAAAAAGGAAACAGTGAGGCAGTTGTAAAGTGATGTAACTGAGGTTCAGTGAACACACCTGGCCAAAGCAGATGGCAGAGCAGTTTCTGTAACATGTGGCATTCTTCTGACTAGGACATTATCAGAAGCATGACATAACATAATGCAGTCCTGTGTAGGCCTGGGGAGGAAACAGGGACTTGCTCAGCCCTGGTACCGTTACTCGTTGCCTCACAGTGTTCCATTACAAGAAAGAGTGGAAATTCATTAAAACACACGGTGGTCCAGAACATGCACAGAAGGCAGTCACAGAAAGAGTTACTTTTATTGGGAGTAAAACTTTCTGTGTAATATAATATTTCCCAGTTTCACTACCAAAAGGGCAAGAGGAATCTAAATGGAAAATGTAACTGCATTCAGTGTGCCACACTTATGTGCACATGCGCACAGTCACTCACTCATTATATACACAGAAAAGGGGGGGAAAAGGTTAACACATGGGAAATATATAAAAAGCCTATTAGCAAGGGCTACTCAACATCTGTGGAAAAGTTGACAAATTCTGTAATAACGGTTCTATTTTATTAAGATTTTTTCATTTGAAAACCATTCCTTGGGTTTACTTAACAGCATAAAAGAATCTTTGCATTGGAGAATATAAATGTTTCAAAACAGGGGGCTATACTAGAAGATAAAGAGTATAAAGGATTGCATCCTGGACATACTCATTTTTATATGTACATTCTTACTGGCTTCAGCCATGGCAGTTTTGACTGCACAGACATCCACTCTTCACTCTGAATTAGTGAGTGTTTTGTCCTCTCTAGTTCATTTTACTCCCACATTGACAAAATTGGCTCAGGAGCAATAGGTGACAAAATTGGCTCAGGAGCAACAGGTTATGTGACTACAGTCTTGGCAATCATGGCTCCATACTGTTCCATAAGCTCCCTATGATGTTTCCACTGCAGCATCATTTGCAATATCTGTAGATTTCTGGTTGATCATCACAACTCGTTTTTACCATTTCTGCATCATGTTATGTTCAGTAGCTGTGTCATTCCAACAGCAATTTTCTGAGCCCTGAAGTAGCCTGCTCATTTCCTTGATTAGCAAGGCTTTTTATTATTTTCCAATCATTTGGATGGAGAAGTTAAGGTAGAATTATTACTAATATTAAATACTTACAAGGCAGTGGAAGTAATTGTTAGTCGTGTTTTTTCAGTACATGCTTGTTTAGTTTTGCCTTTTTGTTTTACAAGTGACTAGGACATACACTGACAATTAAAAATTTTACATAGATTGCTTAGCGTTCATCTGCTTTCCAATGCAATCCACATCCTCAAAGGCAAATAATTAATCTGAGCAGCAAACCATATAGCTTTAATGCAACTCTGCTATTGCTGGAAAGAAAACATTGCAACTGATTTACTGTGTCATATAGTCCCAGAAGATTCCCAGGTGTATGTGTACTTCATTCTTCATAGAACATTTTCTTTGACAGATTTGACTGGTAATGCAGTTTTCTGTAGGTTCGGGGTTGCTTCTCAGTTCATGTTTGAAAATCTGCAGTCTAGCCTTTATTAGTAGATTTATGGTAAGCTTTTGTCCTGCATAAATGTAATATTCAAGTGTGTATATATTTATATAGCAATGACTGTACTAGTTTAGCAGACATGCTTTCTTTGGATATTTCTCCTTCACCCATATAACCCCTAATGCTCTACTTTCTACCAAAACTATGTTTAATGTTTCATTGAGATACCGCTATGTGTTGAAATCTTTGTTACACAGAAGAGTTTCAGGCCAGTCATTAACGAAAGCCCTGCAGAAATATTGCCTTGGTGCAGGATATATTTCAAATGCCTTATCTATAGTGTTTTGTTGCTGAAAGTAATCCTATCTCTTCATTGGTTTGTTTCTGTTTTATTATCTTCCTGAGGAAAGGATAAAAATCTTTTATATTTGCTGGTGACAAGGACAGCAAAGGGGTGGGGGGGAGGAGGGTGTGCAAAATAAAATAGTTCAATTTGCATCAATACAGAGACATGGTGGTTTTGAATTAGCAGAGTACAGAGGCTGAAGGCTCTTCTTTCAGGGTCCATTTTGGCAGCTGGAAGAAAACTAAAATTTATCTTCTCTCACCAAAGTCAAAAGACTTCTTACTTGTAAAAAATCTTTGTTATAATAACTACATCCAACGTGACTGCTTACAGTAAGGCAGTGAAAAAATGTCTCTTGTGCAGAGAGAGAATATTTGGAATATGAATAGATTTGCTGTCTGCCATTACAAATAGAGCAAACAACATTTCTTTGCTAAGAAAAGTAATACTGTGACCATCACAAATTATAGAATGAACTATAGATAGACATGTCAAAATTGTCTCTATTCAAGATGAGATCTTTGCAACCTAGCTTAGGAGAACAATTAATTGCTTTTCAGCCACTGAAATCATTATTTTACAGATCCTGAATTTTTTTAACCCTCTAATCTAGAAAACAACTTGAGCTTATGAATCATCAAAAATGGTTCTGAACACAATAGATGAAACAATAATACCAGTGAGGTCAACAACAAATATTGTCTTATGCTAAAGATGTTGGACTGAACCTTCCGTTGGTGGGCTGTTTTTCAAGAGCACTTTAAGCAACTGATAGAGAAAAATCCTCTTTGCCATCCTAAATAGCTTTCCTTAATTGATGATAGTTTGTTTTTGTTTTTTTTTTTACTTTCTACCAAGATTGAGTTTTCAAGCTTCAGTTTGCACAATTAATCAGCAAATGGCATGTTCATTCCCTGTCCCCACCCCTCTATCACTGTAATTTTATTGAAGAATTCATTGGTTGCATTTCTTTGCTGTATTTATTTGCCATCACTTTGCTTTTTGACTTCAAAGACAGAGGGGTAGAAGGGTTTTCATCATTTTTTTCTCAGAGCTGAGCACAGGAAATTGGGGATCAACTTCCTGTGCTCATCTCTGATCATTTTATCAACACAGTATTTATGTCGCTATGGAACTGGGGGAGGAAGAAATGCCACGATATCTAAAACTGAAAGTCTTAGACAAGCAGATGAGACAGGAGGGGTGGGACTGAGGTTT
This sequence comes from Zosterops lateralis, assembly GCF_965231275.1. Lineage (NCBI taxonomy): Eukaryota > Metazoa > Chordata > Aves > Passeriformes > Zosteropidae > Zosterops > Zosterops lateralis. Next base: position 31,887,357 of record NC_139762.1, on the reverse strand, counting down.
GCTATAAGACTCCAAGTTACAAACTACTACAGCTGTGCATCTCAAGTCCAATTATCTCCCACTGAAATCAGTGAAGGAGTTTTGACAGTGGCTTTATTGGGCATAAGTTCATCATATTCTTTGGTAATATTGTCCCTACTAATCAATTAATCAATTAAGCTATAAGACTGACATAAAATGAGAAGATTTCAGCTGTCATGACTTTACTCTGTTTCTGAATCAGAAGACACAGTGAAAGTGTAGGTATCTGATAGCGTCTCATTAACACCATTTAACCCATGAAAATAACATTCTCTAAAATACTGCTGTGTTTTAGAAGCACATAACCCATCCTCAAAATTATATTTAGATAGCTGAGAATGTAGCTATGAAAATTGTGTCAAGATACCTCCATTATTTAAATGACTTGGAGTATATTTCTGTATTTTCTACTCTCTTAATTGCTTCAGTCTCATCTCACCACACTTTGTTTAGGTTTTTTAGTCTAAACCAAAATTATTATCTAGTTCCCACATCCAAAACCAAAGAAAGACAAGGAAATCCAAGGCTATAAAATGGGTATTTAATATCAGAGAGGAAAATCTTCTGGAAATAGATATCTTTTTCTGGTAATGACTGTGGAGGATTTGATCACTACTTTCAACCAGACAGTTAACTTCTACAACAGTGAAATTAGAGGACATGAAACTAAACCTTAGTGTATATGAGAAGACATAATTCAGACTTGAGTTTACCCATTTCCTGTTTTTCAAGTGATTTATATTACCCACCTAATGCTCCTTCAGCTATGTTTGAGGAGAGTAATATATTTGCCTAAACAGGCAAGCAAGAACCTTCCAAAATAGTACTGAATTCCTGAATAGGACTTTGCACAAGTCCATATTTTCTATTGAAAAATCCTGTATTTCTCTATGAATTCTATCTTTAATGAATTCTATTATGAATGTATTATGAGCCCATGTCTCACCTTAGAAATTTTGTAAAATGTGTTTGCAGATTCTTTGTAGTTTCTTGAGAGATGAAATGAAGCACGATGAATTTAATTTTTCTTTTCGGTCATACTTTATCAATGGGATAAAAGGAGGTGTGGCTAGTGATATGATATCTTTTGGGTTCTTATAAACCCTTTTTGTCAGATTTCTCTGCACATGCCTGAAAGAAATAAAAAAAATCCTTTCATATTTAAATTCAGTGGATGTCAGTTTTAGCTAACCAGTTTGCACATAAAAAATAGATATTCTGAGACAGTCATCTGATGTACTATCATTTACTATGGATTACTTCTGTTTTTTCTTCATCTTGGACACTCCAAATATTAATGTCAATTTACATTTATAATTAATTCCACTCCATATATTTTTCAGTATTTTCTGTCATCACATATTTTAGGCCAAGACTTTTTAAAGCACTCTGTTTTTCAACCCTCTAACATTGCATTTCCAATAATCTTCCCTTTGGTTATTTTCTACAGATAAACTTCTTAACTTCTCATTCTTTGGACTTATGGACCATCATCCCTCAGGGACTCTTTAGAAAGTTTTGACTATTGCATATATGCTGAATTAAATGGCCAAATAATGATAAGGTTTCAAAGTTAAAGGGAAGATTTTGGTCAGAAAATATGGAGAATATTGCTGCTCTTCTCTGAAGAAGAAGTTCTCTGCATGGATAACATAACCTCATGTAAGGGTAGTCTGTCTACACACTTCTCCAAAGCCTCACACTCATTGATCCTTAAAAACAACCTAATGGATTCAACTGAGGAGTAGGGTGAAAACACAAGCAAGAGGACTATCATCATGTCTGGTCATGAAAAGTTTTTCACAGGAGAACTGTTAGAACAAAGCATCCTCCTCTTGTGAAATTTGTTACTTCAAAGAATTTATCTTTAAAACTGGGATGTCTGTTCACATTTCTCTTTATGAGGGTGTAAACCCAAATAGATTCAAGTATATGTTTCAAGCAGACTTGATCAGCCACTCTTCCTACAGAAAGGATTCCCCTATAAAATTTAGGATTCACAGCATAACCTACAAGGAGTGTGACTGAGTAGTTTAACTTTTAAGGTTCTTCTCTGATAGGCAGCATCTTAGGCCCTGGTACTTTCTGTAAATATTATGAATTTTATGCAATGATTATTTTACAAACCAGCAGCCTTTTTCCTGTGACCACTCAGAAAAAACTGTCTTTTCTCAGGCAACGTGTAAGAAATGCAATTCTTATCTCTGGCTTCTTGTCTCCACTGTGGGAATTACCTTTAAGTTACCAGCAAGAGTCTCTACTGTGTAATACCAAAGCTTTTCAATTGAATCTTAACCTAAATTAGGCTTTAGCTGCCTCACTGAAATCATCTCAGCTGGATGGTAAACTATTAATTCATTTAATGTTTAGGAAGTGTTTTGATGTGGGAATGGGTTATATCACACTCTGCTGTGGGAGTTTACGTGTAGTGCCATCTCCACAAGGAATGAGTACACTTGTACCTCAACAATGCAAGACTGCATCGAGAGAAGGGGCAACGGAGTCTCCTTTCTCCCCTCTTGAGTGGTGTCATTCAGATATGGGATGAACTGGCAGGGGGAGGTTGCCCAACAAAGAGGCACTGACTCCTGTCCTCCCCAGCCTGCCCAGAGGCTGTTGGAATCCTGGGCCTTCCGAGGCTGGATTGGATCAGCTCCCCCTGGTGCAGGCTGTGCCTTCACTGCTGGTCTTTGCCTTTACACTTTGGCTCTGGACAGAAACTTCAGTGCAGAGAGGTCACAACTAAGCCAATTTGAACTTGAAACCAAATATTTAAATCCTGAGGGGATTCAGGGATGGGGAGGGGGGGGCAATGGGTAGAAATGACTGCTGTTGTATAAATACATGAAAACCCATAAAAATATTTACAAGACACAGCTAATCTCAAGATAACATTATTTTGGCCATTGTAAAACTGACTCATCAATATAATGGAGTATATTTTTGGTTACTTTATTTTAACTTTCTTTTTTACAGTTAATATTTACCAAGTCTCTGGGGACTAAAATTACCTCACCCTTTTGCTTCAGGTCTACAGCTGCAGTCTCTTGCCTCACCATAGAAACGCCTGGAATGCAGTGTTGTGTTTCCTTTTCTGTTAGAAAAATAAGGGAAGCTGAAGTAGCAACTACCACCAAGACAGAGAAATGATTTTATAAGTTACTAATTAATAACTTAAAGCCATTTTACTGAGTGGAATATAGATGACTTTTAGGTACTTTAATACCCTAGTAGGCAAAGTCAGCCACAGTACCTGGTGTATCTTATTTGTCCTCAGATTATAAATTCATCTGAGTGTAGCAGATCAACAATATATAAAATTCATTTTTTTTTAATTAATCTGGAGAAGAACCATTTGGCTTTTCAAAGCAGCCAGTGATTATAGGGAGATTTCATATGAAAGTTCAACACATGACTTATAGAACATTTGAATTTCAACTAGTTAAGTTGAGCCCCCAGACACTAAGGCATGGAAAATCTACATTTCTTTCAGAAAATCTTGGCCCCTTTTTATTTCAAGAATTCTTAAGCAGAGTGAAAGCTGCATGTCTCTGAGCCAAGAACTATATCTTTTGAGCCACGCCAAGAAATGAGGTAGAAAAAGATGAAAAAACTTGTAGTCCCAGAGTTGATAGGGGTTGGCTCTGAAACAGCTTCTGTGATCCTTCCCATTACAGTGCCATACGGCTGGAAGGAACTACAAATACTGATATCTTTCCATAGTGCACAATGACATCTTTTTGTTTCTTCTGTTACTATACATGAAAATCACAGCAACCAAAATGTCATATTTTGTGTTTCTTGGATAAAGATTATTTTTATACTTTGCATTTGAATGCAGAAGCGTTACTGATTGCTATTTGCCATTTGGCAACACTGCTATAACTTAAGCCTAACAAAGTATTACTCAGCTATGAAGACAAGACTTGGACACACAGTGAGTGTTGATATCAGAGCATAGTACCATGGAAAATGAGTTTCCTAGGAACATAAAACACTACTTATTATTTACCTAGTCTCAGAGTTTAATATAGGGAAATGACATATATTACTGTATTAGATAATCTGTAACTGTTATAATAGGCTATTCTTATGAGGGTTGCTTGAAGCAAAAGAATGGGGAAAATTATATTATCTATGACACTATTTCACCCTAGTTAGAATTGGGCCTATGTTTTTCTTCTGAGCATAAAATCTACAGTCCACAAAGCTGTTAAATTGAAGAAGTACCACAAATCATATTTGCATTAGAACTGCAGAACTTACCTTGGTCATAGCAGGGTCAACCCCTCAGTGTGCAATGCACAGAATAAAATCACGCAACAAAAGATCTCCTGCTGTTCCCCTTACCTGTCAGATGAATATCGCTGCCCATGAACAAAGAACATCTGCTATTCTTGAAATTCTGCTTGGAACCATTGTAAATTTCTAAGCCAGTATATAAAGATAAACTGCAGTTGAAGGCAGACTGGGCTGGCAATTGCAGGGGTCCAAGAGCTGATTCACATTCTTGTCTCAAAAGCAGCAACATCTGTCTAGATGGAGCAAGACAGACAGCTGCAGGCAGCAAGTAATTCTAAATTTAATCTACTACATCATGCCTGTTAGAGTATTTTTTAATTATTTGGTTTTTATTCCAGGCAGTCTTTCTTTGGCTTTGCTTTTGATTCAGCTTAATCAAAGGCAACTCCAACAATGCAAATTCCTCTTTATTATAGTGGTGGTAACTGTGGAGGGGTGAAAAAATGCATAATGGCTTGTTATAAAAACTCTGCACCCTGGAAACCTCCAAGGTCAGGTTGGATGGAACTCTGAGAAACCTGATGTAGTTGAAGACGTCCCTGGTCCTTGCAGAGGATTTGGACTAGATGACCTTTAAAGATCCCTTCCAACCCAAACTATTCCATGATTCTATGAATATTAGAAGAGGTCTTTCCAATAAATATGTATTTCTGAGACAATGGGACCATACTATTAGTCTTCTTTATTTTCATCCATCATAAAAGACAGTACGGGACAGTGGTTTCACGGGAAAACAGACTAGATCTCAACTTTTCATTGACAGAAGAAATAGTAAGGAGTTGCTTTAGCACGTCAACCCACTTAATATGTAATATTTTTATTCATTTGGCTGGAGCAGGTAGAAGATTTTTTTTAAATTATTTCTTTATGTAAATATATATATATGAAATAAAAATATATAATAAATATAATATATATATATATTATTTATATAATATATAAATCAGGATCGCCTACATAACATCAGTGCAGTAACTTCAGGTTTGCAAAGCAAATCAGAATAATGTCAAGGAGGGATTATTTTAAGCTAATAATTTAATGGTAAGAAATGTCTCATTGCTTAAAGATAATAGTAAAAATGTAGGATCAACAAAGCAGAAGAGAATTTACTGTCCCTACTGTTCAAAACTTCAAATGTTTACAAACACATGTCAACAAATAAAGAGGTGAAGCAAGCACTCATATCAGCTTCTCATTCAGCTGGATCAGATCACTGTTTGCAGTCTCTAATAAACATCTCACGCCGAGCCTAACTACCTCTGAAGCCGTCAGTGCTGCCAACTGCTCCATAACTCACGTCACTTGCCATGGCTCACTTGCCAAAACTGTTAGAACATTTCTTTTGTAACCTACCATATTTTAGCCTGGGGGAGGGCATAAAGAAATCACACTAGATGAAATAATAGATCTTATTTTTACAGAGTCCTGGACATTCTTATTTTGGACATAAAGCATATGATATTATTTCAACTGAAGCTGAAAGAAAAAACAAAACTAAACTAAACTATTCTGATTTCAATTCAAAGAGAACCTAATTTATACTTGATGCATGTCTATAAGTAGATATCTGCTGACTGAAGCTTTGTCTCGTATTATTATTCACCAGCTAATCTTGATTTTCAAAATTCCATGCAATAATTAATCCCCATCACACCTCTCTGTGGTGCTTTTGTCTAATTATTATAGGTAAAACACAAGTCAGATATTGGAAAAAATTATCCAAATAATTTAGAGGAAATGTAAAAGCCGAACTCTGGAATAATGTGGAGCTGGGTAAGGCCACCTTTTTGCTCAAGGCTTTCACTGGATTGAGTTCTTCTCATCACGAAACACAAAATAAAAGCATCACTATTTCTAAATATGTGTCTTGCTGTTCAGAAAACTCAGCATTAACTACTCTTAGCCAAACTCCCAGATTAGATCCTTAGTCCCAAAATGGGTTCCTGCATGTTTTTTAGTTTCACTGATGGCTGTACAGCACCTTCCTTGTGCAAAACCTTCTTTTTTACTGACGTGTTTAGATCACAAAAATGTACTGCTGGAATAGGTCTGGGATGCAAAAAGACTAACTCTAGTTGTCTCTCTGATTACATTGCACTTGTGTCTTTATCCCTTGTGTCTCAGAATTATGATAGAGGCTTTGGTTACATGACCATTTAGCACTGAGCAATAGGTAATATTTATCTTACAGATATGAGTTAATTAGACCAGGAGGACAGATAGGTTTCCTACACTGATTTTGGTAAGTTATCAGATTGTACAGGTAAATTAACATCTAGGAATTTCCCTATCAGAAAGTCATATCTTAATTCATTTTCACAAGGGAGCCAAGATAAGGGTGATTTGGGAAGAAAGATACAAAGAACACTGTTGAGAGAAGATCAAGGAAAGGGACTAAGATTAAAGAAATTGTATCTATGAATTTCTTGACCTCTTCTGGCTTAGAGTCCATTCTAAATATTTCATATTTGTGGCATTTGGGGCTCATAATCCTCCTTTGGGCCTTCTCTTCAATAAAATAATATAAAAAAATAAATGGATTAGAGGAAAAAAGAGAAAATATGTGCAAGGCAGAGAAAGACAAGTTGGTTTAATGGAGTAACAAGACCGGAACAGATGGTGGAATAAGGTGATATGTAAGGCCTCTTGCAATCCAAACCATTCTAGGATTCTATTCTATGAAGTAGAAAGGTGGTAACTTTCTCCAGATCCATCTCTAATAGATTTATGAGTTTCCTATATAACTTGAAGTTCTTCTTTTTTGTAATTTTCTCGCCTTCCAGAATTATGCATTCCATATGTTAATAGATGTATAATAAGGATAAAGAAATAAAATAAAATCCTACTGGATCAGATGCCCAAGATGTAACTGATTTCAATGTGTACTGAATTTAATTAACACGATGCTAAACATGACACCTTTTAAATGTGCAAGTTTCATGCCTTTGTCTAGCTGCCATTAAGAAAATGGCATATCAAATAGCAAGGTAAAAATTTACACGATTATTAGCCCCATAGGGTTAAGTATAATAGTCTGTAGAAAATGCAGGACCATGTTAGTTGGGCCTTTCCCTGGGAATGGCTAACCGGTACTCTGTATTCTGCAGGTGACACTTCCACCCTGTAACTTCACCTCTGCCCATACTTTTTGGCATGATTTCAGGCAAGTTGCTTCAAAAAGATGACACAGATGAACATCAAATCAAGGTTTATTCTTAACAGTCGGACCACTGCTGTTATGCCTGCAACTACCAAACAGGAGATCTTCACTCTTTATGTGGTACCTGGTCACTTGAGACCAAGGGGCATCGCAAAGGAACAGCCAGGAAACAGGTTTGGGGCATCCCAAATTCAGTTCCCCTCCAGAATTTTTTGATTAGAAATTTTCTTAGATTTACCACATGGCAGTGTGGGGAATACATCCATAATTTTTTGTACTTCCCATCTTGGGGAAGAAGAAGGTTACAATCTGAAATATTTTGATTTAGAACAAGGAAACCTGCTTTAATGTGAGTGCAATCAACAACTGCCTGCCAAATTTCAAGCATTAGACTTTATAAAATTTCACATTTTATAGGGAAGTAAAAAAGCACATAGCCCTTTTGGCCTTATTGAGGTTTGTAGGAGCATCTCAATACCATGAAACAGCTGTGCCCTGACAGTGAAAATGGACTCAATAGTCCTTGTGTGTCCTTTCCAACTCAGGATATTCTATGATTCTACGCAGTGAGTAAAAAATTCATTATCAAGTACCTAGGTGTTTTTGTTAGCTACCAAGTTACTTTGTTATACAGTGATCACTTGATTATCTCAGTCTATCGAGTTAAAGGATAAGCTTGCAGTTCTTTAATAATCATGACCTACAGACCTTTAGCCTCATGCCTCAAAATCAGAAAGCTAAAAAAGTTTTGAGCACAGTTTAAAATAACAGAGAAAGCAGTAAGGCTTGTTTAACACAGCAAAACATCCTTCCTCAAGTAGAAAATGGTTAAAACCTTTCTTGATACAAAGGAATTTGAAGTGTAACCAATCACTTTATATCAGTGGAGAATGTGGTTCTGTTAAAGTCAAACAGATAGAACAGAGAAGGCAGTAAAAGTCTAGCTGATGCAATGAACAGGAAACAATGGGTAGCAGAAAGTTGATTAAGTACATGTAAATTGGAAGACCTTTCCGTGGGCATTCAATCACAAACAGAATCTGGGGGAAATCCCAGAACAAGAGATCTTCACGTGAATTGCCAGGAAAGGGGAAAATGTGCCCCTTCCTGGAAGGCATGTTGTCCAAGAGTGCCAGAAATAGTAGAAAAAGCAATAAAAGAGAGAAAAAATAATGAAGGAGAGGAAAGAAAAATCTCAAACAAATGCATTGTAGAGCATTTTACTGTGTAGTGATAAGAATTGAAGAATGATCCAGGTGTGATAGGCCTCTAACAAAACATTTATAAAGAGAACAAAATAAGGCCACTCAGGAAAGTTCACATGGGCGAGATGTTACATAAGCTACCCTATGACTACACTGGTATTTAATTCAGATTAAACAATCTAATTGAATGAAATATGAACTTAAGCTAGCTTTCCTGAAAGATGTTATGGGGGAAAGACCTAACATAAATACACCAAAGAGCAACATTAGCATAGGAAAAGACACTACAGAGTCAGTTGGTTTTCAGACCAAAACTTCATATTACAAAAGGCCAGTGTTGAATACTGAAAAACAGGTAGTTTGTAGAGGTCAATTCTGGAAAAGACAGGCTTAATGGAGGATACATGTGTTTATTTTTCCCCCTCTCAGAATAAGTGGAATCTCCCTGCATACTTTTTGCTGTCTATGAAGTGCAAGTACGTAACATCTTACAGGCAGACAGAGCCATCAGACAGCACACAGCTGTCACTGAGATGCTGAAAGAACAGCTACTGTCCACAGAGCAGTGTCTGATTTCCATACTGTGCACTCCAGCTCTGTGCATTCCAGTCAAAAGGAGATGATCTACTACATATGTCAGTGGACATCTATTTATTTTGTATCCTCTGCAGTGCTAATCACCAAGGGGAACATTCACTACTCAGACTTTCTGCCAATGTATCCAGCACACAAATTCTTTACTACTGTCTTCACTAAGAAGGTGTAATCTGGATTTCCTTGTAAAATCAGCATAAACATTGAGATTGTCTCTTGAGTCTCAAAATGTGTACTAGTTTTCTTAAAGGCCCTGTGCTTGACAATACATCAGAAAGTGAGAATTTTATTCAGGTCATTTGTGGTTCTAGAAAAAAAATCTTGAATGTCATACACCAATTAGTTGGGAAGAGTCCAGTGTACAGAGGCAAACAAAAAAACCAAAATACGTGATGATGTTATCACATTTTTGAGAGGCTGATATGGAAAACAACAACAAGCTTGTCATCTCCAGAAAAGAAAAAATCCAAACTGAGGATAAACAAAATTTTGAAATTGTGAAATTTACTAACAATTTGCAAAAAATAAGTCTAAAACTACTCCTTCTCTTTCTTTAGAGAAAATATTTTCTAACTTTGTTAGCATGAAAATGCATTTATTCAGGGAAATATTTGGTGGATCTAGGTGTCCCTTTCCATTTAGGCTACTGACATTTTTAACTATCCCTTAGAATATCCCAGTTTTGGGGACTTCACCTCTCAATCATATCAGGAAGAAGAAAAGAATTGTAAGCTGTGAAACTGGCAAAGATGAAACCTCATCCTTAATACTTTCCAGTCCTTTTCCTTAAGCTCATAAGCAGTAAATTCTAAACTTCTAAGGAATAATAATGATTATAGGTGAATGGACTTAAATTATTGCATTATGTGTTAGAGTGAAGCAATGGCTGACTATCTGGGAGATTGTTCCTGTACCTCTAACTTTTACAAAAATATTTGTACATTGAAAAATGCCCCTGCATAGTTTATTCTTTATGAAAGTGTACTACACAAAAATATTTCAGTCACATATTTTCAGAGAGGTGCAACTGCTATTAATCATCCAGTTTGTCAAAAAATGTAGTATGCTCTATATAAAGATGCAACATTATCAATCAGTACATTATTATTATCACCCCAAATCTCTGCTCTAGTATGTAGTCTACCTGAAATTATATTCATCATTGATACTATTTTTTCTTCTTCTGGTAAAGAATGAAGTAAACAGTAAAAAGAAGAAAAGAAACAGTGTCTGTGCTTCAGTGTTACAAAAAAAAAAAAAAAATCTTCCATGTAAGACCAGAGAGATGGTGAATTATCATCTGGGCCTGGAGGCAGACCTAACAAATGACAAAATGAGAAGCTGGATCATCAGTTCTTGAGTTGTTCTTCCAATGTGGTAATGTTTTTATTAATTAATTTAGTGTTTTCATTTCACTAAAAAGAATTAAATGTCGAGTAAGTGCTGACAAGAAATAGAAAGAAATAAAAAGAAAGAAGAGGGAAGGGAAGGGAAGGGAAGGGAAGGGAAGGGAAGGGAAGGGAAGGGAAGGGAAGGGAAGGGAAGGGAAGGGAAGGGAAGGGAAGGGAAGGGAAGGGAAGGGAAGGGAAGGGAAGGGAAGGGAAGGGAAGGGAAGGGAAGGGAAGGGAAGGGAAGGGAAGGGAAGGGAAGGGAAGGGAAGGGAAGGGAAGGGAAGGGAAGGGAAGGGAAGGGAAGGGAAGGGAAGGGAAGGGAAGGGAAGGGAAGGGAGGAAGAAAAGAGTTTGTGAGGCAGAATAATAGATAACGAAATAGATGCTTTCATTTTCACACTAAAGCAAAATTTAAGGTTCCAGAAATTTGTATGGGATGACAGAATTCCTGTATTCAGTTAACATGCTTTCTAGAAGAACTTTGCATCTCCAACATTTCTATGGACTTCTGGTCAAATCACACTATTCATAAATGCAAGCTCCACACTAAATTTTAATCAAATATAATTAGAAGAATTTTAATTTACAATGGCACTTTGAAGATTCAGAATAAAATTAACTTAAGATAAAAAGTGTATGCCATTTCCTGATGACATTGGAAGTGGGCCTGGTCCTCATAATGGTGAATATTATTCAACATGTTTAAATCTTTATAAATAACTGTCTGTGGATCTGTTGTTTAGCCATCACTCAACAGACACTGGCCTTTAAATATGTGAAAAGGCAAGCACTACTTTGTCAATAATGTCAATGAATGAGTTAAAAGTTCCACTCTCTGTTTTTGCTGAAGGAAAGCCTCAAAGAATTCAGTACAAATTATAGCTAAAGATTCCCATGGCTCAGTATCTCCTAGTGCTTAGCAACAAAAACATGGTGCCCCACATAGTTGTGGGGCCATCATGCCAATACACATAAAGAGTTAGGGGTGGGAGGGTTAAAGGAAAGATGTCAGTCATATTTTGGAGAAAAGATGATAGTGGTGGCTCACCAGAAACTGTGATGGCTGACAGTCTCCATCATTATCTTATTTCTTTGTATCATAGTCTGTAATTAGAGGCAGCTGATGTGCTGAGAAATATCTTTTCCACTAGTTACAGAAAATAGGGAAGAATTTATTCAAAGCCTAGTCAGGTTTCCAAATCTTTTAAATCCCATGCAAACTTTCTCCAAATATTTTATTTTAAGAAAGATGGTAAGATTTTAACTGAATCCTACTTCTTTGTTAAAAATGCATTTCTATTTCCATGCTTATTATTATTTATCAGTCTCAAAAAAGCATAGATGCCACTTAACAAGAAACATTGTGCTCATTTTGTGAAATCCTGAAACAGCTGAGGTACAACAATAAATTTATTTTATGTCGTACACTATTGAAAATTACTTACTTGACTTAGAATTATAGACATCTATTTTATGCTCCAGCTAGCTACAAGGTTACATCTTAGTTGTGGTTGTTCTTCATCCATTTTTAGGCATCACTTCTGCTAGCACACTATTCCTATTTATATGGGTACAATGTCATAACTGAAGCAACAGAAGAAGCTAGCCCAAGACACCTCAAAATCCCCTCTACTACAGGAGATGAGATTTATAGTTCCAGGGTGAGCTCACATAAACACAATTACCATATGAACTGTCTGAGATGTAGATAGCATTGCCTAGAGCAATTATCAAGGGCCTCCTTACCTTTTCTTTATCATGTCCCCTACTGTATCATGTCTCACGAATAATGAGACCACAGCAATCCCTGCAGAGCCATTGAGACAAGAAAATAATAGAAGCAGAAAGGATTGGTTAATCCTTTCTGTAAGTTAAAAGTTTTGCAATTTGGCACAGACTTTACAGGCAATGATATAATGAATTTTGTACTTACATGATACATGATCTAGAAGGAAGTCCAAAAGTTAAGAGCATACATCTTTTTTGAGTCAGGTTTAAATTCCCAGGACTTCCAAAGAATGAAGAGTGAACAGCCTGACTACTGAAATATGAAACTTAACATTATTATCATGCATATCCATCACTTTTGTTTGTTAACCTATCCGGAATGAGAGCATTTGGAGGGAGAGCCATGGTGAGCATCTGGCATATACTAGAGTAGCTGAGACATCTTCAAAAGGACCATATCTTAAGGAGTTCATTCCAACAAGGATGAACTAGAATGGACTCCCTTAAGATATAATTCAATCATTAAGTGACTAATTTAACAAAACATGTCTGTTTATGCCCTTAAGAAGCACTGATTTTATTACACCAAGGTTTAAACATAGTTCTGAACCATGAGAAATCAATACTTCAGATCAACCATTTAACACCTGGAAGTTGACACATGCAAATTTTTATCAGCTGAAGAGGTTTTCCAGTACATCTAGGTTTGGGCCCATGAGTTGCTCTCCATCTTTCAGGTGTCAGCTAATGCTCACAAAAGTCACTAGAAACAGAGAACACACATGCCATGCGGGACCTCACTGCCTCTCAGTCACTCACCAGCCCACTGACACTGTTAATTTATGCAACAATTCCCTTTGAACATCTGCACAGGTCATTTATTTAATGGGGTCAATTGATCAACAGGATAGAAATCACATTGTAGAAGATCATCTTACATATGAGTTAAACCTCAATTAAACAAATAGCATTCACCAGTTCACATGGTCAATAAGCTGCCATAATCTTCATTTTTAAATGGAACTAAACAACTGCATAGGAAAAGGAGCATGTGGGGGGAAACTTTGCCATAGAATGAACAGCCTAACCCCTTCAGCCCTCAGGGTTTCAGACCTGCCATTCTAATAGACAGATCTCATGTTGCAAATCTCCATTCATCCCATGGTTCTCCCCTGAGGGTAAGCCCATGAGGAACATAAGAGATCATGTCTTGCCACAGGACCTACTCCTAGAATTTTTTCGCTCTCATCCTCCACAAAGATATCACAGAACATCCAAACAGCCATACCAGTGATTCATATGACAAAACTCTTCTCATAGACTTCTAAAATAAATCTCCTGAAGGAACCATTCAGGGTCTACATAACCAATGTTATTAGTGAAGCATTGTACACTGCCTGTTTGACACGACACAATTTTGTGTGTAGTGTTTTATGAATAACTGTTATGCCTCTTTAGCTTGCTGACTGGGGACCCATAAAAAATCCATAAGGGGGATTTAAGTTAACTCAAAACCAAAATTTTTCAACATTTTCTGGCTGATCAGACAAATTAAAATATTTAATTTGGGCTTGGAAAAGAGAAGCCAAAATAAAATCATATGGCCAAGTTCTGCCCAACTCCAAATTCCCATTGAACTCAAGCCTTTTTAAATAAAAATGAGGCATTGGATTCATCTTTAGCACTAAGTCATTGCTGCTCTACTCAGTGAAACAGCAATACAATGATACCACAGTCCCAGAAGACTCACTACCTGTGCATTTCATAGGGAAGGATACAGCAGATGAAAACATCTGTTGTTTCTGAATTCCTCAAGTTGTTTAAAAAGAACTGGAACTGCTAATATTTAAAATTATAAACATATGAACATAACTTTACCCACTTTTTAAGGCAAGAAATGTCAAACTGAATTTTTTTAATCTACATTCTCAGAACATATTTTATTAGTTACATCAGTATTATTAGGCAAAGCCAGCTGCTTGTCAATAATTGCTGATCTGTCTGAGAAGGAATGCCACTACATCTGTTTAGGACAATAAATTAGAGTCTAAAATAAAAAAAGAAGTCTTACAGAATACATCATCAAGTGTTCATAAATGGTTAGTTGGACAAGAGCATGCATAAATCAGTGTCCATTTGACCATGAGGACGAATTGTAAGGAAAAGCATCAACAGGGCAAGGACAAAGGTGCTAATACACAGATGAACAGAACCACGGCTAAGGGAAAGGACAGAGGTGTCAAGTATGTCTGACCAAGGTAGACTGCTGCTACTTAGGACAAACTGGGAGTGTAGTGGAGCAAGTGTCACTTGTAGGGGACCTAAAGAAAGGAGGGATACCTGCAGGGTAAGAGTAGAATGTGTGTATGTGTGGAGAGAGAGAGAGAACTACAGGTCCTATGCCTTCTCTGGGAACGCTACTTGGTGGTGGAAAGAGTTGGCTGTTAATCCTAAAATAATACTTCTCTTATTCATTGGAGTGGAGCAAATATGACATGGACCTTAATGTAGCATTTTTATTTTATCCATGCCTGAAGGCAGAATTTGAGCCTAACTGCATGGAGGCACTGAACAAAACACTTTAAAAATGGCCTTTGTCTCAGGAAACATAAAGTCTGTTAAAGTTTGCTGTTCTTGGATAATATTCTGAAAAATGACTAGTAGCCATGTGATCAGAATGTTTTTTAAATGCTGTATGTCCTTTCTGAATACAATCAAATCTTTTACAAAATTTCAGTTTCAATACAAATTCTTTTACAAAATTCAGTTTCAAAATTTCAGTTTCAATTATAACCACTTTTTTCAGAGAATCCTCACAGAACCACAACTCTTTCAGCAGATATACAACTCATCCAAGTACATGCAAACAGAGAAGCATAGTGGAACAGAAGAAATCACTCAGTAAAGCTCCCTGTATCAACACTGGAACAAGATTTTATTCAAATCCTAGGAAATTATAACCCTATCTCCAAAATTTTCTTAACTAAATTAGGTATCAAAGTCTCTAGCTTCTTTATAAGTTATGTGGTAGCAATTAAAGGAAAATCCCAGCTCCTACTTAAGTTAGAATTCATCTTCAAAACCCTGGTGAAATCAAGCTTTTGTTCCTAGGCTTCTTCCTTGGCTGCTTCTTGTGATCAGCCCTGAAAGTTTCTGGAGCCCTGGTTATCTTTCCTGGTTTTAATCCAATCCTGATGGAGGCTGAGAGGAGGCTTTGTCCCATTCCACCCCCACATCCTATCCCAAGGGACTCTGCTAACCCAGACTCAGGCTAAGCTGCTCCAATGCAGGCCATTGAC
Source organism: Zosterops lateralis (assembly GCF_965231275.1). NCBI lineage: Eukaryota > Metazoa > Chordata > Aves > Passeriformes > Zosteropidae > Zosterops > Zosterops lateralis. The sequence goes on along the minus strand of NC_139762.1, from coordinate 31,871,658 downwards.
AAAAGTTCTTTCAATACTTGAATTTAAATTACCTACTCTGTGCAGTGCATCATGATGAGCACCTTGCAAATATGTTAAGGAACCAGAGCCAGACAAATTCTCAACCTAAATATGGTAACTATGTTTTTCTAAGATGGGTTTTAACTGCAGAGAAGAGGAGGCAGTTTTCTCTCTCGTATACCAGTTTGCTTTCTCTCTGCTTTGAGTGGTTAGGCATAAGACTTCATCAGCAGTCTATGTGACCATAAAATATTGACTAGAAATTAGAACAGATGTGCAGGACCTCTTTCATTCTGGCAGTGGAGCTGTGTCAGCTGTATCAGTGTTCCCCCTTGTCTTCCTCTCACATTCTCACACGAGACCAGAAGGTTTCTTACAAAGTACTTATCTAAAACAAATTTCCACAGATATCAGCAAAGGGAATATAATTAAGCTTCACTGGTTATACAGAGCAATGCCTTTTAGAATTTTGCACTGAAATATCTTAAAGATAAAATCTTGATAAAAAATCAAGCGTTTCTTCCTGTTTTTAGAATTTTTTTTTTTTTTTTTTTTTTTTTTTTTTTTTTTTTTTTTTTTTTTTTTTTTTTTTTTTTTTTTTTGCCTGGAGTTTTATCTTGAACAATAATTCTGCATTCAAGGTCTGATGTGACTGTTACACATGTAATCTTATTATCTTCCCACTGCAGAAAGTAAAAATGTAAATACGAAATATCTGTGGGGCTTCTATTTAGAAACCATATATTTTTCTTTGCTTGAGTTCCTGAATTGTCTTGAACCTAACCCAGCTTGTCATGATCATTAGAAGAGAAATCCAGCTGGTCAAAACCTTGTCGTACAGTAATATGAGGCCATATTCCCAGAAACTCAGCTCATCTAGTCAGTGATGAACTGAAAGAGTGGTTGCATGCCTTTCAAGGATAAGCATATAGAAGTTTAATTATTCAGCCTATAGCAACAGGTTCTGTAGAGAGTTTGTGCTTCATGTAGCTGCTTCCTCCAGCAAGATCCTGCCTGATATTTGGTAAACCAGGCACACATTCCAATCTACCTTGCTTACTTGAAGGCAACTGATAACATCCTGTCTTTCTTAGGTGGATAATGAATATGACTATATATGCTTATGTTCTTGGTTGTGCATAATAAAATCTTCCATGTGTCCTTAATGATTGATCTTGACTAGATGATTTTACAGTGCTGTGCTTTCTAAATTCTCTGGCCAGGACTTGCATCTGTGCCAGTCACCTGCAATGCCTGGTATCCATATGACCAGCTTCTCTAGTGACACCCTGTTGAAAATTGTGGAAGTAATGGAAATAATTTCAAATTACTTCCTTAGCCAATACTGCAAGCCTGACCTACTGTTTTCAAAAGCTATAGCAATTGATATTATTCCTCCTGTAAAGTAATTTTATTCTTGTTTTGTCTTGCCTTTCCCCAGAACATTCTTATTAAATTCATATAAGCATCCCTCTGTAACCGGTTGATTAAAAGAGAACTGCGTTTCATCCTGAGCTCATGTGCAAATATTTCCTCAGTTAACACATCTCTCCATTCCCAGTAGGATTAGATCATTGTACGTCTAATATTTCATAAGAATTTGCTGCTGGTTTGATAAATTGAAAAGATGGCATCTTCTTTACCACAAAGTCCTTTGCCCCACCAAAAAAAGGCCATACTGTAATAAATAATAAATATACAGTACAGCTTCCTAAGACAGATTCCAAGAATTTTATGTGCTGTAATTTAATCCTTAGAAAACCAGAGGATATTAAATGAACTAAACTGTCTTAGCCAGAAATCTCTGATTTGGGCTGTCCTTTGATGTTTATATCTGAAAGTCTTTGATGTCTTAAAATTGTTTCAGAAATTAGAAAAAAATCTTGACTTTGTAAATCATTTTGTGATTACATAAATGACAATATGATGATGAATGGCACAGAATTTACAAAAATGAATCATTTCTCTGAATATTAAGTTAATCAAAAAGCCAAGACTGTCTCGTATGAGCTCCTAGTGCTTTAAAGATCCTTTGGCATTCCAGATGCACAATGAAACAAAAATAGTGTAGCCTTATTATGAGCACCTTTCCACATCTGCAATGCTGTTATACAATAAACTCTTGTTCTTTTGTAGCGAGATTGCACTGGTTCCTTTTTTCTTTCTTTTTTTATTATTAATTTGAAACATGTGGGGAAAGGGTAATCCAGTAAGCCATAGGCATTTCATATCAAGGCTTTCATGCAATCACATGTAACGTCAACCATCTGGGTGGAAGGATAGATAGAACTTGCCTTTTATATCGATAGACTGCGAATGATAGCAAGGAGCAGAAAGAGTAGAGTTCTAATGAATATTATATATTCACTTCTACAAACATAGGGTCATTGATGGAATAAACTGGTTTTGCTATTAAATAAAATAGCAAACACCGGGCAATGTTTGTTGCATTTGCAGCATTTTAAATGTATAACTTTGTAAGTGGATGCAAATGGTTACATATGAAAAATAAAAGAGAACAAGTTGCATGCATATAAATGCATAAAAACAGGGGTTTCTGCAGCAATGTATTTTTCTGATCGATAAATAAATGCCTATTTTAAATTCACCAAACCTAGTGATTAGGTAGACAATTAAAAGAGAATAATTTAGAAACCAGATGTCTGCTTTCATTTTGAGCAAAGAAAAAGCATTTTCTCTGAAAACACAATCATTTATTGTTTATTTTCAAAGTGGACTTTAAAATTAAATTACAGTGTTTTGAAGAAAAAAAAATTAAATAGACATCTGAAAGAAATAGAATCTATTTCTAATTTTACCTTTTTGATGTCAGAAGATATCCTAGAGGAAAGCCTTAGAGATATAAATTCTTCTCAGACTTACAGTAAAAGCATGCAATTTTTAAAGATGCATTATCCTGTATCAAAGTTTTTTGAAAACCTGATAAAAATTTAAGAGTTCATGCATCTAAAAGATTAAAACCAACAACCAATGCAAACAGTTAAAGTTATTTACAGTCCTGTGAAATCCAAACTGCACACATGTGGAGTATTCTGTATGTTGTAAAAACTGCAGCTCAGTCTGGAATTCTGTACAATAGAAGTTGAGAGAAAAATATATGACACGCAATATCTTTGCCTATACAGTACAAATTAGTGAGTTTCTACTCTGTGTTTCGGCAACATATTGTCTAATCATTAAGACAATTCTTTGCTGACATTTTCTTTTAATGTAGCATTCCAGGTGTTTATTCTCTGTTGTCTACAAATGACAGAATAGGAACAAATTCCAAGGTAAAAAACTGAACATTGAAATTACGCTCTGTTTACATGAATCATTTTGTAAATAAGATATTAAAATACTAATCTTCCAGATTAGTTTTTTAGATAGTTAATAGTTTAACTGTTGTTGCTGGTTGCATGTGTGTAGCAAGAATTCTACACAGCCCCCAGGCATCCAATACTTCATTTTAAAGAAGAACTGAAGCCATAAACCAGCAAATCACTTTATGACTTAATAAGTTCTCATCACACTTGAAGTGAATGGCACTGCTTCTGTATGGATATCTATGAACACAAATAAGTGGTTTGCCTTTTCGGTACTAAAAAGCTCAGACCTATTGTATCAAAATATTCTGCAATATTTCATGTCTAATTCCTTAGATGCCATGAACACAAATAAATTCAAGAGCTTTTATTTTAATCTAAATAAGCTCTTCTATGGAAAGATTTTCAGAAACTGAGGATGAGAAGACATGCCTTATACTTCCATGGGGAAGAAGTGTGCTCTTTCAAAGGAAAAAAAACAATGGGGTTCAGAATGCCAGATTCCAAGGATATTGGAATCAGAATTCCAGACTCCAGAATGATAGAAATGCTGTTTGCAGGGGATATTTGGAGGTGTCTCCCATGAAAAAAATTTACTAGTTCAGGTAAGATATATCTTACTGCTATCCTGCCTAGAAAGCTCATAATTGAAGATTCTCCATCCTTTTTGGGCAGTCTGTTTCAGTGTTGTACTTCCCGTCTGCCAAAATTAGGATGTTTTTGTCATCTTTGTATCTTTCCTTCTAGTAGTTGCAGGCTACTAGGTTGCCCTGCTTAATATAGTCCAACACATGGTCTATCTTCTTTGAAGTTTGCACTACTGATTTACATTCCACATGTAGTCCATCACAACCTTGTTATTTCCCAACCTGTATGAGTATATGAGGTTGCTCCGACCCAGATTCAGGAACCTCATGATGTTTATGTTGGTCCAGTTCTCAAGAACTCTTTGAATTAAAGTTTTCCAAATCTTCAGGTCAATAATTTTTCTGTATTAGTAATGTCAGCAGATTTACCTGAGGACATTCTGTCACCATCTAAGCTGTTGATGGAAATGTTGAACAATATGAGTCCCAGTACCAAACCATAGGGTACTTTGCTTATTACCAACTGGAGCTCAAAGCATTGATTCTACTACACTTTTACTGTGGTGGTAGAACCAATTTGCAATTCATTTTACAAACTGTTCTTTCAGTCCATACTTCTTCAGATTCAGAGAGAATCCTTTTGGGGACAATGCCAAAAGCCATCCTGACAACTAGGTATCCACTGTTTTCCTCCAGCCTGCTCAACATGCCATCTCATGACAGCAGGCAATCAAGCTGGTCAAGTCTGAACTAGTTACTCCTGATTGCTTTCCTGTGTTTGAAGATGGATTCCAAAGGGGCATGCTTCACAGTCTTTACAGGGATTGATAGGCCCTAAAATTCTCCAAGTCCTCCTTTCATTTTTCCTGAAGATTGATGTAGTGTTAGTAATTTTTGGTTGCAAGGGATTTCCCTGATAACCACAGGGTTTTTTTCAGAGACTGTAACATTGCAGCCAGTTCTTCCAGTGGCCTTGGATGAATGCCCTCCATCTCCACTATCTTTAAATTTCTGTCAGTAATACTTAGCCTGTTTCTACTGCATTATTTGGTTTCCATCTCTTCACCAAATTACACTGGTCAGTGTAGAGGTGTGAGATCAGCAATGCCTGTGAAAACCAAGACAAAACCACAAAGTTTACTTCAACTTCTGTATCATTTCTCAGCAGCTTTTCTACCTCAAAAAACTTGCATTTTTCCTTAACTTTACTCTGCAACTAGCTTCAGAGTCTTGTTCCATCACCTTTTATGTCCCTGTCTACTTTTAGCTCAGACTAGATATTGGTCTGCACATTGTCTCTAAATACCAAAGAAATGAATTACTATAATAGTGCTTTTTTGTTTGTTTTCTTTCCACTTCTTGCATGTTGTCATTGCATTTCAATTAATCAGAAAGATTCCCATTTAGCCCAAAGAAAAAATAGTGAGAGGTCTTAGACCAGTCAAGTAGCTGCATTGGGCTGCACTGGTTCCTGATGTTCCAATCACCACTTTCTGATTTGTGAAGCTGAAATGAGAAAGAATAGGATGATGGACAAAATTGGCTTCTACGTCTTCTTGGTGATTTTCTGCAACCACCAGTCTGCTCAGGAAACAGTGGCATATAAAATCTGAAAAGCCCAGGTTCCAGATGGAACCCACTCAAATCTTAAGTCTTATTTTCTCATTCAGTGTTTGAGAGTTTCTCTCAGCTGGGAGGAAAAAAAAAAAAAAGAAAAAAAAAAGAAAAAAAAAAAAAAAAAGAAGTATGTTTTTAAACTTTTCACTTTTACTTTTTACCCCTTTTAATCTCTTATTTTTCCTATAATTTTATGCCATCATCCAGACCAGCTACATAGCAATAAGTTCTATCATTGACTGAAAACAGCATCTGTGATTTTAGCTGCAGAATGGTATTGCAAATTTCTTCTTTTTCACCCCTCTGAAAATTATTTTGTAAGAGTTCTAACATGCATACATATGGCCAGTGGGAAATTTTGGTGATTCCATTGTCACTAAGCGCCAGGTTAAGAATGTCTTCTCGTGACTTCATGCTGCTACCTAGGTCTGCAGTTAGTTTAATCCAATGATTCATTTTAGTTTCGTTTTTTGTAAGAGAATGCTTTTGAATATTAAAAGGCTAGAACGCCCTGCTCTCTCAACTTCTCTAAATCATTGTTTCTATGTTTGTTTTTGAATAATAAATCTAATAGAATTAACTCTTTCAAAAATACACAATACAGTTAAAACATGTGGCTTAAAATATTCTGAAGAAATTAACTGTTTTACTAAATGAAAAAAAGAATTATGTGATTGCTTCAGAATGCATTAAGAAACTCCCTTTCAACACAGGCTTAGAGGAATGAGTCAAGAAATCCTGGAAAAAAATCTCTCATAGCAATAAAGACTAAACCAAAACCACCATGGCTAATCTTCAGCATCGTAGGACACTCTTTCTGACTGACTACTGTGTACTAAGGTAAATCAAGTTTTTAAATCGTAGTACTGATTTTCGACCTGAACTAAATTAAATGAAATTATATGTCCTTTTTTTTTCTTCTGAAATACAGGAAAGAAAATAAATTTGCTCAATTATTCAATCTTTTTGGAACTAAAGTTAAAATGGATTGTTCCATTTCTAACTTGTTTTCTCTGGATCTGGTCTCACAAATGAGATAATCCCAGAGAGATTTAGCTTTGAAAGCAAAAGTTAATGATTTGATTTTCCCTGACTTTGTGAGCCAGGATTACCTACCAATTAAAGAATTAAGCTAGTAGACCAGAGACAGTGGGATTTTTTTCTAGCTGTGCAACTAATGTATTTTGGTAACCCAACGGAAATAATCAACCTTGCTTCTCTTCTGTTTATCCTTTCACAATGTGATGTACTTACACACTTTGCTGGTGTGGTATTTACACGCCTAGACTTGCATTTTAGACCCTTTCTACAGATGTTTGAATAGAAGAAAATATGAAAAGACAGAATAGCAGAATAATATTGTTTTCTACTACTCACTCTAGTGTTAGCAAAACATGCCATAGCCAGGACCCTGTATTTATGTGGGTTGCAGTAAATATCTGCAGGTCCTTCTTTATGTGTTTACATAATTGCATTTGTGGTCTGAGGATGTTTTAAATGCGCGGATGGAATTGTCCATGACTCACAATGTCCTTTGTGTAAATGAACTGAGGCTGTCGTTCCCCACTGTTAGCCTGGGGGAAATCCCTAACGGGAAGTGAGATTTCATTATTCAGTAATTCTCTGAAGTTGGGCAAATCTGAGGCAAAGATGACCTAGGACAGTACATGAAGAAACTGCTTTTTATCAGTGAGTTTATAGAATAGTTGGACTATGAGTTCTCATTCCTTACTCGCTAGCTTTTAACATATACTTGGACGCATTATTTTTATTTACTATTTGCTTTCAAAATGTACTACTTATATATAGTTTTATTTGCTGTTGTACCCCCAGATCACTGTGTCCATGAGTAGTGCTATGATAGTTGCTACAGCTCTTAGGTTCAGCCTTCCTGTGTTGTATTTTCCCTTCACTGGACAGAATTTGGAATTTGAAAAATTAAGAATATTTTCAATGACAAAATCTTTGGGCTTCATCTGTGTGTGGTAGCCTTGCCAGAACTAGCTCTATCCTCCTACTAAACTTTACTACTGGTGCAGTAGAAAAGGAACCACCGTCCCTCCACACCACTGCCATCAAGGTATTTTAGACTCCTCCTCCCCTTTCTCCAGCTAGACTATGACCCTGTTTAGCTCTTTCTCCTTTTAAAATACACTTTTTTTGCCTCATGAAATGCATGAAAATTAATCTGTGTCTCATCTTCTGTGCCCAGGTATGTCTGAGCTTTCCCTCTTACTAGTCATGGAGGAAATATGAAGATTCAGTCCTTGCCTGAAATATCTTCTGATCTAATATGTGATGCAAAGCAACATGTTTGTCATAAATCAGAAGACATAACAGAAGAAAGTCTCCCCTTCCTCTTCATGTGGAGGAGGGAATGGGAGAAACACTTTACCTCCACAAAAATCATGGCTGGTCTTCCTCAATCCTCAGGGCCAGGGTAGCAATTTCCCAGGTATTAACATACGCAACTGCTCCTTATTTAGTTCCAAAAACCTTTTATTCATTCATGATGATTATTGCTTTATAACTCCTGATAAGCACCAAACTCTGTACTATACCAATATTTCACTTTTGTCAGAACCTAAAATAGAAAATAAGAGGAATGATAAAAAGTGATGTAATGACTCTCATACAGGAGGAGGAGAGATAGCTTTCCTGTAGCTGTTAAAAAAAAAAATCCAGTACCTTCACTCATTTTGTATTTCCAATAACCTCAAAAGATTAATACATTATTTTAATTTTACCCAAAACAAATGGAATTGCATTGTAGACATTAGCATCTATGTGTTAATGTGTCTATGGCCCAACTTCATGCAAAGTTTTTTTTCAATTAATAATGTGACCAGGTTCTTGAGAATGACATTTTTTGTTGTTGTTATTCTCATGAGAATAATCAAAGGCAACTCAAATAATAGTTAAAAACTTACATGTGAATTCTCCAGAATATAGTGAATCATGTAATTGGAAAAGACAACCTTACACAAGATTTTGAAGCAGGCGAATGCTTACCTTGCCCAAGATGTTTCTATCAAAATGGTAGATTCTCTCATCTCATTTGGTAGTGAGCAACATCTTTCACCAACTTTGAAACCCTTTCTAAAGAAAATACAGCTTCATGAACATTCAAAACATTTAATTTCTTACTTATGAAAAATATTAAAAGGAAAAATTAGACAAATTAGTGGTTTTTATGGCACAGATTATTAAAGATGATGTAGACTGGCAAAGTTTTTACTGTGAGTTAAGCATGAAGGGTATTATAAAAACATTTAGGTTAGTTTCTTTCCCTATACACATGAATCAAACAAATAGGTTAAAAAACATACAATTTAAGAAAATGGCTTTGGGCTTCTTTAGCTTCTAATATTAAAACTATAAAAAGAATATATATTAGTAAGTGCCCATCTAAGTAACTTTAATATTGCTGACAATATTTTTATTACTAATAACAACATGAATTGTACAACTCAATTACACTGACATTGATGATCCTTTTTATTCTGTAATCCAGTCAAAATTATCATGCATAAACAAAGCAACTGGGAAATGAACTGATTCCCTCATCCTTGGAAACATTGAAATTGTGTATTTTTCATAGGACTACACTTTCAAATACTCATTTAAGATCTACCCTGCTGGAGCAGACTACAAGTTATATGGCTTCAAATATTCTAGATTGCTTATATCTTTCTATTAATGTTGCCAATGTTCTTGATGCTCATGGTTGGGAATGGTAATTGTGCCAGACCAAGGCCTGGGATTGGATAGCCCCAAGAGCAAGTGAAAACGGGCTCTATGATTCTATAGAGTGACTAAAGGCAAATAGAGCAGGGAGAAGGGGGGTTTGGGGAAAAGCCTGATGAACCTCAAGAGGTGAGAAAACTGTAGCTCAGGAAAGAAAGACTAAGCCATGTTCCACATAGAAAGTAAGGTAGCCAGCCTCTTTTTCTCATTCTTCAATAGTAAAGCCAGTTGTTCTCCAGGTACCTCAGCTGGAGGACAGGAATAGGGAGCAGGATGGAGAACCCATAATCCAGGGGGAAATCCAAGGGGAAATTGCTACATCACTTAGACACACACAGGTCTGTGGGGCTGGCTGGGATCCACCCAAGGGTACCAAGAGAGCTGGCAGAAGGGTTCACTGTGCCACTTTAATCATTCACCAGCAGCCAGGGGCAACCAGGGAGGTCCGAGGTGACTGGAGGTCATCAAATGTGAGGACCAGCTACAAGAAGGGTGGGAAGGAGGATATAGGGGAGTACAGGCCTGTCAGACTAACCTTATTCTGGGAAAGGACATAGAGCAGATCATCTTGAGTGCCTTCACATGGCACGTACAAGGACAACAAGGGGATGAGGACCATCCAGCAGGAGTTTATGGATGATTCTGCCAGCAAGTATCTGTGAAATCCTCTGGCAAAGTGTGTTATCATTCTGTTCCTGCTTTCCACTTGTAAAGATAAACAATGCTTAATCAATCCACATCTACCAAGCATATTGATATGGCAGCTGCTAAAGCATGAGAAATTTTTTAAAAGTGAGATTTTAAATCTTATGACTTATTTACCACAGAAAAAAAGAAAAAGAGTAAATGATTAGGCAAAAAAATAAGCAAACACAATTCATAATATTAGTTGCTTCCAATATGTTGAATGAGAATGAAATGGAAATTCAGTTGGAAAGATACTGTGTGATACTGTAATTGTAGACTATTATCCTAAATCCCCACAAAGACACAAGCTGCTAAGAGCTGTTAAGAGGGACTATGAAGAAAAGAAATTGCATACCCTTAGGAGAACATCATATCCAGAAGCTAGCAAGGCAATGGATGGTTGAGAATCTTGGCAAAGGAGACCTGTTTTCTGGAGATGACCTTCAGTTCAGTGCCCTTGCTAGTTCCAGGAGATACACCTGTAAACTACAAAAAAATCTGTGAATTCCAGAAAAAAAAAAAAAAAAAAAAAAAAAAAAAAAAAAAAAAAAAATCGTGGTCCCACATCAAACATACATTTATTCTGTTGATATACAGGCAAAATCTTCACATAAAAATAGCTTTCAGACTGAAATTTCCCTGAATTTTACAAATTGTAAGAAGTACAAGAGAAAAAAAAGCATTAATTAATGCCTCTAGTACATAATTACAAAACAATAAAATTAAATACTTGTAATAAAGATTTTGAAAAAATCTAGACTTCTAGGTAAAGAATACATATTTTATTGCATTCCATTTCAGAAAAAAAATATTTATATAAGAAAACCAAGATAAAGAAGCTATGTTTGAATAACATTACACTTTTTCATGCATGCTGATAAAAAGCCAGGAAATTCAAAGTTAAGTATGACATTCCAACCTTAATGCGTGTCCTGTTCTCAATCCTTCCCACCCCTAAGGTTATGATTAAGGAAAAAAGTATCATTCATAAAACTTTGCAAGCATGATGAATCCCATCCCACCCTAACCATAGCTGTTCATTTCATTTGTCTATGATTACCCAAGATTACAGTTTCAAACTTTTTCTTCATCATGTGGTCCCATATGGGGAAATATCAACAGTTGCTTCTTTAAACTCTTCAAATGGTGTGTAATACCACTGTAAATAAAAATGGAGTGCACTTTACTGGCAGAACATACCTAGTTTTATTAGGTTTTTCCTGAAATATTGATTTTTCCTAATGATTTCCTGTGTCAGGGACTAATGATGTTACTGGATGTCACAATTTTGTCTGAGAGAGCCAAGTTGTGAAACCTGATCTTTGTAAGTAGGTGTTTGTATTCAAATTGGAGTCCTGGTAATGGCAGGCTGTGACACAGGAATGCATTAATATAGACAGATGCAAGTAGGATCAGTGCCTGAAATTACTGATAGGATCAGACTGTAAAGCTTTGGCTGGCTGAATATATTCTTGTTTTCAGAACAGAACTAGTCCCTCTGCTGAACTAGTTAGCTGGACTTCACCTGCTTTGTGAGCAGAGATTTCACACATATATCATCAGCCTAAGGAATAAAGTTAACTCTTTACCTGTCTATACAAGTCAAGTATTTAGAAAAAAAAAATTTGCAGAGCATTCTTAGACTCCAACTCTAGTCACTGCACCAAATATACCCAGTTGTGTTTGCCTACATATTCTGGATATACATGTTACTGGATTTCTTTTAGTCTTTATTCATACATTGCTAATTCTAGAGCTAAGGCTCATCCTACAGGACTGAAGCTGGTGTCTCCAAGCTTCTCATTGTCCATCAGCAGAGACAGACTTGAAGTGGCCCACGATGTTCATTACAGGTGCTCCTATTTCTGGGGGAATTAGAATGTCTCCATGATAACTTGATGCTTGGATGAGATCCAGCAGTTAGATAATATGAGCCCATTTATAGTATCCATATAATTTTCCCTAATTGATGGAGTCGACCAATTCTTTCTGCAAATGAGACCTGGGGAACTCAGGCTAAGGTGACTTTGTCCTCATCTCCATACACTTCACCTGTCTCTAGAATACCAAAGGCTTTCCCAGCAGTTTCAGCCAGCAAAGCACAGATTCCTCTGGTCTTTATTAGCTTCGACCTTGATTTCACCAGCCTCCTCCTTTCTGGTTTTGTTGCAAGGCACTCGAAAAAGTACTGATCATTTAATTCATTTTATACATTTTGTTAGGCCTCCCTCAGCTTCACGCAGACCTAAAATCTTCTAACGTAAACTCTATCACAGTCCAGTGTTCACTGCCTATTTAACATCATAATGAATTGAGATATTGGAGGACTCCTTGACTCTTCCAGTGATATCATATTCAATCACATTTGCTATGGTTTCATTTGAATACTATGCCATTCTTCTAGCATCAAAATAACCAGTATTCAACTAGCTTTGCTTAAATATTCCATTTTTGTATTAATTCATCAGGGGTGTCCGTAGTGCCTTCCTCTTTAACACTGATTGAGCAAGGGTCAAGATGAGATGCTGTCTAAACTCTCTGTTCCCTTGTGAGCTGGCCTCATCTTCACACATATATTCTGTCCTGATCCTGTCAGGCCTGTCAGGAATCTAAGCTGTGAGTCCAACAGGACAGGAACTGCCCTGTGTTTTGAGGTAGTAAGGTCCTGATCCATGGACATTAGTACATTTTAAGTTTAGTGAGAAGATCAGAGAGCTGCAATGTCAATAATTAGGAAGAGATTGCATTAGTGTCCAACAGATCCCATCTGTCTCTGCTACTCAGGCCAGCATTTGAAAATGACAGCAACTGTCAAACTATTAATGAATCAGTTAAGGGAGAGAAGTTTTGGGGTTTTTTCCATTCTACAGGAAAAGTGTAAACTTGTTTTTTCAGTCGCATATCTAACTTTTTGTGCTTTCCAAAGTAGACAGTACCTTTCAGGATCTTGTTTAATGAGTCATATTTGATGGAGAGTACCTACATATGTCTGCACCTCAGGGTCACCATTTACTTCCAGTGAATTTTTCAGCAAAGTACAGGTCACTGTTAAAATCTATAGCATCTCAATTAATAATTCCAAGTTATCAGAGTGGCTATATTTTCTTGTGTGATATTGTGGACAGTTATTAGCACAGGCACACAGCACACAAGGTGATAAAAGGGCTGGGCAGAAAAGGATATAGATACTTTTCTGATAGGGCTAATAGATCAGAAAAGTTGTTGTGGTTTGAGTTTTAAACACAAACCCTACATGAGCTTCAAGAATAATTTTATAGATATTTCTGAATAATATTTTTGGAAATAGCTGCACATTGGTTTGAAATGGTAGCCATCAGTTCTAAGCAACTCTAAGCACCTTGTGAGCAAATTCTTAATTGATAAACAAATGAAATAAAAAGATAGGATAAGAGAGGGGTGAAGGAAGGTAGGAGTCATAAAGCAAACTATATTCATATTTAAAATAAATCTAGAACATACTTTGGATCATCTAATCTGGTCTAAGACAATTTTGGAGTTACAAAGCAGCGTCTCATGAGCATTAATTCTGCCTCTCTGACATTCTTGCTTTGTCTAGACACTGAAAATCTGTGTCTTGCAGCACTGGATATTCGTTACACTTTGCCTCAACTCCATACTTTCCCCACATTGACAAAACCCCCCCAAATTTAGAAGTGGTACATAATCGTGCTACCACAGTTCATTAGTTTAGTTTAGTTCATGAGTTTATTCTATATAATCTAAAATATTTAATATAAGAGAAAAATCAATATTTTAGCAAAAAATAAGGAGGAATAGAAAAGGATACAAAGCAGAAAAAAACCCTCATCTTTACGAGAGGATTCACCTTGGTAACAAGTCTTCATTTTCCGCTAGGATCTCCCAGTCCTGTCATAGCTCTGTCTTTATTGTTTCTTTTAAGAAGCATTAATATTTTATGGTTTATGTTATATTACTTTGTGATACATTATTAGCTAGAAAAGCTTGTCCCTTTACGTTTTTGCAATATAAACCTCTTCCAGCTCTGTTTCTCTTTGTAGCTTATATCCTGCAAAAATCTGCAACTCCAGAGGTGAGCAAGAGCTTCTTTCTGAAGATACCTTGGTGAAGGGAAGGTCTGTCCTCTACTAAATGCCAGTTTCTGACAGGACAGTAAATCCATGTGAAGTTTGACATAGAGGTGATGAGTTAATATTTTCCCATTATTTTATTTCACTATCCGAAGTAGTTGTATTTTCATGATAATTTTGAGTTCTATAGTGACACATATTTCCTGGCACTTGTCCTTAAGTTATACCTCCATGTCTTAAAATGCAATACTAGTCACCTCAGCTAAAAGGAGCCCAAATAAGTCATGGTGCTTTGTGGGTTAGTCATAAATACAAGTCTTTCTTCCACCGAGTGTTTTTATATAGCACTTAACATTTACAGGTTTTCAACTTACTTTTGGATGCTCCCTAAACAGCATCTCTTTCAACAGATGTTTTTCAGTTCCTCATTGTTTTATTGGACCGTATTGGTTACAAATGAGCAGATCTCCTTGCTCACTAAGGAACCTCTTAGCCCTAGTAGGGATGGAGGCAGTGCCCGTGTTGTTCGCTATTTGCCCAGCCTCGGGCAGGCTGCGGGAGCAGCCGCGGTGTCTCCTGTGGCGGTGGTGAGGGCGCCACGGGACGGGGAGAGGTTGGTTGTGGCTCCGGAGGAGGGGATGGGGCCATGTCCCCCTCCGATACCTGCGGTGCTGCCTCTGGCTCGGCCGCCCCTCTCCGGAGCTGTCCAGCGTACCTGAGCCCCGCGCACCTTCCGGAGCCCGCGCAGCCCGCCCGCCCTGCCGGGAGTGACTCTCCCACTGCACCTTTCCCGGGAAAGGGGGTGCGCGGTTCGCCCGCTGAGCTGTCAGGGACGGCAAATCCCGGTACGCGGGGAAATGTTTGCGGTGCTGTAGGCAAACAGGAAGTATTTTCGAGGAGAGGGATCCTTGGGCCGCCCCCATTCACCTCCTTTGATCTCGTGGGTTTTGAAATCCCCTTGGAAATTAGAGACTAATTAGCCCCAAAGCGAGAGTGACAACAATGCGTGACAAAGGAGAAGATTACGTTTGAAGAAGGCAGCTCAGGAGGGATGGGCAGTCACTCCCGAGAGAGTTGTGTGTACAAATTGTGTGCCAAAGAAAATCGATCGGATTCGACCTCGGTGTGTCTGACACTGTCAGGGACTGCCAGGGCCGAGCTGGTTATTTAGGGAGAGTCTACGGTGTGGGAGGGTGAAGACATAGCCCCTCTTCCAGGCTCCCAAGACAAAAGCAAGACGCTGGACAATCCCCAGCGCCTGTCCTCAAGGAAACCTCGATCAAAGAGAGGTATTCCGCGGTGCCGGGTGTGTGAGTGGGTGTGTTTATGTACATTTCCCGGTGTTTTGCGGGATATATCCAGCGTTATCAGTGCGTGGGCTCAAGGTGATTCCTCTGTGCTCTGCCGGTGACCGGGACGGCTCTACCAAGGGTGCTCTGAGTTAGGACCAGCTTATCCTCCTCTCACGGGCAGGAGGAAGGAGTTTCAAAGAGTGCTATGAGCTTGCCTGAACCGAAATGGGCTTTACGAAGCAGCCTTTTACTGGAAAGATATTTGAACTCTGATTGAAGGGGATTTAGAGGGAATGGAGAGACGATTCCAACAGTTACTACTGGGAATGCAATATCGGGTCCCCTACAATGCTTACTTAGGCTAATGGAGGTCCTGTCATTCAGTTCCCATTGCGCTGGGATACAGGGTAAACATTCCCCGGTGACCCTCTGCGTGCAGGTCCCCTCTTCAGGACATCATTAAAAGCGTACATGCATTTGCCTGACATCAGTTGTCAGCCTGGCTCCCAGGGTTCAGAGATCCCGACAGAAAGCAGGAAAACAAGCCCAGTGGAGACCCGGCTCTGCTGCTGGGGGCTTTAAGGAGGCTGAAAATCGTTTGGTTGCGGGTGTGTAAGAAGAGACAAAAGTGCTCAGCAGGTAAGAGCGGAGGGTTTTGCCAAGAAGGAACTGTCCTTGATCGCTGTGACAGGATTCACTCACCGGGGACTCCTCTCTCGGGAGCGTCCACGCGTCCCCGAGGGGATTGCCTGTCTCCTCTCATCAGCATCACGGCGAGAAATTTTACAGCCGCTCTTTCTAGTCCTGCTAATCCTGTTATCCGGGGGGTTATAAATATTAACGTCGCTGGGGCAGGGGATGGGGACCGAAATAAGCCCTCTCTGAAGTAAGATGTCAGCCAGCCTTTTCCCAGCCCGCCAGCGCCCGGGGCTGCTGGATGAGCTGCACGGCAGAGCCCCGCAAGTGCCCTGCCCGGAGGGGCTGCTGGGCACTTCGGTGCTGGAGTTCGTGGCCGACCTCTCCCTGGGCAACCCCCAGGGAGCCCCCGGGGCCGGGGCGAGCCTGGGGCTCTGCGAGGTCACCGCCGGGCCTCCCTTCGGGGACACAGTCCTGTCACTCCGGGAAGGGATGGCCCGGGGTTTGCCCCTGGCCGCTTTCGGAAATGGAGATCCCGAAGACGAAGAGGAAGAGGAAAGGATGAGCAGCGCTTCCCTCCTGGACAGACCTAGGAGAAAACGGGTCATCACCTACGCCCAGCGCCAGGCTGCCAACATACGGGAGAGGAAGAGGATGTTCAACCTCAACGAGGCGTTCGATCAGCTCAGGAAGAAGGTGCCCACCTTCGCCTACGAGAAGAGGCTCTCTCGGATAGAGACCTTGCGCCTGGCCATAGTGTACATCTCCTTCATGACTGAGCTCCTGGACGGATGCAGCAGACAGGAGGCGAGCTAGGGAGCGCCGGGCCCGGCGGGATGGGGCTGGGGCCGGGCATCCCCCGCGGCAGCGAGCAGGTGGCCTCGGCGCCTCCCGCCTGGAAAAACAGAGCCATGGATCCTGCCTCGGCTTCTCACACCGCAGCCAGGACCGTGGAGGTGTGGGAGTCAAAATCAAGAGTGTTTGGAGAAGCTTGCCCTGAGGTCAGGAGGAGTTGGGGAGAAGACGGATGGAGAGGCTCAGTGTGTTGCAGATTTGTTAATATTTATATTTTTTGTAAACGGAAGGGGCGTGGGGGGGAATGAAGTTTCGAGGCCTTTTGGTTTGTGTTATGTTGCCTGCTTGCTTTAATATCTTTCCAATTTGTTGCTTTGGAGAAAGACTGGGCCGGGGTAGTGGAGCCCTTCCAATGTGCGGAGCGGGTTTCCAGCGGGTTCGGTTCCTGCCCAGCCGCTTGCCAGGGAAATCTCGGCCCGTGCATTTTAACCCAGCGCTTTCTGCCTTTTAAAAAATAAACAACAACTCCCTTTTCTTTGAAATGCAGTCTGCCAAGTCCACGCCGTGTGTCACGGGGCCAGAGAAGCCGAACATCTGGACACAACCTCTTGTTGTCAGGATTTTCCTCCCGGGAGCGGCTCTGTCCCTGCCTGCGGGCGGTGCCGTGGCTCGCCCCGGGCGGGGGCTGCTCCAGGAGCGCCCGGGCCGGGCCGGCACAGCCCAGGTGAGGCGGGCCGGGATTCCCCGCAGCCCTCCCGGCACCGGCAGAGCCGGCCTGGGCAGCGCTCTGAGCCCTCCTGAGAGAGAAAACTTGTGAGTTTGTGGGCCTTGGTTTTGGGGACGTCAAGCGGAGACGTTTTCTCTCTCACGGCACATCCCCTTATAAACGCGCATACACAAGCGCACACACCTCCCACGTTTCATCTCTGCAAGGAATAAAAATAATGAAATACATTCTGAAAAGCCGGAGCGGGAGGAAAGGGGGAAGCTCGAGGCGGGCATATCCCAGGGATGGATATAGGGTCCCAGACAGTGATCTCTATCTACCGTTACCTACTGATGCCTTTCCAGGCATCTCTGAAAGGGGCGAGAAGCGGGGAGAGCGGCAGCGGCGGGGCACGGCCGTGCCCGGGCGGGGAGCGGGGCCCGAGGTCTCCTTCCTAGAAGATTCTCCGACCCATCTTGCTGTGCCTCTGCCCTCTCTTCCCGCTCCTCTTCCCCCTTCTCTCTGCTGCTGGCACCTTCTTTAGCTGCTGCTGGGAAAGACCTGGATTTCTCCCCCCGTTCGCAGCAGACCAGGAACCAGCCCGCTCAGAGCCCGGTCCTCTCGCATTGAACTGCCCGTTCAGGGCAGTGGTTCTGCTTCACTCCACAGGACAGCCTTTATCTCCAGTATAGAAAATTACTGTGAAATTAGTAAAATCAAGATTTACCCTGGATTCAGTCTAGTATAGCTAGGATCCGATGTCTCTCATTTCTTCTCTCATGTTTTGTCAGCTCTGGGGTGATTCTTCTTCTTTTTCTCATTCTATTCACTTGAATATTATCATGAGCGATCTAATATCTTGTATTAATGCTCTGATATTCTCTCTTTTCACTTGTTTCCTTGGTTTCTTTTTCTACTTGTTTTTGTTGACCTCCCTGACTCCACACATTGCATCTGCTCTCCATTTGTCAAAATGCTTTTTTTACAAGAGGCAGTTGGATAGTTAGCACAGCTGGATCCTTTCTAGGAACTGGGGGGTTTCACCTCCTCAGATGGTTTTGTGTTGTTTTGGGGTTTGTTTTCTTTTTTCTTTTTTTTTTTTTTCTTCCTAAAAATAAAACAAGGAAAGAAACTGCAAATGAACAACGTTCCAAAATCAGCAATTGTTCACATAACCCAATCTCATGTTAGTTACCATCATCTCAGACAAAATGATGAAGACAAATTCTTTAAAGATAATGAAATATGCAATTTAATATTTGCTTCTTACCACTATTTCTCTATGATCTCTCACAGTATGATTATATAACTTTTCATAATTTTTGTTGCTCATGTCATTGGATAAAATTAGAACTCTATAGCACATAAAGTCTTAAGTGAGGAGATCCATAATGTAAACATGTCTATAACAGATAATTCAAAAATTATTGGTTTTCTCTTCTTGGTTTAATGACAAAACATTGGAACTTGTTCAAGACACAAGTTTTTTCGTGCTTGTGTTAGAGACTAGAGAAAAGCAGAAAGTATATGTTACATTTTATTTTTAAATGCAAACAGATCTTGCTTTATGAATCCTGATTTCTAATGGATCACTGGAAATTTTATAATAGAAATTTTGCAGCAATACAAACAGTAGTAACATTCTTATATGAGCCACTGATGCTAAAAACATTAGAAATTCAAAATGCAGTTATGGTTTAAGCCAATTAACACAATATGTAAACAGCACAGAAAAAATACCAAGATGTATTTTAAGCTGCCCTTGGGCCTCACATTGATTTATATGACCTGAGAACCTGATGAAATGGGCATTTTTGTTTGTTTGTTTGTTTCATTGATTTTCCAAAACTGTTGAAGATTTGCAAAAAAAGCAGTCTAAATGTAAATTTTTCCAAGGAAGCCGTGTTGAAACTAAAGCATGTTGTTACACCCATGAAGAGCTCAGTGAAACAGCAAGATGCCATACTGACCCATCTCTTGGCCCCTGTGGATGTGTTGAAGTCCTGGAAGTTTAGCCTGGTAAGAATGTAAACCAATTATGAGAATGCTGCAGACAAGCTTCTTGCTGGAGTGCAATCCCATCTTGCTGAAATAACAAAACTGTGGGGTCCTTTCTCCCCTGGTCCTTGTCTCAGCCCAAGATAGCTGCATTCTAATCTGTAGAGTCAGTGCAGTGCAACAGCCTGTCAGGCTTGGGAAGACAGTGAAACCCCAACTGTAACAGAGAGCAGAAGTGCTGCTAACTTCAGCAAGGCTTGGATTTCACCCACTGGAGTGAAGGGCCTTCCCCTTGCTCAGAATCCCTGCTGCCACCGAGGCTGAGCCCAGCTCCACAGTTTCCCCAAAGCACAGTGCCATTATCGCCGCATTAAGAACAAAAACTGACAGTATCAATTACTTCTGGGAAAAGATAATAAGGGGCTTTTTAAAGCCTTAGAGCTGTTTGATCATAGCCCATTTTTAGACCCTGGTCTGAGGCTGGTTTGTTTGTGTTCTCTTTGGCCACTGAAGACTGACTTTTGGTAGAAATTTGAGTCCCCTTGAAGCTATCATGTTACAATTAGTATTCAGACATGTAAACCAAAAAAATAAGACTAAATGAAATCATATTTGAGGGACATTTTGTAGCTTTCGAAGAGAAGTATAAATAATCAAATGATTTTGCAATCTTTAGTTAGATTGATCTTGTTTTACAGCTGCTGAACCTGAAAGGAGGTTGAAGAAAACTAGTGCTGGAAACAGAACAAAATATTATGATAGCACTGCAAACTTCTGCATCCACTCTCTGACCAGCTACTACGGTCCCATGATTGGTGTTTATTATCGCATTTGTCAGCGTTTCCATTATAAACACTCGAGTGTGGAGAGTTTATAACTCAGCTATAAAAATTCCCTCTAGGATGAAACTTGATCAGTGAAGTCTTAGTCCAACGACACTTTTTTTTTTTTTTTTTTTTTTTTTTTTTTACAAACTTTAAAATAAATTAGTTTTTGAAGTCATGGAGGTAATAAGCAAAAGTAATGAAAAAGTGCCTATGATTTCTTTTTCAGATCTGTGATTCTTCTCAAAGATAATTTCTCTACGACCCTACTGGTCCTTTCAATAACTTGGACTTCTGGGTTTTGGTGGGTTTGGTTTTTTTTAATCAAAAATTGCTAAAATACCGAAGCTTAAAATGTGACTGTCGAATCCCTGTTTTCACAGGAATTTGTTGTTTTACTAGGCTTGAATGCTACTAATCTGCAACAATGACAGCCAAGCTTTTCCTAGTAATACAAGAGAATAGTTACAAGGATGGATAGGTGTGCTAGTTATGCTCTTTTTCTAGTAAAATAAATTGGTGTTTTTTCTAAAAATTTGATAAATATATAATCAGATTATTTGCTCTTCAACTCCCCTCCAAAAAAAATGCTTGTTTCAGATAGTGAGATGAACATTTGTCACAGCAATATATCCAGAATGAAACAATTGACAGAATAAAAATATTCAATTGCCTAGAATTTTAGCTTTTTAAGAAGTGCAGGTCAGATATTAATTTTTAAATTGTGTTTCATCCAAATTTTGCTTTTCCCCTTCTCCTAGTTTCAATGATTACCTTTTGTTTGGCTGGTACTGAAGTTTAAGCCTTTAAATTTTTTTATTACTCACTCTGCTGATCACCAGCTACACTCCAGTTCAGTGGTCCTTACATACTTGAAATTCCTATTTCTTTGAAGAAGTCAAGATAGGGAAGTAATTCTGTTATCTTTACTTTTGTAGTACAGTTTTCCACATTAATATATATTTATGAAGACTGTAACATATTCAAATTGTTTTGTGCATTATATTACCTTAGTGTGGCTTTTGCTGCTCTCAAAGGCTTCAGTGCCACAATAGGGACACAGGCCATGTCCTCCCTCACTGAGGGGTTCTGAATCATTCCCACAAAGAGTTGGTGCACTGCAGAAGGACAGGCTTCACTATTGTCACCCGTGACTTTATTCCAAACAAATAATCAGGCACACTGAGATTCTAGGCCTGTTTATGTTTGTGTCATACCTCTGCCATAATTTCAAAGAGAGAGATAAAGAATATCCTGTTGGTTTAACTGTCTCTCCTTAGCTCTGAAAGCAGAAGAAAAATGATAATTGTCCCTATGAGTTCCAGTTCCATCTTCTCTTGCTCCAAGCCTTACAGGGGATCAAGGACAAGTAGTATGTTTTATGATTTTCTACACAGCAAAGAGGAAATCTGTGAATGGAGAGTCTTCAACATAAACACATGCACTGAGAGAAGTTAATTCAGATGTTGATAGTCCTTTATATTTCTAGCATATTTACTTCCTATGCAGTCCTTAACCTTGTTAATGATTCCAACTTTTGAAACTAACAATTATCCGAGGGAAGAGCAGTAGCTGTAGACCAAAGGATACAGGAATAGATATACCACAGCAGCCACTATTACTGCTTGAAATTCTCAGGTTCGTGTGGGATAGATGATGTGTCTGATCTCACTAAAAGATAGTTTGGCAAAGGCTTTCAAAGCAACCAATGATTTATGATTGTTCATTATTTGTTGTGGCCAAGCTGAGATATCATATAAAGACTCTGATGTCACTGCTGAAACAAAAACTGTGACCTGAAGCCGTAGCCATTATTTTGGTGTTTGATGGTGAAATGGTGGTGTGCAGCTCCACCAGTCCTTTTTTCTTCAGCTGTGAGTAGTGTTCATATCCAGTGTTGTTGGGAAACTATATTACTCTTTACAGTGCCCTGGGTTTCCTACTCAAGCTCTCAGGGGCTTGGCAGGGCTGTTTCCATGTGGAAATGTGTGTAAAGAGGGCAGTGGGCCTTGTTCCCAGAGCCCTGCAGTGGAAGGGGCCATGCTCTCTCTAAGGGGTATTTCTGAGTAAAGTGACATGTGCACCCAAAAAATATACCAAGACACTAGAAATGTAAAGAAAAGTTTCATTAAATAGAAATCTTTGCAAGTGTAAGGGAAGATTCAATGAAGCCTTGGCACCCAGCTCCAACCCTAGACCTGATGGCTCTTTGTATTTGCCTTTTAACCCCGTACTGCTCTGCTCCCCTCCCTCCTGGCAAACAGAAGGCCCTTACACTTCACAGAATGTCTCCTTTGGAATACATTTATTTGGGAAAAGAATGTAAAACCTGATAGAGCTCGATCCAGCCACAGCTCAGCAGATTTCATGTTTCAAGTGTGCTATACTTTCTATTAAAGCTGGCGCCAGCGATCACTTTCTGCCATTCAGTCCACTCCGTGTGGTTGTATATTTTCTTAATGAGGATCTGAAATCAGCCTCTTTCACTTAACTGACAGTCTGCCAGAATTATGCCATCTTTCCAAATGCAGAGATCATATGATCCATCTGTTGTCTGCAGCCATGAAGGGGAAACATTTTCCAAAGAGAAATGTGGGTTGGTCCCAAAAGTATGTAATTATCCAAATGCTGAAGTGTTTCAGATGTTTCAAGGTGCTCTTGGGCCTGGTCTTGGGCATTGAAGCTCCTATGAAGTCTTTTAGAATAGTGTACATAACTAAGTCATTGAGTTGCCAGGAAATTTTTGGACTACAGGCATAATATTTAAATTATTTTTAAATAACTTTGAGCTGAATCAGATATTTAGGCCTCAGCAACATCATCTGGGGACATTTGTGAGTACTTACAATCTTAAATAGTTCACTTTTCTGTATATGATAAAAAATATAAAGAGCTTTAAGTGAATATGCAGAAAAATGTTTTAATCTATTTTTATAATTATTTAATTATATGCTAGAATACTGCGGTAACTCTGCAGCATCATTGAATCTCATAACTCTGCAAACTACCAGATGCAAAATAAGTTGTAGGATGATGAATGATAGCAATGGAGGAAAAAAAAGGAAAAATGATTGAGAGACTGTAAAACGAAGGGCTATCTCAGATCGTTCTCTGCCTTACATGAAGGCGTGTGGAATTCATTTCATATTACATCTGAATCCATTTAAATTTTCTTTGCAGATATCTTGAATTTTGCCAAATATGATTAAACTGACAGTTTAGGCCTTCATCAGGTGCCGCCTCCTTGACATACAGAACCCAAATTTTAATCATGAGCAAATGGAACTTTCTCTGAAGTACTGATAACTGTGCTCAAACTACAAAACCAGTCCTTGGTAAGATGGACTTGAAGTTCTATAGCTGCAAACACCTTTACCAGCCTGAAAGTGTTAAATTTGGAAACATCCATCTATTCATTGCTTTATTCTCTCAGCTGTACTTGGGTTGACAACAGCATAAGTCAGTTCTCACTGTTATAAGTTTCAGATATCCAGGAAAAGAATGATTTCAGCATCCTCTCTCAGATCACAACTGCCATGCCTATGGACTGAATCACTTTATGCTGAGGAAGTTCTGTGATGTTAATAGTATGGGGTTTGCCCTTGGAGAGAAACAAGTTCTACCAAAGCTATAAGGAGAACACACACCATTTGCCATATTTTAGAAACTTAAAATGTGCAGACATATTCCCTGAAATACATAAACTGATCCAAACCCCCCCAAAAAACCCAAACAAACAAATCAAAACAAAACCAGATAAATTTCTCATCTTGTTTTTGAGAGTAGTAAAATCATGAATCTTTAGCATACCATTCATTGGCCAAATTATTTGAAGGATCCAGTGAATGAGCCAAATATTTGACTGGAGAGCATTTTGGTATATAAGAACAGTGGTTTTTGCCTTCAAGCTGGACAGACATGACAGATATCTGAAAAGGATACCACAAAGGAAAAGTTCTAATGACATTCACTTCAATCCTGCTTCTACTTACAGAACATAGTTCTTGTGAAGATATGGGCCATTAGAAATATTTATTGTGAGGATTTCTGAATCACTTCCATGGCACATAAACACCAAATATCACCCCAAAGATGCAGTGTGACCTCAGAGATGAAAAGAGAAGACTTTATGCTCAAAGTACTTTCTTTTACTGAAAACATTCAATGACACATTTTCAAATGACAGAAAGCCTACACGGAAGTTGGTAAAGATCACCTTGCAGTAGCACGGTAGAAATGCAGGTGACACCATGGAGGCTTCCTAGTGAAAACCTACAGAGAACACAAACTTACATTTGCTGTGGCTTCTTTCCACTCCATGTATAATGCTGCTACTTCCTACATGGCACTGCCTTCCTGCATCTGTATTGCAATGGGGTGATGCTTTTTTGCATCATTTGTGGTGCCACAGCTGTTACTGAGGAGCTGCTAATCCATTCCCTTCAATCGTGATGCCCTTACAAAGCACCTATTCCAGCATGGATTTCACATGCCATTTTCAAATGCTCTTGAGCAAAGTTTAATGGCAACTTTCTGTCATATAATATTTTGCTAACTTCTATGAATTAAGGAGTAGCAAAAATGCTTTTTTCCTCAATGAACAGTTTGAGAGGGATATGTGCAAAGAAATACAATGCCTCCCATTCCCATAACCACAGGGAATGAAAAATCATCTTCTACCTCTTTATATTACAGTGCAACTTGTTTCTGATGCACATTAGATTTATGGGAATATGAAGGGCTGTTTCTTGAAGTAATAGCTGAGTGACTGTATTGCCTTTTTTCCTCCTATCTCTATGCCTTTGGGTTGGCCCCTTACCCTTAATGTGAGCAATTATGAAGTGCTTCCTATCATACATCTGATTTAGCATTAAGAACTTAATTTCCCAACAGTGCATCTAATCTTTAAAGACAGTTATTTTTCTTCTTTTTTGGATGAAATTTCCTACCCACAGTGAATTCTGTGAGGAAATGATAGGACTTAGACAGTTAACCTGCCAGCTACACTAACAAATCAGATAGTTTGACATCTAGACCAGACTATTAGTTCCTGCAATGAACTGACAACATGAAACCACAGATGGAAGGATTTGGTGTTGCAAAATTTTACCTGCCAAATTGGAGGCTATGCTGTCCTCTCAGAAGAAACAGCCCATTCTGGGATGCATCCTCAAGAAGGAGAATGTGGCAGCTGTTTCACTTTTTACAGCAACATGACACAGTGTTATAGGAAAGAAAATACAGAGAGTTATCTTAGTTGATTGAAATTAAGCCAAATGACAGTGTACAATACCACAGCCACTCAATTACATACGTTGAATGTAGATAAAGTTGTAGTTACCCATAATGGACTTTGGCCAAAAGACAACATCATGAATCTTTCCAAGACACTAAAGGATTTTCACTGACCAAAACTTTAACATGTTGGCAGATAACTGCTAGGTTGAAGGCCATTTGGGGATAACAAAAATAGATCACAAATGTCACCGTAGATAGCATATGGCTGTAAGCCACTGAAATATAATTGATCAAACTTCTATCTGTTTGGAAAGACTGATGACCATTTTACTGTCAAATAACCCAGAGTCAGCAAAAATTCCTGCAGACATGTCATTCAAATTACTCAAACCTCTGATACAGTGATTACAAGGAAGCAGTGCAGTAAGCCCTGTGAGGCTGTAGCTTGTTTTAATACTGGTTTCCTTTTTATTAAAACGGATGCTCTAAACACTATGCATTCTTGTAGAGACAAGGATTACCAACCAAACTATAAAGTTCACTGTTTTGAATTAAAGCCCTTGCTATATTCCACTGAACATCCTCTACCTTCAAATTAATTATAGCATCTGCTCTTTCCAAGAGCTGCACTAGTCCTTTTGCAAAGTGTGAAAAACAAGGCCCAACATTAGATCGGACATTAGAAAATGTCATAAGTTGCTCCAATATGAAGTGAGGCATAAACTTGAACATATTTTAAAGTCAAAAGAGTATTGTGGAATTAGGTCTCTGCCCTTACTTTGAAAACCTGGGCCATATCTTACTGCTTAGAGTCCAGTCCATATATGCCCTACTGAGCTCAAAGCATCCTTGCACTTACTAGGTCAGCAACAATGTTTCTGCTATGCAGCAAAATGTGGATGTTTTGAAGACTAAAAATAAATTACAAGCTTATTGAAAAGGATTATTGTTTTAATAATGAAAAATTCCACAAGTTCAGCTCAATATTAGAGAACAATGACTGATGCTTTACTCCAAAGGCAGCCTTTCTTACATCTCCCTAATACTCTTACGCTGGACCCATTCTAATTTTTGTTTTATTTAAAGTTTAATTGACCCTATATAAGACTTGATCCAAAGGCCACTGAAACAGTCGCCTTGACATCAAAGGATTTTGGACTGAGTCCTTAATGAATGTAAGCACAAATGTTCTAAAAGGAGAAACAAATATTTCTCTGCTTCTTACATGAACTATTTTTAGTGCTGCAAGGTCAGATAGTAGATTTTGGCATGAGAATGTTTGATATAGATGCTTTTCAAGGCAGAAGAAGTACAGTATCTTGCATAAATACAAGTACAGATGTTTGTTTGGAGGTCAGAGTTCATAAATAGTCAAGTATGTACACAGATACGTGAACAGTGAATGTGCGCTAATTTACTTTAACATATCAATAAACTACTGCCCCTCTGGAAAATTGCCTTTGGAATTTGGGAACAGAGATTTGTATCTAGATCAGCTTCATTGTTGACCTAGTATGTGATCTCTGGTCTGAAAATAAAGCCAGGATGTGCACCTATGGATAGATCAGTCCCTTGTGAGGAAGGTAACCTATCATCATCATTCTGGAGGAAGGAAAGCAAGATTGGGGCTGTAAAATGAGGATTAATGATGGATAGCAGGTCTTTAGGCATCATAGCTGATAGCCCATAGTACAAAACAATTATAATCTCCCCAAGTAGAAAGGAATATGCAAACTTTGATCTGTGCCTTTTCTGAAAAGAAATACAGCACGGCAGAGATGGAAATAAACCCCTGCTCCCTCAAAAGTTTTTCTAGCTCTAGTTCAGTGTCCTTGGAAGTAAGGTAATTGTGGAAAGAGTGAGATGAGTGCTCATTTCTGTGAACCTTTCCCCTCCAGGCTCAGCTCCTTTGCAGGGTGACATTCAGCCCGTGTGACCTATGGCCAGGAGGAGAAGATGGATGGGTTCCAACTTGGAGACCAGGCATTCAATCAGCCTACCAATCAAAAAAAAAAAAAAAACCATTTCCTTTGCCCAGGAAAGCAATGTGTATGTGTATGTTGGGATGACCTTCCATGCTCTTTCCCTCACACCAGAATTTGCTGCCTGCTTCAGATGTAAAAACCAGCCTGTTATCCTGTCTAATGAACTCCTATGTTCATTTATGAGCTATGGTTACTTCTCATATGAGTTCTTTTTCATTTTCATCTGTGAGATTCCAAGAGCACCTGAAATCCTAAAAGAGACCACATATAGTGGGAAGCAGGGGGGGTGGATTTTTCCCAGGGTTGCAGATATGACTGACAGGGTTAAAGCCCACTTCCATGCTGAAATCCTGGCTCTATGGCTCTGATTCTAATTCCTTGAGCTGTGGGGAATTTGAGTCTACACATAAGAAAAAGGCTTTATGGAATGTTATATCCATCACTGGTGCTGGAGGTGCACCCTCCCCCACCTTGGAAGAAAAAAGCAGAATTTGTGTCTAAAAGGGCTTGAAGTTTAATGGAGTTTCCATGGGCCCAAGTGTACTGAGATATTGAATATATAGATTTGATTAATGTGTAGGAGCAGGAAGAATACAAGAACAAAATATGTTTATATAGTTCAGGAAAGATGGAAGGGATGGAAAAGAAAAAAAATCAAAGGAGCTGAAATAGCCAATAATCTCCATTATTAATAAAAATAACTATTATCCCCTGGAGTGTAGATAAGATTGTTTTACTAAGTGGTCTTTTCAGATTTAGATATGAAACCACACAAACAAGACCCAGAGCCATAATTAGGGGCAGAACTCTACCACAGCATTAGATATGTCGATCTCATCATGGGAAGGACTGGTCTTGTCTGGGATACATGAGAGGATAACACTCAGCGTTCCAACGAGGTACTTAGGATCTACTTAAACAGCCCCATCCACGGCCACAAATTATTTCTGGAGCTGAATGAAAGATTTTATATTAAAACGCGTTTTGAAAATAATCTCAGATCTTAATTTTTTGGGACACCTGTCTCCTATGTGGGATTGCTAGTTTACCAGTAGGATATAGGTGCTTCTCGGCCTTGCACAGAATGGAGATCTGGGAGGAGAGGATGGATGCGGGGGATGCCGAAGGGCGGTGCGCGGGGGGCGCAGCGCTCCCTGCCGCCGGCCCGGAGCTGGGATGGACGGGCACAGCCTGGGAACAGCCCTGTCACATCCTTCCATGGCGGGAAGCTCCTCGGGCTTTTACATGAAAGAACGCATGGGAACGTGGTCATGTAAACGGCCACACGACAACCACCTTAAAAACTAAATAAAAAACCATTGTAGCAATTTTGACAACGAAACTGACTCGGTAGAGGAGCTCTGCGTTTTCCGTCTGTTTTCCAGGGCTTCCGAACGACCCGAGTGTCAAAGCGCCGGCAGCCTGAAGGCCACCTGAGGGAAGTGTCCGTGTGTCCGCGGACAGGGGGATCCGTGTGTCCGGTCTCTCCACAGGACCCGGCACGGCTCCCCCCGTGTGGGCAGCGGCGCCGCGGCCGCCTGGAGCCGCCTCAGCGAGAAACCCCCTCGGGGCTCGCTGAAACACGGGCGGGCAGAGCCGTGAGCGGGCGGGCGGCACCGCACGGCCCCAAACTCGGGTGACCCGGCCTGGCGTGGGCTCTGGCCAAGGCGGGAGGGACTCACCGGGGCCGCAGCGGGGCCGGCGGGGAATCGTGCCCTCCGGTGGCCGCCGGCAGCACAGCCCGGCCCGGCACGGCCCGGCCCGGCACGGCCCGGCACGGCACGGCACGGCACGGCCCGGCACGGCACGGCACGGCACGGCACGGCACAGCCCGGCACGGCCCGGCACGGCACGGCACGGCACGGCACGGCACGGCACGGCACGGCACGGCACGGCACAGCCCAGCACGGCCCGGCCCGGCCCGGCACGGCCCGACACGGCACGGCACGGCACGGCACGGCACGGCCCCGCAGAGCCGGCCGCAGCCCCAGCCCCGCCGGCCGAGCCCAGCCGCGCCCACCCCCGCCGGGCACAGGTGGGGAGTACGAATAACGGGAGATGCTCTCCATCTTCTCCGTGTCCTCGGTTGTATGAGCTGCCCCGGTGATAGGAAGGGAAAAGGTGAAAGAAGAGGAGAAAAGGTCCTGCTCTCATCCCCTTTGTATATTCATTCTGCCCGTTTGCTGTTGCTGAGCAGAAATTTGTATCGGTGTGCATTCCCAGCCTATTTCCCGGTGCGCTTTATACACAGAGTAAATTACAGCATAAATGCCAGTGGGGAAAGTTGCTAGGTGCTCCCTCGTCCCTTTTGAAGGGATATGACCCTGACCAGGTTTTCACCTAGAATTCACAGGAATTAAAATACCTGGCCGTGGAAACTAGTGGGAAACTTCAATTGATTTCTTTGCAATTGATCTTTGTAATATAAATATAAAACCTCTGAGAAAACACCCAACTGAAGGTTTCAGCATCAAAAACTTGCAGGCAGGCTCTCTCTAGGTGTGCATGTATGTAACACATTGCTCAATATTCCAAGGAATCACCAAGAGTGAGAGTTTTACCACAGTGAACAGCCTTTGTGACCTAAATTACATGTGTATGTGCTTGCTGAAGAATGCAGAACAGCCTTATTGCAATCCAACTGTAATTTGTGTGTGTGCACAATGTGGATAACACATTGATGAGGGGCAACCACCAGATCTCAAGCACATTAGTCCTTAAAGTTCTGCACTGATTTATAAACAGGCAGACAAAATCGGGCCACTCATTCATTCATTCATTCTTAGAAATCAAAGAAAAAAATCAGCCTTTTGACCTACTCCCCTCAAAAGCTGTGATGTTTCTGCCTGGCTAGGGCAGGCATTGCTTGTCCCATCCTGTGAGTGTCTCAACAGTTAATGGGTGCCTCCAGAAGGGCTGGCATAAAGCTGGGGCAATCCTTTTCAGCAATTTCCCTGTGATTAACCATGGCTACAATGATCACCACAGACCAATTCACTCCTCATTTCTTCCTGCTGGGAGTTTATCATTTATTTAGCTCTGTGTGCCTAATCTGGACTGCTGCTTCACCAGTGTTGTACCTGTCTGCACAGGTGACAAAACGCTGGAGTGCTCTGGGTCCTGCCAGTGTTCTGTGTAACAGTTCATCCTACAACACATGATTTCCTGAGCTGAGGCCCAGGGAAACTCTCAGGAATGGATCTGGAAGTATCTCTAGAAAGGCCCTGGATCTGTTAGCAGTCTTGCTTACTACCACAAAAGAGAAACAGGGTTGAAATTCTGCCTAAGAAGCCAGGAGAATTCTTACCCAAGCCATGTCTATGCATAGAGAAAAACAGGACATGATATCCTTTATCCCATGCTCTAAAGGCATCTGCAGCACTACCTTAGTGGAGGTTCAAAACAGATGGTTTAACACAGCATAACTAAAATACAGTTATTATTTTAGTGTGAAATGCAAAGGCTCCACCTCAATCTCTATCAGAACTGTAGATTTCAAAATAAACCAGAATTTATTTGATTTTCTTTAACCTCTGCGCAGACTTCCCTCCTTTTCTCTCCTGACATATATATGTATTCACACTGCAAAAGATCAACAGTACATGCATGCACACCCAAACACATCCTCACATATAAACACACCAGTATGTCTTTCTCTCTCATCCAGATCCCCAGACATCACTGTCTGACACATCCACCCTCCTCCCAACACAGCTCTGCACACACCAGCACCAGGCAGGGTTGCTGCCTGCCAGCAGGCCTGGGGGATCCAGGCAGGCTCCCACAGCCAGCCCAACCCAAGTTCCAGGGACAGATCATTGCCACCACAGCTCATGTGGCCTCCCCACTCCTGTGTGGGTCTTGATAGTAACATCATGGGTTTAGATGCTCCTGAGTCCATGATTTGTGAGTCAGAGATAAAACCCAAGATGAAGATGATTGAGGTGGGGGGGAGAGGGGCAGGGAGGGTTGTGCATTCCTGGTTCATACAGCAGGTGACCTGTGCTTCATACAGGTCACAATTAGAACCATACAAGTCCTGCTAAATACTACTGGTTTCTTTGGCTGCAGTTTACACAAAGAGTAGCCAACTATGTTGACTATGGTCAACTATTCCTCTCTCATCAACTCCATCCCTACATTTCTGTATGTTTTCTGTTTTTACAAACCATGTAATACTACTTCTCCCCCTGTCCTTGACTCCTCCATACACCTTGCTCTACAAACCCTCCTCCTGCCCCATGGCAAGCAGGTGATGTCCTGCATCCCATTCAAAGTTCAGGTTACCCAGACAAGCTGTGCATCCCACCAAGTCAGCTCAGGAGGTGCTGGCCCTCCCTTCTTTCAGGCAGCATCCCATTCCCAGCAAGGTAATAGTTATCCAGGTTTGGTTTTGCCCTATGATGTTTTCTTCCCATAAAAAGAATGAGGGAAGGCAGACTGGCAGGCAGGCAGGAAGGAAGGCAGGAAAGAAGGCAAGGGGCAGGAAGGCAGGAAGGAAGAAAAGCAGGCAGGCAGGAAGGAAGGAAGGCAGGAAGGAAGGAAGACAGAAAGGAAGGCCGAGGAAGGAAGGCAGGAAGGGAGGAAGGCAGGCCCACAGAACCACCTACAGATGCTCATCACTACTGTTTTCAACATTTTTTCTGTAATGACTCTGCTCAACACTCCAGAGGAGCAAGTGAGGTTCGGGGAACAGAAAAAATTATTGGTGAGAGGGAGGTGAAAGGAGAGCCAACTCTTCTTACCTTGGCATCAGCAGCTGCTGCCAACACAAGGGAACCCCTGAAGCTCTCTGGACAAGATACGGTGTTGAGCTGAATGAAGAGGCCTGTGGTGGCAGAAGACACAGCAGGGACAGGCCGAAAGCCGGGAAAGCTGTGCAGGCTCCCTGTGGGTCTGTGTGCCGGCGCGCCTTCCCGTGCCGGCTGAGGCGGTCCTGTTTCCTCCCCGGTCCTGTTTCCAGCTGTTTCCCAAAAGAGACGATTTTGGGCAAACTGCTATGTGCTCGCACCCCGGGATGGAAACCCGAGCAGGAGAGCTCGCCGAGAAGGGGCAGCGATGGGAGAAGGGTCGGGACAGCTCCAGCGGCGGCGGGGCCGGGCTCAGCGGCCATGGGCGGGCGGCTGCCCCTCGGCTGGATCCTGGATCCTGGATCCCGGCCCTGGCAGCTCTCGGGATGAGGCGCCTCTGCCCGGAGGAAAGGGAGTCAGTCCCTAGGCAGAGGAGAGAGATGATTCTGTTCCCCCGGAGAAGATGACAGCGCTCTTCCAGAAGCCTTGTCGTGTTTCATGCCTGGGATTTATGGCTCCTCTGCCATCCCGTTCCCCCTGTCCGCCCTCACACCTCAGACCAGCCCGGGAGCCCCGCATTGGCCGTGCCCGTCCGGGCGGTGAGTGCCGGGCCGGCAGCGGAGCAGCGCGGTCCCCACGCGGGGAGCAGAGGGAGCTTCGCCCCCGTTTACTGATGGATGGCGATTTCTAGCTCTCCCTCCCAGGCGTTCCCTGTTTGAATCTGAGCTGTTGTTAAAAAGACACACCACCTGCTCTGTGCTGCCAGAGAGCGGGGAAGGAGGCACAAAGGCGGGGGATGGGAAGAAATAGCTTTGGCTGCAGACATAGGAGAGAAATTAAAATAAATAATCTCTTTTCCCAGGAAGTGCCGGACACGGGCGCCTTGTGGGAAGAACGGACTGAAGTGAGTGGTCAGCACACACAGAGTGCGGGCAGAGAGGGTCTGTACCCCCTTCCGTCTCCCGGTGTGCCGGGTTGGAGACGCGGATCCTCCCGGGTTTCTCTTAAGAGGAGCTCAAGGGCTGGTGCTTATGCATGTACGAAGCCAATGCTTGGTTTCCCCGCTGCTTGCACCTCTGAAGATGGTTTTCTCCGAGAGCAATCGTCCAGCCTAGCAGGACGAGGCTGCCCCATCACCCCTCCCCAGCCCAGAAATGTGCGACTCCCTCGGCAAGTCAGATCCCGGGGCGCTCAGTTATTGTGAGTGCGGCGTGTGCTGAGGCGGGTCAAAATTAGGATGTGCTTGCAATGCTGCCCCGCGGGTCATTTCCCTTTTTCTTCTTTTCGCTACGAGCCGTGCCCGCTGCGGCGAGGAAAGCCCGAGAGGAGCGGGTTTCCCCGGGCGCTCGGGGTGCTTTCCCCCGGCACAGGCACTAAAAGGGGCTCGCTGAGCCCAACGCGGCGGCGCTCGGGGCGCCGGGCACCCGCACAGCCTCCCGCCCGGCCCCCCAGCACCAGCCCAAAGCCCAGCGCCAGCCGAAGGAGTCTGAGAGGGAAACCAGGAGAGGGAAACCGAGAAAGAGGTCGGGGTAAGGATGTATGTGCGTGCGTGTGGGGAAGCCAGATCATTTGTGAATGGCTTGAAAAAAATAATTGAGGGAGGGCGTGGAGGGGGGGAAGCGGAAACTTTCCTATAAAACTCGGCAAAAGTCCCTCCTCTCCACGTCAGGCCAATGACACTGCTGCCCCCAAACTTTCCGCCAGCAGGAGCTATAAGAACCTCCAAGTCTTCAACTTTCTCCCAATCCCAGACACCTCGAAGGGGCTCCAAGGAGGGACCGGGAGGGATTTTTTTACTTTTTATTTTTTTGGTTGGCCTTTTTATTTTTTTCCTCTTGGATCCTGATGCCATCCCCCCTCCCCCCAAAGTGAGGTCCTCCCTCCCTCCTTCCTTCCCTCCTCCTTCTCCTCGCAGGCCAGCGAAGCAGCCGATCAAGGGGGAGCTGGCGGGTTAGGTGCCCCCCTCTCCTCCCTGCCCTCCCCCCCCTCCCGGCCCGCTTCTCGCGTCTCCCCCCAGAGATGATGCAGCAGGACGAGTCAAACTCGCCAGTCTCCCCCGCCGACGACAGCTTGAGCAACAGCGAAGAGGAGCCGGACCGGCAGCAGCTGCCCAACAACAAGAGAGGGGGGCGCAAGCGCCGCTCCAGCCGCCGCAGCGCCGGCGGCGCCGTCGGGGCCGCGGACGAGCCCTGCAGCCCGGCCCAAGGCAAGCGGGGAAAGAAGTGCGGGCCGGGCGGGGGCGGCGGGGGCGGCGGCAGCAGCAGCGGCGGCGGCAGCCCCCAGTCCTACGAGGAGCTGCAGACCCAGCGGGTCATGGCCAACGTGCGGGAGCGGCAGCGCACGCAGTCTCTGAACGAAGCCTTCGCCGCCCTGCGGAAGATCATCCCCACGCTGCCCTCGGACAAGCTGAGCAAGATCCAGACCCTGAAGCTGGCGGCCAGGTACATCGACTTCCTCTACCAGGTCTTACAGAGCGACGAGCTGGACTCCAAGATGGCAAGCTGCAGCTATGTGGCCCACGAGCGGCTCAGCTACGCCTTCTCGGTGTGGAGAATGGAGGGCGCCTGGTCCATGTCCGCATCCCACTAGCAGGCGGCGTCCCCCACCCGCATCCCCCCGGCAGGAGCCCTAGGTAAGACGGGGACCCCGAAACGGGCGGGAAGGAAGCGGGGAGGGAGGCGAGAGGCTGCGCCGTGGGCCGGACACGCGTGGCCGCGGGGCGAGAGGGCTCGCAGCCCGCCGGAGGGGCCTGGCTTCCCGGGGCGGCCGGAGGTGCCTCCCCCGGCCCGGCGCGTCCCTCCCCCTGGCGGCCCGAGGCGCGGCCCGGGGCCCGCGGGGCCCACGCGTGGCCAGCGCTGCGGGCGGGGTGGGCGCGGGCGGGGGGCGGCGGTGCGGGTGTGCCCGGCCAGATGGGGCCGGCCTGGGAGCAGCAGCTTCTTCACCGAACGCTGCAGGGCCAGCAGGGCTGCTGGGATGGCTCCTGCCGCCGCCGCTGCCGCTGCTCGTATTTTGAAGTGAATCCATGTCCTCCCGTTGCGCTGCTCGAGGAGGGTTCCCCACCGCCGCAGCAATCCCTTCCCTCGGCCCTGACACCGGGGCCGCAGGGCTGGGGTGTCACACGGTCACCGCACCGCCCGCACGGCGAGTTCTCCCCTATCCCTCCTCCATTCCTGCCCCACACGCGTGTTTCCAGAGACAGAGAGGTGTAGGCAGATGTTTGTGTAACTTTCGCTTCAGTAACGAGTTTTCCGCCCTTTTTGGGTTTTTGCAGATGACATTGTTCCCACAGAAGGAGAGAATGGACAATCTAGAGACTCTGAAGTTGGATACGATTTTTTTTGATCTTGTCTAACAAAAAAATGTACCAAGGATTTCTTGGAAATTAGAAGAGTAATATCCAAATTCAAAGCAGGGCGTGGGGAGCACTTAAGGAAAGAGAAAGAGAGAAGGGCTTTGGACAGTGACTACCCTCTGGGCGTCGGTACAATCCACACATCTCTGCATTCTGATAGAAGTCTGAATCGTTCGATTTTTTTTTTTTTTAAATTTTGACGAAGAATGTTGGAATTGAACTTTTTTTATTTGCCCTTTTTTTTTGCATGCATGCATTCCCAAGAGGTCGTGCCTATGAGCCACTGATGAAAGGAAATACATTGTTGTGGACTTTCTTCATTCTTGAATGAAACCAAGCAGCCAACCAAAAATATCCCTGTAGAGATGAAAACCTTTTTTTTTTTTTTTTTTTTTTTTTTTTTTTTTTTTTTTTTTTTTTTTTTTTTTTTAGGGGGGAATAAGCTGGGCTCAAGCTGTTATATACCCGGTTCCTAACTTTTTTATTATTATTATTTTTCCTCTGAGAAAAAAAATAAACATTTTATTTATTTATTGATGACCCATGTTAAAATGCAAATAGATCCGGTGTCTAAATGCATTCCTATTTTTATGATTGTTTTGTAAATATCATTGTATATTATTTTTCTGCAATAAATAAATATGATTGAAATTTTAATAACCCTAAAGTTTGGTTTCTCTGAGAACCCAGGGTTAGAACTGTAGATAAATACCTGCTTGTTGAGCTGTAAAGACACCCAAGAGAGAGGGGGCACTAGTATAAACAAACCAGGCGAAAAACGCAAATAAACCAGCTACTGACAGACACAGGCACGTTATTTATTGAGACAGCTTTATTATTCTATGCTGAAGCTCACTGCATCTGCAGAGGAAGGTTTTGTCTCTTGTCTCTTTCTCTCCCTCTCCTCCTTTAATCTTCACGCCAGGCATGGCAGAGTT
Organism: Zosterops lateralis; assembly: GCF_965231275.1. NCBI lineage: Eukaryota > Metazoa > Chordata > Aves > Passeriformes > Zosteropidae > Zosterops > Zosterops lateralis. The sequence continues at coordinate 31,835,070 of NC_139762.1, read as the reverse complement.
GGGCGAGGAGCGGAGTTTTCCCAGCAGAGCTCTATCCCTGCCTGCGTGTTTTGCCCCAGATGTGAGGCAGGAGCGGGGCCCGTTCCCCAGCTCCCGGCGCAGGGTACTTTTGCTGATATCCCTGAGGAAGTCGGTTTTAAACAGGGATTCGTCCATCCAAAGGCAAAGCGAAAGAAAGTGAGATGGAAATAGGGAAGTGTCTAGCGAGTGGGGTTTTCCGGTGGAAGTGATGTCTGACTGCTCTGCTCTCTAGGGTTTTATATAATATATATACTAGCGATCACATTTTCCTTGTGCAAAACACGGAGGGATACTCTAACCCGCCCTCTTCTCCTCTTCTACGTGTAGGGCGCGTATTGCCCCTCTTTCTTTTCACCATCCGCGGGGTCCCAGTGTGCGGCGAGAACCCGAGATGCAGAGGAGAGGGAACCTCCAGATCCGAGGGCTCGGAAGGAAGGAAGGAGAAGGGGAAGTTGAAAAAAAAAAAAAAAATCCTGAAAACAAAACAACCCAAACCAAACCTCAAGCCTTTTAATCGGACAACTGGTTGAGTCTCTGCTGACACTTGCTTATCTCCCAGCGCTTGGCAGGCGGGCAGTGTGCGGAGAGCGGCGCCTCCTGCCCCTCCGCGAAAGATGCGCAGGGACCGCTGGCGCCCTGGGAGCTGAGCAGTGCCCTGCGCGGAGACAGGGACTCTGCCCCCGGAGCTCGGCCAGTGTCCAGGCTAGATAGGATAGGGGACTTTATCACGACAGAACCTGCTTGCATAGCTCATGAGTTGACTTTATTGTCTATATGTGTTTCCACATCTGCATATCGCCGCCTATTACCCCCAGAACAGTATTGTGAATATAATATCGGGCATATTCTAAGCCAGTGCGCAATGTTTACAGTAAAGAGCCCGCAGCACTTGTTTGCACTGGGGGATTAGCGAGGACTTGAAAATTAGATGACGGCCCTGGTGGTCGCAGCTCTCAGTGATGGAGAGGAGGGGAAGCCGCTGCGAGCTCCCGAGGGGTCTCTGCCTTTCCTTGGCACCCAGGGCTGCCTCTCAGCGACTGCGATCCCCCAGCTCCGATGGGAGCGGCCGAGGAGCAGGTAATGTTTGCCCGCCTTACCTCGGCCGCAGCGGCGGCGAGAGGCGCGGGGAGCCGCCGCAGCTTTGGCACCGGGGCTACGGGGATTTGGGAGTTTAGAGAAGGTTTCTGTTGTGCCTTTTGGGGGAGAAATCACGCCGGGGAAAAGTGGGGAGAACTCCTTACATTTAGGAAGAAAAAAGGTTCCGGGAATGAAAAAAACAACAACCAACCAGACTCGGTGCTCGGTGCTGAAGAGAAGGCGTGTTTCGTGGGATTCCTGCGAAACACGAACGAGTAATCAAGTGCACTTTAAAAGCCTCGAATCAAACTGGGCTTGGCCTTAGAAATCGAGAGGCCCCGCTTGATGGACTTAAACCTGACCAGCTCTGTTGCAACCAGCAAGAGGCTTCTGGGCCAGCCGGTTCAACACCTTTCCAACCAGCGCCCGAGTGAGAAAGTGTCCCAATCCCCATCCGTGGGGCTCATACTGCAGCTCTTCCTTTCCTTTCTCACTTGTGTGTCCCTGCGAGCGAGTCCCTGGCGGCGCCGCAGCATTCCCGGGAGCAGAGCAGGCACTCAGCCGCTGCTCTGGCCCTGCTGACAACCCGAACTCTGCCTCATTAAAATAATTTAAAAAAAAATCTTAAGATAAAGGTATTTTAAAACTACCCTTTCCTGGGTTGAAATTGGGGACTGCAAATGCTGGTGCTCCTCGGGCTAGAGCCGAAAACGATTGAGGCAGCGTCAGGTTTACTGAAGGAAAAAAGAAATAATACGTATGTTAATTCGCCTTCTGGGAATTTTAAACACTCTCGCGATCGGAAAATTAACTCTGCCTTTGGAAATCCTGATCGATTTCGCTTTTTTTTTCTCTGGGGCATGGATGTGTCCCGCCGATCCGCAGGCCGGGAGGGCCGGGCCCTGTGGCCGCCCGGTGTCCCCGCGGCTGTGGCGGGGCCGGGGCTGCGCCTCCTGCGGGGCGGCGGGCGGGGGGCGCGGGCCGCGGGCCCTCGGCATTCCTGCCTCTGCCAGGGGCCGCCCCGCCGCTTTCTCCAGGCCCGGATCGGATTCCTCCCCGGCGTATGATTTCACTTGAAGTCCTGCCCAGGAGCCCTTCAAAGTGCGCTGTCGTCCCGCTCCCATGATGTCAGGCGGTTTTCCCTGCATCTGTAATTTTAAGAAAAACAAACAAACGCGCCGTGGGGACGTGGGGGGGAAACGGAGGGAGAGGGCGGGGGTACAAAAGTCACGGAAAAGCGCGGGGGGGAGAGGGACTCACCTGCGGGGCCGCAGCTCGGGCACCTGCCTCCCGGGGAGAGACACCGCGGGGCCGGCGGCTGCCGGGACCGGGCTCGGCTACAGGGAACGGGCTCGGCTACAGGGAACGGGCTCGGCTGCCGGGCCCGTGTTCCCCCGGTGGCTCTCGGTGGCTCCGTCCGCCCGGTTTTCACACGGCTCCCCCTTCACCTGCCCGGTCCGGCAGGCAGCAGACCCGCCGGGAGAGCGGCAGCGCTCCCGCCATAAATTAGCATCTTTGGGAAGCGGGTGGTGCTGGTGGTGACGGCAAATCCAATCCACCCCGTAAAGGGATCCGGGAGGCTAAAGCAAAAGAAAAAAAAAAATAAATAAAAAAAAAAAGAGGCGCACACATCCACATCCCATCAGGACTTGTTTTATTTGCTGCACGCATAACCTGCCCGCAGTAAACATGGCATAGGATGTATTTTACATTAACTTCTGCACCGGCTTCTTTCGACTTCAGTCCACTTAATGTTCTTGGCAAATCAAAGCGCGTGTCCTTTGAAGAAGGTGTGTAATTGGAGTTTAAGGCGTGTATGGAATTCCCAGATGTCTATAAAGTAAGAAGGAGCATTTGGCAGGTCACTTGAAGGTGGAGCAGGTTAAAATCACTTCTAGAAAAGTCTCCTTTTCTTTTTTAAAAGCAAACAAGCCGGCCATTTATAAGGACCAAGTGATCGACATTGCGGGAGGCTTAGAACGGTTTTACAGAGCAAGAACAATAAAGCTACAGAAACTTAATTATGATGGTAACGCCCGTTTAAAAATCCGAAATAAAACGCAAAACAAAACTAAATATTCACATTGGCGAAAAAGCTGTCCATTGTCTTGGTAATTCCCTGTCTCCTCCGCTCGCTCAGAAACACTTACACTGTTCTCATCTACGTGGTCTTAGTTAGCGGACACTTCTCCATTCTTTTCATAAAGAGGTGACATGAAATTTGCAGAAACTTTCCAAAAATTCCCTTGCTCACTATACGGACCACGGCAGGAAGAGAAATGTTTTACTCTAAAATAATACAGACTAATCACACTGGGATAAAGACAGCTACGAAGGTATCAGGAGCAATTAGCAATAGCAGAAATAATAACGGTGTATGTTTGGGACAATTAGATGCTGATCATTCCGCTTTGGGAGCACGATCAGCGTTCGTGCAAAATATCAGCCCGAACAGGACTGTGGGTTCTCTTGGAGCGGGGCGGGGGGGGCCGCAAATCCCGTTTGCTGGGCTACAGAAACCCCACAGGGAAATATTGCGGCGGGAAGAAGACCCGCTCTGCTCTCCTAATGCGGGGAGATCTGGAGGTGGGAGGGGGCGAGATGGGGAAGGATAATCTTGGGAAGGGTCGGGGTTGCCCCCTCATGTTTAGGGTTGCTTTGTTCTATTCGGGCAGAGTCGTTAAATAAGCAGTCAGAAAGGGAGCAATACACGCGACTGCAGCCGTGGAGGAAAGGAGAGCTTCAGAGGGGAAGGGATTTTGACATGTGAAAAGTTAAGCAGGTACCTGAAGGAGGTTTATTTTGACCAGATGTTGGAGCTTTTATGAAAATGTCACGTGAAGCGAACAGATGTACAACTTGCAAATGGAGCCCCGCCTTGTAAACACTGGGAAGAGAAAGGCTCACAGAAATTCAAGCATAAATCATTCCTCCTTTTTCTATGTGTGTGTATTTGCACATATATGTGCTGGTTTTTATTTGTTTGCGGGGAAAAAAAGAAAGCAGCCGTTCTGTCCAAGCTCGCTATCCTCTTCCAATGTGCCTAACCAGTTAGTTTCCTTCCTTCCTTCCTTCCTTCCTTCCTTCCTTCCTTCCTTCCTTCCTTCCTTCCTTCCTTCCTTCCTTCCTTCCTTCCTTCCTTCCTTCCTTCCTTCCTTCCTTCCTTCCTTCCTTCCTTCCTTCCTTCCTTCCTTCCTTCCTTCCTTCCTTCCTTCCGTTTTTCTTCCTTTTTATCTTTCTCCCTCTCCCTCTCCATCTCTTCTTTCTTTCTTTCTTTCTTTCTTTCTTTCTTTCTTTCTTTCTTTCTTTCTTTCTTTCTTTCTTTCTTTCTTTCTTTCTTTCTTTCTTTCTTTCTTTCTTTCTTTCTTTCTTTCTTTCTTTCTTTCTTTCTTTCTTTCTTTCTTTCTTTCTCTCTCTCTCTCTCTCTCTCTCTTTCTCTCTTTCTTTCTTTCTCTCTTTCTTTCTCTCTTTCTTTCTCTCTTTCTTTCTTCCTTTTTTCTCTTTTTCTCTTTCTCTCTTTCTCTCTCTCTCTCTCTCTCTTTCTCTCTTTCTCTCTTTCTCTCTTTCTCTCTCTCCTTCTCTCTCTTTTCTCGTTCTTTCTTTCCCACCACTTGACCCCCTCCTTTATTCTCGGGTCCGTTTGATCCCAGGGAAAGTATCGGATCTCTCCTGGGAGCAGAAACTGAAACTAATCAATTGACTTCTATTTGAAGGTGGGTGGGAGCTCCTGAGAGCGCGGGGGAAAGTCTGGGCTGGCAGCCCCTGGCGCTTCGGGCGTGGCGAGGGCGGGCGGCTCTGCCCGGCTCTGCCCGGCCCTGCCCGGCTCTGCCAGCCCCAGGGAAGGGGTCCGCGGGTGACAGACCCCCTGCCCTGCCCGGCCCTGCCCTGCCCTGCCCTGCCCTGCCCTGCCCTGCCCTGCCCGGCCCTGCCCTGCCCGGTCTGGCCCCGTCCGGCCCGGTCCCTGCGCGGGAGGGCGGCAGAGCCCCGGCTCCCCGGGAAATCTAAAGTTACCCGCCGTTTGACGTTTGCGGCAAGGCGCAGCCGGTCCCTCCGTAGATGCCCAGCCCTGCCTTTCGGGGTGTTTTTCCAGAAGGTCCTGTGGTATTTTCATGTGCAATGCCTGTCAGAGCCCCGATGGCGCGGTTACCAGCGCGGCGGCAGGTGGGGGGAGGAAGGTGCCAGCCCAGCGGGCAGCGGGTCAGGGATGGCCAAGAGAAGGATCCCGCTGGAGCCAGAGGCAGGCCCAGGGCAGTCGGACTCCTGCAAACAACCTGCCTATATTTCGTTCACGGACCATTTCGATCAGCTGTAGATATGCCTTGCTTATTTCTGCACATTTATTTCTACAATTGGATTTGACATATTAATTTTGAACAGCGGTGGAGGCTCTTATAATAGGTACCTCTATTAAATAATAGACGAATTTTCACTGAATTTTGCTAGACAGAAATTAATTCAGTCATTATTTTTCTTTTTATGTAAGTGTTTTCAAAGGCGAAAAGGTTGGCATTAAGCACGTTAGCTTTTAGAATGACAATGCAGGAGTATATAACACAGATAAATAGATTAAATAAATAGCATGAGTCTAAAAATCCCTCGGGATCCTTAATCTAGATTTATTGTCTTTAAGTCCCAATCACTTGATCTTGTAAAAATGTTTAAAGTTTTTTTCAAATAAAGGGGCCCTTTTATTTAAAGGAGTGGAGTCCTTCTCCCCACTCCCCCCATTTCTTATCTATTAATGCTGTAAAAGACAGACGCAGGATAGCCAGCTGATATCACGATTTTCAGCAAATGCCGATTTGCATTATATTTTAAATGCAATTTAGAAAACAATAGGAAAACGGCTTTCACGTTTGTGTCAGAATTTGAGAAGGAATAAGGTTTTCCTTTGTGTGTGAAAATGTATAAATTCTGGGCACAGCCACAAACACACACACACCCGCTTCTGAACCATAGAGCTATCAAACATGTTTAGTGACTGAGTGAGACTCTGTCTACGAAGGGGTTGTTGATGTAAGAGCCAAATTAGTGTTAATTTCAAACAGGCAGCTAATTCCTCCACGGAACCTTTGCACTTTCAAAGTGCTTTGTCATGCTTCATATTTAATTATTTGCGATGGAAAAAAATATCCATTTCCCAAGAATAAAGATTAACTAATTGATGAGATTATATTTCTTTCTTTCTTTCTTTCTTTCTTTCTTTCTTTCTTTCTTTCTTTCTTTCTTTCTTTCTTTCTTTCTTTCTTTCTTTCTTTCTTTCTTCCTTTCTTTCTTCCTTTCTTTCTTCCTTCCTTTCTTCCTTTCTTCCTTTTCCTTTTCCCCTTCCTTCCTTCCTTCCTTCCTTCCTTCCTTCCTTCCTTCCTTCCTTCCTTCCTTCCTTCCTTCCTTCCTTCCTTCCTTCCTTCCTTCCTTCCTTCCTTCCTTCCTCTCTCTCACTTTCTGTCTTTCTCCCTCTCTACACATCCTGAAACACCTTTCAACTTCAAGGTTTTTACACCAATATAAACCAGATCCAGAACAGACTCCCTTCCCCCCTTCTCCTAGTCCTTAGATCTGAACTTAAAACATATATCATAGATCAGTTTTCATCCAGCAAATTTAGACACAGTTCCTCGACCTGTATTTTCAAAGAGATTTTGGGTTGAAGTCTGCAATATTTAATCCAGTCGGCTATTAAATGTCCTCCAGCTTGAATCAAGAATTTAAACAGGCATTTGTGCTGGGGATAATGACAGTTAAAGCAGTTTGGGATATAGTGTGTGTGGCAGAGAGGGGGAAACGGACAGAAGGATAATGATTAAGTCTTTGATTTGGAAAATTCCTGAGTTTTAGGAGTTCTGTCAGAGCATTGGTGGGGGAGAACATGAAAGAAACCCCTTTGCTCAAAGGCATGGCTTTAATGGGAAGAAACACTACTAATAATACGTGACAGTGCCTGACACTCGCCTTTCTTCTGCCTGCCCGGCAGTAACACGATAGCTGCTCCCCGGGGATGGCCGGGCCCGGGTGGGCAGCCACCCCCTGCAGGGGACCCAGCTCTGCTGCACGGGGTGCTCCCATGCAGGGAGGGTTTCTCTGGGGCCCCATCCCACCGGGAGGGATCCTCCAGCATCTGTCCCCACCGCCTGGGCTTTCCCGAGCTCCGTGCCTGATGGGAGAACTCCGACAAGCACAGCACCAGGATGGTTTTCCCTTTCCTCCTCCTGGGACCTTGGCATGGATGGGTTGGGGAACTTGAGGGTATTTAAGACAGAAAACTCTCTTTCTCCTTTCTTTCTTTTTCTTTCTTTCTTTCTTTCTTTCTTTCTTTCTTTCTTTCTTTCTTTCTTTCTTTCTTTCTTTCTTTCTTTCTTTTCTTTTTCTCTGTCAATTCTTGAGCCGATGGACAGTTGAAAGATGGAGTTAGGGATTGGTTAGATTCCTAAAATCCTACAGGACTTGGATCTATGGAAAAGAAGAGAAGAGCAGGGCATCAGGAAGAGGCTCTACCTTTGATTTGATGAAGCACGTGTCAGATTCTGCAGTTCAGGCAATTAAAACTCGATTCTGATCAAAGAGCTTCATAAATCACCAGGAGAAGTGAACTGGGCAGAGACAGCTGTCTGTGTGAGCAAGCGGGGGGCAGCTTCTTATCCCCACCTTTCAGACACTGTCATCCCCTCACACTGCCTCCACGGAGTCTCACTGGGAGTGGATTTTTCCCGCTGTTTTATGGAGGCTTGTTTATTTATGGAAGCATTTCAGCAAGAAAAAAAGTATGTGGAAGTAATCTGTGACCATTGGTGACTATCCCAGGAACAGAGGTGCTACAGAATTAATTTTCTTTTCTGATTAGAGAAAAAAAATGCTAGATGCTGAGGAAATAGTGATAAAAAAATATTTCCCTTACTCTTAAGAACGAAACATGAGATGTCTGATTATCTGTGCTGGCCTCAGCCCTTGACAGCCTCGAGTGCAGAGCAGAGAGCCCATACCCAGGAGCTCCTGGCTCTGCTCTCAGCTGGCTCTACTGCTAGGACCTGGGCAGCAAAAGGGAGAGGTGGAGGGGGAAAAGGAGAAGGGAAAAGGATTTTTGCATTTGAGTGAAGGCAAATCCTCTTCATGCTTGGAGCAGAGCACAGGGAATTCATGCAGCCCAGTTTGTGCCAGCCCTTGTCTCTGAGCAGCCCTCAGGTGTCTAGGACACTCCTGCCATTCAATTCCCCACTAGTGCATCTTCCTATGTCAGATTTCGTGTATTGTAGGAGTTTAAGCCTGAAGGGCTGCTCTTTGATATTGGAATTTAGGGGTGAACGTATAAGTGCTCTCAAGGCACTTGTCAAATTTGAGTGCTTTCTGGTGTGATTTATGGCGAGAGGCTCCTTTTTGACACTTCCAGATGCCAAACCCTTCACCTTGCAGAAAATGTGCTTGCAATAGCCGGGGTGAGTTTATGCTTGCTCTTTAAAACAGCTGCTCTGGGGTAATAAGGTGGCAGGCAAGCCTAGTAAGGAACCTTTTTATGAGATTTGCCAGTGGTTCAAATAGTTTCTACAGTCTCCTTCCAGCATCCAGGCTATCCACTGACATGCAACACTGAACCTGTCCTATCCCTCCAGAGGAGTGAGTGTCACCTTTTCTCTCACCACATCATTATTTTAGATTGCCTAAATTTGCACTTCAGCCACTTTGCAAACCTTTCTCTGCCCTGTTTGTCACTTAACCAGCTGAATCATCAAGAGACTCTGAAGCTCCTTTTAATACAAGGCTTTTCTGTGATTTCGCTGAACAGAGGGCAAATATGGAGTGAGAATTTGAGACAGGAAAGCAGGGGGCATTCATTTTCAGAGTCCATAAATCACCGTGAACTCTCCCAGGCTTCTCCAACAAGCCTGGGATTCCCTTGCCAGAGATGAGTCACAGATAAATTACCCAAGGCCCGAAGAGAACAAAAGGTTTGCCCAAAAGCTGCAAGGGGATGAGTGTTCTTCAAAAAGTAGCAGAAGTCTTGCAAACGCATGCCTCTCAATGGATGGTGAAGTCTGATCTGCTTTCCTGGTTCTCATGAACAGCAGGAAATAAAACTAAAAATAGATCAAAATTCACTGTGTGTTAACTTCTTTCCTGCATTTCTTGGCAGGTGGAGTCAGATGTTTGATCTCACTAAGAGACAGTTTTCCATCTGAAATTGAAATAGTCCCTCCTCTCAAACTAAATGCATCAGCAAAAGAAATTAACATTGGTCTTGGATAGGTCTAGGCTGGGAAAGAACTATCATCGTGTTAAGAGTGTTATCATTGTAACAATGGCCATCATCTGATCACTTACTGTGTGGAATATCCATATCATCTAATAAGGATGAGTTTTTAAGATTTTTTACTGCTGTGATCAAATTTTGCCATACGGAATAAAAACAACAAGAGGGAGAAAGTGAGAGGAAGGAAGGAAGGAAGGAAGGAAGGAAGGAAGGAAGGAAGGAAGGAAGGAAGGAAGGAAGGAAGGAAGGAAGGAAGGAAGGAAGGAAGGAAGGAAGGAAGGAAGGAAGGAAGGAAGGAAGGAAAGAAAGAAAGAAAGAGAGAGAAACTTTAAAGATTTTTTTTCCTGCATACAGAATGTGTCTGGTGAAAATTCTCAGATAATACTTGTTGCCTGTGATAATTAAGTTAATGAGGAGAGGAAAATAGACCCCTCTGCTTGCATCCGCCTTATTTCAATTTACAACTGTATCAGCTTCGTCTGGATGAATAATGGATCACGTAATCTTTTTTTGTTTGTTTGTTTTTGTTTTTGTTTTTTGTTTTTGGTTTTGGTTTTGTTTTGGTTTTTTTTTTTGGTGCAGAACTGGTCCTGTTTGAATCCTCATCAGAACCTCAACAGAAAAGTTGATATATACAAGACTGGCAACTCTTTTAAAGAATCTTGCTTCTCTCTCCTGTATTCTGTTGGCCAACTATATCAAGAGATTAGGATTGCCTTAGTCCTGCTGCATCCATATTTCCTATGGAGTAAAAAGTAGCATCCCCAATTTTAAATGTATCAAATGTTTAGCATCTGAACGGTATTAATCTTTAGGAGACAGGCCAAAAAGTCAATAAAATTTTAAATATTTCTGAAGCATATGGGAGCACTCACAACACCAATAACGTGTTACTGCATCTTGGCATTGGGAAAAAAAGTTCAGCAATATACTTTCATATTTCCTGATCAAGACAATGCCTCCACCAAAAGACAACACCTCTTGAAACTGCAATTAATTCTAATTAATCAATAGTTTCTAAAATTAGCGCATAATATGTTCGTGATCAAGGAGGTTATTACCTGCATGTACCTGCACATAATGATAGCGTGCTGGTAAACATTCATATGCAGGGAAAAACATGTATTTATCTTCTCTTCTTTTTTTTTTTTCTTTTCTTTTCTTTTTTTCTTTTTCTTCTTTTTTTTTTTTTTTATTTTTTCCTCTTTTTTTTTCTTTTTTTTTCTTTTCTTTTTTTTTTTTCTTTTTTCTTTTTTTTCCCCTTTTTTGGTAGTAAGCAAGAAATAGAGTATTTTTATTGATAGTTTCTTGTTGTCTGAAGTGAGTTATCTCCACTTGAATATGCAGCTAAGGGAGCAGAGAAAAAGATCCCAAATATTTTTCTGAGGGAACAGAAGGGAAATCCCCAATTTTAAAGATAAAGATAGGTTCAATATATCAGTCATTAGCAATGACATGCAGAGGAACCCTCCTCATATGGCCTTATCCTGCAGGATCAGCTCTGTGGGAGTCCTTCAATTCAGTTCTCAGGGCAATGACCCAGGCTACCACTGTGTTATTTTATCATAGCCCAAACTAGCTCTTAGATAAAGGGAAATTCAATCTGATGCAGGTAGGAGACTGAAATGGATGGCCCCAAGAAGGCTTTTCTATTATTGTCACACACAATTCCTAGCAAGACTTAACTTCATTTTAGAGCTAGGCAGGAACAGTTTTAAACATGACATCACCATTTCAGGTGTTACATATCAGATTCTACTGAAATAAAATAACACATCCCTGCTGTCACTTTCATTATTTTAATTAAGTATGTAAGGTATCTACAACCGTATAGGGTACCTAAATCAATATACATTAATTTACACCCTGTATCTATCTAACCCAAATGTGGTCCTGTATTCAAACACTCAACTTTTGTTCATTTCCTTTGTTGATCTCACCAATGCTTTGGTCACTAGCCAATTTTCTTCAGAAAAAATTATTCCTGCCTTTATATGGGAAACAAATCTCCTGTTTTCCCTTCATCCTTAAACTCAATGCAGAACAGCCCATGAATCAAAATTCTAAAAAAAATCCAATTCTGAATCAGAGCTAGATTTAGGTCAAATGAGGATAGAAAATACAGGGTGGTGGTTTTTTTGTTGGTTGGTTTGGGGGTTTTTTTGTTGTTGTTGGGGTTTTTTTTGTTTGTTTGTTTGTTTGGGTTTTTTATTTTTATTTTTTGTTTGTTTGGTTGGTTTTTTGGTAGGTTGTTTGTGTGTTTGTTTGTTTGTTTGTTTGGTTTTTTTTCTTTTTTTTTTCTTTTTTTTGTTCCAGTATACCACCTGCCTCTAGTATTCACAGGGCCTGAGTAGCAGGTGTTTGAACAGTGATGTCTATCTGGAAAGAACATTGGCTGCTACTAACTGGTTACCAGCTTTCTGTTCCACAGATACTTATTCATCTGGAGGCAGGGCAACTAGAAGATTTTGGTTTTATAGGAGCTTTACTAGGTTAAAAAAAATAACTCCTTTTTTTTCCCCTGTAGTCCTTTTTTCCCCATGTATTATTGATTCCTTTCCTCCACCCCAAATTAATAGCAGGATGTGGTTTAAAGGACTTATTTGTATTAATTTTTGACCTTTTACCTTATTCATACACATCACTAAGTAATGTAGACATGCCAGATGAATGCCAGTGTATACCATTTATATAAGGTTATGTATATTTTGTGCCCTGTAATGGCAGAGAAAACAGTGACATCAGTCAGGAGAAAAAGCTTTTTCAAAGTCATGTCCTCTACTTCCTGCAAGAAAGTTCTTGGATCTTAATGATATTTACCCAATTTACCGGAAGACTTACTTATTAACCTCTTAATATCTGAGTATATCAAATGGAAGATTTTTCCTAAGTACATGTATTTTATTACTTAGCTCAATATATAGCATTATACATTCCCTACTATTTCACTGCATATAATTACATCTCTATTGAATACATAGACATTTACACTATTGGTTATAATCCCACCAATGTATGTGTAATGTATAAATGTGATTTAAACCAGGAAGTCTTAATAGATATTCAATGACCATGAAGAAGAGTGTGACTGCTGTTCTGAATATTTGCCTTTTTATTTCCAATTATTATATATATTATGAAAACTGGATACCTCTATACTAATATTGTATTAGCAATAGTAAACACATTGCCTTAAAACCTCCAATATTTGGTTATATATTTTCTCTCAAGACAAAACTAAACCCATTTCAGTCTTTTAAGACTGTTAAAATTACCTTCATTCATATTAAATTAAATATAACCTAATGCTTCCAAGAATATATGGACTTCTATGCCTAGATTTTTATGGGAACAGGCAAGCTGAAGGCTATGTTTACTGGGTCAAGCACTGGCCCTTTTACTCTCATTGAGTAGTATTTTACTCTGAACAGTCTCACCAAAGACAATGGAGCTGTTACAGAAGTAAGGAGTTACTGTGAGCTGTGATCCCACAACTGCCAGTAGTAATTCTTGTTTAAGAAGAGGGGTATTAATATCTGTAAGGAATAGTAGGCTTTTGACAAAGAACAGAATTCCAATGTAACAGAAAAAAAGGGATTCACAAAGCAGAATGTGATTTGCCGGGTCAATTTTTTACCACACACCATCAGTAATAATGTTTTCTTGTCATAGCATGGCATAAATAATTTTTCCAAATCGTGATGTATCAAGAGAGACTGTGACTTTTAAACTTTTTTCCAGCTAAGGAAGAATATGGCCAGTTAGTTAGCAATATTGGAGCTAATTGTCCATGAAATTAACTTTAAATTAACTGTTAATTTTAATCAATTTAGCAGTTCCTCTTGGGAAATCTTGAATAATTAATTGAAATGACATCTAAGTAACTTTCTAGCCTGGATATTATACATCATCATTGAATATAGTACTTGCCTTTTCCAGTGCAGACTGTAGATTTCCCCGCTGTATTAACAGAAGAACATCCCTCTCAAATGCTGTAGCTGAGAGATATGGTCTGGTGTTTGTTTGAGACTTCAGACACTTTTTTTCTGTTTTAAACCCTTTCTTGTCATTGCCACTGTTATGGTCAAGCACAGCTGTACTGAGAAGAGAAGGATCACAATCTCAAGGGAACGTGCAGCTTTCTTCATCCTCTAATACACAGCACATCTTTATTTCAGTCAGCTCCAACTGAATGCATGGGAGAACAGTGCAACCAATCTCTTCCTCCATTCTTACATCTGCTTTAATTTATGGTAACATTTCTATAGTGAGTAGCCTACAGAGCTGTTCCTGAAGATGCCATTGAACCAGCAGTCCCTCCCATACTATCCCAGAAACTACACTGAAATTATTATGAGAAAGACAAGCAAGTTAATTTCTGCTCCTGCAGTTTGTGTCCTCAGCAACCTTGCTGAGGAGTCCCACCAACCCCTTCATCCAAGTTATTGATGAGGAAGTTCAGCAGTACTGGGCCCAGTATTGAGCCTTGGGGGCCACAGCCAGTGACAGGCCTCCAGCCAGACTCTGCATGACTGATTAGGACCCTCTGGGGTCTGCCATTCAACCAGTTCTCCAGCCACGTCACAGTCTACTTATCCAGTCCACACTCCCTATAAGGGTGTTGTCAGTGGCAGTGTCAAAAGCCTTGCTGAAATCAAGCCAGACAATGTCCTCTGCCCTTCCTTCAATCCATCCAGGCAGTTGTTCCGTTGTGGAGGGCAATCAGGTTGGACAAGCATGATTTACTTTTAGTGAGTTCATGCTGACTATCCTGATCACATCATGTCATCTATGTGGATAGAGATGTTTTCCAGAATGAGATACTCCTTCAGCTTTCCAGGGATGGAGTTGGGGCTGTCTGGAAGGTAGTAGCTCCCAGGGTTCTCCTTCTTGCCCCTTCTGAAGGCTGGGGTGATATTTACTTTATTCCAATCCTCAGGCACCTCTCCTGATCTCCATGACCTTTCAAAGATGACTGTGAGTGGCCTCGCAAGGTGTCTGCCAGCATTCTCAGCACTCGTGGCTGCATCCCATCAGTGATGCAACCAGAGCTTTTAAATGGTGCTGAGAACAATGCTAATATGAACAATCCCCAGTATATCTGACTCTCAGTACTGTCAAAAGGTCTTCTCAAAAAAAAAAAAAATCTTGTTTTCTCAACACTTAATCTTTTTACCCAAATGTTCACAAGTAAGTAAACAGAAACTTTGCTATTCCCAGCTCTTCCCCGAGGCTCTGGTGAATCAATGGTAGTTTCTATTCATTGCACAAGCCTGGCTTAGAGACATGGGAAGGAGCTTTGCCAAGGCCACCTGCCCCAAGTCAGCCAGCCAGGCCTAGGGGACCTGAAGGGAAATGACCCTCTGGCTTTGTATGGAGTGCACAGCAGGCATTGGGGCACACCACTGCTGGGGCAGGGGCTCCAAAGGCCCAGGGATATTAATGCCTGTGTGGTCTTCTGTCCCATAGGATCTGCAACCAGCCCTTTCAAACCTTGCAGTCAAAATAGTTACTGCACGAGGCTGGCCTGGGATAATGGATCTAGCTATTATCTGGCAACATAGATTGTGATTTCCAAAGCTTTATGGATTTTATCTGAAAATATCAGTCAGATCTTCACAGTTTCTCTCCACTCAATTCTAGCAACAATTTCTACTTCAATTTTCGACATCAGCTCACCTCTCTTTCTCTTCCATAGGAAAGGCCAAAGAAGAATAATCATTTGCTAGTGCAAATAAACCATTATTTGATACATTTTCTTCACTGCTAGGCAGTTTGGTACCTCTTACAAGCTGGGATACATTTATTATTCAGCAGTAAATTTTTAGGGGATGAATATAAGCGAGTGGGGACATTGTTTCAAAATGTTTGCTAACAAAGCAGACAAAAAGCATTTTGTACTGATCAGCAGAGAACCTGCTGGACACAGGTTGTGTTTATTTGTTATTATGCTTTGTAAAAGTATTAATCATCAGCCTTGTCCTGAGCTTTGTTTCTTTGCACATAACATCAAAAGGGACGTTTAAAGCTCTAAATCCTCTTCTCAAGAATGCTACTCTTGAGTATTTCTGTTTCTTGTTTTGCTTTGTGGTCACTAACCACAGGAGAAATTTGTCTTTTTTACATATGCTGGAAATAATTTACTGACTTTAGAAATATTAAACCACAAGAAGCCCTCTACATTAAAGCAACATTAAGGGTCTGCCTAAAACCCACAAAAAGCCAGGAAATTGAGACTTTAAGCTGAAACTCTGATCTGATATTCCAACCTTAATTTACCTCATAGAGTATAGGTATCTCCAGTGAGGGGAGTGGGAGACGAATCTTGGTTGCCTGGGTGCTCACATTATTCCCTTGTCTTTTCTCACCAGCTGAACACCACTATCGGTCAAAAAGAAGCACCTGACCAGGTGAGATCTTTTGGCACATCTTTTGATTTCTAATAGGGCAGATGATTATTGTTAAAAAGGAGAGGATAATCTCAAGGTCCCTTCTCACCTGAGAAATTGTGAATTTGCAAAAGATTTTTGTCTCTACATCCTAACTCGTGTTGTGGAGTTTGCTGACACAGGGAGCTGTGGAAGCAGACAACATCAGTAGTTTCAAAATTATTAGACAAACTCATGGACAATGTGTTGGTAAACAGAAACCTAGTGAGTGGTCTACCTCTAGGAGCTCTAATAACAGCTCTGGATCCTGAAGATGTGAAAGACATATATATGCCAGACTCACAGTTCTGTTGTCTCTGACATCAAAAGAGTACTGACCCAAAAGGGCTTTACTCATGTTGTTATTGTTTAACTGTCCAAAATGGTAATAAATGACAGTTCCATCCTTAATTCTTATTTATTTTTCTAATTTCCCTTGGGAATGACTTTTTCTTTTTGATAGTTCAAACCTCAGTCAGAACTATTGAGCAAGACCTTTCACAGCATTGCTCTCCCTCAGGAGCTGTGCCACAAGGAAAAGAGTAAATGGTATCTTGCTCTTCTTCTTGCGCGGAAGAAACACTACCTTGCTCAATCTACTTTATATTTAGAGCAGAGTGCAGCACAGTCCTGTCCTACTACGTATTTCACCTTTTCTCCTCTACCAACATGGGGAGAGGAGAGGCAGCAACAAAGTGGTGCTTTGCATCTTCTTTCTTTGCTAGTCAGCCAGAGGAAAACAACCAAATTGGGAACCACCATGGAATACTTGAGACAATTGGTTCAGAGAAACAGCTTGTCTGGACCTGATAATAAGAGTTTTGTTTATACTCCCATTTTCAATATTAAAACTACCAGTTCACTGAGTGGTTGAGACGAACTGGATAGGTTCATCTAAAGACAGTGAGATGGTTTTGGGGATCTTGAACAGACACAGAACTGTACCCATCTCTACTGTACTGCAAGATGGGAGTAAAGTCTCAACTAGATAGAAAGCTTCTTTTTAGAAATATGGATGTAGCAAAGGAAATGTCGCTGTGAATTGAAACCCATTGTCTTCTTTATTAGGACCAGCAGAAGTTGTTAAATGACATATATATCTCTCTAGGCCTATAATAGTTAAGTCAGGGACAAATGTTATGCTGTGAACACAGTCCACACTAGTAGAATATTTTAACTAATATTCTCCCTGTGACTTTATTTGTAGTGAAAGATGATTCTGATAATGAAGTGAAAAGTGTGGGAGAAACAGTAGAGCTGAAAATTAGTAAACAAAACTCTAGTATTTTACAACATTTATATTGTGTAATATATTTGTCCTTGTGCTTCAGCCACTAATCTGTGACAATAAAAATTGCACGAAGCTTCATTACCATAATAGTATAAATTTGCCAGGTGTTTGACAATAATTCCCAGGCTCGTGTCTGCAGACTGCAAGTCTTCATGGAAGCCACCAGGTGTGAGAGGATTTGGAGATCAGTTGAGACTAGTGCATGGAATGAACAGGGCTGAAAGAATCTGTGCTATCAAATGCATTTTCTATTAAAGACATTACCTCCGTGCTCTCTCAGACAAGGGGGCTGCTCATTATTAGGCTTTAGGTATTCACATGATTACTTTAAGGCTTATACATTTTGCCCCACACTGCTAATAAAGATTACAGTCATACCAGGGCTTTAATTTTTCCTCTTGGCATTGTCTTCTTGATTTTTTTAAGGCTTTCAAGAGGCAATATTCTGAAATACTGTGCATGGAAATGATAAAGTGCTGGTTGTGACTTTACTTTGAACGAATTCTCCTGCGGAGTATCATATTTAAGTAAATTGCCATCAAGTACAGCAAGCAACACAATCATTCACATTCAAACAGAGCCTTTTGATCATGTTCTACAATGCAATCAAGAATCACATGAGAATTCAAGTATACACCAACCTCATTCAATGCTAACTAGGTGACAGAGAAAGAAGAATTAATTGTGGATGTCAACTAATTGGCTGGTGCATTAGCATACAGAAACAGGCATTAGTTATATGTAAAAACTGTATATAATTTTAACAGGCTCATATCTTCACTGTGGTCTGCAAACCTATGGTTACTCACAGCTGGAAGATTATTAATAGTGTTTCATGTGGGTACTCACATGCTTTTGCTCCCCCCATTTTTCTCAGATCAGAAAAAGTTTTGGAGCTTTTTATCCACAAGGTACACTAAGGTCACCAATTGGGAATTGTTAACTGATGGTTTAATTGGGGAAATATATAGACTTTGTTGAACTGCAGCCAATAATTTAGCAGATAGATTTATGCAGAACAACAGATGTGGAGGTGGAATCTCTGAAGGAACACATGGTACTAGCATAGAACTATCTCTGCCCCTATTTAAATTACAAGTGGAACAGAAATGTGACAAGGAAGTGAGAACTGATATGATCTGAAAATATCCCTTGGTTTAAAAAAAAAGGCATATTGGAAAATAAATCTGTCTCAGAGACAATATTCATCCTGAATTCACACAGACTAAGGAACAGCCTGTAGTTATAACCTTAACCATTGATCGTGCCTCTCATTTGCAAATAGTTTTGTACACTACTCCATGAAGTCACTTCTTCAAGTGTTTTTTTCTGAAATTTCTTGGAAGATAATTCTCTCCTTCCATGCATAATCTCCAATTTGCCTTTTTCCAGTAGGATTGCTGGAAATTAGCCAAATAATGCTCTTCTTGTTAAAGTGCCTTTGGAAATAATAGTTGTGTCTGATGTTCAAAGTAAGTTCTTTGAGACCCTGTGGTTCTATTTTACCTGCTCTTTACTTGACCTCTCCAGCAGGCTATGAATTAAATCCTGAAGGAACAAGAGTCACTAATAGGACTCCCATCAACTCCCACTGCCAATGGGAGCATTGATTAATTGATGAATAGTGCAAGAAAGTATTGTTGCTGGACCCTACTCTTTCATTTTTTCTTACTCCTGGACAGTGTTTGAGCCAGTTTAGAAACACATGCTTTGAGTGCTATCACATGCTATCCTTCAAAGTATAGGAAGGCAGCTTCTACCATCCTGGATCCTACCTGGAAATTACCATGAATGAAGGATACCATTCATTCTTTCTACTGGGCAGTGAAATAAGCTTTTAAAGGAAACTACCCATCTAACAAGCTTATGCTGAAGTGCATCACTCCTTGAAATCTGCTGGAACAGCCAGTTCCTATGACTTAGTGAGTTACCTGAAAGAGACATATCCATCATTGCTCTCCTCACTAGTTCTTTGGTGTACTTGTTCTATTTAAAACTCCTTACAGTGGAATTTACCTACAGGCACAAGTGAACGTGGCCTGAAAAGACCACAAGCTTCATTTGCCGCTTTCTCCTGTTGTTGGGAGAAGAAATTGTAGTGGAGTGAACAGCCTGTGGTAGCTTGACTCTTGTTGTCCATCCCTAAATGAAATTGACAACACTGAGTCTGTGCATAAAGGGGACAATTTCTTAAGAGTGGTTCCAGGACTCCCTCCTAGCAATGCATAACTAGCTCTGGCTATGGGGATAGCAGTGGCTCTGCTTTTGTGGAACAAGTAACAAAACTTCTTTTAGAATGACTATATATTCCTTTACCATTTAGGAATGAGAAGTATGATGTGGAAGATTTTACAGTTTTCTAGTAGTTTAAACCTTCAAATTGAGGTTCTTCTTGGTTTTACTTTATCATTTTTGATATGGGCATTTTTTGGTCAGGAAATGAATGAAGGGGATTGTATTCAGGTTGCACTCTGACAGGTATTTCTATCACAGTTGAGCTCAGTCACAGACTTCCTCTCCCTGTTCATCTTCATCCACTTCCCTCAGTTCTCAGGCTACCATCCTTTACTTCTTTGCTCTCTCATTGCTCTTGGAGGAGGCAAAAAATGACTGCGGTTAAAAAAATTAACGGATCAAAAGTGTCCAAGAGAATCAATTCTATTTTTTATAGACACATCAGAAAGACTTTATACACAGTTGTGGGAGTAGATTTTAGGAAATGACACCTCTGGGAAATGGAAGGAAGAGAAGCTGGCCATAGACTCAGGAACAGCTGTAGTAGAAGACTTGACTACAGCTTCATTTCTAGCTTCTGGTTCAATGGGTTATAGAGGCACATCACGTCTCACTGGCACTGGATGTATTCCCACTGACACTAGAGGGAGGAGGAGCTGATCTGTGAACGATGCTGACTTCACATTAAATCCTGTTAAAAGTTATGGCAAACCAGATGCTTTCTTGGAAATGAATGTAAATGTGAATTTATCTGAGATTTCAAGACTCAGTGATGAGAACTTGTGAATGAACAGAATAGTATGTTTCCCATTAGAACTGAAGTGTGTATAAATGTATATATGCAGCCTAAGGAAAATGGGACATGATTGTACTTTCTGTTGCTTTCTGGTGCTGCAGAAAGAGAAAAAGGTCTTGATTGTTCTGTTATCTTACTTTTTGAAAATTTTAAATATTGTGACCCTTGATGTGTGTTCAGCTCCCACCTTTCACCCTCACATTTGATTTTGAGATTGGATGAATTTGACATTTTATTCACCTTTCCCTGATTGTTGGAAAAAGTTTTTACCAATTTTTAGTTAAACGTTTTGTTCCTTCTTTCCAGGAACAAAAATACTTCCCTTTTAGCACACTTTTTTTTAAAAAAATATTCAAACCCTATCTCTCTTTTCATTGTGATGAAAAATTATATTTCTTGCTTTTGAACTGAGTGTCAGCTAAAGCAGATCAGTTATGAATAGTCCATCTATTCTGTCCATTTTATTGGTGAGCATCCCAAATCCTTTGTGGTATTGCTGTCTGTTTTTCCATATGAGGAAACAGACTCAGAAGAGTTACTAGGCATCAAAGGAAGATCTATAAATTAGGTCTGTAGAACATTCAGAGTCTGTCATCTGCAGGTAGTACTAGTGACCTAGCCTTGGATGCCTGTGGCAGAGAGAGAAGCCAAACACAGCTGAATGCAGTGCTGGAGACACTCCCTCTCTGGACACAAGATGGTACAATTTTGGTCTCACTTTCCAAAAGGTGGTTTGGATGCAACCTCTCTCATGCAGATGTTCTTTAAGTACACAACAGGCATCCTTTGTGATGGTGGCCAGTCTGTAACACCCCTATTGAAAGGGGACGAAATCTCTGGGTAAAACAGAACCAGTGCAGAGGACTGGGTGTGTTTTAAAGTGATAGAATGAGCTGATCAAAACACCAGAAAGATCTACTACGTCTCTTTCTCCTGCCTGCCTGGGTTCAACATCCCAGATGTGAAGTATTGGACTTCTGTCATCCTCAGAATTTAATTTTTCAAGTATCCCAGGTTCAGTGCTGTTTCCTCAAAGTGTAACACTAGCTAGGATAAAGCCTTCCATTCCCTGCAGAAGCAGAATTTAGTACTCCAGACCTATACACAAGAAACTTAAAGAAATTAATGAGCTTTATTGGCCTCCTTTGCTTTTTCCTGATTTTATTTCATTTAGTTTTAGGAATGTTTTCTTGAAGAGAGGTGTTTCATTGCTGTGGCTTATATGCTGACACATGCTGACTATTAACCCTACTCTGAACCTCTGTAAGCATGCTGGATATCAAAGAAATCTGCCCAAATATACTTAATTTAGAACATACAGAAAATACAGCCTTTCAATTAAAATACAAAAAACCAAAAAAAACCCAAAAAACATTTACACAGACGCGAAAGTATTCATTCTAATGGGCATTTGAATTCCTTGGCACTATCATCAATACTTTAGAGAATCTACCATGCATTGAGGATGCTCTTCCTCAATTCCTCAAATAGAAGGAATATGTTAAACCTAGCTCTGGTGAGTGGTAAAGGATCATGAATAGTTTTTCCCTGAAGCACCTTTCTCTTTGCAGTCTCAGTTCTGGCTTCAGAGGCAGATGAAGGCATAGAAAGAATGACTGAAACCCCCTTCAGATGTAAGAAAAAAATCTCATGTTTCTACATGAGATGGCAGAAGCAAACAGAGCTTTGATGAGCAGGGCATCAGAACTTACATGAGATGAAGTACACAGTGCATCCTAAACAGACACTGGTATAGTAGGTCTCCTTCCCTTCCCCATGTAAAAAGGACAGGAATATTGATGTGTGCCTCAGTGAGAAGTGCAGCATGGACCTTTCTCACTTTGCATAACCTGATGGAACAGAGAGTGAAAGATTAAAATCTCCCCCAAGCAAGGAAGGAAGGAATGCAGGGCTGACAGCTATCAGCTGTCATAAATCCCCACTTCCTTAACTCTTGAACCCTGGTAATCCTCCAAGTTTTCACTCATACAGCCTTCAGCCTTAATCTTACCTCCTGCATCCCAGGTTGCCACAAGTCCTCTTCAAGTGCATTTTATCTTGTTACTCTACTGCAAATCCTCCTCTTTTCAACTTGCCCAAGAGCAGTCATGGGCATCACTTATCTTCATTCAGTCTCTGAGTTTTTGCTGTATTTAGATTATTTTGCTGTTGTAACTAATGCCTTCTTTTGTCCCAACACTCAAACACTCAAACAAAAAGTGAACAGGTAGTAACAGTAAGCACTGTGTGAATGCAAGCAGACAACAGCCTATTGCTTACTCAATTTATACAGATGCAAGGTAAGACTCACAGCAGAACCCAGTGTTTCTGGAACATCATTTTCCATTTCTTTCTTCAATGAAGCTGTAGGACCAAGGTACATTAGTAGTTGGTGACCTCAAAATTTTTCAGGGTGTCAGTGTGACTCTTTACTCTCACTTATCTTAGCCTGGAAGGAAGATGAGAGGTGATTTGATGCCATTGATTTGACTGTAGTAATTTTTTTTCTTTAAATGCTTGAAGAGCACATCTCAGAACTCCTTGAGTTTATACTAGATTTCACAGTGATCAGAATTAGATGTTAAAATTGTGAGAAAACCAGAAATAATTTCCTAACCCTGGGGTATTGCTGTAATATCCCTACTTAATGTTCTTCACTGTCTTCTTTGTAGTATGTAAAATGTCTTGTAGAGCAAAGCACCATGCATGTAGTGAAGAGTTAATTTGAAATATTTACCTTCAATATCCAGGGTATCACTGGTGGACAGTTGTCTACTACAGCGGAAACGGAGAAAAGCCTTTTCATTATTTTCAGCTAAAATGGTGAGATAAAACATTATTAATGCAATACATAGAAAGAGAGGGAAATGCAAGCTTATAAGCATTGCAGTTTCATGTTTTCCCCAGCAGTTCAGATAAGAAAAGTACATTTCCAGCTCTGGGGTCCACTTTTGTTGGAGGTTGCTCCAGCAACCTCACTCATGCATCCGGCTGAATTTGGAGGTTACAATAACCTTCCTTTCCCCATTGGTACTAGATATGCTAGAATCATTCTAGAGACCCACTCTAAGCAAAGGAATCCCTCAAATGAAACAGGTGTTGAAGATAAATCATTTTACTTGACAATTTATATCCCTGTAGCCCTGGCTGGAAAAGCTGTATCCAACTGAAAACTAATAAAATTTTACATTCTTTTTATTATATTATTTTATTGATCACTGTCTTATAGGATTATTAGTTAATAAATCTGAAGGTTTCCCTGTAAAAAGAGGATTCTGCGAAAAAATTTCATCTTAGACAGTGGAAATTTCAACTGAAACTCTCTTCCTTTCTTTAAAATTCCCATCTCTTCATTCCATCTCTGATCAGTCTCAAGAGCCCACCTCCCTGGCCTGCTCAGAGCTGCTGCCAATGCTTTAATTTCTTCTCACTACTGTAAATACAAACTCAGAGTAGATGGTTGCAATTTCCTTTGACATCAAAGTCACACCCCAACTTTTTAGTGAAAGAAGTTTATTTGCTGTATGACTGTAGTCTCACCCTGTGAAGGTGTCCAGTATTGAAGGGCCAGTGTGCTTCTGAACAACCCAGTATAGAAGGGCCAGTGTGTTTCTGAGCAACCCAGTCTCCCACCCCAGAATGGGAGGAGTCCAGGCACTCATTGAGAATATAGGGAAAGCCAAGATGAGCCCTGATGGGGAAGCTGGATAGGACCATCATTACCACAACTGATCCCTGTCCACCTCCACACAGCTGGTGTGAAGGAGTACAACCTGAAGCACAGAAAGTTGGCACAAGCAGAGAAGCTGTGTGCTGTCACAGGGAACAGTGTGATGAAGCCCCCACCAGGACCCAGTGCCTAAGTGTGAGCCAGGCAGATGCATGTTTAAGATAAGAGAGTTGCAGACTACTCACAAGGATTCTTTCCCCAGTCCTGCTGAAGAAGCCAATGCTTTTCCAACTAGACAAGGGGCATGACCTTACATTAGATCCCACCCAAAATTTCTTTGATTTGGACTGTGTCATGAGCCTGGCCACTGTGTTGTGCAGAAAAACAGCAAAGGCTTTGATCTACTGCTTGCATGGGAAAGAATTTGAAGGCATTGAACTCTTTGTATAAATGAAGTTTTCTTGGACCAGCCTGAAGGTTTGCTGGGCATAGCTCCTTCCCAGGGGGTTTTCTCTGATGTGAACCAGAACCATCCCAGCTCTAGCTCTAATAACCTAGCATATTTTACTTCCTTCTGCACTTTGACTTTTAACACAATCACCTTCTGAAGTCCCAAAGCAGCAGTTGTCTCCCTGCTCGGTAACTGTGGGGCATTTTCAATAGATGAAGTGTCCTTGAGGAAGAGCAGACCATCCTATTGCCCTTCGGGGTATGTCTAATCTAGAAAAGCTTTAAATACCAGTTTTGAAACTGATCTGCTGGGCTGGCTTTGGAGATGCTAAAACCATCTCACAGACACCTTAACCATTGCTACAATATTCATGAAAATTCTGACTCATTTTCAGTGTCCTAGGAAAAAAGTACTTTTCATTCAAGAAAACACTGAAGAAATACATAAAACAGATTTAATCGGATAAACAAAGTATTGAAACTAAAAACTCCATAAAATTTCTGTTGTGTTTCCAGGTGTCATATAAAAAAAAAAAAAAAAAAAAAAAAAAAAAAAAAAAAACCAACCCTCAAGAAATGGACTCAAGACATTGTGGCTGAATTCGAAACTTTAATTTGCATTTTTTAAGTTAACTTTAATATTTTTAAAGATTAAAGGCTACTTTCAGTTTATTCTTTCTTTCTTTTAAAGGAGTTGAATGACCTCCAGGATTCTTATAAAAGTACAGACAGTATCAAAATGACTAAATTAAGGAAACTTCCACTACAGTGAAGTAGGAAAGATTAAATCCATTCCAGCTTTTGAAATAAGTAAAGATGCTTCCGGTGAGATACAGGATAAAGTTTCTCCAAAGCTCTTTACCTTGCATTTGGAACTGAACTTTGGTTGGAGAAGAAATTAAAGAATTGATCAACCCATATTCCTGTACCAAAGGTAGTCTGAAAATTTGAGATGTCTGTGTAAATGTTTAATCTCACAATAAGAATATTTTAGTATTTTCAGAGGGGCTGAGGCAGACAAGGAAAGAAGTGTGTTTGGATCTTAGGTTTTCACATTATTCAGATGAAAAAAAGAACATGAACTATTTCTACTTATCATATAAAATATTTTTTTACTATGTGACCCACATCCTAAGATGCTTGGAAGGTGTATGAAGGGAGTACAGACAGAGAAGAGAGGTCAGAAAAGGGATCTAAAGGGATGAAAGTTGTCAAATGAACAAACTGCATGTGTTTTCCTCTGTGCAGTAAGTGCATATGTTAAGAAACTGTGAAAAGAAAGAAAATCTTCCTGCAAGCTTTTCTTCTCATCTTTGGCTTCAAAGCTAGATTCAAATGTCAGCCAAAGAAAGTCCATAAATTCTGGGGCCTGTTCAATGGGAGGTTGATTCTTTTCAAAATCATAACTTCGTAACAGAAATCCATCACTCATGGAATGTACTCCTTTTGGTGATAAACATCTTTTCCAGCTCTATTGTAAAAAAAGAGAACTCAAAGAGCGGCCACGCACTTGCATACATGGAGCCCTACCAGAAATGGAACTCACATCAGCTTCATAGCTAAAGGGTAACATAGTAGTCAAGGTTAACTCGATTTGGGTTATTGCTTGGCTGGAGCATCTTAATAGATTTGCACAAGTAAATTTAAAATATTGTGTTATATTTATTTTGGAATTCCACGTTGAATAAAATCAATTTCTCTAAAAGGAGTGCATTTTGGGAACTATTGTTTTAATCAGATAAGGTTTTTCTTGGCTAAGCCAATGTAACACAATAAGCACGGTAACAACAGCTATCAGTACCTATCCTGGTTAGCACTATTGCCACTGTATTTATTTAATTGTTCTTGCTACTTTATGGACTTTTCAGGAATGCTAGCAGTGAAAAAAATCACCACTCTGCTGCCAGGGTCAACATTCTTTGTGAAAACTTGCTCAGCTTCTGTGAGTTAGTGCTTGGCACACATTTAAGTGTGTTTTTTCCCTGTCTTTACCCTCATGTTTTAACATTTCTATTGCAAAATCCTCCTAAGAAAACCCATTTGCATTGGCTATCACCTATCTCAGAAAGTAACCTGAAATTGAAGTTTTAAATAGGTGTGTGACATGCAGGTTAATCAACTGTGAAGATGAACCCAAGAGTTAGCTACAGAGAAAGGTATGAAGAATTCACAAATCTTTCCAGCCGGCTCACACATGTTCACAAAATATAAATCCTTTTGTAATTTTGGAATGTTTCACTCCATAAAATAAGTGGATTAGGGACTGGATTTAAAAAAAAAAATGCAATGCAGAAGTGTGAAGTGATGGCCTCTGTGCTGATGGCTATTTGCTGGAAAGTCCATGGGGATCATCAGGCTGCCATTCTTCACACCTGCCTGCCCCTGAACAGCCTCCTGTGTACTTGGTGGCATGCTAAACTGCCCAGAGTGCTTGAGCTAAGAGATTTCTCCATGGTCCAGCCACAGCATAGTTATGCCTCAGCTGAAGCTTCCTGGGCCTAGGGCACAAGCCAAGGGTGAGGCTGGACCTTCCCAGGACTGGTGCATACAATTACTGAGGTCTAAATTCAGGGAGGGCAAGATGTTCCCTGGAGTCATTATCATCAAATCATCACCAGGCTTAGCATTCAGTGGAGCTAAAATGCTATATACAGCTAAGAATTAGCTCTCCTATTGTTTCAATTCCATGATGGTACATAGATTCATAGCTGTGGTATGTACAGTGCTAGAGATAGACATATATGGTACATTATACTTCTTTGCACTCTACATAGTTTGGATGGGTAGCCAACCTAAATACAGCCATGGTAGTTTGGCAGATACTCATCTAATCTGTCTCAAAATACAATTTTGGTTTTAAAACTACTTCATTAAAGTGGCATCTTCTGGCTCAATTACCTCATCTTCTGTGGGTGCTTGGTGGCTTAGCTTCTTGCATTTATGACTGGAGTTCATTTTTGCCAATCATGTTATTGACAGTTCTTCCTGCACTTTGAAGAAAACTAGTTCTGTAGAAGTAGGCTTTTGGGAAGATCTCTGTAGCTAGCTCAGTAACTTTTTGAAAAAGTCACAAGTGACTGGAAACCCCTCACACACCTCATTATCTCTGCAGGTTCAGCTTCTTAATGCAAAAAGTAAGACTGTTATTTCTTGCACATGGATCATATGTAAGAAAAAAGCCAAATCACAACAAAAAATTACATAATAAATTATTCACACAAGTAAATTACTTACACTCTTGCTCTCTTCAATGACATTTTCATTTGAGAAACTGCTTCTCAGCAGGAAAGAATGATCACAGCCTCTGGCTAAAACACCTATAGAACTGCTTTGTGCTCTGCTGTGAACACCATGAATAATATTTTAAACAATGCTCAAAGGAGTGGAGAATGCTGCTCCATAACTCATAGGTCTGCTTGCCACAAGTGACACTGGTGAGCAATTTCTGAGTAAAACTGAGCTTCAAACACAGTCACCTCACACCTGTAAAACAACATACATTGGTTCAATAATCAGAAAGGACAAAGAAAATTACCTTTCTTATATTAAAGCACAGAGCACTTTCCAGAACATCTCCATGAGTTACCATTCCTGAACTGTTCCCTGACCTCACAGAATGCATTATGTTCCCATCTTTATTTTACATTGTCAAAACAATTTCAAAGAAATTTCAACTGAGCAACAACATTTGACCAAATATAAAATTTAGTGGGTGAAGTCTGCTCTTCACATTTGCTGCAACACAACAAATCACTGTAGGCATTGTAAACACATTTTGGGGCAAAATGATATGCAGAAATAGAAATGATAAAAGCAAAACCCTAGAATAAATGGAAATATTTTATTATGGAGGATAGGGCTAGATTCTAATTAGATAAAATGAATAAAGCAGACAGAAAAGTGGGCCAGTAATGGTGCTGAGAGTGTAATCAAATGTTTAATCCAGGTGACAGCATGACAGAAATGGACCAAGAACAGATACAAACCTAGAAATGCAAGAATCACTGTTGTGCAGCCATGTTTATTGTGTTCCCATGGAGACTTGTGTTTCCCCTGTTAAGAGTCACTACTCACTCTTCTCCTGGAGACATTAAAAACACCTATTACAGACACATATACAAACACTCAATCAAACACCTTTGGTAATAAGCCAAGCATATTAACATGCCGGTGATAGCTGCCTTTGGTAGCATGCTTTTTTCCAATAATAAGTCCCTGTGGGAGAGGTAGGCATCCTCAGAGTTTGGACATTTGAATTCTGAGTCCTTTGAATGTCTTATTCACAGATGAGTGTAATAAACAGAGAACTATTTCTGTTTCGGTAGGTTTTGGTCAGGTTCCTGACATGCTGCATACTGCATGAAGAATAATTCTAACTAAAAATCATGAACGCTTATTCTAATTAAAACCCTACTCCTTTAAAACCTATTTCCAGTCAACTAGCCCATGGAATGTAGTGGAGTTGTTTGGATAGGAGCCTGCTACAAAAGCTAAGGATTTCTGTTGATCATAGTAAAATCCCTCAAGAACAGGTATGTAGCAAGGATGGGATGCTGTGCTCTAGAGGAACTGCAGAAGGCAGCAGCTTAGTTAAGGTTCTTTTCCAGATGTTTTAATTCTGCTCTGGCTGATTGGTCTACCTTATCTGCATATGCCCATTTTGAAAATCAGTTTATATAGCTGCTTTCTTCTTGTTCCCTATTGCTGCTCACAATATATTTCATTAGCTTTGAGTCAACTTTCTCTTCTTGTCATTAATTGAAAAAACAGATTTCTTTAAAGGTCTAGCTCTCTGTTCAAACTTTGAACAAAATATGATTTGAGAGATAGACTAATTAGGACCTTCTGCAACAACAGAAATATTAGCATTGTGTAAAGCTGCCCTGATGGAAACAGGGATTTTTGACTCAGGTACTTTCAACTGCTGTTTCACTGTCTGAGTAAAAGTTTGATTGTCTCTTTTGGTAGATATCAAAACAGAATAAAAGTAAGAAAAAAATAACCTCTATTCCAGGACTATAAAAATTGACAGAAGATTTATCTATGAGCAGCTTGTTTTTTTAGGTAAAATTCACACGGATGAGCTCTTAACTTACACTCAGAGAGTCTGCTCATTGCTTTAAGTGACAATTTACATTAGCTATTATTGGTGCCAGGTGCCTAGAGAGAAAATGGAACTTTCCCCTCATGATTGTTTTAAAGGCAGAATAACAGATTAGGAACAAACCACTCCACCTCTACTGCCACAGAGATTCTGGGTTTTTGGAGGATTGACTTTGGAGCAGTTAACATAGTCATCTGCAGTGGAAAAAGAAACATACTCATAAACCCAAAAAATCCAGGGCAGCTCTTGTAGTCTCAACGGGTGGTAGCAGGAGGTGGCTCTAAAAGGAAGGAAAATGCTTTAGTTTATTGCAAGAATCCTTTTAATTTCATGCTAAACTAGGATGGAGATGTATACCTAACTGAGGCTTCAGGGATCTACATTTAGAACAATCCCTGATGAAAGGAAACCAAATCCCAAGCTCAGTGAAGTCAATGGCAACATTCCCACCGACTTCAATGGGAACAGGAGGTAGCCCAAAGTCCTTAGAGAATTACTAAGAAGCTAAATTTATTTAAATGCAGATATTACAAACTTCTGTTTGAAATGGCTTTTCATAGAAGAGATTCTGGTAATAAGAAGAGCTGACTTCGATATTTCCATTCTAGTAAAAGTGTTAGACAGCTATTCTACTTAGCTCAAAATGTGCTTAAGTCATAAAAAAACCCAGGATACCACACCCAGTTTATAAAGCACAGGTTCTTAATGAAGCCACTCTTTAAAGAGCTCAGACTGACTTTAACAGAGAGGACTAGTTGCTAGAAAGCACAGGCACGGATCTAGAGAGGTTTTGCTTGAAAATGTATATGTAAAAATCAGAAGACAGTAGTTTGCTGTTGCTATTTTCACACAACTCAGTGTGTTACTGTTGCTGCTGGCTTTGCATGTTGCAAATAAACAATGGGGCAAGATTCTCAACTTCTAATTAATAGACTGTTGTTAAGATTAAAAGCAGCAAATGTTCAGTGTTCTGTGTCCCTGAAAGGATGGACAGCTTAGTCCCTCACTCTTTCCATAGGCTGTAAGAGGCACAGTATGTGATATAACTTGCCTAGAGCACCCATTTTTAGTTTGACACATAAGCCTTCTGGTGGTGAACCACCATCAGTGATGACTGATAAATAGTCCAGAAATAGTTCAATAGATAGTAAAGCTCTTGCAAAAGTAGGACTGCTTCCTGAAAAGATGTCACAAGGACGTCTGTGCAACCCCCCCAGAAATAACTTCTTTCTGGGCTTCAGGGTTTTTGTTTAGCTTTTCAATTTTTCATATATTTCCCCAGCCAAAGTACAGATTAAAGTAATTTCAGGACTGCAATTTGAGGGATGCCATAACACTAAATTACACCCACTTAAATAATTATGTCTCTTTAGCTACAAATGATAAAATAAACGTATCATATTTAGTGTGTGTACTTAGCATGAAGTCATAGTCATATAGCAGTTTACATGCAGAGCCTTTCCCAAAGTAGCAGAGGGGAAAAAGTCCTTCTGGAAATCTTTACTACTACACTAACATATTTGATTGTGGGAAACAATAACTCAAATGAGCCAAAGGTTGTGGTAGAAAAATAAATGTAGTCAAATGGGAATAAAAGCTGCATCTAGAAGGACAAGTTTCAATCAGCGTACTTTATTCTCGTTCTTAACATCAATTAATTGTTAAGAGGAACATGGCACCTAAATTATTGTCTTATTCTGTTAGCTTTATGAATTTCTCTTTGCGCACTGCCCTCTCAGAACATATACAGCTATTGAAACTTTATTTTTAGTGTCCTTATTCAAGTGAGCTAAAACAAAACAGAAAACATGTGAGATAAGGGGGAAGTAGACACTGTAGCAGGGGTTAAGAAAGAGAACAATTCTGCAGCCAAAAAAAGCCTACTCTACAACAGGCAGTGAGGACTTCCTCACACTTTCTTATTTTGCCCAAGGATAAGAAAGAACATTTTTACTCTTATAAGGACTAACCAAAACACCATCAGAAGTCCCACCTGTTGCTGTTTTAATCCACAGCACAGAATATATTTGTTCCTGGCTCTCCTGTGTCCAGTCCATGGAACATCCCAGCTGCAGTTGTGTTTATCAGTGAAACCAGAGCTCTTTTGTCCAGTGTGCTGTTGCCCACACTTCGGGAGTTACCTGCCCAGAAGGTAGCCACACACATCAACACAAATAATTCTCTTTCTCCTCCCTGGCTGCTACACACCTGGATGCTTTGTGAAACATATTTGAAGATATATCAGAAAACAAAGGGAAGAGAGCACTGGAAGAGTATTGATTGTTAGATGCTTGGGAACATTTCACTCCCCTGGCATATTGCAGTGCTAGAGCTACATTGCAATTTAAATATGGCTCTGAATTTGGATCGGAATTCCAATTGGGCCAAAATATAATTTACAGAACTATTTGTGTTGAATTATTTTAGTGATAGACTCTTTTGATGAAATTTAGAAGGAAAACTTGAGTCCATTTCCTCAAAACTGCCTTTGGCTTTTACAATTCTAGTCTGGAGCAACATCCTGGTTTAGGACCTATAGCCCCAGGTAGATGACTGAAACCTGTGCCAACCCACAGGGCCTATTATACCAGATTTTCTCCAAGCATATCCACAGGATCAGGCCATGCACAAAACCAGCTGGAGCAAATGCTTCTGTCTTTTCTCCTATGCTTAGATCAGCAAGGGGTTGAGAAAGACACAGCTATGGTCCTTGCCTGGAGGGGAATGACAAGTCAAAGCAGACGTGAGAAAACTAAAATTTGGGGCACTAAGGGTAGCTTCAATTTACATGTTGCTTAAATGCATGCTGGTTAATTATCATCAGGAGAGTGAGAGAGGGATCAGGCATGGCCCTGTGGCTCAGTGGTTACACACTGCCCCAGGAGGTAGGGGTGCAATGCCACTGCAGCAGGGGATGGCTATTAACAGCAGCTGTGGAGCTGACAGGACTATCAGACACCATCAGCAGCTGACAGGGTACTGGGGAATACATTTCATCCTGGGAATAACCACATGGCCATGTTTCCCAAACCAAGTGAAAAAACAATAAGAAAAAAAAAAAAAGACTAAATATTTCTCTTTGTCCCCCTTCCACAAGGTTTTAAACTCTTGGATTTGAAAAAGAAAAGATAAAGCAATTTATTCTGAAGAAGAGTAAAAACAACAGTTGAAAAAGTCTATCCCAGCTCCGCTTAATGTCCTGGAGACTAAGGTTCTCTGCAGGAATAGGAGTGACTAGACAGGAGGAGACACACCTGCCAAACAAGCAGACTGAAGGTGAACATGCCTAAAATTGCCACTGGCATGCCTTTCCAGGAAAATGGTGGAACGTCCAAACCATGGGTGCAGAGGGGAGGTATGCTGACTCAGCACAAAAGCCTTTGTGGTGCACGAGAAAGGTGACATCCTTTGAAATTAACTCCCCTGAGGATCATAACAGAGCTTGGGCAGCAGAGGAGCCCAGGAGCTGTCAGCCAGCAGGGTTTCAGGCAATGGTGATGCTGGATTCAAGGAGGCAAATCTTTGAAAGTCCAGCACTGAAGTCCTGCAACCAATTAAAACATCATCTAAAAGCATGGTCTTAAGAAAATATCATAAATGCCTACAGAATAGTTAATATAGGATTTTAAAGAAGACAGTATGGTAGTTATAAAAAGCTATATTTTCCACATAATTCAGTGCATATTATGTTATCTTCAGTGAACTTCATAGAGTCCTTCTGTGATTAACAGCATCTCCAGATACAGGGTAATTATTACTTTATTTTGTGACTGGTGAACAAGCAGCAGAAAAATATTCATGCAATTTTTTATGCAGTTCATCACCAGCAAAGAGATATATTGAACCCTTATTTTAACAATAGCTTGACTCTGTTTCTACAGGTAGTATTCCTCAGTAATCATCATTAGTTACATTTTTAGATTCATTACTTCAGTCAGCTTAATGCCATTATATCTACTGTAAAAAGTATCTTAGCTAGTATATAGACATCCTCCAGACCTCACACAGGTTTGCTTCTGCTCTGAGTCAGGGACATAAATGCTGAAAATAGATGCTAGATATAGATACAATAGGCATAGACACAACTGAAAACAGAAGCCAGAGGAAATATATCCCAGCATCAGAAAACACACTGCATATGTTGCAAATCTTATCTTTCTTATTAAGTCAGTCTACTGTCTCTCACATGCACATTAATTTGGTCTAAAAGTCTGCAAAGCGAAGAGATGTGCTGCTGCCATCCTTCCTGACAGGGTCTCAGCCATGTCAGGATTGCCTGACTTCCTGCAGAAACACTCTCAAAGACTGCTGCCAGGAAGTTCAGCATTAGCACACTGCAATGGAGAGTTCCTGCAGTTATGGAAAACAAATGGGAAAGACGATGTGATCAATGTGTCTTTCCCCTATGACAGGTTTGCCTGACCTACCACTCCTGCTTTAGCAGTGGTTGTGTCACTTATGAAGTCAGTCATGGAAATGTACAGCATACAGGGTAGTCTCCCCTGGAATATATTTTCTTTTCAATTTCTAGAAATAGTTTGCAATGTCCTTAAAATTCCTTTCATGAAGACGTGCAGAATATGGAGGTGATAGGTACTACATAATTGGGATAATTCCTCCTGTATTGTGCCTTGCTTCTCCATTTTGTTTGAACCAAAGATGGATGTATAAGGGTGGAGTTTAGCAAACACATTTTGCTGTGATCTGATATCAAACTTTCCTCTGAGCTGCTCAGGTACTAGCTGCTGTTCATAACACAGCTCATGATCCATTAGTAGGGGCAACTGTGGAGTTTTCTGGTCTTTTCCCACTCACCTCTGGGATTTACAGTGTGTGAGGCTGGGCTTAGATTTTTACTGAGGTTTTTTTTTGTTAGATTTTTTTAGAGGGTTCTCTCCAGCAGCTTATTCTGATTCTGCAAAGGGATGAAGGATGTCCCAGGCCATTTTTGAATCATGTGCTACTGCTCTAAACCTTGCTGTGTGGACACGGTACATAGCACCCATGCAAGTCTCATTATGCTTGAAATATGGCCACATTATATTTGAAATATGAAATATCTTCATATTCTTGGTTGCCCATAGTTAAGAGCATGTATTCTAAGAGTAACACCTTAGACTTCTTAAAATAGTTTTAAAGGAAGATGAAATCCAAATTTACAGCTAAACAACAGATATTCTGTGACACGTATCATCTCCTTCCTTCATGCGTTCATGAAGATGTATATAGGAGGATCTAAAAAAATGTACCTTGAAAAGTCATTCACACTGCTCAGAGGAATTCTAAGTAGGCAGAAAATACCAGATTGGAGAAACCACTTGTTAAAGCAGGCTTTTACAACTCAACTTGAAATGTGGTACAAGGCTTTGCTTTACATTAATTTGTGAGGGTTTGGTGCATGAAGCCTGTGCCTGTTCTCACCTGTCCATTCACTGAATCCCTTTTGCTTGGTAATAAGAACCGCAACATTTTATGCTGATAAACATTGCAAGTCTTGAGATGACTTCCTTCCAAATTCCCTGAAGCCTCATCTAAAATGATTCAGTTGTTACCTCTTACAGAAGTACAGTATTTACTGAGATTTTTTTGTTCTTTGCAATCTACATTCAAAATCACCAGCACATCTAGCAGGGTAAAGAAAAGATCTAATTCCTGTGCATGGATTGTTTACAGCCCAAACAATTCTCTGTTTTGTAAAGGTCATTTAAAAGTGAGGAGTGAATAAGAGAAGTAAAAACACAAGGAAACGACAGGATGTGATTCATAAAAATCCCACATCTCCTCTATATGCTCATGCAGTCTTCTTTGAAAAAATAAATAAAAGGTTTTGTTGTTTAGCAATTTTCCAGTAAGTAACACACATGCCAGAGAACAAGCAAGCTCAAAACAATGAGCTAAAATTAGAAGAGGCAGATTCAGCATCTGAAGTCACAAATACACACACACTAACTTTATAATGTGAAAGCATCTGGAAGAAATATAGTCACATGGACAGTCTGGGCGCTGGCACAAGGACTGTAGCTCTGAAGATTTTTCCGTCAGCTACAAGCTCTTCGTGAATCCTCAAACAAGACTTTTAATCCTATCTATGAAAAGAGGCAATGACTGGCCTACTTCTGTGTCTGTTGTGAGTATGAAACCCTGGGTGTTTGCAAGGATCTTGGATTTTCATGTTGAGTGCCACTGAATTAAAATTATTTCTTCAAACCACTCAGCTGTAAAAAGTGCTCAAAAGAAAATCACTTTGAACCATTTTGCTGTTCAGAGTAGGTCTATTTCTGACTGAAATGGAAGACAAAGAGACATGGTGTACACGAGTACTGACCATCTGTCAACACTTCAGTATCAATAAAACTTCTTTGCCACAGATTTTTTCTCCTAACTTAAAAAAAAGTTTCTGTACAGCAGATGCTTGCTAGCCAGGATCAATTCTCAGCAGACCTTACCAGCTCAATCAATAAACCATTTATATTCCCAAAGAAATCATAGAAGACACGTTCAGCAGCAGCAAGGAGCAGCAAGTTCTACTAAGAACACATGATCAGGACCGCTCTTCCATCATGTGCCATCAAGCAGTAACCAAAGAAAGAGTTACACCTACAGTGGAGAAAAGGACAGCAACCATGGCTATGGATGAATTTTGATATTACAAAGCGGATTCAGGTGGAGCTGCCTAATCCCTAGATTTACATTTCTGGTTCAAATACAGGCTCTAAAGGAGATAATATGAAGTCATATCATAGGTCAACAAAGACAGAAAGATTTCATTTCAAGACAACACTACACTGTGATGATGCATCTCATGAAGTAATTTGTTGGACATTTTTAAGGAGAACTGGAGTACGCTTATTCATTTTTGAAGTTTTTCAAGACTTTTTGCTTTTTACAAATATTGCTGCAGCTGTTAAATTATGTACAAACCAGT
Organism: Zosterops lateralis; assembly: GCF_965231275.1. NCBI lineage: Eukaryota > Metazoa > Chordata > Aves > Passeriformes > Zosteropidae > Zosterops > Zosterops lateralis. Next base: position 31,798,834 of record NC_139762.1, on the reverse strand, counting down.
ACAAACCCAAACACCCACTCCAGGCAGCAGCCCAAAAGGAGCCAGGACTGGTTCTTTCTGGCTCAGGTGGAAGAAACAGAACTACTACACATCAGGTGCAGTGACAGAAAATACACATTTCAGCTAACATAATATATATTTTGATAACATGACTTTGAAGGGAGAAATTGAGGCAGCTGAGAATTAGAGAAATCAACTGCAGAATTATTCATGGTTTTGTTTTCTAAGTATCAGTTATTATTTTCCTGCTGTATTTGGTAGGTAGAACAAATAATCATCTGATTTATCTCTGTCTGTTGGTCAAATTAACTTAACAAGACTAGATTAATTATAGACTAGAAAGTAGATTATCTACAGATATTCCAATTAGGTTTTCAAGACTAGATTACCTAAAATTCAGAGAAAAATGTTAGACTTTCAGTGGTTGTGTTGCCTAACAAAGCCCAAGCTGAAGAGCAGAATTTGGACAATGAATAGAAAGTTGAGAAGAAAGTATTACAAATTATGGCAGTTACCTTCCTAATCTTGGTTCCTGTGTAGAATCTGGCAGAATTGCATGCAGTTAGGCTGGGCCACTGTCACAGCTAGTGTAGATACTCTGAGTATGGAAAAAGAACCTGTACTGCCTTGGGGCAACATAAATATTTGTAATGCATGATTTATCCTGATTGATCAATTGATTGATTGATTGATCAATCGATATTTTATTTTGAGAACAACTAATAACTTTATCACAGACTAATCTTTAATTAAATTAGATAGCTAAAGAACAATGCATTCAAATGCTATAACCATCTGAATGGTGTAAAATTATGTTGTTTGTACATAAAATATACCACAAGAGAGGTAATTTAGGATCTTGCCAGGAATGTTCTATTCAGTTATTAACATTCTATGAAGAGATTCATGTAACAGCCATAACAGGCTGGGTATTTTTCAGTGATATGTGTACAGAGAGGTTCAGCCACAAGCAGCATACAAGCTAAGAATACAAATTTTGCACAAAACCCTGGATTCATGCCCTAACTTAGCTTCTAGTAAAGTACAGAATTTCATTTTGGGTTTTTGTTGAACCTGTTCCCTCTTATAGGCAACCCCAGAAAAAGAATTATGAACAAGAATTGTGAAACCCTATATTACAAGTCTCCAGGAGGCCTGTATGAATAAAGTAACTGTACCTGGGCACTGTGACAGCAAAGGTAATTACTAAACTCTTCTCTTTAAAAAGAAACAAACAAATAAACAAAAAGTATTTCTAGCATATTGAAACCAAAACTCCATAATTTTAATATCTGTCTCTTTTATTTGTCAAGGAAAAGAGAAGAAAATAAGGGAGAAAAGCAGTGGCTCAGCAAATATTCACTCAGCTTTATCTCACTGTTTACTCTTTCTGACAAAGAGCCATCCAACTCTTGCTACGCCTTTTAAAGCTGCCAGTGGAAAGAAAGATTTTTTCTGAGGAGGAGGATCTCCAGGGGAAGCAGTGAAAAAACATGAGAGGAGGAATCTGAAGGAATTCACTCCCACCCATCTACAGGAGATTCCTAGAAGCATTGTTAGTCTGAAGGTTTCAAAAAACCCACTCCACTTCTCAAAGGCAAGGTCAATTCTGGCAGGTTGATTTTAAAGCAGCAATCGTGTCTAGCTGGAATCTCTCACAAGGTTGGAATGTTAGAAGTAGACCCAGGAGAGAGGATTTAATGTACAAAATGCAGGTGAGGCAGCCAGAAAGACATGATGAATGCAATTTATCACAGGGCTCTGCAATTTATCACAATGGAATCACAGGAAACAAGCAAAACAGAGAAGTAGATAGATAGACTAGATAGACTGAGATTCTCTGTGCATGGAACTGCTCTGAAATATGCCAAGGAAATTACATGTTGCATGTTCAGATTTTCAAACAGTATTTTACTGATGGAATAGAGCTGTAATAGAGCTATGTGTTTCTAGGTTTGGGGTCCTTTTCCCCAGAAAAGAAAAAGATGTGTTATCCTGAAGAATGAAAAGAAGCTAAAATTATAGGATGCTGTTTTGCTTCACTTTGGTTTTAATCCCCTTCCGGAGCAGCACTGGATACATGCCAGGAGGTAGGGGTTTCCATGTGCAAACAAAGAGCCTGTACTTCCCAGCTACCCTCCTCTCTGCTCAGTTTTCAAGTTCAGGTGCATGAAGGTCCACACACAGAAGCAATTTCAATCTGTGAGCTATTTTTGACAACGTGCAAGTGATCAAAATGTGCTCACAGCAAACACACTCCTTCCTCACTCCCCTGCTTTTGTGGGTGCCTTTCTCAAAACAGGTCTGTTCTATCAAGGTAACAACTCCGAGTTTTACAGCAGCAGTGCTGGAGCAACACCAGCCCTGCTGCAGAGCATTGGTGCAGAGTGCTGGGTATTCCCCACCGCCCACAAAGTAGGGGCCTTGCAGCTTTCAAAACAGTGCATGTACTATTTAAATTGCTTCACTGGGAGGAGAATTATGTGTTCTGCAACGCCTCAGGACAATGAGCCAAAGGAACTATAGAATATGAGCTTGGTGTTAGAGCTGGAGCTCTGCAATGCTCAGCTTTGTGTGTGTTTTAGTCTGCTATATAACATTACTTTTACATTAACATTTGTGGTTCCTTTTTTATGCACTCCAGCTTCACTATGCTCCCCCCTTTATATTTTAACAGTCAGATTCCTATGATCCAACCAGGGTGGCATGTTCAAAGCTCCACTTCTTTTTCACACTGATTAAAAAATAAAACAGGCAAAAGAACTCCTCAGAGTATTGAACGAGCTTACTTCAAATAGCTTTTATTAACACTAGGACATGACTATAGCCAAAGAATTATACAAAACACAAAACAAAAGGGATTTTGACAACTTGGTTGAAGACTATTTCACGCCAATCCAATGCTCATATATCTATAATCAACAAAGTTCTGGAGTACAATATTACTTAACATTACTCATTGGATACTTGCAGATACAAAAATGTATCAGGAATAATAACAATGGTTCCTTTTACTCTTATGGAAATATTATTATTGACCTTTAAAAACGTTGCCCTTTTGGGTCAGTCCCACCAATGCTTTATCCCATAGAATCTGCTCTGCCTGGAAAGACAAATTACAGATAAACTTCCAGAGCTCTGAGCAAAAGGACTGGTTTTTATCATGGAAACAGATAGCAACATTAATTTCCCAAGAAAAAAATAGGCATTTCAGCTGTGTATCCTTAGACCAAAAAGTCAGTCTTTTAAAAACCCATGGCAGTAAGCTTGCTTTGAAAGCCTTAGTTATGACTTCACCAGATATTGCTTTATGCTTTCCTACTGCATCCTAACTTGGAATATTAAGCCAATCATAAAATTTAAAATAGCAGTAAACTAAGCAGCAAGAGACATGAGTATGAACCTGTTCCCCTAACACATGATGTGTACACACTCATGAAGCCAGTAAAATAGATCCAGCAGAGTCAATTTTCTTTCAGACAGAGTTTTCTAGGTACAGAACTGGCACTTTATATCAGAAAAAGGTATGCGTGGGCAGGCTCAGACCTTTTACCTGGCTTTTTTTACAGTTTCGTGTGGCTGAGTGCAGAGTTCAGGTTCCTCCTCTAGCTGCCTACCCAAAGGCTGTTAGAGGAGGGATTTAAGTGGTCTTTGAATCAGGACATCCTATGGCTCTGCTACTGCAAATGTGCCTCTGACCATGCAGGAATACCATCCAAAGGGGGAATGTGTGGAGGTCTTGGCACAGAATCCCTCTTACCACACAGCACCAGTGCCACTGCTTGCATGCATCACTTGTCTTTAGAGCATTCCCACAGAAGCATGTCTTTGTCATAGATCACAGCCCTTATAAATGACAGCCCAACTCACAGTGTGCTAATTGACATCCACATAGCAGTACCTTTGATGGTGCAGAACAATTTATATTTTGCTGTAATCTATGCTAACATGCTGAAACACAGAGCGTGGCACTGGAGCAGGATGAAGGATTGTGCAGAAGAGACATGACTGAGAGTTTCTGGATCATCCATCCTTTTTGGTCTTCACTTTCTGCAGTGTGTGATTTACCAGTGATTAGAACTGAGCTAGTAACAAGATCTCATGGGACAAAACCCTTTCAGATCAAGTGAAAAAAATGACATTGTTAAAATCAAAATGAGTTTCTTTTGAGGTTAGAGAGGAATGTAAGTTTCACAATTTCTTTTTTTAACAGTCAGCAGACAGCCAGCTAAAGAGTACTCTTAAAATACTTCTGCAGTTTGTTACAAAAATGAAGCATTTAATTGCTGCAAGAAGTGACAAAGATAAGCATTTCTCATTCCCACACCAAGGGTAGGGGAACCTGTCAGAAAACAGACTTTTTATCAGATGGCTTTCTATGTGTTACAAGGGTGAATTCAATTACAGGTACAAAAACAAAGCAAGTGACATGACAAAGAAAGAACTTAAATGATAATTTAGAACCCAAACATCTTCAAAACCAGGATGAAAAGCAAGTAGCAGAAACTTGATTTAGAAAGATCCTTTCCTGGCAGGTTCCACACACCACATCCCCCCTCCCCAGGTACATATTCTGTTTTACTTCCATATGGAGTCTGTAAAAAAAAACCCAAAAAAAACAATGGTTCACAAAGATCTATTGTGACCTTTAAAAATAAAACAACCATGCACTGCTATGCTTCTGGAAAGGTCACTAATGAGAAAAAAAATTCCCCTATCAGTCATGTTATGAAATGTCTACTGGGGGCTGAGGACTTCTTGGGCAAATGCACAGTACACACATAAGCACACACGACTGCTGCTGTTGTTGCTTACAAGAGAAAATATCCAGGTTCACATCTGAATGAGTGTGGCCATGCTGGTGGGACAGAGGAGGCATTTCCCAAAGAATAAATGCTTGCTGAGAACCTCCTTGCCCCTGCAAGAGAATAGGAGTTAGTTGTTTTACAGCCATCAGTGCCTTTGGAAAAGTTCCCTCTAATTCTTCGTCCCAGACACATTGCCCCGAAAGTGTCCTGCTGTCTGTCTACAAAAATTAGTCAGTCTCTACATTCTTGTTCTCTACAGGACCTCTGGTGTTGGCTGCAGCAAAACCTTTCTAATATTTCATCTCTGGTTATGACTCTCAGCTTTTCAGAGAGGCAGCACTTAGATAAGACACCAACTAAAATACCACATACTCTAGAGAGGGGTTTGTTTTGCCACTTATATTCAGCCTGCAGCATGTTGTTGACTTTCTTTGCAAAGTAAAGGCATAGCCATCTTTATTTACATAACATTTTCTCATTCTTTTATGACGTTTATTTAAGATAGCTTAATGATTTTACTTCTCTCAGACATACTTGCTTGAAATTAGCTGCTTCATTTGCACTGAAAGTAAAATTAGGAGGGCAGATGATTTAAAAAGGGAATAATTCTGTCATCTTTACACTGGCAAAATTCCCATGAACTTTGATTACCCACTAAAAATGTTGCCTGAAAAGAGATCATATAATCAAGCTGAAAATTATATTAAAACCAAAGGAGCATATGAAGAATTCCTCCACAGAGTCCAAAAACGAAGTGCAAGACACTCATGAAGGTTTTCAGCAGTTCTGAGATTTGCTGTTCACCACTGTTCTTACTGCAGCCCAGTTAAGAGCCTTAAGCTGGATAAAAATCACTCTTTTCTCGATCTCCTGAGTCATGTCTCTTTTCAGTTTTCAGTTTTTAATATGAACTAAAGCACCTAAGAATACAAGAAAGGTACAAGAAAAGCATAGCAATACCACAAAAGCTCCACTGAGCTTAGTTCCTAACACTAGAGAAGAAAATGAACTGGAGCAAGCATGGTAGTGGGACTTGCTGCTAAGGCATCTCTCTTTCTGGTGGTTGGTGACTGGTGCAAGGGCAGAGCACAAATTACTTCAGGATTCCCCCATGAGGCAAAGATCTGCTGCTGCTGGCAATGGCAGCCCGGGGAGGAGGTGTAGTGGGATGTCCTGCCTGCCTGCAGCCCTTGTGCCACCAGGACAGGGCAGAGGGTCACCCTGGCTCTGAGTGCTCCCTGCTGCCTCAGCTTCACCTTCTCCATGGAGTCACACAGAGAAACCACCCTTATCCCATCTTGTTTATGCTTTTCAGCTCAGTTCTAGATGTAATCTAAGCTCAGACATAGATATTTTGGCAGCCAACTTGAAATATCTGGGACTGAATTTTCAGAGGTGTCAATCTCTCTAGCCTAGTGGGAAAGGTCTGTGGGAGACATTAGACTTTGATGTCTCCCCAAAAATCTGATTTTTTACATTTGAAACACAAAATTCATGCATCTCTCTGAAATTCTTGTGATCTGTTGTTGAATCCAGTTAAAACTGGGCATTTTCAAGAGTGTCTATGTGAATATTTCCCTAGAACTATGACTAAAATTGCTGGAAGATATTTTAACTCCAGTCCATGGGGAGCTATTGACAGTAATAAAAAATACTGTGAGAAGAAAACAGCAGCAAGTGAAACTGCCCTCTCAGAAAGCCCAGGTCTGCTTTGAAGGAAGTGTTGACATTCACCATAAGACTCAACCATTTCCCAGAGGGCTGTAAGATGCCTTCGAATGACATAATCAAAAAGCAATGGTGCTCTTGACTTAAAGGGGTAAAGAAAAGCAGGGCCTGATCCATCTGCCATCAAAATCAAAGAGGACTTTGCTATTGACTTCAGTCAGAACAGAGTTCTGGACGCAATCTGTGTGCAGTTTATTAACACACTTGTTTATCCAAACGACCCTAACTTCAACCAACGGCATGTCTAGATATCTGCCTGGGACTGCATCTGTACAAATGTGTAAGTGTGAGTTTATAATGTGGTTTAATTCAAATTATTCTGGCATTTTAAAAGCATTTCCAGCTAAAAAAGACAGCTTTAGCTAATTTGCACCCCAGAAGACAGACTTTGATTGGAAAAGCTTGTAACTCACATTTCAGGTTGCAATTCATATACAAGTTCATGCAAGCTAAGGACACAGATTTTAGGGTTAATTTTAAAATGATGTCACTATGCACTCAATTAAAATGTTGCAGCCATGATTTCCAAATGTGAAAAGCTCTACAAATTACCCGACTCATCAGCTATAGCCCTTGGTTTCCTTGAAGGGAAATTTCTTTGATGACCATAACAAAATCACAGTAAATGGCAAATAAGATTGCCATCAGGAGTCTGCTGAAAATGCAGGAGGAACTCCTGATTGCTTTAGTCATGTGAACAACCCCTTCAGAACAGCCCGGAGTCAGGCAAGGTGGCTTACACCAGGAGTTAATTTAGCCTGCTGGGACTCTTTGCATTACTAAAACGAGCATGGTTTTGGCTTGTAAATGGGGGGTAGAATTTTATTTCACTTTCTGAGGGGCAGAATTTTATTTCCCTTTCTAAGGGGCATACATTCATTTCAGAGTAAACCTTTCAGAATAAAAGTTTACTTCACATTATAGGAAATGACATCCCTTTTTTTAGATTTCCCTTTTCAAAGCATGCCTCGGATTTCTGACTTGTAGAGGAGAGCTTTGGTATAAGCAATAAAAGTCTTTAAAATTAAAATGCTAATCGTAAACAAACCCAAATGCATGAAAGATATAGTCTGACTGCATAACAAAAGAGAATTATATAATTCTATTTGAGTGAAATCTTTCATCTTTGATTTACAGGTTTGAGTCTGCCTATAACTGAAACCATATTGTTCCATATCTTTCATATCATGGCCTTCCCCAAAATCTTGTTTTAATTAAGGTTCCTTTCAGATTTTAGAATAAACTGCATGACAGTCTTCACTTATGGCTTTAATATAGATCCTTTTTTTCTTTTTTCTTCTTTTTTTTTTTTTTTGAATTTGAAAAATATATAAAAAATTAACATCACTTGTTTTTAAAAGCTGAGCAAGCTATCAAATACTGCAAGCTGAATACTTCAAGGTATCTCCTGGGGTTCATTAGGTGAGAAAGTTGTAAACAAAATAAAAGTTACTGTAGCAGAGTTTTGTTCATTTGAAGTACTCTTACATACATGCCATCTCTCTCTCTCTCTCTCTCTGACAGTAAGGCAACACGTGTAACAGTTTAAGCGTTCATTTTCAGCTAAAGGCACAACTCTATGTTACGTTCTCAAACATGGAATTAAACAGCTAAAGTCACATTGCAGGGAGATCTTGCTGCACTTCGGGGATCTAAAGTAAAGCCTAAACCCTTTGAAGCTTCTTAAGCAACATCAGTTCTCTTGGTGCAGGACTACATAAAAGAATCAGTTCGTAGTCACATCACAACCTGTAAAAAACACTCCCACACAACCTCCACAGAAACACCTGAGCTTCAAACGAGCTGAACTGAAGTTACTGAAGGTCGCTGCTTTGGAGTCAGAACGCAGAAACATTTCAGAACAAACCAAAAACACGTTTGAAAAACTATCCATACTTGATCTCTGCTGCACATATGGTGAGCGCTACTGTCAACTACAGAGGGTACAGCACGTTTTCTTAAAGGCAAAAGATCATTTTAGAGAATTGTGAGTGTGTTTTTATGATAGAAAAGATTACATGAAATGGGGAGGGATGGCCAGGAATAGGGACGAGAAAATAAAGCACCACCAAGCACAGTACTTCAGGGGATTTATAGTACAATAAGAAGTGCTTTCCCTTTAGCTAAAATCCCTCATCATAATTTAAACACTTTTCACTTATTCAGCTAAGAATTCATTACAGAAGGTTAAAAAATGTCACGTAAAATAAGGGTGGGGTTTTTTTTCTCTTCATTACACAGAGCAAAGAAAACAAATTCTATTAACAATTTAACACAGTATGAAAAAAATTATCCAGTAAAAAGTGTCAGAAAGTGATTCATGGAGTTCACGGAGTATGTTGCTGGCTGTTGCAATTCTCATATCTATAATCTATCATGTAGAATTTTGCAATACTCTATTTCACAATTTGTGTTAGTGAGTGGGTCAAACAGCATTAAAATACATGCTCTAGGCTCTTTCTCCCAAGTCTGTTTTACTGTAACTCTAGAATTGTGGCGGTTACATTTAAGGAATCTTTTGGGCTCTTTCAAGTCCATCCAAAGAACAAGTGAAACTGCTATTCCGAGTTTTGTGCCCAGTGTTTATGTTCCATCTGATCTGTGCCACCCAAGAAGCAGACAAGACATGTCTGAGGGTGCTTTGGGGGATACACAATGATGTCACCCACAGGAAATATCAGGGAGGACTTGGCACTTCACAAGGCTGGCTCTTCTTCCATGGGCTCACCAGCAGCTCTGTAAAAATAAACAGGCAATCAGAATACGGCACAAGAGTACACAATGACATTGTAGATTTTCATGCATAATCAAAGCTGATTTTTCAGCTCTCTCAGATGTTTATTTGTGTTATTCAGCTATCCATAAATAGAGTTTCTTTCCTAGGAAGTATAAACAAATGTCAAGTGGAAAAACATTTTAGATCCAAGCAATCACTGAAAATGTTCCTGTTTATATTAAAATATGTCAGAATATTTTATAACATTTTGTCCAGAAATGTACATGCTTTGTGTCAACAGAATCAAATAATTTGATGAAAAAAATAGCTGTGATACTTTTCTTTTACAAGCTTTTGCAACTAAAAATACATGCATTTATTTTTTCAAGCAGGCCCACACCATTAAAGCAAAATAGTTCACTAGTAGCCAAGTAGTGTTCCCTCTGAGGTTTTTCTCCAGTCCCCTAGTTTTTGATTTTGTGTTTTCATAAACATATTGCCTGCCTGCCTGCAAATTTTGAGACTAAATCCTGAACCTGATCAGCAGATTGCTATTGAAGTAAAAGTATCTATTAATTATATCAAATCAGATTATATCTATATCATTTATATGAAAACCTCTGGGAAATTATCAGCTTAGGCAAGAGACAACCAATAAGAAAATTATGAGGATGCATACACTGAGCTGACATCAAGTCTTGCAATTCCTTGTATCTGAAAAGCTACTGCACCTGAAGAATATGATGGCAATTATAAAATTGGAAGCTTCTGAGACCATGGAGAGACCTCACTATTGAAGGGCAAAGAATTTGGACAGAAACCATTTTTCATCTCAGTCTGTCAGCCTTACAAACTACTTTAAAATAGTAACTTCAAGCAATTTTGAAATCGGGGAGAAAAATAAATGTAAATTAATAAATTAGATGTTTACCAGTTAATTCTTGTAAGCCAGTATAATAACTGGCTTCAGTAAAACATTCCTCAGAAAGTACAAATTAATGAGATCCCCTGGGAAAAAAAGTAATTAATGGGGGCTTTCTTGGACTTTGATATATCATTCAGCAAGGATGAGAATTTTAAATTAATCTGGAATTTATTAAAGTCTTTCCCAATGAAAAAATCAGCAGTATGTCTTTAAATTATTTTACATGAGTCGTTCCTTTATGATTTGGAATGATCACTAATAGTATGTTAAAAAATATGTTGGGTGAATGACATGTGAAAAAGATGATTTTTTAAAAACTAATCACTTTCCAAAGGGTTTTGACTCTAAAAAATGATCAATCTATAAATCTCAAATCTTTAGTTTCTCACTACATGGTGGAGAATGTTTCCTATGTACAGTAACCACTGTGACCCCCTCATTCCTGAGAAGCGAGGTGAAGGCCCCTTGCTCTTCCTCTTTTCCCGCTTTTGCTTTGTTCTGGCTTGCAGCGGAGAGCACCCAGTGGCAGCCAGGGTGAGATGGAGCCCTGCCTGCTGCTGAGGTCCTTCTTCAGGTGTAATAAAAGATCCCACACCAGGTGAGGAATTCATACTGACGGTGTGTGTTGCTGTTGTGCCGACCATACGCTTCCACTTGCTCCAGACACTTGTGGGAGATCTGAAAGTCTTCTGGCATAACACAGATAGTCAATAAGCCCTTGTTAAATATCCAGAACCTTATGGGTCTGTTTGGAAAGAAGATAATTTGGAAGCAGATGAAAGCTCAGTTTTTAGGTTCTGCAAATGAGAAACAATATGCGTCAAGAGATTTCAGGTGGTGATTGGCAGATGAGGAAGGAATGAAGCTCTGGAAAACCTCTGGAAGTGAGAATAGGAATTTGGACTATTGATAAGAACCTAGGGAAGCAGTACATGCAACAGTCTCTTTACAGACTGTTTACAGGTGTTTGACTTCTGGGACTGACACTCTCATGAACGTAGTACAACTGAGGATCTTATTTAGGACTTCTTTCACTGGGAAATTTTTCACTGACAAAGGTGCTTCTGAGGGCCAGGAGTGGCCCTCACTGATCTTGAGTGCTATATTCTAATAAATTCCAATATATTCCAACAACAGGTCAACATTCTTCACCAGGCAGAGCACAAGCACCAATAATATTTTTTACACATAAATGCCAAATGCAAGGTCCTTTTTAGGAAAGGGAGGTAAGGTTAGAGTGCTGTGGCAATCCAGCTGTTGTCTTGAAGTGTGGGCACTCTCATAGTCTTCTTCAGTCTCCTTTTGAAGACTTATGTGTATGCTTTAACTTCATTGTATTAGTGTCAGAGAAGTCACTGGATTTATCCAATAGTTTATCATTAAAAACATTTATTTTTATGAGATAACGGCTCAAGCTAGAGTTTTGTGTGAGAGCCAGTACTGTTTTGGGGTCAGAGGACAGAGAGAAAAACACTGTAAATCCCATAGCACTGAGCAGAGAATCAATATATGCCAATTCTGACAAAATCAAAAGTTGTCAAAAGAAAAATTGAGGGGGTAGAATCTGACAGGCCAAATTTGTGTTACTTCAGCTTTGTCACTGTGAGTTAGGTCAGTTCAGTCAGTCTTCCTGTAGCTGACAGGAAGTTGGCATAAAAACATAAAACAGGCAGAACCCCCCACCCCACATTGTATGCTCTGAGCATACAGCTCGAGATGCAGCTGTGAGCTCAGGTCTGATCTAAACCAATTCCATGCAGTCAGCAAATTCGGAAAGACACCAATTGAGACTGTAATGATTATAGATTTTTCTCTACGGCTTCACTGTGGCTCATTTAAACTGCAAGTTTCTAGGAGCTGAGCCCTCCTGCATTCATTTAACTTCAGTGTGTTGTGAAGAGTGCTCATCTTTAGCTGTATATATGTAGAATTCTGACTATGGCTGAATGAAATAATCTCTTTGCAGTTAATACTAAACAAAGTTTAAACCTTCAAACAAAATAAATAGATGAGGAAAAAATCCTAGTATACAGATAAAATCTGACAAAACATGTGACATTTTAAATACTGTTCTGTGGAAATTGAGAATAAATGTTATTTATGATAAAATTATTAAAAGTAATTAATATCTACACTTTTCAAAACAGTAGTATTTAAGAATGTAGATAAACTTAGTACATCATCCAAAAAAAGAAACTGTTTCTCTTACCTTATTTTTTAAATTAAAATTACAGAGATTCCTCTTAGCTACATTATCACACACACAAAATAAAAATTCAAGGTATGTTTCCAAGGTAGAAACTGCTGAAAAAAGGTAGATTTTTCTGGCATGGTATGGCTGTTTTATGCCATAATCTGTTCCTAATTTAACTCAGCTGTCTCAGGGAAGATCGTTGTAATTGAAAAGTGATCCTCTGGTAGCAAAGAGCTGGGGAAAAAGAGGTATATTTCTATATCATGAAGGTGATTTGGGGAGCGTCTAAAGACATTATATAAGACATCCTGAGTAAGTGTATATCCTAGTAAAAATGGACTTAGGATGGATCAAAGAGAAAGGAACTAAAAGTAAAAACCATCCTAGTTTAAGAGCAGAACAAGATAACTCCATATATACCCTCAAAATAGGAAGTAATGTCCAAACAAGGCAAATTAAATAAAATATAAACTCTGGCAAGTTAAATGTAAACCTTCAATGAAGTAAACTAATGGAAAGTCTGAAGAGTAACATATTAAAGGCATAAAAGCTAATAATAAAAAGATCTTTCAAAATACATCAGAGGAAATGATCAAAGCATAAAAGGAGCATCAAGGAAGGTAGACCACAAAAGCAAAATGAACTATTTATATCTGGGTTCACTAGAGAAGTGTCAGTGAGATTTTATTACTTGCAGATGAACTATCCTAAACTGAATCAGAGCTAGAACAAACTGATACACCAAACATTGCCAAATTTCTAAGAGCAGATGATATTTGTCTGCTAAGTTCCGGGGAAATATGATTAAGATGTTGTTAAAGAAATAGTTACTGAGCATATTCTACAGCTTAACTCAGCAAGAGGTAGAGAGGCAAGAAAAGCGGTTCCTCTTTTGGAAACCACAGGAGGTACGGTAAGCCTGTATGGCAAAATTGAAAGCAGCTACAGTCAGTGATGGAATTAGTAAGCATTTAGGTAACAGTCATTTGGGTAAGAGTAAGGTCTTAACACTTAAAAAGACAGAAATCCTTTCAAATTTACTAGAAGTTTCTGAAGGAAATTAGGGAAAAGGGATAAAGCGATTGCCCTCTGCAAAGAAGGTCTTCCAACAATTTTATCCAAGTGCTTAGAAGAACCTAGGTTGTTGGGAGAAGGTCCTTTCACAGATTAACAATTCATCAAAAGCTGGAAATGTATAATAATATTGGTGAATTTTCATAATGGAGGAATTCTCCAGAGCATCTCAAAAAGACTAGGCAGACTACAAGTAGAGTTAGCTGATAATCTTTGCTGATAATGCCAAATTGCCAATACTACTCAGGTGTACGGCCCATAACAGCATTTCTGTATGGAGAAGAAGGCAAACAACACAAACACAAAATAAGATGGAGGACACCTTTAACTGTTCTAACAGTAATGGCTACAACTGAGAGTTTGGAGTTAGTGGTAGAGGAGCAGAAAGCCACTGAAACAAAACATCCCCAGTATTAGCTACTGTCTAAATTCATAATGTGTCTAGCACCTGGAGTCCTGCATGCAGCTTTTACTCCACCTCAAAAGAAACTACAAAAAGGACAGAGAGGAGCAAAAATCATCAAAGGTAAGAAATTATTTTCATATGAGCAGGAATACAGAGTCTTGAGAAGCTCAAGCCACATATGGGTTAAAGATTATGAGTAAGAAAAGAGATGGTTTTCCTTCTCATAATACAAGACCATGGGGTTTCCCAGTGATTTTATTGGTTAGTAAGTAAAAGCAGTGCGATGCTTGATGAGGCTGTGAGATTCACTACCCAAGTTCCAGAGGCAGGTTCAAAAAGGTTTTGAAAAGTTTATGCCTTTGTATGTATCCTCAAGGCTTTTACACAGGATGGCTCAGATACAGCAGTTGAGATCTATCAACCCACCAGGGCAAGGCTGGCTCTCAGCCTCCTCTCCTTCTGATTCTCTTCCTTATTGTAGCCACCACCAAGGATGAGAAGAAGGTGGGCAAGATAAAGGTGCAGGTTGACCTGGGAAAGCTGTTCTGCAGTTCCTGAGCCTGGAGGGGACTGTAAGCCCTGTGGGGTATGGCAAGTGTGTGATGTGTACTCAGCACAGCTGAGGTAGATATCCAAATAGTGAAATGCCAGGTGAAGCTTTATGAGTTGATAGGCAATTATGGCAAGTGACCCTAAATGGTAGCTGGCTGTACCCATAATTTGACCATTTGCTCTAGCATATAATATAATGCAATTTGACTGAAACTGCAACTGGTAGCTCTGTAACATTAAGAGCAAAAAATTTACTTTGTTTTTACTTCCATTTGTGTAAAATCTATGCTCAGCTGAACCAGAGCCATAAAGTCAAATTCTGATAAATGTCATTCTCAAGATTTACTGCTTCCTGTAAAAATAGTAAGTGCAAGAGATCTTCCTCCACACCCATTTTCCATTTTAAGAAGAAACACACAGAAGCTCCAAGGTATCAGAGACAGCAGCGTACTGAATATTTTCACAGCACAATTTCTGAAACAGATGTCTGGCCAAAGCAAAATTCTAATCAGCTGAATTTGTATCTCACACAGGGAATAAACAGTTATCAACACACAAAATTTCTGGTAGTTAGAAATGTTTCTATAGGGCATGCTTTTTTCTTAAATTGCATCTCTATTTAAATCCCTGTTAGCACTATACATGTTTCCTTTCCTATCCACAAACTCTTTTTTCTGTATCTGTACTCTTCCAAAGTCTAAAATTGAGATTCAACTGGACCTTAAAATGCAGAGTTATGTTTTGGTAAAATAAAACACCAAAAGCGTAGCAGCTTTTCACGTTTTTCTTCATTTAGCCGGCCAGAGAAAATCAAGTAAAAAAATAATCGGCCCTGTCACTTGAAGAAAAGGAAGAAAGAGAGAAGAAAGAAATAAAAATACTTAATATGGGCCTTAGCCAGGAGCATTTTATCCATCAGTGGTAAATGAGTCAGATATGAGTTGGCCAGGAAAAGAGCTGCTTTACCCAAAATCTGAGTTTCAAGTGAGTCATCTCACTCCAACACCAATATATCCTCCAACATAACTGGCCAGAGTTTCCCGCAAAGAGACTCTTGCTGCTGCTCTTCATCTGGAGGCCTGGCCATCCAGAGCTGAAGTTGACAGGATCTCTGCCATTGGATCAGTGAAACAACCTTAGAGCTGCAGGCCAGAACTGTCAGCCTGGCTGACCGTGGTGGGAATTAAGAGGAAGCAAATTGACTCCTGGTGTAATGAAGGAACCCTTCAGACTGCCTCATCAGCCACGGTGCTTCCTGTTCTGCTCCCACCCTACCTGTCCCAAACAACTTTCCCTAATGAACACCCAGTGCAAAAGCTGCAACAGGTCTTCAGAAGGTGACCCCATCTATACCAATAGGAGGAAGAGCACACCTTCTAATAGAGCTTGAGACCCCAAATGACTTCTCACATTCCAGCTGCCCTCTGTTTGCCATAGGAAGTGGCTGGAGAAGGGCCATGGCATACACGGTCCTTTATGACAAAAAACATTAAAAAACGTCAAAAAGCAAAGCTGAACTCATCTCTACATTACTGCTGTTTGTGTTGGCACACACCTATGAAACAGATGTTGTGCTTAGGTGAAATAAAATAAATTACACAGAACCCAAAGCATGCAATTCCATATTGATCCTTACATTCATCAGGAAGAAAACAAAGAAAATGATGCTCAGAAGACTCAGAAAACCTAACTCTCAATTTTGGCCCAGTGGGATAGCATTTTTTCTGTCCTGTCACTCTGATGGCAACTTGGCTTCATGTGACTTCTTTGAGGTTTACAAATGTATAAAGAGACTTCAGGACGCATGCATGCATAGCCTTTTTTTTCTTTTGTGCTCTTGACAAATGTCTGCAGCACCACAGAAGATATTCCAAACGAAGTCATTTTTCCACAAAACAATTCTTCACAATGGATTCATCCCTACAAGAGTCCAGAACTGATGAAGTGTAATGAATCTGGCTGCCACATGAATTCCACTTGTGTTCATTTCAGTACATCCATTTTTTTTCCATGTTTCTCAGCACTGCCCTGAAATTCTGTTTTCAGAACGGGTGGAAACTGTCACAGGTTATCAGCTGGTAGCTAATAAGTACAGTAATTAAGTGCAGTGTTAGTCAAAGGGTTATTTTGTTCAAATCATGTAGGAGTAGCCGTTGTTCTTGGTAGTTGTAGTTTTGAGTGGAGGCACATAACAAGTAAGATTTTTGGTTATTCTCAGCAATGTAAAAATACACAAAATTAGCCATGCCCTTTCCCAGACAATTTATAGCCTTAATTTGCTTGACTGCATTATTTCCAATACTTTAACTAAAATTATTTATATTTCAGAGCTATGCACACACAAGTGGGAATTTTTCTGTCCCTTGCTAGCAGAAGTGTCTTGTAACTGTCAGAAACTTATATGAAAAACTACATTATTCCTCAGCTGAGCACTGATTAGCACAGTCATAAATCTAAAATACATCTTGTGTTCATCATGGATTCTTCTCTAAGCTTTTATGAAGTTCTCTGCAATAATCCTAGCACAAGAATAGTCATGGCATATTAAAATATAATTACAATTGGAAAGGTAATTATGAAAATACTGTGAACTTTACTAGATAGCTCTATCCCCTGTGTGTTCCTTTGAGACATGCCTCAATTCTTTGACAGATGAGTGTTGCCACTGTTGTGAGGGACGCTCACTCTCAAACGCATCCACAGCTTTGAGCATTGCACTAGTCCCCTGGGTGCCTATCAGTTCAGTTCTGATTAAAAGACACAACACAGGAGGAAAGAAACAAAGCGACTGAGAAGCAGTCACAATGTAGGAGGCATGGATCTTTCTGGCTCCACTCCCACCACTGCTGTCCCTACCCACAGCTCCCTCCTTTCTCTACTGTTGTTCCACAGCCTGATGAGCTGATGAGTCTCCTTATAAGGCTTTTTTTCATCTTTCCTCCTCCTTCCTCTGTTTTCTGTGTATGATGGACCCAAGTGGTTCCACTACATTTTGTGTCTTTCTCTACTGGCAAAGACCAGAAAAGTTTGTCCTTAAAACAAAAACAAAAACAAAAACAAAAAAAAAAAAAAAAAAAAAAAAGAAACTCCAAAAACTTCTGCAGAGGCTTTTCTGATTATAGATGACAGAATATTCAGTGGCTACTGAGGTTTTTTCACATGTAATTGGCAAAACACACAATAGCATTTACTGCAGCATTTTCTTAATTTGGTAGCGGAAAGTAATCTTCATTAATGTAAGAAGCAGATGACAAGCTGGAAAAAACCAGCATTCGCATTCTTTGCTGGTGTACCTTCATCTTAGTACATAGAAAATGTTGGCCCTAACCCTGGTCAGGATTGCTTTAAGTTTTATACTAGCACTGTTCACACAACTTCCAGGGAAGTAACTTTTAATGCCTGTCTAATATCACTTAATAACGATTTAAGTCCATCATTATTAAATCTATCTGACTGTTGGTTGAACGCTTTCCTAGAAAATTAAATGAGATTTGAAAAGCTTCTACTAAGAAGAATATGGTTGATTACACTTGACCATGTCTATTTACCTCTTATGGATATCACACTTTTTATGAAGTAGCAAGAATTAGACATGGGAAGAAAACAAGGTTCTTCTACTAATCATTAACTTTAGTACAGAAATAGAGATACCAAACCCAAAAAACTGCTAGCATAGAATATCTCTGCTTCCAGTGGCTAAGTGGGAGAACTGAAATCCGGGGATGAAACGCCATATATCTCAATTAGCAGATAATTGTGAAACAACTCTTAGTCTTCCTTTCTTCTTCATTTCCCTTGGCTGGAGTGAAAGCCTTGTTCTCTCTGATATTTTCATGCACTTACCTGCTGCCTTCCTGAGGAATACACTGTTCAACATCCACTGAAAGAGAGGCCATAGCAGATACTGTTTCTGTTTCCTCCCTCTCTTGCTTCTGAGACTCAGCCAGAGCACAATCCACTGGCACAGAGTATGGCTCCACTGACTTCCAGTACTTGCCTAAGGAAAACACACATAATAATTTATGGGAATTTTAGCTAGCATGGTGGTACAAGAACAGTAATCACTTAGTTCAACACTGAGTGATTATAATTTAAAATCACTGTGGTGTAAGCAGTACAGTTGAAATTTCAGGCTGCAGTGAAGAGGTCTATTTCTGAACTTAAGAATGCCAAGTTGGAAAGTGCTTTCATTCCAAGAGCTGTGTCACACCCTTCCCCAGAACGTAATAAACTGGAGGAGTAACACACGAACTAATGAACACATTGTCAGGAAGGCTATTGGCTTTATCTACACAAGGTGATGGGAGCTGAGAGCAGGGTTAATAGCTAGAAGCTCTGATATGGCACACAGTTGATGCAGAGACAGCAAAATGTAGGAAAATGTACGTTGATGTACAAAGTGCTCACACAGCACTGTCTTGAAAAGGAAAGAAGTCAGAAATGCCAGCTCAGACTGAAGTGGTGTTGCCAGAACAATCAGGTTTGTTAGTCCTGGATGTTCTTTCTCCTCCAACCTCAGGGCGTATACTAGAACAATAATTCAGTTAAAACTTTCATATATGAACTGGCTGTTGATGGAAAGCTGCCGGGTATCATAAGGGATAGAGCTTTCTGGTCTGCTATGTAAAAATACAGCAGTGGATTAAAAGCATGAGTATTTTCAGATTTCTGCCTGCAACAGAAGAAACTCATCAAGAAATGCAAAAAATAATGGCAGGTGACTCATCTTAAATATAGAAAATTATCTGCTACTGCACAGCTATTAAGAAACAGTTTGATTATTGGAAACCACATGAACAAGTACGAATTTACATATATATTTCTTAACAGTCCAGTAAAAAACTGAGCACTCACTAATTGCCAGGTGGAAGACACCTGGGAATTAGCAGCTTTGGGAAGTCTGGGAGCTCTGCACCAGAGCTTACTCAGTGTTTAGCAAGAAACTTTCAGCAGCTGCTGCAGAGGTTGGATCAGGGTACTTATCTGGGAATTAAACGGAGGGTTTCAACAGCTGTGAAAGAGAGGGGATCAAGCAGGGGACCTTTCCAAGGACCAAAAGGAGGATTTTGGCAGCTGGGCAGAAGGCTGAGCTGAGGTGCTTATCCAGAGGGTAGCTGGAGGCTTTGACAGCTGGGAGGCCAGGCCAGCAGTGGTGCTGCCTGTGCTGCAGAAAGGCTGCTGAAAAATCCCTCTTTGGTAACACAGCTCTCAACACAGTTTCAGGCTTTTGGAAGGATGAACTTTTCCCTCCAGTGAGAAAGCAGCTGTCAATAAAGTCCAAAAATGTCTTTATTCAAAAACATCATTGCAAGATGAAAGCCCAAGTCAATCTTCAAGAACAACCAGTGTGCATGGCCAGAGTGTTTCTTTGAACTCTAATAGTGTGCACGTTTGAGTAGTTAGCAGAATCTCTAAATAACAGGGACCTTCTGGGGATAAAATGTAAAGTGTATTAAGTATCCTACAAAGTTGAGATTAAGTGTTAGGAGGTTGGCTTTGCTCCAAAAACATGAAAGACAGAGCTAAAAAGTTATGTACATAACAGTAGGCTCAATGATTGGAGCCTGGCAAATTTTATAAAAACAAGACAAAAATATTCTCTATTATTACTGTGCTCAGAGACCATATTCTCTATTCATTAAAAAAATACACTAAAAACAAACAAAAAAAAGTTATATGAGCATTCCACAATGTTCTCACAGATCCTATGTGCAAAAGTCAGTCTTTGCAATATACACCCAATTCAAACCCTATAATTTATGACCTAAATGTTCACAGAGTGGGTGGGGTTTTTGTTGCAGAAACAGATGTGCAAGAAAATCAAATCTGTTGGCATGGGAATAATACCCCCTCTTGCCTATAAAAGAAATGAACCCATGTTCACTGCTGGAGTTTTCAAGGGCTTTTATTCATAAAATAAAATATTAGTACCCAACTACCACTGTGTTGGTCTCCTGCAGCAACAATAAAACAGCATCAGTGAGGATTGCTACATCACATTCATTCATTCACACACAGGCTTCCACACCAGCTGCCCCCTGAATCCTGACTTTCTTGTAACATTAAAACTCAGGGCCAATTTAAGCATATTAGTGGGCTCTCTGCGCCCATTTAACTGCCCTTCACTCCCAAGCCATTGGTGGTGTGCCTTGTTTCCCCACATGGAGAGTTGTGTTATGAGAGGGGCTTCAGCAATAGAGGGAACAGAGTCAGGCCAGGAGGCAGGTGGCAGCCCCTACACTGCACTGGAGGGTCCTGGAGAAAGGAACTACGTGGTGTTTGTGGTTTGTGGGGGGAAATGTTTAAGTAGTCACAATTAGAAATCGCATCCAGGTAGCAGCAGGTACCTCTTGCAAAGAGGGCTCTGTGATGCTTGTGAAAAAGTAATCATGGGTTTTTCTTTAAAATTGGAAAACTGTACTTTGCAAACACCTTGGGTAAGCAGAAGAACTTAGCAAGCTTATTTTTATCCAGGACAATATTTATTTGCTGTACACAAAACATACAGGCCTTGAATGCATGTTCAGCTAAAAGATTTGCAGGCAAAGAGGTATAGAAAGGGGAGGCAATCACAGCACACAGCTGAAAAGGAGCTTTGTTAGGAGGTATGCTGTGCATTAACAATTAAAAAAAGTCAAAAAGCATTGGCCTCAACCACTCCAATCTCTATGGAGTAGAAAATGCCATTTCTACTGTGTTCTACTGGAATGTGCAATTTTACCAGTGCCATTACATTTCATTGAGAAGAGCTTGGTGGAGCCCAAGGGAAAGAATGAAGTGTACTCCTGGTTTCATTCATACAAAACTTGAGCAATCATGGATTGCAAGAAAAGAAAATGAAACCAAAGCAGTCTTCTAGGTATGCTTTGGCTTTCAGCATGAAAATGTGCTTAAGTCTCCCTCAAAGATTTGAGTAAGCACTGGCTATTACCAGGAAATAATAAAAGGGAATGTTTCTGTCACTCCTATAGGCATTTGTAATTGCTTTTCATAGATTTGGACATGCCATACCATGTCTTGCTTGAAAAACAATATTTGGGGTTGGTACTCTGCTATTGAACAGGATTGTTTAGAAATAGCCTATTACATGGGTGTGGGAACTACTAATTCCAAATATATTACATTTTCAAAGGAGCTTTGGATCACTGTCAATACAAAGCATTTATAGAAATTCTATTCTAGTGAGAAAAAAAGTTGTCTCTTTTTTTCTAAGTATTGTAGCTTCAAGGTTTTGCAAAAAGCAGAGAAGAGGGGCTTATTTGGTATGAAATGATGTTAATATTCATTGTGAAAGTTGGATCACAGAAATACAAATCCAATATCCAAAGGCAGTGCAATGATCCAAACAAATCAAGCTTTCTCAGTACCTCTTGAGGTGCTACTTAACAGCCTAATGCTCTCCAGCCTGCCTCTCTAAAATATTGAACAGTAAAATATTGAACTTGCTTCTCTTAGATCTAAATATGCACCACAAGGCTGCACTGAACTTCCTCAGGGCTCCTTTCTGTCATCCAAGCATATTCCTTTCTAATACTTGGTCTCTCTCCAGACAACATGAGGTAAATACAACTTTTTAGGTGGTTGCAAGGAAAGGCAGAAAGTTGTGTGTAAATAAATCCAAACCCTGAGCAGCCTGACTAAGGTTTCAGAACAGCCCCACTGGACTGCATGACCTTACCAGTACAGCTGAAACCTAATTGTGGCAAAATCAAGTCATTCTGCAGAGCTCTGGACTATGTTCTCAGATTTATACTATATATTTGTTTCTAAATCCACACTTTCTCTCTCAACAGCCTTCATTTGTATTCCTGCTCTTCTGTTTGTCTGTTTCTCAATTCGCCTTTTTTTTTGTTTCAGATCCATTTTCCATTACATGCACATTTTATTTCAAAAAGAATTGCTTCTCCTTTCCTTGTGCCAGTGGTCTGTGTGTAGCATTCTGCCCTTATCATTTGCAAATCTGTTCTATCTTGCAGAGTACATGAATCTCTTTAACCTTCTGACTCCTTCCAGATCATTAACAGATTATTAACAGGGAATTTTAACTCATGAGCTACCCAAGAACATACCACTGTACAAAGGACTTATTGAAATATATTATATACAGCTGATTCAATTAGAGCTTTTCTGTATTTAGGTGTCTACTGGATATGCATGATGAATTATATACCTACAATGAATTTACTTTGCAACTAAGATCAGATGAAGATTGCATGGACCACATGAACAGTGAATTGGGCATAGTGTCCCTTTTAAAAACTGCATTTATTTTATACAGATGAATCCCAATAATTTGTGGCTCATCTCAAATGAAGTAAAACATTTGTTATTCATTTGTTATTCTAAAGCAAACAGTAGAAGTCAGGAAGCTCCCACTGGCTCAGTAAAATGGCAGAGACCAGACGATTAGAGAATTTAAGGGATATGTGCTCAGTTGGATTAAAGCAATTGATGGCATGAAGTTCTTCAGTGAGCAAAAGCCCTGAAGCATCTGGGTAGTTAAGGGTCAGAGCACACAACTGAAGCAATAATGTACCCTCTGTCTCAGGAACAATAAAATAATGTAATTTTTAGCACTGTTCCATGGATCAGTGGCCATGTGGAGCTTTTTAGCATTATCTCAAGCTCCTCTGAATCTCAAAGTGAGTATCTTGTAAAGGGCTGCAGAAACACAATCTGAACAAACTGTTTGCTAGAGCTCTAATTTACCTGTCTGTTCACTGGCAAACATCTAGTTCATCCAAGCTGCTCCAGAATGAAAAGATTTAGGAATATTCAGGAATCAGAAACACTTAAATAATTTTAATGGGTTACTTTTTCAAGGCTAAATATGTAGCAGGAACAAAGAAATGTTGAAGAAACAAAAATAAAATTATATATATATATTTATATATAAATATTAGACACACCATGTCAATTTATGCATAAAACATTTTCCCACTCTTTTCTCTGAAACAATAATGTCTATGACATTAATTAATAACAAAAAATAACCCCAAGCCCACTAACCCACCAACTCAAAGTGAGAAACATACTTTGAATTTCAGTGGTCTTTTTTAAAGAAGCTATTGCATTCATATTGGGGATTTGGTGCACAATATCTTCCGGGAGAGGTTCCAGCTGAAAGAATAGAATAGAATAATATAAATAGTCAATAAGCCACAGGGACATAAAACAAACTGAAACAATCTAATCCTCAGGAAAAGCTCAGCCCAAGAACTGGTTAATATGTTGCTGGTATCAGTTCTAAATGTATAGTCATGATTTTGTTTTCCATTTTCCAGCCATGTAATTGAATTCCAAGGGGCTTTTCTATTGGCTGCAAGACTAATCTATGGAGTCTCTGAAGCAGGTGCATGTCTGTGTATTATTCATTAAAAAATGCTAGTTATTTGTGTAATTTTTGTAGGTTCCTCACAAACCAAATTCCATTGCGTCTGTATGCGCAGCTGGATGCTCCAAACAAAACCTTGCTGAAGCTGCACTGGAACCAAAGTGTGCACTCTATTATCTTTATTTTTTCTGGTGTTGTTTCATCTAGCCATCTTACACATTTTAAGGTTTATGGGGAAAAACCATAAAACAAGCTGCTTTTACTAGCTTAACATTAATTTCAAGTAGTATTTAAAGCAGTAAATTAAAAAATGGTTATTCAGATTAGCAGTAAATTTCCCTAAGTAAGTCTTTTTACAGAATCAGCTGCATTTTGATTTCCTAGTTTTAATTGTATATTCTTTGAGCAGGGCTGCACTAGCAGAAAGAACTGTTCAGTTACTGCATAATTATTTTTGCCTTGCAGTGGATAAATATAAAAAGTAAACTGTATTTTGAATGTCACCCACATTTGCTTTCTTGTCCACCTTCCACACATTTTTCCTAGGAAAAAAAGGCTAAAAATTTGTTTGGGCTAAATGTTTCTCTTTGCACTGTAATAACTATATTCTGCTTGAACTAGGCTTAGAGTCATGAAGCTCTTCTGCCTCCCCATGTAAATTGCCATGGCTGAGTGTGCAGGTTTGCTTCCTGAGGAGTAGCAACTGTGTCAAGGTGGACAAAAAAGAGCAATCTCACCAGTCACCAGAGAAACACTAGTCTCTCCTCTCTAAAACTAAGCAAGTTCAACCACCATTGACAGAAGACATCTGTACTGCAGACAAAACTCCTTTCTTAAATATGCCTGGGTCTATTTTAAACTAGGTCAAGTGAAGCCCACCCAAGGAGCTTCCGTTGTGAAGTTAATAGTTCAATAGCCATCATACACTGTCCTCCAGGTTGCAACTGCTGCATTGCTACTCACCAGCTAGATAAAATCAACTTTGATCCAAGCACACATAGTGGGAAGTAACTGCAGTGTGAATACTCCCTCAGTGGTGCTATTTTAAGCAAGCTTAGCTACAAATCCCAAGATTTCTGGGATCCTGCCACTACAATCAGCAGTGAATGCCTGTCAGCGATAAAGACATTGCAAATATCACCAGTCCTTTGGAGTCTTGGTAACTAAAATGAATAGGGCTGTTCATGTCATTATTTCCTTAGAAGCCCATATGGGATTGCAGCTGGAAGATTTTCTTCTGGCTAGAAACAATAGTACTATGTTTTGTTTTCAAATAACATAAATCAGTCCATTCTGCTCAGTGATCCAGTATACAGAGAAGTGCTGGTTGGACCTGACTGGATCCCAGCGCTACTTGGTTTACAAAGATGCCAAAGTGCAAAGAAAGATTGTTCCTATCTAAGATGTATCATAGATTAGCACAAAGACAGCAATTACAATAGAAATAATATTTCAGATACTTTTGCAATCTTTGAACCACATCTACTTTATCATCCTCACAGGGGGCTCTATTTGGTAACTCTTTCAGGTGCCTGGGGGGAAACTGCCTATTTATGAAAATGCCAACCAACAGATCAAGCTGTACAGATTTTAGAGCAATAATCCATATAATAACCTTAATAATCTGTACCTTGAGTTATGCAGATGAATAGCATTTGCTTTATCACTAATCATTTTCTGTTTAAAGTAATCAATCATTTGGCCAGGAATAATACAAAACCCTGAAGTTCTGTTTGGTCATGCTGGGTGCAGGAACACATAAGGGGCAGCACGGAGCAGTTTAAGGTTCTATTTCATCAATTTCCTAATTCCTAAGGCTTTGCTGACCAATTCACTTCCTTGAAACAGAACAAAATAGATCCAGGCCATAGCAGTAGGAATAATAGTAAAAGGTATGAAATTGCCAGACTGCAGTAAGTGAGAGCTGTGTCTTGCTTTGCCCTTTGAGTATAAGATTCTTTAGGCAGACCTTTTATACTAACTATATGCAGACCCTTTGTACTAATTATCAAGATGGGAACAACTGTGTAGAGACAGCTAGAGGAGATTTTCTATTAAAAGGTGGATTTATTTTGCCCTTCTTAAAGTTGGATTTTTACAAGTGACAAAACAGAAAAGGTTTGATTTTCCCTAACATATCAAAACCACCTCTTTATTTATCAGTATGTATTTTTTTTTAAACAAGTAGGCTGTATTTGAATATTTAGACATATCAGGTGAATATTTAGAAATGGCAGATGTGTTTTTAGAAATCAGCATAAGCTGATGAACCCTTAAAAGAAGAAAAAGGGTAAAACATCCAACACTTATCCCAATCATTACTTCATCTGTTAGCACTACTAACAGTTTTGTAGGTGATGTGAGTATAATGGGCACATTTGATCATTTCCTTAACTCTTTTTTTTCCCAGAAAACTTTCATTTTACATTACAAGCTTGGCTGAGGCAGGGTCTTAAGCCTTTATTTCCTCTCATCCTTAAATACAGCCCAACAGACCCTCTTTCATATCAAGGAAATTTTATCAGGCTCCACAAGTGAGTTCCTTACATCATATATCTTCCATAGCCCAAAATGAGTTCCATTACAAAATCACTGCAGAAATAAAGCCAGCGGGTTATGGCAGCTACTTCTATACCCTTTGAAATGAGACTCTGCATTCAAATGAAGATTCTGTTTGTAGTTCTCTACAGTTGCATACAACTGTATAGACACAGAGGTGTCCCTGGAAAATATCAGCAGTTAGACCCAACACTGAACAAAAGAAATTACTCTACACCTGGCATATATAGCACTATCACCTTCCCTCCTACACTTACTGGCATTCAGACCAGGAAGTTTATTAGCTATGGAGGCTAACAGAAACGAAGCTGAAAAGAGCACTGGAAGTACACCATCAGGCAAGAAATCTCTCAGAGAAGAACAGCTCAAGTCTGCAGAAATAACCAAACCACTGGAGAGACAGTTTGGACCAGACACAAAGGGTCACATTTTCAAAGCTTTTACATGGCTGAATTGGGCTTTTGTGTTCAAAGTAGATTAATGTAGAAACTGAGTCCACTAATCATTTTCAAAATAGGAAAAACAATGTAAATGGGCAAAAAAAATCACTTGGGATGCCAAAATCTGCCAGAGGCATATCAACAAATGCTTGAAGAAGAAATTAATGATGGAAATTTCATGTGCCCAGAAAGGGATCTGAGTTGATCCTTGGGAACGTGGAGAGAATCTGAAACTATGGCAATCTGTATTGAGCTGAAAATTCTAGCAATATCCATGTTGTCTTCAGCACTGTCACGTTTTAGAGTACCAAGATTAGCTTCACTGAAGAATGTTGTGGAGTGCAGTTAGAGATTACTGACAAGTGAGGCAAGTGTAAGCAGAAGGTAAGGAGCACAGAGAGTCTGCCAGAAGCAGAGGAAGAGGAGAAGGCAGGCAGGAACCTCAGGGATGCCAGGGCTGCAGGGGGAAAAATCACAACCCCCCTTTCTTGGTTACAATATGTAAAAAACCTATCAGCATAAAGACTGAGCTTTGTGGCTCTTAGTGTTGCCTATGATTGCAGAAAAGTAAGTTCAAAGATCTCACAGGTCCTCTTATATTATGTGTTCTTGTATTAGCAATTTTCTCAGAGTTTCTGCACTCTCCATTTACATATAAGCACTTTGGGCAGGTATTCTTGTGATCAAGGGTTACAATGCAGTAAATAAATAAATCAGACTTAATCGGGAAGAAGTTCAAAGACACAAAGGGTCATTAGGGTCACTAGCACCTGCCAGTCCCTGAAAACTAAGCAATATCTTGGAATTATGTAACTTTGGAATCAGAATATTCTGTTTTCTTGGCCAAACCACTTCCTGAGTAGCACTGCCCACCTTAGGAACTTTGATGTTACCGTGCTGATGTCACTGCTGGCACACACATTGCTCCAGTTTCCTATCCCATCCAGATGTCTATTTCTAGACTCTGGGTTTGCACAAGCAGCAGTTGACAGGTGTTTTAGACTCAGTGTTAATTATTTTCTAGTATTAGAGTCAGATTAACAATGAGAATGTGAGATTGTGAGCAAATTTACCATGCAATTTAAAGTTGATCTCAGACCATATTCGCTTCCATGAATATTTCCATTTTGGAGAGAAAAATGCTTACCTGTTTTGGTAAATAACCCCTTTTAATGCCCTCTTGGCAGAGCTCACTGTCTAGCTGGCAAGCAGCCCCAGATTGACACTGAATTCCACAAAGGAGAAAATGCCAACTTTTCATCATCAGCAGGAAAGCTGCAAAGCACAAGCTTTCCACCCTAATTACCATCCCCTCCTAAATGCCAGCTCAACAGATTGCAAGAAAGAAGCACATACTTCACACTCTGCAAGAAAATTGTCTGGTGTAAGTTTTCAAGCATGCTTGGGAGCCAACCAATCACAATGTTTTGTCAAATTCTGCTTCAGACTGAAATTCAAGCCAGAAGAATATTTACTAGAAGATGTTAAATTTAGTCACTTAAAAATGTTTTTACACTTGGAGCCAAATTCAGCCTTGACTGCCAGAGTCAATGAGAGCAGACGTGCATCTTCTCTGCGCCTTTGCTGCAGGGTCCTGCTGGGCAGAAACACTGTGGACTGCACTTCTCTGCTTCCTCTGTGCAAAGAAAAGCATGACCCCATCTGTGACCAATTATCACTTGTTACACACCACAGGAAACTGCTGTGCCAGGAGGAGCTAAGAGGCACTGCCCAAACCTGTAGGCAGATCAGAAGGACCATGATGTAAGACTGACTCCCATGGAGATATCACACCTGGCTGCTTTAAGAGGGATGGGATGAAGGAAGAGCTAAAACCTTAGGTTTTGACTCAAAGAGTTTTGTGCTCGAAAGAATACTTCCCTACTCTTTCTAGCTGCAGATGAGCGCCTATATGAATGCAGTTATGTTGGAAATAAAACATAGGGTTTAATATACTGGACTCAAGGAAAGCCCATACCCAAGGATTTTTTAAATCTAAGAAGTGCCTCTTCAGAAATAATGTGGAGGAAAGAAAGCAGAACACATACCCTTAGGTGTCTAGAGCAGCATTACTCACCACCACCAGAGACCAAAAGTCAGAGCAGAGCTCTTTATAGCATCAAAGCTAGGGTGGGAAAAGCAGGGTGGAATTTCCATACTCCACAATGAAGATTTTGGGGGGAAATCTCAATATTCAACCCAATTTTCAGTCTTCTTGAAATAAAATATAAATCTTAATATTTAATGGTTTTCTTAATTGAAGTCATATATATCTATATACACTTTAAAAATGAGTTTTTAAAACTATGTAATCAATATGTGAAAAACTGTAGAATCTTTTAAAGAGTGTCACAATAAGTGAAAGAACTTAATTTTCAGCATGCATATCCTAATCTCAGAAAGACTTAAAAGCAATGATTCTTTTGGAATTATCTGAATCCATCTTTTCCTTTGTTTTGACAGATACTCGTTTAATGGCCCAGTTATCAAATCATGTTGAGAAAATTTAGGGATATTTTAAGGCAACTGATGGTCATCTTGCCTTTTCACCTTCCAGAAGGTTTGCCATGTTTACATTTTGGATTTAAAGGGAATCCAGCTGCCTAATCTCTTCTCACCTCTTAGGAAGATTTCCTTCCAAGGAGATAACCTACAGTGCTTCTAATTAGGTCTGCAAATGGTCAAATGGATTTTTCTCAAAGTGACATGGAAACTTTCTGCTTATAAACAGAAGCACAGAGAGGAAAACCTAAGATATCAAAACATTTTAAAAGTAATTTTACATGTAAAGTTTCTAATTAACAACTGATCTTTATAAAGTTTATCCTTAATTCTGTAATTTCCTTTATATTTTATTATTTAAGAAGCTTAAATAATTTTATTATTTAAGAAGCTATTCACAAACCAAACAAAATTGAGACATTTCAGATACCATAGGGTATCTTGCCTTCTTTCCAGTTGCTGTTAGAAAGGATGTGGATCTCCTCTAAATTCTCTGTTACTTATATCAATCTTCCATGTTCAAAGTATTTAAAGAAGATTAATTTGATAGAGTATTATTTTCCTAGTGTCTTCACTCACTTTTTTTCTAAGAGAAGAGTAAGAAATTATCTTACTAAACAAATCACTAAGCTATAAGCCATGTATAAATTAAAATATATCTATTTTGGATGTCATTCTGTTTTCCTTCTTGATTCTCTGAGAGAAACTAAGAGAAGAAGGTATTTTGCATTTGTAAATTTAATGTTACCTTTTAGGTAACACATCAGACCAGCACTCCCTGAAAGTTGAAAGCTGTAAGTTGTGGCTAGTTTTAGAATTTTTTTTTTTAAGTGTTATTCTGTTGGTAATAGGACACATGAAGCAGTGAATTTCTGTATTGAAAAGTCCTGGCCAAAAGCAACAATAGAAAAGAAAAAGTTTTTAAAAAGCTCTGCAAAATGTTTATGAATTCTAATCCTCAACACATGAATAAATACATCTGACAAACTGCAGGGTACCTCACAAAGGCCTTTCCCAACCTTTCTAATTTGAGTTCAAATACATGTGTAGTGTTTAGAACTGAAGTTAATCTTGCCAATGTTTTTAAACTAGGGGTGCAGCATACACCATTATTTGTAAAAGTGAAAGGCAGATAATAAGTTATAATTGTCCTATTAATCACCTGTAAAGAATTGCATTCAGAGAAGAATCCATCCTCAAATTATAGTAATTGGTTGTTTAAAGAAAAAAAAAATAATTTCCGTCCTTGGCAGAACATGCTTGGAGTTCACTGTGCAAGTTCATGAATAGTATGCTGAAATCAAGCAGTGTATATATATGCTGTGGGCCATGTGGTGTATATTGCCATAAATCTATTTCTTACTGCTAACTAGGTACCAGACTTCCTCATTAGTGTCTGCTCCTTGGCAACACCTTTACTTATTCTTTTAAGTCAATGTGGGTTTCTTGTGGTACTCTTGATAGCAACATCCTCTCTGGAGTACTTTTCTCCACAGCCATATCATATTTTGTCTTTGAAATTCTGCTGCACCAAATCACTTGATGCACATCCCAGAAGACAATGTTGTTAGCAAAAGGACATGAGAAAACTGCTTATTGCCTGAGATGTTTCAAGTAATTAAGGACCATGTTCTTTTACAAGCAAATTAAAAATTACTGCATGGGTTTTTTTGTAGTCATTCTCATTCATTGATAGCAGAAATAGTAGTTGGGTTTGATACAGTGGTAAAACAAAATAAGGCAGTTTCCACAAATGGGTAGCACCACCAAATGGTCATAACTGGATAGAGGGGCCCAGGCACCTTCACAGAGGAGGATACATCACACCATCAGCACAGAACCATTCAGATTAGTCAAACAAAGGTGCAAACTTCAGGAAATGGGTTTAGAAATGCTATGAAAAGCCACTGGTGTTGTAAATTATTATCACAGGGAAGATGACAACAGAAATATCAATTATAGTTCCCTGGAATGGCAGCTGATCAGGAAGGCAATGCTGCATTCACTATGACTGTCAAATGCCTCAAGCTGGGTTATGTAATCCATATTTCAGTACCTAAATAAAAGAACTAACACTGAGCTGAGCAGCTTTTAAAGTAGCATATACCACCACACTGAAAAGCTTTCCTTATGGAGTATATCAAAGGTGACAGTAGATAAAACCCATTGAAACGTTTCTCTTTTTTTCTGGTGTCTGTTTTACATTTCTGAGAATATTTTTGAAAAAGCTAACACTTTATTCATTGTATGTGTAATGTAAAAAATAATAAGCATTGTTTATGTGTCATAAAGATGAAAAGCAAAGGTTTAAAAGAACACTTAGAAAATTCTTCTACCCAACATCCATCAGAAGACACATTATTTCACCTTATTCACATAGGTAGGAAGCCTTGAAGTGGAAGGGAACTGGCAGACTAGCCTGCAATTTGGCACTAACACATTTGATTGGAGAGATTATATAGCTATTAAGACTTCCCCTGAGGGGGAAACAAAGTATCACACTCCATTTTATAACAAGATCTTGCAAAATTCACAATTTATGGTAAAGGCTTTTGTCCCTTCATAAACTATTTTTGCTGCACCTTCAGCAAGTTTTTTCCTTCTCACTGTATTTATAGGATAAAAGGTATTTTTAATGAATAGCAAAAAAATTTCACTAATAGGAATCCTTATCGTGCATTTATATACATAAATGGCACATACTCATATTTACTTAGTCTTATAATCTCCTCTCAAAAGTTGTTAACATATACAATGTTTGATAACTCTTGGAAACTCCATTTCAACTGGATACAAATCAACCTCAATCTTCATTTATAATTTTTTTAAATCTTGTACACATTTTTATTAATGTTTCAGAAGTGAAGTGTCAAAATATTGCAAAATATGTACCTTTGCAATGTCCAGTTTTTGAGATTAACAGTTACCTTGCAAAAGCCATTTTTTTTCCATGACAGATGGCTAAAAGGTCTATTCCTAGTAGACCAAGTCTGGTATTCAGCACATCACTAAAAGCAATTTAGAGGTTTTAAATATTACCCAGAACTGGGAATAATTTAGGCATACATTAAAAAATTTGTATAATCATCTAGTTTACAGGTATTTATGCAAACCAGGTCTGTTCATTTTTAAGACATATTCAAATTCCACGGTTTTTATACCAAAGAAAGGACTGACACCACTGTTACTAAAAGAAGGCTAAAGATAGCAGCTTCACCAAACTTTGCTCATTCTCTCCACCTGCTGTGATTTATGTTTTACCTCATTTCCTAGAAGGGCATTTATACAGGCTTCAGAGGCGTCACAGATGGCAGTAAGGTCATGTCCTCCCTCCAGTGCCAGCACCACGCGGCCATCCGCCAGCTTCAGCAATTGCTTGGTCAGGTGGCCAAAACCTGGTATTCAAATACAGGAGTGCAAATAATTAAAGCAGAACAGGCACTGCAGGCATGGTTCACATCTGCTGCATGAGAATGCGGAAAGCTCTGGAAAACTCTACAGGCAGAATAGGATATACTTAGCCCAGTATCCTGTTTCTGACCATAGCCCACACCAGATGATTTGGTGTTAATATATGGAATTTTTTATGAGGCACATGTGAGATAATGTCCCTCGTGCTGATTGCTTGTTGCTGGAGATTAGTTGAAACATGAGGATGTCTCTCTTCTTACCTTTGTTAACCATTATCACCCTGGATTCTCTTCATATTTGCATATCAGTGTGACATATAGCCATGTTATTTAGAGAGATATGGCATAACCCTGGTCACTTATGGCATTGATATGACAAATAACATTTGTAGTTAAATGACAGTGCTATAATTAAAAATAATTGTGTTTTCCAAATGGGATGATGAAGGGTTTTTTATTTAAAAATTACTTCTTCCTTTGTATTTGAGGTTTGACAATATTATAAAATCATGGACTGAGAGATAGTGAAAACATATGCTACCTCTTAGGTCCATCTTGAAGTGTTTTTAGAAGCAGCACTAACAACTTTAATTCAAGGTTCTGGTATAAGCCAAAACTGTCTAGAACTTTGTAGCTATCTCTACCAGAGTTGCTCACTTCTGACCAATAGTATTCTAAGAAACTCTGCACCATAGCCAAAAATGATAGTACTTCATTTTCTGTGGTGATCTATAACTACACAGATATTACCACAACGTCTTCATCTGTGATTCAAGTAGATTTAATTTATTGCATTTTTAATGACAAGAAAAATAGCATGCAATATGTCAATTTGGAGTGAAGATTTTTGGAAGAATTTTTGTGGTAGTTTCCTAGGACAGCTATTGTTTTTGTTTAATCTCTTTCAAGTACGAAATGATAAATAAAGATTTGAAACTATTGATGTTAAATAAACATCATATCTTCTTAACTTCTCCACTTGATCTGTACTAGTTGCTCCATTGATGATCATCACTACTCATTCCATTGCATTTCATTTCCTTAAATAAAGCTTTAGAAGGTACCTGCTAGACGCTGGAGTTCTATAAAGACACAAAGACCAACATCTTTTTAGTATGTTCCAGTGAGAAAGACTACCAAAAATTAAAACTGTGAAAATTACAAGCATATTTTCCAGAGAAATTTTCCAAACTTATGTTTAGTTCTGTTTTCATCTTAGGATGTAAAATGGACATCTTTGTTAACAACATGTCCAACTGTTTTTAGAATAGGAACTTTAATTATATCAAATCTGGATTAGCTGTACAGACAAAAAAAAAAACAAAAACCCAAAGCAACAAAACTCCTCTACTTGCCACTTAACATATAAATGATCATAGAAACACTAGAGGTAAAATACTGTTTCCTTGAGCCACTGCCCAATTTCTATATCTTAAAAGTACCACAGTTTTGATTCTAGCAAAGTAACTTCACTGTGGTTCAAATTACATAAATGGCTGAATAACAAATAAAACCTTAAAATCCCATTTAAACTCAACTTTCTTTCATGAAAAAAAACCCAAACCAAAAACCACCCCAACAACCCCCTCTCCCCCTCCTTTCTACAAAAGACCAAATTTAGACAGGATAATAAAAGTGAAGGAAGGAGTGGAATGAGGGTAACCTTTGATCTTTAGCCAATTTCTTTAGCCAATTTTACCTACAAGAATTATTTCTGTCTGCATGTTACACATGAGATCTTTGGATCCATAAGAAGAAAGTGCCAAAAGTGTAAAGCAAGTCAAAGATAAAACATTCACAGGAAATGAAGAAGAATGAACAGGCATAGGCTCTTCACATTTCTAATTCACTCTTTGAGTGTGTGAGGAATCCAACAGCACTTTTAAGATTACATTATCTTTTGTGTTATACAGATTCTGTGAAGGGAAAGCTCTACCACGTTTCCCCTGCACACTGGAGAATTTTGTATGACTGCAAATATTGCTATCTCCACATCATAATCTTCTGACGTTTTTAGGGCAATAAATGTAAAGACTCTTGCTATGCCTTTTCTTCATTTAGACAACCATACATAATATTGATATAATACATCATTGTTACAATAATAGTTTGTGTGCTTGGTTTCCTGATGATTTTCCTAGTATCAATGCTTTAATAGTCACCCTTGACTAAATCAGGATACAAGGAGCTACAGAGAGAGCATCTTTCCAAACAAGGATCACAGTAACAGGATAAACTGTTTCCAACCCAAATTGACATGATGGGGCTTTTCCTCAGTATAACTACCCTGAGAAAGTAAAGGTGACTTGCTAGAAAGTGAAGAAATAACTTTAGTCAACAGTATCAACATCGCCAGTGACTGAACGAGGTATGGAAATTCTTAACAAAGAAACTTGGATCCCGTGTCACTGCAGCAACCTAGGAAAGATGTCAGCTTCCTCAAGGAAATCCTCTGGAGTGTAGAAGTAAGAAAATGGAAAGAAAGGAATCCCAGTCAAGTAATAGTTTTAAGATGGGATGCAGTTTATGCCAAATAATTAATGAAAACAAGAAGAAAATAGTAACAAACACCATTTAAAAATCCGTCATCTCCCCTGATATAAGGAGATCAAGCACTGGCCAACTTAAGGTGAGAAAGGAGTCAGACAAGCATTTTGAATCCTGGGCCTTCCAACTCACATGAATATCCAGAAATCAGTTATTGGCCCTTCTACTATACCTGCAGAAATCTTGTGAATGTGCTCAGTGATTTTGCATTTCAGAGAAATGCAGCATTTTTTTTTTAATTAGGCTCATGCAGTGTGCCAGGAAATTGTGAGAATGGTTTTGTGCCAACTACTATTTTCATAATTTCTGTGATTCAAACATCAAAAGTACTTGCTTCATCAACAGATCCAATATTTGGGTATCCTGGGCAGAATTGCAAAAGCATTTAATTTTCATTTGCCATCATCCTATTAAATATTATGATAAACCTTTAATTTCCACAAGAAACAAAACACTACTAACTAATTCTGAAATTCCTTCTCATCAAGTGTTTTATGTTTTCTGCACAAAAAAAGAATGGAGGTGCACAATGTACATCCAAGCAGAAAAGACTAGATTAAGACTGTAACTGTTATACACCATCTTATGCATTGGACTGAAAAGCTGTATGTGAGTTGTTATTTGACAACCTTTGAAGTAAAAATAAAAAAATTCAAAACAAAAAAAAAGTGTAATTTTTAATTACACCTTTTCCCCTCCTGCAGTACTATTACTGGAGGATATACAATACTCAGACTTTTGTAAGAAATTATTCTTGTGTAGGAAGGTGGAAAGAGAGAACATTATTATTCTGTTAGAGTAATGAGCAAGCATTCAGGCTGTTATTGAAGGACACAGCGTGGTGATCACTTGAATTACCATCTGAGGAAGTAATTCATCTTTTAGTGGATTGAAGGACAGATGCCTCAGTAAGGATCTTGAGGTTTTTTTTCCTGTTTGTAACAAATAACCTCTTCCCACACTCTTTTTAGTTCTGCTAAGCAGCAAGGAATGGCATAGGTAAGGTTTCTGAAGCCTCATTTGACCAAAGTCAGTGGAGCAACTGTACTCTACCCGGAGTTACTGAAAACCAAAAAAAAACTATAAAAATCCTATTAAAAGAGAATGCAGAGTTATTTCAGTTTTCTTCTGTTGTTTTTGAGGTATTCTTACTCTGATAACCTGAAATGGCCAGTGGCACTCAGAAGGAAGGTAAAACGCCTCTTATTCAGATCAGTTCCCCTCTGACAGGTTCATTACACAACCATGTGTTGTCTTACTTGTGGTGGAAGTAAAGCTAACCAGTCAGAGTTCAAATGGACAACCTCCCATTTTGCAAAATAAGCATTTGAGGATGAAGACAACTTGTGAATGTTACTCTTTTTGCATCCTTTCCTCAGCAGACAGGGAAAGGAACCATATGGTGGGGTGAACTCCCAGCCAGCACCGCAGCACTCCTTGTTTGCATAAACAGTCATACATGCAATTCAATTTGCCTGCCAGCAAATGTAGAAACACCCAGTTAGTGGAGACTAAACCTGCCTTAGCAGAAGAGACACTCCTTCCCTTTCCTTCACTGTGCATAAGGAGAGCAGATGTCTCCTGTGCAGTCATTTTTTGGGTGAGTGCAAGCTGAACAAAGCCGTGGTGCTGGCCCTTGCTCATTGGAGGTGGCTGGTGAAGGAACAAGGACATGTCAACAACTGAAAGGTTGGAGAAGCTTTAGAGTTATGGAGAAAGTATCAGCTTTTTCAGCCTCAGCAGCAGGGCCCCAACAGCTCTTTTGGCTTCAGTGTCTTAAAAGCTACAACCCAACCCTAAATTACAGGCAGAGCTCTGGTGAGCTCCTCTGGATACTCAGAGCAGCCTGGAGAGGAACACATGCAAAACACAAAACCTCCACAGTCCCTGTCCTGGACCTCCAAGCATGTATTTAACTATTATTTACCATTTAATCATGTCATTACTCTCTAATTTACTTGACAATGTGTTTTCCTCTCATTAAAACTGTTGCGATGATCGCTGCCAAAATTCTACCCACCAGCGTTCCGTGCGCCTTCCCTGTGGTTCGTTCGTGACTATTTGATTAATTTTCATTGATATTCTTCCAACAATAGCATCTAAAATTAACTGGGTCAGTTTTTACATAACTTCCTGAGTCACCAGGCTACGTGTCCTAAATAAATATGTCCATACAGGAGTCAAATGATAATTTACCCTTCCAGCACTAGCAAGGGCTGGGACATTTTACAAAGCTTGCATTCTATGATAAGAGAACATATTTTATTCTCAGCTCTTAATTCAGGACCTTTTTTTCAATCAAAACTTCATTTGGATGAAGTCAGAGACTTGACTCAGTTGGCAGGATGTGGCCTTGAGTGAGGGGGAAAAGGAGATTTTAACGCCAAATACATTCTTATGAAAAACATTTTCCAAATGGCTGAAATTACAAATGTTAGTGTTGAGGTACCTGAATTTAAATGGTACATTTGGCCTCCAGGCACTAGCTGCTGATTTCTTGCTTTTAATACAGGAGAAGGAAGCTCAGTAACACTTCAAATTAAATTTCTCAAGCAGGCATTTAATTTATATTAAATTAGACAGTAATTGTATGTTAAATAAATGCCAATAATCTCAGGAACACATTTTTATGGAATAACAATTTATGTAATAGATGTTTTTATTGCTTGCCTGTTAAGTCTACAGTAATATATTT
Source organism: Zosterops lateralis (assembly GCF_965231275.1). NCBI lineage: Eukaryota > Metazoa > Chordata > Aves > Passeriformes > Zosteropidae > Zosterops > Zosterops lateralis. The sequence goes on along the minus strand of NC_139762.1, from coordinate 31,760,944 downwards.
TTCATAATTAGTTGCTCTTTAGCTGTTACACTGAATGTAACTTATTAAATCTCTCTTAAGATATATTTAAGGATACATAGGATACCTCTTTGAAAGTCAAATACTGCAAATCTGTCCCACTATAGGGAGGGGTGACCATGCAATGCTAAGTAAGATGGTATTTTCAACTTGAGATATGGATGTATCCAAGTCTGTCATACAGTCCACAGCATTTGCTTAGTCCTTCAAGAGTAAGGAACTTTTACACCTTCACCACACAAGGCATCACCAACCACCAGGTAAAATGTTCCTCAGAGAAAACATGGAGGAAGAACACTCCCCCAAACTTTTCTCCCAATTAATTAATCGTAAAAATAAAAGGAAGGCATTTCTTTTGCAACTTGCTTTATCAAGCTTTAGAGATTCTGCACCCTTCAGGAAAGGTCACGGTAATGAACAAAATAATTATAAAGCTTTTAGAACTGTTAAAATGTTGTTATGTGGATTCAGAGGGAAAATATTCAACCACAGATTTCAGCTGCCAAAGTCAAAGCAGGAACCTTTGAATATTCCCAAAACAGGCTGGATGTTTTTAGCCCTGTTCTTACTAGCTCTTTGCCCTGTGCCTTCCTTTCTTCTCTGTTTCCCTGCATTTCCCTAATGTCTGCCCCTTCTTAAAGCTGCCCCAAGTAATAATTTCTTCACTGTCCCGCTATCCTTCCTCTCTTTTATTATTTTGCTTCCTATTTAGAAAATTCTCCACTAAGTGAAACCAGACAGGATGCAAGATGATCCATCCAACAGAGGTCTTCTCTGTTTTTGCAAGAACAAGTAGTTGTTCTGCATCAGAAAGCAGAAGCCAGAAGAGAGAAGCTTCAGGACTTCATATAGCAAGGTGGTATTTCAGAGTCATGGATTCAGATCTCTCTGAAAAAGGCTGTTACTTCATCTGTGAGGTGAGGGGATTCTCCATGGAGTTTGGAGAGCTTTTTCTTTTTTCTTGGAGACTAAAAACCCTCTAAAGAGATTCTGTGGAGATAGACTAATCAGACTAATAATTATCTGTGAAAATCTGTCCCACATACTGTGAAATCTGCCAAGCTGATAGAGCATGTGGTATTACTGTTATCATAACTTCTTCCAAATCTGATCAAGTTGCCTGATTAAACTGATATACAATATATGCATCTGATGTTACAAGTTACAGATGATTATATCTCCAAATCTGAGTCTAGCCTCAGTGAGGGGTTGGCTAAAAAACAAGATATCTGATAAAAAAAATAATTCAAAGTATGAGGAATTTGTTTCTAATCCATGTTGGAATGAAAATCAGATACTACTATTGACTATCCAAATAAATCAGTAAGCTTGATTAAGTTTGGAGAAGTTTATTATAATGCTACTGCCTATAAAATCAACCTGACACATTTTTAAAATATGTGGGGCAAAGTTTCTGCTGTTATACATGAATAGCTGAAATGTGGGCACTGAGTTAGAACTGAAAACAATCCACTGGGAAAATCTAGCCTTATTTCTTTTTCTAACTGATGAAAAGCCAAGTCAGTTAATGCTGAATTGACCCAGGAGGCTAACACAAAGGATCTGGTTTAAACACCATCACTCAGAAGCTAAGAACTGACTGCCATTTTCTGAAGATGGTCTAATATATTCTGCCAAGAAAATCATCATGGACTAAAGGATCTTTCCAACTTACACAGTTTCTCAGAGCATACAAATTAAGGCTCTCACTTTATTTTCAGTCATTGACTGACCCTACCATTTCAACATATCAGATTAAATTAAGAGCTCATTCCTTAGCCGGTGTTAATAAGCATATACCATTATCTAAAGACCTAGCCTCCAGATGTGGACCATTCATCATTCCAAGGCTAGCAACATACATACAATAAAGCATATCAGGGGGAGGTTCTTGTAGGTGGATAGATTGGAAGTAAACACTCTATTTCCTGACCAATTTGGCAACAAGTTTCCTGGTGAACTCAGTATTAGTACCAGAGGTCTAGTGCCCCTCAGGATTTGGATCACATTGTTTAATAAACATCATTTTATAAAATCAGAAGGGAATAAGGCACTGTGTTTCTAAGGGATTACTGTACATCTCATATAGTTATTCACTTTCCCTCTGGCCCTGTGCCTGTTAACCCCACCTGACACATGCTATAATCACCCAGAAATGCACTGCCTGTCACCACTTATTGAAAAGGTAATGTGTGAAACTCGCTAGAGGAAATAGTATGGAAACTAGGTTTGGGATCTGACTCCTTACAGTCTTCTGTTTAATTGCAATTTCCAAGTAAAATACATTGAGCAACTTTCTATTATGTTGTTCTATTACAAAAACATGTAAGAATTAAGGATGTGATTTCAATCCAGACAACAGCCATATGTACCTTTTCATACTATTAAAAGGACACACAAATTCCTTGAAATGGTAGACTTGCAAAAGCAACTGTAGTTACCATCTGAATTACATAGGTGACTCTATCCAACCTTCTCCATGAATAGAGAAGTTATGTCAGAACCTTGTCAGTCATGTTATTACACAGCAGAGTTTGCAGGAGCCTTAACCTGCTGGGAGGTATCAAGAAAAGATGGCAGGGAGCTGCACGGGCTTCAGGTGAAGGCAGGAATGATGCCACTTTGTTCTCATGCACAACGGTGGAAATATAGATAACATTTTTAATTTCTGGTCTCTTTGCTTCCAGAGAAATTGTACTACACCACCCCTGTCTCCCTCTCAATCCTTCCCCCTTGCCCTCCCACCCCACCAAATCCCCCAAGAAATACATATGAGAATAAAATGTTCTCTTGGAACTCTGAATATCTCATCTCTGTCTTTCCAGTTGTTCAACATACAGTTATCTGAAAGAGCCTTTCTGTGAGATTCTGCAGCCAAGTGGTGACCCACCAATTACTGCTTGAGAATTAGTGGTTCAGAAGCCTTATGGAGTTCTTGACTCAGTGGTTTTCTACCTTTTCTTAGAGAAAGTTAAAACAAATACCATAAGCTGACATGGGTGAAAGATGCCTTCAGGTGGCTGAGCAGTCAAGGATTAGTCAAGTCAAGGAATACTACTTTCTGGATTTTCTCAGAATGAGGAGCAGAGTCACTTCTGATTCTGCAGGATCCATATACAAGCAAATTACCACTATCTCTGCTGTTACCATAGTATGACAGCGGTATTAAGGGAAGTTGGAAAACCTAAAATGAATTGTAATCTTCATTGAACAATAGAAACATCAAGACAAACAATGGTATTTCTGTGCTACACTCAGACCTAAATCCAGCTAACTGGATTTAGGTCTTAATGTCAAGGTAATTTGAGGACTCCAGATGTTGTTGCAGCTGCAACAGCCATCTTAGTCATTCTCCTTGAAAGTGGGAAGTTCACAACAGGGCAAAAATCATTCATTCCACATTGAGATACTGTTTCTTGAGCAGCAACAGTTATTTCTTCTTCAAGGAAAAACAGTACATCAGCTTTTTTAGTTGGAGACACTGAAAATCTACTACCAGAATAGCTACTGTTTCTCCCTCCAGAGTTTTAACAGCCAGAAGTAAAATAACCTGCTGCAGTGGCTCAAAGCTCTCTAGTGGGTCTAGAATCTTAGCAAACAAGGTATATCAAATTTCAACATCAGGATTGCATTTACTCTTTGCTCTGATGAAGGCTGAAGAGCCACAGTAGCTGAGAGTTTGGGCAAAAATTATCCAAAGTTCATAGCAAAGCCACTTAGAAACTCTAGACAAGAAAAGCATTCAACTGTCTCACTACAAATAAATAGAGATAAACAGGGAAAAATATCGAATTCAGAACAGTTTCACTCATTAGGACACAAAGTGGTCACTCCAGCAGAGAATAAACTTTTTAGTCATTCTCAGTTTTGGCGAAAGTGCTGATTTAATTTCATAAAATAAGTGGCCATGGACCAAAATTTTAGCATCTTTTCACTATTTTCACCTAGATTTTAGTGTTAAAATTTATGTGGGGAGGAATTAATTAATTAGTAATATTAATTACTCATGAGAGATAAAGATGAAAGAAAAAAGGGACATAAGAGAATTGGGAAAAGGATAAAAGTGTTTGTTTAATAAAACAGACTTATAAAATAAGAGAACAAATAAATATACTTGTGACTGATACACAATAAAGGCATGGAAGGATGAGCAAAAAAATGAATGTGAGTATGAAACTAAACACTGTCAAGGAAACAGATTTTCTTATAACCATCAGAAAGGGTCAGAAATTAAAGAGAGCAGCATAAGTTTATGATGTTATTTCTACAAGAGGGTGCAGAGCGTTTCTGAATTTTCCTCCAGGGATATACTTTTTTTATCCTTTATTTGCAGAGAAAAGTGAGAGAGTGCCCCAGTAATATTAACCTGGAAATCATTCAGCTTTTGGCTGCAGTGAACTCTAGATTCCTCAATGATAAGTTGCTACCTAAGAAGAGGTCTAAACACAGGCAGCTGGCACAGTGCTGAATGACAGGTTTGTATGTGTGGGCAAAAGTGATAACACTCAAAGCAATGAAAACATTTAAATAAGCAGGTACTTGACAACAGGCTGGTCTCCCTAGGAGCAATCACATCACTTGCCATTTATTCAGACATACTACCATACTGCCATAGAGACAAAATCCGAAGTAATGCAATGGATATTTCTGGACTTGTGAGCAAAACTTGGCCTATTAAAAGCAGAAATTTTTCTTGTCTTAACCATAGTAAAATAAGTCTAAAAATTGTGAATGAACTACACATTAAAGCTCAAAGGAGTATTTTGAGATGCACATTTTATCAACCAGAACAGAAATTTTAAGCGAATGCAGAAGTTTCCTGAACTCATCTGGATTTGAGGAAGTAATAGCAGTTGCATCTTCTAACCTTTTAGCTACTTATGTACCTTCCCACACCATAACTTTTTCTAATGGGTCATCACAAATAAACACAAACTACCTTTCTATAAATACAAATCCTTAGTAGCAGTGGAAAAGGTGGCTTCTATCTCTTTCCCAGGTGATATATAACTCCATCTCAAGCTGATGAGCCTTGGCATCTACCTAGCCCAACCTGTTTAAGATGGCCTCGAAGACTTTTTAACAAAGATAACAAACAAAGAATTTATTTTTTTTTCCTTGTACCCAGTGTGAACTCAAACAGTAAATCTTTGTATTTATTATAACACTTGAAAGGACTGAATGCTCAGATCTCAGTAGAAAACATGTCTGAAGACAAGTGCTTGCACACAGGTAAACAAAGTAATTTCCAGACTTAAGATGGTTTTTGACAGTGATAGCTATTAATAAAAAACAGTTCTTTAGTGCTAAAATCTATACAAATAAGAGCAAGATCTGGATATTGCCTGTTCAAAAGGTGTGAAATCCAATACATGCAGCCAGCAGGGCTGATACAGGTGTGATTGAGCAGGTGTATGTTTGCAGGCAGAGAAGGTCGTAATTTTTTTTCTTTCTTTCTTTCTATCCTGTTTCAGACACCTAAGAAACAGACAGGACTAGTCCTTACAACCCATTCAGCCTAGGATTTTTTTACTTCTTGAACATTCGGTACTGTACTGTACTTGCACATGCTGCACTTCTTGCACAATCTCCCTGCACTCCCATTATGTCTGGAAATGCTCGAGAGAAATTTGCTTTGACATGACTATTACCTGTTCTGTGGGACTATTTAATTGTGCAAACAAGTTAATATTTGTATTAGAGTCTGGCTCAGATTTCTAGCTGTGTCTTTTCATGGGCAGTTGCAAAGCATAAGTGACCTGATAGCTGATGCTACACATTGGAAGATAGAAAAATAAAAACATTTTCATTTAATGTAAAGTTAAGATTTAAGAAACAAGAAATTTAGAGTACCACAATGCCATTTTTTTAAATCAATCACAGAATTTGTTGAGTTTTATGATTGCTTTTAATTATTAGAAAGTGGAAACAGAAAAAAAACCCTGATATAAAGAGGAGAGGTAGAGGAACATTTATTTCCTATAGTTTTTAGCTTTAGGCAGAAATGACAAAATTAGCATTTACTGCTGGCTTATAGTTAAAACCTGAACTTGGCCCTCTCTATGCAGAGAAAAGCAAATGTCCAGAACAGTAGATGTTCCTTTAATTAACATCTCTATCTTACAGCATATACAAAAAGAGTCCATTGTGCAAGCAATCATAAATCTCTCTTGGTCTAACTTCCGAGCAATTGACCTTACAACCTAAATAATGTTCCTTTGTGCAGAGTTTTTGTAGGCAATTTCTAGATTTACTGTTCCAAAGAAGGAGTGTGTAAACAATTTCAGGCAAAACTGAAGTGAGCAACTCATTCATCCTACATATGGATAAATGTTTGTGCCAAACTGGAAAACTTGTTCTGGAAAGAGTCTCAACTGATGCTACTTTCAGTGGTTCCAGATTCAAATTTTTCATTTATTTGATTTTATGTGCTGATACTATCTTAATAAGGAATTAAATTACAAGAAGTGAAATAACAGGTATCAACAGTTCATTGGAGAGCAGAGAGTATCATAGGGAAAGGTAGTGACCCTTTGCTAGTCCAAGAATATTCCCTTGTCAGTCATCAAATCACTGCCACTAATAAAAAATTCTGAGGACCTCTTCAAGAAAAAGGCAGAAGTAGAAACATAGACAACATAAATGTAACTTCTACTTGTTCCCACTATAACTGAGCAGTGACTTAAATTCTTGATATTTCTTTTTTCTATAACCAAAATTTCAGGCCACATCTTGAAAAGTTCAATATGAAAAGAACACATATCACTTCCATACATGGGCTCTAAATGATGTCTGTATGGAAACAGTGATGAACGCTTTCCTTGATGAAACACTGTAAGCTCTTTATTACAAAATTTATTAAAAAAAAAAAAGTTATCTATATGAGCAGTGATCATTAAAAATTTCAAAGTAACCGGCTCCACAATGAATTTGGCAAACTCTGAATTCTGCATGTGAGAGAGGCAACTTTAGCACTTTGTATATACTGAAAAATCTGCAATTAACCATGAGAGATTCTTTTGGGGTTATCCACTCCTGGAGAGCTCTGGAACTGTTGAGTCAGCCTCTGGAGGCACCACTGACAATCTCAGGGATCTGGGCTTTTAATTTAAATACCAGGGTCAGGTGGTTAAAGCTGGGGCAGCCCAGAATACCTCAAGCTCCCTAAGATGTTATCCCTGTCCTTATATTACATCTAAGTATGGTCAATCTTTTATACATTAATAGAAATGATCAAAGTAATAGTAAGTGAATAGGTCAGGTAGTGTAGCCCTGTTTCATGTTTGTAACACTGTTTGTAAACATGTGTTAGTATTTGCCAGATACTATGTTCAGCTCAGACACTCCCAGCACACTGCATACTTTAACTTCCTAAACTTAATTATCTATTTTTACCAGTGCTCATAAAATGGCATCCTATAGTATCTGCTCTCTTAATGTGTAACTGAAGCAACTGAACAGAAAAGAGTAGGGATTAAATAAGATAAAATAACAACTAGTAAATAACCAGTTCTCTTGATCCCACAAATGTCCAGGAACCTTTGCAAAGAAATACCACTCCTCAGAATTAAATAAAAACATAAATTAGAGCCAGTGACTATTTCTTAAAAAGAACTGGAAAAAGAACACTAGCAGGGATGGAATAAATGAGTCCTAAAAGTAAAAGAAATGTTTATGAAAAAGAACAGCATTTGCATTCCTATTTGCCAGGGCCACTTGCCCCTTTTGTAACCTGATAAAACAAGTGAGTCAATACAAATCAAGATGACTTAGTGGAAGAACAGCAAATGGCCATTGTAAAAGTAGAGGCCAGAGGAAAAGGGACGCCACAAACACCCCAGTCACGCAATTTTTTTTGCAAACAGATTTAATGGGTGTGCTGTGGCCAGATACCTTTAGAGTCAGACTTGCCAAAACAGCAAGATCCTACACAAAGTAAGTAAATTAAAATGGAATTCTAACTCAACATGTTAAAAAGTTCATATTTTGAAAAGAAAATAGTAAAAAACTTTGCACAAATTATTTTTCATGAGAATACATTCGTTCTACAACCATTTTTATGTGGTGGACCAGAATTGCTCTTTTTTCCTTCACAGATACACTGCCTTTTTTTTATCTATTTGCCGTGACTTCCAGAAAACAGTGAATAAACTCAAAAATTATGTAGTCCCTACCAAGTATCTGAAAAATCACTGTAAAGTTTCATTTTCCCCTTTGCCTGTCTGACAAAACTGCGAGACAGCCAAATACAGGTGTTCAGATATGTTCAGACAACGCTCTTTTTTCTTTCTCTCTTTTTTAATTTAATATTTTGTCCTTTACTCTGGTGAAAACATTATGGTTGGTAAAGTAAGATCAATCAATAATTCTAATTTTTTAAAGCCTTTAAAGTAATATTTTGAGAAATATGGTAGTTTAGACAGCACATTTATTTAGTTTTAATTTTTGTGCTGTCATACATCAGCACTGAAGTCCTGATTCAGAACACATGCAGCGTGCCTTTGAAGTTTTGGCTGGTTTTAACAATGGCAAAAAAAAAAAGATATAAAAAAATTAAACAGCACCAGAAAAAAAAAATCATAAAACAGGGCTTTTGTGCTCTTGATTTATATATTTTTTTTTTATGTCTGTTTAAAAAAAGCTTTATTCTCAATAATCTTTCATGGGAAGCTTTGCTCTGACATACTTTCATCTAAGCCTTTTCTTCTGTGCTGACCTTTCTTTTCTCTTTTCTATCCCCCCAAGTCTCTGAATCTTTCTAATATCTTTCCCATTCAGTAGCAAAATGAGTTTATTGGAATTCTTATGAAAACCAAAAGAGTAAAATTGTGCAAGTGATATGCTAAACTGATATTTTTGATGAAAGTAATAAATACTCCCAGTAAACAGGACCTCCAAATAAAACAGCTATTTTCTTCTGGTGCTCGTTTGACTCCCGTTCTGGGCTGTATATGTGCAGTGCTACATGTCGTCTTTTTGGCCAAGTTACACAACACTGTTTTTTTCCAAGGAAGTGCATGAAAGCTGATAGTTGCCATTGTTCATTTTTTATCCAATGTGTTGTAATGAATATGAACCAATGCCATATTTTTTTGTTCTGTGGCCAGCTTCTTCCTGTTTTTTTCTCTCCCTTTCAGCTCAAGGACTAAATTGCTGAAACAACAACCAAGGCACCACAACTGGCTTTATAGTCTTTCTCCTCCTTAGGGTCTTCTGTTCCTTGGAAAATTTTAATGCATTAGTAGTGGCATCTAAATGTACCAATACAAGCTGCTGCAAAGAAGGATTTTAATTGCTGTTTACCTAGAAAACAATTTCTACATGGACCAAATCCTGAAGGTGTCCAGAGGTTTGAAGAATATTAAACCCCCCTGCCATAATTCTTAATTTTCAGCCCAAATATATGTGTGCACATTACCAATCTGTATGTGCAGAAGGGTATGGACAGGGTATTTATGAGAGCTGAAAGAGCTGCAGAAGCAGGGGCCAGCAAGGCAGCTGGACTTCAAGAAAGCTTAAACACCTGCATGTTGGGAGTTTGGTGGGCATCTCTTCCCTCACCTTCAACATTGCATATCCATACTTAAACTACTACTATCCCTTCTAAACTACTACTTACTGCTGACAGTGAAATGACAACTGCAGCTGACGTGAAAGTTCTTTTTATATTACAGGTCATGTGTTAGTCTAAAATAACAAAACCAACAGAATCTCCTATCGCCAACACTGACAGCTGAATTTATGTCAAAATGTTTTTACCCAGTGAAGTGTAGTGGTAAGCTTGCACAGACACCTCTGAGTTCCACAATGCCACTCTTAAAATCTATGTGAAGGACTTGTGTAAAAGTTTTTCTTAGTATTGTTCTTAGTATTAGTTAATTTTATTTTTAGGAAATTTAACTACCCATTTTAGCAACTTGATCTGTATAAAAAGAAGTCTCATTTATCATTTCATTTAATTTCACATTCAATTTATGACCTTTCTACATATTGAAACTGGATGGGAGAAAACCCTTGATTTCAATATTTATCAAGATTCTTCTTCCCTACATTTAAGTAAGCAAAAGTTAGCTGTCTTGCCTCTGCTACTCCTCCAGTCTATTTACTACTCAGTAGGAAGAGAGAAATATTCCTAGGAAGATCTGTTGCACCAATTTTCTGAAAAGGTGTTTTTTATGGAATTAAGCACCTCTTACTACCTGTCACGGACAAATCTGGACTTTATAAGATGTTTAATGTCCAGAAAGCCAAACTTCAAGATAGGAAGTTCATTCATGGCTCCAAAAGACAATTTACACCCAGGCAGATAAAATATGCTTTCATCTAACAAGGTCATGCATTGTGAATACAGCATGTTCAGTGAGAAACTTCTCATGTAAATATGAAATTAAAGATGAATGCATTTTAGTTAAGTAATCTATGCTTCTGTTAGTGCCTCAATAAAATTACTCCTGGTAGAGATTTTGTAGGTTACGGAGAACTATTTTCAAATTCTTTTATTATTTGCCAAGTTTTAACACTAACATCATCATACTATATTAGTATATTGATTATATACTTACTAGGAAATTATTTCTAAAGTATTTTCTATGTAATAATCCTACCTAGTGTATTTCTAATAATCATTCAAATTTCAAGCTATCAGGGGTATTTTTATACAGAAACCATGGAAATTGTGTAGAAATTTTGTTTGGTCTACTTACAGTAATATTAGCAGGTCATAATAATCTTCTTAGCTTTAGACCCTATTCATCTATGAATATCTAGCATCACTTCCTGATTCATAAAAGCTGAAAATAATTCTGTGCACACAGAGAATTTCTACACCAAATTTGTTCCATTAAACCCAGGAATAATTCCTCAGACTACACATCTGACTCAAAATATCTGCTATCCTACCAACCCACTGTGCACCTTGCTTTGTCTAAGACATAAATCATCTGCTTTTTACAGCTCTGCTCAGTACTTAGTTCAATCTCTCCTAACAGCCTTTTAGTTCAGTGTCCTCTTCCCTTGAATATACTGGCACTTCTCTGCTAATAACATGACAAAAACATGGTAAGTGGTACGCATTTACCAGGGCGGCTTTCAGATATCCCAGAAAAAGAAAGGAATTTGACCATTTGTCCTGGTGTTTCAGAAGTTAAACCACCAGGTCAAAAGAACCATCATTCCAGCTCGGATGTCTTATGCCCAGCCTTCCCATCCTCACACCTGGGATTTCCCAGGCTGAAACACTGGAAAAAGTCCTCTTCCATCATGAATTAATTTGCTCCTCTCAAGCCCTTTCTTTCAGATTAGCAGTTGACGTATCTCTAAACAGTGCTACCATAAATACCCATATTGCTTCAAAAACGAGACATTTGAAAGAGGGAAATGATTGCTACTTTAGAGAGATAAACTGAAGCAAATCTCAAGGGACAAGCTTCATGAATGAAATCTCCACAGATCAATCTCCCAAAGGCACTAAATTCTAAATCACTGAGTTGAAACTAGCACAGAAGGAAGAGTTCAGCAACATATATAATTATATTAAAATTAGTCAGGGAATATTCCTGCAGTAATGAGAGGCCTTTTATCTGACTTCCTGTTCCTTTTATTTCTGAGTCTACTAATTGTGCATCAGTTTTCTTAGAAGCTAAGGAAACATTCAGAGCAAATCAATATATTTTACATATACTCTCACTAGTTTTAATAAAACAAAAACAGGTACTGATCAAGGACAGTGTAATCCAATGGACTAAATTAGGTAGTTGAGCCATGATGACAAGAGGGATTGGCAAATATTGAAGAAAAAAATTTACTCAAGACATAATGTTTGACATGTGGTTTATGATGCTCTAATTGTCAGTAGTCAGCCAAAGCCAAAAGACTGCTATTGTCTTTCAGATGAAATATATCTAGAACAGTACTGACTGTTTACTGAACCAAATATATTCTCTTGGTTTGTGCCTGAAGTATACGTCCCACCTTGGAATAGAATATTTTTTCCTACTTTCTCTCTTAAAAATACTGAAATTAGGTCTGACAAATTCTGATGGTCAGTGTACACTATGCTAAGGTGGTTAAGCAACAAGTACCCATGTTATGGTATAAGATAGCCAGTTCCATTAAAATAAATTACAAATTTTTCTTCCAATATAATAAAACATAATAAAAATAAGGTAAATAATTTAAAACTATTTTTGAAATCTTTATGCAAAAAATGCAAATAAATAGTCTCTCTTTTACTTTTCCTTTCTTTTATCTCTATAATGAGGAAAATCTTCTTTTGTCTGAATAAAAGACACTTCTCATTTTATGTTCTAGATTTTCATCTTTTCTCCTTTTTTTTTTTTAATCGTCTTTCCTTTCCTTTCCTTTCCTTTCCTTTCCTTTCCTTTCCTTTCCTTTCCTTTCCTTTCCTTTCCTTTCCTTTCCTTTCCTTTCCTTTCCTTTCCTTTCCTTTCCTTTCCTTTCCTTTCCTTTCCTTTCCTTTCCTTTCCTTTCCTTTCCTTTCCTTTCCTTTCCTTTCCTTTCCTTTCCTTTCCTTTCCTTTCCTTTCCTTTCCTTTCCTTTCCTTTCCTTTCCTTTCCTTTCCTTTCCTTTCCTTTCCTTTCCTTTCCTTTCCTTTTTTCTTTTCCCTGTTCACCTTTTTTTTCTCTTTTTCTTTTTTCTTTTTCTTTTCCTTCTTTTTCTTTCTTTTCTTCCTCTTCCTTTCTTTTCTGTTGATTTCCCAACTGGATTGTGTCTGTGATAGAGTACTAGATTTGAGCAGACTCAATTTTCAATTCTTTTTTGAAAGCACTACATAAAAACTTATCTTCATTAAATGCCTATGTGGTGGATTCCAGCACCACATAACTAATGAGAGAATTCAGTAGCTTCATGTCAATGTGATGCCTCAAGTTCAAAGGGGACAAGGACATCCTGTTTGGTGTTTTGTTTCACTCAAGCCATTAAAACTGCACAGACCCTTTTAAGTGTTTTTTTAAAGTAATCTTCTTTACTCCCTATCAGTAACCTAAAACATTATAAAAATAGTGTTCATTTAGATAATCTTCAAATTTGTAATGTGATTTTGAAAAAACCTTCAGCAATTTCCAGTGAATCGGAAGGAAACTCCTGGTGGATCAAAACATTTCAGAACTACTACTTTTTTTCCCTTAAAGATCCCTTAAAGACCTTCAGCTTTTGTGACTTCGATGTTTTTCCTTAAAAAGCATGCTGGGAAAATCCCAGAGGTGTGCACTGTGTTTGGGAATAGATGCACCCAAAAAGAGCTAAAAGAAAAAAAAATTACGTGTTTCAGGACATAGGCACTGTCTTCATGCATATTCCACAGGGCTACATTGGTGCAGTTAGCACAACTAGAAAAAAATAATTTATTCACATGGTGACATAAATACCACAATTATTTTTGGATAACTAATTCCTTTGATGTAACACATTTGTTAATTATTTACAATTTTGAAACAGCATTGCATCACTTGATAAATGAATTTTCTTTACAGTTTTCCTCAGGGTTTGATGAAGGTTTAAAAATACTGCATATTCAAATATTCAAGTGAATGAAAAATACTTTTGATGTGTTCATGTTGGCTTTGGAAATTTCAACAAAATGTGTTGCACTCTGCCACTTTTACTTCTGTGCTAACATGCTTCAAACACTTGACTTAATTATGCAACTATTTCAAAGATGATTTGACAAAATTTCTTGAAATGTCTGGTAAATTTGTTAGGACACAGACCAGTCATACTAAAAAGCAATTTTACTGCAAAACTGTTCCTGTAGGAACCATAAAAGATGCTACTTTAACTTCCATTGAAAACAAAGGATTTCTGAGACTACAGATACTACCTTTTTAAACAGAAATAAAAATAGATACAAATAATAACAACTGGATTTGATGTTTTAGTAAATACCTCTACCACAAGAAAACCCAAACCAATTAAAGATATTCTGTAATTTTTTGCATTTTGGATAAATTAAACTCTTTAACAAAAATAAATAATAATTCTGTTTATTTTAAAAAGAAATATATTATATGAAAATTTAAAAACAAAACAAAATTGGGAAGATTATAATTTTTATTGAGATTTTTATATATCTCAAAATTTAAGTTGATAATTTCTCTTGGCAGCATAAAAATACTATGCAAAGCAATTTAAGTTATTCTTTGCAAACTAGCTTTGCTTAATAAAAAGAAAATGATGAACCAAGCCAAACACATTATGCCTGGCTGCAATCTCAAATAAAAACACAAATTATATGGCAATACATGTCAGTAATCTGTTTTCCATAAAAATAAATCACTAAATTCATATCTGATGTTAATTAATCACATTAGGAAAATAATTTTGAAAGCTAACACATTTAAAAACCAGACATTTCATTAAAGGACACATTCCACTATTAAATGAAACAGCTTTGTTTTATTTTGCTTTTAGAGAATGATAATCTGTTTTAAGTAAATAAAAAACATTTAGAAAACAGCTCTCACAAACAAATTACTTCTGAATGGATGCAATGGCAGATATCAAAAAGAGAATTTTATTTTTACCAAGAGGAATTTAAGGAAAAGGGATAAGACTAGAAATCAAAGGAAACAAATATGTGATTAATTTGCTATCATAAACAGAAAACATTAGGTAAGTGATTTTTTATTAACTAACAATACTTTGTTGTTCTGGACAGTTATCTAATTTTAGTTTCTTCTTCCAAAGAACATCTTTCAAGGTCTTTCCCTTGGTCCATTTTACTTTACATGAATCATAAGTGATGATGGGGAGAAAAAATGAATCTGAAGGAAATAAGTTATTAGTAAATTCACTTCAAATGGATATATTTTATAATAGAACAATTTTTACTTCTTTTCAATTTAATTCTATAAGATTTCAGGAAATATTTAAATAGCAGCATTCTCATGTAAATATGCTTTTGAAGATTTTTTTTGCATGTTTTTTGTACCACATTAATATTTACAATCTCTGTCCCTTTAAATTACTAATTTTAGTAAACCTTAATCAGGTTGGTGAGGTAGTCTCAATCAACAGAACTGCTCAAAGCAAGTAAAAGTTTGTGGGATTAGGATCTACATTCTTGCATTTCCAGAAATTTTATGGCAATTAGTTGCTATAAGCAAGAAGAATTTCCTTAAAGACAGCCACCACCCCCACCCCACAAAACAACAAATTAAGGTAATAAAGTGCTGAAAAAAAATTTAATTTTTTTTTCATGTGCCAGTGTTGGCGACTTGCATCATTTTTTGCCAATTTCATAGTATTCAGTGTTTTCATATAAAGCTACTATAATCAGGAGATTGCAATTGAATCCAAATGTTTAATTGATAAAAACATGGCTGCAAAGAAACACTTAAAAGATAAAGGAAGATGTTCTGGGAGCTCCACAATAAATCTGAGTAGCATTTTATTAACTCTTATAATAGTTTTGAGGCCTGAAGCAGTGTTTTTTTAGCTTCTAGAACTGGTAGTACTGATATTCTATTTCAACAATTAATAAAGGTGTGGTGATGTGACTTTTTGAAACTACCACCCTGAACTGATGTTTTCAGTTTAATCACACAGGTAAGCACAAAAATTTCCCTTTACCCACAAGTAATTAATTTAACTTTCAAAACTTTCACCTATTTCAATAACTTATTTTCTTTGCGACAATGATACCTTGAACATAATGTTTTAAATTTTATTTTATATATTTGCTTGGGTAAAAAAACAAACCAGCACAACAGCAACTAAGACAATTGCTGGGATCAAAGCTAAAAATACCAAGAAAACCTCTTCAGATTACTGAAGAATTGCTGGTGCTGATACCAGTCAGACCTAATGTGTACTTGATACTGGGATAGTGTGAAAAAGATGAGTTTGCAGACTGAAAAAACAGATGGCCCCTTATCACCCCATGGGGCTAAACACACAAGAGCAAACTTCAGAGACGCCTTACCTTTACCTTGTCTATCCCTATCAGGAGAGACTGTTATATTAAGGGTTATTGCCTCTCAAGCCCTCCCTGTGATCAGCTTTTGAAGTCCATGGCCAAGAGGCCAGTGTGAGAATATCACCTCAGATAAGAGGTGTTTGCTCTGTCAAATATTCAGGACAGGAATCCATGGAGCCCATGATAATTCAGCAGGGAACCACAAACTCCAGCTAATATCATTTAATCCCCTGTTGGTTTGAGAACTACCCGCCATAAAAAGCATAACTGGCTGTTTATTTGTGCAGGCAAGAGATAACATCTTAAAGTTACAGTCTGCCTTAAGTAGTGGGGATGTGAAGCCCAAAGAAATGAACCATCCAAGCTCATAATCAAAATTGTGTGTGCTCTCTTCTTCTCTGCCTAATGAGATGTAAACATTTTGGCTGCTGTCTGTTTTGAAAGATATTAATCAATCTATTGGTTAGAAATCACAAAGGATAGTCGGTCTTCAAATTACATGCCTTCTTTTATAGCATTTTGTAGCTGTGAACAATATGTTAAAAATTTTCCCATGGCGCAACCAAGTAAATACTTGTGGCACATTTCTATTTATTACAGAGAATGGTTAAATTCTAAGACATAAATCATGCTCTTCTACTAAAGACTACAAATTCCCAAACACAAGACTAATTCCCAATGCAACGATGCTATAAAAGATCAGACACTTTGTTATGCAGAAATCCACATTTGGAGATGTCTTTCAACAATGCTCTCTCAGGACCCAATCCTGCAAAAGGCACAAGCAAGTTTCTGAACACTGTGTCAAGCTCCATTAGTTTCAAAATGACCCTAAAAACTTACATTTAATTTGCTCTATTTAAATTGTAATCTGACATGATTAATACTGCCTAAGCAAAGAAACCTTACTTTGTTCTTTCCTTTCTTCTACTAAAAGACAGCCTCTTTTTTTTTAATAAGGAAAAAGATTTCATAAGTTTAATTTCAAAACTGAGAGAAAGTAAGACCAATTTTATCTTTTTTGCATCCCTCACATAAGTTATTGTCATTAGCCAATGTTGCTACTGTGGCATGAAAGAAAAAACATCAAGAGATAGGTGAAGAGATAGGTGAAGATGAGCAAAAAGGGAAAGTAATTCTTAATGGTTCTGTAAATTCTCTTTTTTTCCCATTGTAATCTATCCTCTGGCCTGTCCCCAGCAACTGCCCTAAATCAAGGAATGGGCACCTGATGCATTCTGCAGATGGATTGACACTGCATAGCTGAACATGCTATACAGGTGGTTTTTCACTTGGACCAATTAGTTAACTAGCCAGCAGACAGATCTTCTCTTTGAAAGGCAGGAGTGGGAATGGAAACAGAAATCTCTTCTGGCTCATTTGTAGAAAGAAAGGCCAAGTAAAAGTGAAAAAGTAGGTAAAACCAATGCTTATAATATTTCTAATTTCACTCACTTTCTGCTCAGGTAGATCCTTTCTAGAAAATATACCAGTTAGCCAGATAGTATTGAAAACACTGGGCAATAACAAAATCAGTACTCAGATTTCCAAGTCCTTCAGATGGGTTTTACATGTCCAGTTAGACATGTGCGCCCCAAAGTCTGAAGATGAGGATTTCTCTAGCCTCAGTAAATGAGAAGAATTGTTCACTGTTTTCTCATGGATCAAGCCCATAGTCCAAGCCATTGACATATGCTTACTTGTCAGTATGTGAAAGGTTCTTCAACCAGATATCAGAATTTTTCTGAATTTCTCCAAACACTAACCCTTCTTTAGATGAAACAATAAAAGAGAAAAGGATTCCTCCTCTTATATCTTCACATTTGTCTTTTTATGCTGTGTCCTAGAGAGAACACTCATTTTATACAACGAATTCCAATCTCTCTTAAACAGGAGGCAACAGACTACTCTTCCTCAGAGAGCAGGATTTCTGAATTTTTCTACACTTCATATTTATAAATATAAGTGAAAGGTACAAACCAATAATATACCAGAGCCTGGAGTTACTGAGAAATAAACCACCAATATTTGTATTGCAAGAGCAAATTTAAGGAGTACAAATGTAGGAGTAAATAAACATAATCTGATTTGGGAAGCTGGGCAATCCAATGGCCATGTCCAAACCATAGGATATGATACAGCAACGACTGCTCTGGGCTACAAGGAAAAAGAAACCAAAATGTTTTACTTCTTGCAGTAAATCTTGTGAAAATAATCATGGCTAAGGGTTGGTTGCTAATTAATTTGTTATCTATTTTTGGTGTCTTTCGGATCATACCAAACAATAATTTAACTAGTATTCAAGAAATCACCCTAGAGAAAACCCAAACTTTGCTTTCAGAAGAGAATAACTGAATGCAAAGTCATGATGCTACATTTTCCTGCTGCCAGTCACTGGATATCCTGCAGTTTCCAATAGACAAAAGGGACAGAAAAGAAAATATCTGATACCAATGAGGACACTCCCCAGTGAAAAACTGTATCAATGATCATTGCTCCAACCCATCTCTAATGCTGTTAGCTCTGAGTCAAAAGCTGAAGACCTACCCTGCTGGATAATCATTCTAACACCTCAAGTACCACAAAGATAACCAAATTATGTCAAAAAAATGGAACCTCTGAACTCAGGGGAATTCAGAAAAGAAGGCAGCTGCAGCAACTGAAGTAATTTAACGGTTTACTGCTACCATAAATTATCCTATGCAATCTCTTCCTTTCTCTACTGCCTCTGGCACACATTGGTCCTTCCATAATCTGATCCAGCTTCAGCCCAATAGAAGTCTCTTCACTTTTTTGACTTTGTTTCCTGATGGGTTGATGAGTTAATGCTCCATATGTTTACAGAGAGATTGACAAGAAGCTGGCTCAGTGCAAGATAAATAATGGACAGGTCAGAAGGGGAAGTGGTGTGCAATCACCCTTTTGTATGGCAAGGAGCTGCTTGGAGCAGCTATGCCAGCTGCTAAAATGCAGTCAATGCCACACTTACCAAGGTCACAGCTTCTCACAGTTGAGTCAAAAAGACTTTCTTGTGAAGGGATTAGACATGGCATTATAAAAGCCTGCAATACTATTTTTAGAAACTCAAACTGTGCTAAAACAGCTACCAAACTACTACTACTCTCTTTAGTCAGCTGTTAATTTGCAGGGACTCCTTTTCCCTGCCTTCCCTTGACCTATTACATTAGCCCCAGTAGACCCAGCCAGCACTCTTTTTTGGAGTCAAGAGTCAGAGAAGACTTTCAGACAACACAAGAAAGTGAAGTCCCTACCCAGACACATTATGATCATCCTACCCAAAAACTCTCACAGGCAGTCCAAGGCTGTCCAGTTCCAGTAAAGAGTAACAATATTATCTGGGGACTCCTTTAGAAACTAAATACCTCTCTCTCAAAAAAAAAAAACCAAAAAACAAAAAAAACAAAACAA
This sequence comes from Zosterops lateralis, assembly GCF_965231275.1. Lineage (NCBI taxonomy): Eukaryota > Metazoa > Chordata > Aves > Passeriformes > Zosteropidae > Zosterops > Zosterops lateralis. Next base: position 31,741,560 of record NC_139762.1, on the reverse strand, counting down.
AAAAAAAAACCACACCAAAAAAAAAAAAAAAAAAAAAACAACAAACAAACAAACAAACAAACAAAAAAAAAAAACCAAAACCAAAAACAAAACCAAAACCAAAAAAAAAAAAAAAAAAAAAAACCCAAAAAAAAAAAAAAACCCACCACAAACAATGAACATATATAGCCTTTTAAGTAGTTGAAATACTCAGTCACATAGAATGTTTTAGAAATACTGAAGTTGGCACATGGGAAACTATATCTCTGAAATATATCTGAAGTACCAGGCTTTGACCCTGAGCAGCTCTGCATTTGAATTCAGTGATATGTAGTTCTAGCGCTAGCCTTTGGTCTGTTTCTAACCCATATACTATACACAAAACACAGTGGGAAACTGAGAGGAATTCCAAGGTACAATAGGACAGTTGAAAAGGCTCAAGAAAAGACTAGTCATTGAAGGAAAAATTTGCATGAACCCTCTGATGTCTGAGTGTGTTATGGCATACCTAACTGTAAGGATGCCATCTATTTATAAGTCTCCTTTAAAGCCTTCCAGTCACCGCTGGTACACCACGCTAGATCATTTGTTTCAGCAATCAGTTATCTCTTTATTACAACTGTGCCCATTATTTCTGAATTTGCTTGTGCCAAGACACTAGGTATTTTGGCTTTTTATAGCATTTTATGTTGCATTCAGAGATCTTTTTAACAAAACTCATTACTCCCAGTGGGAATTGGAATTGAAATGTGAAGGGCAAAGCAACAGGAAACCAAAAGGCCCTCAGGTTCAATCTGGTTGCTCTTATTTGTATTGTTCAAATTTCCAGCCATGAGAAGAGATTCCTCATGGAAGAACTGTTGGCCATGTGTAAGTCAGCAGTCTTTTTTATACATTCATTTCTACCACTTATCCTTTGGAAAAACCTGGGCTCATAAGAAGGGAAACTGCTAATAACTTCAGCACTTTTTTCACTGGTCTCACTTGAACAAAGTGTATTACTATAAATGCAGCTTTTGATAAGGGAGTTATTGCAAGTTTCTCAAATAAAAACATTAAAAGTTGCAAATCAGCTTAGACGGAATCACTTATATTCCAGGCACTGAATCAACTCTTCATTACAAATTTGGCAAAACAGAAGACAAATATTCCAACAGACAAAATATCATTTACTCTTTAAATGCCCATAGTGGTATCCTTTCCCACTGCTAATTGATGATTTTATTTTGCACTCTGGTGTCAAATAGCATCTTTGGAATAGGAGAGTAAAACAACAGGAAAACTCCAGTAAATCATCATAGCCCTTAACAAATGCAGTGCTTCAGGAAGTTAAGTACCTTGAAAAAGGTCTTCATTCTTGCTTGACACTTCTCTGTTTACTTTATTCTTTTTATGGAATGGTCATGATTTAATGAATATGTAGAATATTTACTTGAACAGTAAAGTGATCCCAGTGGCTTTAGTGAAAGCATTATTCTAAGGGCTATTCTATAAAACAAAGAGAAAGTACTTCACCTCAGGATAATGTTACTGTGGAGATCTTCAGCCAGCAGAGCTAAATCTAAAAACAGTTCCCTTACAAGATCTAACAACTTGCAGATTTATTACCACATCTGACAGCTCTTTTTCAGACTTATTCACTACACAAAATTCAAATCATGTGATAATACTATATATTTTAGAAGGTGATGTAAAAGTTAACTGCAAAATAAAGCACAAAGTGTTTCAGTGCTATCTTCAGTATCTCCTCTAAGGATCATCAGGATAACACAAACGATAGACTCATACTGTTTAGACATATCCTTACTATTCTAAATATAAAATTCCTTTATTCCCATTATTTCTTCCACCATTATTTTTCTTATTTTTTTATTGTAAATGCAACTTTCACTATTCCAGTACAAAAAGTGAATTTGATAAAAATATGTTTTGATAATACATGTTACATTGTGCTTATATTTTCTGTTATCTTTTTGAAAAAAAAAGAAATTTCAAATTATAAAATGAAACCATTGGACTAAGTTAAAACTGAGATGTGTTTTCCTCTCATCTGATTATAATTTACAATAAAATCAAAAGGCTTTTACAGTCTGTGATCTAAACAAGGAGATCCCAAAGACTTCAATAGCTAGTCTGCATAAGAGTTGTGTATGAGAGTTCCAGCTGATCCACCCACCTTCACCTTACATCTTGGGTAACCACTGAGCCAAGCAACAGGCACAGAGCCATGGTAGTACTGAAGATGGACTTAACATTACAGAAGGTATTCCTCTGTGTCAGCTAATGGAGTTAATCTTGAGTCATTACAGAAGGGGCATGGAAAGCAAAATCTGTGATAAGTTGCCTGAATATTCCTGACAGAACATACCAGATATTAGAGAAGCTCCTGAGCAAGAGTTGGCACCTTTAATTGATGCAAGACCCTGTTCCAAGAGGACTACCAGAGAAGTTTAACATGACATTTGCCTCACTTTCTTCTCTTTGCTTTTTGATGTCAAATTTGGTGCAGTTCCCATAGCATAATGCCACAGGCAAGGCAGTGTCTGTGAGTAAAGATAATGCTTTTAGCAGACAAAAGTTTTTATTTGGAAAAACAAAGTCCTTTACTGACACAAACCCTTGGGGGGGGGGTTGGGGAAGACGTTCTTCAGGGCAAAGTGACTGTGAATTCTAAAGTATACCTGTTTCTAATTATGCTAGGTGGCCTTTCATCAGTGTTGTCAAAAAAGCTTGCCTTTCCTTACTAAGGTATTAGGAATGTAGCTTGTACCAAAGGACTGAGAACTTCTCAGCAGCAACAAGTTCTGCCATATGCCACCAGTCATATCAAATCTTTGAAGCCCTTTCTGTTCTTAAGAGAATATAAAATCCATCACAAAGTTTATGCACATGGGTTGAGTATATATTTCAAGATGTGTATGTGTATGTAGGTGTATTATAAAAGCACCTTTTGAAATCATAGCACTTCATTAAGAGAGAGGATTGGCACAAAGAGCTAACATAAAGAAAAATGTGCCTGTGAAATCCTCAAAGTTGAGGCTGAAAAAAGTGTTTTACTTAAAGCTCATTCTCAATTTTATATTGCACCAAACAAATCTGTTTCACAGACAGGTAAAACTTAGCTAAATATTGCCTAGTTTAGTGAAAACTAATTAACAGATGAGGACTAATTGCAAAGTCACTTTGAAAAAATAGGGAAAGTGATCTGAAAAGTGCAATAAGATAAGAAAGATTTAAATTTCCCTTCCAATCGTTTTTAAACATTATCTCTTTTTTTTTTTATGGGAAAAGGACTATTAATAATTTCATTACTTAATACAAGTAGAGATAAATTAGGAAGTGAGATATCGCCAAGCTCTGCTCGGTTGGCCAGATTCCACTCCACAGCTTTCTAGAGGAGTTGAGAGTCATCTCACTGCAAGAAATCCTGACATGCACAACAGAGTCACAGATTTAAAATCAGTTGCAAATATATATATATATATATATATATATGATTATTTTGTTGCTGACGTGTTTCTTTGCAATTCAGAAATGGCATATTCAGAAGTACTCCCCAGTAAATATGATTGTATGATAAAACAGAAAAAAATTAAAATTCTGGGTTAAAGCAATGACAGTTTGCATTTCTCAAACTGTGCAGATTTATCAGACCCTTTTTTGCTGAATGTAATTGCCTGCAATGTGTTTACTCCAAGGCTGTAATTAGTTCAATCTGCTATTTTCATCCAATGATTTTTACTTTATAACTTGGAATGGCTGATTAGTTAATATATTTTAATTTTTTCTCTTAGACTGTACTCTGAGGGAAAGACAAATAATTCATTATCAAGTATCTAGTGGCTTCTAAATGCTCTTTAGGAGCAAGGTTAGTAGCTAAGAATCTATCTTCCGTCCTTTGATGTCAATCTCTTCCTAATTTGTAAAGCTTGGATTAAATCATAGAAATCAGAAAATTCAATGTATTAAGTATACACAAAGTGCCAAAGATTTATAAAGAATATTTATAGGTTCAACTTCATTTGTTGGCATATATTTTCTAATTATTACAAATCAATTACATTAAAACTTTGCACAAATATATATTTTTAGTCTCTAATATGAAAGTTTCTCTTTGGACTTCATTTTTGTAATAGACTGTTCATTTTCCTACATACCACATATAGTATGTTACGTTCTAAAATAGTATAGTGGAATGTGGAGAATTTTGTTTTGGGGAAATAATAAATTCCTTTGGCTCTGTGAATATGGCTTTATTCATCCCTCAGGTGCATGATCATTATCTGAGTCTATCTCAGCTTTTCTCTTAATTTAAACAAGAGCCACCTATACTGGCTTCTTTTTTTTTTCTTTTTTTTTTTTTTTTTTTTGTCTGTAAGCAAAAAATCACCTTTTTTTGCTTAAAGACACATATGCAGAAGTCCATGTGCAGTCTCTTACATTAAAAAGTGTATTAAGATTTCTTAAAAAAACTTATGAAGAGTTAATGAATTCATGAATGAAAATTAGCACTAATTATAATGTCTGTTTTTCTTTGCTGTAGTATCTAGCTAAGTTGTTGAAGTTGCTATGCCAGAATATTACATATGTGAAAGCATCTTGCACTCTCAAGGGACACATAGAATACCTTCTCAACAGTTAAATACAGATAATTATACAATGGTTCTCAACAAAATATATAATTTAGTACCAGCTGAAAGTTTACTTCCCTCCCACACAAGCACATGGAATGGTGCCGCTGACCAGGAACCACACACTGAAAAAAACAGTGAGTAAATCTCTCACCTCTTCCTGCAAAATGTTTTACTAAAAATCATAATACACAGGGAAATGACACTCAAACATGCACACTGCCTGCTATATTTCTTTCCTCTCCAGTGCAGCCACTGCACTGTGCTAAAACTCAGTATGTCTTACTTGCAGCCAGAGGGATACTCCATTTCCAGCCCATTTGTGCATTAGCACCTGTGTAAGTGTCTTTGGGTACATCCTTGCACTGATCTCTGCATTCTCCCTTTCCACAGCACACCACTATGGACAGTCACTCTGTTCCTCCATTACTGTCATTGGTATTCAAGGGAGCCAGCCTGTTCAGTATGCAGTGAAAATTAAAATTAAAAAAATGCATATCTGCCCTGAGGTAAAAAACAGCTTTGGTCTATTGGTCTGTAACAAAAGGCGGAGGTTAGAAGGACAAAATCCTCTGAACTGGAGTCCATTTGTGCAGTGTTTTAAATGCCATTAAGTCTCATTGACTTCTTCAGACTTTTCCCAAGGCATTTGCCATTAGCAGCAGAAGTTCATATTTAGTAACTGCTGAAGTGATATTATAGATTAAATATACTGAATAAAAGTACATATACTAATGAAAAGTATTCATAGCATTGCATTAGGAAACCATTTTGTGTTGCCCCATGTAAAACAATTGATATACAGCAATGTTAGAATGCACACATTACTGTACAGTGTTACAACATCATCCAGCTTTGCTTAACTACATCACCCTGCTTAGCTTTCCCAGGCTCAGAATCAGTTTGACCACAATGTCTGCTAAGAGCTAGTGATTTTGGAGTGCTACATATGAGATATGTCAGACAGATCTGTCTTTCAGAAACTATTAAATCTCTGTCATAAGCACACATTTTGAAAGAGTGAAATGGACATCCAAATATTGAGACCCAAGAAAGTAGTATTTTAGAAAAATTTGGCCTTCATAAACACTGATGTAATTCAGGATTAATGCCATGGAGCTGAAAAGATTACAATAACAAAAGAGCAATATGAGATTGGATTTAGGCATCCAAAGTCTAAATCTCCATTATATATTTAAAAAAGAGTAACTTACTCCAGCATTTGGAAATTGGGGCCTATTGAAAAGCATGAAACCTCTAAAATGTTATTCGAATGCCAGAAAAGTAATACTTTAAAAAGTCAGGACAAAAATGCCAAGAGGAACAGAAAGGAGTGAGCCAGAAACTCTAACATGTTTGTTTCCGCCTTGTCCATGAGCTGGGCAAGCACTGCAGCTCTCCAGACATTTCTGGGTATTAACTACTCGACAATCCCTGCCCTCAGTGACTGACACAGCTGTCATCTCACAAAACAGAAACATAGATGTGAACTGAGCTTGTATGATAATGTTCCTAACTAGAAAATATACCAACTCAGAAACACATGCCAATGGCAATACCTACATTTAGCTGTGACTTTGTACCCGCCCAGCGGAGGGTCGTGGCCTTCCACAGCATCGAATCCTGCTGACACCAGGACAATTTCTGGATCAAACTCGTTGGCAGCTGGCATAATCACAGTCCTGTAGAATGTAAAGAACCCAATGTGATAAAATTAAAATAACTTCCATCTTCATTATATACAGTGTCACAATCAGAAAACAGAACACAAGATATTTTACTTTAATTCAACAGATCTCCATGGTAGCTGTTAAAGTCCAAGAATTCAATCAATTTCTTTCTGTAATCACTCTTTTTTCTTTTCTAGAACTGAGAAAAAAAAGGCAGGTACATGTGAAAGCCTCTAATATTACTTACACATCTGTGTCTGTTTTATCCTGCTGCCTATAAAAAGCTGCCTCTTCCAGGGAAGTGACTAATGGTTTACAGAGACCTCTCAAAGCCTGACTGGAAACCCGGACTGCTCCAGTTAGTGCGAACTTGGTGTAAATTTGAACTATAAATTTCTTTTGGGAAAATGTTTGCTTTCCAAACCTTTTTTTTTTTTACTCCTTAACATTTTTAAATGTTTGTCGAGGTGGGGGGTGACTCTAGCAAAGGAAAAACATGAAATTCCCTTAATCAAATCCAGACTATGTTGTCAAGCCTTTCCAAGGTCAAGCATAACAGGAATGTGACAACCACAAACTAGTGACAGCAACCCCTGCTGGAGTCAGGAAGATAATTCAGCCCTTTACAGTCACAAAGATTCCACTTTTTTAACCCCTTCCTTGACAAACTTATGTGTGGATATTTTATCACTTTGATTTTGTCCTTCTCCAATCTCAAAGCATGAAAGATGTATTGAAGGAAAAGATAAGCCCCTGTGTTCTGCACTTGCAGATGTGGTTTTTCAGACTTCCAAAGGGAAGGAGTAAGGATGACTTTTCCACTGGTTCAACAAACCCTGAGACTGTAATGGCTGTGCTAAATCAGGAAAACATGGCTAACATTAAAAAGCAAACACATATATGAATGTTCTATCACAGATAAATCAACTCTAGAAAAACCCAACTGGTCTACACATGTGAAGAATAATTTTGTGCATGTGTAATGCTATTTGTTTAAGTTTTAATGTTTATTAATTTATTTGATAAACAACTCAGTCCAAAGAAATCATATTTTTGTTGAAAGTTTTAGATTTTCTGGGGGGAAAAAAAGAAACATTAATGATATTAACAATTCTTCAGCTTTTTATTTACTTTAGTTTTTTTATCTATGCATTATAAACTTTATTTTGATTTGTTTTCCTCAAAGGTAATTTTAATATTAGGAAAATGTTCATTTTACTTGTTAATCATAAGAAAGAGAACTCAGAGGGAGCAAAAAGTCTTTGTCAGGGCATACAGCATTTCAATGGATATAGTTTTACAGTAAAAAAAAAGGATAGAGATGGCTTAAATTTTTTTTGGTGATTTTGCTGAACTTGCACCACAAATATCTGCAGGCAAAGTGATATAAGTTGTGAAATATTAATTTTTTTTACATGTCATTAGTAGGCCTCTGCTGAAATATGGATTCCAGTACTGAGCATTGCACTTCAAGAAGGACCTAGACCAACTGGAGAGATCAAAAGCAAAAAAAAAATACTTCTAAAAACATAACTTAAATGGATAAAAAATATAATCATAACTATTCAATTTGCATAACATGGGAGCAAACATTATAAAAATGCAAAAATACGTAAGTAGTTTCAGGAAGAAAGAAATAACCTGTTCTGTGTCCTGTGGACAGGACCTGAAGCAACTGCAGCAGGAAACCTGTATTTCAGACACTGGAACAAGCTTTTAAATAGTAAGAATAAATAACAGTATAAATAAAATGTTTAAGAAAATTGGACACTCTCCATCTCTTGTACTTTTTTATAACAGCTAAAAAAAATATCCACCAAGCTTGCTACAGGTTTGAGCTGACATGGCCTGGAGGCAGGCAGTCAATTACTTCTCGTCTAGGTTTTTTTTCCTATTGTTCCACAATGTAGAACTCTATAACACACAGAGTACACATTTGAATACTTACATTAGACACTACAGTGACTGAGCTTTTGCAGGCTAATCTCCACAAAGTTAGGGAACAATATCAGGAATAAAGGTCTCCTATGCAACCACGTCTTATGTACATACCTTCTGATACTCTAATTACAAATTCATTGTCTGAAGCAACACATACTTCCCAAACTTCCCCACGTCTGCAACACATGTGGCATGGATCCTGATTACTGATGAGGATTGTGGCTGATACACAATCTTCATCTGTCCCCATAGCACCATACATCATATACACTGAAAGAAGGAGGGATCCTATGAAGTACCCTCCCTATCTGCAGCCACTTGAGCTTTTGCCCTCCTCCTCTCCATTCATATTTCCTCAAATTCAAGTCAGGCTCTGCTTTTTATTTCTTCATGTCAAACAAAGTGGCAGCACCACAGAGTACAGCACAGACTAAGCTCAGGAGCCAGACGATGGAGTGTGTTCAGCGCAGAGAAGCTCTGCAAGCTCAAGTTGCTGAGCAGTAACAAGCCTCACCAGCCTAACACACAAAGAAATCTTTGAGAGTCCTATAATTTGGAACATTGGGAAAATCTACCACACTTTTACCACATTTCAAGACCTTGCTCCAAAGTGTAAAAATGTCAGCACATTTTTTAATAACAATGGGGCAAAACAATGCATTTGACCCTTAATTCCTTCATAGAAGCAGCAAAAATTGTTTAGACACAGTTTATTCAAATTTTTTGTCAAATAAATATGTTTGACATTAAAACTGCCAGCCATACTGTGTAGCAATAGGAAAATTATTAAATACTGAAAGCATTTGGTCTTTTGACACAAAGAACCAGGAATAGCTATTAACACCATCTTTAATAGTGCTGAACAGGAAATAGTAGCACATTCATAAATCTCTACAGAAATGATATATAGGAATCTCAGCTAAAAAAGGAGGAGGCTATAACTCTAATAACTAGATGGTGCATTTAGAATTCAGTGTTCTGGTACTGCTTTCAGTATTACCTGAATTTGCATTACCAAAAAAACAGCTAAGAGAGTTTTTCTGAAAGAAAGAATTTTTTATTTTAAAAATGTACAGTGTCTGTTACATTTCACCAGAAAAATAACATCCTACTTTTGCTGTAATATTTTCTCACAAACTAAGACAGAACTTTGCTGCTGCTATTCTGCATACAATGTACCAGAAGAGCTAACCTGTATGCCCTGTGTTGTTCATTTCTTTTTCATCCTCCATAGTATGAAGTGGAATTTCAGAGCCCATCCATCTTATACTGTTTTTCATCTAATAACGATGAACCTCTAAGGACTTTTCTTTTTGAAAGATATAATGGAAAAAGAAAAAAAATCTCTTTACTGGAATAGCAAGCTTGACTCCCCTCTTAAACATCTCAGAGTGTCCCCGGTCTTTTGTTACAGCAGTCAAGGCTACTGACTTTGGTCTTTCAGAAAGACAACAGCCACAAGTTTTTCAATTGTGATCTTTGGCTCCTAAATCTCTAATCCAGTCTTCTACATTAATCTACAGGCATTTAGGTGATGACTCTTTTGAATAAATTCTATGATATCTCTGCTCAGAAAAGAGCAACTTAACATCTGGAAAACAGCATTTTGGTTTGGAGTTTATGTAGGTAGGACATCTCTAATTTTTGTCTAGCCTTGGTAGATACTGCTTTGTGGCAAAAAGCACCTGAAAATTCTTTCACAAAAATGACACATACTTTCCTAACTTATGAAGTTCTATAAGGAACAATATACACACACCTTTTAAAACAAAGTCTTACTTTCACGAGGACATACATAAAAACTTCGGTCATTTGTCACCTCTCAGGTTTTAGCACCTCCACACGAATATCTGCCTTTAGGAAAATCACAGAATCGTAGAACCATAGAATAGCTTGGGTTGGAAGGGACCTTTAAAGATCATTTAATCCAACCCCCCTGCCATGGGCAGGGGCAACAAATGTTTTGAGGTTGGTAGTTGTAAAGCAAGCCTACAGAAAGCAACATGAAGATCACTTCTCCCTTGTAAACAATCTTGTCCTACCAGAATGGTTGGACAGGCAGTGACAGTTCCTGATCCTTCATGATCTCTTGGGAGCAGAGAATCATCAGACCCTGTGTCTTGCACCTTTTCTATCTATTCTACACTGTGGTGGGCACAGCAAGGAGTAGTAAAAAGCAGAAATCATCCACTGACTACTTCCTCAGGAGCTCCTATAACTATGTCACTTCCCTTCTCAGCCGCCCAAGAAGAGAACCCTCTGAATCTGATCACAACAGAAAATATGTTGGTGTGTTTTTTGTTTTAAAGCAGGCAAATAATATTGGTTATACACTAATACATATTCATGCTTACCTTCCAAGATTCCTCAGACCAGCCCAATGCTCAGAAGTCAGGCTGCAGCTGGCAGGATTTGTTACGGTGCAAAGGGTCAAAATTCTGCTCACCAGAAATCCTTGCAAGGGTGCACTGGCAGCCTGCATTCAGACCCTGCTAGGAACACTGATTATCTTATGCCCAGCAGGAGTAAGAAATATGATTTGGCTTCTGGCCATGGGTCACCAGACAGGTACAGACCGGGGACTGGCAGGCCATCACTTCTTTTTGAAGCCAGTCAGGCTCCAGAGCTTATCAGCAAACTGAAATTAAAGCTAGGATCCTTCTCTGACAAAACAAGCAGCTTTTGTCAGAAAATAAATATATTTTATTCTTCCACTATGACTCACACTCTCCTCCATTTCCTTCTCCAAAGAAAATAAAACACACAAAAATGATATTTATTTTCTGTGATCTGAATCATATAGAAGCATAAATATTTGGTATACCATATTCACCTAATGATGACGGCAGTTAGAAGGGCATCTTGCCTGGCTGACTGTTTCTTTCTTTTCTCATTCATTTTCATTAATAAACATGTCAAAACCTGAAGCTTGAGCAGCTGCATCGCAGAAGTTATTTATCTAAACCTTTGCCGTTTCAGAGAGTGAAACTGTGTCTTCCAGATCAATGTAATTCTTCTTTCAGTCTGGTGGTACTGGGAAGTGAGAATGTATCTGGGAAGCTGAAAAGATTTCTTTTTGTCTGACAAAGGAGATTTCCCCAATGAATTAATATGTTCCATTTGGGTATGCTGCTGTCTGCAGAGAAGCCAAGGGATGGCTTCCAGTTGGGTGTAGTTCTAGAGAAAACATCAGGCATGTGATCCTCCCCTCCTCACCAATCTGAACATCAGATGCAAGACATTAAAGAGATTCTACCAAGGGACTCTGTCTCTTTTATTCTTCTATTCTATTTTTGTACATTCAAAGCACATGGCTAGGATGCTACCAAACATTTGTTCTCCCAGAAGAGATTGCAGAGAAGTACCTAAGTCAGAAATGACTCTCCAAGCACCACGACACAGAGCTGGAAATCTCCAAAGAAAGCTAAACTTATGCAAATAGCTACAATTCTTTTTCTGTGTTGTTAATTTAAAAAGGAAACAAGCAGGAATACCAGCCCAGGACAATAATTTATGTAACTGAGAAAAATAATCCATGCAGATTGGAATGGTTTAGTAACATAAATTATTTTCTCCTTCCCTAAAATCCCTCAGTGTTTTCATCTAGTGATCTCAAAGTACTTTGAGAACACTGAAAAATGGAAAGGTTCATATCTTCAGCTGGTATAAATCAGTATAGCTGTTTCTGATTGCATACTCCTCTAAAGCAGGCATTTCTTTACCCATTTGACAGATGATTCAGCTAAAACTAAAAGCTGGTAAAAGCCTTGAATAAATTACCCAGTTGTCTCTTGAAAAACCTTGAGAGAAAATGCAGAAGACTCTAAACTCCATAATTTCAACAAGTAGGGGAAAAAGCCCTATAAATGCATAAATACTATTTGTTCAGTTATACCAGACTTGCATTTTGCAGGAATATAGATATATGATGCATTAGTGCTGTTATAGTGGGGATTTAGCCTCCAATGGCAGACTCAGTCTGTTGTTTGAAAGAATGTAGGTCTGCCTACAGTTTCTCAGTTTCACATCATGCAAATAAAATACTGTACCAAACAATCACCGTGTTGTCCTACCTTAAAATTACACAAGGTAAAGTAAATTGTTTAATGTTCCCTGACAAAAACAGATCAGAAAGCATTTAAAGGATTGCCCCTATAGGTATGTTGAACTTACGGTTTCTATTATTTTTATGTGTTGTTTGCACATATGTTTTAATGTAATGCAGTATCAAATAATGTCTCTTCTCACAGAAAGCTACATAGAATTTCTGTACAGTTTACAGATAATACTTTTTTTTTGCACTGATTGAGTTTATAAGTGTCTCTCACTAAAATTTTGGTTTACTTTCACAACAATCCTTTGTGTCAGTTCTGCTGGCAGCCCAAGTCCATCAAGGCCAAATTTGAGAACATTCCCGCCAAACTCCTTGATGACTATCATGTGATCATCAGCTTTGTCCTGGATTTATCCTCCAAGGCATACCTAAATTCTGCCAATTTTGTCTGCATTAATTTCCAAGACACATATTTTATAGAAGTTTTGTCTTTACAGCCTTTATTTTCATATATTTTCTTTTTTTCTTCTAGTTTTTCTTTTTACATCACTTTAATAATTGTATTTCTTCTCTATTTCTTTTTAAAGAACAGACAATATTCCTCTCCTTACTTTTATTTTATAATTACCTTACTTGCTTTCTGGAGCTACAAAATATATTTTTCTTTATTTCTTCAAGGGGCAAAAGGTACCACATCAATACAAAGTCCTCAGTACTGCAGATCATGTTCATGTCACTGGCATTTGCACATGGTTTTGAACTTAATCACATGACAAAATGTTTAAAGGGTCAAGGTCTTCCATGGATGCACCCAATTAAACACCATTTATAAAGTTAGCAATTTTAAATGTTATAATTTTAGGGGTATTTAAGTGCCACTGAATGAAAAGTTTTAGAAGCACCATCAGTTTGTTTTCTTGCTTATTTTTTTTTTCTTTTTTTCTTTTTTTCTTTTTTTCTTTTTTATTTTATTTTATTTTATTTTAAAGACATTTTTGGGGCCTAAGGCTATTATTTGTGGGTTCCTTTTTAAATGAATTATTATTTTGGCATCCTTCATGTAACTTTCCTGAATTCTATTACAGCTGGAACTGCAAGATCTTAAGCAGACAAAAAGTATATGAAATGTTGTCTAAAAGATCTGCTCATCCTTCTATTTTTATTGTTTAGAAAGGTGGTCTCAATTAAATTATAAGGACTCTTCTACATTTGATTGATAATATGCCTCAGACAGAGTCTCTGAACTAGTGTAAAAAGGACCAAAGTAAGGAAAAGTTAACACACAGAAAAACTATGAGAAGAAGTATTACTTTGTGTTTTCCAGAATTCACTTAGCATAGTCAAGTAAAATTATCCAACTTCTTGAAACACAGGCAAAAGTATATACACATGTACTATGCACACTCATTTCCATATTCAAAATGGAGTAAAATTCATAGTACAGTGGTAATAGGTAAAGGGATTGGCTAAAGATTATGGCAAATAAGCTTGTTCAAAAATCATGCATCTAAGCATCTCTCAAATGAGTATAGGTTTAAAGAAAAGGTTACCTGAAAAGGCAAGTTTGCAAGTATCAAAGGGAAGTATACTAACATAAAGCCTTCTATGGAAATATAGGGCAAAATAATACTGGCAATAGCACCAGTATTTTACTCTGAAAAACTGAGTTCAGAAAATCTGCATTTTCAATCAAATATTCCTCTGTCTTCTCAGACTCTTGTGGAAGCACTTACATGATGAAAAAAAGAATTACTTTTTAGTTATTTCTCAGATCTCAAATAAAGCTGGTTGGTAACATGCCATTCTTGTGAGCAATTTATTTACTAAATTCCAGTTGTTAGCTAAAGGACTGATGTGGCTTCCAAGAGCTGCAAAACTGAAGATGATTTATGAGAGAGAGGAAGTAGAGGTTTAATTTGCAAGACAGAGTTTAAAATAAAACATAGAATAACCTAAAATAGTATCTCCAACACTGAGAAAACAAAATGCTATAAATATGGAATCCCACCATTTAAAGCCAGTTATTTTTCTATCAAAGCCATTCTAACTCATATGGGAAATGGTAATGACATATGCATATACACTGCCAAATTTTAGCATCAAGTGTTAAGATATCATTTAGCTTTCATGGCGTAACATGTTTCAACCAGAAAAATCAATTCAATGCTCATTATTCTATTTTATGGAAGGAAAAAAAAAAAGTAAATAATTAGAAGCCTTTCTGCCATAAATATAATGATCACATTTGGGGGTACTTTTTTCAGTTTTGAAAGTTGTATAATTGTTTAGAAAATATTACATTCTTATCAAGGCTGAAAATACTACAATATTTTCTATAACAAAATAACTATCAGTTTTACTTTTTTAATTTTTAAGTAATTTGTCTCAGCAGTATTTTATCATAAAAGACTTGGCCTAAAATGTTAACATAATAAACTAATAATACTACTAAAACAGTTCACTGCTCCCAGTAATCTTATTATATAGTAATAAGATTGCTCATAAGAAAACAAAAGTAAGTGCTATAATATCAGAAATACTTGACTACAGAGGTAAAAACTTGCCTCAAAGTGTCATATTTATAGAATTCACAAAACAAATGACAGCACGACATAGTCTCCAAGGAATTTCTTACATCTACAGAAAAGCACATTATTTTGAGCACATTCTACATTTCAGTGTATTTTAGAGTACTTGAAATGTTTAAAATTACTTAGCCTTCTAAGAATAGTATAAGAGAAAGGAAAGCCTAGTACCTCTGTTACTGACATTTCACAGGAATGGTGGAATTGGAGAAAAGAAGGAAATGGTGCTGTTTTGAATCAGTTAAAAGAAGAGGGCTCTAGAGTATGAGTTTGTCTCTAGGTCCAAAATCTACGCTCCTTGTTTATGAAAAAAACCTTTAGAAAAGCTTTTCAGGTTGGGGATATAGCATACACTTCGATACACAGCAGGAATGAAGAACATACGCTACCTAAACTTTACTTTTATTGATTATACAACAGCTTAGTTTGCAATGTCAACAATCTGCTCATGTAACCACAAATGATTATTTCTTGACAAGTGTAAAGTAGTTTTCAGTTCTTGCAAAAGTGAGATGTGGTGAAGAAAGGAAGGTAAATCTGATTTAAAAATGCCTGGAGAGATGAATTGGAGTGGTTGCATTTTTCATGGGAGCAACAGGTTGAGTGGATAAAAGACACAGAGATCCCTTAGAAAAAACACATTCACCAAGAAATTTTCTTCATTTTTGAAAAGTATGTTTTGCCCAGAAGGGGATTTTTTTTCCTTTAAATTAAAAGAAAAGAAAAAAATTCTAGAAATCAAATTATCTATCAAGGTCATAGCCATTTGCAAAACCATAATTTTCCACATGCTGTATTCATCAACATGGTTGTGACTACAAAGTTCATAAAGTTGTCTTAATTTTTTTCTCAGAGGTCTCTACATATTTTCTTTTACAGACTCCTTCTTGCTCTGTCTTATATTTTCTTCCATTTTCTTTAATAATATTTTCTCTCTGGTTTTCTGGCTTATCATTAAACAAGAATTTCACAATTTTCTGGATAGCAACTGCCACTTTAGTGTGTACTGCCGCTTTTCCTTTGAAGTAATGCTATTCAGAAAATTGCTCACATGACTAGTATTTTTCTAATGTTCTGAAGGTAAGATGCAGACATATATTATTTCCGCCTGTTTTTTGCTGAAGAACAACATACAGTGGTAGACAAGGAAAATACAGACATTTTCTTACACCCAAACCAAATTAACCAACAAGTGCCTTTGTTCTTAATTGATAATACAGGCAGGATATTGATGCTACAGGCAGCAACAGCATTCACCACTTATGTATAAGTAAACAGAGGCATGTTTGTCTGCTTCATGCTTGGCAGAGTTCTGTCATTGAAGCTGGGGCCACTTTGGACCAATTTATTGGTCAAACTCATTTGGACCAACTCTACATCTACCATGTATTTATACAGACTATTTTTCTGATAGTCAAAAATACAGTTCCCCTCATATAATAAGGCTTATACAGTACAAAAACTTCAAGTCTTCTCACTTTATCTAAATTGAATGCCACTTAATGGAATCCATAATGGTATAATTTTATTGAGGATTTAGAAGAAACATTTACAGATAATGTAAGGTAACCCAGAAAAGCACTTTTCAATCCCTGCCCTTTTCTCCACCTTCTTCTCTCCAACTCTCCCAGAAAATTCTCAGAGAGAGAGAAGATATTTGTGGGACCAGGGGGAACACTCTCACTAATGCACTAATCCCAAGGTACCACACCGTGTTAGAAATGACAACTTTTTCTGGTGCACTTTCAGCTACTGTTTGGTTAGAAATGTGATCTGGTGTTGGCTCTGTGTAGCTTGGAGGAATCCTGTGTCTTTTATATTACCCTGTCTCTACTCTTCCTTTACACTCATTTCACTAAATGAAATAGAGGAAATCTGATAGACTTCGAAGACAGAGAAAATTGGACGTCAGCACTTAGAAATCAACTTAATTGAATGTGACTAGAAGGACTCAATCCACAAATAAAAGTACCAGATTTGTTCAGGGAGTATCATCAGGTAGGCTGTTTTAAAATGAGAAACACTCTCCTGCAAGAGGATTACACTTACGACTTAAAGATGGAAGCCGAAAAAAGGGTTGGAGAGAACTAACACTTAGGAAAATATGAAGCCAAATATGACATGTTGAGGACAACAGGAATTTTTTTCTGGTTTCAGTAGTATTAAAAAAATAGTTTTAAATATAAAATTCAAAGGCAAGCATTTTCATCTAGAAAGAACTTTAAATATTAAGGAATCAATGTCACAAATAAGAATTTTAATAAAATACAAAAATAGTAAAAAAAAGTCTGCATTAAAACAATATCTGAAACAAACCCCAAGACGATCAGAAGATACTGTACCAGCTTCAGAGAAACTCAAGTAATAATAGTACAAAAAGGATACATATTCCACTCATGGGCGTAATGAGGAAAAAAGGATACAGAAAAAAAGGAAAAATAAAAATCTCTAAAAAAGGACTTCACACAACACCACAGACTGCAGGAAAAACATGACTCCTGCATTAATGTTGCAGTCTTTTTTTTTTCAAGGAAGGAATAGTGAATAGCAAAGAACTTGGAATCTCAGACTGAAAAACAATATATGAAAATGCAGATATACTGCAGTGTGATTTAATATTTTACTTGGGCTTCCATTGACTTCATGGAACCAATGTTTGCTCTAATAGATTTCATTTGACATCTGCAAAAGAGTCATGTGGTCCCAGATCAATAATAACTCTTTCCGTGGTGCATATGGAAGAAGCCTTTTATGTGTGCCAGGCATTTTACAGCAGAAAGGCAATCCCACTCAGCCCAAGAGGGTTGTATTGACACATTGCTATTCCATTTGCCAATACATCACTCGCACCAACTCTTCACGTTGTCAGAACCTCCTCTGAAGAAGGGCTGAGAAAAAAATCAAGGTGAAGTTTGGGATTTAACTAAAAAGGATCTAAAAATTACATTTTGACATTTCTGAATTTGCCTTTCCCCAATGAAGTTATGTCCCTGTCCTTCTCTTGAAAAACTGAAGTGCTCACACCTCCTTTAATAATTTTTGGATCCTCTTTGGAGTGATAAATTGTATAGTGTCCTCAACAGCATGAAACAAAAAAGACTTTTTCTACCATATACTACAGCAGTAAAAAAGAAAGCTGTTTCTCATTATTGGCTGATCCATCCTCATATAGTCAGTTGTCTTGGAAACTGAGATTGATTCTAATTTCAAGAAAATGTAAGAATGAACTGAATTACATAGTTCCTTTATTCAATGTCCATCTAAACTTCCAGTGTTGGAACAAGCAATAAAAACACCCCTAAGCATGATTTTCACTTCTAGGTTTACTTTTGTTGCACTTCTCTCTCAGAGTGAAAATCAAAATAATATAATAACTTAAACTGGAAACTTCAGTAAAATAATTGTGAAGTTTCAGACAACACTGAAATAAATATAAGTAAAATGTACATTCAAATCAACCTCACTTAAAATAAAATAGTTATTCCAGGTTTGATATCTGGATGACACTATATATATATATATATATATCATGTAATTCAAGTTCTTCACTCTGTCCTAAAAATGGACCTCTTACTGAGGCCAAAATATATTTAATAGAACATTAATTTTACAAGTATTTCAGAAACCCCGTCAGGACTTCATAATAATTTCTCTCCTAAGGTTCTGACTTTAGTCAGCTTTAGTGTACTTCCTGCAATTAAGTTACCATACTTTATGAAATACTTTTGTCATTTCTTTACTTGAAATTGTCAAGAGATCTTGTAAACTGTTCAAGGGATTAGTTAAAAGCAGCACTTTTCATGCTGCTATCTTTGGATTACCAACAGTCTCCAAAACACTGAACCTTTTGGCAATGAGGTCTTCAATTCCAGTTGCCAATCTAGATTTAAATACATGGAATTTTACACCAGCTGAGAAATCTGGCATAGTATTCTCATCTACTCTTCATTAAAATAACTCTTCCAACATGATATTGCCAAAGCTGTCATAGGGAGGTGTGCAATTACAGTGAATAGGAGGAAGTTTTTATCATTGCTAATATATGGGAGGTGATCCAGAATATTTTTTAAGTTTTGACCCCTCAAGAAAGGTTAGAAGACTCTTGGCACCTAAGCAAAAAGAATTTGTCAGCCTTTCAGCATGAACAGCTAAGGAAAAAAATACTTATTAAAATCTGTACTTTTTGTACTGTGTTGCTGTAAGAGTTTGGTCTTTGGAAGGAAAAACAGAATCCTAAGTTAATATAATATCAAGGGAACTTACAGAATGGCTGTATATATAATCACCCAAGCTGCAGTCCTAATTTCAACACTTTCTGACTTTTTTGAGTTCATAAGATCAATGAAATAATATCTAAAGTTTAATTTTTGTTTTCTCACTTATTGGATACTTCATGTCTTTTTCCTTTTTTTTTTTTCATCCAGCTCTGCACACTTGACTGGACACTATTAGTCAAGTAGTTTTTCAGTGAGTTCCCTCTAACATCAAATAAATAATTTATATTTTTTATTTTATTTGCCTAAGTTAGATTCAAAAAGTTATTGAAGTAGCAAAAACATAATTTTAAATTTCATGTCATAGCTGTTAAAATGCTAACAATTTTTTTATTTTATACCTTGAATTCCAAGAAATCTGAGCTTTTAATTGGAAATCTTTAAAATTAATTCCAACATCAAACATCAGTTGATGCTCTGACACTGGGAGTACTGGCATCCTTGACTGTGGAATGAACTGGTAAATCTTACTTGCTACAATAAAAAGTAACCCAGATTTCCCATCACCTCCTTGCAGTGCTTTCTTCACCAAGAAAAGCAATGATAGAGATGAGGAGTATTGAAGATAAAAGAGTATTTAAAAATAAGCTCATCCACCAAGGCTGATATATTCACGTCTCTCTGGCTGTACTCCTTTCCCTTTAAATTCCACTGAATCACCAAAGAGCCCTAGTCTGATCATGAAAAAAAAAAAAAAAAAAAAAAAGGTGAGTAAACCAACAAATAAGAAGTACTCTAGCTTGTAATCGAAGATCTTTTTGCAGGATTGCTAACTTTGATTAATACAGCTCAAGAATTTTAAAGAAGCTGCTGCAATTCTAGAATACTCAGTATTTCTATAATTCATGCAGATATTGTACAGTCAAAAAAGCATTTAGAATTAAAAACCACTATTATTTCAACAGCGAGAGGGTACACAAGCAACTTCCAGTTTGGCTCTGTTTCTAATTGCAAATGAATCAAAATCCTGATAAGAAATATCTTTAGACTTGTGCTCCTTTGAACAGTTCCTACATTCTCTTTCCATAAATTAAAAAATTCAGTTGTAATTAATTTTTTAATTCACAATCCCAAAATATTGAAGGAATTAAGATTATTAGATCATGCTAATTTGAGAAAAAAAAAAAGGTGTTTCGGTCTTGGCTTTTGTTTAACTTGTTTTACATGCATTCTTGTTATCAATTCATGTTATACATGAATACTAAGTACAGATTCAATTGTAGGCCCTTTACAGTTTTAAAAGGAAATATAGATCAGCAAAGAATAGACCTCAAGGAATCTGAAGTTTGATTAAAAAAAATATGTAAATTTTTTTATGTTTATTTCAATCTAATCTATACAAGGTCACCAATACTATCAGAACATCCTGTTATAGAATCTGTTTCTAATGCTAGGATGAAAAGATTCACAAAGTTCTGCCTTAACCCATTTAAAACTCTATTAAAAGTTGTTTTCTTCTTTTTATTCCAGAGTTGGACTGAGGCTATAATTTTCTTTCAGTGTTTTATCCAGAGGAGTTCCACCATGTCTTGTGTAAATCATTGTAGTCTTGTCTCTCTCACTTCATTGGCTTTTTGGCTTCCATCTGTTTTCTCTCATCTTTTCTTCTACTTTGCCTCATCTGCATTCTCTCTCTACTCTGGTTTCTCTCATCTGCTTGTTCATTACTATTAGTCCAGCCCTCTATTATCCCCTTTACTTCCCAGTTATCTCAAAGAGGAGAGAATGTATGAGACCCAAGAGCTTTATGCTGAGAGATGCTGACCACTTTAACTTTTTTTTGACCTGCAAATTTAATTGCTTTCCTTTAATGTAGTTTTAAGACCATCCCAGATGTCTTCACTGACCTAAGCATTTTACTTCTCTGAATATTGTCTAAGGTACATTTTGCTGTTCTTCCTGGAAGCATAAATTTCTGCAGGACCCATTTGTGCTTTTCATGGAAAACTGTAACTCCCTAGTGTCCTACCTGCACACAGGTTCGCACAATACCATGTTACCTACTTTACTAACCTCTGAAGGGAAACTCCAAATATTTTATTTTTGCATCTTATTTGTATCTGTTGAAGAATATTCATTAAAAAAAAAAAAAAAAAAAAAAAAAGTTAGACATGCATTTAAAACCTTTTAGAATCACGAGCCAAATATGTTGAATTGAATTCAGACAGAAACTTCCAGCTTGAAGCTATTTGTTTTCCTTCTTAATAATGAAAAACTTTCCACAAATGTCCATAACTGTACAGTAAATAGCTGATCTTCCAGAAGTGAGCATATGGTCTCACTTCGTGGGCCTTCATAATTTCTCACATTTGTGCATTTTACCTTGCCACCTCTGTGATCTGTCTGAAGACATAATGCCAAAGACACTTAGGCAAGACCATCACCTCAGCATCAGGTCCATCATTTAAAGGGTGCATTCAGCATAATCCATAGAATTACTTGCACATTTCTATGTCTCAGGCTTGGGAACACTGGCTGGACACTGAACTGAACTACCAAGTCCAGTGAAGTCCCCTATGCTTTGTCCTTTTCCCTTGGGATAGGTTCCAGTTACAGTAAAAGGCATGTCCTCGAGTTGAACATCCCTGAAGTAGAAAAACCTAATTTATTTTACCACTTCTGCCCTTGTGCCAGCAGAGAACTGTATCAGTCAAAGCTTTCATTCCTCAAACTGCCTTTCTCCTCAGGCTGTCCAAGGAAATATTTTCAAGCACTTCCCCAAGCAGGGACAAACAGTAACATTCTTGCTCTTCCCAGTGTGTGTGGATGAGAAAACTCACTACAAATCAGTGCCCTGCTGTGGAGGAAATTTCTGGAAACTCCAGAGATTTCTGCAATTTAGAAATAAGGTTTAGAGATGTAGCTTGCATGTTGCCTAAATTACACCATCTCTCTTTCCTATGATTGTGAAAATTGTGAAAGGTTTGAATCAGAGACTGGAGAAAGGACTGTACCTCTGACAGAAGGTAGTTGATTTTAACTTTAACAAATAAAAGTAGCAGTGTTATACCATGTCACTTCACACTGTGACACATCAAACTCGTTTTTGAAGACTGCAACAATGTTTAAAACTGAGATGGTTAATGTGGACCTCTGTCCAGGTAAGAGCTGCTACTAAAAGATGTAAGTTGTCCTTCATGTTTTCAGAGATGCTCTGTTCTAAAGGCTGGCATCTGTGCCACAGGCAAAGAAGTGTTTATCATTCAATGAAATGCCAGAGTCTTGAAGCTGAGTGATTTGGGGCTGCTCTGTTAATAAGCAGATACTCAAGACAGCATTTTTGGAAGGCAGCCACAGGAGTGTACTATATTACAGAATAAATCACACTGAAAAGATACTCCCTGTCAAGTTGGAGATACTTTTAGAAAAGATCAGTTACAGAAACCATCATATTTATGTGACTATTTCTACCTTTGTTAGTCACACAAGCTTATTTCACATACACCATAAGGTACTAGATGAGTTCCCTGAAGATTTCACACAGATCACAATACCATAGGCTCTTAAATCTAGTGGAGAGGTCTCATTTTTTATAGTACAATGAAGTACAATTAAGGCATGATCTTCCTCTGACAGATCTGAAATTATCTCCATCCCAGCTCCTTAGGGAGTGTGTTGAAATTTAGCCATTTAAAAGATCTCTAGCCAGTGTTGCTCTGAACTCTCATAAATATTATCAGTTCTAAATTTTTGGAAAGGGTCCCTGTTGAGAGGTAGTCCCTTCAGGGAGTATATAGCACAACCTGACTAAAACACAACCTCATCCTAGGATCTTGTTCTCATGTATTTTGGTCAAAGTGCAGCCAACAATCATGTCTGCAGAAGGTGCAATGCAAGGATATAACAGAAAGTGCACAACTGAAGTGGTAAACCTCTCACTTCATCAATAAACTGAAGAAGAGACCTTCCCTAGGGATATGACTACAATGCATACTGCAGCTAGATGCAAAGATGTGTAGGTTCAAAATGAGTCAATGTGGACACTGAAAAACTCTTGTCAAGGGAACTCGGTTTTGTACAGGCTACTTCATACTGCTAAGAACAGGTAATTTATGTCAGCAGAGTATATTAGCCTCTATAAAGCTTCTTCCAGCCTGAAGGATTAATTTGGGGTCAGACATAAACTACTTACAGTGCATGTGCTTATGTTTTGTCACTGTTCAGTAAAGACAAAATCAATTAGCATGGATAGTTTATGAGAATTCTTCAGACATTGAAGCTTAAGGCTGGACTGGACATGTTTACACTTTCTTTGAAGGTATAGAAGTGTAAACATGTTCTGAAACACTGGCTTTGGATATCCCTAACCATATATGGATGAAAACATGATTAAATGAGTTTTCCCTCAAGTATGTAAATAAATATTAACTAGACTAGAGATACATTTAACCAGGAATGGCATCCAAATCCAGATCCCAACAGCTAACAGTATACTGCAGGAGTCTCTATGGGAGCCGAGGGTCTAAACTCCTACTGTGTTGCATGGAGGCAAAGGATTCAGTTCAGTTACCTACATGAAGATATCTAGTGGCTTTTGGGAATTTGGGGAACCCTTCCTGGCCACCTGCACAATACCCTAGAGATCCTCTGCTATAGCTGTCAGTTACAGCAGTAAGCCTCTGCTCTTCCAGGGCACCTCCTCTGGCATGACTTGTAAGGTTTTGCAAACTGAATCAAGGTCCTAGTCAGTAGAGACAGTGAAATCTAGGAAGTTATTCAGACAAGTAATGCCTATCACTGGTTAAGAGTGAGCCACACAGCTGTCTCAGTTGGGCTGACCCAACTGAGCTGCATCACCCAGAGCTGCACAGTGGGAAAGCAGACTCCTTGCTGACATACAGACGCCTACATTGCAGGGATGCGGTTGGATTTCTGAATTTGATCCTGAATTTCTCTCTGTTTATATAGTAGTTTTTAGCCATAACCCAGTGTGAAATGAGAAGCCAAAAATCACAATTTCTTCAATATTATTCAGTCATTCAAGCTAAAATCTCCCGCAGAGAAACCATTCTAGGAAGCCTTCTATTAACACTATTCTCAATCCAGTCTTAGGGTACTGGGGCAGAGAAAGTGCTCTGGGTAGAGAGCAGAGGAACTCAAGCTTCTTTTTTCAAATATAAAGTCATCTCTCTTCATGTTCAGAGCAGAAAGGACATAGGGAAGTGAATCCCATCTGTATAATCAAATTTTTGAAATAAGATCTGAAAATGTATGGCTATGTTCCACATTTTCCTTTAGGGTACTAATGCAAATTATTTCTACACAGCAGGCTGAACCTTCTGTTTCCTCTCAACAGCTTGTACATTGCTACTTCTCGGTGCAAAAGTCATACTCTAATCTGAGTAGCTAATACTATTATACTAATTTATAACAATAATTATCTAGAGTTTACTAAGAATAATAGTATTCACAAGCAGCATGGACAATATGGGACTTAGCACTTTGTTAATTCCACAATCTTTACACAACCAAATATGTCACAAATTGTAGTTATGCAATAGATTCCATAAAATAAAAATATATGTGTTTTTTCATTTAAGTTTTGTAAATTATTAGTTCATTTTAAAGACATCTCGGATAGGATTGACTACTAATTGAAAATAATGCTTCATGTTACAGTTAGAATTGAATTTCACTTCTGAAAAAATATTTTAAGCACAATAATAAACAGAAGACAATGGGAAGTCTTTTAAATTTTTTAAGAAACATTGAATTTTTGTCTATTTCCCTGTGTTTTATTACCGCACTATCAAGCAGTGTAGTTATTTCAGAATACTGTACATATGAATTAAATTAAGGAAACAGAGCTATTAGGAGAAAATATGCAACTAAAACCACTCAGTTTTTCTTAATCCTCTATCTGACCTTGTTAACAAGCAGGTGCAAGACTTCACACTATAACCAAGAACAATAAAGAAGCATGCTGTCCTCGTTTTTCCTCTAATTGTCCCGTTCTCTAAATCATGTTAGTTCCCATTGGCTTTATGTGATATTCACCAGAATTTGCTTTTGTTCTTTTCAAGTTTATTGTAGTCATGGAAATAGGAGTACAATCCTTTGATCTCTCACATCACACAAAAGTAGTCTATGAGAATATAGCATATGCCACAGTATGAGAAATGTATCCCAGTTGAATTCCCTAGCCCAAAGAATTATGTACCTATGGCATCCTCTGTAGTGAATTATTCCTACTGTTGTTACTGAGTACAGCATTGAAAAGACACAGTCAAAGAGCCACATGTATATATATATTAAGTAGTTAATGTCCTTATTAACTCTTTCTCTATTCTTTATCAGGGTAAAACATGTCTAAAAGCCATCTATAATTATATAAGCAGTTAAAGCAGCCAGCATCCAATTAAACGCTTTTTTATGGCATTTATCTTCAAGTTACCCTCTTGTTATCAAAGAGTGTAAAAAAACAGGTAATGAACAACAGAACATAGTCCTGCCAAAATGTGTGTCGTGGTCGTTGCATCCAAAAGTGACTTACTGAACCCAAGTGGTTCAATTTACCTCTTCTTTACACAATATAAAATTATACAAAGGAAGAATAATGAAAAGCAGAATCAAAATCTACTTTTAAATCTTAGAAGGAAAGCAGATGGGTTTTCTATCTGAAAACATTTACAGGAAAGCAGATGGGTACATACAAGGATGACATCTAACAGTCATTTTTTTAAGATCTGTCATTTTAAAGATGCAGCAAATTCACAGAAGTAGAGCAAGTAATGAAACCCAACATTTACCCTTTGCTTAGCCAGTGATTTCCTGTGTGGTCTATATATTGTTTTAAAAATACACAACACAACACCATGACATCATATAATAGCTACTTTATGAATATTTTTGTTAGACTTCCTTTTATTAAATTGCAGATTTAAAAGCAATTGTAAGCAAGGTGGAAATTATGAAACTGCACAGTCCCCAGTTCCCCACATGAAAAAAAACACTCTTTTTACTAATAAGCATTGTGCTACCTTAGAAACATGATTGGAAACTTTGGAAATAAGTGATTTAAACATCCGGGGAATTTTTTCCTGCAATAAATTGCTTCCTCAGTCACTATCCCCTGCTTGATTTACACCATCCATGTAAACTTTACAAAGTTTGTGAGCAGATGTGCAAAGGTCAAATTAAATCACCAGTAGATTTTATAATTTTATTTCTTCTATTGAAAATATCATTAAGCACATGTGCAAGGTATCCACTTAATCACTAATAGATCACCTGATGTCACTCCTGTCAGTCAAAAAGCCTTTTCCAATATACTATAATATTATTATACCATCATATATGATCCTCTCAATCACATTAGCCTCTCTAAAATGTGAATGCAGCTAAAAGTACAAGTCAGACAAGGATCACGATTTATAATGATGGGCTAAGATTAATAGTCCAAACTACCTCTTAGAAAGCACGGAATCAAAAAGGACATTTATGTCTTGTTTTTTACATTATGAAAAATGAGAGCAAACAAAATCTTATGTTTAATAAAGATCAGAATGTCTGCCCATCTGGAAATATTGCTTATAGAAACCCTCGTACTCTCCCACTATGATACTTACACCACTGTTTTCTCACAAAACAATCTTTTGTATTAGAAGGGAAATTATTGTTTTCCAATAATTGTGATGAATTATGATGATTTGAAAAGTTATTTTCTCAGCTCAGAGAGAGATTCATTAGTGCTAACAAAATACATACCAAGATATAACCAGCTCCCTGTGAAGCTGGCTATGAGTTTAACAGGTTAAAATTTCACAAAATTATGATAAAAATATTAAAACCTGCTGCTTCTCTTTAAAGCATATAACCAATTTGCAATTCTACTAACATAAAACATGTTAAAGTGACAGGTCATATGAAAGAGAAGAAAAACAAGAAGCCTTCAGGATTCTTAAATATGAGTCCTTTATGTAAAAAAAATTTGAGCTGCATATACATAAAATTTGTGTTTTAACAAATATTATATACTTATATTAATTATAAATACATTTCTAAATCTAAATAATATAATTATATTATTTATAAAATAACACAAGGTGAAACTATCACAACCTACAGAAGCCTTCTTTATGAAAAAGAGTTGCCTTTAAGGAAATGGCTGAATACTCTGTGGAATGTATGATTCTAATTTTTATGAAAGGATCCCAGACATTTTCAAGATTTTCAAAAAAGAGAAACATTAGTTCCATGAAAATAAACAAAAATCAAGCAAAATTTCACAAAAAACATACACACAAAAATCCAAAATAAAATCTCACAGAGTAGACATTAACAGGACTGATTTTTCAGTCCTTTTTAATTTGCCTCCTGAGTTCATTGAAAAAAAATGCTTCTTATCTTGATCTGAACTATGGTCCCACTAGAAACTAATTTTCATCAATATTTCTTTTATTAAGTGCTAGTGTTGGTAATATGGGATCTGGCACAAATCAACCAATATTGTACACTTTCATTAGTCTCAGGAGGCCCAATCCTGCAAACATGAATGCACACATGTAACTTTACTCTGGCTTGTAGCCTAATTGACTTATTAATGAGTTAATATGTAAATATATTCGTTTAAGAAGTTGCAGGATCTGTCCCAGGTTTCCTGACAGCAGTCTTCCCAGGCACCTCAGTGGCCCCAGACTATGGACCCTGAAGCCTGAGAGACACCTCTCCTGCTTCAGGGTGTCTAGATCTGAAAACCAATTCATGCACAGAAGTTCAGCTTCTTCTTTTTCCAGCAGCACCACCAGCTGGAGCAGCTAAAGAGATTATGACCAAATTCTGAAAGCAATTTTCCTGAAGAGAATAATTCAGAACTAACATTGCTAAAATACCTCAGTTGCTGCTTGCCCTAACAGTACTTCACAGGAGCTTTTCTGTTTTTGGAGAGCCCCTTACAAGTTACCCTGAAGATATCAGGCTGGCTTTAAGGAGTCAGTTCTGTAGGGTGTCAGGTCTGCAAACACACCATAGGGGTTTCCTCACTTATTCCCACTTCAAAGAAGCATTAAGAACAATTTCTCTTTATTACAGTTTTTAACTAGATTTCTTCCCCCTGTGATGATTAATTAGGCGTTTGTTACAATTTGCTTTCTTTCCACCTCTAAGAATAAATGTACCCTTCTGCTAATCAGACACAAACAAAATGTTTTGAAAAGTAATCACTTGCTAAAAAAAATGGAAATTGGGCTTCTGTGTTGTGAGGAATGTACACACACAGCACAGTGAAATTTAACACGGGTAAATGATCTGACTACCTCAAAGTGAAGTTTTTGCCTTCCTACAGTGGCCTTTCACCCTGCCCTTTCCTCCAATCTGAGGAGAGCTGATGTTGATGGAACATATAATGGCTCCTTTCCTGTGTAGTAAAGTCAGCAATAAAGCTCAGTAATTAAGGTGACTGGGGAGGCCCAGCCCAGCAGGCTAGTGGTGTGGCGAACACTTTCAGAACTTCAAACAATATCAAAGTCACTGAAAAACGGGCCTAGTTCAGGACTGGTTTGAATTAAGCCTCACTTCCACACGCACTTTTCAAATCCAAGCTCAAACAAGAAAGCCAAGGCCTTCTGGATTTCATTAGAGCCAATTATCTTATCTGTTTCATCTCAGGCCTGACCCTAAGGCTGGCAAACAGCTATTCAGTGCATTTGTGTGGTTGTTTGAGAAAGCCTCCAGCCAGCCAATGGCCTGAGGAACCTCTAATTAAAACACAGTTGCCCCCTGCCTCTAGTGATTAAATATTTTCAAGCTTTTGTAAATAATTTTTCCATTCTTTGCCCCAAGCCTCAGAGGTCCAATACATGCAGTAATTTATTTAGTTTGTCAAAGAATACTGCTGGAAATAAAACTATAATAGAAACTTAGGAAACTCTTATATCTTGCCTAACTTCTGCAAGTGACATTCTGCAAGCTTGCACAACATGTATACTGTTTCTTATGTAATTAAGCCTTAATAACCTCATTGTGTTTGAAGCAATACAGTGTACAACAGGCCTGACATTTTGCTGATAATCATCATGTTTCCTCAGATGTCAACAAGATATGTATGCTCATGGGCTTCATGAGATCTTAGATGCTGCAGATGTGATGCTGAGAGATATCTGTGCTTCTGAGGTGGAGGGACTCTTCTGAGAGGCTGGATCGCACTTCAAAAACCTGTTTGGGAAGGACTGAATCATACCAGTAGCTTACTTTTGGAACTGAAGAACAGCTCCAGAATACAGATCCATGTCACCATATGCCAAACAAATTCTACTAATTAAAATCTGCATGAAGACATCTGGGCTAGAGGACTTAATCTTTCCATCTCCCTTTCTCAAACCCTGGGAAGACACTGTCTTTTGCATGAGATCAGAGAACCTGATTGTAGCTTAGTTCTAGCCTTGGTACCACACAGTGCTCCACCTCAAGTCATCCCATGCCCCACATGGGGCCAATGTCACCAGTACTGAGCGTGTGTATCTCTCATGCAATATGCAACGTGATGGGGAGAGGAACAACTTGTATCTCCCAAACTAACCTCTAAACTCTTTTACCTCTTATTCATAACAACAAGAACAAACACATTTATATCAGCAAAATGGATTGGAGGTACTATCATGAACCAAAACAAATTGCATAAAACACTGCACAGAATGAATAAAAAATATGGCTCATGTCTGTGTATTCTATGGAGACTTGGAGAACTACAGGGAGAAGCTGTACATGCCAGAAAAATAGAAACAGACTTAGCAGTACAGGAATTTAACCACTGTCCTGTTTTGTGTGAGGCCATATAGCAAAATAGAAATGTAATAAAATATTTCAAGGAAGTTAATGAACCAGTCTTGCAGGTGTTTATGAGAATACTCTATAAGTATGAACTTTATCACACAAAAAATCAGAAAACCTGTACCTGCATCATATAGAAAATGAAATTCATAAGAGCATTCTGAGTGACACTGCAATAATAAACAAAATGGCTGAAACTTAGAAATCACTTTAGGTGGTTGGAATGGTAATACATTCTGTATTTCAAAGACATGCTACAGAAAGAATTCTCAAAATTTAGACATTGCTGTGTTGTGACTTCCAACAGAGAAGGTCAAAGGTTACACAAGAACTTGCCTGATTGACAGGCAGAAAAATGGTTTTACCTATAGAGAGTGGCAGTAGTAATGGCTTGAGGATAAAAGTTTGGTAAAGTTGAGCTTCAACTAAATGCAGATTTCCTCAATTAATATGTAATAAAGTTACTATAAAACTTCATGATGCACAGAGGAAATATACCTGGAATGGACAAGCCAGTGGTCAACAAATAATAATTCAATTTGCATTGCAGAAAAACTGCCTTGCAGAACACTATAAAGTAGGAGAAGATACCAAGACCAAAAGCAGAATGTCATGGAATAACTGAAGAAAGATCAAGGAGACAAATGTTGATTCTTCTAAAAGACAAGTTAAAGGAGGTGTTCTATGTTCAAGTCTGGCCAGGGACTAACAAGCACAGAAGTCAGGGAAAGATGAATTTTCAAGAAAAGATCATAGGGATAAATAAAAGAAGATGACACACCGTCTAGGAAAAATGAGGGTAAAATACAGACTCTGAGCTTCGGCTCTAGGAGGGATTTATGTTAAGAATGGATTTCAGAGGAAGACTGAGATGCTTTTTTGGAGGGGGTCTAGAATCAGAAGACAAACAGCAATATGTACACTCAATGGTTTTGAGGACAGGAATGAAGGAGAGAGGAAGATGGAGAGCTTAGCAGTACTTTTTCTTTACAGTGAATCATGGTTGTATTACAAGGGACAAGAGCATGGACATGACAAAGGACAATTCCCTTCTCTTGGGAGGGGAATGAGAAGTTAAATGGACAAACAAGGGAAGTGAAAAGCTTATGTTCAAGGTAGATCAGAAGATGAAAGAGCATGAGGGCCTGGTAACAAGGAAAAGAGTTTTGAGAAAACTCAGATGCTTATGAGCATCTGAGAAAAATAAATGAGGAACAACTTTGTTGTCAGAGGCAAATGACAGAACGTGGGAAGAAAAAGGATGTTACAGATGCTATGAAGAACTTGATGAATGATCAAATTATGACTCCAAGAGAGAAACGTGAAAGTGGGAAGAAGCGTGGAGGGGAGGAGAAGCGATTATTAGCAATCTTGGAAAATTATTTATACTGCTTGCTACTATTAGAAATGTATTTCCAATCTTTGGATCTTTCTGATCTCTTCCAATCCGCTACATTCCAAGTACTTCCAGTCCAAAATTTGCATTGCAAGATGACAAAAGACAGCACAAAAAATTCTGGGTTTCTTCAGCAAGTTTTTTACATAGAGGCCATTGACTGAATTTAACACAGAGTAAATCAAAACTGACTGAAGAATACTCATCTATGTCATGGTTTTAGTTTCAGGGGCAGTTAATACTTAGCAGTGGCCCATCTGATGGAACAGAATGAGAATGAAATCACTGCATTCTTGATTAGTTTGGAAAATAAAGGGTCTTCAAGCTATTATGAATCTGCATTTCTTTTGCTGTGTTTGCAGTTTCTAACAAGAATTACACTGAAAATGACGGGGAACTTTTTGAAATATTTTTTCTTTGTTGAAAAAAAAATAAGCAAATGATCAGATAATAGATTGTAATTTTCTTATCCAGAAAGAATCAGTTTCCAAAGAGAGTCCATCACACAGAAAGTAAAGCACATATTAATGAAGCACGAGGATCGAAAAATCCCTGTGACAGGAATTGAAGCACTTTCTAAGGTTTAACAATATATTCTTAGCAATACATTCTTAATCTGTAAACATCTTGATTGAAGAGGTAGGAAGGTTAGACTGGATAAGGTGGTAATTAGCTCCCACTCTCCTATTAGCCTAGTAATTCAGAACTAGAACACTTTTTCAAGAAATATACTTATTTCACTAAAAACATAATCTTTTTATATATTTGCATCTCCTTGATATTTTTCAGAGGGAGACTTCTAAGCATGAGGGGGAAAAAACAACAAAACTCAAAACATTCCAAATAAACTGACAGCAAAGGCATAAATTTCAGATGTGATGAGTTCAGATTCATCCCTCTGATTTTTAGGAATAGGGGACAAGAAACAGTCTTCACTCTTTCACAGTATCACAGAATCATCAGGTTGGAAGAGAATTTCAAGAGCAGCTTGTCCAACTGTCATCCCCACACCAGCACAACTACCCCTAAACCATATCCCCAAGTGCCACATCCAGACACCTCTTGAGCACTTCCAGAGACAGTGACTTTACCATCTCCCTGGGCAAATTATTCCAATGCAAAACCATTCATTAAGTTGTTTTTTTTTTCCCTGATCTGCATTCTGACCCTCCTCTGCTGCAATTTAAGGCCAAATCCAATCCCAAAGCATTGGGATTTTTCACTTAATATTTTCTAGCTTCCTAGATTGATGGCCTCACCAAGAGGTTAGACATGAACACTGTCTAACATATTAAACACAAAAAAGGGTTTGAAACACAAACACTTAGTTGTTTTCTTGGAAACTTCCAATAGTTTTGGTTTTGTTCCAGTGTAGAAGAAAATCACGTCATAACCACGGACAGTTGCTGCTTACTGGAAGTGCTGTCTTTAGTCATTTCTACTTTAGCAATGCACTTCCTGCACAGGAGAGACACAGCACCAGAATCCTGTCCACTTACTGACAGCGAGAAAAAGAACCAAATAAGCTGCATCATCCCTTCAGCCCTCCTCCTTCTATCTTCTGATAAGTATATACACTCCTACATGCATGACACAGGAGAAATGCATCCCAAACACAGCTATTTTCAACCTGGAGTATTCTGTGCTGTAATTTGTTTGCTTTCATTTTCCATTAGTTTTTTAATAAATTAATCATCTTGGTAACTTTATTTTAACAGCTGATATAAATGTCACTGGAAGGCTTGTGGTAGGTAAGCATATGAATCAGCTAATAAGATCCTTCAAAAGCTTATTTTGTTTCAAGGCATAACAACTCATGAAACTGCCTGTATAAAATCTTAAAGATTTGAGTGCTTAATTAGGTTAAATGTACTCACAGTATTTAAGATAAAATCCTGCCACATTTACTCAGTGAAAAGCCTCTGATTTCAAAAATTCTTTTAACAATGATTTTTGCAAGAAGCTACTATTTTGTATAAGTAACATTTCTGTATCTTAGCTATGAATTGTAGTATTGTGCACAAATGAGATCTGCATAACCTAATGACACAAATGATCAATTTCCTTCTAAATCCTAGCCCTAATATATGTGATCACAGGACAAAGACCCCACTTTGCCTGAATAAAAATATACACAATGCTAAGTAACTCTGTAACTAACCATTTTTCTTACACTGCTTGTAAAATTAATGTCTCAGAGTTTGAAGTCTGATAGATTCCCTCACACTGGATAATGACTTACTTTCCAAGAAGTTGCACTGATTTAATAGATTACTGATGGCCCAAGTAGTACTGCTAATACCACATAATGAGGAGCCATAGACTTTCCCTGAATGTATTCATTAGACATCTATTTTTGAGACATTTATGTTTTCATAGTTTCAAACATCTCTCCACCGGACAAAAGGCTGACTTCAAAAAGTAATTAAATACCTGGAGTTAGGGCTCCAACAATATCCAGTAACAAGAATCCTCATAAGATCTTGCGGCACTGAGCACAGTGCTATTCAACATGTCACAATTTTAAAATCTGATTCTTGCCAGACTTCTCTATTTTTCTTCAGAATTCCCACAGCTTTATCTTCTAGAATATTTTTTCTATGAAAGATGCCCATTCCTTTTATGCAGTTATTGTATAGGTAAAGTGTAGCACAGACACACAAAATAATCAGGATAAAAATATATATCTCCAAGGAATTATTTGTGCAAAAGCATGAGAACATCTATAAACACAGACATGCCCTGGAGGTACTCACACAAACTAACACTGAGACACAGGTGCGTGAGCACACCAGAACCTCACAATACTTCTTTGCAATCCTGCTTAGATTTGAAAGCAACAAAGTAAAAACTCCAATTTCTTTTTCTTCTCTAAATATTAAAAGAAGAATAATGGAGGTCTCATTAGCTAAGCTAGCTAAAGAAAGCATGAATAAGAACTGTGTAGCTGAAAAGCCTCTGTTTCTGCTGTTCTTGAAACAACACTTCTGTCTGATTCTGGATAATGGGCTTTTAATAAAAATATCCAACAAAGGAAAACAATTAAACAATACATAAAGCACCAGGGTGCAATCTAGTGGTTCTGTTACAGTCTGGAGCTGTTCCAGCAGAGAACATGTGCATATTTTTTACAGGCTGCAGTGTAGTTCTCAAAAGTTATTATAAAGCAACAAAATTTAAATTGGGACTGGACATCTATACAATCACTCAGTGTTGCTGTAGGACTTTTAATTCTGACCTGAAATTTATCTTCATGTAAAGACCACAGATATTTTGACTTTTAGGGTAAAAGTATCTTCTCCACTCTTGTGGATGTTTTTGATGATATTTCTCAACTTTTCCATCCAAGTATTTGACAATATGGCAATTCTTTATCCATACAACTCTATTCTTTCATCTTTCTGGCTTAACAAAAATTGGAAAATGTTTATATTGAAAAAGAGTTCCAGTACTTTCCAGTCCTTTGAAACTACAGACTATGTACAGCTTGGGGTTTTAATCAAATAGTTTTTAACCTGAAGCACATAAACCTGACACATGCCATATTTTATTATCCTTTCTCCTCCACCCCCTACTCTGCCATGTCAATAAAAGAAACTGTGCATCTGTAGAAAAGTAAGCCAACACTAATTAATTTCTGTAATGAACGGTTTCACTTTTGTAGTTCCAGTGAATTTTGTAGTTCCAGTGAATTAAACATGCACCATATACAGTTTTAAAAATCCTGGTACAGTAAAGGTGAAAATTTAGGGTATTTCAGTCAGAAGAAGTTAGATTTTCCAAATAAAACTAAAGAAGTAGGAAGAACAAGAGGTTGCAGGTTATAAACACTGTTGCCAGTTTTAGTTTTATGGTGAACTTTGAAGTATAACAAAATGCTGAAAAGCTGTTTATACTACTGTTTCAAATGCTTTTAACTCTGCTTCTCCATTTCCTAAAGACTCAATGCTCAAAACATTAGTCAAGAAAAAAGAAAAGAAAATTTACCATTGTTACAAAACCTTTGTTACCACACTCAAAAAGTATTCCAAAGTCACAAATCATCAGGACTATTGAATGTTTACATATGAAACTTATGCTCTAAGCAGATTTAAAAATCATTCCAAGCAGACTTCTACCTTCTTCAAACTTCTTCAAAAGAAACTGCTCAGGCACTCCTAAGTTATCTTTCTATTGCTGTTTCGTACCTCTTTATTTGAATTCTCCTAAGGCATTTTCTATGGCAGAAAAGAGAGACATGTCTGGCTGAAATGAGCATTTTTTAAAAACACCTGGTAAAAGTGACAAGGTCAGAAATTAAAAAATTATTGAAACTGCAACTTATAACTCCAGAATGCTATGGGTATCTGAAAGTATGGGGTATACTAAATGCATCCATACAGAAACCACTGTTTAGATTTCCTAGAGCTTCCATGACTGTATTCTGTTCAGCCACATTTTTATTCCTACATGTTTTGCCCATGATAATGCAGAAGGACTGTGGATAACTAGCAGTCTCAATAACGTCCACCTGCATTTGGGTAAATCATTATCTCCCATGGCTCAGAGATTCTGCCTTCTTCTATACACAGTAAAGTGCTGAACGCACTTCCGCCCACAAGTAGCTAAGAGAAATAACTATAGTTGAGATAACCTTTAGCAGTTATTACAAAGCAATGTATTCAGAAATAAATAATTAGTTTCCATTACTAAAGATAAGGATGGCATTTGACTAGTCTGAGGCTATTGTGAATAGAGTTCACCGATAACACAACAGATTAAAGGTCTGAAGATGTTACTGGAGTTTAGTTCTCTTTCTTCCATTGATTCATGAAGCTGAGTAACTAACTTGTTTTATTTTTTAACTCCTCCCATGTCTTTTGTCTCTTTATCTCTTTGAAGAGATATCAAACATTATCAAACATTTGAATCAGAAACTTAGTCTTATTGTAGTTTTTAGACCTCATCTAGCATAATACAGCCGCAGCAGCAGCATCTGGAAATTACAGTCATAAAAATTAATAGATATTGAGTTACGGGTATTAAGAACCACTGTTTAAAAGAACTTTATACTCAAACTCTACTCTTGGTGGAATTCATTAAACACCACAATACAGCACTGTACTATGACTCAGTTTCAATAGTTAGGTACATCTAGGAAAAAATGTTGATTTTTGTCTTCAACATTCTTTCATAATATTTATCAGAAACCAAGGTTTCTACTCAGAGAGTTATACAACATTGCAGAGCAGTGATGTCAAAGACAGCCATAATAATATTCAAAATAATATAAATCGATGCTTCGCCCTCATGTGGTGTATTTAGTTCATTTCCAGAAAATAGCCAAGCCTCAGCAATGAGCAATTAAAGAGATTTGGCAACTGGATACATTTCTAAATGAAGAGAGATTGAAAAAGACCAGAAATACTGTATTTTGAGAGAACAAAAATAGGAAGGGACATGTCACAGATCATACAAATGTATTTAAAATAATAAATGAGAATAGGCAAGACTGTGAGTTTCATCTACACGTGTAATATATAAACAAATGGACATTTAATGAAAGTGGAAGACTAGCGATTTGAGCTAAAACAAAGAATTTTTGTTTTTCAGATATACATACTTAAGACTATAAATGAAGTTTCTTAAAGTTATCTCAAATTCCCTAGTCAACAAAAAATTTTAAAGGAAAATTTACAGGAAAATTCAATTAATAAATAGAAATACATGCTATGTATACTTCCATTAAAAAACATAAGGCATATATAGCAATATAGTGTTCCTCTTAGCACTTACGAGTAAAATTCTAATGTAAATAGTAAAGAATGCTGAAACAGTGTTAACAAGGATAATATATATGAAAACATCAAAAGGACTTTTACAAAGTTTTTCACTTGAAATGTCAAAATTAAATGTCGTGAGACCTGGAAATGCAAAACTATGGAAAATACATCAATGCAATGTTTCAAATGAGCTTAACTGTACCCTGTTTGGCCACAAGATTACAAAGAATATTTTTGTTAATATTTTTGAGCACAGACTAGAGTACAATACATTTTTTCCCAAAACAAGCACTAAGAACTGCAAGACAGGATGAAGATTTTCCATACACCTTTGTTTTCTTTCATTTTTACATTTTCACACATGTAATTTCAACCACTATTTTAATTTTGAACTCTATTTAAAATTATATTTTATGGTAATTACAAATGTACTTGAAATTAAATCATGGATATAGTTCATCCTTAACTCTGCCTTATTGTCACCTATTTCTTTTGAATTTGCTCCCCTTCTTAAATTAAAATCAAACATGTGACTACTAAAAGATAATATTATCATGAGCTATTTCTAACCATTCCAAGAATCACACACACATACATGTTTCACTTTATGCAAGCTTTTATGGCCAGGTTCATTAATATGCTGTGGCTGTTTTATGCTACTCTGGAGTAGTGCAAAGTAGCAGAGCATACTGGCTGGTTCAGTTAAATTTAAAACTCCTTTGTTGGATAAAAGCAGTGCAAAGCAGTTGGAAGGCACAGCCCGATTTTGCTTCTGTCTCTTGTTTCTCCTTTCCTCTTCTGAACACTCTCATTTGTTTCCACTGCCTCCTGCATCTTCTGTATTCCACTACAGAAACATATCTCTCCTGTCCCCTGCAAACTCCAAGTACACACATAGACATATGTGCGTGTACAATACAGATCTGAGCCACTTTCTGCTGCCTGCTTTACTGAGCACATCTGGTGTAATGTGGAGCTTATGAAAATAATTATTTGAACATTACTAGTCAACCATGGCTCTTTTTTTTTTTTTCTAGAACTGTTGGCAGAAGAGAGTGGATTACATCCTCATAAACTCGAGTGTAAAATCATCCTCTTAGAAAACAGCCACCATCTCCTTTGGCTTTCAAAGAGATTAAAGCAAATTTAACCTGAATAGGTGGAAGTAAATGATGAAACAAATTCTCTAGGGGGATACTTCAGAGCTTAAAAATAATGGAAAAGAGCTGTGCATTTTTGTTATCTTAGGAGAAAAAAAGAGATGCTTGTCCTTTAGAAAAATGTCATTATTTCAAGAATTTTTGTA
Organism: Zosterops lateralis; assembly: GCF_965231275.1. Classification (NCBI taxonomy): domain Eukaryota; kingdom Metazoa; phylum Chordata; class Aves; order Passeriformes; family Zosteropidae; genus Zosterops; species Zosterops lateralis. The sequence continues at coordinate 31,703,195 of NC_139762.1, read as the reverse complement.
GCTACGCCAGTTCCTTAACTATGGTAAACATCAAAAAAACTCTTTTCTGGAAAAATTAAATGTCATAGTGATTTGATTAATGCAATTATTTTCCGTTCCATAGAAACTTCTCTATCCTACATTTTCTACTACCTCCTTGTAGTTAACACAAGCAAACTTATTTTCTTAGTAGAAATAAGAAAGAAATTAAAACATCTTTTATAAATGAATGAGCAGTCTTCATCTTCAAACTGGCTACAGCCAGTTAAATTTGATTTTGCAACAGAAAGAGTTAATTGAAAAATAGAATAAAATTTTCATGTAGCACTGAAATCAAAATGGCAGACACAAACCAGAACTGTAATTTTTCCTGTTTCCCAATACAGTCCCAACATAGCCATTCATTCAGCATGCCTTTGAAGTGATTACTCTGTGTTCAGATTTTTTCTGCATTTTAACACATGAAATTTGTTTTTTCCTGAATAAATAGAAATATTTTCTCAAACAGTCTGGAGGAAGAGTGAGGTGGAATATTATTCAGTCCTAAAAAGATTTACATAAAATAGATTTATCTATTTATTTATGCAGTGGGAAATAGCTCGTATTATGCTACCTGCATGTATCTATGTGTGTGTGAACACTTCTACAATACATTCTGACCTAAAAACAATGTACCTGGTATCAAGCACATCGCCATATATAATACCTGGTTATGAGCTGAACTCTAGAGATAGAAAAAAAGCCTTGGTCTTTTTTCCTGTGAACATTATCATTTAGAAGGATCTCTGCTGTGAAATTTGACAGTCAATCAAGTATTAACGAGCTACCTAGTGTCAAGGCTGGTGACACTTCAAATATGTGTTTGGCACAATTCTAGGACAAAATTAGGGCTCTGCTGGTGAGGAAGTGAAAGCTATGTGCACCCCCTGGGGAGTTTTAGATTATTTAATGCAAATTTCTCAGTTCCCAAGAACTCAAAGGATTAGGCTCTGGAGCCAGCCAGTGAGCAGGAAGCCTTGGCTTCTCTCCAAACAGGCTCCACCCATCTGCAAACTTACACCTTGGTTATGGTGGAGAGGACCTTCACCAGAATCCACTCCAGCCTTCACTGGGGATGAATACTGCCCAACCTCTCTGTCTACTGGTAGGTATAAACAGAAAATCTCTCAATTTTTCCCTTATTTTTCTCTTAAGATTGAAGATGTTCAAAATTTGCTCCACACCTTAGTTTGGGCCTTCTTTGTAAGTATGTCTATAAAAGCATGTAATCTAATATGAAAAACCAAATTATGGTTTTCTATCCCTGAAACTCACTTATTTTCTTAAAAACTGACTTGTTGTAGACAGAAACTCCAGAACAACAGCTGATTTGTTGGGAGAGCATGGCAATTCTTCTCTTGATTTTCTGGACTTTTCTGGACTTTTCTGGACTCTTGCCAGTCTGCTGTCTTACAATTCTGTTCTGGCCAAACTGAGAACTTAGGCTACATCATGTGAGACATTTTGGATAACAGCAAGGATAGATTCTGGCCCATGGATAAAGTGCCTCTTTGCTAGGAGCTGTAAATTTGCCTACCACTCAGACCTGATCTACAAAAATAGCTATCTGGTCTATCCTGAGTAATTCACAAATTTTTGTATCCACCCTTCTAAGTTCCATGCTACTTGCTTCAATGATCCCCATTCAAAACTGTCATACCAGTCATACTAAATCCATGTCAGCAAGACCTACAGAGGGCACAAAGACTGTGATCAGGTCAAAAGAGGCTGAGAGTGTAGGGAAACATTTCCTGTTGTTGCCTGGAGAAAAACATTCATTACATTAATCACAAAGTTAAATGGATGCATTTAAAATAGCAACATGAATTTTTTCACCAGAAATTTTTCAAAAGGAGATTCTAAACTTAAATTTTAATTTATTTGCCCTAAAAAAAAAATAAAAGAAAAAAAGTACAGTTAAGTATATGTCTGAATATGATTATTCAGTATGCAGTAAGTTATATGAATTTTATTTCCCTAAATAGTGCTGTTTAGCTTAGGAACAGAGACTGAAATTCCCTCTAACTCTGGAGCAGAGTAATAGGCATAGCAGCAATACTAGCTGCTCCAAACAATTTACTAGTGTGCCTTAAAATAGAACTGTGAAGTCCATATTTGTAAATGCACTATTAAGCCCAGGTATTTGTCATCAGGATAGCAGGGGTACCAATTATGGGTAAGGTCTCAGTATGTGAGTCTTCTATTGAATAAACTGGGACCACCATTCTCTGCATCATTAGATGGCCACATTACCTATATCATTAGTGGGATGGTTTGGATCCAAACCAAGAATGTTGGGGTGGAATTACCAGATACATTAGTATCAGACACTAATACCAGTGATTTAAACCACCCAGTTCCTTAACTTACGTAAAAATCTCATGGAAGTATAGGAGACATTTTGGAAAGAGCTTGAGGCATTACTGACTGTAGAAAATTTGGAGCCCACCCGTACCATTTGTTTAGACTCTTTTTAAATACAGACAAACGTAAATAAAATTAAAAAATTTTCCACAATAACAGCGGAATATTGTGAACATGTAAGGCTGTCTCCCTGACTAGCACTCAGACTCTGACTTCAGGTGTATTGTTCATTAGAAACTCTGCATATTATTTCATGGGCTGCACAGAAGTTCTTTAAAAAAAAAAAAAAAAAAAAAAAAAAAAAAAAAAACCACAGAAAAATCCAAACAAACAAAGCAAGAGTTTTGTGGAGTTTTATGGTGTATTTTCAAGAGTATAGCCAAAAACTGCATAAGGTAATTACACTACTTCAAACTAAATGTCTTGAAAGAGATTAGAGATACATGTTGGTTTGCTCAGTGCCTTTCTTGCATATCATTCTCCTTTTCAGAGCTGTAGCATTTGCCCAGATTTGAAAGATGAACCCTTTGCCTTCCCTAAACTTCACTAAACCCTTCCACTGGATTGGTTTACAGTGAAAGGAAATGGTGTATGTAAGACAGGACACTGAAACTCTAAAAGATAGTGTTTTGGACTGTTCTTATCTCCTCTGGTCCCACGAAAAAAAGACTTAATAGATTATGAAGCATCACCTATGAGAAAATAAAATTTAATTCATGAATGAGCTTTTGAGAATATTCATTATGAGTGAGCAAAGAAAAATACAGCATTCAACACTTCCTATCATTCTTATTGCAGTATGTCAGAATTATTTACTTTTAATTAAATAACACTTTACTGCAATTTGTAGAAAAAAACTAATTGTCAAATCTGTGAGCATCATAATGAGTCTCTTTTAAATGAATGAAGAACACTGGATTTGGACCATACTTCATATTGCTTTCTGTCTGCTCTACTGGCATGTAACTGCAGTCAATGTGAAAGTGAAGAGTAATTTTCTCCTGCCTGGTATAAATACATTTAAAATTTATAGATAGAGAAGTAAGCAAGCTCAAAGTAATTTTACTAGCATGAAATGATAATGAAAACACAAGTGACCAATTAAATAATTCAGTTTTGTTTTTTTTTTTCGTTGATTCTGCATGGATGATCACAATGATTAAAATACCCATTTTTCAATTTACTAAGCTCTCAGATACTGAGATACCAGGATTAATTTAGTTTCACCATGGATTATTCTCCTGATTTTCAATATTACATTAGCTCTTATTCATTCAGCGCTTTTGTTCTACAAACAGTTTTCAAAACTCTGAATGGTACCAACCTGAATGCTGTAAGATACTCAACATCACCCATAGGAGGATCCAAGCCACCTGTCCAAGCAATATTTATGTTATACCCTTCACCAGGGCCACTTCCAACCTGAAAAATAGAAATAAGATGCCAAAAAGAGAGAAAAAGAGGAAAAAGACGAAAAGAGAGAGGGAAAGGGGAGAAGAAAAAAATTCTCAAATGTGCTTTAGAAACAAACATCAAACAACATGTCAGATCAGTCTTGTTTGACAAGGACTGCTCTGGGTTATGCACTTGTTCTCCACTGGTCCCCTGCTCCCAGTGGACAATTTGGTAATCTGGTGTAATTTAAAGAACCAGAGAAGGACAAGAAAATTAGGGGTAATCATGCAATGCAATTACCTGAAAGATACAAATAAAAATGGGGCTCTAAAGAAATAAACCTAACCTCATTTGGGGCTCCACTGCCGGGGAAGAAGTTGCCTTCATCATAGCGATGGAGGGAAACATACAGGATGCTGGGGTCAGCATAAAAAGCCTGCTGTGTACCGTTGCCATGGTGAACATCCTAAAGGAGAAAGAAAACAGATGACAAATGTAATAATGTCCAAGTCAGAGTAGAGAGCTCAGTTCTGCTTTCTTTTACACCCCCCTCCTCTCTCTCTCAGTTTCTCTCCCTCTCCCTTGCCCTCCTTTTGTCTTTCCCTTTCCCCCTCCCTTCACCACCCCATACTTCCTGAACTTTCAGGCAAATTACTCTTTAATGCACTCATTTTTTAAACTGGCTTCTAAAAATCAGGAAACCATAGCGAGCATGCCCTGGAGACTCCAGATGAGCAGTCATTGAGAAATCCCAGTCCTTTTGTACAATTAGATATTTATACACCGGCTCTTTGTACTCCTTGCCTCAGTGATGGAATCTAGCATCCTGTTTTATGGAGGAATTTTATGACTTATTAACTGCCAACAGTTCATAACCCCTCAGGCTTAATTAACTAGCCTCATTGGCCTCTGAAGAAAGACTAATGTTTAAACTACAAACTAGTATTTTGCAGAAGGATCTATGGTTTACAGAGCTTTTTCACAATTCTTGACAGAACACTAAACATAAGAGTATTCATTGATTTGCCAAGTTCCACTATTGAGGTCAAAGGCTCTGCGACCAGCTGAGTAAATTGGCTTTCTTGAAACATTCAGTTCAGTTCAGTCCCTCAGCAGTTAGATCCACATCAAAAGAGATGCCAGATGCGGGAAGGACTTCATACTTCATTTTAGCAAAATCATGACGGCAACAGTTGAAGACATAGGAATATGATCTCATTAGCTATTAAATCATCTGGCAGATAGGATGGTGCCTTCCACAATCAAGGGGTGACCTTGGCCAGTCTCCATATTTCAAACATTATATAATGACAGTGAATAAAATTCTGTCATTAAATAAAATGCTGACAAAGAAATGCTGACAGTATATCTATATAACAAAGGCTGATGATGCAGGCATTTCCTTTTTTTTTTAGTTTTTTTTCACAGTTCACTACTATTCTATTTGGTTAGACACACAAGAATTTTACAAGTGAAAATGGAAAATCCACTTGCCTTTCAGTAAAAGTAAAAAAAAAAAAAACCTAAAATATTGCTTCACTGGCATTTTTAAGAAGCTGAAAAGTTATAGATATTGTTTATTTTCCTCCTTTAAGCCCTCTCTTTGAAATTTCTGATTTAGAGAATTAAGGGAGACAGACAAAGTATGCTGAATGGCAACACTGTCACTGTCATTCAGTCTGTATTTATTTTACAAATGTTATGAGGTCTAAACCCAATTTAGTGTCCACAAAACAGAAGTCACATTCTCCTCACTATGCGTAAACTCCAGGAAGGCTCAACTTGTACCTCAAGGTGTGCACTGCCAATAGCACAGCAAGAACTGAACATTGCTTGTCCTCCTTGCCAGAGTCCTACTTGTACTACATTGTGCTTGACTCGGACCTCCTCTGGGACCTCTGTAGGGTAGTATTATAAGAGTTTATTTTCTTTTCTCTGTTTGAAAGTACTTGAAACAATATGAGGATGTAGTTACAGCCCAATTGTGACTTAATGCCAAGGTTAAATGTAACACATGAGACATGCAAAGGAGAAGACACTGGTATGAGGCTGTTGAAGATTTCAAGGCAGCCAGTGTAGTGTTAGATGGTTCTGACTGGCAAATGAAGTAAAATCTGGCATGCAGAATCCCATTCAGTCTTTAGCTGTGACACAGTTAATTGGTTTACTCCCAAACAGACTCAAATCCTGCTAGCATAAATGCAACTATGGATGATCCTGGAATGAGGATTTCAACAACCTGACAAGCTGGGCACATAGATCTGCAGGGACACAGTAGGACTTCACTTTGTTATTTTAATTAGTCTTTCTTTTCCATACATATTTGGGGCTTTAGATATATTCTTGCTGTAACAGTTTCCAAAACAGAAGGAAAAAATGTTAAAGGGGCATAGAGAGATCATTTTTCCTTATTACTTTTTTTTTATTTTTCAAATATCAAAGCTAGCTTTCTTTAATTCCACTAAGAGCTCTTTTTTGAAGAGCAGTAATTTCTCTGATAGACAAAGGAATGTGTTCTTTAAGACTACAGATGCTAGCATATGGAAAATGAGTTCATATTCTGCCGTTAGTAGATCAAATGTATTCAGGATATATAAGCCAGTTCAAAACCAGAGACTTATGCAAATGGTGGAATGAGGAAAAAATCCTGTCAGACACATCTTTTATTTTACTGTAGAAATAGATGAAGCAGACACTGACAATTAAAAAGTTAAGAATTTATATATGAAGACATGTAGCAGCTATGAAGACTACACTTAATTTGTAACTAGAATACACTTCAGTGTGTGGGAATTGGATATTACTTTTTAATATTTATATTGTAGTAACATGTATAGCTGCCAACTTGCATGGTGTCCTGCTGTGCTAGTCACTATCAAAATATAGTCTTAAAGGTTAATATCAAGTCTAACATCTGTAATTCCATTCTTTCCGTCTTCCCAAAACTCTGTTGGTGGGAATAAAGACATCATTATTAACTTGTTCATTCATTCAGTTTGGCCTGTGATTTATCCATAGTTTGCATGCGTAAGAAATTTTCCATATGAATTTTTGTACATCATTGCTCTGACCATGGAGCAGACTAGGGACTGGACTGCAACTGCTCCAGGAATGAAGTCATCTGTGTCAGCCATTTATTTCTTCCTTTCACCCACTGAGTTATTATGGTCAATGGGACAGTTGGCAGAAAGGCTGAAAATTCCCTATCTATTTTCCTGAGTAAAGATAGGCAGCTTCACAGGTAATCATTTGCACAGGTAATGATTTGCACATTTAACCTTGTCTTAAAAAACTGAAGCTGAATTTCTAAGTGCTTATTGGCTAAGTATGTCAAAAGGAAGTCTTTTCTTTTCCCAACAAGGCAAATGTAACATTTACAGGCAAAAAGACTTAAAAACATTCACAAACTTTGAGTAGGCTTTTCCTATGAAAAAATGAGAATAAACATAGAGTTCACTTTTGGCCAGAATTTGCAACAATGAACTGAAAGATTCAAGTCAGCAAACACACATAGCATACAGTAGAAGTGAATTTTTCAGAAATAATAATTTCTGGCAGTTTATAATTATGTTTCTAAATGATAGTAGAACAATCTGAGAAATATTTGAAAAACGTTCTAAGAATATTTAATCTACACATATATTTGTTCTGCCACTCACTTTTCACTTACCATTCCTTCTCCCACACTCCCCCTTTCTCTGCTTCTCTTCAACAGTCAGTACGCATGTTTAACTGAACCAAAGTGCTAGATGGTAAGGCCATGACTCCACAATAAGATTTAATTATGAGTGCAGATATGAACAAGATTTAGACTATTAAGCCCTGCACTTCAAAACCCCTTTAACATATTTTGTCTTTAAATCTTTTATCACCTGCAAAAATTAATTAAGTGCAGATGTAACAGGTTAGGTTTTGATGCCAGGGTTCATTTCCTGTCTATGCTTTGTCAGACACCCTATTACACCTCGTCATGAACTGTAGGAAAACAAAAATGGTGCTCATAAATCAGCATTCAGCTTTCCTTGGGCTGTGCATTGGACTGATCCTTTAAGTGCAAGGCAGAGCTCCAATTCATTATTCATGAAAATAATATAGCCAACATGCCAAATGTCATCTGCATTTAAATAATCCATTTGTTAAATGTATTAAGCATTGTGTAAGAATGCCTTCTATTAAAATACAAGACTAATCCAATGAAGTGGTTTTTTAATCACATAGCTTTCCTTCGGGGAACCACCAAAACCTGGCATACATGACTAGAAAACTTCTTGGGGGAAATGGCCTTTGCTATTATTAAACAAACCTCGATTTGTTTAATAATATCAAAGTTGCACAACAAGTCAAATCATTGCGAACCAGGGAAAGTGGTCAATTTTGTTACCAATGCAACAACGTTCTTTGAAGAATATCTGACTACTTAAAGTTTCTATTCTGTAGGGAAAAGTAAACTTGGGTTCTGTAGGGTTATTTTAACAGTGGAAGTATCAATTCATTTAAGGACCATAAAAGTTGCCCTGATCTGTGCCTTCTTCTCATTAAATTGCAGTTAACACCATTAAAGTGAAACATAGATGTTTATAGCTTCAGTACTGCCATCCTGGCTTTAATGAGTTCCCAAAATCAGAGGAAATGCACACCTTTATTACTTGTAGGTATTAAAAGCAGGAAAGTCTGACTTATAAATACAAATTCATTATCTTTCATCTAGATGCATTGTAAGTGTGATGCTTGCCAAGAATACATACCAGATCTACAATCAATATCTTGCCTATATTTAGCTTGTCTCTCAAGTATTTGGCAGTAATTGCAATCGAATTAAAAAAGCAGAACCCCCTGTGGAATAGAGAAGAACAGAAATAAGAAAGAAAATCAGTCAGGAAAACAGCTATAAATAATGTTCAGAGCATTTAAAAAAATGCTATATGATCTCTGAGGCCATAAATCTGCTTCTGGGAGTACCTAGAAAGCCTTTTCAGTCATCTGCTAACAATTACAGTTCTTCAGAGACATGCACAATGCAGGTGATTGCCAGTAACCTTAGTGCTCCAAGATGGGCAATATTCCCTGGTACTTACATGGCTGTTGATTCTTCAGCATGATGGCCTGGGGGCCTTACAACAGCAAAGCCATTCTGTAAGAACAAGATAGGTTTTCAATTATCAGCTTAAAAAAATACTTGACTCAGAGCAAAACAGAGCAGCAAGCAGATGGGATTGAAATCTATTAGAGCCTCTTGAGCACTTTTTTTATCCAATCACCCTTTCATAGTACTGCCAGAAATAATACAGTTGGGAACAGTGGCAAATAAAGTCTTATAAATACACACATGTTCATACATACATACACACACACACAACATGATCAAAAGAGGAGGGAAAAGGCATAATGAGAAAGCCCTGTTATGAATTCTGGTGTTTAGAATTCACATTTAAAATAAAGGTCATCTAAGATCATGTAATCTTAATTTGCTCCAGTTTGAGATGCTTCAAAATAAAAGTACCATAAGGTCTATATTTTACATGATAAGCTATTGTTGACCTTACCTCTGGATAGACTAAATGATAAATTCAGACCCCCCCACACACATAATTTCTAACAGTAGAAAAAGGATGACAATGAACATCCCATATTTCTGCAAACCATAAATTACACTTGGGAACCTGCCATGCTCACAAGTTAGTAGATTCCCTGAAGTCTAGTTCTAACACACTTTCTGGAATTGTATATACATTTCATAAAGTACAGCACCAGGATCAGTGATGACTAAGGAATTTTTTGCCTCTGGAGTCACTGAAGATAAAAGAAAAATTGAATTTCTATTCTTCCAGTATGAGTATGCTAAAGGGAAAATGTAGAAATGCTGGCAACAGTAGCTCTGTTCAGAAAATCATATTATATATTCAAGAAGCAGTGTCTCATAAGTGTATCATATCAAATTTATTTTACAACAGTTAGATTCAGGAGAAACACCCCTGCTTTACAGTATTTCCTCTTTATTTAAACCACTCAAGATGGCCCTTCTATTCAGCTATATACATGCCATCACACTAATGACAACTACCATATTTTTATGAAAAGTAAGAAATTATAATCTGTACATGAGATATCTGCCCGACTTGTATTTTCACACAGTCTCATACAAACACTAGGTGTGTATGTATGCCTGCATGACCAATCAAGCATTGTATTTTCAGAGAGGAGGTATCAGGAAAAAAAAAGGTTGGAATACTTCTGTATTTTAATAATCAGTATTGAAGTATTCCAGTTTGATATACTAAAACTTGATGAATGTAAATGTTTTAGCTTTCTCTTACCTGAAAAAAACATAGCAATCATTAAACTTTCACTCACATTGTTGTAAATACAGAGGAACATGGCAGTTAATAGTTACATTGGTTGCTGTAAAATCTGTTTATTTACAATCATATGAATGTGTGGAATCATCTACCTATGTGGCTTCACTGGCATTTATTTATAAATAAATACTACCATGTTGTCTTATTTAACTTGCTGCTAGATGTAAGCAGACAGCTGCAAAGTTTTGTGGAGCATGGCCAAAGTTCTACCAGAATACAGTGAACTTAAATTACAATACCAAAGAAAGTACATGTGTAATAGTGGTTCTTCTGGCCACCATTTAAAGAATCTGAGGGATTTGACATCATGACTTGTTTTGCATTGTATCCACATTAAAAAAACAAACCCAAAGAAACAAAGCATAACAACCCAACAATTAAAGGCAAAAAAATTATATATGTTAATATTCGTGCAGACATTCCTGGAGATGGGATATAAATTGCCTATAGATCAAGTGCACCAGGAAAAAAAAAAAAGTGGATTGCATTAATTTGCAGAACTAAACCAGCTTTAGAGTCTCAGCTAAAACTGTATTCTCTATCCTTCAGTTTTTTAACATTTCCTTCTCACACAAAATATGACTTAGAGAAGAATTTGGCAAAGAATTCTTGTAGCATTTGTGAAAAAACAAAGTATATTTATGCTGGTGAATGTCAGGATAACGAGGTGACAAAAGACTCAGCAAAGAGGGTATTACTAGAGAAAGAGCATAATGCTACCTGTATTTTGTTCTCTCAATATTTTTAGGAATTTGGAAGAAGTCCATGAAAGGCTTACAGTTGCCCCTGCTCAGCTAACAGCTCATTATCATCTAACTTTATCAGTATTCCCAAAAGATCAATATAATTAGGATGATTATCTCTAGGAGGATTTCATGGGGCAATAGAGAGACAGAAAATACCAGCACTGCTGTTTTTGACAGCATGACAGTTATAGTGTAGGCTTCTCTTCTGTTGCCCTTGACGAGACTCTTTGGAAGCCCTGTTTTATCACAACTAGGTAATTTCTGAAATCAGAGCTTAACTATTGCAATTCTCCACCAGCACGCAGGATATTCACAACAGGGTCGTGACCACTTTTTATGCGTCTTTATATCACAAAAAGTTCAGTATTCACATGGGAAATTTTCTTTTTAAAAAATACTCTGCATATGTTACACTGATGATAAAATATATAGTTGAATTATACCAAACACTGAAAACTAGTTACCATACAGAATTACAGGCAACTTATGTGCAATTTATTAAACACTTAATTTCTCCTACTTTCACACTTTGCAAGAACACAGCATATATTAGTACAATGGAACATTAGGGGTTTTTATTTTGGCAATTTTAAATAGCAGACAGTGAGCTCAGTAGACAGTAGAACAGTAGACGGAAAGGCAAAAATCTGCTTTAAAGACAGAAAGACTAACACAGAGCAATATGTTGAAAATTAAGCCAACACACATAAATTCAAAGCGGTTTTGTACAGACCCTTATTTATACTAGGATACAGACACCTTTATAAGTAGACAGAACATTAAACTGACTGACAGACATGAACATTAGAAAAACGATTCATGTCTGTGCCATTATGTGATTACCTTTATTTAAATTTGAGGGCTAAGAATAAAGTCTGAATAGAGATATTCTAAAATCTGTGCATATTTGAACAAAGGAAGAGAAGTCAGCCCAGGCTCAGTTTACACAGAAGATCGACTGCAGATAAACCCGCTGAGTTGGACCTTTAATGAAAACTAAGAAAAATGTTAGTCTTTTTCCACAGTCAGCTAAGTATTCTCTTCTTTCATGACTCTAAATAAGTAGTTGGATGCTTGATTTATAAAGAACACGTGTACACCCTACTGTGGCCCTCTTGTCTTTGGTGGTCAAGTGAATCCCTTTCTGTAGTGTTCTGGGTTACAGTGTTGGTCTACATCATGCTTGGGCATCTGCTGTGCCTCTCCATGAACCTTTCCAAGGCAAGTACTCAATACCATAACAGGAGTGGACAATCCAGGGTTTAGGACTGACCATTTATTGCAGAGTTCCACTGGATTTTCTATTACATTATCTCCATACAGGAGGTAAAACTAGACAGAGACAATTTTTCTCTAGGGCAATATGTGGTCATTGTGGCAAGGTGTGAATGATTCTTCCATTCACATGACAGTGAGGAGCTTCCTCTGCCTAGATTCCTAGTGAACCAAGAGTTATCTGGCCAGTCAGGTACTCCAGGTATGGTAAGAAGCCTCACTGAGAAGCAGTGCATGCTAATTTTAGCCTGGCACTACCCTAGTAAAATCATCTGGCTTTCATAGATTTCAAGAAAAGCCAGTGTCATGCAAAAAGTAGCAATAAGCCACAGCAGGTACTCCAAGAGCACTTATTGAAGTAGTAGAAGATTCAGGTTCAACTTCTTCTTGAACATGGGGATGAATTTGTAAATTTGTTTCACACACCACTTTGTGTATTTAGATTATGTCATCCACAAAATAGATGTTGAGACACATCTTTTCAATCTAAGTTTTCTAACAATAGGTCTGAAGTCATGCTCTTACTCAGCTTTTATTCAAACACAAAAACTATAATTTCTATCTAAGCTCAACTTGCTCGTAAGATTAGGTGTTGAAAGTTTTTAATTTCTACTTGTCTAAATCCCTTAACCTATTTTGCAGTTAACTCTTAAAATTACCAGCGCTTAAACAAGGCAGTCTTGGACATGTCCTTGTTTTTAATGAAAAGGTTCTATTTTTGCTTCAATGTGCATATATTTCAGAATGAGAATTATACAGAAATATGTAATACATTATTATACAGAAATAATCAGTTTTCCTGTCAGAAACTATATTTCATATATTTATTTATATTTATATTTATATTTTGTATCCTTATAAAATTACCTAAAATTTTTTACCAATTGCTTTATATTTAAAAGATGGTCCATACAGTGTAGCTGATAGGTCTAACCCCAAAAGTGGCCTTAGTGCCATCTTTAACTCTGCCATCTCTGGTGTAGTCAAGTCCTACAGTAACAAATATCAGGGCTGCTTTAAATCTTGGCTGCCTATAAGAATTGGCTTGCAACTGGTACCAGGAAGAAGATAACCATATCCTTACCAGTGCCATTTATGCTGTAACACAATCAGTGCCAGGCTATGCCATCCATCAGGGAGGATAAGCATGAGAATGAGTGGTGTAAGGCTGAGGCAATCCTTGGGCACCTGTTTAGGACAATTTTACAAGCTACTCATACAGCCAGAGCAGGAGTCAGCACATGGCCCTGGGAGTCTACGATTGCAGTGAACAAGAACCTGTGATTTAACAGAGCAGTATTAGCAGCATGTAGATTTGCCAAGAAAACAGTAATGGACATGAGGGAATACTATTTTGTCTTGCAGAGGAAGCTAGTAGAGGCCAAGTACACAGAAATGGACATTAAAGACTTTGATGGAAACAAAGAGCTCCCTGTCTGCTTTCCTGAAGGTCTAAGCAGATAGCATCAGAAAACACACATGGAAAGTTGGTGCTTGCAGACTAGCTTAGATACAACCACGATGGCCTGTTTGGCCACAACTAGTGTTAACTATATTGGGAAAGAAAGCAGACAAAAGAGTCCTAGTACAGAGTGGTCATGGAGGTAAACAATGTACCACACATATAATTAAAGTTGTCTGATTATATGAAATAATAACAGTCATTCAGCTATATATAACCACAATTGCTGGGATAGAGTATCTAAGAGATGGTTTAATACGAAATTTTGCAATTTTTCTAACTTTGTAAAAGCAAAGAATACAAAATACTACCTAAAAGATTCATTGGTAACTTTGATTGAAGGCTTTTATCAATCATATCTTAAACAGTAGTAAAGTAAGTTACTGTTTGTTTCATGCATGCATTGTTCAAAATGCTGTGGCTGCACGTGAAAAAAAAGCCTCTTTTTGTGGTTGTCACACATCACTTGGAGTTTTTTTTTCAAGCAAAGGAACATTTTTATAGGGCAGAGGGTGAGAAGGTAGAAGCAAGGGTAGGGAAGAGCTTGCAGGAGAAACAGTGTCCAGAAGGCACCTGGGGACAGAGCACATTCCAAGAAAGGAGATTTCTGTAAGCAACCAGAGGAGTTGTGTGGGGTTTTGTGTTGTTCAGGCAGCCATGGAAATTTGCTGGCCTAAAGCTTTACCAGAGGAAGGACACTATGAGACCAGGGAGACATTTGTTTTCTGCTCTTTTTGCTTATTTTGTCTTTAGAATGATTTTTTTTTAAAATTTTTTTTACAAGAAAACCTAGCAATAGAGCTGTGAAAGATTTTTATTCAGAATACTTTTATAGCTAGAAAACTAAGAACTTGGGGGAAGAGAAGGTTGATTAATGATGATCATTCCTCCATAGCCCTGTGTGACAAAGGCCTTGAGAACCATAAAAAAACCAGGCTCATTTGGAATGGAAGTTTCAAGTTCAATTTAAGGCATCTATGGATTGTACAAAGAAACCAGAGTAGCAACGACCAACTTCAGGAGGTTTACTTTAGTATTCATTCAACCTGACATATCAGAAAGAACAATCCCAGGAATGTATCTGATTCTGGTTCAGGGGAAACTCATTTCCATTGCTTTCATTCTGTTAAATAACCCTTAGCTGCCAACAAGACAGCTTTACATGCGTGTGTTTCTGTGTGTGTGCGTGTGCACACACATACGAAAAGGTAGAAAAATGACTTTTGCTTCACTTGATTCAGCTGAAGTGGATGTTCAAGACAGTTTCAGACTATGCTTTTAAATTATGTGCCTATCTTCTTGAGTGTTCTTTTGAAAAATGGATTCTTAATTCACTCAAACTTCTTATTCTTAAGTAGGGAATAATCATACAAATCCTACCAGCTCTTGATGGTTTTTTTTGTGTAGGTCTCTTCTGTTTCAAGTTTATAAAATTAAAAATATATGGTACTACATGTTTCAATCACAGAAAACAGTACTACCATCACCAAGATTTACATATTTAAAGGATATGCTAAGTAAACTAGACAGTAATCCTTATTATAGTTTCTGTATTTAAATATTTCTGTATTTCTTCATCTGAAGCTGAAGAAAAATGTTTCAGAAATGTTCCTTTGTATTTTCAACGGTTACATGGTCTGCTCTGGCAGTGAGTTATCTATGATGATGGAAAGTCATCTCCCATTGGGAGAATTACTCCCATCTCTCCTTTGGTAAGCTCTCCCAAACAGACATTTTAATTAGGTATACTCCTTTTAAATTATATTTTTCACCTTTATAATTTTTATTCCTGCCAGTCAGTTTAAAGATATTGAGGGACAGCCAGAGAAATGCACAATTTTTTATCAGAAAATAAATTAAGACACATTTAATGTTCACAAAACAACACACAATAAAACAACTATTGCAAGAACATATAACATTCAATGAAGTATCATTACTGCAAAATTATCATACTAACCTAACTGAACTGAACTCCAGCTTTTTAAATGTAGTATTAACCATTTCATAAACACCTAATATATGGAAACAAAACAAGTGGCATCATCAACATGAATAATTTGGTTAACAATATGAAAATATGAAAACAACGATTTTGCAAGCGGAGTTCTAAAGATAAGAGTCTCTGCAAGGTCTAACAGTTTCAAATGGAATCTGAAACTCAAAAGAAAAGATGCAGAAACTCTCCTTAGTTTTCTCCAAGACTTGTCTAATATGGGGTTTGTACAAGCTCTGTACTTGTCCAGTTGGGCAGCAAGAGGGATGTGCCTGCTGTGTAGGACAGATGCAGAGGCAAGAGAGGAGATCCTGGCTCATAGCTGCCTGTCAGTGAAGTGGCACAACAGCGGGGAGGGGAGGTGAACTGAGCTGAGCATCCCAAGGAATGCAGGGGAAGCACCGGGCTGTGCAATTCATGAAAAGGGAGGGCAGGACAGTGCCGCACCCTGTGGCAATGAAAGAGAGCAATGAGAGCCTTAGGAGACACTTCCAGAAAGAAATGTTCTCTCTCTGCATCTTTTTGGGCCCTCTTTCTGAAGGTGAAGTCATTAAGTAGAGCCTAGAGACAATGATTTCCAGGTTCATGAGCTACACTGCATGCAAGAAATCATATGCTGGGCAGTACCTCTATTTCTTCCAAAAGCACTAAGGAGTTTATCATAGGACTTCTCTTATCTGATAAAATTATTTATTGGATACAGCTAAGGACTGTGGTGGAATTCTATTCACTCAGAGATTCACATACTCCTGTCTTCTAAAAATCTGTAGTCAAGCAGCAGACTATCAGAAGCTTTCTACATAAATCTGTTTGGGAAATGAAAAATGACAAAACACAGATACATAAAAACAGACAGACAGGAGAGGTGTGGCTCTGATTCCACATAACATAAATACCTCATTGTGCATCAGTGGCTTTCCTAATTATAAACAGGTCAAAAGAAGGTAACCTTCATGCAATAATTAGGCTCATCTCCCACTGTAATATTGCCAAGAACACATTCATCAGACATGTAAATAAATTTATGGAAAAAGGAAAAGCATAGCATTTGACTCAGTATAACATCACATTTACAGTACTATATATCTCAGTGATGTGATTTTTATTCTTTAAAATACTACCTCAAAAGTATATCAAATGGATATTAATGACTGCTCATTATATTATTAAGCAGACCCACAGAATGCTTAATTTTAACAAGTGTATACAATTAAATTTAAAAAGCCAGATTAAGACTCCCCACAGAAGTCTTTGTCTTTATTTTTTAAAAAAAAAGTAGATAAATAAATTAAAAAAAAAAACCAACACCAAACCTCCCCAAAAAAGCCCCACACCCCTCCCCCCGCAAAAAAAAGAACCCACCACTGTTAATCACTATTGTGGATATTGTTTTACATCCTTAGCACTGCTATACTGATGTTTTTCCCACTGATCAAGGAGATCAAAGAAATCTGATGTCTCACAAGAGATTTGAACTACAGCAAAGACAATTCCTCTTAATTCCTTGTCAGTTTTTGAACACTGTCCAAATCAGATGAACAACATCTTGCTGTTCTCAATGAGACCTGCGTGCAATGAGACTGATAGTCTCAGGAAATTCAGAATAAAGTAAAGAATTTTTTTTCCTTGTATATGAGTTTGACTCATGCCCAGCTTTGTAATCAATCTCCCAATTGTTCTGCAGCCTTTCATGGTTTATTTTGCAGTCTCATCTCTTTTCTTAGCAACATGTACCTATAGCTTCAACCTACTACTATCACTTTGTGCCATAGCAAGCAGTATCAGTAGAGACCATGGAATAAGCATAGACTTTGAAATGTCCTGCCCTTCCAGAAATGAAATTTTTATGTCACATCCCCATCCATACACGGCACTTGATGTTTGTTTCCACACTTTAGCCTAGCACTGTTGTTAAAAATTTGGGGGTTTAATTGATTGAATTGACACCAAACTGACAGTACACCATCTGATAGGAATCCACAGTGGTAAACATCCAGGGAACCACTATGGTGTGCTTCTCTACTGCATTCATCTTGCTGTTAATATGTTGTAGAGCTGTTCGAGCTTGCATTCAATTCTTGGAAGGTGCTATTTCTGTCATTGAAAAATTCTGAGGCTGTAGCAGATCATTCCAGATTCCCATGAGAGCTTAATCCTCCCACTCAGTGCTCACAGGCCCCAAATCGTTGTTTCACATGCATATATAGCTCAATAAATGCACATGAAAGTGGTCAACTTCATCTTCTTCCCCATAGATTTTCACAAGTACACTACAAAGTTGATATTTTCCCTAACAGAAATAGCTGATCAACTTATTTTTCTACAGATAAAATGTCAGGAAGATGGAAAAGGAACATGTAAAGGCATAAAGGTAGCCTGGAACATACAGATCTATGGTCTAAAATCATATGGAGATGGCAGAGAACTCCAGAAAACACTGATATTTTCATATTGTTAACCAAAACCCCCCCTAGTGCAATTTACAATATGACAGTATTGACAGCAACTTGCTAGCAAACCCTGGGTTTGAATGGATGCAGTGACAAAGCAAACATAGGATGACTATGCCAAAATAGCTAATGTCAGGGCTGTTGTATTTACAGAACTACTGCTAACATGCTTTCCTACTGACAGTCAGGCATTAATAACCTTTCCATAACCTTAAATGAAAAATACCACAATGCAGATTGATAGTTCATACAGATGCCATAGTGGCACGTAAATCACTGGGCTTCATGCTGGATGTCTAGGAGCAGGTTAGATAAACACCTATCAGGAATGGCAGGAATATTCACAATTCTCTTTCACAGCAAATTTCTGTTTTTCTGATGACTTGATTTAAACCAACTGCTGGGCATATCTATTGAAAAATTACCTTTCCTATGTCTCAGCTCACAAGTTGCATGAGACTGGTTCAATTCTCTGCATTGTAGAAAAAGATTCTATTTAGGATCAACAATAATGTTACATTAAACTACAAACTAGTTCTAAATATAAAAAACCTAGTACTAAATATAAAACATTTGGTTACAGACTCTTGCAACAGCAGTAGCAAGAGAAGTCTCACAATGGCTAATGATTTTTTTTCAGCTTTATATCACACACTTAAACAAGTAAAAGCATTCACACTGTGTGAGACACACCACAAATGCACAGAGGTGAGTGGTAAAGATTTTGCAGTGGACCCCACTCAAGTCAAGTGCACACAGGACCTATCTCACTAATCTTACCAAAACTTGCTTTTAAATTGCCTTGGACACTGGTGTGTGTCCTACAGTTGCTAAAGATAAGAACTAGATACAAAATCTTTCTTCACTTTCATTATTCCTGTGTGGAACAACGCACAGTGAGTTATAGATCTTACTATGCCCAAAAAATCTTAAAGGGGATGAAGAACTCATCAGAAAGGATACACAACAAGATCCCATATAATGCACCCTGTCCTTGATCTGAGATTTCAAAATTTATACATTTTGTGGGGTACCTGGCTAATGATTTCAGTATCTGAACATAAAAGTTTAATAACTGCATTTTATCATGTCAGAGCTATAGTACTGCATTTCACCTGACTATGCTCTCATTTATACACTGATATATTCTATATCTATGTACATATATACATAAATATAGGTACTCATTCCCAAACAGGTAGCTAACATATTTTGATTAAAATAAGAGAAATATACAGGAAGAAAATTCTAAAGTTCAAATAGAATTTGGGATTTTAAAAATCATCATACAGTATTAATTTTAAAATATTTGTTTCCATCTTGATTTGGCAACAGGACTGAATCCATTAGTATGCGGACTGGAAAGTGAATAAACAGTTTCATTAAGGAGACATGTTAGCTCCAACAATGTTTATTGGGGCAAGCCTGCACTCCGGCTGCATATGGTGTACCTTTAAATAGGGCCGTTAAAATACCAAATAAAACGTCAAAGTCTGTCAGGTCTGGAGCTTTTATAAATTGTTTAGACTGGGGATAATTTGGGTTCCGTACATCCCGCCCCGCACACCCGCGCAGGGCGCTGGGAGCGGGAAGGGCCCGGGAGAGCGGGGCTCGGGTGGGCAGCAGCGGGAAGGGCCCGGGAGAGCGGGGCTCGGGTGGGCAGCAGCGGGCAGGGAGCAGGAAGGGCCCGGGAGAGCGGGGCTCGGGTGGGCAGGGAGCGGGCAGGGAGCGGGAAGGGCCCGGGAGAGCGGGGCTCGGGTGGGCAGGGAGCGGGCAGGGAGCGGGAAGGGCCCGGGGGAGCGGGGCACGGCCGGGCCGCCAGCGGGCAGGGAGCGGGAAGGGCCCGGGGGAGCGGGGCACGGCCGGGCCGGCAGCGGGCAGGGAGCGGGAGAGCGGGCCCCGGGCGGGCAGCAGCGGCAGCGGGCACCGCCCGCCCTCGCCCTCCGCCAGCCCCGGCCCTGCCGCCCCTCTCGCTGGGTGGTATCCCGGCGTTACGCACGTGACTAAACAACCGCGCTTAAAATAAAAAATAAAAAATAAAAAAATTAAAACTTGACTTCAAAGGGAGTGCCGCAGCCTCTGGCCGGAGGTGTGCCCTAACTTCACCTCGGGCTGCGGCACCTCCGCGCTGGCACCGCCCGCGGCCGCGGCCGCCCCTCACGCCCCGCCACACCTTGGCGGCCGCGCTCCCCCTCCGGCCCCGCCGCCTCCCCGAGCCCAGCGCTGGAACAACGCCGCCCTTGAGCCCCCCGCGCTCCCGGCCCGCCCGGCGCTCCCACCCACGGCGCGGCCCGGACCTCACCTTCAGCTCCCGGGAGGCCACGCGGGCCGCCAGCTCGATGACACAGCCCACCGCCATGCGCGCCGCCCCGGCCGAGTGCAGCTCGTTCCAAACGGTGTCACTGTCCACCTGAGCAAACAGCCGGGCCCGGGAGGAAGGCAGCCGAGAGGGGAGAGGGAGAGGGAGAGCATGAGAGAAAACAAACCCGTGAGGGAGGGCTGGCAGCGTGACAGCCCGTGTACAATAACATCAGTCTTCCGTGCCGGCCAGCTGAAAGGCCTTCTGGACATGGCTTTGCTTATGCTTTTTCTCTGCACGGGCTTCTCCAATGGAAACACATTCCTGTCATGCCTCGCTGCCATTCCCTGTTTAGATTTCTCATTACAAACAGTGTTACATCGGCCGGGCCGGGCCTGCTCGCCAGACGCTCCTCAAGGCGGCTGGTGAGGGGACGGGACCTGCCAGCCCCGGCACCATCGGCAGCGTCCGTGGGGAATGTCCATGGGGAATGTCCATGGGGAATGTCTGTGGGGAATGTCTGTGGGGAATGTCCATGGGGGATGTCTGTGGGGAATGTCTGTGGGGAATGTCCATGGGGGATGTCTGTGGGGAATGTCTGTGGGGAATGTCCGTGGGGAATGTCCATGGGGGATGTCCATGGGGAATGTCCGTGGGGAATATCCATGGGCAGTGTCCATGGGGAATGTCCATGGGCAGTGTCCATGGGCAGTGTCCATGGGGAATGTCCATGGGCAGTGTCCATGGGCAGTGTCCATGGGGAATGTCCATGGGAAGAGCCACCCCAGCAGAGGCACGGGCAGCCCGCGCCACCAAAGCTCAGCAATGGCACATCAGTGGCCCCTTTCTTAAGAACAAAACAGAGTAGTAACCCCTCGCTTTTCCTTCCCAGGCGGTTGTCTCTAAGTGACTGAAATGGGAGCAATTAATGGTTTTGAATAATTTCAGCAGTCACTCTTGCCACAGGCAGAAAATGGAATTACATAAAGCAAGACCCTTGCTGTATCTCCAGTTTTGATGAACTAATAAGCATTGGCTGGAAGGCTTTATTTTTTGTAACAGATGAATGAGGGGGGTTAAAGTGGAGAAAGTTATCTTCTGCACCTTCTAAATTAGAAAGTGTGACATGTAAAGCTTTACATTATAGAGAATATGCTACAAAGGTGGCTAAGCAGCACAGCTCTACAGCTTCAATCAGTGTGCCAAAACTTTACTTTCGAAATCTATTTTTAATAAGTATTTATTTGCAGAAACATACCAAAACACATAGGTGAAATGTATATCCCTATATATATAATATATATTATGTAAAGCAGACAAGTTGGTGTTAAATAGTCTGAAAAAGTTATCCAAAGAGACAGCCAGACTTCCTCAATGCTCCATGGGAAGTGCATTTAATTGTAGCATACCGTACAAATTTATCATGAAAAGAAAAACGTTTAGAAATAGACAAAATACTGTGGCAGATGCTTTTTGGATGACTTCCAAGCACACTGAGACATGTTTTCAGTTTGAACCAGAAGCTTCTGTTCCTAATTCCTTTAAAAAATAAATAAATAAAAAAGAAAGAAATCAAGTAATTGAAAATGGATGCAATTGCTACTTGACTCTGGAAGTTCTGAGGAATTTCTCTGATTAGTTATTTGAAACAGAAAGAAGCTTGATCTAAGCTTGATCTTCTCTACACCTGTCAAATGTCTTTGCCATTACTGTTACAATAATATTATATTTCAAGCTACTTAGATGATCTTATTTTTCAGTATCCTGGACCTGATTTTTCTATCATTTTGATCAGTTTTGTGTGCATGCAGCAGAACTAATGAAAATAGTTTGTATTTGCAGTAGACCTGAATAAGAAAACTGGATTTTGCTTGCAAATTTTAGAATAACAGTAGTGACAGCACGTTGTGTCATCTGAGAAACTCAAAATGTTATACAAACACAAGCATAATCAACTGTACGGGATAATTTATTATACTTTTTTTTTTTGTAGATTGGTAGCTTGAGATTTAAATAAATAAAGTTCAGGAAAGATGCACATTGATCAATAGGGCGCTAGAAATAAGAAAGAAACCAAGTAGTAAAAAAATAATGACATAAGTAACATTAGGCAAACCTTCAAGTTATCTCTATTGCTTTAAAGGAACTGTGAATCAAATTTCATTTTTAAAGCTAATCAGGAGATAAATAAGTAGAGGTCATTGGTTAAATCAATTGAATCAAACCATAATAAAGTTTGAAAAATACTGTGCAGTATTTTAAATAAAGAAGTATCAGCAAGAGGGCTGAGAGGGAGTACTTTCTTACCATTTTTATGGCCAGCAAATTAAGGTTAACGTGAAGGAGTGGCTGATGAAAATGATTCAATGGCAGCTGCTCTGTACACCAGGGCATGAGCAGGAGCAACCTGCATCCTCAAAGGGCCTATGATTCATTTCCAGGAAGGCTGATTAAGTTAAAATTGTAACCACAGCTTGAGAGTACCCACCCTTAAGACAGTTGTCTGCTCTGACACACGAGACTGCAGTCTCTCCATGTGCTGAATGCTGAGCATTGGCCAAGGTACAGCATTTATCATTTTCTGCTTTCAGCTGAGTGTGAGGAGACTGAACTGGGACAGTAAGACCAAGTATCTTCCACTGAAAAATTTCCCTCAGACCACTTGAATGACTGTTACCTTAATTTACCTGGACTGGTAGAAAAAAATGGGCAATCAGGAAACAGAACAATGTTTCCTGAGAAATTTTTCAAAAATGACCACCTAAATGAATACAGGAAACTCAGGATATTTTAGCTAATCTCTTGGGCATGGTACATGTAATGAGTGGTAAAGTCTTAAAACTAGGGGTAGCCAACTGAAGCTGCATACTTTAATGGACAGTTACTATAATACAAAAAAGTAACATAAATATATGAATCTTTGCCCTGAAAAGGCACAGTATTACAAACTTAGGTGTCAAATACTACTTAATATTCTTGCAAAATTAAGACTGAATTTCTGAGGAACATCTCATGAAGACTAGCCTAGAAGAACTTGCATCACACAGCCAATGCTTTAGCTGTAACAGCTAGAAAATGCCATCTCACTCCGTTTTATATCTCTATTAACTCTATGTATTCCTCTAAATGTTTCAGGTGTTTAAACAGAGATTTTCTTTTAGTGTTACTCAGTGTTTATTTTGTAAATTGCTGTTGAAATATAGTGGTATAAATGGCAAACCCATTAAAATTACAGCTACTAGTTGGCCCAGTTTTCAGGCTGTATATGAAATGAAGCTCTAAAGTCCTGCTGATATGCTTTTCTATATTCCTGTGAGATGAAATGGTTGGATTTTATACAAGTAAAGGGAATAGGATTAGACACTGTGGTTTCTGGTTCTAGTGCATGTATATATCACATGTATCTGACAGCCTATCTATGTGCTGACTGTGCATGAATTTGTGACAAATGTGATGCTTTATGAATCACAGACTATGACGAAGTCAGATGGAATTTTATAAGAGGTTATTTTTGTTCAAGTGCTTTGGAGCAGCCAAAGAATTCAGTGAAAAAACTGTCTGGATTAGGATTGTTTTTCAGACAATGTTAAACAAAATTTGAGGAAAACACATTTGTAGCTGAATTCTAACACAGAATCTTAGCCTTTTTTCTGTTTATTATGCTTAATATTTAAATATTACTTCTATTTAGGAGTCCTTTAAAAATTGTCAGGATAGAAGAATGTTCTGAATTGAAGCAAATAAAAAAAACAACATTTTTTTAAAGCATTGAAACCCCGGTGTTGAACTATGAGCATACTCCATATTTTGTTATCAAAAATCCTATCACTGCTACAGTTCTTCAAAGAAGAATTGTACATGGTAGTGCCAAGAGCCAGAGGACACGAGCCCTATTTGAACACTGACTTTCTAACACACATATGGATTTACTTCACTCCCAGTTTCCTGAATGAGCACTGTAGGTTGCAGGCTTTTTCAAGCACATCTAGTATAGCTCAATCATTGGCATGTGTAGCAAAGCTAATACTCTGCAAAGCTACAGATGATAGAAATTAAGCTACCTGTCCCTGAAGTGGATGTGGAGGCATTAAAGAGGAAGGGAATGACTTAAGTGAAAAGAAATGTAGGTAACTTCTCCTGACTGAATGAATTAATATTTCAAGCCCTATGTCTAGAAATTCTCTGCTTTGCACTACAAAAAAAACTTGATATGAATGCTTCCTGTAAGAAATATCTATGTGATTACAGCCATTTTTGCAATGAAAACTTGAAGCATACTCAAGCTAAGAAAGAAGCCTTACAGCAGAGATACTTCAACAGACAGAAAGCTTGTACTATAACCCTTTTTGGGCTGGAAAATTTCATTTTAAGGAAGACTGACTGTAAAATTTGAAAGTTACCAGCTCCTTATGCTATGCTCAGGTTGTGGCATATGTGAAAATGGTGAGGAAAGATATGGCAGTGTACCTGAGAGATTCCTTACTTAAAGATATGTCTGAAATCATTGTAATTGACAAAACTGGAAATTTTCCAGTCCTTGGAACAGGACAATTCCTTGTCCTGCTATTTAAATTTATCTACCTCAGGTGGGCAAAAAAGGAGTGTGATTAATAATTTTAAAGCATTTCTAAGATAATAATTGCTTTTTGTTTAACCTGTCCTTCCCGGCTACAATGGCTCTTCACTCCTCATCTTCTATTTCAGTCCTCTTTTTTCCAGAAATCTCCTGGGCCAAGTGGTCATTGCATCACAGCTCTGCTGACCAGAGATGCTGCTCACAGTCTAACAGACCTTTCAGTTTTTACACCCTGCATGATGTATTTATCTGTGCAAGTTATTTATCTTTCCTAAATTACTGTAAACTCTGAAGTCGCCTTGAATACATCCCCACTGATAACAATATGACAATATAAAAGAGAGCCGAAGGTACTGCTTTAGGATGAATTCAAAGCATCCTAGAACTTTCTCTCCCCACTCCTCCTCCCACCCACAAGCACACAAGTTATGATGTAATGTAAATTCATTTTCTGCAGTGGAATTCTGATTTTAATCCTAAGAGGAATTAAAAATACACTGAATTTCTCATTCTGCTCTGGATTCTCTGCACTTTTGTTGCCATCATTAAAATCAAAACCAGTCCTTTTAGGGATACCACACATCCCCACAAGAGATACTCATTTACTGACAACAGGTCAAAAATGCAATCTGTCATCTAGTTGTTCATGGAAACTTTGCCCTGTGATGCTCCTTGGATCGTGGTCATTGTATTCTGTGTGTCCAGTATTCTGGGCAACCAGAAGTTCTTTACAGTAATTTGAAAGGATTCTTTACCCTTTCTTTAAAGAGTGGAGGTTGGGCTCAGCTGTTCTTGGATTGAAGTCAGTTAAGTGTGCATTTCAAATTGATACCTCTCAACACAAATCTAGAAAAAGAACTATGTTAAAAAAAAAAAAAAAAGTCCTTTGATATAAGTCTCTCTTTGATATATTATCTCTCTAATACTGAGAAGTAAATGAAATCTGGTCAGCTCACGATAGTGTAGCTGTATGCAGTAAACAAACTGATTAAGAGTCTGTGATAAATACTACTTGAGAGTACTAACCTCCTCAGGGATACTGAAATTTAGTAAAACTTGGATATTTCAGAGTGAATTCTTGTGTTTTAACTTTAAAAGCATTCAGAGTCTCACACTCTTTCACTTATGCCAGAGCAAACATGTTTCCATCTCTGGGTTTTTTTAATATACTGGTGTGAAAACAGGAATTAAATATTTTTCTGAAAGTGTTTCAATCTCTAAAAATTGTGTGGCATTTTGGTATCACATCCAGCAAGGAGTCTGTCATTCTTAGAGACAGTTGGTGCCAGCTAATGCTACTGCATAAGTTTGTAATATTTTTCTCCTCACCATGAGCAGTGCAGTTTCCCAGGTGTCATGCTCATGGCTCACACCTCCCACTCTTACAGATGTCCTGGTGATCATTCATCACCTCTGTGATTTCCACTAGGAAGCAAAAGGTCCTCAACGTGCTTCTCAGCTGCTGTTTCATCTCACCATGACTAAAGAAGCGAAGGTGTGCACATCATCTCCAAGGAATAACTTCTAATGAATGGCCTGTCAGCCATGTCACTCGTTAAGGAACAAAGGAGAAAAGGTTTGCATGGCTGACGTCTTTTCCATAAATTCCAGATACAGGAAGTGTGTAAAAGTGTACTACTTAAAAAAAAATATGTACAGTGAGCTTCCTTTATTTTTTACTGCTATTGCAGCTGTATCAAAGATTTTTTTTCTGTCAAAGGCCTTTCCAGCTGTTTTGATCTAAAATGCCCAACATAAAGAGTGCCAAGAATATCAGCCTTGCATATTTTTTTGCCTACCAGTGCGATTTACAAATAATTTGTGAAGGGCATGTGATCTTAGGCTCCAGCAGGATGAATAGTTCAAAGGACCATCACAAATCATTGCTTAAACAAAAGCCATGGAATTCCCTTAGTCTTGCATTGACTTCTGTGTTTGAATCATTCCAGTAGGAGAATTTTTCAGTAATAATATTTATGGAAAAGGACTTCTAAAAATAGTTTTAAAGGCTATTAATTCTGACCCCAAAAGCCTCTTTCCAGGCTTTCCACAAGAACAAAGAATGTGGGCAATACACAAACCAGTTGTATGTAGAATACTCAACGTCTTTCAAGTTTTACCTGCCAATAGTGAAGGAATATAAAAAGCCAATCAAAGCAAATTTTTACAAAATATGCAATAAAATTTTAATTATTTATTAATTATTGGATGCCTAGCAGAGTTACTGATGTTGGAAGTCATCCCCTGATTTAAATGCAGTATCCCCTCAGTAAAAATGAAATCATCTTAAAGTTTGTAAAAAAAAAATTAAATATATGACGTCTGTGTTGGAAAAGAAGTAGCTTTGTATGCAAAAGGAGAAGCCGAAAAAAATCAGGCTAAGTCAAGCTGAAGTCTGAATACAATAATATCTCAAAAAGAAATAGTTTTACTTGGTTTCTTAAACTAACTTTTATGACAGACATCCAGAATCTCAAGGTCTCATAAAGCATACATTAAACACCATAAAGGATCTCAAAACCTTAGTGAAACGGTGATGTATGGATCATTGGTAGGGGGATGGAGGGAGGATAGCATGGATTAGATGTGGATTAGAACTTGTTTTTAGAAAAAACTCATAAATAAAACACTTAGGCCCAGATTCAAGTCTCAGATATGTGGTGTATATCACCAGATGCTTGTAAAAAATGTTACTGCGCTTTCAGGCCTAGCCCTAAGTACTCTATTAATTTAACTTGACATTTGTTTTAGTATTTAATGGGTTGGTGTGTGAAAATGCTTGTGCAATTGCCTTCTTGTGTTTGATCTTGCAGTTTCCAGGAGTTTGTAGACAAGGAAATACAACAATGTATAATTGAATGTAATGCATACAGTCACAGAAAATGCAGCTTCTTTATGAATATTCAAGCCCTATTTTTGGAAAGTTTCATCATTCACTGCTGAACACATTTTGATTAAAACATAGCATTTCAGCATTCTGCCTGGATGTAGATGGTCTTTATATTAGAGGCCACTGTAGTACTACACTAGAACCTGGTGTTCAGATAAACAACACATGAACATTTACTCTTCAGAGAGCTCTTCTGTCCATCCGGGGGTTAAATTCTGTCATTAAACGCATTATACATTATTAAAGTGCAAATGTGAATTCTTCTTTAATTACAGAATCACCATCAAATCCATATGTGCATATGTGATTAAGTCTGGAAAGAGTGAATAGTAGTAGTAGTAGATTGGATATGGTACTATTCCACCTATTTACATCTAACATACCTCTGCATATCTTTCTTTCTTTCTTTCTTTCTTTCTTTCTTTCTTTCTTTCTTTCTTTCTTTCTTTCTTTCTTTCTTTCTTTCTTTCTTTCTTTCTATATCTATGTTTCCTATTCTGGCAAATAAGAAGCTTCTTTGCATAATGTTTGCCTTTGGCAACAAAATAATTTCTAGAAAATGCAGAAAATTAGGTAAGACTTTTAAAGATTTGGCTTTACGGTAGATCATTAACTTCACAATAACTTTTTTTCTGATGTTCCAAACACTCTATTTTTGTTTAAGAATTTAATCTGGTTGAATAGCAAGGGGAAACAGTCCTTTGTTAAAAAGGGAAAAAATTGCTTGAGGGGCCAAATTTCGTATTTGATGAGTTGTCACATTACTACACCTGATCTTTATCTCCTTGCCTGCTGCAAGTAAAAGCAGTCTGGGACTATTCTAGAGCGCTGCATTGTGCCTGCAGCAATGCCAAAGAACTATGTCTCTCAGCTAAACAGTTTCACCTCTCACCAAAACATCAAGGTCTGTGGTAGATGGCACAGGGCCACCTCAGTAGCATGAAAGAACAAGAATGGGACAAAATATCTACCCTGTAATGTGAAGGGGTTTGGGTTTTGGTTTGTTGTTTTTCTGGGTGTTGTTTTTTGTTTGTTTGTTTTTTTGTTTTGTTTGTTTGTTTGTTTGTGTTTTTTTGTGGCTATGGTGTTGCTATGCTAAATGTGGCATTCCCTCCCTTGCCCAGGAGTCACTGATGCACTTCCCAGAAAAAGAGATGAAGTCTGTGTGCTTCAGTAAAGGAAGGCTGGCTGATGATCTTGCTGTGATCATCAATAGTCACCTTATCGTATTTACTTTTTTTTTCCCTCTAAAATCAATGTGCCTAAAATTTGACATTTAATTGTTTCAAGTCTCTGTCAATAAAGGAAATCAAGCACCTCTAGTCAGTTCTTCTGTCAGATTTTAGGAAAAAACAACCCATGCATGTGGCTTTCTGATGCCAGTACATAAAGCTGAACAAGGGAATCTTCAGAGGGCTCTTGTTCTGGACAGCAAGTTAATTAAATGTGTAGATTTAATCTAATTCACTGATTTTCCTTTAGACAACGTCCAGCTCTGGCTCTGGTTCCATCCCCAGTTGCCTTAAATAGCCTTGGGGTGGTACCAGGGTGGCCTTATTGATCACTCATTTTGTTGACTTCTGCAGAAAATATCATAATCAACACTGAGTAACTGTGAGTCCTAAATAGTCTGCAAAATGTGTCAGTTAAAGCATAATATGCCTGTTGTTTTGATTAAATCTTGAAATTTCTTTAGGGGTGGTGTAGCTGACAGGCTTAGGAGGTAAACAAGTCCTTCATTCCTGGAAGCCTTCTGCAGTGTGCTCCAAAATGTTGTAACTGGCAGATTTCAGTTGGTTAATGAGGCAGGTAAGTGATTTAAAGTATTAAGTGAATGTATTGACAGCATGGTATATTAAGGATTTCACAGTGGAAGACTTAATATGGAGTAGATGAGCTTCTGGGAATTACAGATTGCTTTCTCATAACTAGGAAACAGACATATTTTTTGTTGAGAGGACAATACCTATTGTGGTACAACCTGGAATACAGGGGAAAGGTACAAATTAATTCTTACATCTTTGTGGAGGTGATGGTTCATTTGAGTGCCCAAACTATAGGCAGTCGAATTTCTTTAGACACATTTGTATGCAGCTGTAAGGAGAGATACTTAAGCAACCTGGAATCTAAACTTGCTACAAGAAGGCAATGCAATGCCACTGCCAATATTCTTGATTTTTACAGTGTTGTACCATGGTAATGGAACCAGTTTGATACCATTAGCTCTTATAGAAATAAGAAGAATGAAGAGTCATAATATGTAAAGGCTGAAAATTCTTCCTGGGCACAAACTGAGAAGATCAAGGGAAGTTTGAGAAGCAGCAAAAACCAATTTGTTTCCTGGATGGCTTACTAAACTTGTGTACTAGTAAAATCTTGCCTTTCTTATTGCTTTTCTTCCTGTGTGGTCAAGACAAAAAGTAGCTCTGTCAGCTGCTACAGCAAGGAATGGCAGGAAGGAATTTAACATTCAGAAAATACAAATGTTTTCTAAGTTTTCTAAATATGGTGAGAGCTTTTGTGACTATAAACTTCTTCCCTTGGTAATTACAGGCCATTGTTTTCTGATATGAAAGACCCAAGTTACGCTTCAGTTTTCGAAACAAGACCAGTTTATCCCAGCAGAAGATATCACTTCTGTTTTACTGCTGTCACAGCAAAATTAGAGGAAATGCAATGGACATTCCATAATATGTAAAAGCCATACTTAGCCATTCAGATGGCTTGATATTTAGCCCAAGAGCCACTCTGTTCAGCTCACTAAACATTAATTCTTCTGAAGTCTGATTTTTAGCAGGACAGCTCCTCCTCTTGCAATTTAAAGTGCTGACTTTACGCGTTACAGGTTTGGAGCAGTGTCTTTGGTGGTGAGGATGGGGGGAGAGCAGGGGGGATTGGATAACTGCCCAATTTCATATGATAAAAGTGAAATTCTCTTCTGTCTGCAGGACAGTCCCCAGGGAACAACGTATGAAACCCAAACTTAAATAAAATCATATCCTGTTTGCAAACATCATATTCCCTTTGCTTCTCAGTAATCTGGACCCATAAACCCCAGCACAGCTTGAGAGCCCATTCCTCATCTAAACAAATGCCATAAGCCCCTTTATACTTTTACAACCATGTCAGAAAATAATATTGACTGCCAATAGTGATGTGATGGGAGTTGCCTCCTCTGAGCCATAAAAGAAGCAGTCTGTTATCAATTTCTCTAAATGCATCAAGGGAATTATGGGTCGGTTCAGTTCCAAGTTATAAATGACAATTCAAAAGCCGCAGAAGTGTTTGAAGCTGGGAGCCGATGATGACATTATCATAAAAGCCTGCTCTTCTTTGCTTTTGTGGGGTTTTGTGCCTATCAGCTAGACAAAAAAATATGGCTGAGAAATGACTTCAAGATTTCTTCACACAGCAGCAGGTCAAACAGGCAAGAAAACAATCACTATTTTTAGTGACAGACTGAGACAAGGAGATGAAGCTTACTCCCATTAAAAGTAGATTTCTGCTTCTCTTATTGTCATTTTCACAGCACAACAGGAGAGGAATTGCAATAGATGGATACATTGGTCAAATGATCAGTTATAGCTCTAGTGGCTGTTTACAGATGAAAAATTGTGGAATGCTTTGACAATCCACAGAACCCAAATGTAATTTGTGATTATTCTCCCTATTTGGCCACTTCACCTGCAATCTACCCGCCTCTCCTGGAAAACTTTTCACATTCCAAACTTCTGACCAGCTGCAAGAAACCATCTCTTTTTATTAAAACTGCTGGCCGTAGAGCTGCTAGTCTCTCTCCAACACAAAGAATTTCATCCCCTCGGTATTAGAATTCTTTAACAACAGTTGGTTCTGGAACAAGGTTAAGCTTGGAAAAAAAAAAACCCATAAAAAGAATTATTGCAGGAGGGAGCTTCCATACTTCAGTGGATTTTATGCTCCTGACCCTGGATAGTCCTCTGATAAAATATTAACCATCATTGAAAGAAAACCTGTTATGGGCAACTTTAGGATGCTAGTTTAGACAATTTTTTTTCTCTCTTCATGAGATATGTTTAGCTGTACAGATGAAACAGATTTCTGCTCTTAGATAAGAGAGCTAACTACTACTTAAATAGTTCCTTATGAACCTAAAAAATATATTTGATTTCTTCTGAAAGTGTAACATACTAAGCCAACGACTCTGACATAATCAGTCCCTAGCACTACTTAAAAGAAAATTCATATGGATGAGAAGTGTTTACAAAATGAGTAAACAGTAGTTTTACATAAATTTTTTCATTGCTACAAAAGATTTAGTCATGGAAAAGGATCAGAAAATACTGGTTATGGACACAGACTGCCTCTTGTTTGCTTTTTAAAAGTCTTGGAACAAACTTTCTTTCACTGTAACTATAAGTAATGTTCAAAGAAGAGGATCCCTGATGTTGACTGCAATTTTAGAACAGAGATAAGAAAATCAGTAGTAGAGTAGAATTCAGGGATACAGAGGTTATTTGGACTTTCGTTTGTGAACAATAAGCGCGGAACAGTAAGCGCATCAAGTGATATGTCTTCAGTGTTTAGAAATCCCAGCTTCCATTCCTTGATCCAAGAGCAGTTTTCATTCTATTCAGTGATTCTTTCACATCAGATTTATAAGCTGTCTGTGGAACAGGGCCTCAGAACTGAGATTTGACAGTATTCATAATTTTATATGTAATAGGTAGATCATAGCCTTAGGTAGGTGGGGTTTTATCCTACTTATGGATAAAGCCTTACTTGTCTAGTGCTCTTTCCAACAGTGGCACCGCTTCAGTGCATGGTGTGGGGGTCCCCAACTAGAAATAATATTTGATCTCTTGTGTGGTAGCAACATCCACTAAGAAATGGGGTCTCTGATATTAAATCCAGCTTGAGTGTAGACAGAACTGAGCCTAGGTTTCCCATCCCCTGCATGAGTAGTGTAACCACTAATGTATTTAATAATAGAGCTGCATAATAACAGCAAGGTCCCCCCGTGTGGTTAGAAGACAATTGAATCAAAGGGCTCTGAAAACCCTCATTCAAAAGGCAATCATAAAGTCTCCTGCAAGAATGGAATTTTTTTTCTTAACACTGTCTTATATTCTGTAGAAAACAAGTAGTGATACAAGCAAAGAGGAAAAACTATACAACAGACATAAAAAAGACAAAATTCTTCCATCCCTCCCTAACATCTTTGTATGAACTACACTTCCTGCTTTATGTTGATTACTGCTTTATACTTTCCATTTAAGTTGAAAGCTACTAAGTAGCAATATTTCTTGTTCCTTTCCACCATCATTTCTGAAAGTAAGCGTAAGAATTGCTTTCCACATAGTTTGATGTAGCTCCCTTTCCCAGAGCTCATCTTAACCAATCGACGGCTAAACATTGCTGAAAGAAAGCTCCTAATCTGATTATTTACCTTGAAAAAGGTCATAACCTATTCCTTTAAAAGAGCCCCACAGCAAGCCTGACAGTAATAATATATAGAAAGGCAGACCAACTAGAAAATAAATAAATAAAAGATCTATTTCTACAACATGCTCTTTAATCCAATTTCCATGAATTTAAATAAGAAATAAATGAAATAGACTGGAAAAAAACAAGTGTAGATGAATTTAAATGCTTTAAAAAATGAAGTTGTACTGAGCAATTCTGACTTGTGTTAGCTTTAGAATGGAACATATTGTTATTAGTAGAAGGATTTCAAAGAACATCTCTGGTCATGATTTTTTAATACCACAATAATCTCTTTCATAGAAAAATCTTATCCTTTAATTCTCAAAGAATGCTATAGTCCATTTTACTGTCCAAGGCCTTCAAGTAGTTTTTTCCAAGAACTTTTACATAATCTCCTCTTTACTCAGAAGCCTGAACATCCTTTCTCAACTTTATTAATTTTTAGTTTCATTTTCTCAGCAGTGTGAAAAATTACCTTTTTACACACCATTGTGTGCATATATGTGTGTGTGTGTGCACAGTAGTTTACAGAGGTGCACATGCACACACATGTCTACATGGCAATGTGTAATGTTAGCTGAACCACATACAGAAATGATGCCCAAGTTTCCAAATTGGCAAGTTGCTAGCCACCAACTTCAAAATTTTAGGCAGGATCTTCAGCAAGCTAAGCCCAAGGTGAAGGAGCAAGAATGATTATGACTTCCTGATTCTTTTTTTCTTAACTCATAGTTCAGAAATCCACAAAAATTACAAAATACTGAAGGTGAAAATGCATTTTTTTTCTGTGCGCGCGCACGTGTGTGTGTGTGTGTGTGTGTTAAAACTTTACAAAAGGAGTATTTCTTCTGTCATATAAACATACTAGTATGTTGTGGAATTCATCCTTTGTGAAGAATAAAAGTGAATGAAACTGCATAAGGTTGCACTGAAAGTTGACCTCCAGAGATTACACCTTTATGTCTGTTCAAACTTTTCAGAGAAGATACCTGGAGAATTCACTGAGAAACAGTAAAAGTGAAGTAAAATACGCATCAGCCATCCAGCCCACTGATATCTAGAATATTGTCATTTTACTTTGACATTGCTGACATCAATAAATAATGGATTCAGTTGGATCAAAAATGTGAAATACTTTTGTGTAAAAAGCTCATTTGTGTGAAAACTCATTTCTCCTTGGCATTGTCTTCACTACAATTTAATAGGAGCATGATACTGGTATCAGTAGAAATTCTACATGGTTTTCAAGCTTTACTCTTTTTCCTGGTGTTGCAATATATTTCTTTCTGCAGATTTTTGTCTACTGTGTCCTAATACAAGCTTGTCCTTCAGGATGAATCCATTTCAAAACAGGGCATGAAAATGCTCACAGAATTTATTACTTTAATACCCAAGTTATTGGCTAGCAGTTAGTGAGCCCTTTCCATGCTAAATGTTAACTTTGGCAACTTTTTTGTCTTTCAGAGAAGTGTGGAGCCACATTTACTTTTCAACAGTACAGGAAACAGTTTCTCAAAAGCTCATCGTGCTGTAACAATTGTATCCATGTTACTTTCCTCAAGAAAAGAGCTCATGTAAAAAACCCAAAGTGGGGTAACTAGAAATGGGCACATTTACACAAAATTTGTTCCTAACTGTTCCATATGCCTCTTGTAATGCACTATCTTCTGTGTCTTTGAAAACACGGTGCAATAATGGCTCTTGTTTCATCTCTACATTTTTTATTAGCTTCTTAAGACTTTGAACTGATAGTGCTAAGGAATTAACCAGAGAACACTTATGTTGTGTGCTGTCCCTTTTGTGAATAAACAAGCATCTACTTACCCCAAGTCCTCCACAAGGCAACAAGGAAAAGAGTTTTTGAGACACGTTTCCTATATATTAAAGAAAAAAAAAAGAAACAATAAGCATCATTTATCAAAAAAAGAGGCATTTAAATACTGGAACAGTATTTCCTTACTCTTTACAGTAATTTAGATTTTGGTATTATTATCACTATGAAAATGCCAGACAATAGTACAGAAAATAATCATAATATTTAGAAATCAAATCAGCCATGAGACATTTAAAGTACTGTTATGCAACAGTGACAAATCTTAAGACTGGTAAGTGGTAGTTTCAAAGGAATATAATGATCAAAATTCCACAGAAAATCACTCTGAACTAGGGTGACTAATCATCCTGATATCTGTAGCTGATAAGCTTGACTAAGCTACTCATCTCAGCTTCTTCTCCAGCTAGAGGAGGGAGGCAGGCACCTCCATCCAGCCAACATGACTGATGGGATGAATTATGCTTGAGAAGTACCTGTTTCTTTTCACTGACAACAGAGGGAACCACATTAAGTTTACATAAAACTGATAACTAGTTTCTTAGCTTTTTTGCTTCAAAAGAGTTTCTCCTTTGAAAATTGCAGTCTTAGTCTATCTGTGTAAAAATGCTGTTTTCTTCATGTACATCAATGATTGTATTAATGTTTTGAAAACATAACTTGAAATACTATTTTTTCAGTATTATTCAGTAAATACATTATAATAAAGGGAACAAAAACTTAGGCTTTAGAATTTAACTTCTAGCTAATCTACTGTATACATTAGCTAATAGCATAGGGTTTACGTTGATATTTATACTTGCATTTTATTAATTCATTTTTTTCTCTCTCTTTTTTGTGTGTTTGTTTGTTTGTTTGTTTGGGGGTGGGTTTTGTTGGTTTTTTTGTGGGTGTGGGGTTTTTTTCTTCTTTTTGGTGCTACTAAAATCACTGTTTATTTTGATAATGACAATATGAAAACTGGATAAGGAT
This sequence comes from Zosterops lateralis, assembly GCF_965231275.1. NCBI lineage: Eukaryota > Metazoa > Chordata > Aves > Passeriformes > Zosteropidae > Zosterops > Zosterops lateralis. The sequence goes on along the minus strand of NC_139762.1, from coordinate 31,667,099 downwards.
CTCAGGATTTGATGCAGTTTCTATCCCAGTGTGTAATCCGATCCTAAGGCAGCTGTGGAAGAGAACATAAGCTTTTCCCCTGCCATATCACAGAACTGGCTTTGTAACTTTGCCATCTGGAGGAAACATTAGATAGTGAATCACTTGAGTTACCTAGAGGAGTCACCCATTTGTTATGGAAGGGGCGAATGCTGCAGTTAGTCATGTTTAGCAGGTGCCAATGAAATGCATAAAGACAATTATAAGCCATCATCTTTGAAGTACGAGAGACCAGACTGCAAGGTCTGGGATGAGGAAAGTGCTTTACACTTTGAGTAAAATCCAAGATGCATTTTTATCCAACTAGAGGCCTTTGATCAGTTTGCACAGTGTGCAAGAGAAGCCAAACAAAACCTCCTGTGGAACTACCAGGGGAAATGCAGGTGCAGTAGCTATGCAGAGTATTCTCATACTGTGAGTCCTAATGGCCCCAGACATGCAAGGAAATGTTGGCTGCAGGAGATTGTCAGAGTAGAAGTGCAAGCTGGAGTTTCCAGATTTCTTGCTAAGCAGATCCAGGGACCAATTTTTCACTTTTTACTATGGGGAAGATGAAAAAGTCTCTAGCAGATAACTAGAAAAATTTGTGCTGCTAAAGTGCCAGGAGGCATTAATGGAAACATAAGATGTAATTTGAGATAAAAGAAGGCATTTTTAGATTGTTGAATGACTAGACTTTTTTCCTAAATTCCATGGCAGAGGTGGGACACAAGAGACAACACATGAACTCCCATTTATCTCCCTGCAGCCAGGCACCTTTTGCATGGTAAACACTATTTAAAGCAATAAACACAAAATAAAAACAGAGAAGCAAATGGTGAGGAAGGACATTAAAATCAATCAGAAGATAGTATTAAAACTGGGGAAAACAAGCACATAAGCCTTTTCAGTGTATCAAGAAGCTTGCTGTAATGCTTGCTTCTTATTGCATAATGGCTTAAAAAATAATAGTTGCCAAACTCTGAAGAATAAGAAAAACATTGAGATTTCATGGAAAGAACAGTGGGGAAATGTTGGACTAAGAGAAAATGAGGCCATTCCTTAGCTAGCCTCACAAAAAAGAAAAGCTCACAACAGTCTGCCATAAATGAAAATCAATAGCAAAAAGCTACTCTGAAAATAAATTGGAGTGAGAATTTCTCATGGTGTTTAAGTTGATGTCCCAGAGGATATTAGGATACTTCAAGTTAGGTAGAAGACAAAGTCTAAATAATCAAATATTTTCGACTTTGCACTAAGGCAGAGTTTGTAGTCACCAGCACTTTACATTCAGTACAGCTTTTACTGATAGAACTAGAAATGTCCCAAGATTTGTATTCTAGAATATCAATGCACAAAGGCAGCAGAAGCTGGTTTGTTAAATTAGGTGCTGAGACACCCATCACTGACTGAGGTCAGGCCCCTGCAGAAGTCAAGGAAGCTTCTTAGGAGATTGATGATTGGGGACTGAGAGTCTGATAAACTGCGAAGAAATGATGAGTAGAAAATCACTTTCAAAAGAAGAAGAAAACCAAACCCTAATTAAAAGTGTGTTCATATTTTAACCTCATTATTCTCAGTGTCATCCCTCAAGAGCATCGGTTAAGTGTTTATTTCTTCAGCAACTTGAAATTAGAATTGGCTGGATGCTTTCTGATGTGTCTTTTAGTTGCTGACTAATTACTGACTTACTGTCATGGATGTGCTGATAGTGTATTTCTAATTTTACAAACTTTTAATAACAGGAAACTTGACTTAGACAGTTTCTTAATGATGGTTGGAATGAGAAAAAGAAAACAAACTTGTAAGAAATGTTTTCTGTTCTGCCCTTGAATTTGTATGAAGAGGTCTGTAAGGTTGTATTCTGGTATTTGAAACCATAATGTGATGTGACACATAGCCTGCATATTAGTTTCCTTTGTGTCAAGACAATGGTAATGCAATATAACATGTTGCTTAACACACACTAAAATGCATCAGTCCAAAGCTTAACTACACAATAGTGTAGGAGTTGAAGTGATCCTTTAAAATAGCTGCATTTGTAGACCCTGATACAGGGAAGATAAAGCCAAGAGTTCAAGGAAGTTAATACTTGTAACCCATTAGGAATAGATGAATATGTGCATAAGTCTCATTGATTTCAATAGTTTCCAGTAATGTTGTTTAGCAGTCTTCCAGAACAGGTGGTTTTTCTTGAACAGGGAAACTGAAATAAGGATTTAGTGACAAGTAGTACATTATTAACCCTAGTCATACTTAAATTTCATTCCTTCGGGTGTTTCTTTTCTGTTTGAAAGGTACAAAAACTGCTTGTGAGTGGAACAAACAAACAAACAAAAAACCATGAACAAACAAACAAATAAAAGCTTCAGACAAAGCAGATGCACTCTTCCAAGGGAGAATAGGAAACATAAAGGTTTTCTGGAGCATAAGTGGTGAACAAATGGTGTTTCTGTCTTTTTGGATGGGTAGAGGAGTAAAGAAAGGAAGGTTAGGTCCTACTTTTCATTTGGATGCAAAGCCATCATTTGATGGAACTATTTCTGTAGAAAAATAATACACTTTCATTGAAATATTTTCTGAGACAATGTTGTGATTGGTGACATTTTTTATAAGAAACACTTTCTTTAGATATTTTTCCCTTGGTACATATATATTGAATTTCTGTAATATACAAAGATGTTAATTTTAATGTCAGGATTGGTTAGATTCAACTTCACTGAAGTGGGGACAAAATGTAAGAGACAATTAGGTTCCTTTATCCAAGAGTCTGGAAGCCAAAATGATTTGAGCTTCGAGCCAGAAAACAGGCACGTGCAAAGGCATGTGGGAAGGGTGTTTTATTGACTTTTGTCTTGGTAAGTGGCCATGTGAGATACAACAAGAAAATATCCTAGAAACAGAGGGAGAAAAGGGCAGTGAGCCAAGGACACATTCAGAATATATTCTAAGAGTGTGATCTTGATATAAACTTAGAGAGAAAATGTTTTGGACTAATTGTCTAATAAAAAAGGCAAAGCATGTCCAGTAAGAAACAGTGGGCCAAGAAATGGTGTTCTGAGATTGCAGTAACAAAGCTTTCTGCATTCTGTGTACATCAGCAGAAACACAGTTAGGTCCATTCCCTCTTAACCTTGTATCTGCAACTGCACACTGCATCCCAGAGGCTGCTCAACCACTGAGATCCAAGATTGGAATAATATTTTGTATCAATGTATATTATATTAAGTAATGTAAAAAATAAAATTAATTACACCCAACAAAATTTAAATAAAATGCTTGACTATATCAAAAAGGAACAATTTAGCAATATTGATGTAATAAAAATGTTTCCCATTTAATTTTGCAGGAATTTAGAACTTTTTCTTGGAAACACCTTTTTTTCTTTTTAAGGAGGATTTCCTACTTAGAAATTCAAGCTGCTAAGAATCTATTATCCTGTAAATATTTTTCAGTTTTGATGTTGCCTTGCCTAAGAAAATGTATAAATGTATATAACATTATGATCTTAGGATTTCCTGAAACAACATTCTGCCTTACAGAAGAAACAGCATAAGTTTACAAAGCAAAGTAGTTGCTGTGTATTACTAGAAATGTGGCAGCAATTTTCTTGTGATGGCTAATGTTATTTTTGTTTGGGTTGGATTTGGTTACATTTAGGAAAAGCTCCACATCTTAGAAGAAGAGTTATAAAAATAACTGAGAATGAGAGTATTGCTTCCAGTGTGCTGGGACATAAAGGCCAAGATTTCACTCACAGATTATTTCCAAAATGGACTAGTTTTTTTGTGTGTTTCTGACAAATAGACTTGCTTCATGCTAAACTAATGGCAGACGTAATTTTAATCCTACTTTTGTGTTATAAAAGACTTACACAGAGCATTGGCTGTGCATGAAGATACTTTACATGGAAAACCTGTCAGTTTTCTGCTATTCTGTACAACCATAGGTGCATTTAATATGTTAATGTGTTTTCCCCCATATTATTCAGAAAGAGATCATATCCTGCATAATGAGAAGGTATTAAAATAAAGTTCACATATCAGCAATACTTAGGCATAGTATCTGCAGAGTGGCTGAAATAGTTGAAATAAAGCAAATGAGAACAGCAAACAAACAATTTGACAAGCAAGTGTATCTTAAATTCCTGATTTCAAATCAAAGAATACAAGGAGGTAGAAAACCAACTATGTTCAAAATTGCCACTGACCTCCAATGGAGAACAAGTTACAGTAAAAGGTTAACACTGATGATTTTTAAAGCAAATGAAGAGAAACTCGTATTGCTGCTTTCCAGCCAGTGTATTTTGCTAATCTATATTTGGCTTCCATTGTAACATTCTCCTTGCACATAGCAATGCATTTGGAAAAAGTGAATTTTTGTCACAGTGCTTGCCAAGTGTTTTAAACTGACACCAGCTATGACTAATGACAGTGCTGGAATGTGCTGTTCTCAGTAGAATAGAGGCCTGTACAGACCTAGGAGTTTCCTGGGGTCCAGCTTCTGTCTGTTCAGTGGGCTGGTGCCATACAGCAGTGAATGATGTTCAGAGTGAACCAGCTGTATTTCCTCCAGACTGGCTTTTCGACCTCGAATTCGCTGAAAGAAAACAGCAGAGGTCTACAATATTCCACTGACAATATTTAGGTAGGAAAAAAAAAAAAAGTAAAGGTCCAAAATAACATTTAGTATGATTAATAATGGGTTGAAATTGCATCATGCAGGAATGTGACACTGATTTGTTTATTAAAGTAATGCTATATGAAAAACAAATGCGTGTGTGCTTTATCACAAAATGTTTCACTTAAGCCTTAGGAGAGTTATCTTAATACAGGGTTTCACATAAAACAAAAAGGAAAGATTCTGCCTATTTTCTACATAATATATAATGAGATACAAACCAGAAGATGAACTATTTCTTAAATAAGAAATCTAGCTAGAAAAAATTGTGATTTAGAGAGCAAAAACTTATTCACACCTGTAAGCTGCAGATGTGTTTGGAATGAGGATTAATGTTTTTTGCATCATTACTAGCACTTGTGATTTATGCTGCTAGCAGGAACATGATCGCAGTGAGGAAAGACAGGAAAAGAAAGAAAATTAAACTTTATTTAGTAGCATATTTGTGTTTGTTTTTAAATTTTTAACCTGTGATCAGTATCAATATATACACATGTGATCATGTGTGATTAATATTTTTGCTGTTACACATGATGACTTGCTTGCTTTCTTTCATTTTTGTAAGTTTTTGAAGTTTGTCTCTTTAACTGAGTCTCCAACCTGTACTTGTCCCAAAACAAGATGTAAAAACCTGACACATCTTTCTACAAATCAGTTTAGGAAGGAAGAAAGATAGGGAAGGAAAGATAAAACTAACAGTTTCTTATTTGGCATATCTGTTCCTTGTGTGTATTTGGAGGTACAGCATATCATAACAAATATTTCTTTCTCTTCTTGTGCTAGTGCTGCACAGCCTTTGCAGATATAACATGAATCAGATTTTGTTCAGGATTGGGCATAATAAACAGCACTGTCAACAAAGTTCTGGATCCAAGATCATCTTTTGAGTTGGTATTGGATAAAGTGAAGAGAAAACATCTTGATTTGAAGGTCTTGGACCTTATTTGCAGACATGGTCCTTTTGAACACTGACAGCCAGCTCTCTCACAGCTTAAACTGGATCTGTCTGACTCTCAAGGTCTACAGATACACAGGTACAGAAGTTATCTAAATAGACTATTTTCAATTAAACTGATTTACTTCTTATAGAAATAAATTTAGTTCTAGTTTTCTTGGAGGTTAAATTCTTATTGTATCCAACACCTTGTCAGACACATTGGAAAGCACCAACTTCTGCACTAGGAGAGGAAAGGAATATTATGAATATTAAAAAGAATGTGCACTACAGAAAAGAGGAGATGCCTGGGGGATGGGGGATCAGGAGAACCATGCACAATTTCTATTGAGTTAAGCAGTGGGATTTTTTTCTGACTAATCAGAAAAAATATCCTAAGTGTTAGAGCTAGATGGCTGTGGAACAAGCTCCTCCTCAGGGAAATGGTGGAAGCCCTATTTCTTGCAGTGTTTAAAACTTGACTAGACACAGCAGTGGAAAGAACATTTTAGGGAATGATCCAAGAACTAAATGACTTAATAAACCCTTTTTCATCTCTAATTTCTTCAAGCCTCTCCCAGTCTCACAAGAGAATTTCTAGCAGTGCACTCACATCCTTTTAACACACAGTTGCACAATCAAAATCAGCACATTATGTTACTTCATGGAGTCAGTAAACTCTGTAATGGTTCTTTTGGGTCAGATAAAATATTTTTCTTCACAAGTGAGGTGACTGGTAACATTTATTCCTTCATCCATTCTCATTAAGATCCATGTTTCTAACAAGCTGCTTTAAAATGTATATACCCAATTCTCCGTGGCAAAACTGGGAAGGGAGTCTGGCTTTTAAGACAGATAAAATAAATGTATAAGAAAAGTAAAGAGGAATTTTATGAAGGTCATGCTGAAGAACCTTGAGCAAAATACTCACTCTCTGGTCACATATTTTCTGCAAGGGGTATACAAAAGCTCTCAGACATGTTTAAGACAGTTAATTGTCTGGGGTTTTTTTAAGTGTTGTTAAATGGAATGCCGTATCCCTTTATAAAAAAAATACAGCTAGCCAATATTTTTATAATGGGGTGCTCTGTGATATCTGGAAGTGGTCTACCAAAATACTTTGCCAACCCAGTATCACCATTCAAATTGTCTAGGGTAGAAACAGGTTTGGTGCAGAAATCAAGTAGCATTGAGGAGGACACCCCACTCCAGGCAGCTCCCCACAGTGAGGTCCTTGGAGTGCAGCCATCAGCTGAGCTGGCAGAGCCCAGAGCTGCTCTTTCTCTGTGGCTTCTCCAGCTCTAACGTCAGCAAGGTGTAATACATCTTGCACTGTAGATGCCAGGAGGAAAGGGAAGGGCAAACAGTGCACTTGTCTGTGCTGTTTCTGCATTCCCATCTCCTCATTTTGTGTTCCTTTTATCCCATCCTTGCAGTATCACTGCATATCAATCTCAACTATCTATGACTCTGCACAGAGGAAAAAAAAGCATTAAAATTACCTGTAATAATTTCCAAGATTTGTTCTCACATAGTGATGTCATAATTTAGCAGATCTACACAAGCATATGTGCTAAGTCTGTTGCCAGAGTCTCTCATATAATTTCAGTTATGCAAAGTGATCACTTTTGGCTCTCACTTAGCATGAGTTATCAGACAAGAGAGAATATGCATTTGTATAACTTTACACCTACACTTTAGCCACCTCTTTTTTTTATTTGGAAGTGTTTTTCTTAATTTTCATTGACCATGGCAGTATCAAAAACATAAAATGTAGTAGAAAATTTGCATAAGGCCAGAAAAAAAAGGAGAAAAAGCAGAGGAGAACAAATGAACAGTGTTTGTTTAATTCTGGAGAACAATACATACACCCATCTGCTACATCCTTGGTAGAAAGTAAGTCATCCTTTTCTGATGTGTATGACAATTTGGGTGTTGGGTTTGTCCTCTGACATACGCAGTTCCCTTATCAACAGAAACATTTATAAATCTCAGGAGAGCGGAGTACTTGCACCTGAGTGCTTCGAAAAATCAGTCTAGAACTAGAAATCCATTGTCCCCACAACGGGAAAATGTTTTCATCTTTCACAGAATTTAATGTCAAAGTCTGTCTTCTGTTTAAAAGAGGCCATTAAATTTTCACACAGACAACCTCTATTAACCTGAAGATTTTGGTTAGACTGTCAGCAAACTCATGCACAGACAGAGATTCAAAAGGACAAAGGTGACATTGCCTGTTTCTCTCTGCTAAACTTACATGAATTGTGATACAGATTAAGGCTTTTTCTCACTCGGGTCTCTCAGTGCGATGTGTCCATTGCCTGTACTTCAGCTTTTTTTATGAAATTCCCTTAGGATATCGAGTCTGGAAGCAACGTCTTCAGATTGTTTTCCTGCCTTCCTGAGATTTCTCATAGTTGTTAAATTTTCTCTTGTTTTCAAAACTACTCAGATAACTTGTCTTGGGACAGTCAGTTTAACTCACTTTGCTTGCTCTCTCTCCATCCTGTGGGAATTTTAAGTACACCTATGACACACATGTACCCACACAGAGATGCATTTATTATTCTCCCCACATGTTTTGGTCACCTAGTGCCTAACACTCTTAAGATTTAGAGTGATTTAGAGAGATTTAGAATGCTAAACACTCTAAATTTTTTTGCTCTTTAAAAAAGACTAACTTTTCTTGCGTTATTTGATCTTTAATGGTAAATTGAGGTTCAAAGAGTGGAATTTTTCAAATATTTCAGTTTATGTGATTTGGCATACTCAACTTTAAATTCTTTCCTTCTCTCCCCTTCAGTCCATGAGATGTGGACAGCAGGAGGTGTAAGATGCCTCCCTAATCCAGAAAACCACCAAAATTCAAAACAAATTCTAAGCTGAAAAGGAAAGGTTGCTAGACCACAGTCTCTTACAGGGGGTAAAGGTGGGGCACAAAGTAGAACCATGGCTACATTTTCTTTTCTCTTCTGAAAGTGTGCTGATCTCTGCAGTCTAATGTCAGTTACGTGTGCATAATTTACAGCCCCAAAGGAGTTATTTGAATACTTCCTCTCCCTATAACAAGTGGAAAGTATACACCCCTACCAAAACATAATTCAGTTCTTTTATTGTCCCAAAGGTAGGGCAGTGAGGCATTGATCTTTACCAAAGGGAAAATTGAAAAAAAAAAAAAAAAAAAAAAAAAAAAAAAAAAAAAAAAAAAAGAGAGAGAAAGGTTTTTATGCCCATCTTTGCGTGTTTTTAGCAGCCCCTGTCTGCATTTGGTCACTGTCTGTTCTACATCTGTCAGCCTTTAACAAACACCAAACAGGCATTTCAGCAAACATACATAAAACTTTGAAACCAGTGCAAAAATATTGTGTACTTATTATGGTTTTTCCAATATATATATACCAGAACTATAAAAAAGTCCACTATATGTGGATATGGATATGTGTGAATTACTCCACTCTCCTGCCCTGAACTCAGCCAGGCACTGGTCTCTCAAATCTGGCTCTCAGCGACTGGCAATGGTATAAATGTATTTTTTCCCTTGTCTTGAGGAATCCAATGGAGGAACTAATCTATCTGTTTGGAAGTAGGATATGATTTAGAAAATAATGTGTTTGGAAGTAGGATATGATTTAAAAAAATAATCTGAAAGCTAAAACTAATTTTTTGGTTTAGCAAAAGTCCTCCAAACTGTTGTTTGAATAATTCTAGAGCACAAATATCCATAGCTAGAAAGACAAAATACAGTCTGGAAAAGCAAGTCCTCCTGGCTGTGTCTGCAGCAGTCAACTAAGTAGTGCCAGGAAACATTCCCAGGCAGAGTAACACAATCATCTGTACTATTCAATTGCTAAAGTGGTCCTTCATACTGTTTTGGCTGAGCAGCAACTAGCACTCTCCCAAACAACTCCCAGACATGGTTTGGTCACTGGCATGGGCCAGGAAGCATTCCTGGTAGTATGAACATGGGCCTTTCCATGCCAGTTGGCTGCAAGGGTAGAGAACAGTCTCAGACACATTTTATTCTGTAGCAAATACACATTTTGTGTACCCCATTCAAACCTTGTTATGATTTCACCAAGTTGTATTTTAAAAATAAATGGGGTCAGCATGAGTAAGATATACAGGTATCTATATAAAGGCAATACATTAAGCTTAGATTAGTCTATCTGGATTAATCTATGAAAGTTTATATGACATTCATCATCCTATGTCCAGTTAAAGATATTGATCGTCTGTCACTCAGCCAGTCAGTCATCTCTCTATTGCCAAAGACCTGAGCTGTCTGAGAGGACTTAATCCACACTAAAGGATTTAGGAACCACATGAAGCTCCCTGCTATAGAGAACAAGGGCCACAGAGATACAAGCTGTTCATTTTCATAAGGGTTTGTTGTTAAATTATGAAAATAGGGAGGGCCCCCTAAACAAGCCTGTGCCCAAGGATACATACAGTGCAACATAAAAGAAGCTATGTCTGACTTGAACTAGTTTTGATCCTAAAGGTCTTTAACAGACAGAGAGTGGGACTGCAGCCCTCCTGTGGGACTACAGTTTTAGTTACGAGAGGAAAAAGTTCACCGGTAACTGGAGAGGATTTCCTAAGTGGCTGCTGCAGGTTGCTGTCACTAACTTACCCTTAATGACTTGGTGTATGTGTAATGCATGTGGCAAAACCTGACCAGTGGTCTCCCCACTCCTTCTGACAAGAACTGTGGGAAATTATGATGAGAAATTATATTAAGAAATGGAAGTGTCCATGAGGGGGCATTCAGAATTCAGCAGAAGTGACAGTGATCCTTTCACTGTGCACTCTTGGTGTGGAATATTCCAGAGAGCAGCTTGATGGTAGCGTTTTTTTTATCTTAGATAATCCAATAACCACTCCTTTAGTGACACAAGTTATCTATTCCGCTGAATGATAATTTTCTACAGAAACAGAGCAGCAATTAAGTGTATCACTGTAGCCTTTCTTATTTTGGAAAGTGAGCAGTTTTAAGCACTTGTTTGATGTCAGGCACATGCTAGATAATTTAGTGAAACAAAGGACAGATTGCATCACCAAATATAATTCTGTCTCTAGCTACATAAGAGGATCAAGTTAAATACCAGATCTGTGCACCAGCTTCACACTGGGACTCCTTAGTTTTATCATCAGGATTTACATTTTGACAGCTCATTTCACATTCCAGGCTCATTTCAAAGCATTTGGGGTCAAAATTAGCTGAATGCAATTCAACATGAAGTGGCTTTTTCCGTCTCTTGCATAATTCACTCAATTATGCAAGACCTAAGAGTCTGTGTTTCAGGTTTTGAAATTTTAGAATTGCAAGAGGAAACTTTAAATCTTCCAGGAAACCCTTACACTGCATGCATCTCAAACTAACGTATACCATGTTTTCATTTTACACCTTTTACAGAGCCACACGATTTACTGTTCAGCAACAGCTGCTTGTTAGTGCAGAAAGCAGTACATAGTAGCACAATGCATTATACTTATTTTCCCTTTGTCTTTTCTTTATAATACAGAGTCCTGAGTCAAAAAGGTAACTCAGCTTTATTTTAGTAAGGCACTCAGCTGCATGTTTAACTTAATCTTGAAATATGTGATTCCCCAGTGAAACCATTCATGTGATAGGTGACCTTAAGGGCCTTGCTGAAAGAAAGTCTTCTTGAACACTGAAAAGTTTATCTAAGCTAAAAAAAAAAAAAAGGAATTAGCCTGTTAGAGTGCTGCCATCTAGTTAGATGAGTGTATACAACAAATCTATTTACAGTGCTTGCAATATCTCACTGACCAGGACACTGAGCTACCTACAGAAAATCTTTGGGAACAGTCACTAACAGCTATTCAAAGGGATCTATTGAACCAGTTCCTTTCAGTTTGTTAAAACATAAGGATATAAAGAAAACTAATTAAACAGAACATGAGAGGCCTGGAAATTTTGGGATCCTGCAAAACAGCAAATTTTTGCTGAACTTTGTTTACTTGTGCTGAAGTGCAGTAAACAACTGCAATTGCCACAGACTTCTGCAGAAGTTGACAGTGCTGCACAACTCACAAGAAGCAGAGAATGGTAAGACAAAGCTACTTTTAACTAACCCAAATCATATATGAGCCTCACAGACCATATTTGATTCAAGCATGGGTTTATATGTAATTTTTTGAGGGAAATCATAGCAGAAAGAAATTACAAAATTGCTATTGCCTAGAAGATTGTTCTTGAATGTCTTGGGGCTTCACATGGGACCTGTTGTATACCAGTTAAGGAACATGCTATGAAAACAGATTTTAAAGTCTGAAAAAAGACAAGGTACAATATACTTATGGAGTGATGCAAAATATTTTTTTAAAAAAGTTTTATGCTACAGAAGTAAAATCCTTAGCTTCTTGAAATAATTAAGAACCATGCTATTGGAAAGACTGCACTTACTGTTTGACTACTGCTTGTCTACATTCCTTTATAAAGGTGAGGAATAATCATGTCTGAATTTTATGTTCTGATGCATGTGGATGCATGACACTGTGTAAATTCTTTGTTTTCTGATTGGGAAGTGTGCCTTCCTATGATACATTATTATAATATTATCAGTTAAGACCAAATAATTCCTAAAGCAAATTACTCTCTTATTACAGAAGTAAGACAGGTTTAGGAGTTATTAACTTTGCTATTTACTTTAACAAGTCAAATATCTGGTCTTAATTTTTAATTACCTCACACTTGTTTAGCAACCCAGTTTCTTGCAGCCTTGACCAGATGCTTTGGATTCTTCCAGCGTGTTCAGGGTGATTAGCATAGTTCCCACACATGCACTGGTGCTTCAGCATCAGACTGTCATACACAACACCTTCAGCACAAAGAAAGCACAATAAGAAACAAATGAAACAAATCCAAGTTATATTGTTCCCTGTCATGTAGACTTTAGCAAAACTGGATTTTATTTGACAATTACAGCAAGATGAAAGTCCCACTGAATCATTTAGGTTGGAAAAGACCTCTGATATCATTGAGGTCAATCTTTGACCTATCTCCACCTTGTCAACCGGACCAGACCACTGAGTGCCATGAACATTTGTTTCTTGAAGACCTCCTGGGATGGTGATTCCACCACCTCCCTGGGAAGCCCATTCCAGGGCCTGACAACCCTTCCTGGGAAGAAATTCTTCCTGATGTCCAACCTGAACCTGAACCTCCCCTGACACAGCCTAAGGCCATGTCCTCATGTCCTGCTGCTGTTTGTCTGGGAGAAAAGACCAATCCCCACCTGGATAAAGCCTCCTTTCAGTCAGAAAAATAATATTGTAGAGAGCAATAAGATCTCTCCCAAGCCTCCTTTTCTCCAGGCTGAACACCCCCAGCTCAGTCAGATCCTCCTTACAGGAGTCAATCTCTAGGCCCTTCACCAGCTCTGTTGCCCTTCTCTGCGCCTAAATTTCTTTTTTCCTTTGTGAGACTCTGAATTTTGATTCATGAGGTGAATCTTGTGATACCAATAAAGCAAAGATTAATTCTCAAGAAATTATATTAATAAATACAACTATAAAGAAGAAGGGGAATTTGGTGATGTATTTTTAAAGATTTTGTGGCTAGGAAAAAAAAAAGTCTTATTACTCAATCGCTTGTTTTCTCTTTCTCCAGTGAGTAAAGTTAGTTAAAGCTGTTAACTTATACACAACAAGAAAATGTTATGTATAGAAAGGTAAAGAATATAACGTAGAGAAACCTTTAAAAATAAATTATGAAATGGCAATGGCACTCTGAAGTTTTACTGCTTAACTAATACTATATTAATTCCAGCTCTCAAAGCATATCAAATGAATGTTTCAGAGAGTTGAAACAGTGGCAGCCAGAGTCCTTTTTCATTAAAAAGAAAAGTTCCACCCACTACTCAATTAGGATCAAATCCTGTTGTTTGACTGCAAGTGCAAGGTACCTTTTGAATTTTATATGGTCATTTATGCAAGGACAGAACAGCTTTATACAAAAAAGCTATCAATATCACTTTGCTCTGTAGCTGTGCATTGGGAGCAAAAGGGAAATTTTAGTGAGTAGGCTCAAGCTAAATTCAATTTTCAAGGCTTTCAAACCAAGTCTGAAACACTGAAAAATGATTTTCCGTATTTACTCGTTCTTTGCATTTCTCCTAGACATGTCTGGAACAAAAATTATTTTCCTTATCCCTATGTGGACCATTTTCATTTGGGAAACATTTGGCTTTTTTCTTTCCCTTACAGTTGAAAAGGACTCAAATTAACAATTTCTTCAAGCTCCAGCTCTTGGCATTCAAAACATCTTTCTTATGTGCCACCACTACGGGGGATGCCAACACAGTTCTGGGAAAATTGCATTAGCCTGCTACTGAAAAGTCAGCCAGTTAAGAAAATACAAAATTAAAGTCCAGATTCAACAAAATGCTCAATAACACCGTTATTTTACAAAGTTTTCTAATGGGTATTGAACATCAAGGAAGTCTTTGAAAGCTCTTCTGAGCCTGTATACATTGTGGGTGATTCATAGTTAAGGTTCTGAGATAATTCAGTTAGAAGCCAGCCAGAAGTTATGCTGCTCTAGAAATATTTATGCTGCCATATTTCTTAGCTCATGCACTTTAGAAGTGATCCTCTGGGATCTTGGTATTTAAGCCAAAATGATAATACATTTATGTTAAGTGTAAGGAGAACGCAAATGTAATACCTAACTGCAGTATGACTAAGTTTATGCTAAATGATTGTGTAACAAACATAATAGTTCATTAGCAATAAATTTTTGTATTTACTTTCTTGTTCTGTTTTCCTTTAAAGAACAAAAAGAACCAGTGAAAACCTGGCGTTAATAAGCTAATGCGGCTTAAAATATCTGCTGGCATTTTCAAAGCAGTTAATAATTTCCTTTCTCTGCACTTCTTTGCTGCTCTATCATCAGGTCTTGTAAGTTACTTGGAAGTATGGACACAGATAAGTGTATGCTCACATACCTCACTTGGCTTTTCTTGGCACTCACAGTTTTATCTTCTGCAGTCAGTTGCCTACTCAGCTTGTCCAGTTTGGCAGTGGCCATTATACCAACAGATAAGAAAACATTCCCTCCCACTCCCCTGACCAACAAAGAGGCTGTTTATATGCTAACTGTACAGGCATCAGGACTTTCAGAAGCTTTCAGGTAGAATAGGTTGTTACATCAAATGGATTTGAATAGAAATGCTTGTTAAACATAAAGAAAAATTAGTTGAATGTTGAAAGTATCTTCTACCTGCCATTCTTTCAATTTATTTTTTATTCTTCTTACTTGAATAGTCCAAATAGCAGGTAATAGAAATAATATTAATTAATAAAAAGCATATTACTATGTTTATATTATACAGGGTTGGGTGTAATAATGACACTTTTTGATTACTTGTATCAGGGTTGCAACAAATTTTGAAATGAAATACTGAAACTGTGTATTCAGGATGCCTCCTCTGGTTGACATAAACTTCCTTTTCTTAGCACTTTTCCAGAAATAGAATATAACTAAAAATGTAATTTTATTGTATGTGAGTTTTTTTGTTTGAATCAAAAATCAGTTTGATAAGGTCAGGTCAGTATTGCATGGCAGAAGCATCTGCTACAAACTTTTAAATACCAAGATATTCACACCATTGAGTGTAAAATTTGTTTCTAGGAGGATTAATTGACTTAAGAAAAGACTGAAATACATGTTTTCATTTATTGCAAGCATTTAAATTGATTTAGGATGTGCAAGTGATTCAGATGTGTGGCTGCTGGTCACACAGCACATGTGCTTTGTACAGTACCAGAATGCAGCAGTAGAGCTCACTGCTAAAAATAGCCTGTAGGATTTCCCTAACAGGATTCAGCCAATAATCTTCCCACCCCCATGAAAAAAAAAGAAAAAAAAGAAAAAAAAAAAGAGGGAGACAACTGTTTTCAATTGCAGACTGCTGTGAAATATTAATAAAAGATGGTTATTCTGTCTCTCCAGAACAAATGCCTACAGCCAGATTCTGCTCTCAGATTCCTTGTGTAAATCTGAGCAGCTCCACTGAGACTGGTGGATTTATTCTGGATTTACACCAATATTACTGAGGTCAGAATGTGGCCCCAAAGACAGATGGGAATGGTGCCACCACTGAACCATATAATGATAGGGGACATGGGACAAAAGAAACTGAATTTGCATTAAGTCAGTAAAACCAAGACTTTCCTGTTGGGGACTCCCTAACACTCATTCATTTCCAAAATACTTTATTCAGGTCAGTTTCTTTTAATAATATTTTAAACAGAGGGGAGAACAAGAGACCTAAAAATCATTGGCTAACAGTGTGCTTTGAAGAAGATTAATTGGAACACTACAAATAAGAAAACCCAAGGGAAGAATATCTAATAAATTATTCCAACAAAAAAATCTGAACTAAATAATGTCAAATATTCTATAAACTGCCTAAATGAAAATTAAGTGGACTCTTTTTTTTTCCACCTTTAACTCATTATCTCATGCATATACTGTATATATTGCTTAACTCTCACAACAATCATAGTTCTGATTCCCTTCAGATATTTGGCTAAAAGCATTTTTCTCATGACTCACAAAAATATAGGCTCAATTTGATGCCCTTGTAATAATCTCCTACAACTGTTTTCCTCCTAAGTTTTTTTTCTCTGCCAAGAATATATTGTCTTTAAATAGGAAAAAAAAAAACCAACAAAACAACCCAAACCCTAACAGTAAATAATAACTCAAGACAGGGACATGTTATTATAATAATTTCTAGAGTCTGAATTTGCTCTTGCTTAATGGTAGACTAGAATTTTCTCCCTGTCCACACTGTCCATTTTCACCCTGTCCATTCCTTCCTTCCATGCTTTTATAAATGGTAGTGTTGCAACTGCTGCAGACAATGGCTGGTTGCACCTTGTGCTCTCTTAAGGGAGAAAATCACAGAACCATAGGATAGCTCAGGTTGGCAGGGACCTCCAGAGGTTTGCAATCCAACTCTGCTCAGAACAGATCAGACCACATTCCTCGGGACTTTCATCCTAAAGGATTTTCTAAGGGCCATACAAGAATAAATAAAAACTGGGTGTGAGTTTCTTTCTTTTGAGTCATCAGTGAATAAATGCTAGGGCACCATCCAGATCCAGGAAATAGTATGCACAGATAAAGTCATTCTATTCCATAATATACCATATGTTAATAATACACAGATTATTTGGGTGGTTTTTTTCCACAGAAACTGTGTTAGAACTGTTGATGTTGCAAAATTTCTGTTCATTGTCATTCCAAAAGTATCAATCTCATAACATTAAAAAAGTTCTATTTTCAATGTGCTCAAAAACTGGAGTGATAAAGGTCATGTGTAGGTCTGTAATCTTAGGCACATGTCAGGGGAAGAGATTTCTTTGAGTAGAAAGGAAAGGCTTAACTGTGAATGCAGAGCTATGTGCTCTGTGAAACCTGGTCAATCAGCCAGGGAATAATGGCTAGCATGGATACAGCTTGCAAGCAGGTACAGCACCACACTGTCCTCAGCCAGTACCTAGAGGATATATAAGAACTGAGGGTACAAAACAGAGGTGGAGAAGCAGAACAAAGTTGTAGGGCAGATGAAAATAGGAGGTTTGTTTTGGTTTTGTTTTTTTTGTTTGGTTTTTTTTGTTTGTTTGTTTTGGGGTTTTTTTTGTTTTGTTTTTGGTTTTTTTTGTTTGTTTTTTGTTTTTTTTTTTTTTTTTTTTTTTGTTTTTTTTGTTTTTTTTGTTTTTTTTAGAAATGAGTGGAGATTATTATCTTGAATGAGCAGTGGAGGGGGAAAATAGATTCAATAAAACAAGAAACAAGGATTCGAGAAAAACATTTCATATTTTGAAAAAAGAATTAATTGAAGGACTGAGAATCTCGGTTGGAATAAGTTGGTCTTCCTTCTTTCCTTCTTTCCTTCTTTCCTTCCTGCCTTCCTCTCTTTCTCTCTTCCTCTCTCTCTTTCCACTGGTGTTCATGTAGCAATGCTTTACTGAAAGGGTAAATTTCAACTCTGCCTAATCTGTCTGTCTGCATTTCCATTGCTGAACCTATCAGGTTTCTCTGTGCCACATCTCAAGCCCTTTTTGCCAGGGATGTCCTGTTCCCATCAACGTCTCCCTTCAGTGTTTGCCATACATAATTTCATTCCTTCTCTTATTTTTCCATCTCAACTTCACACTTTCTTTCTTGATTAGTTCCACTAATGCCACAAGTCCACAGATCTGTGTAAGCCCCTTGACCCCGCTCCCCTCTCTGAGGATTACAAAAGCATTATAAGGTGTCAGTAAACCTCAGCAATCAGTCTACAGCAGCAGCTTTTACACTCGTAACTCCATTCAAATTTTTCAGTGGAACTGCAAATTCTTGAAAGGCAGAGTGAAACATACACACAGTGAGCTCACTTTTGGTGTGCTCTGCAAATCTTAGAATGAGTTTACAATGTTTTGAGGACTCCAGAAATACAGTGGTCTGGTTTAAGAATCCTGTCTATAAGCAGTTGTTGTTTTTGGAGAAACTCATGGAAGGTGAATTAGTATGTTTGTTTCTGTACAACCCAAATGTTTGTTACTTAACAATAATAATACATTTTTGCTTTCCAAGTTCACATTCTAATTGGAAAAATGGGAGAGCACACTGTCTCACACAGTTACATACAGCACCCGTTAAGGACTCCATCCTGCATAAATCCATGCTCATGGCCTGAAAAGATGCAAACTTTAAGGCCATGGGAAGTTCTGCCAGTTGAGGGAAATATACTTCTGGTATAAACCTTCCTAAACAATAACTGCAAGTATTTATTTCTCTCCTTTTATTTTTATTTGTGCACAAAGTGAATCTTTGCTTCTGACCATGCTTTAATATTAGACTGACATTCAGGCTTTTAAAGAGCCTTCATGCAAGGTTAGATTACCCAGTAAGAAATTAGGTTTCTGTGGTCATTTTCCCTCTTTTGACTGAAAATTTTTGAGGTTCTAATCACTTTGCTTTGGACAGCCCATGCTCCCTAAGCGACTGGAATGCTCAGGACCTAAACATAAAACCTGCCTCTGTAGGCTCCCCACAACTCTTGAATGACACAGAAGTTGTAGCCAACATCACTTAGTCATGCCTACAGCTTTGCTCTTTCTGTGGAGAAAGCGACCTTGAAGCAGAGACTGATTTGCCAAATGAAGACATTGAGAATTACATTGCAGTTTTCCTCCTTACTGGTGGTCTTTCTTCAACTTATTGGTGGTCTCTTTACAAAACAGGCAATAGGAACACAAAGAAAAGATCCAGAAAATAGGGAAAAAGCTATAAATGACTTAAAGGCACCAAAAATGCACCTGTTTCTCTATTGCCAGAGCCAGTCAATGATAATAATTTATGACTGTGTGAATATTAACCCTGTGATTTATCAGCTGCACTGATTGAGTTGGTGCCAGTATAGCATCATAAAACAGAGGAGCAATAGGGCTAAAACTGAACACATTGCTGCAGGAGATATTTGAGGCATTTAAGTCTGTTGATCCCACATGAACAAATGCATTTGCCCTGCCTAATAAAAGCAGTCTTTAGGGAATCCTACCAGTTGTGTAGACATGCTGGCTGGGCTGGTCCATGTCTGGGTGAGGTAATGTGGAGTCAGTGGGGGAAGATGGGGTCCTGGAAAGTGGTCGATGTTTATCTGATCCGGCCATGCCAACTGTAGCCATCTGAGCCTGGTAGATTTGCAACTGGTGGACATGCCGATGTGCCAGGAACTCCTGTTTCCAGGAAAACAGCACAGTAGAAAGAAATGTGAGACGGGATCAAGCAAAACATGTCAACAAATTAGGTTCATTAGGTCAGGGCTGTAATAAACAGTGGGCACCCCCACCCCCCAACTTGCACCTAAGACCCACTCAATAAATCCATTCAACAGATGTTTTCACGCTGACAGTGTGGGCTACTGACTTTGCTGGAGAGTAGGTGATGGCAGGCAACCTGTCAGCTCTCCCTGACAGGAAAGACAGCTTCACATGCAAAGGCTTATAAAAGACAAAGTTTTTCTAATATGTTGAATACACAATATGATGTTATAGAACATGCATTTTATGACCCTACACAAATAGAATTTAAATTTTCCCACAGCACAGAAAGTGAAAACTGGTGGTCTTACTACTCAGTACCAAATGCGCTGAGCAACTGTGAGTCAAGTTTCTACAGTTAACTCAGTTCCCAGAGCTCCCTGGAAAGTAGCAATGATTTGCATATAAGTTTTCACAAATCGTTTAGAAATTCAGGAATTGTTATGTGAGATCCCACTTAGGAACCATCTTTTTTTGTCATAACTGGTGCTGGCTGTAGGCACAGGCAAACTCTTCAGGGAAATAGGCAGGTGTGAAAAGACTGTAACAGAGTAGAAAAGATTTTCTCTTCTGTTTTGTCAACAGATGGTCACTTTTGCTGACATGACAAAGGCTAAAACCCTGTGAAGCCAGTAGGAACCTGGCTCACTCTACAGAGTAGGATTTCTTCTCAAACCCTTTCCTTTCTGTTTTTCTTTTTTCTGTGCCTATGGTCCCAGAACTTCAATCAAAAGTGGATGCAAGAGAAATATTTTCAAACCACTTAATATAAATTCAGTTGAGATTCACATTTGTGACTTACAGCTGCAGGCTCTGTTTATCCTCACCTGGGTTCAATACACATCTATGCAGGAATATATATATATATAGATAGATACATATACACACATGTGGCTTTTTATTTTTTTTATTTTTTTTTTCATTCTTTTTTTTTTTTTTTTTAATAAACCCAGTAACAATTAGCATTCCTATATGTGGTTGCTTGGGACAGCAGCTCAGAAGCTTGTCTTGGTCCAGGAGAGATTGCTGGCTGCTCAGAGAGGTGAAGCTGAGTTCAGGCTGTGTGGGAAGGCAGGTGGGAGTACCCCAGCCCATCACACGCTGCAAAATAAATCGGCAGCTCATGGGATGTGAAAATGTCTACCCTGCATGTAATAAAAGAAGCCTTTATGCAAACAAGTGCTCATCAATAACAGCTGAAATGAGAATAAATGCTTTAAAAGGTAGCCTCAAAACCCACATTAATATCTAGGGTCACTATTTCAGTAAAAAGACATAAGGTCATGGGAAAAGTAAATCACCTGGGACCTTGTCATAAGTGACTAAATGAAAAAAAAAAAAAAAAAAAGAGTAAGCAAAAAGAGGTTTTACAAGAATTGTCTTTGTTTAGAGTCATTGAACCATTTCTCTTCCTTTAAATACAGTCCTAAACTTTTCTTATTGTTTTTTTAATGTACAATGACAGGATAGTATTACATATTCCAGGAAATATCTTGAGCTATCTGAAGAGGTCTGTGTATCCATCTATGAGCATAATAAAACTTAACATTCAGGAATTTTTTCCTGAAATCTCTTTTTGCTTAGTTTCACTAATAATTTTGATTGTGATACATTTTCTGAGATTTTTTTTTTTCCTCATAGGCATACATATCTTTTGCAACCTTTGCTGGGAGTATGTTTGATTGGAGATGGATCAAGAATGCATGGACACTATTGACTTGAATATTCTCCCTATGGAGAACAGAGAATACATTCCTTTGTGAGAATTTAGCATTCACTTTCTTCAATGCTTGCTGGCTTAGAGGTCAATGAAGTAGGCACAGGTGTTTTGCTATCTGTGGCATGATTACTCTCTGCATCCTAGGATCAAGTGGTGGCAGCAGCGCTGTCTGTCTGATGCTCATGTGTTCACAATCTCTTGTCTACTCTTCTAAACTCCCAGCTGAGTACTTTGGAAGAAGCCAAACTTCTGCCTGCAGGAGATTCATGGCACAGAATGTTGCTGCCAGACAGGAAATCAGTAGAACACTGTTATTTCTGCTACTCTCCTCAACTTACATGTTGCCTTCGTTGCATTAATTAAATAGCTGCTGCCTGTGTAGTTCTTTGAGCAAGGGAATTTCTGATATATCTTTCAATGTTCATACTAACTAGTGGTAATTCATTAATTGTGTTCACTTTTCTGATAGTCATTAGAGTACAGAAGACAAAAGGATTTGTTCCCTATTGGAATGCTCTTCAATCTAGTAAAGGTCCACCAATGGATTGTGATAGTCTTCATCAAACATGATTTTTTAAAGAAGTCTTGGAAATTCAGCTGTCAGTGAGGGCAGATTGATGCTGTCTTTGTTGGTAGTGCTGGTTGACTCTGAGCTCTAAGGCTTTAGAGCTGCCTTGTCTACCTTTCTTTTAATTCCAGACTTGAACTTCAGTTTTGCAATATCTGTGTAATTTTTTCAGTGAAGCTGTAAGTAAGGCATCCAGTCAATATCTAAAATATAATCTTTCCAGGTCTCTGATCTAAAAATGTCAATTTAAGTGGAGGTTTTGTTTGTTTGTAGGTTTGGTTTTGTTTGTTTGTTTGTTTTGCAGGTTTTGGGGGGGGGGGTGTTGCTGGGCTGTTTGTTTGGTTTGTGGGTTTGGGGTTTTTTAGAGTGTCTTGAAGAAGAAGGAAAAAAGTCTGGAACATCACAAAACATAGATGACTTTGGAAGATGTTTCTCTCTCTGCTTCTAAAATGATTTTGTGTGTTTGTCTATGTAGTCAGTAGAAACAATATTTTTCATTCAGATGAACAAATCAAGATGATTTTTTTTTTAATACAAATCAACCTGTGTGAGCATCACCTAAACCAGACATCTATTTTAGCAATTTTTTTGGAGACCAAGAACACAGGATATTTTTTTCTCTCCTCCATTTTCAAGTCAAAGTGTGTCCTGTTTATGTCATTCTCCCCTCCTCAAATGAAACCAGACACATACTGTGTTTGACACATGTTTATCAACATAATCTGTTCAAGGAAGGAGAAATTTATGGACGGTTCCATGGAAATTGTCTGACACCTGCATTAATTTCTGATGACACAGAAAACATTTGCCTGTGAAAATATTTTAAAATTTGTTAAAATTAGGGTAGTTTGTCTCATAAGGCTTGCACCATGGCTTACATCCTCTTGTGGCATCCAGATCCCTTAACTGTAATATTACAATCTGTAGACATCAGCAAAGTTTAGACCTGTTTAGATTTTAGTCAAGGTTTTAGGCTAACTTCCTGATTGGGTTTTATTTTACAGACAACAGGCACTCATGAAATACATGTATTTTTTTCCAGCCACCTACATATTTATGCTGTGAACATTTCTGATGCTCTGAGTCACAGACAAGTGGATTAATGCAATGAGTAATGTGGATAATCAGCACACTTATCTGGCTCCCCAAATGCCCACCTGGCCTCTGGAAGGGATTAAAGGAACACAATGAATTCGTCTTCAGGTTTTATGTGTTACAGCCCTGCAAACACATGTCCATCTCTCCAGCAATATGACAAAAGCAGTATTTGCACATCTGCAGGGCCAGTGATTTGTGTGAATATACTTGGAGCATTTCTTAGGTAACCTGAGCCCTGTCTGCCCGGCATGGAGTCTGCTAGTTCCAGGTGCCTGAGATTAGTTTATTAGTAGAGGCAAGCAATTAGGGCCTCTGCTGGAGCTAGAGGAGAGCCTTCCATTGCCTTCCACGGAAACAAGCTCAGGTCCTCAGTAATTATTTTGAGGAGGAATTTTAGAATCACTATCTAAAGAGAAGATGAGCCTTTTAGGAGCATGGGAGATAAATATTTGTTGTTTTCCTAGTATTACTGTAAGGTTTGTTTAGCAGGTCTTTCAATTAACTTAGGTTGGTGTGAATATTCCTTTCATATAGATGTGTGGTTTGTACATTTTGGAGCTTAAGATTTTGTAAATGCTAAGGATTTTAATGAGAACTATTTACCTATTTCTACTGGCTGTGAGAACTGATAAACCACGAGTATGTTCTGTTGGATTATTAGATGGACTATGTTGGAGGATAAAGCAGAGCTGAGTTGTCTATAAATTAACAGTCCTTTGAACTGTTATGCTTTGTGCAGAGAAAAAATATGTGGGATTCAGTCATAAAAGCTTTTTTTTTCCCTCTTAACAGTCTGGTTTTTTAATTTAATATGTTAATATTTAGTTTAGTCACAGCTAAATAAATCCAAAGATTTGTATGTCTGTAGCATAATCCAGCATGTGAATGGGCATATTCACACCTCTCTTCAGGGCTTATGCTTTGGTTTTTTTCATTGTGGTAAAGAACTTTTTTTTACTCTTAGGGATAGCAAATTTTGCATTCCCTAATACTAAAATTACTACTCTCATATATTTGTGGCCAGGTTTATATCCCTCTGTTGTTGTGCCTTTGATGCATTTGGCTGAAGTATGAAGTGTGTCTATTGTCTATTGTCTATTAATTGATTAAAGTTACTCATGTTTTGCCCATCCTGCTTTCCTCTCCCAAAAGACCTTAAGCACTATGAACTTCACAAAGCCTTTCCTCTCAAAGCATTTTTGGTGGCCTGTTTGTTAATTTCTACATTGTTTTCAGAAAATTACCCAAAGGATGGGTAATTTCCTGAAGGAGAAAGCTACATACAAATGCTTCAGAAAGTTTTGCCCTGGGTAAGGATGAAAACAAGACCTGCTGCCTTCTTTTGAAGGATATTTCTGATGCCTGCTCTGCTGGCTTGTCTCACCCCATGGCTCCTGTTGGAGGCCCTACTTCTCAGCCCTGTCCAGACCTTGTAGTGATATGGGAAGAGAACAACTTCAAATCCTGCTGCTTGTCTTTTCTACCACCTTCCTGGGCTTCCTACCTTCCCAGTGCAGCTGTAACTGAATGCATCCAAGAGGTGTCCAGGCCAGGCAGTGACTGCATCCAGCAAAAAGCCTCAGCTTGCAGCAAACAGAGCTCAGTCCTGCTTTAAGGTCCCTGTGAAGGCAGCCTTGGCCCAAACTACAACAGCACCAGGCAGTCTGACTGAGTCAGAAATTCTGGTCACCCAGAAACTTCTCCTTCAACCCAGATGTAGGTAGTTAACAGTCCTTCAGAAATAGCATACAATATATTAATAGATTTGACCTTGGTTATCCTCAGAAGTGACAGGAAAAAAAAATAAAACATAGAAAGCAATGAATGCCTGTACAAAGGAGTTTGTTCCTTGGGACAAAACACAGTGGGTAAGTGGAATTTTTAGCAATTTTCACCCAGGAGTTCTGTGAAGTACTATTTTGCCTACTCAAACAAAACCATGAGTAGTTGCCCTCAGAAACCAAGCAAAATAGGTCCTGAGGTCTTCCAAAACAAAGTGTGTGAACAAATGTGAAAGTGTAGGAAAGGTGTCTCTTTGTCAATATATACAACCTAAAATAGAAAATAGTCTGAGATATCCTTGAAAATAAATATTTGAGACATCTTTTTAACTGCTCTGTCACTTGGAGAAAACACATCACCAAGAAAGCCCTACTAGTTTCTATTTTTGACAAAACCACATGTGGAGCCACCAACTTCCATCGTCATCACTTTCAAAAACCCCAGTATCACCATCTGAAATATAGTCAACCACAAACTCAGAATCAGCATTTTTATGAAAAGTAAGTAAATTACAAGTATGGTTACAGACACATAGATTGAATAGGTAGAAATTAATTTAGAGCAAGCAAAACTATAGATGAGAAGAAACAGGAAGTTAGCCTTGAGGCATCTGGATATGTTAGGTCACATATTATCAGGATGTTTATAGAATTTGGATTTCTCTTGCTGTAATCCAAGGAACACAGTGTTGACTAGAAAATGGGTAAGCAGAAATGAAGTCTTATCAACTGAATCTTAGGTGCAGATACAGAGCAGTGGGATGGAAGCTATAACCCAAAACTGCCTGGAGTCTTAGGCAGAGATTGCCTTTGGCAGCAAGCTGCGTCTCACAGCAAAATAACCCCATGCCCTGTGCCTTCGCCTTGCCTTCTGAAGGACTGTGGAATGGCTTATTCCAGCTGCTGCCAAGGTAGAGCTTAGTACTTAGACTGCTCCTGCTGCAGTGACAGCCCAGGGAATGGTTATCACCCTCAACCAATTTTGTTTTCCCCCTCTGTTCCTGGAGCTGCAAAGCTGCTGCTGTAGAGGTCCCTCCCCTACCATCCTCCCTTTCTTGCTCAGGAGCACCTTTGGGGTGACAAAACCCATTATAAAAACTACAACATTTTTGGGCCAAGATGGAAAGTTTATTGGATGGAAAGTTTCCAGAAGCCTGAGCATTTAAACATGACCCATGTTGGTCCCATGTGAGTGAGGAATCAAGGTGGTCACATGGTTTGAGAAGTTTTCACCTATCTTTGTTAAGAAATATGAACCAAGCAGTCATTATGTTGAAGCCTGACATGATTAAGAAGAAAGGAATTATGGGAGTGACAGAAAAGATGGCCCTAAAGTCAGAGCACTTTTACTGGAGTGAAATTCTGGGAGTCCAACTGAGCTGCTGCTTTCACTCCTGGTTCTTGCTCCTGTGAGACCTGCCTTCCCTGCTCCCGATATTGGCAGGTACTTGACTTCTGTCACTCCTGCTAAACTGCTGACTGTAGTGTGCACAGCACTCATCCAAAGAAAATGCAGCACCTCCTCAAAAGCTTCACTCCCAGCTGAGTCTTTTCCCACTTTCTGGCCCTCCCAGATATTTAATACAAATGTATAAATAATTGGGGGTACAATAAAGGGGAAAAATAGACCACCTGGATATCTTGTGGGTTTTTTTGTTTTTTAAGGAAACCTCTGAAGAGGTTTCTTGTTACTTTATTGCTTTTACTAGAAAAAACATTACTTTCCAGAAGTCACTTGGTGCTTTCCAAAAAAAGAATACAGAAATGTGCAAAAATGAATTAAAAAGGAAAATTTAATTGTTCACATGTCTTGCCCTAACTTTCAGTATTAACAAGTATTTTCTTCTTTTACTTTGATATGAGGAATAAGTGGGCTCTATAATAGCATTTAAAGATTACAACCAACTAATCCTAGTAGCTTTCTGAAATCAATAAGTTGATATGTTGGCCTAAACTAATTAATAATAACATCACCTGTCCCACATGTTTCATTGCTCTGGGAAATATCACCCAACTCTCTTCAACAGTATTGATCTGCACCAAATCAGTTTGGTGTTACTTTAAGCAGATAATTTCAACCACTTCCATTTTTCTACTTTTCATCAGAACTACTTTTCTTAGCAGACTTGTATGATTTATTTTTATGTGAAGAATCATTACTTTGGCCTTCACGCAGAAAAATAATAATCTCCAGGCTAAATTCATTAGCAGTCCTGCTGCAGATCTGTGTTTTCTGCACATTTCAACAGATTCTGCTTTAGTTTTATAGACAATTCTTCTGAGTTCAGGTTTTATTGTAGAATTAATGGAAATTACTTGGATCTGACATATAAAGAGAAAATATTGGAAAACCCTGCTCTTCAATATAGAGTCCAGACCCTAACACATCAGTGCCTAAGTCTAAAATCATTAGGGTGTATAGATGCCTTCCCCCTTGGAGGTGCAGTGTATGGAAATACAGTGAGGTCAGAATGGGGAACACCAGTGGACCACATGGTCAGCAAATGTAAGAGCCATCCATCACTGGGATGTTTGATGAACTATGTTCTCTTTCTACAGAGCATTTGTGCAGGTCACTGTATCTAATGCACAAGGCTGGGTCATAAACAGATGGAGAGCAGCCCCACCAAGAAGGACTTGGAGGTGCTGGTGGATGAGAAGCTGGACTTGATCCTGCAAGGTGCACTCCCAGCCCAGAAACCCAAACATGTCCTGGGCTGCATCCAGAGCAGTGTGGGCAGCAGGGCAAGGAGGGGATTCTGCCCTTCTGCTCTGCTCTGCTCTGCTCAGACCCTACTTGCAGTGCTGCATCCAGCTCTGGGGTCCCAGCACAGGAAGGACAGGGACTTGTTAGAGTGAGTCCAGAGGAGGACTGCCAAGATGATCAGAGGGCTGAAGCACCTCTCCTGTGAGGAAAGACCAAATCAATTGGGATTGTTTAGCCTGGAAAAGAGAAGGCTTCAGATTGAGCTAATTGCAACCTTCCAGTAACTGGAGGAAGCCTACAAGAAAGATGGGGAGAAACTATTCACTAAAGCATGTAAGGACAACAGGGAAGGGCTTCAAACTGAAAAAAATATAAGTTCAGATTTAATACCAGAAAGAAATTGTTTACTGTGAGGATGGTGAGCCACTGGAGTAAGTTGCACAAAATCGTGGATGCACCATCCCTGGCAGTGTTCAAGGTCAGGTTGGATGGGGCTCTGAGCAATCTGGTCTAGAGGAAGGAGTCCTCCATGGCAGGGGTTTGGAATTAGATGACCTCTAAGCTCTGTTTCAACCCAAGCCATTTTGTAGGTCTATGACTTTTACCTCTCTGAAGATTTCAGAGAGATAGATTGCCAAATCTCACACCTTACTTCAATGTGGTTAAAAGGCCCACAGACTTCCTTTCTCCAACACAAATGTAGTAAGAGATAGTTTCCTGAAAAATTGTGTATGTACACACACACATCTGCAAATATCACAAGATATTTAAAAACATTTTTCTCTCTTCATTTTGGAGCTCTACTACACTTTACAAATTTTGGAACACAAGGAAATGGTGACATAATTTGAGACTACAAAATAAAGGATTTGAATATAGGAAGGATTCTTCAGATGAAAAGTAAACTATCACAAAAATCCTCTCAGACCTGGTCTATATATTTAGAATTCTACATAGTTGTAGAATGCTCTATGTGTTTGTAGAATAAATACATTTCTGCAACAAACAAGTACAGCTTGTATTTTTTTGTTTGTTTGTTTGTTTTATTTGGGATAAGATCAAATTATTTGTAATTTGAACAAAAATTGAACTGAACATCAGAAGATTACTTACAAATATTTCCCACTTTGTTTTCTCAGCCTAGGGTTTGCTGCTTTTATCAAGTGGGAGAATTGCCAGAATGGGCAGATGTAAAATGGAGGAAAAACCCCTTATGATTGCTGATTTAGGAACAACTAGAGAGCTGGGATGTGGAACACTGGGTGGGACTAAAAGGAAGAAGAGCGAGGGAACAGTATTACAAAATCCAAACATCTGAATAGCATAAGGTCCAACCTCTTCCCTTCTCACCCTCTCTCTTTTTTTATGATAATGCTTTCCACTTTATTTCTGGTTTTAAAATTTGGAAGCTCTTTTGTTTACATGTTCAACTATCATTTCTTGCCTTTGTGCCTTTTCCAAAAACTGAATCTTTCATGTGCTTACATTAATCCCCAAATAGCATAAGATATTACAACAATTGCAAGAGTAAGGAGTAAGAATAAGTAAAAAGAATACTAGCTGGGGAGAAGTGGGGCAGTGAGAACACTTGTCCCAGTATAGCGCCTCTGGAAGGTGGTTCATTTATTTGCTGACACTACATAGGGATCTCAACACTGCATTAGCCAGTATTTTTCTTCATCTAGAAGAGAGGTCTCTCCAAAATATCCAGGAGTAACTTACAAGAAAAGCAGTCTGAATGATTAAAAGACCAAAGGACACCAAATTACAGGCCAAACTAGTCCATATTCCTCATCTGGGCTCTGTTACTCCTTACTATGATCTGTGTTCTTTCTGAAACAAAGCACAACAGTTTAAGGTATATTATTTAAAATTTTAAAAACTGCCTACATATGGAACAAAAATAGCTTTCTACTTTAGACAATGGCTATTTTTTTTTTCAGAAAATAGCTGCTTAGTACTTAGAATTACTATCTCTTTGTTTTAAAGGCCAAATGAGATAGTGGTGACTCAATTAATATACTGGGGAAGGCAACTCTGAAGATCAACTCCATTGCTGGTGAAGTCCCTTAAAGCACCTCCCTGATTGTGGTCTGATGGCAGCTTGTGAGGACATCTACGTGCTGGAGATGGTCTTGGAGTTAGTGGCTGAGCAGAGAGACCAGAAGCAGTGGGGAAGAGGCAGATGAGCCAGCTGGGATGCACAAATACAGCGTGTGGCCGTGGTCCCAGAGCAGAGGCTTCCAGTAACTCAAAAGGAAGGACCTGGCAGTCAGTGGAGAAAGCAACCTCCTCCAATCAGAAGTTATAAAACAGCTCTGTTGGGGGGGCAGTTTGGATTATTTACACACAGATGTAAGTCTAGATAAACCAAAAAATTTACTGTGGGTTTTCACAGGTATACCTGAGAGAAGGATTTGTCACTTCAGTAGTCTTAAAGCATTGCCCACAAAGGAGGGAGACAGACTTCTTACAGACACACAACACTCAGGAAAAATACATACTGGAAAATATTGCACCACATAAAGAGCTACAATTTTAATTTTATCTGATGAAACCTGGGAGGACAGAGTGGGGGAATCCTGAGAACCAGTAAAAGCAAAATGTTAATTCTAATTGTTGTATTTAGTTGGCCTTGTCTTGTGACAAGTTTGTTATTATGCAGATTTCCTACCTGCCACCTTCTATGGGAGGATTTTACCAAATGAAGTTATGCAGACAATTCCCCTTGCATCTTACCTCTTTATTCGTAATTATGTAGGCCCTGTGTTCACTCAAGATAACATTATAGCTGTCCCCAAATGCTTTAGATTTGGGGCCTGTGACAAACAAAATCTTTCAGTGCCTGGAATACATTTTTTTTCCCTCTGTTGCAGAAGTGTAGTTACTTATATGCTGAAAACATGCTCTTTTTTTTGTTTATTTTCTGGGGCAATGGGTTAGTAGGTGTTACATATTTCCACTAGTATGATTTTGTAAATGTCCTTTTTTTCTTCAGAAAGATATATAATGTAATATATTGTCTTTTTTCTTTCTTCTTTTTTTTTTTTTTTTTTTTTTTTTAATTTTTAGTTTTGCTAGGAATGTCATTTTTCCTGTTCTGTAATCAGTTTTACATATATGATGCATATATAGCCCTTGCATGATACTATCCTATTAAAGGTTATAATGAAAATAATCTGTAAATCATCTGCTACATAGAGAGTATTCTTGTGTGGAGAAGCTAAGGTGTAGACATTACTGATCCAAAGTGCACTAGAATTGGAAATCCTGGGGTTTAAGTCCTTTCTTTAACCACTGGATAAATAATAATTGCATTGTATCGATAATATTCTCCATTTCTGGCTTCACATCTGGTTTAATTATGAAATAATGCAGTGCTGTAGCTTTCTGTGTTTCTTATTACATCTGGTAGCAGTGGAGGTATGGTCAGAAGTTGTTTTGGTTTGATGGTACTGGATTTG
The DNA here is from genome assembly GCF_965231275.1 of Zosterops lateralis. Classification (NCBI taxonomy): domain Eukaryota; kingdom Metazoa; phylum Chordata; class Aves; order Passeriformes; family Zosteropidae; genus Zosterops; species Zosterops lateralis. The sequence goes on along the minus strand of NC_139762.1, from coordinate 31,636,284 downwards.
ACAAAGGGCAGGAGAAAGACGTGGGAGCAATTGGCACTGTAAAATATCAGAGCTTTTAGGTTCTGCTCAGACAAACTAAAGCATACTCTCTGTCTTTAAGCTGGGTGCAAAAGGGCTCTGAGCAGACTGGGTGAGGAGAGGGAGGCTAATCATCCCTGTCGCCCACAGTGAGGCATCGTGGCAAAGTGGTGAAAGAGCCCATGAAATTTCCCAGCTTCTGTGTCTTTGAGGTCATTGTGGTCCTTAATCTTGCTGGGAACATCCAGTCCCTGTTGTTTCCAACCTCTAAAAACATTAAACCTACTCAGAGAAACCAGGAGGAAAGGCAGTCACATAACATGGGTGTACATGTCATGATGCATGTGCACATCGTGCCTCAGTGGACCCTTGGGGCCACCACAAGTCCCAAGAGATGTTCTGACACCACTCCAAACAAGGTAGAGCCAAAGCACTCCAAATAGCTGGCTGCCCACATCCATGCATTGCATTCAGAAACGACCTGGAAGCCCTGCTGGCCATAGAGGAATTCTGAAAAAGAACGGATGCTGTGAAATGTATCTCAGACCCTTGGCAGAGCTGCAAAGGTGGGCTGAAAGCTTTGAGGCAGGGCTTGAGGCACTGGCTGCTGCCAGCCCAGCAGTTCCTGTCAAAACTCTGCAAGACAAGACATGTTTGAAGGTTTCTTCCCAGGAACCCAGGAGGTTCTCAGCTTCTCAGCTCCTTCCCTCTCTCCTTTTTCAAATCTTTCTCTGACTATGAGTATTGGGGTTTTTCTCTGCTACTCTTGGTACAAAAATGTAATCTGAGCAATTAAACAATAGCAACATTCAAAAAGGGGGAAAATATGTGAGACTGGGGCCGAGCTTTTGACTTTTACTGATAATTTTAGAAATATCCCTGGTTTTCATCATAAAAGTTCAGATTCACATATCCAAGTGGCTCTTTGGGCATTGAAATGTGCTATACATATGGATATAATTTAATTCATAAGAATCTGACGGCTGCTACCTGGCCTTCTTTGCTTATTTTTAGTCAGTCTACAGAGAACTTAAAAGACTTTTATTGTACAGTTGGAAATAAGACACAGGATTGTTTTTCAGTTTTCCTCATGTGCATTGTGAGGCATCAATCTAAGGTATGACCAGCTTCTTTTTTTCTTTTTTTTGTCTTTTTTTTTTTTTTTTTCTTTCCCCAGCTTGGATTTAAGCCCTGATGACTGTTTCTTTCATATAGTAATATTCGCCAATGTCATAATACACCCTATGTGTTACACCCTTAAGAAGTTCCTGGGCCTCATTCATGAAGTTGTAAGTTTTCCAGTAAATTTTATATAAAATTGTTAATTAGCAGGAGAATTCTGATTTTAGGTACATCCAGGAGTTGCTCCGGGTACAAAACCCCAGAAAATGTTTTGAAAATTTTGGTTCAATATAACTTCAGGTGGAAGCATCTGCTACCTCATTTAATCTCCAACCTTTTGTGTGTGTGACAGCAAATGGTTAATGAGCTCCCTTTCGGAGCTGGGTGCATTTCTGCACTAATATTGTTAATACCTAGAGATTCAATGTATTTCAGTACAAAAAGTGTTATGTAAAGTTACCCAAGATGACATGGCCAGAACTCTTTTGAAAACAAAGTTTTGTTCCTTGTGCAATGATTGCTAAGAGCAAAATTAATCTTGTTACACTGTAAGTTATACACTCCGTGTGGTAGGAGGGAAAACACAGTGCTAATTTATGAGTAGCTGCCATCTGAAGGTATTGAGATTTTAGGCCCGTTGAATCTTAACCAGAAAGGACCAAGGGAATACCTGAGGCAAAACCTACATATCATTATATTTTAGTTTCTTTCACTTATTAAACTGTTCTGATTTCAACCCAGGAGTTACACTATTTCCCCCGATTCTCCCGCCCCCTTCCCCCCCATTCCCACTCAGGGAAGGACTGAGCAATTGACTGTGAGGTAGTTAGTTGCCAGCTGAGATTAAAGCCTGACAATATCACAGGAATCCATTGGTGCCTTCCTGGCCCGGAGAGGGAACACAGACTGTCGGGGCTGCTGTAGGCAGCGCATTCCCATGGAGGGAGCCTGCGGTGACCAATGCACATTCTCTGTGCCTCAACCAGAGGTGTGAGTTGTCTCACCTACTGTTTGTATTTTAATGAGGAAGAAGGGAGTGAAAAGCCCTGAGCAGGGGTCCGTGGCTGGCTCCTTTCAGCTGTGAAATGTTTGTGTCTCTAGGGCCTCGCTTCTCCCCCGGGGCAGAGGGGGGCCAGAGCCTCCCCTTTTCATTTAAGAAGGGTTACAGGGCCATGCTGCCGAAAGAGCTGCACCAGGGGCTCAAAGTCCCGAGAGAGGTTTGGGTCAAGTTAGGTTGCTTTGGGAGGATTTGGATCTCTGAAGATGTTTTGTTTTCATTCTTTGAATTAAAATTTAATTTAAGTAATGGAAATACATAATCCATCTCTGAGGAATGCTGTCCTAATCTTGTCTCTTAGAAGAAAAAGCAGGATTTTCAAATTTTATCTGTTACTGATCAGCTGTATGAGTTTACACCAGTCTTCTAATGTCTCTGAGCCTTTGTGTCGCCTTATCTCATCCTGGCTTTATCTCTCCTAACTGCGGAGATTTCAAGCAGTTTGTCCTTTGCAATGTGACAGTTCAGTGCTAAATGCTAAGGATGCTCGACTGCAATTATGGAGTTATGGCACATAATACTTAATGAAAATATACCTCAAAAATCCTCTTCCTTACACTCCTGCTTGCCCACACCACCCCCCGCGCCCCTAAAAAAACAAAACAACCCAAACAAAACTGTGAGTTTCATTTAGTTGGTTTCAACATAGTACATATAAGTCCAAATACATTTTCTATTAAAAAAAAAATAAAAAAGGTAAATATAAGGAACCAGAGCAAAAGGAGAAAATGTGTGAGAAGAGAAATTAGACGGGAGAGCTGTAGAGAGAAAAAGAATCCAACTTTAGAAAGACAAATCATAACCCAGACTCTGGATCCAGGCAGCAATCTTCTCATCACCTGGAAATAGTCAGAGCACCACAAAACTGTGGCTTTTGGATAGTCATACAGTATGAGGTTCAGTTGAGAAAACCCTGATGCCCTATGTCGCTATGCAACGATTACTTCTATAAAAGCTTTTAAATTTAGATTACCTTTGTTGTAATAGGAAGGCTTTTGAAATCTGTGGTTATTTTGGAAGGCTTTTGGTTGTTGCTCCACTACAAAGCAGCATATACCTTATTTATTCAATTCCTCCCAAAAGGCCACAGAAATGAATTGCTGTGATGTGTGGCTGTGGTAGCCCAGTGGCCAGACAAAATCAGCTGAGAAAGCAGCGCTGGTTGTGCACCAGCTGCAGCGCCCGCCCGTCACTGGCCACAGTCACTAACCTTTTTGGGAAAAGTCACTTCCATCAGCCAGGCCACTACAGGGCAGTGGCCGCAAGGCAGCAAAACACTGCTTGGAATAATTCTTTGCAGATGCCAGGAACCGGAAGTTTCAGGGAGAAAAATGAAAGCCATTCACTCTTACAATGACACAAGCCTTTGATACAACAAAGTCGGTTGGACAGAGAGCTCCAAGGTCAGGAAGGCACGTAAAGATTGGTGATTAGAGAAATACTATATCAGCAAAGTGTGGCAAGCTATTAAAAGAAACTGTAGCTTTTATGATTGTGCTGCTGGAGCTTCCCCAGGGCTATTTATATTAGATATTGAGTTAAGCATAACTTATTTAGTCTCAGCATTCCAGAAAACATTTTGATGTCAGCTACTGAAGGAAAGTAAACACAAGGAGGAGGAAACAGGGCTGATCCCAAACAGATAAAAGTTTTGTAATTTAATTTTCTGAACCCATGCATATTAGAGCATTAAGAAAGAGAAATTTTTAAAAGCTTGATTCGACTTATAGCTTGGTTGATAGAGGTATTTAGTCACTGCACCGCTGGGGGAGGATGAAGAAACAGAGATGATTTATCACCTTGAGTATTTGCTACACCCTAACAAAGCATGAACACAGTTTTCTGTAGGTATTTTCAACTAGAGCAGATTTTATGCACATGTGTGGTTCTCATCTAATGCTGTGGGCTTGTGTGTATGTTAAGCCAAACTATTTGCTTAGCTGGGCTGTTTGCCCAGTGGATGTCCTGATGGCTGATGACAGGGATTTGCCTGCCCTGTAGCAAGCAATTAAGAGTCTTTGGGACTGTAATTTAGGAATTGCTCTATGAGTCTGGACTTTTGGTCACTAAGCGAAGAATCCAAAATCTGATCTAGAGGCTGCTAATGTCTGTACAGATATTATCTCTCAGCTCGACAGCTCCAGTGTAGGAATCATGCTTGTTTATTTCTGTAAGAATAAGTCAGTAAGTCCATTGGGGAGTTCTGCTCATGGGCTCTCTATTCTCTCAAACAACACTGTGGACTGAAATCACAAGTATGAATGTAAAGCCAGGTGTGGTTTTCTTTGATTTGCCAGGAAGTACCATTTATTTAAGACTGAGTTACACCAGCTAAAGTCAGGCACAGCTCAACCTGCTTAACATGGGGACACACCTCAGCAACGGCTCCTTGCAGAGGATTTTTTTCCTGACATCTTGACTTTGCTTTGATTCTTAGATTTATTTTTTTAAAGGTGCTTTTAGGTGGAAGCTTAGCACTTACAGCTTTGTTTGAGTTCTGCAGAAAAGAAGTGTGAAGGAATATAGTAGAACTAGCATGATGTTGCAGGTGTCACTCAGTAGATGTTATCTGTCCAAAAATACTGTCCAAGAAAAAAATTGTGATTCCTGACACCTTGTTCTGACCAGGTGTTTTAATGTCATGTCATTTTGGATTTAGGCAAGATACCAGCTCTTTCATTCTCCTTTATCTGAGTAAAAGATACGGTTTATAAGATTGTGAAGACCATACTTTAATGCTTTTCTTGATTATCATACTTCCTATTCCATGACCTCTTATTACTGGTAAAATAAGGTTTTTCACTCAGATTGTGTAATTCTACATTTCTGTGTTTGAGTGAAAGAAAACTTCCTCTTCCTTCTCACCTTGCTATGTATTTTTTTTGTACTAATGTTTTCACTGCAAAGAAATTATTCACTACCATAGAAATATCCCAGCTCTGCAGGTTACATATTAATGACCAGTTCTCCCAGACAGAGGATCATATTCCATTTAGAGTGCAAACGTTATGTCTTGTGTCTGCTGGTTACCAAGCATCACAGAGAGGACTTAGCAACTAAGGCTTTACTTGCATGCCCCCTGCCTAAAACCATACTAGTTAATAAAAAAAAATTCCCACTAATATATATTCTTTTCCCTTAATTATTCAGCCTTACATACTAGTTCTAATTCTTGGCATATTTAATAAGATGATGCTGGACTATAAATTCTCTATCTCTTGATTTATTGTAAGTTACCACTTTATTGCACTTTTAGGCTGTCTTTAACAACAGTATTTTACTTAGGAGTACTAGTGTATTTTGCATGTTGTGAAGATTGATTTGAAGCTTTCTAGGACCCATAGCTAAAAAGGGAAAAGGCTTGTGTTGTTGACTATTTGGTTGACAAAGATATTTCATAGCTCAAGGAAAAGGAAACAAAAATGTGTTTTATCCTAAAGCTAGACAGAAAACTAATACACAAATTTAATAGAAGAATCTAAGTTTGGCTATGACTGAAGGACTAGATGAGCCAAAACAGATTTATGATGATAAGAACATAAGAAATGCCATACTGCATTGTTAGATGTTAGAGGCACATCCCTATTTCTTTCCTTTAATATCTGCTTACAACCCTGTTGTCCATGAATTTGTCTAATCCTGTCTTGTTTCAAATCTTCCATGGCAACAAATTTCAGAATTTTACTACTCACGGTGCAAAAAGGAGAAGAAAAAGAAAGAAAAGAAAAGAAAAGAAAAGAAAAGAAAAGAAAAGAAAAGAAAAGAAAAGAAAAACAAAAAAAACCCCCAAAACCAAAAAACAAACAAACAAACAAAAACCCAAACCAACAAAAAACAAAACCCAAACCAACAAAAACCAACCAAACAAAAAAACCCCAAAAAAACCCCCTAAAAATAAAAAACCCTACCCCAAACCCAAAAAACCCAGCACACCAAAATCTTGAAATCTTGCGTGTTATGATCTCCTCATAATTTCAGCAAAAGCTCCCAAATCTAATACTGCAGGATCTGCTGAATAACAGTTTCTCATCCACTTTACCTGCTGCCTTACAGATGTTGTGCATGTTTTGGTATTCTGTAGGAGAGTTAGACATATTTACCCAGAAGGGTCTGTGCACTTTTTCAGCCTTTCATGATGACAACGTGGCCCTGGTTCTCAGTTATAAAAACTACCTTTCTGCTCAGAATTGTTGAAAATGGTCCTTTAATTGATGTTTGTGCTGCAGCTGCCTGGTAGATGACATGCTCAGTGGAGAGAGGACACTGCCAGCTCCTGCAAGGCTCCCTCCTTGCCCCAGCCTGCCCCAAATCTGCCACCTCTTCTCCAGGCCAAGGGGAGGCTGGCAATCAGACAGGGAAACCTTACTATTTAGGTGATATTCCCTAGGAGAGCATTTGAGAAGAGCATTTTAGTTTTATTTAAATGTTTAAATGTTTCTGGGGTTTACTGCCACGAGTTTGCCTGTATAAAAGCCCCACATTTAATGCAAAGTAACATATGAGTTTCCCAAATGGTTTCTTCTACACTTCTGCTTCTATTTTTCAAACTCTTATTTTTGTCTTTCTCTCTCTCTTCTTCCCTGTTCTTCAAACTGGGAGAGGATGGTGTATCTTTGCACAAGTCATTAGTGTGTCTGCATCAGTACTTGCAAGCAGTATGCACTAAAACTTTGACTATAATGCAGTTTAGTCAAGAAATAAGAGACAAAGCCTAAAGGCTGAGACCAGCACCAATGTTAACGGTTTGATATTAAATATATTGCCACTTTCTAATATTTTCAACTAGGAAATAAATCTCCTTTCTGTTGAAAGATAGTTCTGCCTTTGAAGATAGAATAACGTTTACATAAATGTTAAGGTCTTCTTTAATGCAGCTTTCATTATCTTCTATGTTCCCCCTTTCTCTGAAAGCTGAAGTGACTGATGTCAAGATCAAGGGAGTCAATCAATGTAGATACACTCCAGGACCCAGATAGGATATAAATCACCCTTACTCCTAACCACGGTAGACACCTAACTGAAGGACAGAAGTTTACATACTCACCATCCTTGTGGGGGAGGCTAAATTTCCCAGCCACTTACCTCACAGGCACCCCTCATTCATTAACCAATTGGGGTGCTTAGTATCACTTATCAAATAGGCTAATCAAAGTTTGAGAGAAAACAGCTCTTGACCACTTCTTGCCCTTTGAGCACTCCAGGGCCACCTCCTGCCCCTAGACTTTTATCTAATTAAAGTTAAAGAGGGGAAAATTAATCCATGGAAGAAAATGAGATAACAGCCACCACAGCAGACCATCCCAGAGCCTGGTTTGGCTTTCATCTACTGCTACCTGACAATTAACTCTTCAGCAACACAGGAACCCCATTTCCTAGGAGCAGAATCTGTCCCTCCACACAATGATGGGTGTTGTATTTTCATTTCTCACTGCTCCATGCTGCAGCTCCTCTATTTGTAATGGGTGTGGGTGAATTAAAAAGGTCATCCCTTACTTTCCCTCTCTCAAGCTTGACTTAGTGCTGTTTTCACTTGCAGAATACAAAAGTGAAAACTGTAATTTATTACAGTACCAGCAATTCAAGATGTTTTGCTTGGATCCTGTGCTTGCAATTGGTTACCAACATTCCAGCCTTTCTTGCTTTTGTTGGCTACAATTTTATAACCCTCAATTTCATTCTCTAAATCTGTCTTTAAGAAGACATTTCACAACACAGGGTTGTGGGTTTTTTACCTTGGAAAAAAAATGTGGAGTGTCCCTTTTGTAGACTCACTGCCATTTTTGTGGTACTACTTGTGTTCCTGTTTGGTGTTCTTTTGTTTTAAATTCCTCTCTTTTAAACCACCTGATGGTAAACTTTCCGAATCCCAAAGGCTCTTCCTTTATGATCACTTGAATTTTTCAGCAGCTGAAACTTTGGCACCGTGAATATCACAAATAAGTCAACTCTGGTAACACAGCAGTTGTTAGCTGCACTGTGAATGGAGAAACTGGTGTTTTATGGGGTACTTGGGAGTCCTGAGCTGTGGCCACGCAGCAGCAGCAGCAAGCTCTGCTCCTCCAGCTCCAGCAGCACCTGCCAGCAGCAGCACTTTGGGGTGTGGGGGCAGCTCCAACACGCCACCCTCGCTGGCATTTCAGGCTCTGGGGCACCGAGGGAGCAACAGCAACAAAGTTCAGCTTCCTTTCTAAAAATACTCTGATACTTTGAAGGCTGCAGTTATACTACTAGAATTTTAGCAGGAAGCATTGGATTATAAAGTTTGTGGGACAGGCACATATGGCCAAAATTAGAAGTGCTGAGGAAATCCCACTTAAATTCTAGCTGTCTCAGTGTTGTAACTTGCACCTTGAGGCACTCAATGGTGGGCAAGTTAAAGTAGCCCAAAGTAACCCCATTTGGACTATTTTCTTAGACAATAAAAACTGTTTCAAACATCGTGTGTCTATTTTGCTTTGGAATGGGTCACTGTACTGGATTTTGTAGTTTGTTCATTTGGCTTTATTTTTTGGATTTTTGTTTGTTCATTTGGCTTTATTTTGTAGCATCTTTTTTGTTGTATTTTCTAAGTCTTCAAAGACCATGTACATCAGTAGTGCTATAGCCAGCAGTAGACCCTAAATACCCTACAAGACTAATCTTAATATTGTCAGTACTCAGTCCCTAGCACTTCATAATGGGTATTCTGCAACATAGTTAATCACTTGCAAATGGAAGCTGTAAAAGATAATAGGGTTAAAACCTTTTCATTTAAATCAAAAAGAAGCCCTACTCAAGCTTCCAAATTTCTTCCAAACTTTGGGAAAATTTTAGTCCATATCAATGTCTAAACTAATATCTGGCCTTCCCTTTAGCTACCCGAACTAATCCATCAGGCTGACAATTTAGAACTATGACCTGCAGCTGTTTGGTTATGGAAGGGACACTGGTAGGGCTTTAAAGGGGGATAAGCGAGGCAGTGAAAATGAGATTCAGTAATCCTCCTGTATTTTAAGATATTTTGCACAGGGTGGGAAGGAGCTGAGAGTTTTGCCTGCTTCCCCCATGCCAGGGAGCAGCGGGGGGAAATGGGAGCTCCCTGGGCTGCTGCCCACTCAGTGCTCCCATGGAGGCAGGTAGCAGAGGGGCGTTTGTCAAATTCCTTCTGCAGCTGCAGTGTCAGAGTGGAGAGCTCACCAGGACCCAGTTAAACTCAGATATCAATTAATACCAGCTGCTTTACTCTGCAGGGTGGACAGGACCAACTAGGAACTGGAAAATCTGTAATAGGGAAATACATTAGAGAGAACTGTTCTGTGCTGGCAGGGGGACAGGCTGCAAGCCGTAACAAATCTTTTCCATCTCTAGTTTCTACATATATAATTTATATAGGGCACTGAAAACTAAAATTATAGCGAACTTTGGTCACTATCCACAAGAGACAGATTTGATCCAGTGACCCAAAGGCGAAAGGTTCTGTATTTTATTAGCAATCCCCTGCAAATGCAGTCCCTCACCAAGGATTTTATATCAATAACTAAATACCACTAACATTTACAAGCTATGTGGTAACATTTTCAGTTTCCTAATTCTGAGTCATTTCCCATTCAAATGGGAATTTGAGTTTGTCTTAAAGATAAAAATGGAATTTCTTCATCATTTTCTTGTTAGATATTTAGGATTTCAGTTACTTTAGAAAGAGGGGAAAGAAGAGCAGGTTGGATTCTGTGTGTTCAGAGTGTTTAAGAGGCATTGCCTAAGAGAACACATCAGGCACCACACCTACACTACTTTTTCCACACTCCCCTGTGACTGAGTGTGAAAGAAAATGCTTCTCTTCCCCCTTACTTTCAATTTTACATCATCTTATCTATTGCCCACTGGAATGTCCCTTGGAATTCCAACTGGGATCCAGCAGTTAAGAGAGAGTCTTGATCTTGATCCTAGTGAAATTTGTAAGCAAGATAATAGTATTTCCACATATATTATTTTGAACATGCACAAGAATGTGTACAGACTAAGAAAATATAGTGCTATTTAATTTCTATTAAATGTAAAAATGTGGAAATAACCAAAAATAAGTTACATAAAATAGTAGTTGGAGGTCAGTATTCATGTCAGAGGTGGTCTTGTTCTATTTTTTTCTCCTTTTTTCCTTTACCTACAAGCCAAACACCACTAAGCCAGAAACCACCAACCAGTACAGTCTCACAGTAACAAGATATTAATAGCCCATGGAAAAATCAACATATAATTTTAAATTACGGTACTTACTATAGTCCCTGTATCTTTTTTAGTTCTGACCTAACTGTAACATGAGAAAAAGCAGTGGAGTGACATGCAAAAAACTTGTGCTCATTTTAATTTATAATATATTCAAAATACTGTAGGCAATTTTTTATATTATAGGTTTTTAAAGAACTCTCACTTCATTCTTTTGTTACAGAAGGACAGGAATTTTTCATACTGATTTTAGTGTTGCTTCTTGTTTAAACAAATCTGTCAACTTTTGAAACAGAGAGAACTATATAATAGTCCTCAATCTATAAAATACCTTTGGGATAGTGATGCATCTTTATGCACCCTCAGTCTATGGGCCTGCTGTCCCCACCATCAGTTAAACAGGCTCCTCTCAAACAGGAACTCTTTTGTCATTGTTTTTGCATACTGAAGTAAACAAACAAATGTTTTCGTTAGATCCCAGAGAATGCATTTGCATCACCTGCATGGACCTCCAAGGAAGTGACCCCCACACTTACAGGCAAGTAGGTGTCTTCAAAATACAGGCCTGAGTATTTTTGTGGTTTTACCTAAAATTACTTCCCAGAGGTTCCTGTCTGTTGTGATGGTCAACGACCTGAACTGTGCTGAAGTCTGCTTACTGCCTAAATTCTGCTTCTCCATATTCACACATGCTTTATTGTTTGCTACCACATCATTTAGCTTTGGTACAAAGGGACTTTTTGTACACATCCTCTTCAGCATCAGTGATTTCGAATCACTTATTGCTTTAGTTCCTAATGCTTTTTATATCTCCTAATCTTCATACATGAGCCACAGATTTTGTTTGTTTGTTTGTTTAAATTATGTTGATTAATCTCTTGATGTCAAAAACGCCAAATCCAGCAACAGGAAGAGAATTTTCTGGTTAACACGAAAAGACCTTAATCTGCATTTGCCTAGCCTGGTCTCCTTGTAGAGGTATGCAAACTGTTTAGCAAACTTTCAATCAGAGTCTCTCAGCCTTTGCCTCTTGGAAGAACTGACACTGGTTCAAAAGTGCAAAGCCTGATTTCGGGAGTGTTAAAATAGCAGAAAAAACATGAAGCAAAAGAGAAAGAATAGAGACACAGCTCCTCCAAGAACTCTCCCTCTAGCAATAAAAAGTGAGCTTGAAAGGAAGAATCCACTCAGCAGGCAGGATTTAAAGGATAAGATGTTATACACATAACACCACTCTCACAGGCAAGCCAAGAGCTGCACTCAGCATGCAAAGGTAACGCTTTAGGTCAAGGCAGAAATGTCAGAACTTTCCAAGAATTTTGGATAGTCCAAGTGAGACCATGGAGCCTGAGTTAATGTGAATGCCTACTGGGGCTGACTTTCAGGTTGCTCCTAGAACTCCGTGGGATTTAAGGATGTTTTGCTGCTGTTTGTATTCTGATTTTAAAATGAGATTAGACACTTGGGAAAACACTGTGTTAATCTGCTCCACAGTGATTCACGCTGGTCACCAGACTGAAGCGAAGTCCTGCTGAAAAGCTTTAAAACTAGGCAACAATATTGGAAGCAGAGCCAAACCAGCAGTGTTATTTCTAAGGCTGAGGGCTACATTCCAAAACTACTGTCTCCTTTTCTCAAGCAGCTTAGTCTTCAAAAGAGGTCCATTTAATACTAAAAATTACCATGATTTGAGGGTCAATGAATCTTATTTTTTTAAGTGATAGACCACAAAGTGCCCCATGAATTGATCTACTTCATGTTGCCATGGAGTTTGTCATCTCCTTTTTCTTTTCCACATACCCAAGTACTTCATTCTGCTCTCCCCTTGAAACTCGGAGGATTTGGGTTTTTCCCTCTCCCAAGACAGTTATTGTTGGCCAGTGCATCAAACAACTTGTCTGCTGAGCTCCAGCCACAGAAGAAATACACCACCTACCAAACCAAAGGCGCCCTCTTCAAATCACAGTTCCCTTTTGGCAGGCAGTTCCTCTCATACCATTATACCCAGAGCAAACTATAAATCCTTGGACACTACTGGCTACCTCAAGTGCATAAAACCAGCTATTACAACGATCTTAGTAAAATGAGCAACTGCTAGAAAGGGATTGTGCTGTAGGTGTAACACATTTCACAGAAATAGTTTCACATAGCTCCATCTTTTACTTTTCAACATTCAAAAGCTTCTCTCTAGCAAGCTTGAAGCTATTTCTTTTTTATATCTACTGATGTTTTTTTCTGTTTCTGTATCTTTGCTTCTTTTTCTTTCTTGATAATTTGTTGGTGTTGGTTTAGGTTTTTTTCACGGTTTTGTTTGTTTGTTTTTCCTGTGTGGTCTTTGACATTCCTTGTGAGCTAAGAAACATGCCTTACCATTGCAGGAAACACCACCACATAGTTCTATGTCAAGGAAGAACCTCACTATTGGTGTCTTAAATAAAAAGTAGGTTTGAAAATGACAGACAAAATTAATATCTATTGAGAACAAAATTTCACTGAATAGTCACAGAGCTTCCATTGATCCTGAATAATGTTGTCTTCAGGTTATATTAAAAGGAATTCCTGATACTCTTGAAGGTGTGGGGAAGTAATAACTCCTCACAACTCCTTGCTATAAACTTCCTGAATATCTATGTGTAGAAGGGTACCTTCTGGGTTTTTTTCTCCTTATCGAAAATAAAACTGACTTCTACTTCACTGGTATATGCTCAGTTTAAAACGTGTTTTTGAACTGCATTGCTCCACACTACACATTAAAGTTGAGAGCACGATAAATTCTGTAGCATGGTAGATTGTTCTGATCTGTTAGTATGGAAGCAGAAGTTTCAGCAAGGCAATTAAAATGATAACCTGAATGCAGTGAATTTGGATTATGTGGCCAGAGTTTTCACAGCAGCTGTCAAAAGGCAAACAAGTGTCCTTGCAGACATGAAGGCAGCTTCACAACAAAGGCGTATTTTGCTGTTCATCCCCTGCATCAGCATTTGCACTGCTCCATAATGTTTGCTTCTACTGCCTCAGTTATATATGTGAGTGAGAGAGGAGGGAGAACTTTATAAATACATGGTTTCCAGGGCTGTGCAAAGCTGCATAGGTTACTTTCCACTTTCTGAAACTTTTTTCACATCCATTTGATTACTTGCACACTTTGTACTTTGCTGCCTTTCTAATTACTTGGGGCAAAGTATTTTTTTCCTGCTCCATGTCAGATCCAGCTAACAAGAATTCCTTTGCTACAGGGCAAGAATGAAACATCATTAAATGATAATTTCTTTTCCACAAGCATAGCAGGTATGACCAAGCTGCTTTCCTCCTAAGCCTCTCTCCCAGCCCTGAGAAAGGGAAGAGATTAGCCCCACAGTACTGCATTTCTTGGGTTGCTGTAACTTAAAGTCCTTTTGTCAGAAGGAGAAAACAAAGGTGCCTTGAAAAAAAATTTTAAACTCCCTCCCTTCAAAAGCAATGCAAAAGTTCACACCGTATGCTTTTATAATCAGACTGAGCTGGGAACTTTTCCCTACTCAGGCAGCATATGCATCAACAGGGTGTTTTTACTGCAGCAACCTCTAGATTCTGGTCTGAAGATAAGCTGCTTTCTTGTCTTGCCTGCTTTTGTATGCTCTAGCTAAACTTCCTGGAGCTCATGCTTAACCAAAAATATACTGGAGAACTTCTTCCCTTCTTAAGCAGGCTTTGCTCAAACATGTTCACTGAAAAAAATTTAAAACTGTAGGAAATTGGTGAAAAAGAAGCAATCCACAGTAATGTCCTGTCTAAATGAAATGTAAAAGCACCAGATTTGCAGAGGAAATCAAAGTCTGAAAAAGTAATTACCCTTGTTTAGATTAAAAGCAAGACAGCATTTTAATAAACAAGCAAAACCTTTGGCTAACATCTTACTTCTCAGCCTTTCTCTTATTTTATGTTTAAAATCAGTTATATTTTCTCCTCAGATCCATAATCCCCAATAAATTAACCTGTCCAAATTGCACATGTACAGGATAAAACCATAGCTTTGATTTTGATTACTTTGCTTATGGTTGCAATTTAGGTAGCCTTGATTCCAGCCATTGTTGGTCCTGTGGACTTGAACACACTTCAACTGTGGAGAAAATCTCAGTTCTTACATGAATCTAGTTAGGTTTTTGGCTGCAAATAGATAAACATATCTCTTTTTTGTTGACAAATTACTTAAAAACATAATTTTGGAAGTATGGTGCTGTTTATGATATACTGTTGCTCTTTTATAGGGAACATGGACTTCCACTGTTGTAAGCTGGAAGAAATTACTTGTGAGTGGGTGTGGTTTTATTTGTAAATTAAATTCTCAAACATTTAACAGAACTACAGGAAACATTGCATTAACTGCATATAGACAGCAAAAGTGACACTATTAAGGCCATGGAACTTCCTGAAACCCCACAAATCAGCAATTTGACTTCTGTCTCTTATGAAATATACTTGATATAACATAACTAGCTTATTAGCAAAAATACCTTCCTCACTGATCTAGTGCTAGATAGACACTAAATAGAATTCATATGACACTAAAGCATCATTACACTTTACTGGCAATTCTTAGCATGAAAACAGAAAAAAAAAAAAAAAAAAAAAAAGCTAAAAAATGAGTTTTGCTAGAATCTGAAATGGAAATGGAGAAGAGCATCATTCCAAGGGAAGGAGTCTAACCCTCCCTGCTTCCAGGGAACCTTCAACAGGAGTACAGAAGTACATGGCTAATGTGATAGGAGATAAAGATGTAGCCAACCCACATTGCTACTGCTGTGGGAGATCAAGATTAAAGTAGGTGAAAAATGAAGAAGATTTGTAATATTTCAATTTTAGGTTATTAAACCAAAAAAGTAATTCTTACTTTTAATTTGACTATGTAGTCATTGTCAACTGGTAGTGCATTGTTGCACTAACAGTTAACAAACTGAAGACAAGTTTTAGTACAGCCCTTTAAAATAATCTTTAAGACTATCACACAATACATGTATTAGAATTATAGCACATATAGAAAAAATGGGTTATAAATTATTGAAATGAGCCTTAAGAAAGCAAGATGCTTGTTGACACAGGCACAAATAAAAATGTATCTGAAGGTGCTAATACTCCACTTCCATATCCTCATGCTCTCATGCATGCAATTTAAAGCATAAATATAACTTTGGAGGATCTGTTTTTCAAGTAGTCTGGAGCTTCTGGATTTCTGGAAATCAGGCCTTTAAAAACGTGGGATTCTTTCCACACATCCTTCTGGAAAGTTCATTCTTCCTAATTCAAAAACCGCAGCAGCCAGTGCCTTATGGATTAGCATGACAGTGCTTCTCTGTCTCTCTCCTCTTCAGACTTTGTCATTTTTGGACTTGAATAGTGTAGCATACTCTTGCCTGACTCCTCAGCGGGATATTTTTCTCCCTGCCCAGTCTTTCCAGAATCCTACTACTGAAGCCAATACAGTATCTTTTCCTGGGGGAGGGGAGGAGATAGGGGATAAGGGGAACGTTCTCCACAAACTCCAGCCTATTAAGTTTTTCTTGGACTTCCTCCGGTTTCCTTTATGTAGAGCTGTCATTGACATTTGCTAAGTTACAACACCCTGAAGACTCACACACTGAATTACATGTTTTTTCTATAAATGCAAAGACATATGTGCTGGTTGTGTACACCTTCATACACACACCTAAATACCTATGTGCACCTACACAAAACTCATCAAAATGTATAGTAGTGAAGGCAATTCCTGTATAATGTTCTTTTTGAAGTTCTTTGGTCAAGAAGCATGTAAGTATGTGAACTGTTACATGAGGAGACTGGAATATATGCCCACACCTGTTAAGTAAGTGGGAAGTAGTGTCATCTAGTGGTTAGCTCAAAGCTAAAGGGGACAGGAGCTGTAATTCAGCACATAGTAAACAACACTTTTAATTCTTGTGTTGTTGTACTGTGCACCTTAGAGGAAATAAGTGTTACCTGTTATATCTCATTGATTCAGCTAGAAAACAGAGAAAAGTAAATCCAGCTGGAGAAATAGCAGAACTAACTGTTAAGATGGACATTTTACTTTTATGCATCCCATGTCATCCCATCAGTGTTTCCCTCTGATGATGCAGACTTCTTCAGAGCATAGGCCATAGCATAGACCCATCCTCTTCCACATTATATAGTTCAAAAACTACTGTAGCAGGATGCTGGCACACTACCATATAAAGAAGTACATTAATTTATTGCTAAAACATAGTAACTGAAATAAATATGAGTTGGCAAGTCTTTCTATATCTAGTAATATCTTACAAGATGGAATTTGTTTAAAAGATGTTTGTTATTTCCTCTTCTAACAACACAATTTTTAGAAACAATACCCTCATACAGTCTTAAATACTTTTAACATCACTTCTAGTTGCAGGAAAAGGTTGAGTACTTGCTTACAAGTGGAGGAAGTGGTGGTGTTAAGCATATACTTAAGGCTAAGTGTGTGATTAATTTCTCTGTAGATTTGGGGTTTATAAAATGAATGGATTACTCTATCTGCTCTTCAGTTTTTGTTGGAAGACTTAAAGGTGTCATTTGCAGATATTTCTTACATAAAAGTAACAGTATCGTGTTAACATAAAAGCTGACTTATACCTGACAGCCACAGTACTGGTATAAGTATTTGCTATGGAATCTTAATTAGTTTCACCCATAACAGTTTCATCTATTGAGATGAAAGAAACAAAAATCTACTGGAACTGTTGAATGAAAGGCTAACCATATTAGAAAGGAGCAGTTATAAACAGGACTTTTCCAGCTGCCCTTGCTAATAGGCAATTCTAAAATAACAGTGATGTGTGTCTTAAGTTTCTGCTAACAAAGCTGATTTCTGACCAGAAGGCTAGAGTATTCTTTTTCATCTATTAAGCCCTGAAAGTGACAGTTCTTCTTCATATCCCTAATATTTCCTTTTCAGCTCACCAAGGCCAAAATGTCATCTTTTCTTGTAAAACAAAAAATCAAAGCCAAATGGTTAAAATGCAAAGTTTTGGTTAAACAAACAGTCAGTATTTCAGTGGTTTTATCTGCAGCCTGCAGAGCAACTAAACAAAGCCAAGATATTGTCCATCTCTTTGACAGACAAAGAGCCTCAGAGGTCCAGAATGACATGCCTGGGGCTGGCACGTGATTAGAGTAATTAAATTAAATAGCAGGAAACATGTTTTCCATATGCCATTGCCTGGCCACACACAAACTGTAACAGTAAATCTTTTATATTACATTGGTTCAGGGAAATGTATAACCATTCTAAAAATGCATGATGCCCACAAAAATAAAGGGGATATAGTAGCATATTCAACAGGCTCCCCAGCTTTGGTCACTGGTCTAAAGTGCCAAAGAAGTTCATTCCATATTTATTTATTACTAAAGGTGCAGCATAAAAACATGCTGAGCATGTGAACATTCTGGGTATGTTACTGGATTTACAGTGGAGGGTAGTGCTGATGTTCCAAATCGAGGGAAAAATCCTCCCAGCAAAGTGAAGAAAAACTTTGGTTATCTTCCACATTGAGATCCTAGAATATTCCTGTAAATATTTTACATGAGTTAGGGAAGCTGTAGATACTCAAGGCATGTATTAAAAAGAAATTTTTGTTCAGTTCTATTTTCCACAGCAGTATCAACTCAAATTTCTCTGTTTTCATGGCCAGTTTTTAGAAAAGCCAACATGTTTATCCATGCTATAATATAGTCAGAAGAATTGCTAGTCAGTGGGATGATCTGTTATCCTTGAATTCACTTGTCACTACACTATTAAGAACAACTGGAACATTTGCTAATCTATTTCCAACTCATCTTTCAGTGGTTGATGATGCCAAATCAAATCTCTGATATTTCTGTTGTGTAATGATTTTGTACAATAATGAAAAGGCTACAAATCAGTTTGGAAGAAGCTGTTAATTAATGAGGACATATTTAAATGCCCAATCCTTGGAATTTTTGGGAGATGATATAGAGAACACTTCCTAAAAATGAGAAACTCTGAAGATTGCAAAATGCTCTTAATACGAAGATTATTAAGAATTCAGAGAAAACCACTGCAGCACATGAAAAGATGCCCATTGAAAGTAAACAAAAAAATGTAACTTGCCCTTTTCTGATGAAATATATATTGGATAATTTCATTAGCATTTAAGATATTCCATCTTCCTTTTATCTGTCTCATTGACCCAAAAAACTCAGAGATGAAACAATGGTAACTTCAGTGTTTCTGATTTCAGATCCACCACTGAGCTACAGTATTAAGTTTATTAATTGATTCTCTTAAATTAAATCAAAATAAGAGCATCCAGCTGGAAAAATAAGTGTCAATTTAATTTTGAAAAGTAGGGTAAAAGATGATAAAACATTGATACTCTTGGTTCAATCTTTAGCAGTTATGGTATTTCTGCCATAACTTTTTAAAGTATGATTTTAGATGTAGTCAGTATGGAGAATTAGAATTAAAACTTTTCCTTCTACTTCTTTGAGTTCTTTCTTTAGTTATTAATCTCCATTGTTTGACCAGGAAAATTTGCATTTAACAGTGAATCTAGTTAAAGAAGACAATAATGACAGAACAACAAAGACTAACAACTCATTTTGGTAGTAGCTGAGAGAGGTCCTTTTTTTTAACTTTTCTTTATCTGTCTGAACTCTTCTATTTCCCCCTGAAAGTATAGGTGCACTTCAACTTAAATTATTTAGCCTGAACTTTCTATACAGTGGGTTAAACCAATCAGTTAAAAGGCAAAGAATTTAATGCCTTGTATCATACTGTCTTCTGAGAACAAGGACAATGGAAAAGGTACTTAGTAGCAGGTAGAATTCTGAAGCCTCTGGCTGAAGTAACGTCACCACTCCCAGGAGAGGACACAATTGCTCTCTGAGCCAAGGAGGGCTCTCAAGCCCAACTACCACATGTCTGTAACATGTTCCACTGCTGCTGCTTCACCTCCTCTATCTCCCATCAGCATTCCTCACCATGCCATCCCTCAGCATTGCCCAAGAGTGGAGGACACCCCTGCATCTGTCCTCCTCACTCCACAACTGGCCTTTGGTGTCCCACCACTGCACCTTCCCTGCCAGCAGCTGATCCCACCAGGGGCTTGGCTAAGCACATGTATGAAGCAGTGGTAACTAAAGGCTCACAGCCCCTTCCCAAAAGGATCTCTTACATTTTCTGATCATCAGAAATGAGACAAATCTAGAGAACTTGCCAGAGTTCTGGGTTGGTACACCAGGAGACACCTGCATTGGTAGGCATGAGACAGAGAAGGGACTGGAAAAGCTTCTGGATAGGAGTTAATCACTGAAGGGGAAAAAGACTGTGGTAGCTTTGAGTGTAATTGTTCTGATTTTGCAGGTCTGCCTTTCACCTTTTGGTGCTTTTCCAGCATTAGCGTTTTTAGGGACACAAGCTTTATGCTGTCAGGAGCTTCCATCTCTGTGAACCACAGCTGCTTCAGTGGCATAGACGAGGTAAGGCCTGTAGAGAGAACTTGGTAGCATTTCTTTGCTCTTATAATGCTATCCTGTACTTAGACCTATGACAGCACATGAAATCCAGTCCAGTTGCTTCTGCCAACATTAACGAAACTCAGTTTTTCCCTTGGAGATGCCCTTGGTGAACTACTCAGACCAAAGATCTTGGACAGTTTCATTTTTTCTGTTCTAGTTCTTATTCCTTGTTCCAAAGAACTGCTGTAAGCCTTGAGGACCTCCTCCAGAATAGCACTTATCAGAACCTGCACAGCACCAGTTGTTCACTTCTGATGCCACAGCACTGTAATAGAGATCTGTGGAGAGGGCAATGCCTGAGGAATGAGTCTGGTTTCTAATAGGAGTCAAATTGTGAGACTATTTTCCAGCTTCTCCTTTTGCACAGAGTATCTCTGCTGCGCAGTCAGTTGCATGGCTTCAAATCTCCTTGTTTTATTAGGCCCAAATTCTTAGTTCAATGGATGAGCTTTTTAACACAGAAGACCTAAATACATACATACATACATTCATACATATATATACACACACACACATATATATATGACCTTCTTGACATCCATTTCTGTTTCATTTGCAGGATTCTGCAGGTTTAAGGCAACTGATCTCAGTGGAATTGTGTCCCTACTTTCCAAATCCTCATCCAGTTATACACCCCTCACCAGAAAAATCTCTTGAATAATTCGCGGATGTATTAAAACAGAAGAAAAGAAAAAATAGGAAATGTCAGAACTTCATGAATAGGAACATTAGGTGCCCTGTTTCGTGATTTCCTAAAGTACTAGCTGAAGTCATTATGCAGTAGACACAGTAGAGCTGATCCTGGTAAGACAGCTTAGTAGATCTTGGAAAGATTCTGATCCTGGTAAAGAGCTTCAAAATTTTTCTTATCAAATGCATCTAACACAGTCTAAGTACCTGTCTATAAAAGTTTATATTCAGCCTTTTAGGATGGCACTAACTGCATAGTTTGCCATGTCAGTAAGATAGAGAACCAAACACTCACTTTTATCATTGACCACCTAAGTTTCACAGTATCCTTTTAAAAGTCAATGATCAACTCACTTGTGGCCTCAAGGATTGGGTACTGATGACCAAAATTATGAAGGAAACTGTGTTGTGGAACTCTTTCTCAGTTGTGACCACCTGCACCTCACCTTTACAGTAATAGATTCACAAATGCTGTGCTCCTCTGGGTCTGACATCCTACTGGGTTGAATTCGCTGCCTCCTCTCTGACCCAGTGTGTTCCATGCCAACTGATTTCGCAGCCTGAAAGCATTTTAAAAGCCACTAAAAGAAGAACTTGAAATTCAGAATTACTTAATGGGCTTTGAGTAATTTTCTTTCATTAAAAGATGGAGGGAAAGGGCCAGAGAGGTGAAAGAAAGGATTATTTCTTTTACAGGAGGGTTCAAGCTACTGTAACAGTGACTTATAATGGTATCTAACTTGAAAGCAGTCAATGGACTTGGGAAAATGAGCAGCCTGCCTGGTTAGTGTTATCCATCAACACAGGTAAGTAAGAGTCTCCATGCTAATTCTCAGCCTCTTGCTGCAGGAACAGGCCTTGCCCCTGGTTCCTTTTTTCTTGCTGGTCCTGAGCAGCCTGTGTTTCTGTTCTCAGAGCCTGCCTGAGAAGGGATGGAGATTGTTATGAAAAAAAAAAATTGCTCACACAGCACAAAGGGTAATGCTGTGTATATTTTAGCTGAATAATCAGCATCCTTAGTGAGACCCAATTACCTGCAGAAGGGCCCAAATCAGAGCTATAGATGTCAGGTACACCTGGTCTTAATCTCGGCTGATGGCACCTGTATTCAGCACTCCCATTTTCCTTCCTGTCAGAAATGGCAGAAAATGCAAAGCTCTCTGTACAGTCAGTAGCTTCAGAAAACTGAAATATATGCAGAAACTTATGGGAAACTATGATGAAAGACCTCTACAAAGCCAAGAAGTTCTAGAAATTAAGGAAGATTCCAAGAGACGTGCATTTGGGTTTAGGTGCCTTTGATAACCTAAGACAATGTGTCAAAATGGCTGAGAAATGAGGGAAACCAGTCACCACCTGTCCCTGTGTGAATCAAGTAGTTGAGTGATGGAATTATGGTCTCTGATGTGTAGTAACTCTTCAGCTTCTATTTCCAGTAGAGCAAGATCTAGGAGAACAAGCCTTAGAAGAAGCTGGTCTCAGTAGCTGTCCCTCTGTACACAGCAGGAGAGTGTTTCCCAACTCTGTGCTCTGTGCTCCTTCTGGATCTGTTCAGTAACAGAGATTTGCTTTAAAAATCTGCAGGCTGCCACCTAAAAACTATCACACTGCTCTTATTGATGGGAGCAAAAGGAAAAGACTAAGGAAGGAGCCTGAATGAGACTGAATCCTCCATGCTGTACTAGCTGCTTTACAGGGAACCTGAGCAAAGCCTTCCTAAGCCCTTGCTGTTGCTGCATTGCTGCAATCTCATAGCTGTAATTTTTCCTTTGCTGAGGAAATGCAGGCAGTATGAACAGAAACACCTCCTTGTTCTCCTGGGGATCCTAGGGTCACAGGCCAGAACATGAGAGGAGACAGATCATGCACTGCTTTCTGCATTAGAGCACCTATGTCTCCAAGGCATTTGGGCTGAGCTGCACTTCCAGGACATTAAACAACATAGCTTTATGAAGATTTAGCCAGCAATATACTGAGGAGTGCATTAACTCACTCTCACATTTTAAAGGAAGGAGAAAAATGAAAACTTTTACATGTGCACATAAGAATGTCCAACTGTGATAAAGACATTCAGAGGTCAAACAGAATTCTTCCTCAAATGGAGCATTTAAAGAAGCAACTTTCTGAGAACACATAATCCTCGATATTAATTAAACTCTGTGCTGTAGGATACAGGAAATGATAAATTGCCCAAAGTTATGAAAATAGTATCATCTGTCAAAATGTGCAGTGATAATTACTGGGATATGGACTTGGAAGCTTTTAATTCACACTAGTTATGTAGCCCTGATTAAGGAATTTTGCCTAGCGCTACCCCAATGGTCTCCTTACATTCTGCTTTCTCTGACAAATGGGAGCAATAAAAAAAGTATCAAGGTGCTATATCCTAAGTATTTGAAAGAGGGAAAGAAGCATAAAATCTATTGGATCTAAAAATAAAGCAGTGTCAACATTAGTCCATGAAGGTATCAATAAAATTAAATAATTTTGTTACATTGTAATGCTACATGGTCAGGTAGACAATTCAGTTAATTAGCTTTATGATAAAATAAGTGTTATTGCCTTCTGTAACTGGAAGTTTACAATAGAAGACAAAAATAATTAATAAATCATCATAAATATTGGCACTATTACGGTTAATAGATTTGAGGCTTTTTTAAGAAAAAAAAAGGATCGTTTTTTCCCATCCAACTGGGGTTGGGAAAGTACAGTTACTTGGGAAAGAAAAATTACTTGTAATTATTCACATTATTATACACTTTCAGGTAGAATTAGCATACAAAAAAGAATTATTCTTCCTGTAACACCGTTTTTAATGACCACAATTAGAAACTTGATAGAAATGAACAGGCTCTTAAGAATAAAGCTGAGAACAAACAGGCTAAATATTCAGAGGCTTCTCTGCATGTAGATAAATGAAAATTTTTCACAAAACAAATCTAGCTACACAGCACTCCACCTCCTTGCTCCATCTACACTGAGTTTGATTCCAGAAATCATAGAGCCAGCTTATGTTCTGTAGGAGTTATAGTGGGGCTGTGCACTCACAGACTTGAGGAAGGGCAGGAAGGTGCAAGGTTAGTTCTCTTACTGCCTACAAAGTTAAAGGAAACAGCTAAGGCAGTCTACAAAAAAAGAGATGAATTGAGCTATGACTGCAGTGGCAATCTAATTTAGGAGGGAGGAGTGGGGAGGGCAGGTTTATTTATAAATCTGACATTGTTCAAAACTTACATTTCCATTTATTCTGCCCTTCACAGCACTTCTCAAGGCCAAAAATGCTGTAACCATCCTGGAAGGATCAAGTGTACAGAGAGATACTTTTAACACCGTATCCTCCAAATCTTCTCCCTTGTATTTCAGGGCTCTGTACCATTAACAGTCAACACAATTACTTCAAGACAGCTATGGAAAGTAAAGTAAAACAAATGCAACAGACTCCAGGACCACATTCAAACATCTTATTCAGTTAATTAAGGCACTGGATCACTTACAAGTAAGTATCTGGTCTGTCAAAACAACTCTAGTGACTAAGGCCCCCATTATCATAGCAAATCACAT
The DNA here is from genome assembly GCF_965231275.1 of Zosterops lateralis. NCBI lineage: Eukaryota > Metazoa > Chordata > Aves > Passeriformes > Zosteropidae > Zosterops > Zosterops lateralis. The sequence continues at coordinate 31,612,100 of NC_139762.1, read as the reverse complement.
TGCTGAATGATTTCAAGTTACTAAGGGAACTCCTTTCAACTCTCAGCTGCTGCCCAAGTAATCCTTGGGTGGCTGAAGCAGATGTGTGTGCCCACAGGTAGCCAGGAAAGTTGTCCTCTACAGGCTAGATGAGCTATGGGGTCACAATCAAAACAAGCAGGAATGTGACACTCAAGCTCAGCAAAAGGGGACAAGAAGCTGGGACATGCCTGAAGGATGCACCTTCCCAGTCCAGTGTGTGTGTGTGTTAGTGAGAGCATGGCTGGGGAACCCAGAATTTCCACTGGCTATGAGGTTTCCATTAATGCTATTTTTTTACCTTTAAATGTTAATTCATGTTAGGCTGAAATAGAAGAGAAAAAAAAATAAAGAAAAAACCCAAACAAATGCAAAGCACAAAGCCTATCAAAAAATAACTTGTATTATTGTTCTAGCCCAGAGAAGATAATTTCATCCAGGATGCTCTTCTTCTGTTTGCCTAACCAGTAATTCAGCAGATGGTGTTCTAAACTATATTCTTCCACCGAGAAATGAAGTACAGAAGCTCCATTACCACCCAGATGATGGGAACTGCATAAGGAAATCAGAAACTAAACAAATAAATGAAAATCAAACAAACATTTCTTAAGTGGATAAGTAGGACATGCTGCTAGCAGGACAGAATACAATAAGGAAATTAACTCGGCTTAGCTAATTTTGGCTGCAAATTGTGAAGTGTTCATAAGGGGGAGAAATAAGTAAACATTTTTAGATTGCTGCTTGGGACTAATGTTTATAGATTTTTACCTCAGAATTCCAGTGAAGATAAAAACAGGGTATAGTTGGCTTAAGTAACATGGAGTAAGTCTTAGTGATCTTGATGATAATGAAGATGGAATGAAGATAGTGCACAAATGAGTGGTGGTAGGGTCTGAAGTGCTTCACTAAGGCATTCAGCTTTTAATCCTATTTTGTTAATGCCAGAAGATGACAAAAAGGCTAATGTTACAGTATCTACATTCCAGTAATGTGTGTCTGAGTATGTAAATATTATGATGGATTTTCCTTCATTTATTAGCAATTACTTCTAAATTGTCAGCTATCAGCTATACTGGCTTTATTTTTTGGACAATGGGACAGAATAAACATATATTGTTAAAAAGAAAAAAGAGATGCACATCATCCTGGAAAGAAAATAAGGCATGTGATTGTATTGTATTATGATTATTTTCTTCATTATGGGTGCTTTGATGCCTGGTAAATAATTTAGAAAAAAATCTAGGCACAGTCTCCAACACAGGAATGTTGTAAATTGAAAACATTTATGGCTGCTCTTCTAATTCTAACACAGGTATTTAAACAAAAATCCCTGTTATGAAAGCATGATTTACTTGAAGACATAGGATTCTAAATATACTATAATCAGTAAGGCAAGCAGTACAATATTATACTGTTAATGCTTGTTTTAAGCTGCCCTCAGCTAAAACTTATCTTTTATCTATTTTGGGGGTTGTATTACTGATGAAATATCACACTGCTGCTATAGCAGTGAAAATAACTGAATTTGATTTACAGAACTATTTATTCTTACATACTTATGTTGTTGAAACATAGATTTTATTTTAGTTGAAGTTATATCAGAATCAAAGCTGCACAGAGCATTTGGAAATGAAATAAACAGTTATAAGAACTACAGTGCAATAGTTTTCCAAACTCTTTTGGTAGTAATAATTCATGTACTCTAGCAAGAGGGATTGTTATGCATTACAAGCTCTCTTTATGCAGATCCTAAGCAAAGTTCAGGAAATGTCACAGAGTTATTTAACATCTTCATGGAATTTCTTTACATTGGGACCTCCCTGTCTCATGCAATTGCTTTAAAGTCTTCCAAGTTCATGGATTCCCTCTCTCCCAGCATATTTACAGGTGGACTTTAGTTTTGCAAAGGTCTTGACGAATACCAAGTGGTGAGTACAAGCACATTTTCAGATAAGGGGTCTAGGCAGGTTTTAGAAATGTCATGTAAATTATTAGCGCTCATCTGAATTTGGGATAATTAGAAGCTGAGGATCTGAGATTCACTTTTACCTTTCCTATATGGTATGATCACACGTTCAAGACAGATGCCATGATGGGAAAATGAGCATGCATCAATACTATTTCACATTCACTAAAACTTATAATGGCTGATGTAGGATAAAACAGACCGAAAAGAAAGACTTTGTGTAATTATTGTAAGAATAGTGTAATAAAAAACCTCGTTCCTGAAAGTTTAATTTGTTTCAACAATGTGTAGGAAACATATCCGATTGTACAAAGCAAAAACACCACTAAGTTACCAAATTTACACAAAGTCAAATCTCTGGAAGGGGATCTTTTAAAAAAAAACTTTATTTGAGAAAGGAAGAGACTTATATCAGAAGGCAAAAAAGGGAACATACAAACAGAATATATTTACAACACAAAACGAGATCACCTCTAAGGGTGTAAATTATAATAAATACAGTAGATTTAAAATGTAAGAGACAATCAATTAGAAATGTGGTTGTTTAAACCCAGTTTTCCTTTTCACTGGTTCCAGGTAGTTTCTCTTATTTTAATTTTATCCAAATTTGAAAGATTCTGAAATTAAAGTACACTAATGTATTGGGGTTTCTCACCTGAATGACGTTATAAAAATATCTTTTGTCTTCTGTGAACACACGTCTTTGAAATGATATTGTAGATAACTCTTCTCAATCGCAAATTTCTCCCCAAATGTATTTTAAAAGATGCACTATCCCTTTTTGATGAAGATGAAGTCAGATTTCAAGGAAAATTAAAAATATACAGTATGGGAATGACATATAATTTTATTTTTATAGCCTTCACTTTTTTGAATGTAAATGTAACTTTTTTCATCCAGGATGGAGAAAGATTTGTGTTTAAATATGAAGTACACATAAAAATCATCTGTGTTTTTCCCAATTAAATCTTCTTCTATCTATTGAGGCCTTTTATGATAACAGCAACTATTTAGTCCTTTGTTTGGAGACCTTCTAGGAAAAAGGATAATGTATCTTTAGAAGTTGCAACATTTTAGAAGAGACTGAATAGTATTAGAACATAATGTAAACAACACATGCTAATAACATATTTGAGAACAATTTCTACATTTGGCAAAACAACTATCTCTTTTGAAACCGGATACTGCACCTTAAAATACCTCAGCTTTAGAAATATAAATATTTTTAATAGAAAAAAAACCTGACAAGGAGTCCAGGTCAGTTTGGGATTATCCATATTAAAGGGGATCTTAATACAATGAATCTTTAACTAGCTTAACAAAAGTAAACCTATAAAACAAGGTAAACATATCAAAAGGGAATATGAAGGAAATGTTTCACTGGAAAGCTTCCTTAACAATTTCCCTACTCGCTTTGTTATTTTCTTTGACAATAAATCAATTCATAGAGTGCCTTTAAAAACAGAGGGAGCGCTGCCCCGTCCCCCCTGCCCTGCATTCCTCAGCACATGAATCACTTGGGCTTCCTGTTTCCATAAGGCATTTCCTGCCCCCCCTCCCAAAATCACTTTTCTGCAGGAGAACAGCAGGGACCTGACAAAGTATCGACTTAAATAAACAGGGCCTTGCACTGCTCCCAGCCTCGCTCTGCCGGCTGTGAGGGATGGGCCAGGATGCAGCTCGCGGGCTGCACACACGACTGCGCCTTTCAATTCCCCCTAAAGCTCCCAGACAAGCTGAACCTGCCTTTTGTCAAGGTGGCATTTTATGCACAGTTGTTATTTTAGGATTTGTCCATGAGACTCTGTGGTAAAGGTTATGAGATATTGTACAATTAGTCTTCGTTTAAAAAAACCCACCGAACAAGTGATTGGATATCAGATGGTAATGAAAATAGTTCTGTGCTTTTCGTGCAAATAACTGACTGGAACCTAATGCTGCATTTTGCTTCTCACCAGTACTTGCATCTGCTGCATTTAAGGATGTCTCTGTGGACATTATTATCAAAAAAGACAGAATGAAAAATTAACCAAGCAGTGCAAAAAAGAAAACAACGCAATTTTAAAACAGTGCCTTGCCTTGCCTCTTTATATCCACCTTGTACTTTTCTCTAAATTAAACTTTATACACCAGCCTGAGACCACCAAGATAGCAGTCAGTACCTCTCTACCAGGGAAAAGAATACCCTAACATTAACAGTGTTCAAGACTACAGTATGATACAATATATACAGACAGCTGAAAGCAGAAGTCAGAGGATTCAAAATCAGAAGAATGTTTCATCAATCAGGTCTGGAAACTAATTCCATCAATTGCTGATCTCAACAGGCTAGGTGATATGAGTTCTCTTTCACTAGGACTAAGCGATGTAAGGTAATTCTGGGCTAATACAGTATCTATCAGCTATTACTCAAAGATTTATGTAGAATAATTGATTGCAACAGATATCTTGTCAATTAGTGGCCATAAGGATGAGCTTCACTATGTTTTCAAGTGTACCTACAACACTTCTGCATTTGTTAAATTCTTTGAACAGTAAATCAGGATCTGCTAGCTCAGTGAATCAAAACACAATTGCTTATCAAAGCCTAGAAAATGCATGTGATGTTCAGATAATAACCTTAATTACAAATCCTGGAGCTAAATCTTTGCCTATTACCTGTTGCATAAAAGCAGCTTGCTCCCCAGATTCCATTTGCTGGGTTTGAACATCCTCATCACTGTCCAGTGGCTCCTCTTTGACTTTGACAGCCCCCACCTGCTGTCCTATTCTGTCATCCACACCAGCACTGCTGCTCTCAGCCCTAACGCTGGCACCGCTGGCGGGAGCTTGCTCTTCCTGCATCGAGTGATCTCCATGAAGCTCTTCTTCAGCTTCCTCCAGGTGACTGCCAGGCTGCTTGAGCTGCTCAATGGACTTAGAGAGCATCTGGAAAGAGAAGAGGGAAACAAGTACTGACTCCTTTCACTGACACCAAACACCAAGAAGTACTAGATCTGCATGGATGAAATGAAAGCGTCCACAGCAAACCCATGTGGCCATGCACTGTCAAAACACTGATGTATCTGGAAAAAAGGACAAAAGTCCCTAAAGCAAAAGGCCATCTTTTATTCTGCAGCAGAAAATACCATGTTTATAGATAATGAAAAACATGACCCAATCTGTTAGACTGCTACAGCTGGTAAACTAGAGAAATTAGTCTTCCTTCGTCTTCTTCAAACATGAATGCAGAAATACCATTTTACAATTACTTACCCACAACACAAAATAATAAATAAAAAGTAAAATATAAGGGAAGTACTAATCTGGTTAATATTTTGTTATAAGCAAATTAGAGAATTTTCATACAAACATCTCTATCAATTAAAGCATGAAGGCACTGAAAGCCAATAAGAAGTGACAAAGAGCTGGTGTCAGTCCCCTGTCCTGTGGCACAAGGATACTACAAGCACATCTGTCCATAACTGTAGCCTCTGTGGTACAGCCTACAGGTATCTCAGTTCCAGCAATGATGATATAACAGAGCCCCCAAGGCAACACCAGCTCTAGCCCAGTAACCACTATTGTAAAGCAGAAACACTGGATGCCTGAGCATTGCAATCATGTGCAGTTTGTGTTCTGCTGTTTAAGATGAAGCCAGTGCATTCCAAAATACTCCAAATGTAGTCCAACTACCTAAACTTAAAAAAATTGCCACTTTGTTGAAAGAGGCACGAATTACACATGTGAGTAAGAAGTTGAAGTGTCGAGTCAGTAATTATCATTTATTCAACTGGCCTACTTGATTTCAAGTAAATGCTGTTTTGTATCATCTAATCAAATATCCTGAGAGGGAAAAAACACCTTTTACTTTTACTCTTACTTTCCTCTTCCTATCTGTCTCCTCCCAGCCATCAATCATGTCTTTCAAACTGAGTTTTAGCTAGTGTTACTACTCAATTACTGAGCATATGAGTGGCTTCAGGATGTCTGTTTTTGTCACAATGTCCAGTTTTATTCAGCCTGCTAACACATACAAAAAAATGCAGGGTCATCATGTAAACTGTGATCAAGAAGCTGTAGCTGGATTTAGGAAATCCCATGAAGTCAACAAGGAGAATTGAAAGATCAGTTTATACAGTTCCAGTTGATGCTCTGATGCATATACCTCACGTCATTGGAGAAACAAATTCCTCAGAGGAAGCCTGTCTGGCCATTGTCACAGCAAGCCTTCATTTCTGAGGTGTAATGGGAGTTTAATGGTTTACTAAAAAGAAACAAATAAAAAAATCCCTCTTCTTTACTGTAGTAACTGGAAAATCACAATGTGAGTATCCTGCATGCTGCAGGTGGCATGCCCTAAACTGGGTAATCCTTACTACTTCAGCTAATGTGGAGAGTCTCCTTTCATTACACAGCATCTGAGAAATTTCTCAGATCAAACCTATACATCTTCTCCAGGTGCTTCTCAGGAGAGGACACTGACCAAGAAAGAACTAAAGGTAACTACATGTAATCAGCTCAGGTACACTCCTTTCACTTATTATTATTATTATTATTGTTGTTGATAATTAGTTAACCATTTGTGGGGAGCTTCCCCCACTCCTCAAGCAGGAAGAGAAAGGCAGGTAAGGCTGCATGGCTGGCTGCAAGTGAGTAAATACAAGCTGAAACATCTGTGTAACAGATAATCATACAAACTACAAGAATCACTGAGTCTGATCCATCTGTAAACTATTCCCTGTGCCAGTTACTTGACACCAGGTGGGTTTTTCTGCTGGGGAAGCCAAGAGAAAAATGAGTGCATGCCCACGGCAAAGTTAAGACACATATTTAGCTCATTACTGCTCTCCTTTCTTTTATGCTTTTTCACTTTTATGTCAGGCTCTTTCTTCTTTACACTGCTATATGGGTACAGATCTGCTGCTGAGCTTTCTGAGGCAACACATGATGGACTGCAGTATAGAATCTATACATGCATTGCCTTCAGACACTTCTTGCATGCAATTAGTGAAGAGAAGAAGCACATGTAAGGGGGCTGCAGAGACTCAGAGTAGAATTTGTGTGCATTTCAATTTGCAGTGTTCCCATTTCAGAGCCTTCTCTCATGCTGTGGAACTCAGCAGGTGATTTGCTCCAGATTTCAGCAACAGGAGGAGATAAGCAAATTAAATTTTCTAAAACTCTGTGAAATGAAAACTCTTCATATATTTACTCCATAGAGTTTAAAAAGTGCATTTATATTACCTTCTTTACTACAAAATTTTATTAAAAACATCCTACCCACTGTGATTTTAACTCAGCCTTGGGCAAGGGGCTATGAGACACTAGAGTAATTTCTTGTCATATGATGAAGCATGATCAAATTGCATGGATGGAATGGGGAGGACATGACCCAAAAATCTGAAAATCCCTTCTACTGCTCAGGCTGCTAAGCCACAGCTGAATGCTTTTTCTCTATCACCACAATGCTCTCATATTTGTTGAAGTTTTTTTAAAGACACCTTGGTCCCATCCTATTCCAGTAATTATACCAGTAGCATTACTGGACAGTTCTAAGTCAGAAACATCTCATTTTAAATTACATCTCCTAGTGCTAGTACTGGATCTGGAGACTGTGAAGGTGGCAGTTTGGAGTCAGTACTTCTATCTTCTCTATCTAAAGATGGGTTACACAACAGAGAATGTTCTGAATGGAGCACTGCTCAGTTCCTTTCACTGAACAGCTGGATACTTCTGCTCACACTTAATGCTCAAACCTTTCACTTTAAACCCCCACTTACCATTTTTTTCCTGACTTTATTTGTAGCTACATGAAGGATATTCTCCTAATTTTAATGCATCTTTTTTATTATTATTTTGAAAAAGTGATTGCTGAGTTTTAGTGGAATTATGTTTGAAAATAATAACAAAATCATGGTTTATTTCCCTAATAAATTAAGGGTTGCACATATTGGTTATATTTTACCAGTATGCTTCACTGCTATCTCCTATTCCAATTTAAGTGGTCACTAAAAAAAAGTCTTCATGCTAATGTAATCTATATTTTTTTGCTTTTATCTTCAGGAAATTAAGCTATAAGGGATATGCATGAGTCAAAGTAAATCGTATCAGCAGGAGAGGAAGTATTTACAGACATCAACTCCATTGTATAACTGCAAGAGTCCAACCAAAGAAAAAGACATAAAACATATCCTAACCTGCTTGGTCGTGCAGAAAAATGGAAGACCAAATAATCTGGACACTGCAATAGACCATATTACAGTCCTTCAGCTGCAGCCCCCGTTTTCTCCTTTGAAATTATATGCTCTTTTAAAATACACTGTTTTAAATAAGATGTCTTTACAAAGAGACAGAATCACGAAATCCTGCAACAGCCAGCCAACATGTTTCCATCCTTAATTAATTGTTAGTTTTAAATACATGGCAGTAATTTCTAAGAACTCACATACATTCTTCCAGAACACTTTTTCCCCTTCTCTCCTATGGCAGTCAGCTTACCAGCTACACGTCTTGTACATACATTGTCAGCTGCACTGAAAACAACTTGGCACCTGCTTTTGTCTTTGTTACTCATGTAGTACCAACAGTTCTAAGGGATGTATTTATCTTTCAAAATCATTCTCCTGCATAATGGCTTAAAAATTAGTTCTCAGTAAAGGGGAAAATTCACTGGGCATTTTCCAGTTCTGAACAGGCAACAGTTCCTTTAGTTTTAACCAAATAATCCCCTGCTATTAGCAATATTTGAAAGAGTATCTCTCACCTACAGAAGATACTAGTCAGACTTGTACGCTGCAAAGCCAAAACCTCAGTGTAAAATGTTCAGTGAAGCTAGATTGATTTACTACTGCTGAGCCTTGTCTTCCACTTTCCATTAAGTATCATTCAGAGAAGTGAATGATTAATCTGGGGTTAACTGTATCTTTTCAATATTCTTACTGGCAATAAATAATAGTTCTATTTTTCCACCAGCATAAATTTCTGTATTATTTTTCCTTTTTTATATAGAGATATTGGTAAACTGAGAACACCATCCAAATACTAATGGATATTCACTTCCTATATATTTTTTTACCTCACAGGCTTTCCTGGTCACTGATTCCCTATCCAGAGATGCTTTACACCAACTAACATCCTAGAATGAAAACTGAAATTCAGGTGTTTCTTATGTAAACCTTAACATTACCCATATACCTCACATAGTTTAGAGCACACTACCAACTGCCCCATTATTCTACCCTTTACTTCTCCAACACAGAAAATTTTACCATTGAAAACAAATTTCCAAAATGCTATGAATACACAACTTAAGAATACAAATAGGGTTCCCTGCCTTGATCAAAGAAAATCTAAGCCTCACTGAAGACTTCAGCTTCAGTAGAGGCAGGCCTTATTCATCATATATGGCAAAAAATAACTTCTAAAGACAGATGGCTTTGTGCATTTACTATTCACATTATGATTCCAGAGATTTTCTTGCACACAGACTTTTGCTAGGGGCTTTGCATTTAGATTAGTTAAATCAAAATTCTCGTTTTTTCTGCAAGTGGCTGGGTAAAAGCTTTCTAGATACAGATATACACCATAATATCATGATTTTAAGTTTTTTTATTATAGTAGTGGTCTTTTGGTATCCAATTGCACTAATTTTAACTGGGGGTTTTGGACTTTGGTCTCCCCTTATTGAGCAGAATGAAGATCTGCAATGGTGATCTAAGGGCGTTATGTGGAAATAAGCTGTCATTTGGACAGAAGTATATTAAAGCTGACAATGGCAAAGCTGGTCTTCCCTAAGACAAGCTGAGTTCAGGTTACTTCACATTCATTATTAATTCTGGGACAAGGGTTTTTACCTACTTTTGGAAGAGATGTCAACATTTGCAGAATGTTTTCAGAAGGTCAGTGTACTAGATCCCACAGGTATAAATGTCAGACTTCAGTGGAGACATATACCATTTCCCACATCAAAAGCCAGGCATCTGACAGCTGACCAGAAATAATCCATAGGGGATCTCCTCTTTGCTAGTAAGGACAGAGGCACACCTTTTGGCAATGATTTGTTTCTTTTCAGAATGTAAATGATCCAGGGGAATCCTTTACCTCTGACCTATATTAGATTTTGCTTGTTATCACCCTCACAGCAGCACTGGCTTGCTGCTGAAGTATAGTTTTTCCTTAAAAAAAAAGAAAAAAAAAAAAGAAGTGCTTTTTTTCTTAATACAAGATAAATACAAGAACAATGGGGCGAGGAAAAAGTAGTTCTCCTCCTCTTTTTATTGTTCCACCTATAAGTCAGCTGAAGAGATCAGTCCAAAACCAGTTATAGTTATCAGGGAGTGCTGACACATGCCCTATCATCTTAACTCAGGGCGAACACTCAAATTGTGGGTTCAGGTGAATATTAAAGACTTATGTACTTGAAGACCTAAACACAAGAAATAAAATGTTAAGGGAAACTGAAAACAAAAAAGAAGATATTAATTTGCTCTAGGATCTTCATCAACTAGCATTTCACACTCTTGACAGTTTAAAATGGTTCTGGTCTTTTATTACCAAAACTTTTAAGGTCCTTGAGTATTCCTTATTTAAATGAAACTTATGCATTTTCCATGACTGAAGAGGCAGGAATTACACCTCAGCACAGATTTCACTATACAGCCCATGAACAGAAGAAAAAAGGGCAGAACAACAGAAAAGAACAAGTTCATGTGTTCACTTGATACATGTCCAAACTTATGTTAAGAAATAAAATAGTTGGTTGCTTTCCTACCCGGTCTAGAATATCTACTGTTTAAAGTTTCAAATAACTATACCTCTGCTTTTCAGAGTTTGATTGTAAAGCTTTGAAAATTATGTAATGAAAAATAACTTCAACTGTGAACAGAGGCAAGTTTAAAGACTCAACAAAGTGTATTCTACCATTCTAGCAGAGTTCAAAAATCCTTATGTAGTCACAGGAGCTCAATCTGAACTTTGAGCTAAAAGGTTAAAGAAGATAGCTTTAGATTCACTATTTAAAAGCTAGTCCACGATTTGATCTTTTTTTCACTCTCTTGTCTGTTGGCTACCCTTCAATTCCAGTTTATAAAAATGAGGTTCTGTACGTACATAAGGAAGCCCCCCTGGTGTTCTGTGTCCTTGTGGAGGACAGATACATGGTTAGAGCACTGACATTTTTCAGTACTATTTCTCAAAATGGTTCTTCTGAGAATGAAGAAGAACCTAGATGCTACAAACGCTGAAGTCTGAAAAACCACATGCATCCTCAGAAAACCCAGTGCTTCTCTGGCTGCAACATGATCCCATTCCTCCTCAGGCATTTGCTGCTCTGAGGAGTTACTGTGCTCCTGAAGAAGCCTGGTTGCTCTGGGGGTAGGAGTAAAGGAGACTGAGAAGCTCTTGGGGCAAAAAGTAGGTTATGGAGGTTGAAGGCAAAGAGAGGCCCTAGGACAGACTTAAATTTCCACTCTCTGCATATGTGCATAGTCTATACTGTAGAGAATAAAAGCTAGATTCACCAGTTTGGTCTCTTCATCACAAAGAGCCATGTGAGAATGAAGGCGTACTTCAAGTATGAGCAGGAATTGTTATCCTTAGCATATATTTTCACTGTTGTTCAACTGAAAAAAAAAGTTACTGAAACAAGCATAATCACAGACTAACTCCAATCTTTTTCCTTCCTTATCCCATCTATTTCTGGTAAGATGCAATGCATTCCTAATCCTACGTGACTAGAAATATATGATTATGTGCCTCAAGTTTAATTTTCACACTGGGGACAAATGCTCATATTATGTCACAGCACATACCCCCAAAAGCTATGGCAGAATTTATATCAGTAAGCATATTATCTAAGAAAAACATGTCAGTGGGGTTCTTTGCTTTGTGAGGAATGTATGAACTGATGGGTTTGTAGTACAAAGACTCAGTACTTTAGCAGTTAAAAAGTCTTTTTAGACAATTGAGGGAAGGTGAAATACTTTCAAAACCTGAGGCTACGAGATATACATATGCCATCTTGATTAAACATATGGAATGCATACTCGAAGAAAAGCCAACTGGAGTCCTAGTTGAGTAATCAAAACACCCAAGCTGAGAGGGGTTAACATGCAAGGATCAGCTCTGAACTTTGAAGTTTTCTGGTCTTCATTTTTCCTAATTAAAACAAGATTTAATAACCAAACCACTGTACAAACTATGTACTTAAACTCTAGGTTTGTTTCTAATTTTGTTGGGAATTCTTAGTAGATTCCAAAGAATCAGTAACCCCTGGGAAATTCACCCAGTAAGTAAGGTGGATTGATTTTTTTTCCCTTAGGTACAAGAGCTGAATGTCCACTTTTCATCTTTTCTTCTTTGACGTTGCCTCTTACATATAGTTATTGAGTAACACTAAACAAAAGAAGACACTGAAGATGTGTAATTAATATCTTTGTAATACTAGTGGAGCTTCAGCAAACAAGTTGTGGAAAGCTGTGTACTAAGTAGAGAAAAATGTTCTCCAAATAAAAACATACAATTTCTTGCATATCTTAATTTCAGAGCAGGTAACAACTTTATTTTGCTGTGGAAGGATTGCTTCCTGATAGATCTGTTCAGAATCTATTGCTCTTCATTTATTAATGGATGGTCCCTTTTCTTCTTTCCCATGCCCCTGCTCAGAATAAAGTGTTACTGTACAGGGAATCTTGTACTACACAATTCAACTCTGTGTCAGACACCAGCAACACGACATTTTTCTCTTTCTCCTTATATGGTCATTTTGTATCACCATATAGGTAACAAACTTTCATGTTACTCACAGAGAAAAGTCAGTTTGAAAAACACTGATTAAAAATTTCTCCAGATGTTTATTAAGTTTCTTACCTAAACCCATAAATTTATTAAGCTGATTTGAGTTCAAATGAGTTATCTGATTATGCAACTAACTAGTCCACAATAAGAAAAGTTTTAATACAAATCAAAAGCAGCAAGTGGAGTGATTGCTGCAGCTCAGAATGTCAATTTTTAAGACATTATTTACTATTCAACATGAAAATATCTGTCAGGTAAAACTGTAATCTGCTTTGAACTCTATTTTGTTGAATTGCAGCCTATTTCAGAACCTTAAAATTAAGATCCATACAAATGTATATATCAACTATGCATAAACAAAAAAAGATACTCCTGCAAGAGCCTCTCTATTGTCCATGATGACATGGCACCAATAACTAAACTTCGTTGTTAGTTTTCCACCTTTAAATTTATTGGAAATTCTTTACTTTGGGAACTCACCTTATTCATGTGAATCTGCTGCTGGTACTGTTTCTGCTTTTCCAAAAACTGCTGATGTTGCTGCTGGATGACCAATTGGGCCAAAGTACTCTGAGGAAGAGGAGCTGACTGGGTTCTGTTCAGTGGCCTGTGACGAGGCAGTTTGTGGGCAGCTCTTATGCCAGGTGAGACTCTCTCCTTTGCTGCTAAAGGAGACTGTGGATGAAGAGGAACCGCTCCTGCAAAACAGGGACATTTCACTCCCCTGTGAAAAACAACAAACTAACAGTTCTAACAGGAAAGAAAGCTTTCAGCAAGAAGAGGGGTGTATATTGCAGAACTCTGCATCTGCACTGATGCAGTGGGACTTGTATCACGTGCCTTGCCATGCTGGGAAGTTCAGCTGCTGCAAAAGAATGTGATGAAGTAATCATTTTCTCTTTTCTGTAATCATTGAATTCTTTCAGGCTAACAGACTGGAACAGAACCACTAAAAGGGAAAACCAAGATGCTGTCCTTTTTTCTTCCCCCTTCCACTTTTCCCAAGAGTTAGGATGTGTGGTATTTGTATTACCACATTCAGTTTAAACTGAATGCAAACATCATTAAAAACATCTTAAATTAGTATTGCTGGAGCTTTGATCATTACCAGTCACGAGAAGTTTCTGCTGTCTCATTTGTTCTTTCAGTAACAGATGCTGCAGGAGAGCTTGGTGGCTGCTGTTTGGCTTTCCTTCCAAAGCAATGTGAGGATGAGTTGACGATGGAGGAAGGTTCCCTCCATACTGTCCAGCCAAGGCCACTCCTTGTCTAAGTGACGGGGTCTCCCCCTTCTGCTTTTCTTTGAATGACGACGAAGCCTGTCAAAGAACAACAGCATTGGTCATTACTTGTCAGAGAACTGGCCATTTATACCTCTGCTTGATTAGACGGTCTTATGTCTTCATGAACACATACAGAAGAAAAGGTTAACATCCCTGTCTTACACTTTGACTGTGAGATGAAAAGGAAGAACATGCCAGTTAAATATAGCACTGTGAGAAGCTGAGTAATAAAACCGGTTGAAAAAAACCCGGCAACAACAGCCAAAGCATAAAGAATTACTTGTTAGAACATTATTAATGAAAGAATGGGACCTATCCTTAAAATTCCTGAAGACCTTTGCACAGCCTCCTGCACAGGAAACTAGAGGATCAGAGGAAATAGTTTGCACTCAGTTTGGAGTAGGCAAGGCTTGGTCTTTCACATAACTTTCCATCACACAGCAAGCCAATCAGCAAAAAAAAAAAAATAGTTACCTGTAGCAGTGGGAAGCTATTACTTTTCCTGGAGCACTCCCTGACTCCCTGAAGGACAGCACAAATATAAGTTTTACCCTTTGCAAAACAGACTTGTAGAGTTAAACTCTCATCTGCAGAATCATCAAAAACTGTTGTATGTGTGTGGCATTTTGAAGTGCCTTATCAATTGTATGGTTATTGATTTAAGGCTTTTGGAAGTTTTGGCCCTTCAACATTGCAAATGTACTTTTTATTGCTTTGTTCTCTGCCTATTAAAAAAAAAATCTTGAAATAGCAGTTCAAGCAGAATAACAATTTTTACAGCAATAATAATAATAACCTAACAGAAATATGCACATTGAGGCTTGCAGATAACCACTTACGGTAAGTCATGGTAAAAACAGTATCTCTGATAATATGAATTCCATAAATTCTAAAATAAGGTTTTCACCAATATTTTTTTGGTGTATGCTTACTTCACACTGCTATCACACTCCCCTGAAAAATAAACACCAAAGTAAGCTTTACATTCAATTTGCAACTGCTTATTCTAGTAACAGAAATAAACATTACTTACATAAATCAATCCCTTTGTTTTTTCTAATGCCAAAAGTAATACTTGCTGCTAGTTGGCCACATCAAAAACTTGTAATATTTAAGTGAGCAAATGAAACATTTTCATTTCTTTTTAATGTTATAATTTCCTTTGAAGCTACTTGAAGCTAGTTATATTTTACTGAAATAGCTAAGAAATTTCTGATGATATCCTCTGAGAAAGTAAGCATTACTTTTCATGATGTTCAATTTTTTCCACCCTTTAAAAACAATAATTTGCTGACTTTTAGAGAACTGATTTCAGGCTTACATAATTTTCTTTGCAAAGTTCTGTACCTGATGTTAAAATGTTAAATTGCAGCAATATATTATTGCTAAAAACAGTAAATGTATTGAAAAAACCATAAAATAACATGAAACTTTGACTTGAAACTACATTTAGCAGTTAGGAATTAAGTTGCATTATTACAAACCATAGTGTATCATACAGATTTAATTTTTTTCACCTCCTCTGAAACCTATGGTTACAACCTCTAATTTCTTCATAGAAGTTGCAAATTCACATCCTGTAGTATTGAACCACCATGTATCATTATTTTTACTTTTCTTTTTTTTTTTTTAAGTAGGTAAATTTTCACCAGTAGTAAAATTTTTGGCTACTTTACTGAGCTAGAAAAATACTAAATTCTTCTACAATGCTCCAGCCCAGTTTAGGCCATCACTGGAATCTCACAAAAAGTTACAGGTGCTGTAATTTATCAGGTAGAAATGATCATAAAATTTAAACTTTTATACTAAACAATCTCCTCATACTTTTATACTAAATAATCTCCTCATATACTTCTTGTCACATCTGAAATCTGTTATCTGGCATAAATATAATGCATGTGCATCTTACTTAGTTAAGATCCACACTGGCACTTGTTTTTTTGAGATCAAGAATGAATATTGCTTTCAAGTTGTGCCCTTAAATATCCATATGTTGCCCAAGGCATAGAGAGGTCCCGTTCCTACTCTGAATTGTTTGTGTTCCAAAATGCTAAAAATATAAAGAGAATAATCAGAAAGTATATTTTCTGGAAGCAAACATATGCAGGAAGGCTTGAGACGGGTCACTTACACTGATTTGAGGTTGTATTGCTGGAAGTCCCAAGGTAATGTTGGGCAGAGAAGGGGATGTGTACAGACTCAACAAGTTCACTGATTCATCCTGTATCAAAAGGCGTTGCTGGGAAACCAGGTGCTGGAATGAAGGGGAAAACCAACAAAAGTAAATCTCCAAGCTTTTTATCTCTGTTATTTTATGCTTGTATCCTGATATACTGAAAGCCAATTATGTACCAGTCATTGGTTTGCATCCCAATGGATAAGAAAAATTACTGTCCCTGTAAAAACACTTCTTTTCTTAAGAAAACGTGTCTGGGATTATTCTTTGGTTAGTAAATCAGATTGCAATGAAAAACTGAAATCTTGAGGATTCCTAGACCATCTTATCAACTTCTCATCAACTCAGCATCAGTTCTTCTCATCAACTGGACTTTGACCCCAAGAAACTCAGTTGGAATCTATCCAGTGAATTAAAGATTATATCCAGCTGAATCACGAATATGGATGTATCAAACCTTTACCACGGTTTTTATGAGTTTTGCTATAAGGTACAAAATGTGGTTTTTAACTTGTCCATGTCTTTTGTTAGCCAGATTATGATATGGGGATGTTTCAGGCACAATATTTATTTCCATTAACATGGAAATTTTGTGTAGAACATAAGGCATATTGACGCATCTGCCATATAAAATAATAGACTCTCTCTCTCTTTTTCTCTCTCTGTCTGCATATCTACAAAACCAGCATCCTGGCATTATCTGATGATGGGATACTCCTCACAGCTTTCCTAATCCATTCAAGTTAAAATTTTTAACACTCATTTTGAAGAACTGTGATATAGTTTTCAAGGACATGGAACTGCTGATATATTTTTAATTATTTAAAAAAAACCCCCAGATTACCCTTTTTATTTCCATAGATTATTTGGGAAGAAACATAAAAAGATTACTACATCAGGAATCTTTTTGAAGCCTTTGCCTTTCTGCTTGAACAGTGATATTTTTCAACATGTGGTCTAGTAAAGTTGCTTGAATTATATTTTCTGTTTAACTCTTGCTTCCCTCCCAGAACTTTGACACAATAAGAGCTACAAAGGTCTTATTAGACTTAGGAACTCTGGCATGATATGGTCCCCAAGGGAACAACATCCTTGAAAAAGAATACCCTGTGTAACAGTATGACACAGTGACTGCTTTCTTCCCAAACAAAAAGCATATGGGACTCCAATAATAGACCACCTCCAAGAGGGATACTGCACACTCGGGCTTTGACTAAAGTAAATATAATAACTTGTCAAGCATGTTGTGGGGAGCTGTAGATTTTCCCCTGGACAAACCTGGAATATCAATTAACTCTGTAAAATGCTTCGTGTTAATACAATGCAACTTCAGACCATCAATGAAAAGTGGTTAAGCACAAAAACACAGGATGTTATTCCAAAACATAACCTTCCTCATACAGTTTGTTTGGAGATACGACCTATCACTGAGACAATAACAGTAGAAGTCTATCCCTGTAATTTTCTTTTGGTACCTAGGGAATGTCAACAGATAGAGTAGGAAACAAAGAAGCTCCACTTGTATATTACATTAATTCCTGGCTAACAGTGTCTTGCCTTGATAACGTCCACCTTTGCCCATGAATAAATGCAAGTATGTCAAGACTATGGAGTTATTATGGAGGGGTCTACAAATATTTAAGTGAAAGAGGATACTCTAATGTGCCTCCTAGAATATAATCAGATTTGTAGCAACGGCAGCATTGATACAAAGCCACTTGAAAGATTTGTGTTTATTATTTGGCTTTTGGTATATCACTATTACCTTCTAAGATCTGAATTAATAAAAAGTAACAATGGCAGGGTGTATAAGAGTAAAACTCACTACCACACTAAGGTCAGGTATGATTACTTCATCAAGAAGAAGCAATGATTCTATTTACTACAGGAGTTTAATATTGAAAACAGGAGTTATTTAGTAAAAGCCCCTTAATTTAATTTCTAATACTGCTAATAACCTGCCACTTTCATTTTGGTGATTGATCTTTTAAAATATTTTCAGGTAATATTATCCTAAGCATCAGTTTAACCTCATCTCCCAAATTAGTAGTCCACCTGAGGATCCTAATCTATGTATTCTGTGTATCACAGAATCCCAGAATGGCTAAGGTTCAAAGGGACCGCTGGACGTTACCTAATCCAAGCACCCTGCTCAAGCAGGGCTCTCCAGAGGCAGAAATTTGTGATCCCAGCTGTAGCTTTTCTTTTTACATGGTCAACTGTCAGATTATGCCCTTTTCTGACTTAGAGATGGGTAACTGAGAGGTGTTTTAAAAATTTTTATTCTATATTTAGTCTCATGTGAAGGGTGAGACAACACAGATGTTATAATTTACGCTATCACAATCAGAAGCTAACTATTTCTTAATTACAATGCTTTATAAGCATTTCTTGGCCTATCAGCTTTTGCTACACAATGCTGTATCTGCCTTAAAGCTAATCATCTAAAATTATCCCTCGTGGGTCCTACTACAAAGCATCTTTCATAGTTCTATTTCTCCAAAGTATCTAGTCTTATTTGCAAGGCCATCCTTTGAAACTTGTTTCTAGTTCCATTTCTGTCTCAACAATGTCTGCAATGTCTGTCCTATTCCATGGCATTTCTAAGTCAGCATTTCTTATCTTGAAGTTTGCGTACAGATGCATATGATGCCTTCTGTCAGGCTCTGAGAATCCTCTACAAATCCATTTGCCACAGTCAGCAATTCCTTGCAATGGTGGCACATGCAGGAGTTATCAAGAGAGTCATTTGGCAGCACAACAACTAAGCCATCTCCTCATCCTACATGCAGACATGGTGGTTTGGATTGGCACCTAAATGACCCCAAAGAGCAACTTCGCCCTACTTGCTCCTCTACCTATGTACCTGATAACATAGGGTTAAATTGATTTCTAAAATAGCAAGGGCCCAAAAACAGGGATCGGCTCCACTTGTGACCAGGATGTTATTCCGTGCTATTGTTCTAATTAAATGAAGTATAAAGCATAACTTTGAACAGGTGGTAGGGGGAGAGAAAGGGGGAACCTTGGTAGAATGCATAGGCCCTAAAGAATAAAGTTAGGTCAGGAGGATCTGTACCGATATAATCATTAGCAAGACGCATGCTAGAATTGTCAATTGTAATATCAGTTTGGTAACTAAATATGATTATTTTCTCTAACCAGAATCTTGAGCAAGAATCACACAGACTATTGTTCCTCGGGATGGAATCAATGGAACAATGGGGTTTAATGATTAACACAAATCCTTATGTAACAATAAAGGTATAAAATTGTAACCATGAAGCATGTTGGACAAGCCGAGATCTGGGTCTGGACCCCCGGCTTCCAGAGCTCTGAAATAAAGCACCGCATACAATTTCGCGATTGTGTGTCCTTTCCTCGGCTAACATACCCACTCCTTGGGTCCACAGATCCTGATTACTGATGCTTAAAATAGCCCGTCAACAGAGTTATCCTATTTCTTAAAATAGAGTACAAGAACTCAGTGTAACAGTGCACGATGATCAACAAGTAACCACGAACAATTATGCTTTGGTAGTGCTGTGGGACCTGCTGAGAGCAGGATGTGTGCATGTTTATATGCACATTTATAGATTGTGAGGGGAAGACAAAATGGTTTGGCTTTAATACTTGTCAATTGCAGAACTAATTGTCACAGCTTACAATATTCACAAT
Source organism: Zosterops lateralis (assembly GCF_965231275.1). Taxonomy (NCBI): domain Eukaryota; kingdom Metazoa; phylum Chordata; class Aves; order Passeriformes; family Zosteropidae; genus Zosterops; species Zosterops lateralis. The sequence continues at coordinate 31,592,203 of NC_139762.1, read as the reverse complement.
TACTTATGCTTGTCTCTCTTGAGGTTTTTGAAAAAATTAATTTAGACTTCCTTCACATACACTTGACACAAACCTCATCAGCTGGTCAGAAACCTAAACGTTTTTCCCCTGTCTCCCTACAAAGATCACCTCAAGGAGCTGAGTATTAAAAGCTTGGGCCTGCGGAGTTGTACAAAACAAATATGTGTTTATCTGCCACATATATAATTTATATCTCCTGTATAATCAAGTGATATTCTAGGAAATACTGCTTTCCAAAGCACAAACAGAAGTAAGAAATTGATCTGAAGCCCAGTTACACCAACTGGAAACTTTCCATTGCCTTGAATGGCTTTTGACCAGACCGTGAATGCCTAAAATTAATCATTTCACATGACTAAAGCAGGTTGTCCCTCTGAACTCAAGGGACATGCTGTGCAGGGGCTCAATTCTGCTTGCATTTCTCAGTCAAGTAAGATTTAGCCCCAGCACAGCAGGTACCTGAAAGTGTATGGCATGCTACAGGAGACAAATAGCTACTGCGGTGAACCTTGATGATACTGGAGACAACTGCGCCTAATAAAAACAGGATTTTATTTATAAGGTGCAATTAAAATCCTGAGTTCAACTTTCAAGTTTCATATAATGAGACCAGTGTTTTAACAAATGGTAGTGAAAGTACCATTAAGGGAACTGTGATAGTAAAAAATTATCTGTAAAGCTGCAGCATGTGCAGTACACCTTTGTTCATTCAAAAAATTGTAAACGCCTACCCACCAGACTGTCTGCTCCAGAGAGTAAACCACTTAAAAGTGTCACTATTCCAATGCATGTGGTAAAAATACTTTAAAAATCTGCTTCATTACTGATAATGCTCTAATTCTGTCCATGCACTGGAGTGTAATCATTTATGGAACTGACTCATGTTTTACTGGTAAATGACTCTGTCATAGCAACCTGTTTTTCCCCAGCAAAAAGTGTTTTATTTGCTGCCATGAAAACCGCGGCTATCCACCCACTCAGATATGAGCACAACACTTACTGCAAATGTCACAACAACGATTATGAAACAACAGCAATGTGAGTCATATGGGATTACAGAAAAACAAGTGATATTTTGGGTGATTTTGGAACACTCATCCTATTATTAGAAACTTCTGTACTTTGTGAATCTGATTAAAAATTTATTAGCTGTATAGCCTTTGAGAGCTGGCTAACTATACTTGGAAAAAGATATGTAGGAGGAGTTTGGCTGCTGTTAAACTACCCACTGAAATAAGAATCACTGAAGCTGAGATTTATGGAAAAATGTTTGAACCCACAGGACCACAGTACTGAGAGGCAAGTAACCAGAGAGGTAAAGAAATCCCCAACTGGATCCAGAAGTGGAAGTCTGCAGTTTCAGCTTCTTAGCACATTTCAACAAGTGAAGTGAGTGATGCCAGCATGCAGAGCTCAACTTCTAAAGGAAGCTGAGTTTTAGGCTCCTTTGAGCATCTTTGCTTGTATGTTGGGCTTACAATTTTTGATGTCTGGCACAGAAGTGGCAATTAATATGCAATGCAACGTTCTACTAGCAAACAAAATATAACTGCTGGTTCTTGCTACAACCTTTCCAAATCTCCCCAGAGACCACCTGATTGACCAGCCTGTATGTATTTCTGATAGTGCAAGTGTGCAGAAACTGTAACATGCAAAGTCATGAGCACCATGTATCAGTCTGAGACACAAATGGCCTTCCATTTTGTAGAATCCTGAAGTCAATAAAAGATCCAACTGGATAAGATTTCCTGTTTAATACAGCACATAATAACACCCACATATTACCAGCTTCTAACTAAAACATTCCCAGTAGTAAAATACACAACTTAATTCCACTGAACTAGGATCTGATCTAATCCTAATGATGGATCTTACTCTGCATCATTTAAGTTTCTTTGCAATCACATATGGGGGGCTATGAGACAAGACCACATGTTAGCCATCAATGCAATTTTTTTTTCTTTTTGGTTACGGGCCAGAGAGAGGCTACTAATCAGTGTGCAGAGGTCACCCACCTGCCCTCTGGATCATAGTTCACACACACAATTAATTCATTATGGGGAAAAGTCACTGCTGGAGGTTGAACTGCCCATTTCAGGGTTTTTTTTTTTTAGGTGAATGTCCTGCCACTGACCTGGAGAAATAGCTCCATTAACTAAAACTCTGTTAAATCACATTTTCTTATGTGATTTTTATAACATGAACAGCATAAAACAACAATTAATAGGAAATCTTGCCAAAGCAGGAACTGCGGTAAGTATAGGCTGGATATAGAATATTGTGGAATTTGAGTCTCTCTTAGTTGAATTAGTTTACTGTCCCTTTACAATATTGCCATGGAAAGCATGACTTGGGCATGTCATCTGTGCTAAATGAGGTTTATCACAACTGATTTACCATCTGCATTCCTGTTGTTATAGGCACGTATGTATGAAACAGAATAGGGAGTAGTTAAGATTCCTTCCGTTTACAATCTCACTTTACAAAACAAGTATTCAAGAACTCCGGCATGACATTTACAGTGGTTAAGTACTGCCCTGATAAGGAAACTGAGATACAGTAAAATAAAAGGGAGATGTGACAAGGATTTAGTCACCTAACTACCATACTGTGATTAAAGAAATCTACTTCAGCATTCACCTGAACCTGGGACCACCTTAGCTCTTACGTGTTAGGATCACCAATGCCTAAACCACTGATGCAGTTCTTTATCAGCATTCAGCACTGAGCATGTTTTTCAGGTCATCCCAGAAGGTAATATTCTGTAACCAATTTCTTTCACAGCTCCCTCCACTCTTGCAGTAACACTACTGCTTCTTTTCCCTGATTTTTTGTTACCATAGAGCCTTCTGAACATGCATCTCATACATAAAGATATATCACATATATAACATACTGTGATGTCAGCCTGTAGTGTCCTGGTATCCCAATTATTCTGCTTGTGAGTATGATCAAATCAAATTTTGTATCATCTTCAGGCTAGAAACCTCAGTAATTATCTACACAATAACGAGTCTTACCTCAGCTTGAATGTTAGATGACAAAACTGAGGTTTCATTTTCTGTTGCACTGCTGGTAGGACCATTGCTTGGGGAACTGGGACCTGATCCTGGGGAGCTGCTACTAACTGAGGATTCTGAAAAAAAGATTAAACATACATGAATTTCACTCTGGAAAGGTACACATAATCTTGATTAATTATATACTCTTTATAGCATAGAGCTTTTCTGCTGTTGAAAAATATCTATTGATTATACTAGTTACTTACATTAAAGACTCTTGATTCATCCTCCATTTCTTTGCTTCTCTTTTTACAACTAACAAGGAAAGATACTCTTGATCTTTCCCCTTCTGATCTGTCTGTGTCATATAAGAAGAATTTAGTATTTATTTTTCCCACAAAGATGGTTATGATACTCAGTATCAGGCAGAGACACTGACACGGAGCTTGTAATGAGTAAAGAAAAGAAACTCTTTCCTTTTTAATTGTAAAGAGTCCTGGCTCTGTAAGAGATGAGGCCTACTGCCATCCTTTCTGTCTAGGAAGGGGATGAGCCCATTGTGGACCAATCATTACATATACAAGAACTAACGGCAAAATATACACCTTCACTACATCTTTGGTACAAATATGAAGGAATATTTACAGTATGTAAAGACATTAAAATAGGATTTGAAAGGCTGCATGCTATCTTGATTTAAAATGTCCTAAGTTCTGTCTAAGACAAAGGGGGAGAGGATGACCTCATTTTATGTTCTTGTATTGAGTTATTCTCATTCTACATTGATATAAATTATACTCATATAATGGAAACAGTTAAGAAGGTTAAAGGAGGAAGAGAAAGCCTCTAGTGGATGTAACCCTCATTCAAGGGATAGCTCACAAATTAAAGCACTCAAGAAGTTAAAGTAATTAATATCTAAATGTGGCACCTAATATTATATAGCTATTTCTTTGCTTATTTGCTTATTACTCTTTATGTCTTAGTTCATATACAAAAATATGTTCTCATGTTTACTGACATCACAGAAGGCTTCCTACCTGTTACCTGAATCTCTTACTCTTTGATTTACTGAAGTGACTTCATACCCAGCTATACTAACTGGCCATATAGAAGTTCTTGCATTTTGTTTCCAATAGATATCAGAGAAGTGGAGACACACAAACCTAATCTTTTTTCCTCATTTTTTAAAAATTAAAATTGCACTTTTTGTATAAATAGGCAATAAAAAGCAAGGGAAAAAGGACTTCAGGCAACAATGTTTAACCAGGGTTATGAAAAGTCCAAAATGACATATAGTCAATATTAATAATTATAACAGCAATCTGAAAAGCTCCAAGTTATTGTCAGACAGGACAGAAGACATCTATTTTCATGTTTCTGCTCTTTCGATGGCATCAGGAAAAAACCTCCAGTGATAAATGTTGCACTTTATAACTTACTTGTAAGTATGCAAACTGTAAAGAAATCAGTGGAAACAAAGGAAGTGGATATCAAGAATCTCATAGAGACTTCAGCAAATGGAATTTACAAATTAGCTGTAGAAAAATTGTAATCTGGAAATAATTTATAAGGAAACTACTTTGCTTAGTAACTTTCATGCTTACATTCACATCTCTGTTCCAGTTTCACATACTGTGTAAAGTTGTCACAAGAATTGCATGTACAGAGACACCAATGTGTTTATTCAAGTTGTATTTTAATTCCATCTTGGTGTGACATAATTCTGATATATCATGTGAATTCAAATATATGTCTGATAGACTAGTAACAGTTGATTGCATAAAGGTATGATGTGATCACCTGAAAAAGCTATAAATCTACTAAATATCATCAATGTGAAGTCAAAGCAAGAATTGTCAGGATGAGGCCAAATACTGCAAATGCTCATTTTGTTCAGCAAGCAGAATGATGTTTTGTTAGCAAGTTTCAATTCTGAAGTACCACCACTATTCTGTGAGCTGTGGCAACAGAATTTCTTAATTACCTGTCACCTCGAAAAGACGCTTCTTGAATGAACTGACATTTCCATCCTTCCTCCTGAGTAAAGGACTGCTTCTCCTTTCTGTCACCTTTTGTTTTAATCTTGAACGTACCTTCAAATTGGGCTCTGAAGCTGGAAATGAAGAGAAGAAAATATGTGACTACAAATTCAATTCCTGGCTTGTGTCAGACACCACTGACCCTGTAGGACCTCATGTGATCCAAGGAGGGTTTGGAGGCAGAGATTTTACTGCCCAACCTTCTCAGTCATCCTGTTGCTCCTCATATAACTTTGTTTATATTGGAAGCTAGGAAAGAGTTGAAAAGACCTGAAGTGCTTCGGATCCCAGCATTTTTCTCATTCCGCTGCAACTCTGAAGTTACCCATTAATTATTGTTACTACCGTAAGTATTAATAATGAATGAATGCAAATTTAATTTTCATTATTTTTATCTCTCTTGTAGGTGAAAACTTGGAAAACACACCTTGGAACTTGGAACAGTATAACTGGATTAAGGTCTAATTGCAGAAACAGAGATTAGCCTCCATTGGTGCCTTTTGATTTCTCTGAGAAATATAAATTACGACAAGCCTTGCTGGCAGAACATTTCTTGGTCAGTGATTTTAGGCCCAGAACTTTAATGTTTTCTGAGTAGCACACTGAACAACTAGATTTATGACAGTGTCCTAAGAACATTTACAGAGAAAAATATATGCTCTGAAAATGATGAAGTAGGGTTGATTCCCAGAAAACCTAGGATTATATATAATGCACCTTGGGCAAGTTCCACCTTTGTTTCCTTAATGGACAGTCTTTTCATATGAAGGCCAGCTCTGCTGTGCTTTTTATTTTGTAGTATTTTTAGCATGATAAAATGTTTCATGTAGTAATTTATTTGTTCTTCAAGTAAAGCCTGTATCAAACAGACTGCTAAGAGCTAGTGAAAGATAATTGTGGAATAGAATTTGTTTATATTTCCCTTCCTGGAACTGAGGACTGGCTAAACAACATCTCAAAATAAACAGAGCTAGAAACTGGGATCAGTTCTCTCTCCTATGTATAGATTTAAGCCCAGCCTCAAAGAAGGAGCAAGAGTTAGCAGAAAATCAAAATACATTTTATTTTCACTTAATTCAGAATTACACCATTTGTCACTTTGGGACAGGAACTCAATCCTACACTTTTAATGCTAGTCCCTGCCCATCATGACATATTGCACATATTTTTTCCTTCTGTCCCACCTGTTCCCTCAGGGATGGGGAGGCTGGAAATGGTCACTGGAGGGCAAAGGGTTGCACCTCACTGCAGAGTTGCCGTGACCAGTAGTACCTGCTGTCACATGCTGACCTTTATCATGTGCTGCACTGCACATGGCAAGGGTTGCCCTCTGAAGATCCTGTGCCTTCAACACATTTCAAACCACGATTCATAGGCTAGCACAACACTGGAAAATCTTTAATAATAAACATATTAATTAGATATTTATTTTTATCACCTACTACCACTGTTAAGATGAATGGTTCTAACAATAAGGTATAGATACTTGTTTACTATCTAAGATACCATTTGCAATGAAACTGAAAATACAAAATATAATAATGGGCTATGATTACACTACATGCTATCACCACAAATCTTATCAGGTGTGATGACATTTAAAAGAAAAGGCACTCATTCCTTTTGCACCTACATATATTTCAATTTCTGCTATTCTGTACTCTTTAAAATCAGGAGAATATGTCTGCACATATTCTGTCTGTACATCTGTGACAGATGAATGTGATACAAATCCTCTGCAACACTCACTGGAGAAATTCTCCACCTCTACGTAAATCTTTCATGCTCAGCCACTGCAATTCCCTTTCTACTTTTACCAATTTCCCATCATATTCTGCATCTAAATCCATCATATAAGCACAGAAAACAAACTTTAAAACCAATGTATGAATTCATGAGCCATCTGAGAAGATGCATGAAAAACATCAGTAATTTTAAAATGGAAATAATCAATTTTAATATTAAATGGCATGGAGAATAGTGGTTTTAAAATTATAAAATAAACCTCACGTTTGAAGAGTGTTTGCTTCAAATTCTGGCTTTCATGAATTTTCTCCCTGAGACACTGCTAGCTCCTAACATGGCACTCACTAGGACTCAATGGCTAGCTAAAATACTGGTTTCAGTGGACAAAATATACAAATCTAAGCAATTTGGTCCAATAAAAAAAATGCAGTGGGAATCACACACCATTGGCTTGGTGTGTGACTGTAGCGATAACTGAACCATCCTGCTCCACCAAGGCTGGGGCAGAATCATTGTTCACTGCAAGAGTTATGGATCACAACAGCAACCCTAGGTGCTTCAGTGCATTCCTACATGAGGGCAGTAATAAGGGATCTATAACTGTCAAATCTCTTCCAACTGTTAAAAATTAAGTATTTTAAGCTTCAAATATGGAGCTGTGGATTGCAATTACAAATGTATATATATATATACACTGACTGCCTCAAAGCACATATGTACGATCATTTAGAAACTGTCTTAGTCCTTTAAACTCTGAAATGTGGATGTTAGCAAAAAGTGAAGCCTTTTTTTTAAATTAAACTGTTCCCTTAGTATTTGCAAGACACGTGGAAAGTCTTGGTAGCAAATGGCCCAGAATTATTATAATTAATTTGTCTTATATTTCAAATGAGTATTTGGCTCAATACTTTAACTAGTGGCTCTTAGAAGTGGTTCTAGAGAGGGATAATGTTCAAAATAACTGTTTTGCATTAGCCAAAGTATTTTTACTGCATAGTATTTGCTCCTTTGCTCAGCTTAATTAATCCATTGCTGGCTGTGTTCATCACACAAAGGCATTCTCCATCAGGAAAATTGTTACATGGGGAGTCAATGCCAAATAACTTTTAAAGGCTAAAGGTTTACTTCCCAATTTGCTGCAGAGTAGCTTTCTCAAGCTAATACAGGCCCCTAAGAAGTAACTTTTTTTGCTACAGTAATACCACAAATTTCTTGAAAATACCATCAGGGAATCTATAAGGTGATTGAACCGTAAACCAAGACAATGACACAGCAAGAAAATGAATGCAAAAAAGTGGCTAACTTTCTATATGCTAACCATCTCCCTTGGCTCCAGAACTTAAACCTAGATCAATTCTACCCCATAGAGCAGACATCCTCTATCTCACCTTCCTGAGGAAAAGAGACCTCTCTAAGTGCTGGAGGTGTGGAATGGGGTGGGCTGCGCTGGGTTTGATGACTGCAACTATAGTGGACTGAATCATCTGACCAAGGAGCCCAAATGCCACAGAAAAGAGAAAAACAAGAGCACATGGCCAGGAATCTGGCCATGAGGATGAGGAACACAGAATGGCAAAATTTCATCGCAGTAATCTGGTTGGTTGGGCTGTGAATCCAAAATCATGCTAAGAAACCGTATATACCTGATGTTGGTTTAGTTGCTCTCTGTTTAGCTAACCTCTTTGCTCCACAAATCTTTGCACTTGTATTATATTTAGCACTTTGGAACAAGTAATAATCAACTGCCACGTGGAGAAAGTGAACATATATTATTTGAAGTGTTTTGTTGCAAAGAAAACAAAAAGACACAGCTATTTTCTCTGACGGCCATCAAAGCCCATGTCATTGTTCTCAACAGGAATCAGCTGATTTCAACTGATTTGAGTGGATCCACTTCAGGGGATTTCAGGAAAGACTAGTCTAAAAATTACTTTGTTTGTGTTGATGTAGCATAATTTGGAATAATGAGATGGTGCAGTAATACGGTTTGTTCAGTTTTATTGCTATTACCTGGCTTATTGTCTTTTTAGTGCTGGCAATTATGGACTGTATTACTCTTTAAATTATTCTAAGTGGGAAACGCATACAAAAGACACAGAAAGAATTAGTTTAAACAACAGCAGAAGATAGCACAGGCAATCAAAGGATTGGTTACCTAGTATTTTGCCATGACTTGTAATTGTGTCTACAGAACTAAGAACTTTGGCTGTAGGTGAAGGAGAGAAACAGTGTCTAAATGAATTTTCTCATATTTTATAGTGGCTTCATAGAGAAAGAAAGGATGAAGTAAGTGTACTATTAAAAATGGAAAATATACAGGTGTCTATGTAGGTACACATTAATTTCATCACATAAGCTATCACTGATCAGGTGAAAGAAAGCTAGTCTAAGAAACATAATGCTCAAATACAAGCATGAGAAAAAAATGGTTCAGTGAAGTCATTACTCCACGTCCCATACTCCACTTTGCTTAATATTAGCCATTAGCAGATACTAGCATTAAAGAATATAGCCTGGAGCCAGATTGCTCCTAAATGAGCTGAGGTTTTCTTGACAGGGCTTTGCTTCACTGTTTCTTGTTATTAAACACACAGAGATATTTAAGAAGAAGGAATGAAAATTCTTTTTACGCATGGGGAAAAGACATGTATGAAGAGAATGTAGAAGACAATAATGCACTACTCTCTGATGGTTCCTGGAACACAGTAGTACTTTTGTATCGGAAAAGTGTGTACCAACTTCAAATCAGCATTTAATGAAGCCAGGCAGGAAATGGGGGATGGGAGAGGGTGCATAGCAAGCAGGTCCCTCATCTTGAGGCTAAAGTCATGAAGGAAGCCTGAAGAATAAAAAGTGAGCTTTTGTCCAGGTTCCAAAAGGCTCTAAAGTGAAAGCATTTCCTTTTCCTCAGAAGCAGGCTGGCTTAGAAAAGCTGTGGGGGAGTAGAGGTAAATTATGCTAAATTTGGCTAAAAAGATTCCAACACCAGCATGAGCAACAGCAGCAAAACTGACATCCTCCTCTACAAATATAAATTGTTCACCATCACCCAGGCATCAACTGTTATCGCTAAGATCCTTTTCAAAACAGCAACCTGAACATCCCTAACATAATTAGGTCACCAGAAACAATTAAAAAACCAAATACTTCAATATCTTAAAGCAAATCTTCACTGGTATTGTCTATTTCTTTAGCTATAGTTTTTCTAAGCTGTGAAGAGTCATATGTGATACTGATTTGAATATATTCTGCACTGTACTCCATGCAGGGGTTTGTTTTTATTTTTCTGACTCTTCTCTAACAAGTATCAGTAATTGAATACATAGTCGAGAAATCTATAGTTTATTCACATCACACAGGTTGCTTTTTTTAAAATACTATTGTACTAAAGACTCAGGTACAGACAAGGATTTTGTGCTGTACAACACACAACCATAACGCTCCATGCCTAAGCTAGCTTAAAGTTACAGCACAAAATGATTATGCATGGGTACAGGCCATCAGAACTGCAAAACAACCATTAAGAGGGCACTGGTTAGCACAATGGGGGTATTGCCAGTATACCACTGGTTTATCCTCTGTCAAGTTTCTTTCTAGCACTCTGGCAATTGAGTATTTTCAAGAAGATACTGCATGTGGATAAAAAAATAGAGATTTCTGTTGTGATTTATCCTGAAGCAGGAGTGCAGAATTGGAAAAAAACACTGTGAGAAGATCCTCATTTTGTCAGGGCCATTGCATAGCTCAACACGTTCCTGGGTGCTGTGGGCTCCCAGTCACCCTGGTAGTAGACATAAATAATAAAGCAGTCTGCCTGCTTATGCTATGCCACGACCTGGAGACCTAGAGAAAAGTCAAATCCCACATTAATACTGCAACAAAACCAGCCAGAATAGGCATATCTTAGGTTCCTAAGAAGCTGATCTGAAAGCTGTAGGCTAAGGAGAAACTTTCCAGATCCCTCTTCAGTTGAGGTAGGCAGAATCAAAAGCACAACACAGCCCTAAGCACTACCAGAAAGGAAAAATGTGAAAATAATCTGGGGTTTCTCAGCAAAACTATGGATGCTACCAAAGCCTGGCAGAAAGCCAGACAGCCAGAGAGACACAGGTCAGGGACAAAAGCTGTTTCCAGCTTCCTCACAATCATGGAAGAGCTGCTTTGTGAAGAGCTGTGAATGAGTCTCTCCTTTTGAGAGACCTGGTAGTTTCACAGGCCTTACTGCACGTGGTTCTCACAATCATGTAAGTATTCTCTGCTTTGGATGAAGTTTCTGATTGCTGCTCTGGCTTCCTGTAGGCAGCCACAGAGTGCTTCAGGCACCTCCACATGATTATATGAAGCATAAACAAGATGAGTGGTGCCTCTTTGTCTTCATACACAACTGAATGACGTTTGCTGTAGAAGGCCACATCCCAATGGAAGACAATATTGGACAATGTACATGTGAACATTCTACCCACTGGATGACAGACTGGAAGATGACAGTAGTCTGCATATAGTATAATTCTGTGGGTTCAATGGCTTCTCAATACTGATGATTCAAAATGCCACTTCTGACAGAGTTTTAAATTAGATTAATGAGAGTGAAAGTTATTTACACATACTCTCTAAAGGCTCTTCCAAGAACTACATGGACCTGACTGCTGGGTGGTCCCAACAAGGCAGGAGAACCAGATACAGCAGTACAGGATGGAGATGCTTTGTTTTTCTGGCTTGCATCACCTAATGTGTTTTCAGGATATACTGAAACTGTTTCCTGTACAACCATTCACTTTATGGGGAGTGCTGGTCATATGTGAAAGCCTTTAGTCCTTTGCTTTATTTTACTTTTGTAAAAGGTAGAATGCTTTATTTTTTCAGCCTAAGGTAAATATCCATTCCCTAAATAAAAAAACAGGTTTAGTGAAACACGTGGTAAAAAGAGCTAACTAGATTAGAAGGGATATTGCAGCCCTTCTGCTCTCTTCAGGCCACGGAAACCAATTTAACAAGATTAGCAAATTTTCATTAATTTTCTAAAGCAGGTTCAAAAATTAAACAGACTCTGAAGCTACTTTAAATATCTAACTTTTCTTTGTTATTCACTGCAGTCTGTATAAAAAATAATAATTTGTGCCTAGAATGGTAACACTTGTTTCCATGGATAATGAAACAAATATTTTGAGTTAGATGTAGAAATTACATATTGTACTGCTTGGATTTAGCTAGAATTGGAGATCTTGAATATCTGAGTAGTATGATGTATTTCTGTTGATATATGTTCTTCATGTAACCTATAAGGCAAAAGAACATGCTTCTTGATAGAATTTTTTTAAAATTCAGGTTTTTAGCAAAGAAACAGCATCTCCTTGTATTTGCACCACAGGGTTATATAGCAGTTTCAAGGAGGGCATGGTTTCACTGGGTCTTATGAATCCTTGCTACATCCAAGTCTGCTGAAACCATAACATTTCACTACTATGTCAGGTCCATCTTAATCTTCTTACCGGTAAAATAATATCCTTTTCCAATAATAAGTAGGGGATTAAAAAGCAAATACTACTTGAATCACAGAATTAAGGAGCAAGGATAGTTTAAAATTAATTTTCCTCTTCTGTGCAATGTCATCAAATTCTGTAATTGTACCACACCTTTATAGCACTTTCTGGAGCCAACTCATATCTGAGTTCTCAGGAGGTGGAGGGGAGAAAAGATGAAACACTTGAATAGAGGGTATCCTTCATTTGAATGGTAATAATTCAATAGATAAATTAAGATATGCATGACTGGCAGTCCTTCTGGTTAGGTCTCCACTGGTAATTCTTACCCTTTCTTTGGACCATCTACACCAGTTGGTTCTAGCTGGGAAGAAGTAATGGGAATACAATAACTTACTTTCTGTAAATATAGCAAATCCTACCCTTCAGTCTAAATCCTCCTCCCAAATCCATTGAATCCCAAGGAAAAAAATTTTTTTCAGTGAAGAACTGTCACTGCCAAGCCCCTGAAGTCAAGGGTTTTGCCATGGTCACCATGTGACCTCTAGATACATGCTCTATTTTTTATAGAATAATCATGTTCATGATTATGTTCCCCAAGCTCCATAAAAGAAGGAACTAGTTCATAGGGTGTTTAAATCCCAGAGATTTTAGTCTAGGAAAATATCCAGCAGTGATAACTCACTGATGTCAGGCAAAAAGTACAGTCCAATATTTCATCAACCTTCAGAAATTCATGATGAAACACCATCATCTTCTCCCTCAGTTTAACAGGGCATCAGTGCCATCAGTAAATGTGAGCTGGTTGGGGCTAGATTGATGAATTGTACTCTGGAATTGTCCAAAGGCTACAGGATGCCTTTGAAAACAAAAAAGAAAACAAAAGCAACCAAAACACAGTATATCTTCCTCTCCTAGCAGATGAGAACCATTGGCCAAGTTCATTTCAAAAGTAGGAAGGCAATTCAGCCCCACTGAAGAAAAATGAAGACAAAATTGGCTCCAAAGTTATTTGGAAATTCAAGACACGTTTGTCTTCTTGAACTTCTGTAGGCAAGGCCAACTTTGGGAAAGTCATTTTAAGAAAAGCGAGAAGAAAAACCCCACGTTTGAAGTCTTAATTGGACATCCATACTGCACCTTCACAACCATACTGAATTAAAATAAATTTACTTTTAGATAGATTTTTTTATGCTGTGGGATATAATTCCAGTCCCCTACAACTTAATTAGCTAAATATACAATGTAAACTTCCATCTGGTAGAGCAATTTAACAAGAATAATTGTGCACCACCATAACTCAACGAGACACTGAGGAAAACCATTGAAATGCTATTTCCTTTGCTTTGGAAGAGAATTATGTACAATTTCAGCATGCTTTGCATTTCTAACAGTTAAAGCCAACAGGGAGGTATCACTCTCATTTATATTACTTTCCCATGAGAAAATCAAAAGCAAAGTACAAAGCTTATGCCTTTGCTCATGAATGGCTCTGTAATACTCACTTGGCTTTAGCCACAACATGTTATTTGGCAGCTAAACCCCTTAATTAGAGTTGTGGGTTTGAAGAGATTTTTCAGTGAAACTGTTTTGCAGGATTTTGGAGAAGTGCAGTCTTTACTAACCGATATCTTCTATTTTGGATAATCCCATACCATGTGATTTCCACTTTTCCCTTCTCTGTTTCTCTCTTTTTGCCATCTTTTAGATGTTCTTGTTTACTTTTCTAAAAGTTCTCAACTGTCCTTGCTCTAGATACAGTGGAAGAAAAATCTTAGTCCTATTGAAATCAAACAGGATAGTTTCTACTGACTTCAAAGAGTCTCAAATTTTTAATGCAGTATTTTGTAACTTATTTATCCAGAGGGAATAAAGCTTTGAAATACCCATCAAAAACATTCCACTTCATTTTCAATGGACATCATGCTCTTAAAATGCTCTGGATTTTAGGACTGCACCCTGTTGCTTATTGAAGTGGTTTCTTTAGGTTCAAAAGTCAAAAAGGTGTCAAGTATCTGATTACTTAATTATCAAAAAGTTATGAAAGGTACTTCTAAATGCAAATTTATAAGGCATTTTTAAAAACATATACAGTGTTCTATGTACTCAAATGAAGCAGAACTTCATAATTCAGTTTTGGTTATACACTGGTCAGTAAAAGAACTAAGATAGTATTTTGATCAAGATTGTATATAATCAGTTTAGCTATGAACAAGGGTTGGTAGCATCACAGAATAATTACTGGTAAAACAGAACATGAATATAGATACACAGAGTGGGACTTTTGCTAAAAGAGAAAGACATTGAATCCAGAAACTGACTAAATTTTTTACCTAGTCACAATAAACTTGCTTTCTGAAATTAAAAATACATTAGAGGAACAAACTTCCACTGATGGGCCAACTACGATGGTGTTCATGAGAATCATTCTGTTGACGACTCCTGTTGAACCCTGGTGCAGGCTCTGGTGGCTTTCATGATACCAAAGCATACCTACCCAAGTTCTTTTCTCTTTGATAGTGTCATTAAGCCCCTTCTAGTACTCTTTCTTTTTTTTTTTTTTTTAGTTTTAAGATGTCTCAAATTAATTCTCCTCTAACTTCAGCTCAATCAGAATGACAGGACATCCCTCCTCAGCCCCAGCTTGGGAAGCTGCAGGGCTCTGATGGGCTGGAGACAATATCAGGCCCTCACAGTAGCTACAACCACATCACATTTCCTTGGTGCTGCTGGCTCCCAGGGCCTGGACACTGGCCTGCTCATTACACAAATCTGGAAGCTTTCTCTTCGATTTCACTCTGCAATTGCAAGTAGAAGCTTTTCCTCTCTCTAAAACTTCCTACTACCAATTACATGCTCTGAAGTTATTGATACTGAATTTGGGAAGGCTGAAAGTGTTTGGTGGTTTACATGAAGAGGAGTCAAGACCAAAGTACCTTTTCTCCTTCTCACTGTGGTAAGTACTGATTTCTTCTGGGCACATTATCTAGTCCAAATTTGATGAGACGGTTCATCAACCCAGGAAAACAAGGACTCTGGAGAGGCAGGAATGCTTAGCATCCCTGGAAAATGGGATAAACTTAGGAGAATCATATGTTTGCCTCGTTTCTTTGCTTCAATAAACAAAGTGCCTCTCCCATTTATTGTGCTCGCTCATAAATTCAGAGAAAAATAGCACTTCTCCCCACTGAGCTGTAGTTCTTCATTTTGGCAGACATGGTAATTGAGGGTTTGAGATACTTTAAGTCTTTTTTTAAAAAAATTAAAACCAAAAGAAATCCCCCTTTTTCATATACTGTTACATCACAAAAGAGTGTTTTCCTAGAAAATGCAAACAGAAATAAAATTTGGTGGCACAAAAGGGGAAATAAGAAAAACCTTCACACATAAAATGTTTTTCTTCTGATTTTCAACTGTTCCAGTAATATCCTGAGTCACTAAGTACACAAAGAATTGTAAGGAAATATTCTAATTAATTTCTTTTCTTAAAAAAAAAAAAAAAAAAAAAAAAAAGTCTGCTGAGTTCTCATTCAGGAATCTTTCATTCTCATTTATACAAGACCTACACTGTTATTCTACTGCCTAATCAGGTTAACTTAATATGGTTTTTAGAGAGTGATCTTCATGGCTGCGCAGGACAGCCTTCTTCCTCACTTTCATTGCAAGATTAAACAATCCTTCATCTCCTCTTTTCTCCTGTATGAAATTACACAACTTTTGCCATCCAAGGAAGAACCTTGTACTATTTGCTATGAAAAAAAACCTCACGCTATTTCCACTGAGTATGCTTCCAATTTTTGGAAAGTGAGCTACAAACACCTTCTCCAATTGTTATATGGTGAGAGATCTGCAGATCCCTAGTTGTAACCGTACAATTCCATCTGCAAAGAAAGGTTCAACTGGCACAAAAACAAAATGAAAAGAAATACTGATTGACATACCCATTCTTCCATGACTGTGCTAAACTCAGGAAAGAAAAAACAGTTCATATTTGATATGATGATGTCCCCAGGAATTTCTACCAAAAAAAAGCCAAAACACGAAACAAAATGCAGAAATTTCATCTATAGCAACATTTTTTAAAAAGTATACAGCTTTGGCCAGAGAGCTAACCCTTGTTGAAACTTACTGGCTTTTGCTGGTTTGTATCAACACTTACATACAAAAAGTCAAATTTTAAAGATTGGAGAAAATGCAAATGTTAGGGCCATTTGCCAGAAATTCTGCATTTCAAAAAGGTAAAAGAAAAAATTGAAAAAAAAAATTCTTTGAAAAGATCTTCTACCCTACCAAACCCATGTTGCTTATTGTGTTTTTATTAGTTTTACAGTAACCTCATAAAGAGGATAACATTTTTGTGGACTGATAGTCACAGAATAGAGGAGCTCAAGAAGCAAAAGTTCCCCATATTAAATGATCAGATTTTTCAAAAGTACATGGCTCCCATCAGAGCTCTTAAAACAGTCAGTATGAATTTCAAAAGTGTTCAGTAATAGGAGGTATTTTCAAACCTCTCTGGGTAATTTAGACACATTAGTCTCATTGAAAGTTAATGAGCCATGTGCCGCTCAGGCTTTTGGGTGCTTTGCAGAAAATACATGTTACAACCGGTATCCATGGTGCAAGTTTTGGGATTTTTAAAATTTAATCTTATGCTGTTTACACTAAATTCTGCTCATAGCTACAGATGTGTAGCTTCTCCTTATGGTGCATTTATCTATCCCATGAAGCAATAGCTCCCCTTGCTCTGCTCTTTTCAAAGTCTGTCAACACCAAGTATCTGAATGCAGCTGTGCAAAGAGTTGCACATCCTGGCCTCTAGCCCCTAGGATAGTCCCAATCCTCCATGCAGCTAAACTTTCTGAAGCCCACTGCTGACAACTTCTGCTGCATCTTGTACAGAACAGAATGATTGACATGGCTGAGAATTGTTGAGTAACCACAGTCACTGCACTAGGATGTTAACTCTGGTACCTAACTGTAAACACTGACAGAGCAAGACTCTAAAGTTTTTCCCTAGTTATCTAAGCATTCCATCATTCTAGATACGAGAAAAGTAAAAGGCTGCAGGAAGATATTTTCCTTTGTACCATTCAATTAATTTCTAGAAGATTAAAAAGGAGATGCCACTTCAGGACTAATTAGGCAAAGATTAAATGGATTACTGAACAAGAAAGTAAGCAAGCAAAACTCATGATTTACAATGCCTGTGTGACACTTGGTGTTCACTTAGCACTGAAAAACACATTAGGATGTCAGGGAAGAACCATTCAGCTTTGTTTCCCATTAAATCTGATCTCAGATTGTCTGATTCAATCAGAATTATCTTACAAGAGCATTTTATCAAAGTTGGAGAAGAGAAAGATATCTCTGTATCTTATATTTTGAAGATTAAAAAAAAAAGTAACCTAAAAAGCAAAACAAAGCTGTAATTAAAAGTCACAACAGGTATTCCTTTCTGAAGGCTGAAAGGAATGTGAGGTCTGCTTTCATATGAATTGCTGACTTCACGCAGGTCCAGCACCACAGAGGGTTTACCAGGAGCCAGTGGCAATAAGCATTCATAGCCTAAAGGGAAGGAAAAGAGGTTCACCCCTCATGGCAAAGGTCAGATTTCTGCAGGCTTACAGCCTGTCCATATACATGAGTGTTCATGGGACATCTTTGTCTAGCAAGGTCCCCGAGGATGACACAGGCTCCACAATGTCCCCTCTGCCTGGAGGATGGCCCTACAGCCACCTAAATCAGTTTAGGGTCATTTGACTTGTGTCAATTTGGTTCCTGTTGCTTTTACACTCAACCTGATGAACAATCATTGAAAACTTAGTGGGGAATTAAACATCTCTAGTACACAGAGAGACTGGATGTGTAAACAGGATATTAACAGCTGCTATTTTCATGAATATCAACAGAGATATCAAATATCCTCTGTTGGTAACGTACAACATGCTGTACACTTCATTTATATTTGCTTATCAGAATCACTATGTCAATGTCATAGAAACAGTTATACTAATGATTATATTAGTATTTGTCTATTTATTCTGTAGATATCTTTTCAGAGAGTCATCATGTCCTTTGTTCAATTTTGGAACTGAGGCACTGCATGCCCAAATATTTGGAATAACATATAGAAAACATCTGGATTTAATTATATTATAGTCCTCTTATGCAGACAATGGGAATTGAATTAAGGAATATTTTGAAACCCCCACAGAGATATAAAAGTATTAGCAGCTGCACGAGAACTTTACTGTTACAAAGTTTGAAAATGTTTTGTTTTACAGATCAACAGTCTGACACATCATAAATATCAATCATAACGTTTAAGATACATAAACATGGAAGAAAAATTAAAGCTTGCATTTCAAATACATGTACATGAATTCACAGCATTTAGAAGATGTAGAATGTATCCTTTTGTTCAAAAAATTAAAATGTACAGTCTATTGACATAGAAAATATATGTTGTTCAGTGGTACTAAGCAGAGAACCACATAAGGGTTTATTATGATGAACAGTCTGAATGAGATTTTATAAAATCTTGTTATATTGCCACCATATTGTACAAAGAGTAATTCAGCTAGAATAAATTAGCATTTTGCTTTTCATGCTTCCATTCCTTTGAAAATATTTGGGGATATAATATGAGCTTAGCGAGTCTGCTCCAAAGTATTAGATACAGGCTGAATTTTCTCTCTGAATATATGCTGATTCCAAATGCCATTTCTTTTCAAGTCAGTTTTGAAGTTAGTTTTCAATCTCCCAGTGGCTAAATCACATTCAAAGGCCGTTAGCACAGTAGGGGGTCAGACTTTCTCTCTGAACGTAACTATATCACTCAACAGCAGACTCATGCAATAAGCGATCTAATGTTTTCTTTTCCTTTTCCCCCCCTCCTCTGAGTGTCTCCCCGCATTCCTGGATACCAGTCACTGCACCAAGGTCCTGAGGCAACAGCTACATGGACTCCACCACCGTTCTAGCTTTCTTTATGGGGCAGAAAAAGCTACGTCTACAGTTCACCTGCCATCAAAATAAAATATTCAATTGTTAGATCTTCTTAAATATTCTAAAACCTTCAAAAGAACATTTTCTATGTGTCAGAAAACATGCAAATGTGTGTATATGGACACAGGACAGTGCTGGTAATGCCAAGGTCATGGGTTTGATCCCCATATGGACCATTCACTTAGGGTTGGACTCCATGATCCTTTACGTTCTCTTCCAGCTCAGAATATTCTGTGACTCTGTGATATTCATACAAGCTCTGACAATCAATGACACAAAATATATTATCAATCCAATCCCTCCTCTTCCCATGATTTCCCCTCAAAATGCCCTGAAAACCATTGTCTAAAAGCAGAATACCATCTGAAGATAGATACTATATCTACCAAGCAGGGCAGAGAGAGTTATTAAAGCCAGAAGAAGAGCAAAGAAAATAAAGATCCATGAAATTATGATCTGTTCAGAAACAAAATTTATCAGAACTGAAGCCTCCACTAGCTGTCAGCACTGGGGAACACTGACTCTTGGTACCATGCGGCCAGGCTGACCTTGGAAATACGCAGTCTGGATCTCCAAACTTACGCATAGTATCATCTTGAACAGGATCTGTGGAATATGATATATGCCTGCTGATGGACAGGCTGGTTAAAATAAAGGGTGGGAGAACTGCTGGGCAAGGGGCTCGAATAAACAATGCTAACTCACCCGTTTTACGAAGTGGAAAATCATCCTTAGCATCCTGTGCTCCTGGTAAAGTGTATTTGTATGGTGGCGAGGCCCCACTCAGGGGTGGAGAGCTTTGATCCAGTGAGGTATGGTGGGCAGCCCTGCAGCAGACACAGAGGTCACAAATTAGCTGTCACTGAGGTGACCAGCAGTAACTATCCACACATGTTGTACATATCTCAGCTGTGTTTATGTTCTTGTTCGTCTAAGTGTGCACAAACCACAGGCTCATGTAACCAATTTCACTCTTACAGTAAGTTATGGAACTCATTGGTATTCCCAAAAATGCATTTTTTGCACTTATTACAGAAGTCATATGGGATAAAATTCATGTTGATCTACAGACAGGGTCTGTCACCAATTTGGGGAACTGACCATTTCAGGTGTTTGCTTTTTAATATGAATCAGTTGACAAAGCCATTTAAGGCTTGTTTATCATATACAAATAGATGTATATTGATCAAGCCTTCTCTATCAAAATGTGGGAGATTTTCAGGGTAGGAGGGCTTGTATAAAATAATCAGAAATATTGAATCATTACCTTTTGGATACCCCCCTCCCCTAAATTATTTAGTGGACAAGGTAAATGAGACCTTGACTTCAAGTTCAATTTGTAAATTTTGGGAGCAACCACTCTGCAGCACACATGTCAGCAGAGAAACTCCAAGATGAAGAGTGTTTTCTGACAACTGCTGGATGAAAGAAATACTGTGGGCAGAGCTTTCTAAATAACCATGTAGAAATTGCACCATTTGGCTCAGAAACAGGAGTTGGTTTTTTTTTTTTTTGGGGCGGGGGGCAGGTTTGGTTGTTTGGGTTTTTTTATCTAGAGAAGGAAAGGAGAAAAACTTTCAAACTTTGTGTTTATCTAAACATAATTTTACTTGGCCTTTTACAGACTCTGCTTGTCTTTCCAACACAGTGAGGTTAATCAGTAATATGTCTCTGTCATGAGAGGTAGTACTACTTTCTGTAGTGTAGCAGAAGGCATCATCTGCAGAGCTCCTCATACTCAGTCATCTGAAGTTCAGATTATTAGTCCAGAAATATTACACATTCAAGAGACTTTTCTGTGTTATGTGGAAGAAAAAAATAATTAATTAATGCATCTCAATATATATTAAACCATTTTACCAAAATGCTCTGGTTAGCTTAGAATGCAAACTCCAAGGCCCAATCTTCAGCAATCCTTTTAAAAAAGAGTAAGTAAAAGATGGAAACCTAATGTACCATATGCATTTCTGTTTGTCCTATTGAAGGTCAATGTGGGCATGACCTTGAAGTCTTTCAAAAATGCAGACAGAGTTCATTTTGTTGGATTCATTTATGTGGGGAATAAAAACTGCAAAACTGTAAACTGTTAACATGTCAACAGACCATTTGAAGGACTCAACAAAATCCCTTGCTTCCATGGTCTAAGCAGATTCTTGTCAAGGCCAAGTTATCATAAGAATATGCAGTTCGGATACTAAAATCCATGAGTCAGAAAAGTTAAATGACCACTGTCTTTCTCAAAACCCTTGTGAAATACTAACACCATTCAAACAACTTCACTGGAAGTAAAACAGCATCTCTTCAAGAGGAAATGTTTTGTGATGATTGATTCAAAATCCAAGTAAGATGAACACAAAGTTGTCCTAACTGCAGAAATTTAAGATACTTGGGTATATGGCAGGTATAGTTGTGAAATTTGTGATAGCAACAGCTATAGATGCTACAGATGAAACAGCTGAAATATAAATAATTATACAGATTTTTGAGAGAGTCTTGTTCTGTATAGTTCTCATCTCATCATTGAACACAGAATACTCTTCAGTTCAATCAGAAATGCAACACTTCTGGCTTTTTGCTAATCTTTGGGTTGAACTCCTGCCTTGCTCTGGAGGCAGACTCTCAACATCCCTGCTGGAAAAGCATTCTGCCAAGTTTTAGCTGATACCTCAACGAGACAAGGAAGCAGCTTAATACTGAACATACGTGTACCAGAGCTTGGGGTGGCGGCTCATGGAATGATTCTTCCCATTTGCTGGAGAGTCTTTTGTAGCTGATTTACTTAACAGGAACTCTTGAAGTTTCTGCTTCACTTCTGTACTGGCCACTGCCCCTAAGAAACACAGAGTTAAATGCCTCTTATCTTCATTTTGAAAAATTACCTTTTTAAAGAAAACAAACTCCAAAACAGAGTCTGTGCCTTATTGCTGGAAGTTTTGCAAACTCTGAAAAAACTATTGGTGAAAAAAAGTCAAAATGAGATAACATTTGGATTAAATGCTTGTCTGTGGAAGCCTGAAGCTGGCCATGATCCAAAAATCCAGTGAAGTCATAAGGAATATTTCAACAGTAGATGAGGCCATTTATCCAGTGCCAGATGTATCTAAAGAATTTAAATTATTTCCTGATAGCTCCCAACAATCCAAATACAAAACCAACAATAGGACTAAAAAGACAGTAACAAAAGATCACCTTGAGTTTTTAGTAATGAATGTTTTTTCTTTTTAAAAAGTAATAGTAGTAAAACAGCAAAGCTGTCCTCTGAACACTGTCTTGGTTATAAGCAGATGACTGAAGAAAGAGCCAGCAGTGAGGCTTTTAATTTGAGCCCCTTAAGAGCTTCTACCTGTGATGTCTGGAAGACAGGAGAGAGTGTATTTTCACCTCTCTTGGTGGTTAGCTCAATACAGAATAAAAAGTAAAGCATGTCATTTTAAGGTTAGACTGTCAATTCAAGCTTGCAGCATGGGACATCTTTACTCATAGCTAAAACAGTGTTCATTAAGGGAAAAAAATAAGAAAACAAAAAATCATTTATTTTTCCATAATCAGTGTCAAAAAGGGGACAAAACCCCATTTCTTTCAAAGTTGCAGCACTAAGGCATATTTGATACTCTAAGTATTTGGTTACCCAACCCTGACACACCACAGCTGAGATGCTGAGAATGTCCTATATGACCCACTGCCCACAAAATACCTCTACTACCTCTCTGTTTCATATCCCAACCTTCCTTCTCTTCTCTACTCATTAAGTAGATTGTCACCACCAAAAAACTCTGGGGCTGGGCCTGGAGGGGTGACAAGCTGCTTGGCTGGCTGTTACATCCTCAACAGCCACCCAGAAAGCTCAAATTGAGAAGGGAGCCATTGAGGTCACATCTCTGCTCTTTCTCTGCCAGGAGCACTGATAAAGTCCAACTGTTCATATGGAGGTTGATTTTTTTTTATACTACACTTAGAGGAATCTTTTGTTCCATACCTTCACATTTCTAGGTCAGTAAGATGGAAATTTTTTTATGGGCTCATTGTTCTTCAAAGTACTAGAAGCACCATGGACACCTTAATTTCTAAAGCCCGTGACACAGTACACCTACAGCTGTTGAAGTGATATATTTTTCCTCCCAAGATAAAAAAAGCTCTTTTCTGCTTCAGTCTTTGTCAGTTAATTTTTGTGCTCATTTAGTAGGGCAAGTAACAGTATCTGTTTGTGGCAGCTTCATTTTGAATATCTTCACATTGTACTTCAACCTGATTTTCAAACTGACCTCACTAAAGAGAATTATTTGTATCTGTCTCCCTCTAGTGAGCACCAAATCCTAAAAAACCTTTATAGTTATTTTCTTTATAGCTATATATAAGCTAGAAATAACTCTTGGTTACGCCTCATGAAATGTCATCAAGAACAAATATAAGACAGTTTGCAAAAATCCTACCAAAATATTTAGAAGTCTTATCCTAAGATATTCTTAAATATTTCATTTTATTTTCAGTCTTGAAACAATGCTTAGCAACTAATTTAATTTTTTGCAGTTTTATAGTGCTTTCTGTATTGAGAAATAAGATCTTCGGAAAGTTCTCACATGAAGCTTTGTGCTTTCAAATTTTCTGATTTTTTTAATACAAAGAGCTTGACTCTTGAAATGCATATATACAAGTCTGTCAAACTCTGCTTTCCTGCAGTCTTCCAAGTCTGCACACAAACCAGAAATGTGTTTCTGTGGGTGCAGTGGGTGGCCCTGCCCTTCTCAAAGCACAGTCTTGACTTCTCGACCTGCATACTTCACACAGGAATAGGCTTCCTTCAGGTTCCTGTTCATAGTTCATTTTGGCTGGGAGAATGCAAAGGGGAATAGATTTATTTCTTATTAGGATTCATGGTACATTGGCTCTTACTTTCTCGTCCTCTTTCTTTGCCTCGGAGGGGAGGAAGCTGCTGCTCCCTGCGATGCCTCTCCAGTTCCTGCTCTTGTCTTTGCTGCTCCAGTTTCTGCTCTTTTTCAAGGAGTTCTTGCTGTTGTTTAATGGCTAGGAGTTCCTGTTGTAACTTGCACAGAACAAAAAGACATGAGAAAGTGCAGTTTGCAGTGTTTTCTAGGTCAGTCCTGGTTAAAACAACCCCCTTGAGAAACTGAGGAGCACTGCTTGCCTTTATGCTTACACTTCTTTTCATCTCTTAACTGACTTTTAAGCAGCACAGTGCATTACTGGCTGTCACCAAACTGAACTCCAGTGACAGGTAGCAGCCTGCTGATCTGGTTTCACTTCTTTCTCTCTTGGCAAAGATGTCTGGAAACTTCACATTGTTCTTTGCCTGTGCATCACCCAACTCTGGTTGCTGTGCTCTGCTGCATTTGTCAGCTCTGTCAAGTGGAAGCTTAGCACAGCAGCACAATGGCAAGTAGATAAGAAAAAAATGAAATGAAAGGCAAGATCATAAATTCCCAGTCAAAATCCATTATAGCAATCCTGCCATAGTGCATGCAATCTCATAAATCATTTTCTTGTTGTATTATATGAGGCAGTTCAGAGAAGAGTGGAAACACAACACTATCAGGGCCTGCCTCCATTTTACAAGTGCAAGTATTGTGCACTTGCCTATCAATTTGATTTGTGGTCATAAACTCAAACAGTAGACAAAACAGCACTCTTTTAATACAC
Source organism: Zosterops lateralis (assembly GCF_965231275.1). Taxonomy (NCBI): domain Eukaryota; kingdom Metazoa; phylum Chordata; class Aves; order Passeriformes; family Zosteropidae; genus Zosterops; species Zosterops lateralis. Next base: position 31,567,246 of record NC_139762.1, on the reverse strand, counting down.
TAAAACCAGTATGTACTGATAAAACAGCCGTTTTGAAGTTCAGCCGAAAATCCGGGTTGCAAAATAGGTAGTTCAATTTTTTGTGGATGTGGTGGCTTCATGAGCTTCATGATTCTCATAGTATTGCCTTCGTCTGCTGTGAGCAAGTCACTGGTAGGTGCCAGCAGCTTTGCTTTAAAAGGCTCCAATACAGAGAAATGAGCACTCAAAGACCATCTCTCAGTCACAAAAAACCTTTCAGCATGTTCCCTTGCTGTGTCTGCTTAAGCATATTCATTTTTCAGATAAAGTAAGGGATAAATGAAAAATGTTGCTACCTTAATGTGCTCCTGGAGCTGGGCCTGATGCTGGCGGGTCAGGTTTTCATGCTGCTTCTGGAACTCTGCAATGAGCAGTTGTTTCTGAATTTGCTGCTGCTGCTGGATCAGGAGCAGCTCCTGCTGCAGCTGCTTCTCGCGCATAATGGGGTCCACCATGGGAACCATCATCCTGAGATCGGTTCGCAAGTCCAACGGTGAGATAGGCTCCAGTCCCACGGGAACCTCCGACTTCACATCCACTGTGGGAACAAAACAACAAGTAAATGTAACAGGAGAAGGAGAATAGAGAGCATTCCTACCGGGAAAAAGACTCATTTCACTCAAAGACTGTTTTAATGTACAGACCTTTCAAAACACCTACGCAATCTATGTATGCAAACTTCAGCACTTCCTTTCCATTCTCTACAAAAATACTCCCAGATTAATATTCTGCTAAACAGGTTAACACACAACCCAGTTCTAAAACCATGTCATAGCTCAGTGGAGCGATATTTAGTGAAAATCTCCTAGGCACCATTGATGCTTCACAATAAACACTCAGGGCACTTCCTCAGCATAAGATGAAGGCATTGCAGTTCCCACTGCACTGCAAGAGATTTTTCAAACCTAGCGTGTAGATTTTCTGAGGACGGTGTCACACATGAAAAACTACTCAGTGCTACATGGCTACTCATATAAATATACCTGGCAAACACAGAGGAGTAACATATAAAATGGGGAAATAATTTGACACATAAAATGAGAAGTTTTAATATAGCTTTTGGAAAAGTGACCACCATGCATAGCACACTCTATATGGCCTGTAAGAAAATGAATTATTTCAGTTTGTTGTAGCAATGTTATAAATTCTTAATCCAGCATTAAAGTACTTAATGGAGGGTCCTGTATTTTCTATCTCTTAATTTAAATCAAAGGCACTAAAAAGCAGCAGAACAGAGCGATTTGATCATTTTCACTACAATACTTGTAAAACTCTGGTTTGCACATCAAGTGAAGAGAGTGAGTGTAACCTTATCTATTTCAAAGAACAAAAGACTAACAAGCAGCATATCTACAAGAGGAAAATAAATAGCAGCTGAAGATCTCTGCTAAAGCCCAGCAGTTCTGATTCCATCCACAAGAGGACAGTGAAACACAAACACATCCATTTCAGTTCCTATTCCTCCACTGTCTTCATTAGAAAATAAGATTACTAACTGAAAACAAACACGCTGTCAGAAATGACTTGGGAACAAGACTTTAACCATATTTTCTCCTTTTTCTCTGCTTCAGCTGTATTTATTTCCAAGGAGAAAACTAAAATGAAACAGAAATATTCTAGTTAGCAGAGACAGCAAAATTGAAGCAGTACAAGTTGAAACTGCAGCAAATGGAAAGGACTGAATTCTAACTGTAGGATCAAATTTATTAAAAAAGATTTCATAAAATAAGAGAAAAAGCACCAAATCTTTCCTACTTGTAACACTTTTTTGTTCTCAAAATTCTGAAAACATACACTTTTCTGGGCCCTTTTTTAAAAAAATCCTAATAACTGTGATTGTAAACCTCAGAGCATAATTTGGCTTCTTAACCTGCTATCCCAACAGAATGATTGTGTCTAAGTGCTTACTTTTGTTCTGAGACTAATCACTAAATTATAAAAAATCACCTTTAACTTACAAAAACTACTCTTGATTATAAATAATTGCCACCAACCAAGAGAAATGGACAGGCAAACCCCCAGCCTTTCATCCCATTTATTCAACAGCAATCCACATTCCATTTGTCTAGACTAAATATAGCTGCGTTTATACAAGAAATCAATAGTGCTTGCAGAGAGCAGAGCAAAGACATGAATATTTCATCAAACCCGGAGAGAAATGGCAATCAGCAAACTGACAGCAAACCGTGTAGGCTGACTGGCCTGCCAGATATGTCTCCTGTACTTGGACAATGGCTCATTGCCTGCAAGTCACAATCTTATCATCAGCACTCTTCTATTTTTAACATTAATTGCATTGTAGGTGACAAAGGTTTATCATGTTTAAAGGCGAGAGATGGATTTTCTTACATCTCCTGTGACAGGATAATAAGCCTTACTAGGAGCAGTAACTGGAGCTCAGCAAACCCTGCAGGGTCTGGTTCACAATAGTGTTTGCAAACTGAGCCCCGCAGGGTCTGGTTCACAATAGTGTTTGCAAACTGAACCCTGCAGCTTATTTTGCAGATACTGGCTGAAAATAAACCTCTACAGGTCTGCATGGTGATTCAGGCTGATTATACTTCCCATCATGAACCAGCATCCCCTTTCTTCATTTTCAGAAAATGTAGCATGAGGGGAGGCCTGCAGACTTTTTTTAACAATGGAAATTTCCTTTCACTATTAGTAAAATCTGCAACTGAAACCAGGCTCAGTTTGCTAAGCTACACATTTTCTAGAATTTTCACACACTCAAATAATAAATCTAGCACTGGAAAACCTACTTCATCAAGTTGACCTTGACCTCATTCTTTAATGTGGGGGAAAACAAATATTAGAGTAGCTCTAGACTTGAATCCATAGAAATCAATACATAATATTTAATGTAATTTCATTGCCAATATTTACCAATAAATAAAGACAAGCATTTATTTCCTGGCATAAATATTGCTAGCAGTAAGGTTACCACCAATACTTCTAATAACTGCTGACAAAGTAAATCTTAAATTTTAGGGGTAATTACTAAGGGGTAATTAAAAGTGACCTAAGTAATAGTTAGCTGGATAACATTTAACCTCATCAATGAAATTATTCTAAACAAGTAACTATAAGATCACCAATCAGATTGAATGGTTTGCTACTGTATGTTTCACAATCCTAATGCCACAGGCCATTTACATTCTTACTTGCTACTAGCTGACAAGAAAGAGACAAAGCAGCTCGTAGATCTACGTCAGTGTGAAAAATGTGTAATGGAGCAGAGAATCAGAATCAGTGTCTTTAAAAGCTTTGACTTTTAGCTGAAGCATCTTCCTCCCACAAGTACACCATTGCAATTTTAAGTCTCTGGAAAGCAAAGGTGATGCAGAATGTTTACTCTTATTGGGGTCCTTTTATGTTTTTTAATCCCCTCTACACAGATATATACATATACATATATATATTCTACAGGTAAAAAGTTAATGTCCTAATCGGTGCCCTAAACTTCAAACATCACGAGGAGCAGTGAGGTGTAGGATCTAAGCAATAGGATTCATAAAAATATTAGACAAAGAAAGAAAGGCATGGATAATGAAAGCAAATACTAATCAGAGTTTGATAAAGGTTAACTTCACTTATTCTTCAGGATTTTCACATCACCAGTGGAGCAAATGTGTAGCAGGCACGGTTCAGACCCTGTCCTCACTCTCTCCCCTGCAGTCCACAGAAGATCCCTCCCAACAGCTCTGCCAACTACAGAACAAGCCTGGGATTCCTCTCTAAGGTTAAATAAAGACAAACTCTCTGAGCTCATGTCAGCTGCAGCGAATACAACAGTAGGCTGCAGAATATTAACTAAAAACATTACTGAAAGCTCAGTGATTCCAGGAAATATGCCAAAATTTGAGTAGAAAAATATTTAATTTTCAGTTACAACACACTGCAAAAGGCATATGTATTTATTTTTCCTATAAGTACTCAACTGCCTTTATCTTGAAACATAACAACAAAAATAGTCTCAGAAGAGTGTCCATATCAATTATACTCCATAGATGGCACTTCCCACAGGGCTTTTGAAATTCTGTGGAAAGAAAATAAGACACTTGAAAAATGGCATTCTTGTTGAGTGATTTAGATGCTTGGAGCATGTGTAAAAAGAGGTAAAGGAGCTTGGTTTAACTCTCAGGCTTTGCATTTTGAAACCATTCCTTACACGGGGAACACTGACCAACTGTTAAGTCTTCCACTAAGAGATGGCACTTCAATCTCTGTTTCTGGTGACTGGTTTTAATTCCTGGTGTATTAGAAACACAAATCTTCCAAACTACAAATGCTAAAGGAAAACCTAAAAGAAAATAAAGCAGCCCGCATTCTTACCATCATCTCCCAAGACAGGCAATCTTTTTTTGTTGGCAAACACTTTTGTTGGCAGATATTTCTGCCACCTTTAAATCCAGGAACTTAAACAAGGAATGCCTTCTACAGCTGAATAGTTACCATTCCTGATTTGAGATGCAATCAAGAAGAATTCTAGTAGACTAGCTTATAGACCATCTTGTCTAGTACATTTATGATTCTTACATAAGAGGAACTGTGTGGACTGCTGGGACTGCAGGGATCCAAGTTAACCTTTTCTCAAAGGAACGTCTCAGTTACACTCTCAGGCTGGGACAATAAAAAGGGCTGGAGATAGGAGCAGGGCATGAAGCTGGTGACCCTCCTTCTCCTGCCTTGGTTGTTCAAGTCACCAGAATCATACAGAAGAAGCAGTTAAGGTTTATGAAGTGAAAAAGGAGGACTGCAGAAGTTGGAACACTAAATTAAAACTACATCTGACAAAAGACAGATGACAAGTTTCTCCACCCTGCAGTATTAGATAATAAAAATATGTTCCTGAAAACACACAAAACCCAAGTAAAATCTAGAAGAACCAGTATGCAAAGAAATGGCCACACCTTATCTCAGAAAGCATCTTAGTGAAATATTACTACGAGAAGAGAATGAGAGTTTAAACCAGTGCTACTCTGAACTCTACAAAACAGAGCCCAAATTTATTATTAACTTGTATAGTATTTTTCATAGTTTTCATACGCTTTTCATAAAATGAAAACAAACCAGAATAATTTTGCACATTTTAGTGTAAAGGAAACTGGCTCCATTTGGCCTCTTCATACAAAGAAAGTAAAAACTTTCCCTTTTTGCAGAATTAGCCATCAGTCATGACATAATCAGAGCACTAAGAAATTCATAGAAAAGAGCCCTAAATGCTGAGAAGAGTGGAAGTTTCACCCCCTCACCAATAAAGATAGTACTTTAAACTTACTCTACAATTTAAACCTAGAATTTTTTAAAACCAGATTTACATGTCAACTCATTCAGGACTTGAAAAGCACCAATACCTGTAACAGTGTCTTTGAAACAGATTGAAAAAAGTCTTTGAAAAGACTGAAAGGAAGAAATACTGTAGGAGGCTGAAAGATGCAGGAAAAATGGAACAGAGGGTAAGAGGGAAATTCTGGCAGCCATGTGAACCACAAAGTAACTGGCAGGAGATGGGACAGAGAAGGACTGGCCAGGCAGTAAGACATGAGCAGAGAATGAAACAGGAAAAGGAATTAAATTTCTGCTCTGAGAATTAGACGGCCACTGCTCACTCTGTAATCTAAGAGCAGCCCTGGCACAGTGATAAGGTGGCAGTGAGGCCACAGTGTAAACACAGGAGCCATGTGTTCCTGGGGAGGATGCCGGGAAATTAGGCGAGCAAAGTGCTTTTGAATAGCCATGACTAAAGAGGACTGAGACTGGCAAGAAAACTGCCACAGCAATTGTTCAGTGTTCAAGAGTGCAGAAAATGTCCTAATCTGGAGCCTGTTCCCTGGAGGAGAGGCGGTGCCACAGCAAGACCTGTGCGGCAGACGGCAGGAGCGAGAAGCTGAAAGGTTAAGAATAGCTAGTGACATCAGAAGTCAGATGATCAATAAACTGTGAAAGGTTAGGTTACCTCCCATGGGATGCTTTTATCATTTCAGCTCTGGTAGCTCAAGTCTTGCACCTCAATTCTCAGCTGGCATTATCTGTTATTCCTCTGTTAACTTCAATATAGGCAAAGCTTCTTTATGCCACCTGAGAAGCTAGGTGCAGAGCCTCTCTCAAGAGAACAGGGATGAAAGAAGACAGCCTTCAGAGCATCTCATTTCAGCATGGGGACAAAAGCATCTGAATTTAGGATGACACTTATAAAACTTTTTTGCAATATACAAAATCAGCAGTTTCTTTCTCTACTCTCTCAATTATGCTAGAGAGTGCATGAAACTGAAAAAAGTGCCACCTAGATTTCACTGAATGTTATTAAATATTTTTGATTCATGATATACCCTCAATCTTACACTGGATTTTGGCTGCCACAGGCAAGGAAAGCAGAAAAACTGCAAATGAAAATGGAAAATTTATTTCAAAGGTAGCACAATGACTTTTTTTGGCAGTTAAGTACTCAAGTGCACTTTGCAGTTTTAAAACTTCCTCATTTGGAAAAGAAAAAAACACAAGAAATTAAGATACATTTCAGAACAGAAAAAGTATTCTCCAGTTATTTTCTTGGATTATCTCTCAGGAGTCAGTAATTATTTTAAAAAGTACTATCACTGAATTAGAAGTATAAATGAACTGTCAAAATTGATGAGGCACTCGATTCAGTTTATAGTATTAAGGATAAGTGTAATAAATTAAATTAGAAAAGTATTCCTCTTTGTTAAAAAAAAGAGGGATCTTATCATGATTATACCTTTTTCCTATTTAAGTGTTTGCATACATGTCATAATGAAAAGTAAAATAAATGCAAACAGCGATCTGGGCTTTGATTTACCATACTCTTATTTCCCCAGGGGCTGGAAAGGAAGCTCAAAGAACCACAAACTTCTAAAATATCAGTGAGAGGCCTTGAAATACCAACACTGAAGTTACAGTTAGCTGGCTTTGGTAAAAAAATCAAAGGCTTTATTATACTGATTTACTAAAATCAGATTCCTTCTCTCCAAGTAGGCTTTTGAGTCAAACACTCATTACAAGCACAAACATAAATGCCATCTAATTTGTTATCACCAGAAAGTTTTTAAATGTTCAGAGTGTTTGCTGTTTCTTATACACTGAATACATGAGCAAAAGTTCCACTTATGAGCCTGACAGAGCTCATCGAAATATCAGGCCAACCACTTCTGTCACAAGAATAAAGGTAAATGTGCCCAGTAAATCACATCAGAACATGAAATACTTTTAAACTCAAACCTGGGATGATCTGCTATCAAGAAATCCAAGCTGAGCTATATTTGGGTTTCTGAGTTACTTTATTTATATTTATCCTAGGAGAACCCTTACATACACGTTTCTCTACACCCATCAGCGCACAGGCATATCTTCTCTTTCCAGAATAAGCCTTTTTGATATAAGGAACATGAATATCCTAAATTCTAGATACTACTGCTGCAGGCAAGATAAAACCTTGCAGGCAAGATAAAAGGACAAAGATGAACATATATAAATGCACATAAGTTAAAATGTATAATTTCTAGTAACTTTATTCTCAGTTCCAAAATCTATGACATACTGATGATTCCATTACATAATGATAATAAATCAGTGTTAGTTATGGCATCAGGTTAACCAATTAGATACAAATGTGCCTTCTGCATGTTATCCATGCGTAAGAAAGTGTCAGGGAAGAATGTAAAACACCATTCTTTTGGCTGTGGATCTTCTGTGCACAAATCAGTACCACTGCCAGTGAGAACCCTGTGAAGGTGTCAACTCAGGTTTGATTTGGTGGCAGCACCACTTACTCGTTAAAAAACTATAAAGGTGCAAGGTCTCCAAGTCAGCATCCACCAGCTTATCAGTATCTTCCAGTTGCTCCAATAAAAACTAAAAAATAACTAATTAAATTGAAAGCACATGTGACATACTTGTGTCTGTGCACTTACATACATACATAATTCTTGCATCATATCCTGAAATGCTAAGAAAAATCATGGAGCAGACATGATATAAAAGGTTCCTCTCACCTCCCCTTTTAAAACAGGTATAATGATTGATGCCACACTCACATGAAAGGCAACATGTTTTCAATTGTATTGGTATCATTCCACATAAAAAGACCATGTACCAAGTCCCCCAGGTTCCTGAGGATGACTGGAAGGGCACCATGGAGGGCTCTAGAGACCTGCAGTCTTTGCCTCATCACTCACTGATCTAGAAGCAATACAAGGCTGCTACAAAGGGTACCAAATACATCCAGAGCTTAGGATTTCCACTTACTTTTCTTCCATCTCTTCTCCACCCATGAATGCTGCAGGCACATTTGTGACATTGTTGTGTTTACACCTGCTGAACAATTCACAGCAGTGAGGCTACCACTATTCTAATCTCAAGGCGATGACAGAGAGAGAGGAGAGGGGGAAAAAGCTCCTCCTTGAAGTGAGGCTAACAAAACAGCTACTAGTTGGGCAAGCCAGCAGGTATGTCCTGAAGTATCATAGGGCAGCATGCTCCAAGTAAATAAGACAGTGGGTGGAGGTTTGCTGAACAAGTATTCCCAAATAGCATTGCTATTTCAGGGGTGTGACAGCCAGTGCTCCAAACAAAATCTTTGGAAGTCAAGATGCAGGGTAAATCTTTCAAGGAACTGTTGGCAACTTTGTTTTTTAGGAGAAAAGACGACTGACCCCAAAGATGCATTGGAAACTATTTTCCAGTTCCTTTTGTTGTTGTAGAAATATGTGCTCCCCAGAGCACTACAATAATTAGGGGGTTGTTTTTTCTCCTTTTCACTGCATAGCAAAATCTAACCTTTGCACATAACTTCTTAGGCTTACAACCTGTCTATTATACCCATGAAATCAAGTAAGATCTTCTATTATTCCAGTGTTTCTGATAAATGTTTATGGAACATCCTGATCTTGGACAAGCATTGGACTAAAAATGGTGTTGATCCTAGGCACAGAAACAGGGAGGACTGAAGAGAAACCTCCTCCAAGAGGAGGGGGAAAATCCAACAGAAGGATATTAACGCCTTTTAAAGAATCTTACTAATGAGATAGCAAATGTCATGCCAGTTGGAAAGTGGCAACACAATATTACTTACTGTGCTAGCTCAGAAATAAAGCTCTTACGTATTCTATGCAGAATTAACAGTTGCAGATGTTTATTAGCAAAGATGCATCTGTTTGTATTATACATTTTTTCCTATTCTGCTCCCCTTTGTATATCTCCCATTGCCTTGCACTGCAGCACATCAGAGGACTCTTTCTCCCTCTGCTCACATAAAACACCGAGCGTATTTGCACAGGGACTGAAATAAAATGAATACATAACACTAAACTGCTGGCTTGCTGTGTTGCAGAAGTCTGCCTGCTGGATTACTGATACCTAGCAGCAGAAGAGTTGACAACGTGCATAGAGAAAACACTGTGGGTAAGGCAGGGAAAATGAGTGGAAAAGATACTTTCCCAGTGATGATGCAAAGCAAAGGAAAGGTAGGGTTTATTAGATGATGGCATTCAATCAGGAGTGGCAGAATATGAAAAGCAGAAACAATGCTAATACAGCTGACAGGAATATTAGGTAGCAGGCAAGTTCCAAAGTTGGATGGATAATGACGTCAGTAGGAAGAGAAGAGGCTGCTCTACAGAAAGTTGAGGAGTTACTGAGGAAGGTCCCTCGCAGCTTCATGAAAGGGCTGTGAAGGTTTTAAAGGTCTTCATCCAATTTATTTTCGGCTGCAGAGAATGTCTTTCAGGAAACAACCTTGACTACCATGCAGATGGCCTCATTTCCATTACTGAGACCTTACATAAGGCAGGCACTTCAGTAAGAAATTATATAAAATACACAAAAAGCATTATGAACTCACAAGCAAGGAAATGCCAATCTTATAGAATGCTTTCTTATATTTTTGTCTCATTAATGTGAAGACAGTTATGGTTTTGTAGCCTACAGATCCAAACCACAATCATTTGCAGTAAGTAATCACAAAAAGTCTCTTGTATATTTTGCCATTTGGGATTTGGGGGAATTACTTGAAAAACGGAGACAGACATTTCAGGTTCAGAGCTGTAATCCAAATATTTTATACTGAAAGGGTGTCTTGACAAAGATAAACTCTAAGACACTTATTTTTAAAATCAAATAATGTCCTCAAACTGAAAAAAAATCCAAGCTAGATATAAAAGACCTTGTTTGTATAATCGTGTGACTCAGTTAGCATCATTACTATTATACTACTTATCTAAATTGTACCTTTCCATTTTTTTTTCACTTTTCACCACATTAAATTTTTTCAAGCCTACTTTATCCATATTTGTGTTTACTTTGACAATCTACTTTGATTTTTTGAAAAAAGACTGTAAATTTCTGCTTGAAATTCAAAACATAGCAATGCCAACCCACTACTAATGCTACATTGTAAGAGAGCAAGAAAGACTATTTCTATGGTTTTTCATAATGATGTAACACTAAACTTAGAAAATATTTGTGCTCTCCAGAATGGAGGGATCTCTGAAAGGCTCTCTTTGGAATGCAGAGACTTGGTTTCAGCCACCAGAGGGAGTCAACTTGATGTTTCAGGCCAACTACAAAATCAGAATGAACAGAAAAAGCACTGAGAAGAACTAACAAATACCGCTATTTAATCCAGATTTATGTGGATATCAAACATAATGAAAATAACGTTTAGTTGGGGTTCAATTCTGTGAGATAAGAAAATCACCTTTTTCATTTCAAGTGCTCATTAACAAATTCCTACTAGTATACCTTTTTTATAATACTTCAGACTAACAAAACTTCAAGAAATAAAAATATAGTATTTTACATAAGAAAAATACTGACATTTCTATGCAACCTACTACTCTTTCTTAAGTTCAAGACACTTCAGTACTCAAAAGTCTTTTTACCAGCTGTAAATACAGCAAGTTTTCTTCAGTTTATTTATGGTTCAGTCAACTCAATCAGTAAGCAGTTATGGATTTACTATGGTGAGTACAGGAAACGAACAGACGTGTCTCCTCGCTCTGACATATGTTTGCCTTTGTAATTTTTAAGAACTGGAAAAGCAAACTATAGAAATTATTAAGATAACAGCAACTTTCTCAGTACATTAGCTGGAGATATTTTCTGTGATTATTATTCCAAATAAACACTGAAAAAAATTATTCTGCATTCTGTAATATTCCAGACACTAACATAATGCTTTGAAAAATTCATCTGTGATGTCAAAGAAACAACATTGAAAATTTCTACACAATTCTGATGCCACTTAGCAAGTTCAGTTCAGAAAACTGAAAAAGCCAAAAGTTATTACCCATTTTTGGTTTTCCACATTTCAGCAGGTCCATTTTTCTTACTAGTGAGTTGTTTTTTTCTCTCTTCATCTCATCTGATATGCAGAAAGTCAGTGGGCATTTCTTCAGTTTCAAATGGGAGTGTCTTTCTCAAGAAAGTTTTGCAAGAAATTAAATTTCCTACTAAGAAGTCTACAAAAAATCAGTGAGAACTCTTCTCAAATTTCAAGCTCAAGTTTTAGAAACCCACAGATCAGGCCTGGAACAGGCACACTAGACTAATGGAGTCAAGCACTAGAAATCACTCTTCGAGAAACTCTCTGGGCCCTTCGAGAATGTCAGCCTAATCATTTAAATAAATCCTAGTCATATGGAAACTCCCACCCCCCACTTAGCACATTAATCACTCAGAGCAGAAGTTCCCTCTCACCAGACCTAAGATGAACAACTCTCAGCACATTTAGTCCCGTTGACTGAGCTTTTGAACCTGGCTGGAAACATCATTACAAGCAGCTAAAATTCTGTGATACAAGAGGCAACTTGCAAGTAAGTGTTTAAGTTCCGCAGTCTAAGCAGAACTTTTTGTGATCAAGGAGATGGCATCCATGTTATGGAATTACTGCATCAGGCATTGCATATTAAGGACTGGGAGAAAAAGGCAGTGCAACTATATTGAAGGTTTGCCATAGAAAAGCTCTATTACTAATTTTAAGGTGAAGCACTGAGAGTAGGCTTGTTACCATAAAGAATTTAATAATATGTTTGCTTTGACATGAGACAAAGTAGAATCTAGCCTGAATAGTCCTCATCAAGCTTCTACCCTCATCAAGGTACTGTAAAAGGCTGCACTAGCAGCAGCATACCTAAGTAAGTTCTCCTATTCAGAAAAATGTGGTTTTTTCTCAGAAAAGTGAAAATTCTTCCTGATTGCTTTCCTTTTTATGGTTTGATTACTCATGCCATGCACACTTATATCTCAGGGTTATGCTGATTAAAAAAACCAGGAGTTTATTTTGGCAAATGAGGTTATTTTCGCTAACATTTAGATGTGCTTGTGTTTGGTTCTTTGCCCTTAATTAGGATCTGATAGTGCATATCTGAACTGAAATTTCTACACTGTTATGGATTTCCCAATAGCCAGCCTTGGCCAAGCACTCTCTCTGCTGACTGTAAATTCAAGTAATTAAAAGAATGCTGAGACCATGGTAGCATCCATAAAGCATGTTTCACACCATGTCCTAGGAACTGAAGGTGATGAATACACCCCATGAAGCTGACCTCCCCCTGCTCACCAGCATAAACCACCACATCCCACAACTAACACAAAATCTACACAACCACTATCCACTCATCACTGTGGACAGAAGCACTCTACAGGAACTACAGGAATAGTAGGGTCTGGACATAGGAAATATAGGGACAGAATGACCAAGTGTCAACCTACCTGCAGGAAAGGATGTCTGGAAATGCAGCTGATGGAGATGACACTGATTTCACTCATTCCAAGGACGTGAGTACTATTTGGTCAATTGAGAGCTATACACCTGATGAAACACCTCAGAGAAAAGCTGACACCCAATGCCATTATCTTTCACTTTCTCCACAAATCAGACTCCAAAAATGACCAATGGATGCTCTTGGTTTATAATGAGCTAACTAATGCACCCATAAAAATTCCATTTCATTTCCAATCACATCTACATCTGCCAGACAAAAAAAAAAACCCTGAAGTTGCCAGTCAACAAACATATAAAACATCTTCTGATCTTAAATTAATTTTGAATACTGCTAAAATGAATGGCTCAACTTCCACACCAGAGATGATTAAAAAATAGCATATGATCTTTCATAAAAATGTGACACCAAACAAATGTCACAGTCTATTATCATCTTTATTCATCCAGTTCCAGAATTTGTACCACCTTTTATAGAGTTTGCTCCACCTCATCTTAGAGGACATTCTGATGAAGTAGAGAGGTGAGAAGTATGTCTTTTTCTGAAATAAACGTTACTCAGTTCTAAGAATTTGCACAATTCACTTCCTTAGCTCTTCCTTGACAATGTCTATTTAGAAGAGATCTATTTATTCCTCACCACATTTCACAGTTCCTGTTTCTAAATGAATATCATATTAACAAAGGGTAGAAAGACACAAACATGACTAAAGAAACCAAGGGTTATTTTTCTAATGTAGGTACAGTGGTACAGTGGTGTTTCCAGAAAATTCCAAAACCTTCCAAGATGGGCCTCAATGCAATTTATCTTTCAAGACTTTCTGATCTTGCTGAAAAAGAGCAAAGTATAAAGGTGTTTAAGACAAAATCAGTAATTGTAGATAACTGCATTACACTGTAAACCATTTCCAATTTACTGTTCATAAAGGTCAAAACTGACCTTCTTCCAAGAAACAGATCTGTAACTATTTCATGATAAATGATTGTCTGTTCAGCATTGTCACATTGGATTACAAGCACTTCTTCCTTTCTGTAATACAGTGGACATCATGTTAAAGTAATTTCAAGATGATATATGGTATTTTCAAAAAAAACCCCAGTGGAGTGAAAGGAATCCACTTTCCACAAATTCACTCTGTGCATAGTTGTAACTCTTGTCTCATTATTTTCTGCTTAAACTAAATTACCTATGTCCTCTTTCATACTGCAATATTTTCAGGGGAAAAAAACCCTCAAATACATAGAAACCTGCTGAAAGAATATGAAGATCACAGCACAGACAGTAAAAAGAGCAATGGAACTGTGGAAAAAACTCCAGCCAAACAAAACCATATTTAAGGAGATCATGCAGCAAAATTCAGAATTTTTTTGTGTGTGCTTTGAACAGATGGTATGTATTTCCTCCTTCCCATGCACTTTTAGAAGCTCTTCACCATCCTCTCCAGGTACTACTTTTGACTATGGAACATTTGCTAGTACCTCCTCCTGCTGTGAAACTTCACTGGTAGGGTCATTGAAACAGGGGTATACATTGGCATGGGCATGTAGAGCTATTCTGATCCCTTCCCTGCGGTTTCCGTTCCCACAGTAGGCTATCCAATATTTCAAGGCACAGCCTGAACCAGCATAAACTTCCTGTAAAATGATTGTGGTTCCATTCCTTAGCCCAACCTAGGGCACCAGGGACTGACCACAGTCTCTTGAGTACAGATGTATCAACATGCTACTGGAGTTGCTGAGTAAAATGATTAATGTATTGAAATACCTGTATCTGCTAGCACAGTGTGTTCTTAATAATTTTCTTGACTTTTTGGAATCTGTAGCTTGCAATGCCATAGAAGATTAGAATAAAACACAACCCATAAAGCTTTCTTCTCAAAACACCTTTTGGGCCACCACCTTTTTTAACTCCACCACATCCCTGTGTGCCATTAAAGTGAGTAATCTACTTGAAATCAGTATTAATTGAAAAGTATCTTGAAAAAGGGAAACCCTTGAAATTATGTTCCATTTAGATTTTTTTGTAAAAGGCATATAATTTTACGTTGATCTTAATTTTAATATTTATTTTATTTTACTATTAAAACATCCTAAAAACATTTTATTCAAAAACTACAGAAGCATTGGGGTCCGCTATCATAAATTAGTCAAGGTAAAAAAGAACTAAGAAAAAAGTAATATTGACGTCATTTGACGTTTACATTTTCATTTTATATAAAAATATATATAAAAATATCTATATATACAAAGAGAGTTAGACTAAGAAACAGACATTCTAAGACCCTGCCAAGAGCTGCAAAATAAAGAACCATTTGGATCATATTAGAAAAGAGTATTTCTTCTTACATAATGTTCCAGCTAAGGGTTAGTATAGCAAGCTAGAGAAAAATGGTTCAAGTATAACCATTATTAAATCCAAGAAGAGCTTAAAATTACACCTCAGGGAACTAAGCTGCTTCACGCTGTGCATAAGCTGCACATCTCCTCTCCCAGCAGTTTTCGGCAGCCCTCCCAGGCAGGGTGCAGACTGTAACAGATCTGCTGCCATAATCCTCTCCCCGGAGGAAAGGAGGAGCTCCCTCGCCTTGCTTTAGGAAAGGATGAGACACAGGCTGAAGCCACTCTGAGTATGTGCTGTTTGAGCCTTAAACTGACAGCCACATGAGATACAGCCAGTGATAGGCCTGATTGCCTTAATAAACCAGTATTTATAATCAGAGTCCATGAGAAGCAAGCGCAAGAGCTGTGAAACAAGCAGGAGCTGAGCAAGGAGGGACTGCAAAGAATTATTTCTTCATGGATGAATATGAATCCTACACCCCACACTTAGCCAGTAAAACATAATCCTGTATTTAATACAATTAAGCCAATTAACACTGTAGGAACACTATTTAAAACTTGGCAAGTTGGACAGCCCAGCACCTTGGGAACAGCCTTCATTCAGCAATGATAAAACCCCTTTTACATTAAGCAGAACTTCTGCAGCAGAGGAGGACCGCTTCAGAACAAAAAATAGCCCATGATAACTGATATTGACAACTTCCAGTAGCAACCTCCCAGCCATCTCAGTGACTTCTCAAAGACAGAGCCACCAACGGTCAATAGTCTTTAGCTAGTTTCAGACTAAGTAAAAAAGACAACTGTCAAGAAAACTCAGCCAGACAGCCACAGGGTTGCTTAACTGCTTTCCTGAGGCTGTCTGCCACCAGAGTTGTGTACTAGAGGCAGTGGGATGGGAAGGGGGTCTGCACTGCTAGACAAAGCTCTGCTCCCTCCAGTGAAACATCAATTTTCCTGCTAAACCAACCATCTTTTCTGCCATTCCCCTCTGGAAGAGTCTGTGCAATATGGAGCAGGATCAGTCAGGTAAGGACCAGTCAGGTAAGGACAGAGCAGCAGAAAGCACACTCTTGGTCTTTCTAAGACTGCTTGTGGTCCCCTCCCTGTAGTTTACTGCTCACAGTTGGCTTCATAGCACCAGTACACACAGCAAGACAGAGGCATGATCAAATTAATTTCTTCATCTCCTTCATTATTCATACTGGCATACAGTAAAGACTCCCTTAAGTGAGGTGGAGAAGGGAGTATGATAACATCACAGATTTCAATAAGAATAATGAAAAAGGGCTGCCAACTCCAGGTCTAAGGCTGATAGCTCTAAGGAATCTCTGCACTAGGGTAGATCTTGATGTTCTGGGTCTGGACTGAAATAATCCATGTCTGCCAACTGTTTACCAATATCCATGGGCTTGTTGCCAATATCCTTCTGTTGTGACTTCTACACCTTCTAAAGTGTCTCTTTTAAGTTGCTCTTCAGTCTAAATGTGTAACTAAGGAACACAAGTAAATACCTGTTGCTTTCATTCTTACAGATTTTGCTCACATCTTTTGGTCAACAACTTCTGGCTGCTAAACCTTACCAGAATACTCACCTGTACAACAGTTCTCTTAGCCCAAAGGGCATTTCACATTATTTTGCCGATCTATGAAAAAGCAGGTAATTTCAGGGAGAAAAACTTAAATGGGTGAAAAGGCACTGAGGGAAGTCATGCATTTAACCACGCTGCATTAAAAAACAGATGTGCAGAGATCTGTAAGTTTTTAGAGTATTTGCAGAGATAAAAAACATTCAAAAGAAAATCTGTGCCTTTCATGCTAATTCCAAACCTTTCTCCTGCCTCCTTTGACCCATGCTCTCAGCAGAGTCCTGCTTAGAGCCAGTCTGCCATTATTTTCCAGGCCATGGCAGTCTCCTAAAAGAAATACTATTCAGCATGTTCTGAAAGGGGGACTGGTGTGTTCCATGTGGCCAAGCTGGAGCCTCTTTTCTGCTCCCCACACTCTTCAGGGACAGAGCAGAGAAAAACAGTGACAAATTTATGGGCAGAAGCCATTAGTTATTCACACTGTGAGCATACTCTCCTTCATATGGACAGTTTGCAATCTCTCTTACCTGGGCATGTATATTTGAGCACATACATAATAATACATGATTCATTACACTGGGAATTTCCCTGCTACTACATCTTAGTATTTAGATTGATAAATAAGAATTTGCCACCTCTTGAAATCATCTTCTGAAATGTCTTTCTGGACTTTAAACTTCACCTTTCAATTACCAGTTTAATCTATTAATGTGCTAACGCTGCGGTTTTTGTGAGTATTGCATAATCCTTTAGTCAGAAATGCTACAATGTGGTGTTATTTATATGACAATCTTCTCTAATGCCAGTTTCTCTTCTGAAAACCACCATACAATTTGCTTTTCAGATCATATTAATTAATCCATCATTGAATTAAACTGCTATCATTTGTTATTTGTTACACTGTTAGCAAACTGCTGGGTCTGACCAACTTCTGTGTAGTTTGTGTACAATTTAATATAATCTCCATTACAAAATTCTTTCAAAGCTTAAAAAATGGTCTTTCATCTGAAAGTCCTGTTGCATGGCATGTTTAATTTATAAGCACTTTCATCTGTAGTCAGTATTTTCCTGCCACATTTTTGTTTGCAATTTTGATGGCAAACTACAGATAACAGAGCAGTCAGCTCTACATGAAAGTAAAGACGCAGAGCAGATATCTTCTGCTTAGACAGGGATGCAAAAGACAGCAGCAGTTATGTACAATTCAGAGCACAACAGCTCTTTGTGGATAAACGATGAAAGATATTTCTTCCAGTGAGTGGTAAGTATGCATAACAAACAGCTGTACCACTGTTTGGTTTGTGGGGTTTTTTTAAGAATGTACCACAAAATAGGGAGAAGTACATGGCTGGTATCTGCACTCTTTACTGACCATTTCAGTAGGGTTTCTATAAATATGGCACATGAGCAGTTATAAAGAAATAGATTTAAAAATAGGTCATAGGCATTAGGAGCAGATTATACTGTACAGGTGGGAAACAATGATTTCTGGCACAGATAGAGATTATGCTTTTATTCAACATGTAGGAAGTCCCCGTCAATACAAATCAGCTGCCACCAGTGCTGAATGAGCTCATGTCATTGCAGAGCACAGCATGAATCTTTGACACAGCTCTACTGTCTTCCTTGACATGTTTCTATCTCAAGGGAGTAAAAAGTCAGAAAACAGAAACATTTTTAATGTGGGTTGTGTGAATACCTGTGATGTGCGCCTATAATAAAGTAAGATTGCATGTTCTTGATAACTACCAGTAATGGATGAGAAACTACAGAGAAATACACAGAAAAGAGATACTTGCTATTCCTAGAAAACAGTCATAGCTAGGGCAGGTCAGGTATACAATAAAGCAATTTTTCCAAGGGGAATCTTGTTTATCAATGCAAAAGAGCACAGTGTGGTTGGATGCTCTTGAGAACCCTAACTGCACACCTCTCCTTTGCCTAGATGGAGTGAGATGGGCACCACTATCCACCAAAGATTGCTAACTACTTTCCTAAAAGGAATAGCAGAAGCACCATCCTGGCTGTCTGTGTCCTCCTGAGATTCATCTTTCGGACACAGCATTCTTCTGTCCTTGTCTTGACAGTTCTCTTTAAAGGAAACATTGAGATAGGAGAGTATGGTGCCAAAGCAACCACAGGAGAGTAGTCACATTCTTGCCAGACTTCTTACAGTTGGCAGTGTCTTTAATATTCCAAAAATTTTTACCATCCTATAAAGTCCAATATCTTGATAATCACAGAAAATATGACATATATCAAACCCTTGCTTCTCTCAGTCACAGAGTTCCAAAATAGCAGATTTTCCTTTGTAGTTAGTAAGTTATTCCTCATTCCTTCTGCTTTTGCTTTCTGTAAGGCAGAAAGAAAGGATGGAAAACCTCTACAAACAGTACTTTCCACCACTGAAATGTCTAATGTCCAATGAGGCTTACATAGACAGACTTCCAGAGAAGAAACTGAAGCTCCGATTTGGATTCATAGTATAATGTAACTTTATTCCCCTTTGGTTTATTTTTTGGTTTTGTTTTACTTTGTTTTGTCAGGAAGAAAATAGGGAGAGAATATGCAGAACATCAAGAAATCAGTGTTTCCCAGAGAACTAAATCTCAACAGATATCTAATTTACACCTAAAATTCCTAACAATCAGTCAAAATCAGTTCTCAATTGACTGCTATCACAGATTCATATGAATTCACAGAACAGGCCCCATTAGGCACACCTCTTGAAAAAGATTCCCTACATGGGTTTCAGTCACTGGTCAAAATGCCACAGCCACAATCCTCAACAGAAAACCATGCAGGCGAATGAAGAAACAATAAATATTGCCAGAGATCAATTACCAGTATAAAACTCATGGAGAGACAATCTTTTCCTTCAAAAATGTATCTTCATTCATATGGAATCCAACTGATGTGCTTTTAAAAGGCTCTTCAACAAAATTCTTTGACATCTGTAATAATTCCATTTAATACAATATATTGGCTTTTTTGGTTATCGCTACTAACTATTCATACTGCTAATCATCTTAACATTTTATTTCCTGAGAAGTGAACTCGTATAGAGAACATAACAGAAAACGTTAATCAACTGCACAGATATATATTTAAATAGGATACAGTTATTAAATTAGATTTTAAATTGGCACTAACTTCAAGTAGATACTCAAGAACAGGAAAAAGTAGTTTTATGGCCGTTAGTCTACATCAAACATTGACTCACAAGCACTTGTTTTTTCCAAAAGGCTTTTTTCTCTCATCTGCTCCCCAAATCTCTCCATATTCCCTGCACTCAGCTTCTAATTCTCAGTTCCTAGCCATCAATACAAACTCAGTGTTCCAGTTTATCCTGTCAGGTTTTTCTCTTTCCTACCCAGGGAAAGCAAGAAGAGTAACTGAGTACAGGAATGACAGATGTCCTTTTGGTACTTGGATCCAGGTTCAGATTCAGCCTACAGCAGCCAAGAACCAAAACAGCTGAGCTCTGAAATGGAGCACATTTAAATGTAGATGAGTTGAAATCTTCAGGTTATCTACACAGCTCTACAACTTATATCACACAGAAACTGTGTGATATCAAAATCTTTATATTGGACAGATCTTTACAAAATAAGTAGATAAAAAGCACTTTCTAGTGTGATAGTACTAGTATGTTCCTACCACAACAAATCCCAAAACTTTTGCCCCTGAATCTGTACAGTTCACATGCTCTTAAAGATGAGCAGAAATTTTAACATGAGCACTGCACTGTATGTGAGCCATGGAAGCAAAGCAGGTAAGGCGACCCTTTATGGGTTTGCTTTGTTCTACACCAGTCTCTAGTAGCTTACCATTATTTATTTAACTCCATGCTCATCTGTGGTTTGTACTATTGCTGAATGTGGGGGTGAGCTACTGTAAATCAGTCTTTGACTAAGCAGATGATCTGAAATGAAGGAACAGAATACAAGAAATTAAGACTCAGAATAACTGATGGATGAATGTATTTCAGATGCCACAGAGATTTTGATTTGGCAAAAGTCACGCTTCATTGAATTCAGTGAAAGCCTTTCACTGGGGAAGATGAATTGTATGGTAGGTAAGATGTAGAACACCAGAGAAATGTACTTGATTTTTTACCCAAATTTGGTAATTTCTATATGGAGGCAGATATGCCTAATCTAGATAAACCTGATTAGCATGATTCCTGAAATTCTGTTGCAATATACATTAATTTATTCCTTTGAGCAAATCTCTGTCATCGGTTAAAATAAAAAGTAAATTCCAAAGTAATACAGAGAATCAAAATCCAACATATTTAAAATCTCGATGTATAGATCCCTTTTTATTAATACTTATTTTGGATCTAGTTTTGAATGTAATTAAATCCTTCAAAGATCCTCAACTAAAAAACTAAGGGTATTTTTTTAAAGCACACATTAACAGAAAAAAAACCCAGAGGAAATGGATTGCATTGGTAATGCAATTGAAACAAAGATGTTCTTAAGAAACATTTATCAGATCTCTGTGGATGCAACAGTTAATACATGGCATTAAATTACAAAATCTTGTAACTTGTTACAAGCAATCTTGTTTCTAAGAATGAAAGATTTGGCAATGTAGGATGCCAAAGTGCTCATTTTCTGTAGTGAGAATTTAGCTGGCATAAATGTTTGGAATTAGCCTGCATCAGATGAAACTTGAAAGTTCGCAGCACCAGTGCATTTTCGCACAAGATGGTGACAGTAAGAGCTTGCATTTTCAGCAGATATGAGTAATCACTTCCTCCTCCTGTTGGAAGACAAAGCTCTGCACTTCTGAAAAACAAAGATCTAGTGAAAAATAGTATTTTGGGAAAAGCCCTTTACTCTTCAAAGGAATAAAATCCACTGAAGATTATTTTAGCTGAAATCAGTAGCCTCAATAGACAAAACTTATTTGAGGGAGGTTCCTGACCAAGGAGACACATGTTAGTTTCACTTCGTAATACTATTCCAATACAATTTCAAAGCAAAATTATTCTCAGTGTAGTCACATGAACCTGTTTAAGTAGAAATTTTAAGTGTTTTTTTCTATATTTCCTCATAGAGAGTTAATTTAATCTCAGCTCAATTTACCCTGGAGTGAAACTCCACCTTACTCAGTTACTGAATACACAAAAAAATTACTGCATATTTATCATGTGTCAGAACTAATGACATCAGTGAATATCTAGTTGCCTAGAGCCAGATGACAGAGTAGCTCTGCTGACTGAAAAGGAAACTTTGCCAATCTGTGCCACCTTTAACGTTTTGTTAGATAAAGAAAAACAATCTGGAATCCACAATCTTTCTACTTTGCAGCAATATTAAATGGCTTGCAAAACCACTAGTGCTGGTGAGTGATGTCTAACAATATGAAACAAATTTAAAGCTTCAGTGCTCGAGTCCTGTTTTGCACTTTGACTATATGGCAGTTTTTCCTCTGCTTTCTGAACTATGAGTTCTCCTTGGGTTTTTGACCTTCTAGGGTATAGTAACCCCAGAGAAAATAAAATCTCTTGTCTTCCATATCTACATTTACCACCAGTAAACACCACTAGATGATGAAAAAATTACTTCTGCCATGATCCTAACATAGATGACAGTTTAACACCAAGATACTTGGTGCACTAAGTATTAATGGCACTGGAAGCCAAGTTACCTTGTTTTAATATCATTCTGATAAGAAAAGGTGTAGAGACCACAGAGTCTCAAATCCAAAGATACTTTCAAGGGGATTTGGAATAGTCATTGAGAGAAATACAGTGAAGTTTCACACTTCTTGATGATTCCAGATATTCCAATGATGACAAATATACAGGTACTCCTTTCATTCCTTTTCCTTTCTGTTTCATTAAGAGCTCAGTAGCTGTTCACTCCACTGTCAGATTACAGCTTGAAGACCTATGCTAGTTGAGAGAGGCAAGGAACATGATATTCCCCACAGTCTGTGCCAGCCTCCCTGCAAGAGATCCATCCTTCTGAGTCAGTCTGCAGAAGGTAAGTAGTAATTTAATCACCAGGCTCATTCAATGCTCATTCAATTTTTTTGGCACTTATCTTTATGTCAGACTGTTTTATCCCAGTATTTTTATGTGCCAACAGCAGGTTCTGGATTTTATTCCAAGGACCTTGGAAAGTCATTTCCCAGAGATCAATAACAAGGACAGTGTATTTTGACTGGCATGAACAACCAGGCTAAATTCAAAATGATGTTCAAATGATGAAGATCTCAAAGTTACTACCAATCCCCTGAGCTAACCATGCATCCCTCTAAAATGAATTTACTAATTCTGCCTAAAACTTGTTCACATTGCTCACTGTGGCACTATTTTCAGCAGTGTGCTTTACATTATGAGCAACTACTAGAGAAATCCTTCCTGGATGTCTTATTGACTAGACAGCACACCTGTATAAATTCAAGCCAAGTCTTTGCATGAGCCACGACCTTAAACTGCTGACTGGCAGAGATCCCATTCCTTTCCTATGAGAGTGCTATATGCAGGGTACCTCCTTAAATTCTATTTAGCCTTCTTTCTTTTAAGCTATGTAGGCTGTTCATATCCTTTGTACTACAAATAGAACAGATACAGTTAATTGAAGGCATCCCCGCTGCTGAATTTAGCCCGCTAGTCTGGTAGTCTGAAACTTCAGAGGAAGTTCCTATAACACAGATTGAAAGGCTACTTTAATTTCCTCTGACCCCATTACAGAAGAAAACTTTTTGATAGAAAGGGTTTTTTTAGATACAATAGGAAGAAGCAGTTTTATCCTTCCAGCAATATGCTTCTAGGGCTCACATCAAGCAGAAGCTGGATATCTTACTGGTATACAAACACCAGCTTACAGGGATTGTATCAGGATGCAAAAAAACTAGAAGGAACAGTCTGATTTTATAAATTGAGACTTTTAATTCACTTACAGCAACAAATATATTAGAATCTGGGGAAGGTTTTAAAAACTTTTAGTTCCTTAAAAGACCTCAGATGAACAGTCAGATGTCCACAGTCATTTGCCTTCCAAGTATTTTTGTGAATCCTAAGGTCCTTCTCACACAATTTTCTTTATGCCTAAATCATTTTGAAATGTGGATCTTAAGTAATGAAGAAACTGCAGGGTCTAAGTGCTATTTTACCACAATAAGATCTGCTAAAAAAACCCAAGCTGTTTGCTTGCTTTTACACCTAGAGAAGGAATTTCTATAATTTTCTGTTTCCATAGGGACTGTTAAAAGGTGGTGTATGCAGAGTTCTTCTGTTATTGCTCAGATTACACTGGAAATGTGCAAGCACAACCCTGGCTGTTGGGAAAAGAGGGCTTTCTTTGCTACTGCTTCATTTATGTGTAGTCACTATTTGCCAGATTGAGCTACTCTTTCTCACAGTTTACTCTCCTGAGAAAACAGGAGTTAGAGCTAGTGAACCTGCTAGAATACATAACAGACCAAATAACCTCAAAAGCTGCAGAAGGAATTTACCTTACAAACTTGGTATTGTTTTTCTTGAAAAGCATATTTTAATGCTATTTTGAATGATTTGAAGTATTTCAACACATCTTTAAGTAGCAAGGTATTCAGAAGCCTGTGATTCTGATAATACTGTTTCCATTTTAAACTGTATCCTATTTAGAATTTCTGTTGCTCTGATGCTTTGCTCTTAAGTCAAAGTGAGTTTGGAGGTCTTACCTCTTTTCTCAACTGCTCTTACAAATTTAAGAGAGAAATTTTTGAGATTGAGACTGGAAATACATAGCTATTTTATGATTCTGAATTATCTTCCTTTGCTTCAATTGTTTAATATGCTTCTGGAAATATTATTTTCCTAAGTCATTAAACTGTAAACCACACTGGGGCTTTCAGGAATTGGGGAACACAATGGGCAAAATTATAAATGACCAAGTTGTTTCATTTAGAAATATACCTTCCCTGAATGACCATTAATTACTTCCTACAGAAATTTCCTAAATAATTACATATACACAAGATTTGTAGAGGTAAACCTGAGCAAGATTCATGATTTTGAGGTGATTTATTAAAACAGACCTCAAAAAGGTCTGCTTAACACTGAGGGCGTCTTTTCCAATGCAAGTTTGCCTCTGAAGTGGTGAGCTGTGGAAATTTTTGGTAAGAGGGGAGAAACAACCCTACATATCACATTAGAAGCAAATGACAGCATAGCAGTCCCTACATACACTACACTCATCCTGTCTGAGACATACAGAGCTGGGTCCCAGTTTGAGGATTTGAGACACACTGGTTAGTTAGCTCACTTCACCCAGCAATGTGCAGAGGAAGGGGCTGTAATTAAGGGCTCTAAAGAAACCCCCTTAATTTCAGAAGAAATGCATACACATTTCTGTGATTTCTCTTGTTAAGGATAACCAAATACACTTAGCTGTACAATGCCTTGAATATAAACTGTGGGGATTTGTTGTCTGTTGCCCTCTAGAACCACTGTCAGTCTGGGATGGACCCAGAAAACCAGAAGAGCAAAACAAATCAAGGCACTCCAGGAAATTTCCAACTGTGCTGTGACTCTGGGATGGGGTGGGTATGTTTTCTTTTAATGAGGGCTGAATATTAGTCACATCTTTGAATGTTGTTCAACACTGCAGATATTGTTGATAAAACAGAATACTTGCTGTACTAAAAGGACATTTATAGAAAAATTAGCACAGATGGGGTGAAATTATAAATATGTTGTCTGGACATCTGTGTCATTTATACTGAAAAACTTAAAATGAATGATAATTATCCACATTTAGTGGAGCAAATGAGGAAAGCTTATTCACTGTGTAAATAATACAGTGCTTTGGCCCCCCTCCAGCAAAACTATACAGGCAAAAAAATCTTCAGGCTTGCACCGGATACTGATTCTTATCTAGGCCCAAAGCAGCACTGTTGAATCTGTAAGAAGAGTAGGGTCAATTGACCCATTCCTTGGATTGTGTCTCAGTATTTCATATGCTCATCTACAAGCACAGAAAGATGAATTATTAAGCCTTTAAATATTGCTATTAATTTATAAATATTTAACAAATTTATACACTGCAATAAGAAACCCTAGAAAAGAGACTAAGGTCTTTTAATAATATTAGCTAACCCCAACTGTCTTAACTCCAATTTATACATTGGTTTTCAGTTCACTAGTGGTGCTCCCAAATCTGCATTTTTAATGAGGATAGGCAGGTTTTCTTTTAGTATTTATTACTTTCCTGAAGTGTTTTCTGCAGCTGTAAAGTTACATAATACTCAAAAGATGATAGAAAGATTTCCTTAGCACTTTTATATTACTGTTTATCGTGCATTGGGTTTGAGTGTACTTTCAGTTAAAGCATTATATTTATCCTTAAGGGTGATGTGTCCTTTGAACTCAATTGTTTATTTCAGAATTAGCAATAAGAAAAACGACAGGTGGAGTTCATTTCAAACATAACTCTCTCCCTCAAGACATCAGTTTTCCTATGGATGATGTGCGGCATCCGTTATATTTAAAATGGCTTGTTCTCCTCTAATTGAATTCCAGATTGTTCTTTTTGTCAAAAACAAAGGTTTTCTGTGTTCCTAAAATAATTAGGCCTGATTGCAAATCAAATTATCTAATTTCAAAGGCTTGTTTCCCTCTCTGAAATGCCCATTACAGACATACTACAGATGACTAAGGCTTGTGTCATCCATGACTTTATTAGGAGAATATTCTAAGTCCTTCACTTTCCCTGTAATCAGAACTATAATTCCTGCAGGTTATTTTAAGATCAAGCTACAGCTAAAGCAGGAAACTCAATTTTATTCTGAGCTCCAGACATGTCGACACAGCAAAGCAGGGCTCCAGTTTTATAGGCTATCTTCTTACATAAAGCCTAACACTGGTATTAAATTCAAGTTCTCTATGAGATACAACATGCTGACTACTATCAGACAGCTCTCTATTTGTGGAATGAAGTGTGGCACAAATGTTTGTTTTGATAATCTGTTTATAAGCTACCCTTGTAGAAACAATACAGGCTCAGTACAGCCATGTCCTTCTCTCTCTCATTTATTTTTAAATGAATAAGGAAAACAATCCTGTACCCAAATGGAAGAGAAGAGATAACGTAACAGCAGTGATGTGCCCTCAAGTTACCTGACAGCAAGCTCAGAGCACATGTTTCCATTTAGCTCTGCAGCTTTGTTAGTGGTATTTGCTTCAGTAAAATTCCAGTAAGTTATAGAATTAATTCTACGGAGATAGACTTTACTCTTAATTCTGCTAAGACAGTTAATAATGTTGTAAGCTGTTACATTAACAGTATAAAGAAGGTGCAAACACCCTTCACCTTTAAAATGTGAAAAGTATACCTTTAAAATGTAAACAAATTTTAACAAAAGCTTTGGGAGGACATGCAATACACTTTGTAAAACTAACGTGTGATGAAATGTAAAAGTAAATTAGCAGCGACACTGCAGCCATGAGGTTTTCTTGAGGCTGTGGAAAAAATAGAACGTTGTTAGTACTCCACTACTTTTCAACAGCCTAAAGTGGGCCTCACAGCTAAAATGTCATCTCACATTTGATTTCCTATTGCCAGAATATAACTTAATTAACTCTTTTTTTGCCAGTTCAATGCTTGTAACTCAATAGAAGATCATTCCTTCTTTTCTTTAATGTCATATCTTCCTCAAAAAGGGCTTTAGGTTGCTCACAGTATCAATCAGTTACCTCCACCTACACACTACCTTCTGCAATGTTCCTTTCTTTCCACTCTCATTTTCTCATTCTCTCCCCACTACAGAAGCCTGTCTCCCACCTTTTTCTCTCTTACCCTTTAATGTCTTTCACACTGACCTTCCATTTGGACTGTGAACCACGAAGTACACAAAAAGGAACTGATGCTAACAGAACTGTCTCTGAGTTCCAACTAACTTCCCAGTTAGAATCCACCCAAATGTTATCCTGCCTCTCCTTCTACCTTTCGTACCTGTGGTTTATTACCACTGGGAGGAGCAACACTGTCCAAATTTATCATTGCCTCTATTACTATTACTACTATTAGTATTGTTAATTATTGTTAGTTCTTAAGATTGTTACTATTAATAAATACTTGCATAGTACTAAAGTTTTACAAACTATTAACTAGATCCTGCCCCAGTAAGAAGTTACCTGAATGTAAAAGGAAGGGAAGGAACAAAATGCAGCTTCTTTCTCCCCATGTCTCTTATCTTTCCTTTGCAGCTCAGAAGCTGTAGTTATCATAAGGTATTATGACTATAGTTTACATCATGAATTCAAATTGGTGATGATGGTTGAAATAATTCCTTTGAAATTATAAAAATCGGGAACTTAAAAAAAAATTCTAATCACATGGGGTATAAATACATGAATGTATTTCCCATGTCAAGAATTACTTCAACTGCAGCTTACAAAAAGGATTTGTCAGCCTGATTGCTTTACTTTGAAAAAGTAGCCATGGTCCATAAATGAAGCTGACCTGTGTAAAGCTCTAAGACATTCTTGCAGTCCAAATATCAGGGAGAAAATTTAGTATATGGGCTGTAAAATAGCTTGTGAGCTTAAGTTAGATGTAGAATTATGTATTATATTGATTCAATACTTGTTATCTAGAACAGTCACTCATGTCACTCCCATAACAGGAATCCCTGTGCCAATGTAAAAGTTTCAAGGCTGAGCAAGTGAAAGAGTGAGCCAAGGCTCTTCTACATATCAGCAAATTATATACTTGGCTAATCAGAGACCTTAATTTGGTTAAATTAACACTTGGTTAATGCTTTCAGTAGGTGACCAGAGAATTTAGAGGGGTGAATTTATTCCAGTAACTTCACTGCACAGTTCATTTTAATTCAGAAAGCAAAGCAGCTTTAAGTAGTGACTGCAACAGAGCACCTGCGGCTGTAAAGCAAATGGATTTTGTTACCCCTGACATAAGCATCACTAGTAGGGAACATTTCACTGAGTGAAATTTCACTGAGTTTCCACTCACACCCATTCAAACAAGTACATTCCTGGCTCCAGGTAAGCCATGTGTAAGTCCAAAGCTTCATTGTTCTGCATGAAACTAAGGAGACAGAGAAGTTTAAAACAAAACAAAAAAAAAAACAAACAAACAAACAAAAACAAACAAACAAACAAAAAAAAACCCACCTAGGTAAACTAATATCTTTATCCCTCCTCAACACCTTAACATTTATACCTGCCAGACTAAGTGTTCTGGCTGCAAGAAAGCCTGATGTCTTCACAGCATTCAGGGAGAGGGGGCAAAGAAGTGTCAGCTTGGTGTGTTCTGGAGGAGCCCTGAAGCACTCTGAGTTCTTCTATTCTGCCTCTGTAGAAATGGTTGCTGAGCACCAAAAGAAGATTTTGAGGGTCCATTAATTAGGGATTCTAAGATGTATAAACAGTATTTACATCTTCATAATGCAGACAACTGCCATTTCATTTACTAAAATAGAAAAAAAAATCTACCTATCAGAACTGAACACAAAGTGAACCTCTGTTTCTCTGTTCTCCTGACTATGAGCAACATGAAACTGCTTACAGTTACAAACACAGTCAGGCTTACATTGAAAACTGAGCTGATTAATTGGGGAGAGGCTGACAGTAAATCATTTCCTTGTGGCTGTTTGGAAATTTTCACCAAAGACTCACAGGAGAAATATTATAGCTTCTTCCTTCTCCCTTCCTCCCTTCCTCATTCACTCCACTTCAGCATTGCCCCGTTCATTACAGCTCTGCTCAGGCTGTTATCAGCTGATAACTGATTAAAATTATACTTAAGGTGGTGTTTTTCATTCCTGTTGCAATGTAAGAAACTACCAAGAAATGCCACTGAGAGATTGGAATTTTGTAATTCTTGGATTCTTGCAGAATGAATCAGAAATGTGGCAATCACCCCAAAAACACTGGAAGGACAGCTTTTGTTATCCTGAGGCAGCAGGTCTGGAACAAGCCTGTGGTCATTGTAATCAAAATGTACAGTGTTCCACAAACTCCATGTCCTAGTTAATGCTTTTTCATCTTTCTTTAAGCTCTAAGAGCTCACTAGAACAAGCATGTGAATTACACCCATCTGCACAAGTAGCTTCGTTCTGACATATCCCAAGTTTCCAATTTTGGAAGCTTCAAAAGCTTGAAGATTCTTTTTAGGTGTTTTTTCTTCTATTGCCAGATAATTACGGATTCAAAGACAAAGTACCCATAGAAATTTCAATAATTTACCCAAAGTTAATCTAAAACAAAGGAGAATATGCGAATGAATAGAGAGTGATAATATTTGTATCCAGGATATTTCTGAAATTGTACCAGTGAGTCAGCAAAACAACAGCTTGAATGTTGAAGAAAAGCCACTAGAAACAAAGAAGTAGCACTAAAGATAGTTCACAAGAACTGACAGTATTTCTCAGAAATATAGTATCAACTTGTTTTGTATCAGTCGCTCACTCTCAGCAATTTTTAGCTCAACAGGCTTTAGCAAAATCCAAAGGACTGATATGTGGGAAGAAAATGTTATGACTCTGAGAAATCATATATAACACTTTCACAAAGACAGACAGAGGGCTCAGGTAATTATTCCTTGCCCGTAGTGAAGCTCACTTCACTCTGCATAAAGATAAAAACTTTTTCCTTACAAAAATATTCTGTTTTTTTAAAGATGAATAAATGAATGAAATATTTTTTTATATTAAATACTTTACTAAAACTCTAGTCAGACTAAAAAATTAAGCCCTCAAACCCTGCCTTAAATAACAGTTCTATATAAAGTAAGCAGGCTGAAACCTCAAGCCCTTATCTTTTTAACAAGGGCACCATGAATTCACAGATATTCAGTATGCTTGTATTTTAAATGTTTGCTTTAGTTCCTATCTATAACACAGCAACAACAACCTCTTCTGTTTCACAAAAGGTGTTGTGTGAATATATTCATATTTAGAAAAGTTCTATAAAGTGGGCTTGGGAAGAAATAATAAACTTAGCATCCTGAGTAGGGTACAAACAGCTTGAAGTAAATAATGCCTGTAGCCAGGGATGAAACCATGAAGTTATGGAAAAATTTTCACCTTTCATCCACTATGGCCGTAGATTAAAGTTCTGTAAGAAGAAAATGTGATGAGATTACACAGCTCCTAATCCTACTGATTTCTTGTACTTTGTCCTTTCTCAGGTCCTTTATTCATTCTTTGCCACTTCCATCCATGCTGCCCCTGGGTCCTGTCCTTCCCACCTTCCATCCAGCCCCATCCTTCCCAACCTGTTCCATCTTCCCTGTGGTCCTCAACCAGACACAGCCTCCTTGGTTAATCAGTCAGTTCTTCCCTATCCAGTTTTCTCCCCCCCCCCCCCCCCCCCCCCCCCCCCGCCCTTTCTCTCTCTTGTGCTTCAGTTTCCAACTGGCCTTTCATCAAACTCTACTTGTTACCATGCTTGGTGATGGAGGGATACAACAAGATTCTGCCTTTATGGAGGCACCTGGAATTGCACCAGGGCTGCTTTTGGCTGCTCTGCCTTGAAAACCAAGATCGATAAAAAGGACAAGAACAAAACATGCTAACTGAAGACAGAAGACGTTGACACAAAGTAAAACTTGATCTGCAATTTAAATTTGGCCAACAAAAATAGATTTGCACAGTGAAAATGAAAATTTGTCTTTCAGCCACAAGTATCACATGCCAAGTTCCTGATCTAAAGCACCAGAGCATCAGAGTTTCATGCTCTAGAATAAGGCAGGTAGAACTTTTCAAGGACAGAGTAGTCTATTTTTGTCTAGCTCCTTTCTCAAAAATGGTTGAAAAGTTTCAGCCAAAAATAACAGGAGGGAAAAAAAGAAGCCACATTTTAGCAGATAGTTGAATAGCACCGCCACAAGCTTCACAAATATTTACTGCCATTTCCTTCTAAAGTATAAATGTTGCTAGCACATTAAAGAAGTAGTCTGAAAATCTCAAAGATACACTGGTTTAAAAGTAAGCCTTATAATTTTTCACCACCACTACAATGAAGATTCTGTTCTATTCTGGTATAAAATGTGGCATGAATAGACAAGGAAAAAAATACCTGAATAGTAAGAATGAGTTACCAGCAATGAATGAAAAGAGTTACCAGTTCTTTCATACTAACAGATGGTTAAAAATAAAAGATAACATGTAACTTATGGGACTTCATAATCATTTCACCTTGCTATCCTAAAATGCATTTTCCCTTGCCTGTTGAAAAGCTTGGGTAATCCAATTCCAGGTAACTGACAATTAGCCTTCTCAGTTTAAGGCCTCATACAAACGTGTGAGTCCTGTCATTTCATAACACTAAAATAATTTCACTTAAGTTCTTTGTGAGCATGAAATCAGAAGTTCGTTTCCTCTCCTGCCTAAGGTAGTTCCTCAAAAAATTTGACTCTGCTTTAAGTTTTAAAGAGCACTTTCAAAGGCTGCAATCAAGTTTAAGATGATGATGAACATCCAACCAAGTTACCAATGCCACTGGATAAAGCCCTTATTAATTTGAAGTCTTGAATACTTACAGCCACACAAAACTTTTCAATGTCCTAAGTGGAAGAGCTACTGACATTTATTATGACAGCTGAAGTGTAAGACTTCATAGTTTTTTCATAGCCATTATAATCCTTCTTAGAAAGTAATCATTAAAAAATGATTACATAGTCTTTTAATTTCACCTAGATCTTTAATCATAAGGAACTTTTTCTTGATCTGATACTTCCAGAATCTCTCAGCAAAAGATCTTCTTTACAACAGATTTATGGAGTGAACTCCAGGTATAATACACACTGTTTCATATTGGTGAAAAAAGGTATGAATGTCTAAACACAGAGCTTTAAATACAAGGTATCTGTCTTCTTGGATCAGAACCCAAATATTCAGCAGTTTGCTGTTTAGCTTACAGTGCTTAACAGGAATAACACATTATTTTATTTGTAGCTTTACTTATCAAGAACTTATTTTCAGAGTTATAAAATGGAATCAACTCTGTCCCTTCCCCACAATGACCTCTGGCTGTCCTGGGGCTCCTGCCAATGGCGTGATCCCACTGCAGTAATGAAACTGGGACAAGGGCTTTCATTTACTTCTCTGCTCACTTATAGCCAAGTAGCTTCAGCAGGAGGGAGCTCAGCAAAGCCTTACTGCCTGTATCACTTTCTCACTTCTCAAGCAACTACAACGGCAGTGTAGGCACAGGTGCCAGAAAAAAATGTGTAAGAATATATAGTTTTGCAGAGGCCTCAGGCTCAGCTGTGCACGGCAGCCCTGGGGCCTCCATTCTAAAGATAAAATATTTCCTGAAAGACTGAAGAACATCAGCATGTGATTTTGTTCCTTCTATAATAAGTAAGAATAATACTTAATTTCATGCTTCCCTTTTCAAGTTCATAAAAGTATGTAAGCCTTCACAGATGCATAACATTTGCTTTTGGCCCACGTACAAGCAAATGAAACTTCAAATCAGAGAGTAACTTCTTCTGAATATTTTTCCACATATAAAGACAAGCAATTGAAAGAAAATGGCAATTTAATTCCAGACTTTACCAGCTGGCATCAGATATAAATTAAGATCATTAATTTTGGAACAGCAAGAAATGTTTAGATTTTGGATAAGTTGGATATTTAGTCATGTCACGGTGAATAAGTAATCAACATTTTTGCATTCTTTAGTCAAATAAAACTCAAAACACGAAGTGGACAGGAACTGGCACCCATCTACTAGACAGACAGTTTTTCTATACATTTTATCAAGCAAACAAACATGCCCTAAGGAATACTGTGAGAAAGTGACTGTTACCAGTATAATTGAGAGCTGTTTGCATTTTGTGACAAAATTATCCAAGTAATTTCAATTAATACCACAATCTGCATACGCAAAATGCAAATAATTTTGTCCCAAATCATAAATTATTTTCTATTCTTTGTTTTTTCTCATTTGGTGATTCCTCCCCTCAAAAAACATTTCACCACGCTAAGGCAGGATCCAAGCCTTCCAAAGGCCTTGTGATTAAATTCATAGCTTTGCATGAAGTGAGAAAGAACAAAGGGAAAATGACAATGATAATCAAAATTAAGAAAAAAAGTTGACTTAATTTTATTTGACTTTGAAAATGCTAGTAGTAAACTAGAATACCGTCAGTCAAGAAGATGAAATAAATGAAGTGCTAACGACTTTTACAGTGTAAGACAGATGCCTCTTGGCAGAAAAATATATTAAAGTATTTATGGACAGTGCATTCAAAACATAACAAACATTAAATACTGAAATGTGACACTTTGCATAACTAGATTTTTCACCTTAGTGCCATTTTCACTCATTGGAAATTTGATAGGCTGCAGATTGCTTTCTTTATTCATTCCTCTAAAAAATCAAAGTAAACATCCAAGTGCTATCTTAATAATCCTGGGAAATTAAGAGTAAAATTTTCTTAATTTAATTTAGTCCACTCCAATTTTCAACAGGCCTCAAAGTTCTTTTAATACATAGGGGCTTCATAACCAACATAAATCCTACACACATAAGACATTCTTCAGGCCAAAGAATCCCCAGACAGATGGATCATAAACACTTTCACCTTATTTCTTTCATGATGGGAGAACACTTGTTTGTACAAAGACCATTGTGCAGCTGTCATCATGCCCCAACACGATTGACTTTTTCTGACAGAATAAAGCAAGGCAACACAGGGAAGTCCAAGCAGAGACATCAGGCAGCTCACTGTCAACTATATGGGTCATCTTGAAGAGAAAACCACGGGCAACACCTTTTATGGCACACGAGCTACAACCTCCCTGAGAAGAATAACAGACTCAAAGGTGACAGAAGAAAAGATCAAGACAAGCCACGTGAAGAAAGAAAAACTAAGAAAAACAATATTTTATACAGACTGCAAACATACAACTCTGTACTGAAGTTTTCATAAATTAAACAAGATCTCTCATTTCCTAGAAGTCTAATCTCTTAAAAAAGCTGTATCTTTCCCAATGCACATTTGTTTCATGCAAGTGAAATTACTGGCATTTACAATCCAAAGGCCATGGTGTGAAATGAGGTGCCAGAAGGTATCTGGTGCCTGCTCCACACAGGTGACACAGAGATTACCACTGATCAACAAGCTACAACAAGCATTCTCTTAAAAACATCTAAAATCCAGGAAGACCACAGGTCTTCCTAACAGCACTGTACCTCCAGAGCCACCTTGCATGTGGGACACATCAAAGGCTGGCCTCTGAGTCAGAAGTTTTTCTTCCAGTGCTGTCATCTGGCCAAGAGGGAACACGGGTTTGAGTGTGGCCAAAAAGGAATGGCAAAAATAGGTGGTAGGCAAAATCAAATGCAGTCCTCTACCACATAGGATCTTCATTTTTTTTATCTCTCTTTTATGCACATGAAATAGTATTTTTAATTACCTTATTAAGACAGAGTTTCCAAAGCTGAAAAATTAACAGCTAAGAGGTACAGAAGAAAGACATGAAATAGCTAAATATTGACTAAATGCCTGAGAAATTTAAGGCACATGTTCTGAGCTATTATACACTGAACCCAATTCAGAAATAGTTAAAACCCTCAGGTTCAGGTGTGCCTAAAAGTTTGTAATTTGAGAGAACTGCCTGATTTAACAGCAGCAGGAATGTCTAGCAGTGCTAACAGTGCAAGAGTATAAGGCTATTGAGTATGAAATCTTGGGCAGGAATGAGTAGACATTATATTCCTCTTCTTGCAATACAGAAGCTTATTGAAGCTATGCATGCCAAACACATCTATTTAACTCAATCAATATTAACACAGACAATACTTTGTATGGATATTGCACATAACAACTAAAACTGTGTAAATCCCTCCAAACTGTTATTATCTATTATATGTTACACAAGCAGAAATAAAAACAGTTGTCATACTAATTTAACAATACAACACTAAGGTTTTTTGTATTGTTCTCATGATATATAAAAGCCTATTGAGCAATGAAAAAACCATAGTAAGCTAGACCAAGAAAGTGATATGTCATTTGTAGAGGTCCAAACATACCTGTGCAGTTCTTCTCCTTTACTCAATTTATTTCTCCTTCCCTCTCTCACTTACACACTCTCAAACATATTTGACACCATCTTGAAAGAACTTCAGTCTTTCAAGTCTCCTGCACTGCTCTCGATGACAGGTGTGATATGACTTCTTTCAACTGGATTACACTGAAACAATCTCATCCAAAATTTTTAAATTGAAAAATAACATGTCCAGTATTAAGAAGCCCCTCAGACACATTGAAATAAAGGAAGAATCAAGAAAAACGTGTCCAAGTGATGACCTGGACTAGAACCATATTGTTTTGAGAGGTCTACGGCTGCAGGAAATGGGATAGTTACAACACTCCAATTCGTGTTGGGGTTTGTGCCATGTCTCCTCCTTCTCAGTTCTGTCATGGCTGTATCAGGGCTCACTTTGAACCACACCAGCACCCAACCTACACAAGCCATTTCATGCTAGTGAAGTCAGCAGTACCCAGCAAATGCCCCGTGTTCTGATATCATCATGTACAATGCACAGAAGCTGTTTTTGCCTACCCAGCAACTTTAGGTTACAGAGTTCAACAGCTATCATCTCATCCAGGGATTGTTGAGAACAGAGGACTTCTTCCTTCAGTCCAGAACAAATTACAACAGGAAACTTCACTACTTTGATGAAAACAACACAGCTTTAAATTCAACTAATAAATGAAGTTATAATTGAATAGTAACATTTTTTACCCTTAATCTGGTTAAAGATGCTCAATAATCTTGGAAGGAATGTTCGATCTACATAGTCTTCATAAGAAATTAACATATACCATTAAATGTGGGCATTATAAAATGTAACAGGTAAGAAAATAGAAAAAAACACTTGCATCACTAAATCTAGGCCTATGAATTTTGTAACATAACTCCTCTACGAGTAATTTTAATCTGTAGCCAAATAGCTGCAGTTGGTGCTTTAGAAACTGCTTCAGCCTCCTACCTTAGTTATTTATGTCTCCGCTCTCCACAGGTCTTACTGAGACAAAAAAGTTCTAACATCTAAACTATTCTTTTCTTTGCTTCAGGCTACTATTTCATGCTTTACCATCTTTTGAGAACAAATAATTCCCTTCCTTCATTTATATTGTTACCTTGAAGTTATTTATAGCCAGTACCCATGTCCCTTGAGCTCTCTGTTATAGGCTATATATATAGCTCCCTTAATCCCTTTTCATATATTTTATCCTCTAGTATTTATATCAGATTTGTAATCTTTATATTTTCTTTTCATTTTAAACTCTGGACCACAGCTACAGACAGGACTGCAAATGAGTGGTGAAATAAACAACAAAAAAAATTGTTCATTTTAAATATTATCTGTTTATACTGCTCTAATTGTGAACACGCGAGTCAAGATTGAAATGTGTAAAGTACTGTAATTGCTTTAATCTCCTGATACTTTTAAAATGAGTAATTTTGAATTTAAAATTTATGTCTGGTCTTAGCAAAATTTATTCTAGCCAAATGAGAGCCATATATGTAATTTCAAAAGAAAGAAGGCAAAGAGATATTCTTTCCCCATATGTTCTCTAAGAAACTATATCCCCCATTAACAGCCACAACTGAGCCAATTTTTGTTTAAACTTGAGGGAACAAATCAAGTTTGATGCAAACCGATTTTTTAAGATGTAGTTATGAGCTTTGAATTCTAGTTACATGCATACTTTGAAATACAAAAGCATAAAAAATTCTTTCAAAGGGTTAACAAGATGGTGACTGAAAAAGGGTCTGGATTTTACTGGGGCTGTGACACTTGGTACTAGTGAAGGATCTGGTCCACAGACTTATCTGGACTTGCAAAATGTCCTTCACAAGGTGTCTCATTGGAATTTGTGTTCTGTTCTGTAACTTTAAGTGAAGTTACAAGAACTCCACAGCTGATCAGAAATGGTTTTAAAGCTAAAAAACAGAAGGGAAATAAATATTCTTTTTAAATTTCAGAAAAGGTTGATAGTGCAGTGAGGCAATAGTAATTGCTATTTTAATAGAGGTCTGGAAAGAAGAATAATGGAAAAAAGATTGATTGGGTTAAAACCACAGATGAAACAAATCTCTTCAGGATATTTCATGGAAGGCTCTGAGGAATGCCAGAGGTCCTAATAAAGCTTTGTGATAGGGAAACAAAATACAAGAGTTCACTCATTTTTTGCATGTGCATGGTAATTTCTACTGGGAGGAATGAGTGGAATATGCCTTACTGTGCTTCATTAACCTTAATATAACCTTAAAACCAGATGGCTGTCATTGCAGACAGCTCAGTGACAACATGTGGTCAATGTACAGCAAGATCCAAAACTGAAAAGTGCTGAAAGCAGGATAAAAGTAAGTTTTCATATTCATCAATGAGGCTTTGTCATCAGAAATACTCCAGTTCTGTTATCCCATCTCAAAGGGAACCATGTCAGAAACAGGAAAACACTAATTGGATTTAAGATGATTAAGAGCTTGGGAAGACTTCCGTAAGTAGAAGGAGTCTGATTTTCATTTGCACTACTATGTTTTTTTTTTTTTGCATGAAACACATACTATTTATACCCACCTAAGCATCCATCCATCTACATTGGAAGAGGAAAACCTTATTATAAATGAGAATTATTTGCATAACTACAGGCCTTCTGGGGAGTGCAAGTAAGGGTTACATAAAAACAAAGTAGATTTAGTGCAGAAATGTAAGATTAATATATACAGCCTTCTTCCTGCAGAAAGTAACTACCATCTTTCAGGTAGATTTTATAACTGCATTCAGAATCATGAAATTTAAGCATCTGAACATGTTGCCTAAGGAGAAAGATGAGTTTTCTTCCCTCTACTGAAGGTTTGAACAATTATTCAAATACCATCTCCTGAGAGCTGGACACAACATGCTATTTCCTACATGACTGCCACTAACTAATGCTTCTAGTTCTCCATTCTGTCCCACTGGGGATACAGTTTGTGGCTGTCACCAGCTCAGATGTGCAGACTTTCACAGCAAAGCAACGGCAGTGAAAAATTTCTCTCCTTTCAGATCTGGCGTCTTCTACTTCTGGCTGTTACTGTGGAGAGCAGAGTCGTTTTGAAGGGTTCTAATCCAAAAAATGTCTGTACAGCTTCGTGCCAGCCAAGAGACTCAAACTGTGCCTTCGACTTAAAACTCCACTCAGTAAGAAATTTATAGCAACAACTGGGTAAATTATACGATCCTTTTGATCTATGTTTGCTAACATGTCGGCATGTCAGTTAGTTATTTTCTGGTTTTGGTTTACATTGGGAAGTATTTGATAACAGTACCTAAGTAGCAACCAGGAAACAGGATCACACGAAGGAAAAGCTTTTCTCCCGTAACTTGAATTCTACTGATTTCTAGATTGCCTAGGAAGTCTAAGGACATACCAAAGCACACTTGGGTTACAAAACAAGAGGACAGGAGAGACTACGGTGAGAGAATGTTCAGCAAAACATTTTCTCCACAAATAAAGAATATACCAGCAATTGAATGCAAGAGCCAGGACGACCTTCCTGGTATAGACACTGATACAGCTTTGAGATGAAGACAGATACTGGTTCCAGTACATTCAGTTTTGGTGCAGGTTGCTACGGTCAACAGAGAAATAATACTCTACTTAATGCAAAACAATGTACATTTTTTAGGATATTTTCATTTCACATTAACAAATAAAATGTGCCCTGTGGATGATGAAAGGTAAATTATTGACAGCTTCAGAGGGACAGAATTAGCATAAATTATACTTAATGGTAGAGTAGTATGCATTTATTATACTTAATGGTAAAGTAGTATGTATTTCACTGGAGTTAAACAAGGTGCTAATTAAGTGTGAAATTTTAGGCTTTGTCCTGTAAAATGTTCACAGAAGCAAGGTGAAATCTCTAGATTTCCCAGGCAGCAGTTTAATGTATTTTGGGACCACCATACCCCATCGCTGAAACTGAGAGGAATGGTTGTGCCTCCCTTCCCCATTCCCTCTGACCACAAGAACGATGCCCTCCTTCCCCACACTGCAGTGGCACAGGGGCCTGGAGGTCATGTTTTAACCAAGATCAGCTCCTCATTCCACCAGCCCCAATGGACACATAAATACGTGTGCTGGTACAAGTGATGTGACTGTCCAGCAGAAGAATGAGGATCCAGAAGAAAGGAACAGCCCAGATTTCTACAACCACTCATGTCTTTCTGAGTCTGCAGGACAACACTAAAGACTACTTGGCTGCTAATGTTTTAAAACCGGCCATGCACCTAGATCTCCCAATCACTACCAGAACAGACCAGCAACAGTATTCCCTAGAAGAAATAATAAAGACAGGTCCTTAAGAATGAGTTTCTGAGGTCTTGGGAACAAACATGTGCTGCTGCACACCTTTGGGTATCTGCAGCTGAAGAATGGCAGATGAGGAGGTTTATGGAACGTGCATCTGCCTCTGGTGGGATACTAGGCCTGCAGAAGGAAAACCACTTTGCCTCAGGTACTCATTCAAGCCTACCTCAACTAACTTGCTAAACCCAGAGTTCCCAAAATTTCTGACAGGTTTTAATATAGCCATGCCAGAGTGTCCTCTGGAGGAGAGGCAGAGTAAGACTGGTGATAAGGCAATATATATCCATCTTTGTAAATGCATACCAGTGACAAGTAGATACAGATGATCAGTAACCAGAGAGAGGCATTCTTTTTTAGATGAGGTTTAAAATTTTTAGCCCATGGGTAATTTTTTTCTACAGATTCCCATTTCTAACCATATATTTTCTAAACAAAATAGCTGTGTCAGTATTAGTACACTTAATTATCCATAGCATCACTATTACTTAATTCACCTACATTAGCATTCCTGCTTTATTTCTCTGCCTATGTCCCTTTGATTTTTGCATTTGTAATTTCCCTTCTTAGTAAGTTCTCCAGATGCCCCATTATCACCCTGTATAAACTGGCACAAAATGAAAAAAAAAACAAAAAGCCAGAAAATCAGGTCAGAGCCCAGAAAACTGCCTACTAGGTCCAGAAGAAAAGGCAAGACAGAAATGGTGCAGCTGACACGGGGATGGGAATTCACCACAAAGCTCTGCTGAGATTGCTCTGCAGGTTCTCCAGGAAAGCTGAGCCACATTTGGAGGGAAGGAGTTCAGGATGGTGAGATGCAGCAGAATTTGCAGTATGTGCATAAACAAAACCTGTGTCCTATACCTCTCACAAACCTCACCCTCAGACCAAGAAAAGAGAAAAAGAATCTCTACAGTGGCAAGAGAAATCCCTGAATACTAGCTCATGTGGCATTACAAGAGTAACACAGTCCTGGGTTGTTTTTAACAACTCTTGTTGATTCTAAAATATTCATACTTTCCCATGTATTCTTCATGACGGCATTAGAGA
The DNA here is from genome assembly GCF_965231275.1 of Zosterops lateralis. NCBI lineage: Eukaryota > Metazoa > Chordata > Aves > Passeriformes > Zosteropidae > Zosterops > Zosterops lateralis. The sequence continues at coordinate 31,526,165 of NC_139762.1, read as the reverse complement.
TTTCTGTGACAGAAGCTTCTCTCATGTCAGTTGATTTCTTTCTTAACTGTTTTCAACCATATTCTTCCTGTGTTCATGGACAGTTAGAACTGTGCTTCAAAATCCCCTGGTTTCCACCTCCCACATAGTTCTCTTACATCTTAAGAGCCTTTCCCACCCTCCCTCACAACAGCATTTTAACATAGGAAGTGCTTGTATAGCTCATTTCTGCCCTACTACTCCATTTATAAAAGTCTCTCATAACTTTTTCAAACCTATCTCTTCTGCCAGTCCTTCTTCCATACTACTGGAGAAAACCTAAGTAAAACTTACTGTATCCTATGGAATTATTACTGTGATAACTACTGACAATATTTAATAGAAACAATAGAGAAAAACTTTCTTCCTCTTCTGATACAGATCCCACAGGAAGAACAGTGACAGCAAATAAAACGATGAAAACTCTCTGATGTGTGTGTGCATGCGAACAAGCAGATCTCTCTTTGGAGCCTGAAACAGTTTTGAGCATATGCATGATACAGGCTGGACAGCTACTGGACCAAGGTAAAATGCTCTCCTGAACTTAGGTCCCCCACCAGATTTCAGCTGCTGCTGTGCAAGGATTTTGAGGATTAGCATTTTGAAGCATCCTAGAAATTTCTATATAGTCCTTTAACATTATGCACTGTCCTGGGTTGCAGTGTAGGATGTACACCAAGTATTTATTCTATCACCATCTTCATGAACTGTTAAACCAAGTGGGGCAGTGTTCTTCCCAGGCCCTCTGCCTCTGAGCTCTTCTGCTAATGGCCCATCAACGCCTTGCCCATGACTCACAGGTAACTCCCTCCAGGAGTTATCTCTGTTTAATGGGCCATCAAGGACCCACTTCACAACTCATCATCCCATTGTGAGCTGCTCCGCCCAGGGGGAGGAGCCAAGCAGTCTCACCTGGATATAAGCTGAGATTTAAGACAAGACAAGCAGCCCTTACTTCCTGGATTCCCAGAGGACCAGAGCTACCAGACCTTTCTACAGGATCACTGCTTCAGGAAGAGCACCTCACCTGGACTGCTTCCAGCATCCTGCTCAGGTTGTATTCTGACTCTGTCAGTGGTCCTTTGTGTTATTGCATTTATTTTATTTTTATCTTTTTACCTTTCTTCTTATTAAATTGTATTTCTGACTTGGAGCCTCTCACTTGCTTTGCTTTCAAACCACGACATGTGCCTATGTGAAATAAATATATGCTAATATAAAGACAGCATAAATACAAATGCTGATGATTTTCCTTTTGCTATTTCTAACACCATTCTGTGCCTCATACTAATTCCATCACTATTTATGTCAGCATAAAATCTCAAAAAATCTAGGTATTTTACTTTATGATTCTTTATGATACTGCAATACATATATTCTTTTCAGCACTTCAAAACATCAAGGTCAAATTCAAATTAGAATATAAAAAATTTGAAGAGTCCAGGAGTTTTACATTTTTGTGTCTGTAAAAAAAGACTTCACAAGGCTTAGGAAAAATACACACTTTCAACCAGATGTTTATCTAGAGATCAAGCAAGTAGACGTAGAGAAGTAAGAACTTTACTGTCTCTGCAAAAACGGAATTATGAACAGGTAAATAAAAAGGCCAACACTAACATTTTACTAAATGAGTACAAAAGTCCAAAAAGAGTCTCTGTGTTAGATTAAACACTAACAGTCTGTTTTTCCTGCTCTCTTTCATATTGTTGCTGCACAACACCAACAAGGTGGTGGCCTTGGGCACCAAGAAAGAAAAAGGAAACTTGGATTAAGAACAGAACAATTGGGGGAAATTATTAAATTAACATTAAGCCTGCTCAATATTCCATTCCAGACTTCACTGAAATTGAATAACTGTGGTTCCTCCCTGTGGCATACATACCTTCAACCACAGGGATCATGAAAAAGGAACAATAGTCTTTGATTGTAAAAACATGATTTATATATTTAGCATTTTCAAAGAATTCATGCTATTACTTCTCGTCTCCCTTTGATGATATTCAGTCTTATTACCAGAAAGAACATGTTATCATTAGAATAAAGCAACCTGTATTTCTAGCATATTCATATGCAAAAGGTTTGAATTCTTGGAGCTCGTCATGTTTATATAGTCCACAAGCTGGAAGGAGTTTACAACCATGAGACATCAAATAAATAAAACAGATGTGTTGGCTATGCTCAAACTATGCTCAGTTGGCTATGCTAAATGCCAAAGTATCTTTACAGTCATGCATACAACTGCCAGGCTGACAAAAAGAAAAAAAAAAAAAAAAAAAAAAAGCTGCTTATTATATATGGGAGTTAAACCAGCACCGTACCAACTGTATCATTCAACCATGCAGAGGCTTCCACCAATTTTTCAAGCCTTTTTTACACCAGTAACATTTTAAAGTGGAACAAATCAGGTGCCCCCTGATTACATACAAAATCTGCTCAAAGACAGAAACATGCCATTTATTTAGAGCAGAAAACCAAAAGAGATGGAATTCATTAGATAATTATAATCCATTAATATTTCCCTATTTTGTCAGCTGCCTGCTTCCTGAGCAACAATTGCAGTCAGAGGCTGTACTGACACTCAGCTGAAGATGTGCTACTTTCCTATTTTTGCTGCTCTTTGCTAAACTGCCACTAAAAGCTAAAAGCTTTCTCCTAGTAATAAAAACACAAAGATCCCAGTGAACTTCCTCAGGAGAGAATGAGCCTCACTGTGTTCTTGAACAACAACTCTGCTTTAGGTTTGAAGTTTTTCTACTGAGCAGAAATGTTTGTGTAGCAATCATGAAGAACACTTTACTAAAAATTTGCTGAAGTTTCCTGTTATATTCTGTGAAAATCACATAGAAGGCTACTTGTACAGCAGACATCACTTTTATGTAACAAAACTCGATGGGTCCATTTTGGAGGAGCTTTGTGCATATGTGACATGTTCACACTGAACATGGAGCTTGACAGAGCCGACCTCTAAAAACAGCACCTGGTTATCCTTGCTCTCATCAGCAGCCACAACCCCATCTCAGCTCTGTCATTTAGTGCATCAATCTGGCACCCCTTTCCCTCCTCCAGAATAGACAGAAGCAGTGGTACCCTGAGGTATCTTGTTTTAGGAGAGGTAAGATGTTTTCATCTGCTGCAAGCACACATTTTAAACAATATCCCTGCCCCTCAGCAGGCAGTTATCATGTTGTTTTGGCAGCAGGAAGGAATCTGTGGTTTTTCTTGAATGTTGCTCTTCTTTATTTAAACTACCAGAAATAAAGCAAAAATGACAGAATGCTCTGTCTATAAATAATCATTCCGGTGTACAGTTATATTAGGAGGTAACTCAGATGGCATGATAACGCCTAACAGGCTAATCTTAGACCTGTAATGCCATAAGATGAAAATAACTAGGCTAAGAATAACTGACCCAGAGGAGTCAGCCTGTTAAAGAGATCCACAGAATAGAGCATTTTAGATTTTCATGTGTTTAACAATAATATCTGCCAATTGGTTTCTCTATGATATTCTGTCTTGTACCCAACATATGAAACTCTACCCCCCAGCAGTAGCTGGGAAAGGTTAAAATGCAACGTCTGAAATCTCCCCCATCATCTACACCAGAACCTGAAATGAATGTGCATATTTTGCAGCCTATCTATCTATTCTGCTTTCTCCCAGCTTTTGGTTTTTCTGCAAAGACAGTGCAGAAGAGAGGGGCTGGGCAGTTGGCACAGAAACATGGGTCTGATTAAAGCTCTGGCAGAAGAGTTACAAGCATTCCACATTATCGAGTGCAAACCTTAACAAACTAAATGTATTCTGCACATAGTTTTATAGGAGAGAAGACTGGCTGGAACTATATGTTTGAGTGCAGTGCAAACCAATACACGTTATGAAGCCAAACAGCTAAAGCAATAAATGATCAAAGTAAAAAGCTGTTTTCCAATAAATAGATTTAGTTCAGCACACTGAAGAGAAGGGAGCTAGTGTCATAGCACCAGTACTAGAGAACTTCTAGTTCCAAATGCAGTGTTTAATGGTCTCTGAAAAGCACTGAAAGAGGTTTTGAAGTAATGTTTTGCGTTGTTTTTTATTTACTTTCCAGCTTTTCTAACTTGCTATTCTTGTCAGTCTTGGACTTTATATCTCAAAATCTATAAATATACTTCCTAATACAAAGCAAGACCACCAGGTAACCACATAGCATCAGAAGCTGCAATTGGAATAAAATTTTTTTAAAAAAAGAAAAAAAATGGGAAAAGGCAATGTTATAGCATTAGTTGTTACAGCATTAATTAGACACGTGAAATTAGCAGCATTGGTCGGTATTCAATGTCACCTCAAAATATAAAACAGAAAAAGCAGCTTCGTTCCATTTTACCATGTTTTTGCTCAACTGAATTCATAACCAAAGTTTTGTCCAGCATACACTGCAGGGCAGAACGTCTACTCAAAATCAGTGAAATTTTAACTACATAAGACCTGCAGGTCTATGTTGCTTGTTTCTTCTCATTGTACTAACTGTATATATGGCTAGGGCCTTACACTTCCCTAACAATTAATTCAAAGACTTCTGCTACTACCATGAAGCACCAAATTATTAATACCTCACCTTTACAACAGGCATTGGAAAAGCCACTGTGGTTGTTATCTAAAACTTCCCTATACCGAATTTCCACACACAATTTTTTTATTACTCTGAAGAGAACCACAAAGCTCAGCACATCTATTCTCATTCTTTCTGCTCTCTCCAAAGTGTTACTGCCTGAGATACCATAAATGAAACATTTAGTATCTCTAAGAAGTTTATGTTATTGAGATATGCAAATACGTCAAGTTTTTCATGAGTATCAGAGCAAAACTTGAAATGAACTTGCTTTCTGCAGGTTCTCCACAGGAAAAGGTGAGCAGGTAAAGGTTTTATTCAGAGAAAAAAATAATAATAAAAAAGAAAAATTAAAAAAAAAAAAAAAAAAGGGAGAGCAAATACCAAAGAACTTTCCCTGAAGGCAATACAAATCCATGTGTAAAGCAAACCATGCATATACAAGGTCATGCAGACACATGACAGAGACAACACACAAGACAAACTGTGCGCACTGGGGTTTACTGAGGGAAGATTGCTCATGAGGACCTGTCAGCCCACGTACAGCGTGATGCGTGCAGCAGGAATTCTGTCATTTATATTCAAGTGACACAGTTACATTTCCTGACTGGTGCAAAGAATAAACATTCACCACATCCACTTGTGACACTTGTGAAATCAAAGGTATTTTACAAGCCTGTAGGTAGATGAAGCCAATCAAATTAATCATTCTGAACCATTATATTCCCTTTAGACTAGTTTTGCTCTATCAATTCCAGATCCTGACAGGTATCATTTACTGTGTTTCACAGAAGGATTAGCTGACATAAGCAGGATTGTGTAACTTGCTCAGGTCACCTGTCAACTCATTGACAAGCCAAGCTTTAAGCTCACAATCTCCTTGAACTCTTGATTTTTCAACACAATAGCTTTGAGTAGGAAGCAGAGGATGCCTTATCCAATAAAAACCAAGGTGGAATTCAGACAGGGTACCACAAGGGTGTACACCAAGATATGGCCAGTGGAGAAGACTTAACCTTAGCCTTTGAAAAACCAGCACTGTATATTAAATCACCAAAAGCTGGCATTACTTCCTAAAGTCCCACATCTACAGATACCAGGACTGGGTCGGTCCTTCCTTCTCCTTCACGTAACTCCCATCTGTTTGAGAAATGTAGTCCGGCATTGGTTATTTATTAACTATATTTTAATGAGTGTTTTTCCCATGGACTGTGCTGCACCAAATGCTTTTTTTTCAAGGACTTACAGTTTATTGCCTGTACTGTGGAAAGATCAGAGGCCAGCTAAATGTTAGGATCCACTGTGGCATTGCACACACATGAAAATTGAGTCTTTTTGCGTAAAGTAAAAGGGACAGAACAGATAAATAATAATTCCAGCTAAACAAACGGCTTTAGACCCCAGATTTATTTTGTAAATGTGAAATTAACACACATAACTATAACTATGGTATCAAATAAGAATACAACAACATCATTTTCTTAAATAAAGATGCACAGCACTTGCTGCTGCATTTTAGAGCAACAGCACCATATGGGAGAATTTAGTTCAGTCTTCTCAAGATAGCTGAAACTGCTCTCTGCAGTAAGGTGTAGGTGTCTGCAAATTACACAGCTTCTTGAGTCAGCGCTGATCTAGATTGCTCCATTCATAATTAGACTTTTGATTGGTACCTATCCAGATCATCTCATTCATAGTATGACTTACAAGCAAGGATGGAGACAGACAGGCAAAGCAGTAATTGAGGGAGAACTGATTCTCATCACAGAAGTATTTCCTATCTGTCTGCTCTTGTCAGAAATTTCTTAGACATTTTGCTTTGCAAATCCAGTCCATTGACCAGTGAACGTCCTCTTTGGAGATCTCTCCTGATCAGTTTAAAATCAGTAGCATAATATATGTGCATTGTATCTGGTACCAGCAAACCTAAAAATCTGACTGTTGTTGGCTGTTTTAAGTTATTATTGAAGTCTTTGGAGCAAGAACATCAAGGGTGTAAAGCACAAACATTCAGGGATCTGCTATTTTCTTAACTGCATGCAACTTTTTAACCCGGCTATATGTCACAAACATTTAAGCAAAGATAACTTTAAACTAAGGGCATTGTGAAAAGGAAAATTAAAATTACTGTTTCTGGCTTCTGCAGATGCTGGTGGCATACTGCCACACCCTTGCTATTTCTTTCTTCCCCATATGCATCATAAATGGAAACAATGAAAAGTTACCAGAACTGATCCTGCAAGATGCTGAACTTGAGGGAGCTGAAGGTAACCAAGAGCAGTATCAGGCTTTGAGGTTTCATGTGACATGAACTGAAACTGCAGACTATGTATAATGTTAACTACTTGTAGACTAGTTGTGTATTTTAAAGGCCAACTGAAACACAGAGGAATATTTTATGTTCCACAGACTATGTATATATAAGATGCTTAAACATCTTTTATTTGGATAATGTTCTTGAATATGATTTTGTGGGGACTGTTTTTAGTTTAAACTCTCCCCTCTTACTTTACTTGGTACTTTACTTGGCACTACAGGGGAAATTGGGTATGTTAAATGGACTTACCTAATGTACTATCATATAAAAATCAACAGTTACACGATCGTCTTATTTCCAATGAAGACAAGCAGAGCTATAAACTAACAGAAAATCACCTCCTTTTTTTGAGTTTCAAATGAAAAAAATGCTATTGTATTAGTTGGCAGTTAGAGGGTATCCTAATGAGATAAACTCCCCAAATTTTAACTTGTGAACAATTAACTTCAACTTGACTTAGTACTAAGAAAACCCAACAACAACAAAAGCCAAACAGGAGGGAGAGGACGCAATCAGCCTTATCTCTAACCAATTTAAAAGCACTGGACACCTGTTGAGCTGTTTAGGAAAACTAAGGAAATGCAACAAAGGAAAGCAAAAATTCTTGAATAAGAGGTTGACACTATAGATAGCTTTGCAGAAGAACTGTAACACTTCCAGGAAAACCTTTGCTCTTACCCACAGTCTTTGCTAGAGCTTCACTGTTCATATATATAAACGTGCCGTCGCCTGATTTGTGTCCCTGACAAAGGAGCTGAAATTGGTGATCTACAATCTAAACTTGTATGTAAGAAAGGAACACAAGTAAAACTTTTACTTCTTTTTCTACAAAGCAGGAAAATATACAGTTTTTAAAAAAACAAACAGACATAGGCTCAACAGGTGTACCAAAACAGGTAATATGTAAAGAGAGGTATGGCCTACACACACCTAATTACCTTTAAAAATTGAGGTCAGTCAAGTTTTGGGGAAAAAAGAGAAAAAGAACAAGAACAAGAAAAAAAGCGAAGCGGGCACAAACTAAAATACATGCAAACGATTCACCTTGCATTCCACATATGGATCTTCTATAAAACTAACACTTTCTGAAAAACAAAGTCAGAAACCTAGGTTTATATGGATACAAACTGGATAACACTGTGCCTTAACAGACAAGAGTTTCATCCCAGTGAAAACTGAACTGGAATTAACAGACTTTAGGAGAGGCAAGAGTAGACAACCTGAAATACTGACATTTTTAGCCCATCTAAATTGAATGGCAACAATTCTTCCAAGTTAATTTATCCTCAGTAGCAGGTCTCAAACACAGCTAGGAAAGAAACTAGAAAACACAGGAGTAGCTGGAAATACATGAGGAAACATGCACTGTTCTTTCTGTGCAGCTTTGAAATACCTTCATGAAATAACACATTCAATTTACATCTCAGTGAGTCATTACATGTAACTGGCATTGCCAGGTTCACAAATATTTTTAAAGGAACAAAACAAACCATGCAGTTTAAAGACATTTTGCAGCAGCAATGTAATGGAAAGAGAAAGGGATTGGTATTAAACCCCCTTCATATGCAAACTAGAGAGAAGGAAACTCACAGAAAGAGCAAATCCTGTTTACAATAGATATATGACTAGAATTGCTTATGAGGGCTCTAAATACAGCCTCCTGACAAGGTCTGTCTGAGGAAGCCTCTTCCTGTGAACAAGCCTGTACCGTGAGCCCCATTTTACAACCACACAACAAAACAAGGAACCCCAAACTGGACTTCAGCTGTGAGCATTGTGCTGCGTCTGGAAAGCAGCAGACCCGAGGAGACAAACTCCTCGCAAAAGCAGCAGCTGCTGTCGAAAATACTACCGGAATTATATAATAACAACTTAGATAAAGCCCACAAAAATAAAGTCACTTCTTAAAAGGAAAGGGTGTTTTCTCGTCATGCTGGGCTGTATGTCCCCGGTCAGCCACTCCAGGTCCAGGGCACGGAGCTGTCTCTTACCTGAGCTGATCATACTGTGCATTCTTTGCTGAGCCAAGAGCTGTTCACGTCCAGAAACCCCATCTGAGGAAAAACACGATTCACTCTCGTAAATTGTCTGCAGCATATTCCAACTGGTCTGCACTTCAGCTACACAAGAGATTCATCACTGCACTTGCACACAGACGTCGGGCACGACCCTCTGCGGTCCTACCTCCTCCAGCGAGGGTCGTAAGATTATACACTTCGGCAATTGGCAGTGTTTAAGCGTTTGCACAGGTATCTCTGAGGAGAGGGAAGCCCGGCTGCAGAGCCGGCAGCCCCCGCCCGCGGGAGGGAGCCGTGAGGGGGCTGAGCGGAGCCTTCGGGCGGCAGCGGCAGGTGGAGAAGAAACGGAGAGACACCTCTGCGCTTTGGGCTTCCCGGCAGGGCGGGGGGAACTGCCTCTAACAAACCATCAAACCGAACGAGCCACCTTTCCAGGGGGGCCGCGGAGGGTTTAACCGGGCTGACCCCAGGCCAGCCCCGCGCTGCCGAGCCCGCGTCCCGCTGCGCTGCCGGCCCGCTGTGCCCGGCCGGGCGGAGGGGCCAACTTGGCGGGAGCGGCGGCGACAACTCATTTGCATTTGAATTGACACCCTCGTGGCCCAGCGGCGGCAGAAATAGAACAATGGCCGGCCTGAGCCAAAAATAGGTCAAGCATGGCCGGGTGATTGGAGCCTGCATTAATGCGTTTAAAAATACCACAGCAAACACAGCTGTCCGGTCTCTGTCTTTCAAACCGTGCGCCGCCCGGCCCGAGCTGGATTAACCCTTCCCCCGCCCAGCCCGGGCCCTGGGCACTCCAGGGGGGAGGCGGTAGGGCAGGAGCGGGACAGGCACGGCCCTGGCCCGGGGCCTGCGCCCCTCTCCCTCCTCTCCCTCCCCCGGGGAGCGTTTTGTGAGAAGAGAGCAAAACGCCACGGCCTCTGTCTGTATCGGTCCTAAAATAACGCAGGGAGGTTTTGCTGGCGATGTGGTTTCTGCCTCGCCCACGCGCAGCCATCCTGCTGTTCTATTTTTGCTGCCCGTTTCTCTGGCTACGCCACAGTGGCTTTGGCAGGGGAGCCGGGCTCCGGCAGGGCCCGCAGCCGTCGCTCCTGGGCCGGGGGGAATGTCCGTGCGGGCCCAGCTACAGCAGCCTGTCCCTATTTAGCGTCCTTCATATCAGTATTGTAGTGTCATCGGTTGTGGCACAGGGTGTTAGACACGCTTACCCACTGTGCGCTGTTTGGTTGAGTTGCTAAAATTTGGAGAGGGGCTGAGTAGTTCACACTTATTTTTAGAAGCATTAGGCAATTTGCACAGCGTCTTTTTCACTTCTCCAAGATGATGAGGTTTCAGAAGAGCAGCTTTTGACAGTGTATCAGACAACAGCACCATCCATGCTCCTCTGTGGTTTGGCAAGTTTCACGTATGTGAAGTTCATTTCTCATACTGGTATTTCAAAACTTGCATCTCATTTGATGATTAATATACCTACACAGAGATAACTTTTATTTCACTGTTACAAGACAGTACTTTATTTCTCAGTCCTACCCTGCCTTACAGCACTTTTTATACAGGTGACCAAAGCCTGTTGCTGTCTATATTATACAGCAGCTTGACTACTCTCCTACCAAAAGCCAAGTCTGCTCCTATGTTCTGCTCGAGGGCAGCAACAGTGAGATGTGATTCCTCACCATAATAAAGAAGCCAGCACAGAAGCTGTATTGGAGCTTTCTAGAAATCCACAGAATTCTCAACTATCAACGTAATACTTTGCTCCTGAAGACACGAGAATTTGCCCAGTATTTGGGGCTCTCTTCTGCCTTTTGGTGAAGAATCTTCTGTGTGCTCCTTAACTTACATGACAGATCATAGCCAAGGGCAGTATGTTTTTCAATGCACTTCTCACAATTGTGTTACTGAAGAAAAGATTCCCAATAATGAAGTGCTGTGACACCACTGTGATGTTTGGCTACTTGATGGCACCTAGGAAGTCTGTGGCTCAAGTCATCCTGTCAACCCAAACCTTTGCTTCCTCCATGTGCCTTATCACCTGGTCCTGCTGAGAGTAAGGACTTGCTCCCTGGACAGAGAGAGACTGAAGCAGCTGGCAGGAGCAAGGGTTTTCCCTGCAGAATCCTCAAATTAGCACCTTCTTGCCTCCCTCTACCCCTGTTTCCCACAGGAGCACTGCTCCTGGGGAAGCAGTGAAGCTCTGCAGATGGGCATGCACCCAGCTCTGCAAAGGGGCAGGAGCAGGGGCAGCACAGTCACAGGTAGGGTGTTACAGTGCAAGATTTCAGATGAGCATAACTCATACCATGGCATCATTGACTGCTGACAATTTGGTATCATAAACATTTTCTCTAGAATATAAAAATACCCAACTGTCTTATGGGAAATATGTGGCCTTTCCACAGTACTGGGCAGTTTAATACAGTGCAAGAGGTACCAACGGTAGAAACAGAAATCTCCTCTAAGGCAGAAAAAGCTTTTTATAAACACAAGTAAATAGAAAAAGTGGAATTGCTTATGCCCTTCAGCCAAAGAGAACATGACGCTGTTTGGTGATTCAGTGCCTCAAAATAATCAAGTTTCATATTACAGGGAAACACGGGAGGAATAAGTAAAAAACAGGTCAGGACATGGAAAACTGTGTAGTGTGGGATCCTGGTATTAGGTACCCATATGTGTTTATAGCTTCTTATATATGCAGCTGCATTTTTAAAGATAGCGTTCACAGCTGTAAGTGACTTCAAATATTTCAGTAACTAACTAAAAGCAAACTTCAAGAGCAGAAAATGTACATTTAGATATTTAGCTGCAAGTGTTCTTAATTCTGTCGTATGTATTTTAAACTGACAGACACACAAACTGTCTTATGTTCACTAATTCATAGACCATAATAACTACAGCATTATGCTTTACATTTTAGATGATACATAAAAACTATTTTAAAATATTTTACTTATGAAGTCAGTTACCCCAAAGGTAGCGTTTTTACAACCTGAATTCTTCCGACTTGCTTTGACATATTATAAGCCTACTTTGGTACATGCTTAGGTTTAAAACACATGTGTAAATCCATTTCTTTTCAACATAGTATTAAAGCATATGCTCAAATTCTATTGATTGCAATAGAATTTAAGCACACAGTTAAACACTTCGCTGAATCAGCCCAGACTTTAACTGCACGATCACGTGAATTTAAAGAGCTCCTTAAGAGTCCCACAGGGGAAAGATAAAGGGTTCATGCCTGAAGAAAATCTGGTTTTTATTTTTAAAGCTATGGATGTTATAAGGTGATATTTTCATACAGGAACATAAGGGGATTTTTTTCTGGTTTTTAAAATGCATTTCCTAAACTTGGAGAAGTTTAATGACACTGGTGCTAAGAGTAAACTGCTGAAATGATTTAGAGGTGGTGAGGTGACTCTAAATGCAATCAGCCACTTTATAGAAAATGTAAGGCATGTTAGTAGCACTGTGATCTCATTATAGCATTTTCACAATGTGTTTCCCTCTGAGTTGTTAAAAACAAATAAATATAAGGAAATTAAATCTGGAAACCCCATTACTGCAACATTAAGACTAAGAAATGAAGGTCTAAAATTAGAAAGAGCTAGGATTTCTACTGCATTATTAACTCTGCAACATTATAATTAAGTAATACTTTTGTCTTTTTTTCTTTCTTTTTAAAAAAATATTTTTCTTTCAAAGTAAAAATAGTCTATTACTGATTTTTTAGCATATCCCATTTTTCACTTATGCTATTCTGGATTATTATAATAATAACACTATTAATATATCAATAATATTAATAATTATAGATTAATATATATTATTAATACAGTGCTATTGTATTCTTAACATAGAGCTAATTATCTGTAATTAATAATAATAGTTGAAACTTTTGCACTTTTCTTACTTGTAAATGAATACTTGCATAGGTTTTTTTATCATATTGCTCAATTGTATTGCATAAATATTGAACATGTTAAAAAAAGAGATGTTCTCTAGCTTTTAGTCATATGCTTAAATGAGGACACTGCAGTCTTACAGGTGTCCCATTCAACCTTCTTTCAGTCCGTTTTTCATTTGGCAAGTGAAAAGGCAGTGCATAATAACATGCATCAATGTCAAACAATTCATAAACAAGTGGGAGCTAAATTAAGGTTGCATGAGTAGTATTAAATTTGGTCTATTTCAGTACTGAAGGTTTGAGCTCTAATCTTTGCAGCCTAAAGACTTCCTAACTATTTCTGTGTATCCAATCACTGGGATTTAAAAAAAAAAAAAAAAAAAAAAAAAAAAAAAAAAAAAAAAAAGGAAAGAAAAAAATTAACTATTGTATAGAACAGATGTTTCTGAAGCCACAGTTCATTAGATACCATTAGTACCACGTGAAACACAAAAATCCAGCATAAATTACTACAGCTTATGCTAGAGGATTAACCATGTTAACGAACAGCAAAAGACTATTACCGCAGAGAAGCAGATGGTTTGGGAGCAGAAAGAAATCAGGAGAGAAGCTGTAATGGTCTGGTCCTGCTCCCTCTTGGAACTAAGCGACCATATTCCAGATCCCTGGAGGAGTTAAATGGATCACTTAGTCCATGTGCTCTGGGTAGAAATACAGTGTACAGGAATGTTTCCGACCAATTCTCTGTGTAGCAATCCTTGGCATCGCCTGTGCAGGAATACATAGTGCTTTTCTTTGCGGTGCTGGGAAACCATGTGATGGACATTTTTAAGTGAGGAGAAAACTGCAATTCTAGTGTTTTAGCTCAATTCAAGCTTCAAAGGAATTTTCTGGGACAAAGAAAGGCATATCTGTGGCTTTAGGGGATTTTGTGACAAACAATGGGAGAATAAAACTTTACAAAGTTTTGAGGATAAGAAGTGCTATGTTAGATAAATGTATGGCTCTCTTATCATCTCTTGTATAAGAATACAAAGAGCCTTGCATCTTTCTCATGCAAATTAGCTCAGGGGTTTTGTAACTAGTTGATGACATCACTTCTTTCTCCTCTTAAAATCCATTTTTTTTTTGTGTTCATATAGATAAATCTATTAGAAATTAAGTCTTAGACTCAGGACAACACCTCAACAGAACACAGTTGATTATAAGCGCAAGGCTTAAGTTAAGAATATGCTTAAGAGCTTCATAATTTCAAAGGTACTTTCCTGAATCATAAAGCTGAAGTAATAAAAATACCCTAACACTAATATAGAGCTATGAAGTAAATAAATATCTAGGTTAGGGGAAACATACAAAGTTAATTTATTCTGTTGACAGTTGTTTAGGTTGAAACTAAAATACCCATCTTTTGTGACAAGACAGGTTAAATTGTACATAAACAGCACAAGCCAAAGCGACATCAGGTCCAGACAAATAAATGCCTCAGACCAGCAAAGCACTTTGTCCCTTCTATGCCATTAATGTGTTTAGAGGAGATATGAGCAATTTGAGATCTCCTGGCTCTTCACAGCTATGCCCACCTTCCTTAGAGAGACGTTAGAGCTGTGTCTGCTGCACTTGCTCCACCAGGCACACCTGGGTGCACATAAAGGAACCCTCGAGCACATCACCTGGGACGGCTGCCAATATATTCAGCATCCTCCAGGCGTTTCAAGCTTGTTGCACACCTAATGAGCAGATAATCTGAACCTCCATGCAAATTTTGCACTTCATCTCCTAATAATGGGTAGTCTGGCAGGTCAGATCACCTGGTCACTGTTCCTGGACAACAGACTACTAAATCCTTGTGGCTGGAAAACTAATAGTGTTAATAGGAACACTATTTCTAGCTTGTAATATATGCCCAGGTTTGAGTGATTCTTTTTGGATTTAAGACAAGAAATGTAGGCCACGCATGCTGCCTGGAGGATTGAACTGTGGAAACCAATGGCCATGCAAAGGATTTGGAATCATAGCAGAAGCCAGGCAACCAAATACAAGCTCTTAGGATTACACCAGGACAAAAAAGGCTAATAAAGTCTTCAGAAATATAACAAGTTTGTACTGAATAACAACAGTGAGACAATATACATATCATAGAATATCTTGGGATACTTGAACTTATCCCAGTATAAACACTTGAAAAAGAACGCTGAAAAACTGAGGATGGCTAGACATGCCACATGCATAAAATAGGTTTGGAAAACCTTTGAAAACTGGAAACTTAAATACCTGTGATACTAACTTTATTGACAAAGCCCAGGGGTGGCTTGGCATTGTCTACAATACACAGGGCAAGATATCCAGTGGGGTAGTAAAATGGCCTTTTTTTTAAGAAATAAGGCCTTAAGAAAAATCCATTGATTAGAACAATTCAAGCCAGAGATGGGCATGCATTTTAATCATGCTTCAAACACTGCAACAACTTCCAAATGAGCTTTACATGTCTCTGAAAAGAAAGCTTTAACAGTTCTGTATGTCAAACTTAAGGCAGGTTTTGTTCTAGAACTCCATGGCAGGTCTTATCTCATGACTCTAAAAAGCTCAGATCATGGGGGTAGAATCATAAAATTGTTTAGATTGAAAAAGACTTGTAATATCAATGAGTCCAATCATTAATGTAAGTACATCCAAGTCCACCAGCCACTTCCCACTTCAGGTATCTTCAACACTAATAAGAACTAAGTATTGCTTAATTGAGGGAATTGAAATCCATAGTAATATATACTAAACTAGTTATTCCTATATCAGAAATAATTCTATTATTTGAAATCATCCTCTCCTGAAAAGCAGAGGCTTAATTTTTGTTTTGTCTTTCTTTTTAATCCAAGCTATATTTACTTTCCTATGATACTGGAAAAGTTTTTATAAGAGTAGAACAATGGAGTGCACTGTAAATAACTTGGGAAAAAAGCCTTTGGGGAAAAAAAAGAACCCACAAAATGTTTGCTTCATTTTGTTATTCAAAGCTGCCCTTTTACATTAAATAATTAGGCTTCAAAAATAAGGTCTTTCGAAATACAGGCTTGGATTCATGAAGTGATGAGGTGGATCTACATAATATATTACAAGCTGACTATAAAGCTATAGTAGATTTATAGCAGATTTATACTAGATAGATACCAATATAGATTGGAACAACTGCTCTTTTAAATTTTGAAACAAGTAAGATGTGTTCTTAAAGATTTAAAATAAAAATTAAAATTAAGCCAGAGAACTGTCACTACAAGCCACTGGAAGCTGGGCAAGAAAAACCATTTTACATACAGCATTAAAAAAGGCCTCCTTTAATGTGTGGGCCAAGGAATGGCCCTGAGAAGCCAGACCATGTGCTCAGCTGTGGGCACACACCAGTCTCTCCCACTGTGCTGCCTGCTTGGATCTCCTTCCTCTCCCAGCATCTCCACCCCTCACAGGGGAGCATTCAAGCACATGGAGAAACAGCACTGGATGCACAAACATGCCCCTGAGAGCAGTAACAAATTGACCACTGCTGCGTTCTGAAAAGGTCATATCTCATACTGGTCAATAATGTTGTTATGAAACCACACAAAATCCTCATGGTTAGCTGGGCCAGGATGGCAACAGTCCTTCTGGCTTTTTTTTTTTTTTTTTTTTTTTTTTTTTTTTTTTTTTTCCCAAATGTTTCAGTGAACCCAGATCCAGTTTTCATCTAATTTTCTTCATCCTCTTTAACTTTGATAAGGAACAGATCAGCAACCCAAAATGTAATCAATATTCACCAGCTTGGGAGCTGATTTTACTCTGCTGGTGAATTTGGGGCAATACTAAAAGGATGAAACTGTGACTTCATTGGGTAAACTAAATATTTTGCCTGATTTCAGTAGAACCAGGACTACTTCTGAGGAGCAGTATGATCTTAATTTTCCATGTGTAACCAACAAATTTATAGATTGCAAAAGGGGAAAAAAATCAAAATAAAACTGAAAAGGTTTCCTAACTCTGAAATGAAAATTGTAACACATTTCAAGTACATATAACCTCTCCCTTTAGCTAAGCAAAACACCTTGAAAATCTTAATGCAGCTACTTACTGTAACTGAAAATACCTCTGCAATGTACTATGGCACTGCCAAAATGTGTCACAAACTTGACTTTTGTAAATACAGGCATCCTACTGGTATTCCTAAGGCCAAACCAGCCCTGAGAAGGCTTTTACCCATCCTTCAAGCTGATTTAGCCAAATCTTACAAGGTTCAGTTTGCTAGGCACTTGATACCACGGAAAGAATGGAACAAAGGGAGAGGAAAGCCAAAACAAATGCTCAGCAAAGTCACATCTCAGCAAGCAGAGGTGGGCAGCTGCAGCTGCTGCTTCCACATGTCCCTCATCTGCCCCATCTCTGGCTTAAAGGAGGAAGATGTGAGTGCTTGAGCTCTCTAGGAAAAAGGGACAAGGCTGGTCCCAAGCCCTGGTTTCCCAGAATGAGAATTGTTCACAAAAAACTTGTCAGATTCTTCTGAGCCTCAAACCACTGTGCAATGGCTAAAAAATTGCACATGTCAGAACTGATAATTTGCATTAAAAACATGGTGAAGCAGGAAGATAATACATTGAATCCATGTTCAGACAATACTCCCATTCTAATCAACTTCAATCAGATATATTTATGTCTTGCAAAGAATCTGGGAGGGGAAAGCTCTTGTAGTAACTTCAACCCTAATTGCTGCTGGAAAAGGCAGTCCAAATATGAAGTAATAAGTAAAAAGGAGCTTGCAAGTGCTGGAATCCCAATGCCATGAGCAGAGAAGACACACTGTCTTTGATGACCTTAAGCTTCTGACCATTCAAAATGTCGCATCAAACTTGGGCTGAAGGCCTGTTCTAAAAATATCACAGCAGTCATTATGCACTTCATATCTTGCTGATTGGTAGTGGAGAGAACAGGGTGGCAGGGCAGGTGATAATGTCAGGAAAACAACACCTTTCAGTCAACAAATCAGAGGATCAGCACCATCACAAGCCAGGTCTCACACAAGTTGTCAGTCAGAGATGGACTGGTCTGTGCATGTTATGACTGCACTTCATTTCCAGTCCCTTCTCTTGTTAAAGCACTTGTCAGTGAAATACACTGCTAAGTACATTTCAGTACTAAGTACAGAGATTTGGATTTCTTTTTTTTTAGTCTGAATATAATCCAAACAAAGTATTATGATTAGTCTGTGAAAAAAAATGAGTGCATTTTCAGCAGTCCACAAAATAATGCTTTACACAGGATAAGTCTTGGCAGTCTTGTCTAGAAGTATCCAAGTACAAGAGCTAAACAGACCAAGGTGGCATGTGTCACTCATGGACTGTGTCCACAGGAATGAATAAAGAAATCTCAAGATTATCTTTAATACTATTCTCCATCTTCTCTCCGTACCTCTGCCAGAATTCCAGAAAAAAAGCAAAGCTAAAAAGGTGGAGACAGAAAAATTGGGCAACTAAAAAGTGAACATACAGTTAGCAAATGGCTTACTTGCTATGACTTAACAGCTTTCCACATCTCAAAAGACAAAGGATGATGACTAAAGCCATGAGACTGGTTTTGTGTTATCTGAAAAAGGGGTGCAGCAAGATTGGGCACCACCTTAACTAAAAATAGATGCGCTGTAATAATAGGGCTGAAAAAACCCTACATAAGTTAATTACCAATGTGATGAAACAGGCTTAAGTTTGGTCAAACTTTATTTTTTATTTTAATTGCCAGTAAGAATGCTTCTAAAAATAACATCCTCGTGTTTTATAATATTATTTTGTTAATCATTCTAAAGAAATGCTTGTCTCCATTTTTGGACTATACACAAATGTGACAACCTTGCATTTAAGAAATAATTTGCTTGAAGTAACACAGCAGAGCTGGTTTTATTTAGAAACTTCAAATAAAATGCTACTGTAAGCTATTTAATCACATGGTTTTCTTTCAATCACTATTTAGAGGCATACAAAGTGCATTTCTCATAAAGATGTTATATGTACAAATCTCATATGTGTGTGTATAAAAATTTTAACAGATTTAAAGCACTTTCAGCTACGGGTGTCACACACCATAGCTGAAATACTAAAGCACAAGTACAGTGACATAAATAACAACAACAACAACAATCTAAAGGGTGCATAAGCGTCTCGTTTAAAACATGTGATGATCGAGTATTTTATTGACTTGGCTCCTAAATAATTGTATGTACTTTTGTTCATTCAGTGTCCTCTCAGATGCAGCAGAAAGCCTGCAGCAATTCAGAAAGACAGTGTGCTATTCTGGGATCCAACAGAGAATGAATAAGTTGAGAAGTTGAGCAACTAACTATATTTGCAAGGAGAAATCTCCAAGGCATACCTAGCAAAAAGCGTGTCAGGCTGGAAATACACCAGGATGGTTGCCAACAGAAATATTTCATCAGTCAGTCTTTTGCAGTCCTATGGCTCCCATTTCATTTTTTTGTCAACTTATTTAGCACTGCAGGCACCAGCAACAAACAAGTTTGGGATGTACTTTCATTTCTAACACCCTTTTTCTGGAACTCAGCTGTTTTGTGATACTTTGCCTTCTGTTCCAAAGACCACAAGCTTGTCACAAGAGGCCACAAAGGGTTTGTGCATACGGCTGCAGTGTGAGGAGAAGGAAAGGACAGAGGTGGTCAGTAGACCATTAGTGGCTATGTACCTCCTTCAGAGTGACCTGCAGCTGTGGAGGGCCTGGTCAAATGATGATGGTAACTCCTTCAGTAATTACTTCTCAAGTTGCATTGGAAAAGAATGTGTTTCTCCTGCATGAACCAGAGGACAGCCATTTCTCCAGCATCCTAAATATGACCATCCTGTAAAGAAGACCATGTGTGCTAAACAACATATTTTTGGAACATTTAAATCAAAACAGTTATTGCTGCAGCTTTGGCACTGGTGCACTGGTGATCAACAGAATGATGTTTACTCAGATGGGATGCAGGCTTCACTGGCAACATCATCTGAAGGAGTTCCTTATGTGCTCCTGCTACTTTGCTGTCCTTGGTCTGATGGCAAGATTTTACATGTATTTATACATTTGAAAGAAAATCAGATCAGATCAGTTTTCCAGTACAGCTCAAAAAGCACAGACAAAAAAACAAGACCCCAAAAGCCTAAGCATGAAAAGAAAGAACTTTTTATCCTTATGAGATCCTCTGTCTCATCAAGCCACAAGCACAGTGACAGAAGTTCAAAGGACTCCTGACAGTGCTATAGTAATCCAGAACTCTTTACTAACTGATATGACAGGTATTCAAGATTTGCATATTGAAGACATTGATGAATCACACAAAACCTATATGGCCATGCTAATGTATATATATACATATATATAATCAACAAAACTCAAACTAGCAACCATCACTTAAAGATATGCACAAAGCCAACAGCACTCAAATGTATTTTGGACACTATGTGGGGGGAAAAAATCTTAGAACTCGAAACAGGTTTTTTTAGAGCCTCAAGGTTCTAACAATTTGTAGCCATGTTGGTATAGATCTAAATTACATTAGATGAAGAAACAATTAAGAAGAACTGCTTTGAAAAGGAGAACAGTATTCTTTAATTAGTTTTTATACAGAATATACTATTTTCTGATGATGCAGAAAAAGGAATATTTGGTTAGGCAATTTCTACAAGACTTCAGCTGATGCCTTTACTTTTCGTAGAAATTCAGATGAAATTTAGGTCACCTCAGGACTTAGAGTAGCTAATGGACTCTGGTTTCCTCCACATCTTTAAACACTCGTGTGCAAAACTCCCCAGCTAGCCTGTAATTTTCCTGTCTCAGAGGAGGCAGCAATCAGTGTGCCATTTATGCATTGGACAGACAAAGGGACATTCTCAACACTGCTGACATCACAGGAAAGGCTGATAAACAATCCATAGCATTTGGCCACTCCATTTGATAAGGTTTATATTTATTTTTATTGTCTTTGGAAGAGAAAAACCATACACAGTTATGTGCTCAATACGTGCTATTCCGCTCAACACACACACTTGAAGAGAGTTAATTTTGTCCATCATTAAAATTAATAAAATAATTTTCAATTTTTCAATTTGCAGGCAAGATATAATACTATCTTACCCAGTCTGTGAGAGGGTTGAACCCTTGTCATATTGGAAAGTACAGTATCATTACCTGATTCCACATACAACACAGCAAACCAGCCTGATGATTGTGACATTCACTGTCATTCGGAGCATGAATCTATTTCTGACTCTCATGGATGACCAGTTCCCATATTTGACAAAGTAACATTTTTTCCTCTACCTGAAGCAATGTAATTTATCACTGGCAAAAAGCAAGAGCTGCAGCAATCCTAGTTGGGCAGTACTAGGAAGAAAATTTGCTTTTCATTCACATAGTTACGAGATACATACAAAACACTAGTGAACTTTTTTTTACTAATTTTTTTTTCTTACAGGTTTCTACTTTTCCTGCGGTAACATTCAAAAAGATATATGTGACATTTTTACATCTATCTATTCATCATATATCTCTTAAAACTGCCCATGAGAGATGGTTAATGAATGTTTCAAAAATCCCAAAATTGTTAGGGGACTAGGATTGGGTGGTCTTGAGTTGCAATTGCGGATCACAGATTTCCAGTGATCAGAGATCCCATATGCCCTTATGTTTCAGTTCCCCAACCATCCAATGGGAACGAACAGCAGTATGTTTCACATTATTGTTTAGAATACAAGTGCTTTAAGGGTGCTCAGACATCATGGAAGTGGAGAACACACGCTTTTGCCAAACTATTTCTACATCACACAGTTAGTTAGTAACTGCATCCTTCCATAGGGAATTGGCAACACTGATTACTACCCAGGGCTGTGAACGCTTTGTAGAGCCTACATTACTACAGATAGCTGATTATTTCCAGAAAAAAATTGTATGTTATCTCCCTAAACCACAAGAGTAGATGTTTTTCTTCAAAAGCTAGAGATGAGCACAAAAAGACTCTTCTCGCATTCATATTTCAAAAGCTTTCTGTTTTAACCTGTGTTCCCTTAACTTGTCCTTCTCTTCAGAACATTTTATGTAGTTCTATAAACTACAGAACATTGCCACTTGCAAAAAAAAAAAAAAACCACAGGTAAAAAAAATTTTTATGTGTCTAGATTTCCAGGCTTACAACTTACTGGAATTTCCATTCACAAGGAGAAACAAGACAGATTAGCAATAGTTGCAGCAAGCAGCAAATCTCACTCATGTAGAAACTAAATGCTTGGTTCTGAAGAAAAAAAAGTCATCCATTTTAGGTCCAGACAATGAATTTTAAAAAAATCCAACAAATACCTAAGAACCAAATGCATGCCTTTGAGTAAATATTTTTGCCATTCACGCTGTTGTACATTGACAAGTTAATGAGAGCAACTGAAGGACCTTTCTTCCTATTTAGCTGAAGCTGTGGCCATACACACCCTGCTCCTTCTATTTCATCTCCAGCCCAGACCTGGCATGGTCAGATAGCTTTGGTCTATTTTTGGAATAAGAATATTTAAATAATGATTGACCATGATAAATTGTCTCTGCTCTCATCAACATTAAATTAACCCATCTTCTTGATACCTTTCTCATGAGTCTGGAAACTTCATTTGCAAATAGGGTAAATATTTCTGTAGGATGTTCTTTACAAACTGACCAGAACAGTCTTTGTGGGACCTGTTTATAAATGCAATCCTTTCCTTCTTCGTTTACTATGCCCATCAAAAAGGATAGTGTTTTACAAGGGAAAAAACAGTAACTGAGGACCAACCATCTCTTCTACAGTTTTTCTTCCTTGTGTTTCTCTTTCTTCATTATTGCACAAACACAACTGTCCTTTAACTCCACCTTTAAGCCACTGCTGAAATGGTGACTCCCTCCATGCTTCATTTAGTAAAATCTCAGACAAAAGACACTTCTGAGGTTTCTCCCATGCTATTCTCTTGTTTGTGAAGAAGTGTTCCAAAAGGTGGCTTAAAACCCTCCTCTGGGTCAATACAAGGATTTGAGCTCCTTTGCTCAGAAGATCACTGGAATTACAAGGTAATATGGTTCTTTTCTTCCCTATATGACTAAGCATGGAGTTTATACATACAGCCAAGATATTTCCAGCCAGCTGAAAAAATTACTTGGAAGAGGCTTGTTCTGGTGATGGTAAACATAAAGTGCCTCCCATCAGACAAAAGAAGAGGTTGTGGCTTTGTTCTGTTGTTGTACTACCATTGCCATTGCTCCTTTCCTGTAGTGCCATGTGCTGGGAGACATTTCAGAGATTCGCCGACAGCCTGCGCTTCTGCAAGAAAAGTTCTTTCACTGGTCTGCTACCAGCTAAGAAAATACCCTGTAATACTCAGAATTCATATTTATTCCAAACCCACTAATTCAGAATTCACTTCACAAGGTTTTAACTGCCATAATCTCTGCTGAATGTAGAACTCAAAAAGAGATGCAAAGCATTCCTTAACAAACGGCTCATGTCAAACATTTATCAGCTCAGCCATTCTTTTCATGAATAGATGAATGCCTCTCTCATTTATGGCTTTTTCTCTTCTATTTACTTTCTATAGTTTCTGCGAAGAGTGCTCCACAATCTTTTCTCCCAAAAGGTTCTGATCACTAATTTTTTTTAATCTTCATCAGTCTATATTTATCACTATATTTCGCACATTTGCTTCTTCCTCTTTGATCCTTTAATAGACATTGTGCACTGCAATTTCTTTACTTATTAACAGCCTGAACATTCTTCATCAAATCTAATTCAGAATGTGTTCTTTGTTGCTTGTTTTCTTATTGTGCTTGTAAACTTTCATCTTTCCTCTGTCTATAGAGATGCTGCAGGATTTGTTGTCTGAACTACTGAAATTCTCTCTCTGAGTCCTCAAATTCAAAGTAAACTTCAAACACAGACCATTTTGTCACATCTCATTCCTTTTTTTTTTTTTTTTTTTTTTTTTTTTTTTTTTTTTTTTTTGCGAGGACAGTGGTGATTATGGCATTCAGAAATCATTTTACATTTTAAGTTTCATTGCTCTTAACCTTGTGTCTCTTTTCCCTTGGAAATGTCTAGCTCTTTAAAAGCCAACAAACTGGTAGAGACCTCTCCTGTTTTGCCACTTAAATAACAGCTCCTGTTATTTAAGTGATTCTTGAATTCAGCATTTGCATGTGATAAATTGGTGCAATCCCAACTGAAAGAAAAAGCATCTAAAAAGTGTTGAAATCCTTTTGACTCACCATGTCAAAGTAGATATAAGTACACTCACTGACAATATACTATAAGGCTTGTATACCTAATTTTCACCATTTGTAATCTCTCCAGAGGCAGCTTTAGCCTTTGTTAAATGGAAAACAGAGAGGTATAAAACTGTATTTTTGGCAAACATGAAACAAAGGCTTTTTATTCCATAACAGAAAACACTCTTTCCACTGTGCACAGAAAGGGAGTTGCACCCTGAATAGAAAAGGAGGAGTGGAAGGTGGTTGCAGAAGAGGGACAGTTACTGTGCAACTTGGAAGTCTGCTAGAAAAACAAACACAGAAAAATGGCACTTTGGGAAAAACCACATTGTTTATCAGTCTGAGACTGAACAAGATACAATGACTTAAAAGTATATGTTCAATGTCACCGAACAGTAGGAGCTTGCAAAGTATGCTGCAAGGCTTTCTGAACATATCTAGGTGTCCTAATTTCAACAATTCCTTCAGTTCTCTGTGGATACTTTCCTATCTAAATCTACTAAATCCTTACATTTTCATTTCAAGACTGTGTTCTTGTGGAGGGGCACTTTTTATTTTTCACTTTCAGAACAATGTGAATGGATGGTGCTGCAGAGACAATAGGAGACTATTTTGAAGCAACTTTTACCTTTTCACTTACATGTGACTGAAAAAATCTCACAGAACTTGTCATCCATGGATCTGCAAGATGGGCACCAGTCTTCCTTTATTAGCTGAATATTAACAAATATCAAGCAGTAGAAAGCTAAACTGCTCAAGAAGAAGATATAACATCAACATGCAAGGTGTTTTTTTTTAAAAAAAAGCTCATCTGAGTGACTCAGTCTGTTTTCATGATAAAATAAACTTTCTAGAAGTAACAATAACAGAAGGGAGTGACGTCTATCATTCTACCAGGATGTTGAGCCCTGGTGTTTACAGGTGCTTTATACCAACTAAGCAAAAAATAGCGAAGAAATTACTAGGTTATATTAAAAGAAAAGCTTAAAATAACCGTAGTGAGCTAATGTTAGAGGTATGCAGTGAAGGTTGGGTCATGCCTACAGTGTACCATTGCCTTCAGCTGTAAGATCTCTTTTATGAGCTCTGCAAACATACTAGTGGAACTGGTGTGAAAAGTATCATCACTAAACCTGGCATCAAGCCAGCTGTTCCCGTGTTTTCCATATTTCCATATAGTAATAACTATTATGTCAATTTTTCCACTCTACCCTTGTTTTAAGAAAATCTTGACAGTTTAGTTGCAAAAGTTCCTGGATTGCTTTGTAATTTCTTATTTATATGAGAATAAAGAGACAGTAGTCCAGCAAAATCACCTCTTTTGAGATTTCCTCATCTTTGTTGTTTTATATTAAACACAAGGCTAAAGATATGACTCTTGCTGTCCTAACCTCTTCCTCACAAATATGGTCACATCATGTCACAAAAGATGGTGTCACATCTAAAATTAGAAACAAATCTCAACTGTGATGATTTTAACACTGAGTATAACCTTGAGAAATGCTGAGTGACTTCCAAGAGATGCAGGAAAATGAGTTTGAGGGTTCTCGGCAATATACAGATTTTGCATGCAGAATAGCAAAATCAAAAGCAGGAAAATAGGAAAAAACCAAACACCCCTCCAACTTCTAAAAAAAGCTACCAAAAAAAAAAAAAAAAAAAAAAAAAAAGAAAAGAAAACCCAAGGGGAAAAAAGAAATAGAGTTTGATTTAGAAAAGTTACTGTGGAAAAACAGAGTAGAAAGTGACAGGATTAGTGCTATCCATTTATATATAATACTTGGGGAATGTTTTTCTAAAGACTAATGTACTCTTCATTTTTAAAGTTCTATTCAAAATCTAAGCCAGTGGCTGACAGGACTAAACCTGCTTCAAATTATATTAAGCCCTGCAGATTTGACCCACAGAAAAAATAATGACATTGCATATTAAAGATAAGCCTTAAATGACCTTATTTACTTCACTATACCACCTGACAGGATCGATGAGATCACTAGCTATTTCTAAATTATCCCAGAGCACAAAAGGAAAAGGGGGGGAAGGGGGAAACACTGGAATATGAAAAAAAAAAAAAGAAAAAAGTCCAAACTATGAAACTAACAAAGCGTGTCCTAATTCCAGATACTTTGCAATTGTTTGAATTAACTTCACATTCTTTTCTGTTATCTTTCCACTTCAAGCAGAAATTTTCCACACAGCTCAGTAACTAACCACATTTGCAAATTACTCAGTATGATCAATACACCAGATTAAAAATTACTATAATAATTCATGACCATACCATCATTAATTACGGAAGACTGATATTTCACTAAATTTAAATCTTTAACATATCCATTTTGAAGCTATTTCAATTGTCTATAGTTGTGTGGAAAGCAATTTTTATTTACTTTTGTTTAAGTGGGGATGTGTGTTTGCATGAAGCATGAAATTTCTTTTGAAACATGTACTGATGGAACATTTTATGACACACAACATTTCTACAATATATAAGATGTGCAACACATCTTGCCATCACTCTTTTTATAAAGTTTGTTTACTTCAGATTACACTGCATCAAAACCTTTCAAATTTAATTATTATACACTTTGTGACAAGAAGCTGAACGTTAGATGCCCAAAGCTCAAAACGTCTGACTTCCAGGAGAGACTGTGAAAGTCAAAATGTATCTCATACTTCTCAATAAAGTAAAGTACATGGACTGAGCTGTTTTTCCTGGTAGAACCACTGGACTCCTTCAGCCACTGGCTCGATCATCTCTGGAGCCCACCCCTGCATCCCATCCCTGCATCCCATCCTAAAGAGCATATAGAAAATGCAGCCAAAGGAAGTATATGTCTATCTCACAGTTTAAGGTCCAGTGAAAAATCAGAAGATATCTTCTGTATTTTATTTTACTTTAGTAAACATTTATTATAACCATTATCACAGTGAATAGTGAGAAGTGCTGAAAGTTGTTGCAATACAGACAAAGTAGGAAAACCTGAGAAATCAACAAACTTAATTACTTATCAGAATACATATTTCATAAAGAAATATTTATATGAAATTTATTCTCAAAGGATGTGGCTCACAGCTATGGCAAGATCTTAGCTTTCGTTCAAACTATAAAGCTTCTGGTACTAGTGTTGGGAATTTATCTGAGCTCATGGTGCTCACTGCTAGGGGAGAAGAACCTGCAAGAGAGAAGTTTTGGTGGAGATGTTCCTGTTCCAGTTTAAAAGAGGCACAGACAAGATGGAGTCAAGCATCAAATACTAACTGCTGGAGCTTTCCCAAGGCAAAGGTGCAAATTCTTCAGTCTCCTCCCTGCAATTTGCAATTTGACTTGAAGGATAAAGACTTCACATCTGTTGAACCCTTTGGAAATTGCTTGCTGCAACTTACAACTGATAGCTCCAAAAATAGAATAAAATTGATGTCAAAGGAAAAATTGATTGATTGGGAGGGAAGAATCATTAAACAGAAAGAGAAAAAAAGTTATTTATTTACTTTGAGAGGTTACAAATTGAAATTCCCATAGCACTTAGCAATGAAATATGTGTACAATACAAATGTCTGCTTTTGTTTTCCTATCTAGAGATAAGAGCTGACAATGCAACTGTTAGTTGAATTACTGCTTCAATAAAAATCTTCCACCATAAACAGTTCTGTTATAAATAAAAAAGTGAATCATCTCTTACTGTTTCAGAAGCTTATCAAAACCACTAAAACCCAACATGACAATTTATTATTAAAACTAAGTAGAAGGCATGTATGAGCCTGATTTTACCATGTTATGGCATTTCAAAATCATAGACTCATAGAATGGTTTGAGTTGGAAGGGACCTTAAAGATCATCTAGGTCCAACCCCCATGCCATGGACAGAGACAGGTTCCTGGACCAGGTGCACTGAACCAGCTTCCTCAGAGCCCCATCTAACCTAGTCTTGAACACTTCCAGGGATGTGGCATTCACAAGTTTTCAGGGCAACCTGTTCCAGTGCCTTACCACCCTCAGAGTGACATTTTCATCCTAATATCTAATCTAAACCTACTTTCTTTCTGTGTGAAGCTATTCCCCCTTATCCCTTCACTATATGCTATTGCAAAATACTCATCATGTTGGCCCTCCTCCCTCCCTTACTCCAATTGATACATGTTCCTCCTGTGCTGAGGATCCCAGAACTCAATGCAGGGTTCCAGGTGGGTGTCACCAGAGCAGAGCAGAGCAGAGCAGAGCAGAGGGGCAGAACCCCCTTCCTTGCCATGCTGCCCACTCTGCTTTTGGTGCAGTCCAGGACACGTTTGGCTTTCTGGGCTGGGAGTGCACATTGCAGGGTCATGTCCAGCCTCTCCTTCACCATCAACCCCATGTCCTTCTCAGCAGGACTGCCTCGGAGTCCCACAAAGGACTCCATATGGAAAATATGTGTTTGGGTAAAACAGCTGTTTGTGTCAAGTATAATCACCTTCTTACTAACAGAAAGTATAACACAAACACAATGCTCCTTTGTTGTAAGAAAACAATACATTTCCAATTATACATTATTTCCTTAAAATTATATCTAAAATTTTCTGTAGTATAGCCTCAAGCCATAAAAAATGACCATGCACCCAAGTGCCATGGGCTCGAGCTGTGATACCCACTGATGTAAAAGCATTGCAGTCTGGCATTCAGGTTTGGTTACATGGTTGGCTACATGGCTGGCTATATAAGACTTGGACGTGCAATGTGTGGTGAAAGCCAAAGAAGTCAACCTACAGCCAGTGACCAAACCTCAGTATCATGAGTTCAGGTGGATCCCTGAAAGTGTAAAAATGTGTCAAAGATCTACAGCAACTGCCAGACCTCTTCTTCATATTTTCACAATGCAGCCAAATTACAATTCCCCAAATTACAATCTAGGTATAAGAAAAGTGCCTCTAAAACCAAGCAGTGGATGTACAGATTGCCCAACATTTGACTAATCTGCTGAATTTCATGCCTTTCACCATCTCTAATGATAACCTGAATCAAGTATTTCTGCCATTTCTCGTCCACACTGCTTATTTTCTCAGTCCTGCGTAATATGCAGCATAGCTGCAAATGCCATGGTAGGCATGGCAGTGCACCATTTAAACTTGTCCTATCAAAAACCCCATCTTTCATAGAAGTAATCTGAGTTCACATCTCATAAAAATGTCCCACTGTCGCCTGCACTTATGAGCAGTTTCATTGCAGGGAAATCCCTTGTTGAAGAACACTATTTAAGGATATTTTGAATTCTTAAACATAAAAAAGCTGTGGCTTTTGCAAACACAGATGTATAAAGTCTGATACACCAAAACTTCACAAAAGCAGATGTAACTACAAAGAGTAATTGTCTGCTCTGACCAGCCAGGTCCTGGCTGGACCTGATCCATCTACGCTACTGCCAAAGGCAACAAGGTAGATTTCTTTTTTTCTCACTCTTCCTTTTTTTTTCCCGAAGTGATATTTATGCTAAAGGATAAGAACAGCTGAAACAGAAACGAGACACTAGAAAGTGCTAAATCCTCAGAGGCTGTAGAGAGATTACATGGAAAAACACCCACCTGAAAACATAATACTAATGAATTTCACCTAGTAAGGAGAGCTTGAGAATTCAAAAACATCCTTCAATAAGCTCAAGTTGTGTCCAGATGAAAATCATAGAGAAGAGTAAATTAAATAGAGGAACAGTAATTGTCCTTCCCACACTAAAAAGTATAAGGATCAGCTAGCATATTGACTTATTAATTCTGCCTTCAAACACAGGAGCAGCTCCTTGCTGTAGATTACTTAGTCTATTAGGGACTGTCCACTCCCATCTGCCCTATTTCATTGCTTGCAAGGATTCAGTGGGCTCTGGGGCTCTGAACAGGCTTCTCATGCAGCAAAATCTGGTAGAGGCAAAAAATCAGATGTATAGCACATTCAAAAAAAAAAAAATTGGGCTGATGACCTAGTATTTACAGACTGATAAAAATGGAAAGTCTTAAATATATATATATATTTACTCACATGTATATATATGTGTGTGTAAATCAAGAAAAAGAAAGGAAGATGATTTTTTTCTCTGAAATACAGCTATATTTGGCACTGTTTGTTCAGCCTGTATGTAAATAGGTTTTATTCTTCTAGAGTTTCAAAACCTCACAAATATAATAAATCTAATGTAATCCGAATGAAGTGTTTGCAATGTCACTTTTCAGATAAGCTATGCCTTAAGATAAAGTAAGTTGACATTTAACAAGTTCTGCTAAGTGAGCCATTCCCATTCATTTAATGGCATCCCCAACCAACAAAAGGAAAAATATGTCACCATAACATTATACTAATAATTAACTGTGATGCTATTAAAGGCTTCTGCTGGAGGCTCCATAGGGACAATGAATCATGTATTTACATTGTAGCCAGGAAAGAAGTTGCTTGGTAGCAAGGATGCTCACATCTGCTGCAATAAATTACAGGGAAAATATTATAGACCAAAGAAAAATAAAACAAACCAAAAAAAGCTCCCTCTCAATCCCTTAAATGTAATTCAGGGACCTGTTGAATTTCTACTGGGTGTTAGTAAAGAATTACCTCTCTACTCTACATATCTTGGTCGTAAAATATTAGCATAGTTTGTAGTATTTTGAGGTGAGATAAGGAGATAGAAGTGCAGAATATGACACAGAAATCATTTGGTTTTATTCTGCTCAGAGTTGTACTACTGAGTTTGGAGGGATAAATTATGCCTCACATACACCTGTATATGATCAAATCTAAGAAACAGAAAAGTAAACAAAATTTTCCCAAAAAATAAAATCCATGAAGTTGTACTTAGTGGATTACTGTATCTAAAGAGGAGACAATTTCCACAAAATGTCCTGCGACAAATAATCTTGCAGCAAAAAAATTATATTTGGCTATTCCATCTTTTGGCTGATGGAATTGCATCCATCATGTAGCTTATCACAGATTCCTTGCATACTATCTCTGTTTTTCCCTACATATTGAACAGTGTGGGGGTGCTGGAATGGTATCATAAGTTTCTTAGTTGTAGGTTTGATGTGATTTGGACTTTAACCCTAGCCTGGTAAAGTTCCTGTCTTGGATTGTGCTTATCAGAGGTTGATAAGAGTTGCCAAGACAACTCTAATCCTCTGCCCTGGGTTTCGATCATCCTATTGTATTTTCCCCCATCCCATTGTGTTTCTCCCCCACATGTCCACCATCCCCCAGGCCCCAGAACCTTCAGGAGAGGTGTCTGACAGGGATTGGTGGGTCTCACAGGACCACATCCCAAATTCACCTGATTTGTTAATGTTGTGTATTGCATTTTGACCTTACCCACCTGGCTTTGTGTGATTGGTCTTGTAACTTGTATCCACCCCTGAGATTTTGGGGGAACAAAAACCCCCTGTAACCGAGGCCAGGGGTCACTCCCCAGAGGCACAGGCCTGGAACCAGGGACTGCCCCTGAGTTACCCGAATAAAACCTTTCTCCCTGAGCCTCCGGAGTGTCCCCTCTTTCAAACCACGGCCGAGACAGCTAAGGCAAAGGTGCTGCGGAGCCAAGACCCACGCAAAGGTACTGTTGGGCGTATCACAGCTAGCAGGGTGGCCCAGCTGACGCTGAGCTGACCTGAGAGACAGATACGCGAAGCAACAGAACAGTTTGAACTTTAGTTAAGAATTTAATTCCTCATATGCACATATGTATGTATATATGCATAGAAATGTTTATATAAATATATGGAAATGAAAAATACAATGCTTAAAAATGTTGTTTCTAATATGTATAATTACTTTTACCTCACAAGTTCAAATGAAGTTGAGAACATGACATAAATCTTCAGCCTAAAAAAAGAAAGCAAACATAGGACTGTCCTAAAGATACTCAAACAACATATAATTATTCAGTAAATAGCTTCTGAGCTTACTGAGTTTTGGGGACTGACTCATAACTTTTATTCTGGGTGGCAATACAGCCTCACCGTCTCTCGGGCATTTCCTTAACTGGACTATGAAGTCAGAACTGAGCAATGAAAGATTCTCTCACACTTTCCCAGGAATGAAGGGTGAGGACTAGCAAAACAGGTACAATTTTCTCCTGTTTAATGTAGATTTTTACTAACAGGTAAAACTAAATAAAATAATAAGCAAATGAAAAAAAATAAAGAAAAAAGAAATCAGAATAAATCAAAAAAACCTTGACAGAAATAATAGCACAGGGACTCTTCTGCTCTTCAAAGAAGGTAGTTTATTTTGACTAAATTAAATAGTTTTTAAATGGCAAGTCCTTTTAAGCAGAGTTTAGGTAAAACCTTATTAACTAGTAGCTGATTAAATGGGACTGTCTGCTATCTACAAGTACAGTTTGGGTCACATAGTAGAGCATCTGTCATTCAAATTAGACTGAGAGAGCTGGGAATGTTTAGTCTGGAGAAAAAGAAGGATTAGGGAGATCTTGTGAATGTATATAAATACCTTAGTAAAGAAGGAGATAGAGTCTTCCCAGTGGTGCTCCATGAAAGGACAAGAGGCAATGAGCACAAATTGAAATACAGCCAATTCTGTCTAGAAAAAAGAAAAAACCCAAATATCTCCCATATACTGAAAAGGTTATCAAACATTAGAACAGTTTGGCAAAACAGCTGGTGTACTCTCCATCTGGGGAGATACTGAAAACCTGACTGGACACACTCCTGGGAACCTGCTGCAACTGACTTTTTTGTTGTTGTTGTTGTTGTTGTTGTTTTTGTTTGGTTTTTTTGTTGTTGTTGTTTTTTTGTTTTGTTTTTGGTTTTGTTTTTGTTTTTTTGTTTTTTTAATAACCCAGGAAAAATAAAACTTCTGTGGAGAAGTCAGAACTTACTGAGACACCCCATGCATGAATGGTCCTTTGTTCTCACACTGAGATCCTCCACCTTTTGTGGTGCCCCACATGAGTCAGGAAATCACCTTTCAATGGAAGACTTACGTCTGAGATCTACATTTACAAGTTCATAGGTTTTATATTTTATTCTGTAAATAATTTATGATGGTGGGTCAACCATAGACAGGTTTATTTAAGCAGCCTATTTTGGTGAATTTAAAGGCATAGCTAATAAATTCAAGCCATGAATAGACTACCTGCTCCACATGCAGCTCCTGCTGGTATTGATGTATTGAAGTTCCCATTGCAATCAAGCCACTGGTGTCCACAGCCTGCAGAACTCTGCTAGTAGAAGGTATTTTCATTTGAGGAGAACACCAGTCAGATGATCTACTGGAATGTCTTATATGTTTTTGCCTTCAGTGCAGAACTTGCACAAGCCCTTATTCTGGCAAAGTTTTGGAAATAACAAGCCCCAGATGGAAAGTAACAAGCCTCTGGCCCAGATAAAGCAGCCTTCAACCAGCACAGCGTCCTGTAGAGCAGACATGGGCACTGTGGGCATCAAACAACAGAAATCTCTCAGAGGTTTAAACTCAGGCTAAGTTCAGCTTTAAAGATGAACATGTTTTACTCTTCAGACCTAAACCCAGACCCTTTGCACTTCAGTGAAGAAATTGCCACATGGATCAACACTTTGCCTAAGCTGGGTCAAAGCATGCTTTTGTAAACTATGTGTGGGGATCAGAGCTTGCTATCTTACAATAATACAGCTTCATGCACAAGTCCACAAAGACTGAAGGAGAAAAGCTCAGCAATTTTCTGAACTGATGCAGGGAATCTGTTCTCTCAACTTAGGAGCAATATTGACCTTTTTTTACAGAAATGCTGGCACCAGTAATCTTCAAATGTAAAGTATTTTTTCCTCCTTTTTGGAGGAAAAAAAAAAAAAAAGAAACCATGAAACAAAACTCAACAAATTTCCATTAGATACTTGGGGAAAAAAATTTAAAACTATACACAGTTCCATTTTGAGGAGAGAAAATTATTTTTTAAAAAGTTTCTATTTATTTTTAGTTTTTTTGTAGCAATTTACTACAGCCAGCCTAGAGCCAGAAAATTTTTTTATTTACTTTATAGCATTGTAACATCTATGGATAAGTTGTGCACTTGCTGCCAGAACTACAAATTCTTACAAAGTTATTTTAAAGTGATGTAGATGAGATGAAGGTCAGAGAAAACTGAAACCTCAGTACTGTTGTCATGCCCCATTGCCTCACCACCCCTCAGAGTCTGAACTAGACCTGTTCATTGTGTCCAAATGTGTCAGGAGCAGAATTCTGCAAGGCCATTGCTCTGTTACACACTGAGGATCTTGGTTGTGCTCCAGAATCACCAAATTTAAAAGGCCTGGAGCTGGTTTCCATCCCCAACATAGACTTGGCAGCAGATCTGTCTATTTGTATTCCATTCCTGAGGACTACAGGCTTTGGATGCCAGTTGGAGTCCAGCACACACTGCAGCACCCACCATAGCACAGCTGCCTTCATCACTGCAGTGGGGCAGCAGATGCTGGCAGGGACAGCACACCCCAGGCTCCCAACCTCTCACACTGGATGGAGTCTCCACACTGCAGGGATGGAGGCTTCTCCAGGCCACAGTGAGCTGCCCATCCTGGAAGCTGTGTGTGTGCATGTGGTGGAGATAACAGGAGATCAACATCACCTCTTCTGTGAGCTCTCCAATACTCCCAGCTGGAGAGCTAAAGGCATTGAGCACTGAGTTCAAGTTCAAATGTATGACCTCGCCACATAAATGAACTCAGAAGACATCATAAGTATTTTTAGAACAGAATTTTTGGAAGATTTCAGCATTGCTCTAATTCTATTTCCACTGACTTCAGTCTATTCTAAAGACTCTACAGTCATAGTATTACTGAAGACAACAGGAACCTGGTAGAAGGTGACATACTCTCTATAGCTGTGGCACTTTGATATTTTAAAAATTAAATGCATTGCTTTTAAGGTTTTATTTTTTAAAAAGCTACTTTATTACTATTTTTTTTTCTTCCCTTCTTGCTCAGTCCTCTTTTCCTACAAATGTAGGTATGAGTTCCACTGAATTTGGAAGGTCATGAAGTCATGCCAGTTTACACAAATTTGAAACCAACCTCAAAATACATCAAATGATTAATCAAGATACAAGACTTCACTCTAATGAGAGTCCTGAACTTCTCAGCTGCAAAATCAGTATCTGAATTAGTATCTGATCACTCCACATCAACTGGACAAATGTACTGAAGAAAAAGACAGCACATCATCAACTGAGGTATAAATAGCCTCTGGTTCACCAAAACCTTTGTGGACAACAATAAAGTATTAAGTGGAAGGTAAAGTAACTTACAGTAATTAGATTTAGACTGCTACTTAAGGAAAGTTGTGATTCAATACTAATAACTAATTTTACCTTCTGTGATTAGTGAAAGCTGCTTAGAAGTAAGTATGTTATCTGCTGGCTCTGACACGATTATTGTCTTACTAAAAAATGCCTAATTAGTTTTGCTGCAGCTACAAATTTCTGTTTAACAGGCATGCTCAGCAACACAGGCATGCTCAGCAACACTGCCAAGCATTCCATTACTCATCCGTTATTATGCTCTCCTATAATGTGTAAAACTCCTGTGTAGAATTCAAGAACTTTTGTCATTGTTCAGTGTAGACTGAATTCCATGAAGGACTAAAAAACTGGATTTTGGGTCTATGTTCTCAGATATAACACATGTAAATATAAAGTGAACTCACATTTTTCACAATCCCAGTCAATAATACCACAAAAATGTGTGAAAGTTAAAATTTCCAGAGGCTTCCCTTGATACTAAAACATTGCAAAAGATGTAGGTAAATATGGTTACTGTGAAATTACCAAGACACAATTCCATTTAATTTCATTTACTCACATGACAAATTATTTGATTGCTCAAACTGAAACATGAATAAAAATTAGACATAGCAGCAAATAAATAAGACAGATGGATCTTTACAGCAGTTCAGGAAGGGCTGATGACATCTACTGTCCAAAGGATCTTTGACAAACACCTGGAATCCCACAGTGGCTAGATAGTAATTCCCCATTGAGAACATGCAACAAAGCTCCTCAAAAACGGTTTTATGAACTGAATAAGGACTAACAAGTTCATCAGAATTAAAAGAGGAAAGAACAACTTGAAATAATTTAACCAAGATATTATGTTCTTGACGAAGATGGCAGCTGTAGTTCCTTCAACTAAAATTTTCACTTACGTATATGTTGTTTTTTTCACTATATGGTTACCAGCAGCACAACAATTTCTTCAGATAAACATTGCCAGGAATTTTCCACCATCAATGTAAGGCCTCAGTCAACAAGGCAAGCTCTGCCTTGTTTGTGCAGCATGCATAAGAAGTTGTTACTCCCCTCTTTGTTCACTTAAAGTTCACAACTTATTTCAGAGATCCTACCAATAGCATAAAATGATAGAACTAATTTCAGCTCTTGACATAAGGTAGAGCAATTCTGTTCTCCTGAACAGCACTTCCTATTTAACCATGGCTGTCCATGGTCCCTAAAAGAATTCAACAGAGTTGCTCTGTTGTTATCTTTTTAAAGTAGCACAGAATCTCCCAAGGACAAATTTGCTAACTTAGCTGTCAAGCTGATGAATAAAGTAATTTCCCTGGGAAGGGAATGCCTTCCAGAAAAACACTGCTGTGGCCACAGATGTTGCTTTGCAAAAGAGATCAGAAGAGATCCAGAACCATTTATAGTTATTTAAGTGAAGAAGTTAAGTGAGAAAGTGGAGATATACCAGAGGGACACATTGAGGATGTAAATTCTCATGTCAGCATGACCTAATACGGATTCTCTTACCTCACTGACAAATGGTTCTTCCAGAAAAATATGACGATTGTTGCAATATTTTTTTGTTTCCCCTCCTTGTTCTCCTTTTTTTTAACATCTCCTCATGCTAATTTCAGAGAATTCAGACTACAATTCACAAGCTGTATGTTCACATTTCTGTCTGTGCTGTTCTTCCTACAGGTGAGAGGTTTGTAGCTCTCATTGGTGAGCCCAGAGCATGTTACAAACCCATTTCAAAAGAGGAAAAATGTGGTGGTCAGAAAAATACTTTGCTTTTCTAAGTTTCACCTAGGGCTGTGTATGGGCTACTAATTTATGTGGCAATTTCTTACT
Organism: Zosterops lateralis; assembly: GCF_965231275.1. Classification (NCBI taxonomy): domain Eukaryota; kingdom Metazoa; phylum Chordata; class Aves; order Passeriformes; family Zosteropidae; genus Zosterops; species Zosterops lateralis. The sequence continues at coordinate 31,488,970 of NC_139762.1, read as the reverse complement.
TACCTAGAGATTTCTACAGCTGCTTTATTGAGTGTTCTATGGGATTAGACAGGGAATCTTGACCAAATGGAGCCTCTTAATAATGCATATGGACTATGTCAGTTTTATTATTTGGGAGTTACTGTGATTTAAATGAGAACAGAGACAGGCCTTGGCTCCTGCCTACAAACATCAGAGCCCCTCATGTTTATGCTTCTTTTATGAAATATTTTTAAGTTAGAGAGCAGGACTGTCCCCATAGGCTATTTTTCCTTCAGGTGCTGAATCTAAAATCAATGACTGAATTTTACAGGAGAAAAAAGACCTTTGTAATCCTTCCAGATCTGAAATGGGCAACCTCTATTACAGTATGTTTTATTTTCACAAACTAAGGTCCAACAACCATGAAGGGCATGTGAGCCCTCATAAACCCTACACACTAGTTCCACTTGAGTGAAATGAAGGGAAACTGGCAGGTCTGCTGAAGCTCAAATAAAACTTATTTTCTTGTACTAATTTAACAGGGTACCTGAGACCTTCACCTCTACAAAGTCTGTCTCCTCTGCCATCTGCTGGAGCCCTACAATATAAACCCCAAAATACTGTAACATTCAAAATCTACCGATTATTACTATAAAATAAACTGGATATATAACCTAGTAATAATTTAAAAAATGCACTCTTATCAGGTTGATATAGCACAGCAAGCAAGTTTTGATCTTGAATGTCACAGTTAGGTCATCATTCCATATCACATAGATAAAATTCTTCCAGGCCATTCAATAAATGAATATTAAGGTTCATTTATTGAAAGTGCACGTTAGTCTTTTTTACAATATACAGCCAGTTACTCTAATGTAGTTCATAAAGTTACCTGAGATGTATCAATTTGTAATGGAGTCCAGACTATTACATTGTGTTCTTGTGTGCTTCTCAAACAAAAGTCAAAAACTAGTTTCAGAGTTTGAGAGTTCCATACTACCCATGTGCCTTGCAGCCCCCACTAAAAGTTTGTACACGCTGGTGTCATGTGAAAATACATTCTGAACAATACATTTCAGGATCATTTTTACTGGCATGATGTAGACTGTAGTACATCAAAACGGATTTTCCTCTTCCTAAGCCATTTCAGAACTGATCCCGTATCAACAAAGAGAGGCTTCAGCCCCTTCAGCTCCCAGACTTTACCAGACACTGACTAAAACTCCAATTAAACCATGATTTTGCACGTTCTGGAATAGGAACAGAGCAAGTGAAGAACCTACCATTCAGGTTATCCAACGGTTTTATTATATTATCCTGCACTTCTCACAGTTGCAAAAAAACTTCATCTGTTCCTTACCTCAGCTGTTTGCCTCCCACAATTTTCAAGGTGTGGGGGAGCAAAAAAATAAATAAAACGACTGAGCCAGCTAAGACAGCACTTTTTGAGAGAAAATCTGGACAAAATAAAAAATTATTTTGCCCAGATAAAATCCCTATCACTAACAATTTTACTACCTTAGAATCAACACTCCCACAATCTTAGAAACAGGTAAAAAAGCTTGCCAGAGAAGATATTACTTGACCAGAGAAGTGTCTTTTACTGCTCCCACCTAATCACTATTCTGTTGAATTATGGATCTGAGTACCACCATTTGAATATTCTGCAAGGAAAAAACCAACACTTTTAGTGGACTAATAAGAAAATTATTTGTTGATCATATACTAAAGTAGACCTGTTTTAAGACACATATGGGCACAGAAGACCTCTAGGGGTCCCTTCCAACTTTTATTTTTCACTGTTTCTGTCATCTGAAAAAGGCCCATCTAGCCCACAGCTGACTGGGACTCCTTGAGCTTACTGATGCTGCCAGAAATGTGAACCAGACCGTAAGAATGTCTGTGGGCTACAGGCTACTGGCTGTCAACCAGTGGAGTCAGCACGGGTAAATTAACATAGGCTGTGGCAGGGTCAGGAGCCAGAGTATTGTGCCATTTTTCATTTCCAAATTCCACATTACCCATGCTCAGCTTGGAGACTGTCACCTGAAGGAACACTTCCTTGTGTTTTTACTCAGTTAGGAAGTTTCGTGTGAACAAGGAAAGAAACTGCAAGTCTTCCTCTTGATTACAGAAGCTGAACACTTCCTGAGATCTGAATTCTCTCCTTGCCCTTTTACACAGTTCCTGCTCAAGGCATTGACCAGTGATTCCTGAAGTCCCAGGGAAGGAGAGAGCTATAGGTCAGCACCCCATAGCTTCCATGTGAGACATTTTCCCTCTGTCTGAAAGACTAAAGGCACACTCACACATTGTTGGGCCTTTGCCCAGGGCCTAGGCAGTTTGCATGTCGCCATTTGCTGGCTGGAGCAGGCTGTAAGAACTTCTCTCTCTAGAGGGAAATGGATAATTAATGATCTTTCCATTCCCTTTACACTGGCATGACACTGAGTAGAGTGAAAACCTGATGTGATATGCAGCAGTCTCCAGCTAAGCAGTGATGATCAACAGGTCTCCCTGTTGCCAGCTCCTCTGTCAGGAGGTGGCACCACCAGAACCTCACCTCCACCCCAACACATTCTATGGTTAGGCTTCCTCAGAGAGGAAGCTTACCCTTAGAATAAATTAAAGGTGGTTTAAGCTAGCTGTTTGCACAACCATTAACACACAACAAGAACAGAGTAACTACCAGCTCTGCCTTTGAGCTGCTAATTGTTGGGGTTTGCAATAGGTTTATTATTTAGGTTGATTGCAGGAAGGGAGCTCATGTTTCCCCAGGAGAGCTGCCACTCTGATATACAAGACATCAGCCTTTACCCATGTTCTCCTTCAAAATACCAAGATTTTCCTGAATTATATGGAGGATAGAGCCTGGACATCTACCTCAGTGTTGTGGTTGCCCAGGGGATCAAGGCAGGCTTTTGAATTATCAAGTAAAGGTACTAATGCAGGAGAGAGGAACAGATATTGCATGTCTAACCACAGCATTTCTTACTGGCTAACTGGGAGAAGCCCATTACAGAGCTCCCTGCTCCTTGGGAACCTGTGCTGGGACTCCTGTGTCCCCCAAAGACAGCAGAGTCTGTGTGCCCAGGATGCTACTGTGAGAGCTCAGGACAGCACAGTTTAACTGCATGGGACCTCTCTGGGACACAGAGTTTAAGCCAAATTTATCCTAAGCAGCACCTGGGGTTTTTGCTGTTTTCTAACTGAATGTTCTGATACGATTTCCCTGGGGTTTAAGTTTTGATTTTCTGCTGAGGGAGATATTTGCAATGGAAGTAGAATGGATCTGACCTGATACATAGTGGTACAATTACTGAGTACTTTGAGAAGCAGAATTTTTCAAGTTGGGTAGCTATATTACTATTTTAGATAACCTCTGAGGATATGTCTGAACAGCAGAATGCTCTGCAAGTCAGAGCTATCCTGTCTTAATATAGCACAACCATGTTCTTCTCTCAGGAAAATTCTGCACTGGAAGCACAGTGCAGAACATCTTATTATACAGCTCTTGGTAGACTATGTAGATCAACCAGAACTAGTCTAAGTAACTCAGCACCAGTGCCCTGAGTTTGAGTTGTCTAGCTATAAAGTGAAATATACAAATAACACAATCTCATATTTTAAGGCCATTATGGGACAAAAATAATCTGTGAAACACTTAGATAAAATAGTCAATAGCTACTATCAAAAATGCTAGAAAACACACAAAATTCTGTTTCTAGTGCAGGATTGAAGGGTAGGTGGGAAATAAAGTTAGAGCTTTGCTCAAAAAAGAAAGAATGAGACATCTTTACACAGCCACCTATACAGCTAGATCATCAATCAAGTATTACCAAACAAGTCACATTCTGGAGGGGAGGAAAAAGAAAGAGTCATGACAATGAAAGCGAAATGGCTATGCACAAAGAGAAAAGGAAGAAAATTAAGGGTATATAGACAATCTAATTGCAGACTTATTCTTCTGTTTCAACATGCCACTATTTTACCTCTTTCTCTCTTCCTTTTTTTTCCTTTCCTCAATTCCATGTGGGTATCTCTCTCACACACTTTAAATACTGAAATATACGAAATACGTTTTCTAGTTAAGAATATCCCATTCTACCTAACTAGAAATAAAAAAGCAGCTGTCTTCCTTCATATTTTATAGTGCAGTCTTTTTTTAAATCTATGTTGATACACCAGGTATCTAAAACCAACCCCCCTAACCCTATTTCCTTTGTTGAGATATTATGGTCCTCTCTATATGTAGGAGTAGTTCTCTATTCATCTACAGTATGACACCTGGGTCTGCAATGGTTACACAAATATGGTTATTTATAGACCAGGGAAGCACAAATGTCCCTCCCACCTCTCCCAGTATAAGGCTCACAGAGCCCTCACCTGGTACTAGATTCAACATGACAGGTGATAACATAGAAGTAAAAATAACTTGTCAGTATTCCCTTCAAAGTCAGACAATTAGTTTAAAAACAGGGACGATCTGTTCTTAATTACAGAAGATTTCAGCACAACAGAATACAAACACCAGCATAACAGAGAGATATGTATGCACACGTAGATATGCACACACACATCACTTACACAAGTTTATTTTGGTCGGAGACCCACATGCAGTTGAGGCTAACATCAGTTTTAATTAAAATCAGCTCAGTAAACCTGATACTGGATTTCCAGTACTAAATGGAGGCTTACAGGGCTCTAATTAGGATATGAAGGCTCTGTTCCCAGTGGAGCAGATCCTCAGTAAACCCCTCTGCCACTCCATTATCCCCAGCCCAGCTTGCGTCATTGGGTGCCTCTGTCTATTTTAGCCTTATTAATGTGTTTAGGCACATCCATCAGTGAATTAGCACAAACTGGTCTAAGATTTCAGAATGAGGGAGCCACTCACTTCCATCACATCAGCTTTACCTCTCACCTTCCAGAAAAATAAATACCTCAGTAGTTTCCTAAGTAAACTGCTCTAGATATGTAGCAGGTTTCACAGTAACAGACTCCATTTCAATAACTTTTGCAGCAAACAGGAAGGGATTTTTAGACAGCATCCAGAAACTAAACTCAACCATCTAGGTTTTGAATTACAAGTGCTCTCAGGACAGGGGATATCTCATCCTTACAAACATAAAGGAATTCAGAAAAATATTTACTTTTCAAGTATCCTGTACTCTTGTTCCTATAATTCTACAAGCAAATTACAAACATAAAACCAGACAGGGGAAACTTTGAATAACTAATGCTTTTTTAATGGCTTTTCTCTCTCAGTATACATCTGAACAGGCATCCCTCAGTTTTCTTACTTATTCAGTTACCTCTGCTGTTACCCAGAGAACCTCATTTTGACAGTATCTTAAATCAGAAAGTGTTTCATCACCAAAAACTGTTATTTCTATGTTTCTATGACACGTGACTATCAAACTTCATGAAGTATTTCAACACTACTTGTTATTTGTAACAGCATTACCAGATTAGTCATCAGGACAAAGATTACTTGGGCTGCACTCCAAATGTTTATCTTAAAATGGGTAAAATACAGGATTGAAATAAAATATAAGGCAGATATCAATCATTGAACCTGAACACATTAATTTTTCTAACACCTGCCACAGTGCTACTGTCAGGGAATTTTACCAACTCAGTCATTGCACTTAGTCATACTATATGGACAACATCCTGACAAAAAAATTGATTAAATCTGTTTGTAGAAAATCAAGACCTTAAAATCAAAGCCAACAGCAAGAGGAAACTGAATAGCCCATTACCCATGTCCTGCAGTTCTGCAGGTGACCAGAGGTTAGGCACCACCAATTTAGGGCATCCATGGCTGGTAGGTTCTGCTCTAAACATTGTCTGATACAGCAGTGAAGTCACTGATTTATATACTGATCAGAAATTGCTTTTGAACCTACGCAGGTTTAAATGGACTCAGCTCATTAGCTGGAGTCCACGTTTCTTGAACCTTTTGAGACCTTATTCAGTATCATGGAGTGATCTTCTCTCTTGCCAAAATGAAGGTTTGTTAGGATAAGTAAAGAAAATGTTCTGAGAGGCCTTTTTTAAAGTTCTTTTATAATTCCATTGTCATAATCAAGCAATCATTTTCTATATAATCAAAACACTAAGAAACCTGACATTATGCACTTTCTTTAATCTTGGAGAAAGGAGTTTGTCCTGATGCTAATTGCCTTCCTTGAATCTCTTCTTGTCAACTGATCAAACAAATTTGGATCAAATAGAACATATGGACTATTACTTCCTCTTGTTTTAGCTTAGTTTAGCTTTGTAATAGAAAGTGCATCTCTTTAATAAAGCCATATGCATATTATTTTTCTTTTTCTTCCCCAAAAGGTATGATAATCATGCTAGGATTATTTGGAGAACACAAAAGAGCATAATCTATTAGACTACCCTGAAAATTAAAACCATCTGCAGAGAAGTTTATTCCAGTGAGGCCTGTTGAGCCTGGAAACAAGAAAGTGTTGTTGGTTTGGGATGATATGAAAATTTTCTGTCATAAAGGTAGTTCTTTGCATTTCTACTTATGACACAAGTTATATCCAGTAGCATAAATTCCAGCACCCTATTCTTTAGGACATTACATAATTTACTTGGCAGATAAAACCTTCATGTTCATGGGCAATTATTTATATTTTAGCTCATGCCCATGTTTTTACATTATCCCATTGTGAGTTTGTAATATACAGGACAATCATAAAAACTTTTTAAGATCTTCTGGAATGTAAAGCTTTATTTAAAAAAAAAAACAAAACTGCACACTGACTGTAGTTTAACTACTGTAGTGTGTACTTCTCTGACTAGTGACAGCTGCTACCTTTCACACATAAAAGGCAGACCCTTATTCAAAAAAGAAAATCTAGAAGGGCAAATGAAAAGACTTAGAGCACTTATGGCTATAGTCATTTTTCCAAGACTACTTAGCAAAATAGGAAAAATACAAATGAAATCAGGTCCTTCTGATTTCTAGTCATCTGTTCTATTCACTGGATAATAGTTAATTCCTCCACTCAATTTCAAAAAGCTACCCATAGAATATTTCCTATAATTAGCTGAGATATCAGCTAAAGGATCATTATGGGATAAATGAATAACAGAAGTGATTAACAAAAAAGAAAGTTATCAATTGTCATTTACATGTGCCTCCATCATATTTACAACTTTCAGATTTCATTAGTACTTGATAAGAAGTCCATTCTTACAGGAAGAACTCAAAGTAAGTACAAATTTAAATATTCTTCAGGAAGCTGGGGAGCTTTCTGTCAGTTGAGCTTTGCCTTTTTATCAATTCAATGAATAACACTCAACAAAGCATTCAGACAGGAAAAAAGGAACAATAACTAAAGTGTTTCTCTAGCTGCAGTTAACACACAGAAGGACTGCCGAAGTGTTGGATAGATCAGATCAATATAAATACTCTATTTACTGCTGTGAAGCAGTCAAGAAAAAATGCTGTGAACATTTAATTATTACCAAGAATCCAGAGAATCTAAGACATTAATTTTAAATATTCAATTACCTATTGAACAAAAATCTATTAGGATGCTGTCATGAGCGTAGCGGCTGCTTGTTAACTCCCCGGCATGGCAATAAAACTTGGGCAATGAATGTAATTGTACTAGGGATCAAAGAGCTGAGCTCCTACTGAGAAGCAAGTGTATACACTGCCAATATTTCATCATTCAGAGTCACTTTCCCTCCTCTACCTAATATGAAAGCTATAAAAACAAAACCAAAAATCCCCTCAAACTGTTATTGTTAAAGCCAAAAACTAATTAGTCACTGCTTCCCAAAGTGTTATGTGAAAAGTCTCTAGAAATAATGGGCTGCATTCTCAAATTTTATAGGTTTACTGAGTCTAGTGTTCTCTGGTATTTCCTGTTTCCCTTGCTAGGGAAGATTGAGTCAAGTTTACAAGTCATCTTGAATAACACACAAACTTTTCTATAAAGGCAATAATCTGTAGATTTATAAAGCATACAGTTAAAATAAAGACATGGGTGGTAATCAAAGGGAATAGCAAGAGCTTTCTATTGTTTTTAGAACTAAAATTCCCAGCATCTTAAACATTTTAGCAGCCTATAATTTGCCATTTCAGTAAGGTTTGGTGATGCACTTTTGTTTTTCTACTTAAAATAACTGAGCTTGAAAGCCTCAATACATCATATTACAGCAGGGGGGAAAGAAAAAAATATAACACATCCATTTACGTCTAGAGTACTATTTCTGTATGTTAATGTATACATATGATAACAGCTATAGCTGCTGACGGTATGGGAAACAATGAACAGCTTTCCTTCTCTTCCCTTGTGAGACATTTCAGCAGATCTCAAAACATGACATATGTAAAGAATTCAAGAGATCCTTGAAACACCTACATGTGCTACTTTTCCAAGCTATGAACGGTGCTCTGAACAATTAGCGATGAGGAATCACCTTGTTCCTTGATAGCTTTACCTACAATAAAAATAGGGTTAAATGTCATCGCCCTTGATCAAAGTCCCAAGATGATGATTCAGACCCCTGGCCCCATTACAGTTAATGGAAGTTCTGCTATTGACTTTATTATGTCAGCATTTCAACTCCTGAGATCACTTAAATGTTCCAAACATTTATCACCTTGTTTCTGTTTTACAGCAGAACTAAAAGCATGTCCAGAACTGCAGATGTAACGTGACTAAACACTGCTTTTGTGAGGACCCAAAAGAGCAAAATACCATCTTTCAGAAAAATAATTCCTAGATCAGCCCCTGAATTTGAACAGTCACAAGCTATTTTCACTTATGACATCTAACAGCATCACAGCCCAAGTGTGTATTGATGTATGTCTAGTTTACTTTTGTTTTACACAGTCATTATGAATATGAGCTCCTCAAGAAAATGTTCTCCCAACTCAAGATAAATTAAAGCTTTCTCTATATCCCTGTCCAATTGTGTCTGCCACCTTTCCAGTATTGTTCTGTTCTTCGTTACATCATCAAAAAGGCACAGATTCCCCAAGGACTGTGTTCAAGGAGAAAATGCTTTTGATTTACTTAATGAAGAAAGTAAGTGCATCTGTATGGTTAGCTACCATCCATATTGTTAGGTTGGTAAAAATAATAACAACATGTATTAACGTTTTTTTCCTAAATCTTATTGTGTATTCAACTCAGGCATAAGGCACTGGAAGTCGAGAAGACTCTACTGCCTCTTATGGCAATGTGAGAGAAGCAGCAGGATTAGTTCTGAACAAAAAGTTAGATAAAAAGAAAAGAAGAAAGCTGGGCAGTCGACCTGATCCAAACCCAAAAGGTATCTGTTAGCAAGGCAAAAATTTATGAATTTACGCTTTTTATTTCTTTTTCCACCTGTGATATATATATTTTTTATTTACTGACTATTAAACTGCCCAAAAAGTACCTGGAGTTAGTAAACTTGCAATGCTCTGGTTAAAAACAGGTTTTCTGCAGTTAACCTCTACATTGCAAAGATGTTTTTACACCCAAAGTTAAACTCCAGTTTTTAATGAACTAACCTTGGCCTTAAGACACCATACTTAGTATCACCGCATTACATATAATGTGTTTTACATACATGACACTCTTAGGTAAATTCATGAAAGCTAGAGCTCTAAATTTATCTCTGGATGATGTTAATTCCTTAAGAAATGGACACATCTGGATGCAAATGAGGGACATCAGTTGAAGTTCTCTTGTTCATGGTCTTCCAAAGATTAGTTCCCACAGACAAAGTAGCACTTGCTCTCTAATCAGAGCTGCCTCCCTTCAGTGATCTGACACAATTTGTGCAGTCTCATAATAGCTGACAAAAAGGGAGAAAGACATAAAATGCCTATATATTGTTTTTAGCAGCTGGGTTTTAAACATACATTTAAAATGTCAAAATATTTTTTAGAAATTAAATCCAAGATCTCTATTTTGAATAAACTGCTGTGTTCTGAGGTTACTGGATTGAAAAAATAAATAGGAATATGATTTTTAAAAGTTTCAGCAGCTGAAATCTGTAATTTAGTAAATTTCTGTACACTCACCCAGTAGTTCTGCACTATAAAGTTACTTTCAAATTTATCCCAATGTACTTCTAGCAGCAAATCTCCACTGCTGACCATTTATTTGACCTTTTCTAGCACATATCATGTTATAATACTGAAATTCTTTATGCTTTTAAAAATAGCAATGCAGAGATTTTGAAATGATTACTGATAGTTAGGACTGTTGAGCTCAATGTAGAAAAATAAAATAGAGTATACAGCCATCCATCTCCTGAAACCTGGAAGATTACTTTTCCTGTTCTGGGGTGAGGATATTAAATTTCCTAAGAGCTCTCCTCTTACAAGATTTTCAGAATGTCAATGGCTTTATCCAGCATTTGTTCTAACATATAATATTAAACATAACTGCCTAGAGGTGCCAAAATACAGGCAGAAATTGAAGGGTGGTTTTCTAAAGATATAAATAGGAATGCCAGACATGAGTTTATTATGAAAACTTGAGACTCCTAAGACTCAGGAGATCTCCATCACAGCCATGTTCTTGCAAAGCATTCTTCTGTTTGAAGTACTCAGAGATCCTTTACCTTTCCACAGCAGACTACAGCCCAATCTGCTTGAAAAATCTCATTAAGCACAAGACTACAACAGTGAGTGTGTGGAATTTTTTACTTCCTTCAAAGAGCTGCCAGTGTTTATTAATGAATTGTATAGAATTAAAACACTGATCTCTAAGAGTCGGTATATGGGTATGTGTTCTGTTGCTAAAAAAGAACTTTGCACTGTCAGATAATTAAAGGGATGAAAGCAAACCAATACGACAGCTACAGTGAAATTACCAGAGAATTAGATATACACTATTTTGAAGGGTGACCATAAATCTCACTGAATGCCTCCACAAGATAACAGAAAGACAGATGAGGTAGGCACAGTCAGAGTGTGATTCAGACCACCAGTTTCAATTGAGTAGTGAAGAAAAACATAGCATACTACCCTGGAGCAGATGCCTGATTTTTAGATGGTTAAAGTGATGCTAGTTGAATTGTGCTCTGGGCATCTTGGTGCCACTTTTTTCATTTGTTCTTCTGACTCAGAAGATAAAATTCTGCTTTCTAACCATATTAAAACCAAAACTGACTACTGTTAAAGATGTTACACATAATGAATATATTTCCAATTCACTTAGCCTGAGTCTACCCCAGTGATGAGCTGCATGCCAGCTGTGTCTTACCTATTCTAGTTTCTCAAAGAAGAGAATCACTACCCTCCATTTCCAGCACTTAAACAGAGGGGGGCATAGTGAGCAGCAGGGACAGCAAAAATTTTCCTACTCCTTGGATGGGTAAGCAGATGTACAAATTGAGACACACAACCCACTGTGCACACACCTCTCATGCATCACAGGACAAAGCAGAGGAGACAGAAATCCCTGTCTCTGAGTGTCATTATTTTTCCCCTGGTCCCCCAGCATTGCAGTCCATGTAGAAATAGCACAGTTCATTATGAACAGGATGAAATCACCTGACAAAGAAGCCAAGAACTTGGTTCACACACCATTTAAATTCACAGCATTGAGATGTGATGCAAGAAGAGTAATTTCTGTATGGTATGAAGAATCAAAAGCATTCAGGACTTGATGCTGAAAATTTAGACAGCAAAACTAATCAGGGAAACAAGACAGGATTGTTGATGTGTGGCAGCACATGAAGGTCTCTTTCATTACAAATTTGCTTGGTGTTCATTACTGGTAATGTGCAGGTGTCATTGCACTTGCCTAAGAGCTTTTTCATAATGAAAGATTGATTTTACATACTATCGAAATTATAATGCTGCTGCTGGAAGCAACCTGAAGGACAACAAGCTGAAGCTATTACTGAAAGAACAAGATACAAATGTGTTCCTTCTTTATAGTCTGTGTAGCCATTTATCATTCAAGGAGGAAATTATACTGCTCAAATAATAGCATTTATAAGGATCCTAGATCTATCATTCCTGTTCCAACATCAGCCATATTTGAAATTCTCAACATTTATTTTACAGGCCTTATAATTTCAATATATACTATGTGAAAGTAAGTGTACATGGAATACATGTTTCTTTTACTAGACCCTGATTTTATAACTAATTATAAAAAGGAAAAAACCCTAATCTTTTAACTTAAATCTGGTTGAACTCAAATAACAAAGATAATGCATTTTCACTAATTACTTGTTTGATAATTACTTAAATGGATTCAAAAATTATAAATTTAAGGCTTATTTTAAATTTCTTTTATTAAACTAAAAATGCATTGATAATAATTTAATTAAGCCAGGCAAGCTTTAGGTGCATTTGCATGGCTTTTATAATAATTTAAAATGGAATAAATTAAACTATTCTAGCTTTTCAAATACAGAGATAACAAATACAATTCTTGGAAATACTCATAAGCACCTTTATTCATATAAGCAGTGCCTTTGAGTTCTATTCATGGAAGTGTTTTCTGGAATGAGGCCCTATGGAATAAATGTGAAAGTGGTACTCTATTTTCTAGTATCAAATATAGCCGAGGAGTGTCTAGTTTTTGAATAGCTGTTTTATTCCTTCTGTCTATGAAAGCCAGTGCTTCGTTGGTGGCACACTTTGAAATTTCTGGAACCCATTCATCTAATACTGGGTGTTGTTCTTATATTTATGCCATGAAAAGTATATAATTTCTTGCTGAAGGAAAAACATCACACTCAAATTTCTATTTGCATGAAGAAACACATAGCTGTAGGGTCATCCCTGTGACTTATCTTTTTGTTTCAAGATAATTCTTTGTATTTTTGTATCTTGATGGTGTTTGACAGGCATATTATTCTGCACTGAGATGTTGGTTTCCTAGTTGTTTATATTTTTTTAACTGTACTCCTTGCATGTGCTTTTATGAAGATAATAGAGCAAGAAAAAAACATGTAGCTATATTCTGTAGATTCTTTGTGCTAATGCATGAGAACTCTCCTTCCAATACAGTGACAGCTCACACCTGTGTTTCAAGAAATTACTTGCTTTTTGGTTTGTAGCCACTGAATTTTAAATTAATAAGTAACATTAAAAATATGAAAGCAGAATATAAACCTTGCATTTGAATTTGAATGAGAGAAAAGCTATGTTTTATAAATTAAGTTATTTTTAAATATAAATTATCTTTTCTTTTTTGTTTTCAAAGGGTATTTGGAGACACACACTTTAAGTACTTGCTGCATTTATAATAGCAAAAATTTGGAAAAGAAGAAGATTAAGATCTTTTCTATAACCAAAATATCTTGATGTTTCCATCAAAATATTTTTATTTCATTTTGGAATTGCCATTTTTCACATTCCAGGTTACTGTTTCCAATATTCATCATCAGAATTTCAGTAAAGAAGAAAAGGAACAAACTGAATTTCACAGTTGGTTCAGTGACATGAAGAGTTTTCCCAGAAAGAAACTTCCTGTGGGAAGTGAGATCAGAAAAGTGAAGTAATGCATAGAAGTTATGATGGGCAGTGATGTGTCAACCAGGATTTCAAGTTTTCATGTTAGGATTGTAGGTGTTTATTTCAATGTCATTAGGGAAAGAAGAAGGAAATACCTGTACAAATCCCACAATTTTTATTAAAAAAGCTGTCCTGATGGATAATTATGCTTATCTATACATGGTTTTTTGACTTCCCCATTGGAGGAGACAAAACCAAACACTGATACTTCTCTCAACTGAATTTCTTTCTGCCAGGCAACCTGAGGTTCTTCTAGACCCAAAGAGCCCTGAAGGGACATCAAGAAGGCCAAAGCACATCAGCGAAAAGTTTGGAGAGATCTTGCCCCAAAAGTTTCAGGAATCAATAAATTTAGATGAGCGGGGCTCAGTACAGGCCTGATAGAGGAGTTTTAAAGCTCAGGGCTGTCTCGTTTCCTGGTGCACCTCTTCACAAGTAGAAACAGCCTATGTTCTGCAAAAGGAGCTGTGCAGCTCCAGAACTAACACAACAGAACAAGAACATTTAAAAATCCAAGCATAAACCTCAGCCTTTGCCAGTAAACACCTCTGACCCCTGAAGTTGGTCTAATATTGGCAAGATCACTGTGGTCTTTGTGAACTATTCCTAACAACCCTCCACATGTCTTGGTCTTGATATCAGGAACAAAGTCATTATGAAAATAACAAAACAAACACTCTCAAGAAAAATGTGTGAGATATAGTTCCCACTGAATATATATGCTACATAATAGAGGAAATACCTCTAAGGATATTTATCTTAGATGAGGAGAAATCTACCACCCATATACTAGATAAGATGAAATTGTGAGTGGAAAAAACAGGATGCCTATCTTTGTTCTATCTTAATTAGAATCAATATATCTGACTGAATGTAACAATAATTTAATTAAACACCATGCAAAAGACACAAAACTATCTCTTAATAGGAAATCATTGCTATTAAACAATATTAAGAAACAGTAGTTTATATAAAAGAGGTCCATTAAGGTCATTGCAAATGCTATTCACTATTTTTATCCTTCATTAACACTGCAAATGATGTAAAATCTGAATTACATATCTGAATGAGGCATTAAGACTGTTCATTTAAAGCAGAACAATAGTTTTTAAAATCATCAACTCAAGAAGTAGATAAGGTCTTCTTTGGACAACTTTGGGCTTTGAATAAGCCTTGAATTGCCATGCCTTGATCCTCGAGGGGGAGGACGTTAACCACCTGTAATCTGCCGGAAGGACAGCAGAGGAGAGCACAAGCAACCTAGGAGGTTTCTGGAGGGCACTGATGGTCACTTCTTAACACAGGCAAATGAGGAATGGACAAAGTGCTCTGCTGGACCTCATACTTACAAACAAAGTCGGGAAGGTGAAGATCATGGGCAACCTTGGCTGCAGCGATCACGAAATCACGGAGTTCATGAGAGGAGGGCCACTAAGGCCATTGGGAAAGTCTGAAGCAAAGACCAACTAACCCTAGAAGAGGATCAGGTTAGGGAAAGGCCAAACATTGCAATAAGATCTGATAGGATATACCCCGGACCTCTGAGGGAGGTGGACAATTTTGAGGGAAGTGATCCTTTCACTCTGGTCCTCATTGGTGAGACACATCTGGAAGGTTGTGTCCAGTTCTGGGGACAAAGAAAGTTTCTCAGTATGGGAGAGACAGGCACACACTGGAGTAAGTCCAGCAAAAGCCTACAAAGGGCCCAGAGCCTCTCCTATGAGAGACAGAGATCTGGGACTGTTCAGCCTGGAGGTGAGATGGCTCAGGGGAAACATCAATGTCTGCAAAAGTCTGAGCAGGGATGGTGGCGTGAAGATGGACTCTTCTCAGTAGTAGCAGTGAAGGGACAATGGGCACAAATTAAGTACACGAAGTTTCAGTTAAAGATAAGAATACACTTTTTTTCCTGTGCGGATGGCCAAACAGTGGAACATGGTTCCCAACAGAGGTTATTAAGTCCCCATCTCTGGACATGTTCAAAACCTTATTGGACTTGACCCAGACCAACCTGTAGCAGCCAGCCCTGCTCTGAGCAGGGAGGTGAGAGTATATGATCTCCAGAGGTTCTTTCCAAACTCAACAATTTCATGATTTTGTGACTCTGTGAAACACATTGTAGCATTTTATTGTAGTTGGATCATGCAACAATCCAACCCTTTCACTTCCTATGCTTGATCATGCCAGTATTAAGGAAAATGGCCAAGTCATTGACAGTATTTTGTGTAAATGGGCAAACTTAAGCTCAGAGCAAATAAGCACATTTGATACCACATTGCTTTTGTTAAACCAAAGGAGGTACCACAGAGGCTAATTATTTTTGCTGCTCTTATCCATAAGCATTACATTTTTCAGTGTTCACAGAGAAAAACTTTAGTTAATGAGATCCATAAAGATTCTTTAATCAGCTTATATTGTGAAAAAGTATTAAAGTCTCCACTTTCGCAACAGGCGCATGAAATATATAGTTTTATGATATATTACTAGCACAGGAACTCACCTCCCCCTTTCCCCTGAACCACCTGCAATTTTTAATAGTCATGTATCGCCAGGGTACCAGAAACCCATAAAAGTTTAACCTGCCAATTAACAACTGGGTAAAGTTCCAGCCTTGTAGAATATTTTGATTACTTCCAAGAGCTTTTCACAAAATTCAGAAAATATTTCCACAAAATTTCTAGCCAGAGTTTTAATCTAACCTACCAAAAATTGGGTAGTAGGAGAAAAATATAAATGTATTATGTATAAAAAAAATTAATCAATCTTTAATATGACAGTAGACCTGCCAAATCCACCTCTGGATAAAAAGCAGTTATTTTAGTTATTTGTTAAGAGAAGGTGGAAGGAGGGGGAGATTAAAGAAAAAAATTAGAGACTTTCATTCTAATAGTTCCTCTCAAGGGGAAGACAGAAAGTAAGGGCAGAACTCACCTATTCAATACAAGTTAATCAAGGTGTGAAGTACAATGCAATAGTTTTCAATGTATTTCATGACACTCCATTAAAAAATAATGATGTCAAATAGCATTACCTTTGTTTTCAGCAAATCTTTGAAAACCAGCTAGGAATGTATCAGCTTTTGAATAATTTTCAGGAATACACAAAATGTAGTGCAAAATAGTTACAGTTATGTAGATCTGGACTGGAAGGTACATACCAAAGAATACATTTTTTTTGGCACTACCATTGATAATCACAGATCCTTAGCACTGAGAAATACTTCAAATAAGGCTAGAATACACACACACACACAACCAAACCTATATCCAACTCTGAGAGCTTTAATTATGAAGTAAGAAAGTCTGAAGTAAATTGGCAGGAAAGAGATCATAGAAAATACTGTTCACCAGCTCAATAGGCAGCAACTCATATACATCACTGGTGCTAATTTTTTGTAGATTCCACAGTTTTGCAGGTGAATGTAGGATCTCCTAAATATGAAAAGCATAGACAGCATAAAGATGTCCATCTGGAAACATAACAAGTTGGTAAAGAAAGCTGTTGAACAAAGTGAGGGTACATCTTTGCTATTGGATGACAGATGTCATGTTTAAGTGGGACAAAACAAAAAGAGAAAGTCTAAGTTAGTGGGACATGGCTAGAACTGCAAGCCTTGGAATTGCATGAAAATTAATGCAAGTTATTTGGAGAGCTATCCAAGAAGAAGATGAAAACAAATAAGAAAAAGGGAGCTAAGAGAGCAAAGAAGTCATAGACTGCTTAGGGCATATGTGAAAAGACTTGGGAAACAAAACAAAACAAAACCACCCAAAAAAGGCTAAAAATAAAAAAAAAGAAAAGAGGTCCTAGAGGCAATGGGATGAAACTAAACAATAAATGGAAAAGAGGTTGCATTTACACAACATTTTCCTTCTGCAGCAATGAAGATACTGCAGAATGACTGCAGGGTTACAACGGAGCACATGGCTGCATTCACAGAGGACCTTCAAGTTCAAATGTTGTAGTTACATCTTGCCTTTAGGTCAAAAATTGCATGAATCCAGGTGGTCAAAAATGCTGCTATGATGTGAAATTAGTATATGCAATGTAGAGAAGCTAATTAATAGCCCTAGACAAGTCCTGGAAACACCCTGAATGAAGGTTCATGTAATTTCTAATGCTCCAGTCAACTTGAGGAAGTAAAAGTGCATAGAATTTATATAAATCGAAAAATACCAAATTTACATTATAAAAAAGGAGCAATTATATATTTTTTACCATGAAGTCCACTATTGGAACAAGGGTAAGCAGCTTCCTTAGAGTCTTAGCTTTGAACTGATTCTACTGTACAGGAATCTCAACTTGGGTTTTTTCTTCCCCTTTCTATCCCTTTTCCCAAATTTTTCTGCCTTTGCAGAAAATAAATACATAAAGCTTCAGAACTTGGTAAGTGTTTGGCAATGATGAACTTCCAAGCAATTTGAAAGAATCATTGTTAGGAGTTTTTGAACTGCTGTGATTTTTGTCAGGCTGTTACAGTCTAGGTCTGCAGGTTACTGTGCACTGACTTCTAAAAGATCACTTCTCAGAAGTACACCATTCATTACCACTGAAAAGAAATATTAACTGAAATACTGCCCAGAAACTCAGTTGTACTCCCTTACCTGATCACAAACTAACTGAAGAAATAGCTGTGGACTTCATGGCATACTCAAAGCATTATCCAGCTTTAAAAAATAAAACAAAACAAACACAAAACAACTACAACGAAATCTAGCTCCCGACTAGTCACTTAGTTTTTTTAGTCAATTCTTTGTGTCTGTGTTTGTGAAAATTACAATAAAATCAATATTTATACTGAAAAGAAACTCCAACAAAAACAAACTGAAAAAAATATATCAAAGCTCATAGGCCACACATTTTCAGACGCAGGCTATAAACCCTAACTGGAAACATTTTGACTTCATGTTATTTTTATCTACTGTAAATTTCATTTCATTATTATAGAGAAAAGGGGATCAAAATAATTTGCAAGTGCAGATTAAAACAATACTTTACAACAAAAAAAAATGCAAGGGTGTGACATTCTGGTAATATCTAATTTATAACTTCTTGATTCTAGATCTACACTATAATATCAATCATATACTCCAGTACTAGTCATCAGTTCAATTCACATTCCAGTAAAAACAACAAAAATCACTTTACATTCCCACTTTGTAGTAATGGTATTTTAAGAATTTTCTTGGAGAGATTCTTGGCTTCTCAGGAAAGAGCTCTCAGAAGAATGATTAAAAAGGAACCAGCAATACTATTTATTTCTGATTCCCTAGATGTTCACTAGGAGTTTTAATTCAGAACTACCTTGTTTATTCAAGTAATTTTAGATAATCTTTTTTCAAGTTTTAAGGGCTTGGAATACAGTATTAAGTTTCACTTGTAAGCACCATAAGTCTACATATAAAGCAGTAATTATGCTTATTTTTATTATTTTCAACCTACAGTGCCAGTGTACAACATATGCTTGATTCTGAAGTCCTCCTAATTTTAATTAAAACAATCCTAATGTCTACCAAACAACACTGAAAAAATATGTCAAATAACATCTTTATTTCCTCTAAATTAATATAACTTAGATAATACCAATATAGTAGTGAAAAACAACACTGTACAGTAAAACAAACCCTAATTTCTACCTTCTGCTTCTCAATTTATACATTACGCAAGATGGGAAGGTAAGCAAAACTGAAAATTCAATAATCCTTCTTTCATTAGGAAGATATCATGAATATTAAGTTGTTTCCTTGAAAAGAAAACTGTCCACCAGAATTCTGGTTTGATTTGTGGCAGTCCTTGATACCACTTCAGTTTAGGAAGAGTATGGCCAAGAAACACAGCTCTCGATGTCAAACTGCAAGTTAAGGAAGTGAGACCAATCCATGCCTGGTATGGGTCACTCCTAGGGATCAGTCTGCCCAAAAGGCAGCACCATCTACATTTATCTGTTTCTTCTGTTTTGCCGAAGATGAGGATTTTCCTGATTTTGATATGCATATCTTGGATAATTTATTGCATTTCATGTTCACAAAGGAAAATGGGTTATTCAGCTTAACCATAACATTTTACTCATGGCCAGTTTAATAACTGTAGAAATTAGCTTGCCACACACACACACCAGTGATGTGCCTCGTCATTTTTCAGCTTCATAAACAAGTCAAAGGAAAAATAAATCTACCTTTTATTAACCAGCTTCCAATATGAAGTCATTTATGCCTCACTCTGCTGAGACCCTGAGTCAAAGGCAAAGAAAAGCAACTGCAATAAGTTTACCAGTAGGTTGCTTTATTGAAATCTATAAGGTGAAATTTTTGTAACACAATCAAATCATTATAAAATATGTTATGTATTTATGATAAATTAAACTGTTATTGAACTTCTTTTCACTGTAACACCATCCTTGGAAGCAAGGGATTTTGTAGATTCCAAAAAAATATTTTTGTAAGGTGCTGTTCTACTTAAGGTGAAGTTGTATTTTCCATCAAAACCCCTATTTCTGGGGGTTTATTATTCATCCATAAAGATCTGCTTGGAATATGGCTAAAGACTAAATTCAGAAGCACTGTTTTCAGTGAATATTTATGGGAAAGAACACCAAACACTCACGTTAGCTATTTTTAAATTAGTAACATTTCAGACATTCAAAAAAAAATTCCACACCTGCAAAGATTTGAGTCTGGGTCTGAAGTACTGACCCCAAAAGCCAAAAATAATCTAAATAATCTCTTCAATGCCATCTGCCTGACCAAGCCCAGTACTCCCCCATGACAAAGCACAACCAGCAATAGTAAAATGGCAGCCTAAGCACCACAGCACTAACTTCAAAGACTGCTCTTTTCAGTCACCTTCATGAATATTTGAATCTTCAAATATTCCTCCTTTTAGGTCTATATTTTTCAAAACTGCAAATAAAATAAAACTTACTTTTCTACTTCGTTTACAGAAAAAGAAATGCATGTTCCACTTTGACAAGTGCATTTTCTTTTTTTATTTTTAAGATATCACTAGTCCTTGCATTAAAGTTTAAAAAGTATTTCATTGAACTTGTCATTATTTAATTTACGTTATTTAATTTTATTTATTAATTTATAGTGATGCAGGAACAGAAGTCCTGAGTTGGAGTACAGGTTCATTTAGCTCTGCACCCAGCCTGATGCAGTAACTCGTACACAGGTACTTAGAAAAGAGTAAGAATAGAACAAACATACTGTTTTCCCAGCATCCAGATATTTTTCAGCTCAACTCCCTCAGCCAGTGCTTCAAATATATTCAAACCATTGAAAGAGTAAAAAATTCATGCAAGAATTCACTGATTTTCTCTGGAATTTTTTTCTGTGAATATTTTTCATAGAAAATGCAAATTATTTATAACAATTCATTACAGGTACATTGACAGACTGCTATAGGCATGTGCACCAGTATGTGACCACACATATATGGTAACTCAAACAAACTTTAAAAGGTTTGATTAAAGATTAAAAAGGCAGAAACTACCAGATTAATCTCAAGGGCACAACTTTCATTTTAACACCTTTGTGCAAGGCTGCTGTAACCAAACTTGTAACCACACCTCTGTGTGCTGGCTTTTTCCACAGAACTTCTGACACATTTGCACACAGCAGTCACTGCTCTATCACACCTTCTTCTCTCTCCTCTTTGATCATTATGTAATCTATACTCACACCTGATTCTTTGCATAGAACAGCAACGTAGATATAAAGACATTTTTTCCAGGCTCTTGACACTTCCTTACAGACTCTCTTCCAATTTACACTGCAGCAACAAGCTGAATTTTCAGTTTTGTGAAGTCTGATAAGATGTGCAGCATTGATCCACTGAAGCAGAAGTGCAGCACTAGAAGACTGAAAATAAAGAGGAGCTACTTGGTTGCCCATGTGGGACGGGACACATGAGTGACATTACCCTTGTCCTCAAGCAGTGGTTGGCATTGCATGGCACTTACAGCATTCCAAGTACAGTTGCTCTACATTTCCCCTGCAGCGAAGGGGTGCAGCGGATTTTTCTTCCCTCCTAGTCTCCCCATCTATTCAGTCCCAAGCTGCAATCCTGCAGTCACAGTGCCAGTGTTCCTGCCCAGGAGATCACTGTGACACCTCTGCTCCCCTTCATCAAATGTCTTGCTCCTTTCAACT
This sequence comes from Zosterops lateralis, assembly GCF_965231275.1. Classification (NCBI taxonomy): domain Eukaryota; kingdom Metazoa; phylum Chordata; class Aves; order Passeriformes; family Zosteropidae; genus Zosterops; species Zosterops lateralis. Next base: position 31,467,349 of record NC_139762.1, on the reverse strand, counting down.
CTGGGTTTCAGCTTTTGTGCTGTGAGAGCTGATAATCTTCCCTGTTCTAGATTCTTTTCCCAAGAAGTTCCAGGGTGTTCAGAAAGCCACCCTATACAGATTTTTCTACCTGTAAGCCCCTAGTGTCAGCTCCCATCCAGATGACCAAACTGGTCACCACAGGCAGTACAATGGCAGGAGAGTCCTGCCTGCCCCCAGGATCTGGGGAACAGAGCACTGCAAAGCTGTAATGTACAGGGGTCACACTCATCCTCTATGCACCAACATTTGCAATGTCGTTACTAAAGTAACTACTGCAATACAGAAAAATTGCAGAGGGACAGCTTATTCCACTTAAACCCTGTGTTTAACTAGTCTGTGCATCTGCTATGGGTTTAGTATTAACTAAAATATCAGTGTAGACAAAACCTTTCATGCACCATTTTTAAATGTTCCTATTGTGCCATACAGTACATGCTGATGATTTACCTGCAGCTGTATTTCAGTGAGAAATCCTTCCCACTCTGCAACATCCAAGCATATCCCCATCATTCTGGGACAAAAGGGGATGGCAATGTAAATCCTTAAAGATTACATGGCCCCTTGTGAACGGTTAAGTGGAGATTATTTAAAAGACTTAATTACACAGAAACCTGACACACTCCTTTTTAATGGGCAGGCAGACTGTTGTTTATTTAGTTTTTGAAATCTAGTCTAAATTGGGCCTTGAGAAAGAGAAAAGTACCCTAGGTTTCAATTAACAGATTGTCTTCCACTAGTCTAGGGATAATTTGAGCTTTACAGAAACACATGTAAGAAGTAAAAATAAAGCATAATTACTTCCTCATACTGTATATTGTTTTGCATCAGCCTAGTTATTCCGTGGTTCATCACTAGTATTAAAAATCTACGTGTATAAACTAGTTTAGAGGATATTAACAAAGCATTACTATCTCTTACTATTTATAAGTCATTAAATCTCTCAATAAAGTCCAGTTTATAAACAATGTCTTAAGAAAAACATCATACAATTAGGAGTAGATAAGACAGAGACTTTCAGAATGTAACAGTGCAGCAAAAGGAGTGTGTCAGTTGATAGCAACAAAATATTTTTGTAAGAGTGATACTAGTTAGTAATATCTGTACCAAATTGGGAAATGTTTTGACTGCAACTATGCAAATTAGTGACTGGGACTGTCTGTTTAGATGCACTGGGATATATTTATAACACACATGTTGTGTAGAATGTCTATTGAATAAAAAAAATTACAGGGTTTTGGGTTTTTTTAATAGAAAAAGCAAATTCTTAATACTAGAGAAAAATTCTTCAAAACCTTTGTTTAATAGTTTTATTCATAATGACATAAAAAATTATTCCTGCAGACTGAGGTACTGCACTATATCAGAAAAAACCCTAAGGCAATAGTCTTTAAGAAGAGTAACTGTGGTGTTGATGAGAATGAGGAGAATTTAGAAGCTAGGCATACAATAGTCGTTTGCTGTTCAAATTGACTAATGCTTAGGTCCAAAGAAATGAAAAGTATTATTTGCTTTTTAATGATTAGCATGAAAGAAGATCTGCATGCTGTTCTCAGCAGCTGGAAGTAGCAAGAAGGAACTTACACATTTAAGCAAGAAAAACTCAAGTTGCTAGCTGGTATGAATTTTTGAGTTTGCAGTATACTTCAGTGTCAACAGAGGGCAGGATGATTATCTACCAAAGATTCACAAAAAAAATTGACAAAACTGGTATGTTCTTCATTCATATTCTTTTAGCTTTTAAAATATTCATATTCTCAATTCTGTAAGCAAGAAGGAACACAGATCCCCACTTGCAAGAAAAAAATATACATAAAAATTACTAATTTTCTTTTCCAGGCTAGTTTATTTTCTAAATGTACCAAACTGTACATGGTTCTTTGGCTTGTGTGTACCTACGGACTTTAGGAAAAAAGCAGGGAAAATTGATTTCTGCTTAAAAAAATTACACTAATTGAAATCTTATAGAAAAACTAATACTTAATAGCTTTAAAAATCTTAATGATTTCAGGAAACAATTAGCAAGACAAGCTGTCACAATCATTACACTGCAGACTTTCTGTTGTGAATTCCAGATTTCTGCTCTTACGCTAAATCTGGCTGAAATTTCTCAATGTGATTTAAAGTTTGATGGGAAAAGACAGAGAGTATTATCATTTTAACCCTGTTGCCTCAAGAATGAAGGCCAAAATTCCTGTATTTAAAACTAGTTTGGTTGCCCTAAAAATCTTGACAGGATAGGAGTACAAATTTTTTGATGTATTTTTGCTATAATCCAAGAAAACAGGTTTTTTTTAAAAGAAGTTTCATTTATGATGCATGCTTAACTTACTATTTTTCCTCAGCTTTACATTGCAATTCATTAAACATTTCACTCCTTCAGTTCTCTGAGCTGTTTTCCATCCATTTTAAATCCCCATTGTTCTTGCAAAATTACATTATTCTCTCTAAGAAGGAAAGCAAAGTGAAGGACCATATGGTATCTCCACTAAATTAGTAGGAGTTTCACTGATGCCAGTGGAAACTAGAATTCATCTACCCTACAGATTGCATCTGCATGTCATTGTTTTGGATTAAACCACAAATGAAATGGCAGTTAGATTTAGTTGGTTAATTAGGCCTGGGGGAGTAAAAATATCATTAATTTAAAAGGATTTGTCACTCTCTCAGTTATTCAGTGATAATAAAAGAAACCAGCCTTGATGATGTCCTCATACTGGTTTTAACCACATACCTCTCAAAGAGCTGCACTAGTAAGCATGATTTGCATTGGTAAAAATGCAACCTGCCTTCATCATGGTGCTATGAAATGAATAAGCACTCAGCAGCTAATATCAGAGAAGCAAATTTAAAATAAATTGGCATGCACAGAATTGCTTCAGTAGCATTGTCCACCCCATCATGCCACAACTGTAAGTACTTCTGCAGGGGCTGGTGTACTACTTCCCAGTTTGAGCTCAAGAGGAACCAAACTGCCACTGACAGAAGGAGCAGAGAGGGTCTTTAAGGTGCCCTCACAGTCCTGGTAAAATCACTCTTTCAGATCAGCAAAGAATCCTGGATCTAAACAAAGTCCCCAGCCAGGCTCAGCAGACACCTGAGATTGACCAGGAGTCATGTGAATGAGAGTGCCTTAAGGGAAGAGCATGTCTACCTTCTCTGTGGAAGGACAAAGCTCATCTATCTGCTATACTTGTGCAGCTTGTCCTTGGCAGAAAGCCCACCAGTGGGTAGGACTCTTTACTTGACACATCATTCCAGGCAGAGTTCAACCGAAAACATAAATATTTTTAACTTGCTGACTTGCCTCACCTATTCAAAGCATGCTGGAAATTCCCCAGCATGTTCTTGAGCATGAGAGGTGCCTGAGGCAGCTGCTGTGGCTTCATTACTGCCAGCCTGCACCTTCCATGTCCCTGGAGGCTGGAATGGTGCCCTGCTCTACAGGTGGCCAGCAGGGAGACACTTGCCACCCTCACCTCACTCCTGGGACAGGCTCAGGCCTCAGCCACCACACCCCATCACATACTGCTCCATTGCTGAAGGCTTTGTCAACAAAATCAAGGCATCGAGCCACCCAGCAATGCATTTGCAGCACTTATGGCCAGCCACAGAAAAGACTGACATACTGGGAACAGAAAATGCATGGGCAGTAAAAAACAACAAAACAAAACAAAACCGCATAACCCCCCCCCTGAATATTATATAGTGAAGATAATCTATTTTCATCTTTAAAGCATTAATTTTTAAGGAATATGAGACTTCTGTAAAACCTACAATGAAATACTACTAAACTGAATGAATTCACAGCAGAAAGGTCTCAGACTACATCAGGGTTATGGTTATGGCCATAAATTGTGATTAAATGTTTATGAGTTAGTTGAAATATTGCAGGCAGGATTTCTTTTTTCTTTTTTTCACTGTAGGGTGCACAGATACAGTGTAAAATCCTGTAGATATTTAGGGGATTGTGGGTTTAAAATATGATTATTCATTGTTAGATCGATTTATTACGGCAATAGTTAGGGGCCCTGCCTGAGATGCGATTACCACCAAGAAAGGCTCTTTACAAAACAGAGTAGAGGCAGAAAACTCAGGCCCCTGTTGAATGGAGATAAAACAGATGTAAAAGTCAAAGAATGTGATAAGCAGCACGTTAGCTCTGTAATAAAAGTAAAGAACTGAAACACAGAGATGAGATGGCTTAACTACAGCAGTAGTAAGCATCTACAGAGGGCAGAGGGGTACTGGAGCTAAGGGCCAGCCCAAGTTTTCAACTGATGCAAGGGAAAGAATCTGGAAGTAGAAGTGGACTAGATTATGCTCCTGTTTTAATTAGAATACTATACTCAATAAACTTCAATTTTCATTCCTCTCTAACCAAACATCCTATCACAGTGTCACAGACTGGAAGGCCCTGCTTCAGAAAAAGCACCTCTTACAGCTGTGTAAAAACTGTCCTAGGAGTAAAATTTTCTAATTGTTCTGGGTTTATGAAATGTAGTCCAAAATCCAAATATAAGCTACTAAGACAACAAAAACTGCAGTATGTTTAGGAATATTTTTCCAGCTTTTGTTGCACATGGTTATGTGCTCAGTGAATCAAAACATCCTACAAATATGGTTTTGATCTGATGAGGTCATGATTGATTCAACCAAGTAGTTATCCTTCAAATCCCAGTTTTCTGAAGTAAACTTTCACAGGGATATTCCTCTCTCCTGTAACTCTCAATTATGTACATACCATATAACAGTTAAATTAAATGCACATTTAGTAAGCTTTGTCTGCAATTACTTACTTGTGCAGGAACAACTCGAACACTCTGGAAAGTTTATCTTGTTAATTATGAGTCCACTACTAGATATTTATGCAAGTGAAATTACCACAACACGTAAAGATGTGTAACAGCTATTTACATTCTCCTGTGCTCTGAACAGAGCATAATTCGTTCAGAAACCTTGGTGCATATTTATACATTTAAAGACCAATATAATACATAAATATATTTAAGGTTCTGGCAACACCTGAAAACTTGCATATCATGAGTTTGCATGCATGAGTTCACAATGCAAACAACACAATTTTAAAGCAGCAAAATGAAGTGTGGAAGAATGTGTTTACAGAAATAGAAGGAAAAATAAACCCTAGTTTAGGCAGCCATGCTAGCTCACCCCACTAAATACCACGCAAGCTGAAGGAAGAATGAGTAGTCAGCCCTTCAGTGCACTGCCGAAGCAACTGGTGCTGAGAAGAAAACTGGCCTGCAACGAAAAACTCTTCTTTCACAGGTTTAAGAGGATGCAGCACAGTTATGACTTGCTGAATTTGAAAGGACAATCATCACAAAGTCTGTTACGGCTTTCTGTTCTCAACCCAGAAATCAGAAGAGTTCATGTTCCAAGTGTCCTCCCTAAGAAGAGGCAGACCTCTGATGTACTCAGGTATTGAAGGTAGTAAGAGAAGTGGGCTGGCCAGTTGCCTTTTCCTTTCCTCAGTCACTTCTGTGGCTCTATGCTCCTAGATGCTTCCAGCATGGTCTTCCCACTGCTATTCTTACTGCTAGAGCAGTTTGGACTTCAGCTTCTGGAATGCTCATATGCAATAACCAGTTAATCAATCACCCACAGTTTTCCTTAGCATTAAAGCTGGGATAAATCAAGTGGTAATTTTTTATACTTTAGAGTTTCAATAATGCTAAAAGAAAAATTAGTATCTTTGTGTCTGGCACAGCTTTAAAGAATGTTACGAGCAAGGGATGTGTAAGAGCTTTTCAAAGTGAAATGTACTGTGGAATTGAATTCAATGGGAAGAGTAGGGCAACCCAACAATAGAAGTTGCAACCAGCTCAATCCAGAATTACATATATATATATATATATATTTATTTTTTTTTACATAAATAGACACGGAGAAATATGTTATCATACTTACATTTTTTTACCTGTTCCAGAACTGAAAATAAACAATCCTTGAAAAATAAATTATCAACAATTAGTCGAATCTCAACAGCAGAGTGCCTGTAAAATACTTTGAAGTGACTGAAATTAATTTCAAATACTTTGTTGCTCTTTTTTAAACAGCAGGGAAAAGAAATATTTCAGCAAATAGCATCTGGGTCCCATGAGCTCTTTGATAATACTATGCTTGTATTAAAGATGTTTTTGGAAATCCTTGAGTACATTTCCAGTATGTCAGAAATAAAGACGACTGTCAGATACTCTTATTAATCAGTTGGAAAAGCCAAAACCTCCCAGTGGGAGGCAGAAATGTTATACTGATGCGATTATGAGTCACTGCAGTTTTGGTTGAATCAAGGCCATTTATTTGAAAGTCTGTTGCCCAAAAATGCCTCCTAATTTGCAAAACTCTTCTTTTTTTTCTTTATTCTCCTTTTTTCCCCCTTTTTTTTAAACTGGATATCTTATATAAAAATTTGTTTCCATCGCTTTATGCTGAGGAATTTTCTGTTGGCCTTCTTGTAGCATGATGCCTGTAACATCCAAAACAGAGGGCTCCAGGATGTCTGCTATAAGAAAATATAGTGGCTTGCTTTATTTTTAAAGATTAATAGTTGGCAACCATGAGGACATGAATGACATGATTTACAAGTTTGTGGGCCAGACAAAAAAGGATCGAAAGATTATCTGCAAGGAAAGAATCAACATTTCAAACTGAGGAAATAGGAACAGAAAAGGCTCATCTGTTCACAGTCCAATTCTTTCAAGCAGTCCAAGTTAGCAGGGAAGAGAGTGCGCTGTCCTCTGCGCCAGCTCCCTCTGCAGGGGTCTGGCTGCAATTCTGGCCAGCAGATTTCACCCCCTGAGTTTATAATTGCATGTAATTCCTGTGTCTGAGTGGGAAACAAATACACAAGAGAGATCACTTCTAATGGCTGGAAAATAAATGTAAGACAAATATCTTATTTTGAGAGATTTTGTCTTTAACCTAATTAGGTTATCTGAACTCAAGCGCCTGCATTTTTAGTGTCCAACTGGCAGCAGTTTGGAACCTTGCCATAAAGAAGACCCTGTACATTAAGAAGTGTCTGCACTCTAAAACAGGTCTGTGGTTTGACCATGACATGAGTAGTTTGTGAATGAGTAAGATAAGCTATTTTCAACAGCACCACTGAAAATCAGTTGTCCCGTCCCCCCTTTGCACTTCATGGCACAAGCCTGGTGAGGCTTAGATGCCCTCCTTGAGTACTGCAGTCAGGATTCTTCCAGACCTGCCTTTATATTGTGGAAGACACTAGAAACAGCACCAGAACAGGAGCTGAATGAAAGTGTTGTATTATGAGTGCTGAATATTGGCATTCCTTGACTTTTTTCTCCTCGTTTCCAGGTTTTCATAAAAGACAACAGAGTTCTTGGTTGTGAAGATCATATAAACTCCTAGAAATTGCCAGGAACAAGCAGATGGGGACAAAACCACATAACATGTCTACTGGTGAGCTACAGACCACAGTCTGGAGAATTCAAAAAGCATCAATTACTCCTGACTTTGAAAGACTCTTTGAAAGGCATTTCTGACTCCTTCCCACAGCAGCCCTAAGGGAAGAAACAACCCTCTCATTCTGCTCTCCACCCAGCATGGAAAGCGAAGGACTGCTTCAGCTGCACTATCCAGCACAGAAAAGGAAAGGAGAAAAAGCACAATTTAAACCAGGGTGGGATCAGGGAAGGATACTGCAGCCAAATCAAACACTTTCCAAATGCTGGAACAGAGGACAATCCTAAATACAAATGAATCCTGCTGGGTTTATGATCTGCACAATGAACTTTATCAAGGTATCAGTTCAATGCTACACCCTGTTTACAGATACAGCACTCAAACCTTTCAGGGGCTATGATAATACTAGGTAAATACATGCTAGTAATGACTTCTTCCTGAGGATTAAGTTGTAGCAGTTTGGAGCTGAACATCAGAGATTCTTGTTCATGTTTCCTGGTTTCTCATTTTTTGTACTCAAGTGAATATTTTCTGAACACAGTAACTGGAAAAAATGGTCTTTTTGCTCAAGCATTTAAACAGTCAGTCCTCTAGTGAATAATAATACCAAAGAAAAACAATACTAACCGGATGGACTGAACTCCAACCAACAGCTCCCCCTACCAGCCAATTCAAAGAGGATTAAGAGAACAAATAATGAAGTTTAACATTCAAAAGCACTGGGAACTAAAAGGTAAGTTGTCCAGTGACAGAAGGAAAACTTTAATACATATGAAGATTTCTGTGATGTAAAAAGAACCTTACACCACAGACTATGTCTCAATGGAGTGCATCTGACAAGCCACTGAAAAAATACTGGATTTGTCTTTAATGCGATGTTTAAATCTAGAAGATAAAGGGGTTTCTATTTTGTTTTCTAATATGAGAGCTACATTTTATTACAGCTGTGTTGGAAGGTAAGTCATCAGTTTCTGCAGCAGGAAATGGCACACATTTGAAGGCAGATTTTGACTGACTTTACAGTAAATATTGCAGATTCCCAGAAGCACTTGGATTAGAAGGGACCTTGGGACACCTCCAGCCTAACCTTCTGCTCTGCCAGATCAACACTGAATTTGGATTACATTGTTTAGCGCTTAGTCCCACCAGGCACTGAAAAAATCCAAGGGCAGAGGCTCCACAATCTCCCTGAGTAATCTGTTTGCTTAATTATCCTCATATAGATTTTTTCCCGTTTATTTTATTTTTATGACAACTCTTTCTTGTTATCTTGCTGGACATCTCTATAAAAATCCCAGCTCCACCTTCAGGGCAACATCCTCTTTAGATGCATCAGAAGGCTGCTATTCCCACTTTTACTCCTACCTTTGTGAAATCCATTTTACTAAAAGTAAGTCTCAAGGGCAAGATACAATGGTATTTTTGGACACACAACACATGGATTGTTTGCATTCAGCTACAGGCAGAGACAGAACTAATTTATCATGAGGCTGTGTGATCCATCACACAGACATCTCCAGACGTCTGAGTTGGCTTACGCATGTTACACAGTACAGATAAATCTACCTGTCTTGTGCACACATATCTAGTCAGCATACCAATAGGGCATCTCATATTTTGAAAGCATTTCATCTGTGATTTGTGCAGGGATTTTCAGTTCTAAAACAGTTTTCAACATTCTGAGCAGCTTCAAAGAGCCATTTGCATTCCTTCCTTAAAAAAACCTAACAAAACAACAGAAAACCACAAACACCAAAACCGCAAAACAACAACAAAAAATCACCAAAGCCCAACAAAACACTCAAATGTTTAATCAAAATGTTTTCCTCTGCTTTCCACCAACTGTTTCCCTTATCCACCCACATATGGTTATATGCCCTGACTCTAAAGGATGTATTAATAGTACAGTGTAACAGCATCAGGTCCAAAGCATGAATTTTGCATCTGAAAATGTGAGATTCCCAAACTTCTCAGTGAAAGGTGCAAATAGGTATTTTGAATGCTTAAGAAGATTGACTATGTTGATTCTAAAAGTTGTTATATACTTATGAGTCAGAAATCTATTTTCGTTCCTTTAGGATTATATTTATGACACTCTCTAAGCCTTACCTTTGAACTAAGGTACTTATACCTTATATAAGCACAAAAATAATACCTCTAATACCATTTAAAGCCTTCTAAAATGTTTATTGGTTTCCCTAATACATGGTGGGTATATAAAATACTCAATTGTGAAATTGAGTGATTTAAAGCTTTTAATAGCTCTCCAGAAGGAAAAAAAAAAGCATGTAGTTTGTTTGTTGCCTTTTCTCTTGTAAAAAGCATATCTATACTTGAAACTTGTGCTCCAAAACAACTCATAGATATACTGTATGCAAATTATGGATTCACATTTACTGCCACATGCCATTTCTATACAGCACAGGCTTACACATAATTATAACCCTAAAGAAACCAGTTCCCAGGCTCCCATGTAGGAGCAAAGCACTTCTGCCTTCACAAGCACAGCACAGAAAAAGCACAAGCAAAGTGTTCAACGTGATCACAGACAGCATGAACAACTGAATACCTCCCATTTTCTTACTTTTTTTCCCCCCCTAAATAGCAATATATTGTAGCATATTCATGGAACTGGGCATCAGAAATTTGCTCTAAGTGTAACTTTTTCCTTCAACTCACACAACATTTTTGTTTGATGCTACGTGGCTAAAGCCATAGCATTTGAAAACTTCCAATTTTAAATGCAGCTAAAGAATAACCTTTTCCTCACTGATGTAAGTGAATCACTGATAACTGTTACAGTTCAGCTTTTCCAGGTACAAGAGACACTTGACAACAACTTACTGCACTTTGACTTACACTCGTAAATTGGTCAAATGCAGGGCCTCAAAAAACTACTTATTACTGTAAGAAACTTTATCAGTTCATTAGTTACTAACAATAAATCAAAAACATTATACACATCTACAAAAAGGTATTTTATCATGTATCATAGATAGGTGCTATTTAATCTATCTTTTAGCAAACTCCATTGTGGGGAGAAACAAATTTTTTTTCTGTTCTAATTGGACATTGTTTTATCTTCTGATCATCTTGCTCTTAAAATCTTTCACCAAAAAGTGAAGTTCTCCACCTGTGTTTGCATTATGTTGTATTTGCCTTTCACAAAATCCATGTAGAAATAAACTTCAAAAAGTAATATTCATATATACACATATATTACTGTATGTGCACTCTTATTTATATAAGAGAATCCACACATTTATTCAGGCATCTCAGGAATGCTGTACAAAACCCCGTGTGCAGTCTCAAGCACCAAGTCTACAAGAGAGGAAATCTGTGTTTGCTTTCATAATAGTAAATCAACTTAACATGAGGGACAGAACAAAACTCTTTCTAGTCACCTGCTAGTTACTTTCATATATTAAACATGCAGAAAATAAACCATCCTTAGCCATACAGATTTATTTTCAGTCCCTCATTTCCAAACAGTATATATGAACCAGCCACAGCACAAACATTCAAAGCCCAGTGAAGAGCAGAAGCTGTCCCAGCCCACATGCTCCATCAGTGGTCCATCAGCTGCCCCATGGAGCCCAGCTTTGTTCATTCCCTGCACCTGGGAGCCCTAAGGTCCACAGCCTCGAGTGACTTGATGGAGTCCTGCCCTCCTGAGCATGGCTGAAAACCAGCGAGACAATAGAAAGTGGTGAATTAATGTACTGTTTTGATTTGCTTCTGTATGCATGGCTTTTGCTTTACCTATTAAACAGTCTTCATCTCAAGCCTCAGGTTTTCTCACTTTTAGCCTTCTGATGTCCTTCCTGTCCCCAGCACAGGAAGGACATCGACCTCTTGAAAACAAGTCCAGAGATTGGCCAAAAAGATGAACAGGGGGATGAAGCACCTCTCCTGTGAGGGAAGTCTCAGAGAACTGGAATTGCTCAGCCTGGAAAAGAGAAGGCTTCAGGGTGACCTAACTGCAGCCTTCCAGTATCTGAACGGAGCCTACAAGAAAGATGGAGAGGGACTATTTACACAAGCATGTAATGACAGGACAAAGGGAATGTCTTCAAACTGAAAGACAGTAGGTTTATATTAGAAGAAATTTTCACTGTGGGAGTGGTGAGGCACTGGAACAGGTTACCCAGAAAACTTGCAAATGCCCCATCACTGGAAGTGTTCAAGACTGGTATGACCTCTTGTCCTGTGATAAAACATAAACTAAAGTGAACATTCATGTTTTGTTGAAATACATTCTAGAAAATTTCACAAGAATAAGTGAACATGATTTGTCTAAGTCATCAGTGGGGCAGTGTTTATATTGGCTGAACTATGAATAGTAAGGATAGGTGTCTGTTCAGTGTAAATATGTAAATAAAAATTCCTGTGTCCTAAAGACATGGGAACTCCCCATCCACGGTAATCAGTGAAGTCATCCACACTGGGTCAGGGTGTAGCAAAGGCAGTGCAAGATAGCTGCTATACACAGGCTTGATTTTATTAGTAAGCTACCTTTCAACAGAACTGTTTTCATGCACAGGAGGTATTTTAATAAGCAAGCATCATGGACTTAGCAGTTTCTTCATATGCTATTCATGACAGAGACTTGGCACTTGTCACTAATGTATTTACTATTATGATATGACAAATAAATGGACTAAAACAGAAAGGAAAAAAAAACTAAGTCTAAAATTTACTCAAAATACAGACCTTTATTTTGATGGCTTAATTGCCATGGGGAAAATCTAGTCTAATAAACGCTGAATTCAGCGCTATGTTGAAGATCTAATTTGGTATGCAGCAGTAGCAAAAAGAAGGATTTCAGTGATAAGTGCTGCAGAACAGACAGAATGAAGAAGAATTCTGTAGCATGAAATCTGCCAAAGCCTTCCACCATTTTTTAAATTCTAAGGTTTTGCTTTATATCAGATTTGTAACTATTTAGAATGATTCTCATACTAAGAATAAAAAAAAGAATATGAGAAGTGTTAATTTCCAGGAAGCTTTTAAACTGAAAAATAAATTCCATTCCAAAATGTAGCCGAGAAATCTCAATGAAAAACAGTAACAGTAAATGTGTTAACAATTTTTGAAGTTTATTTCCAAGTTCTATAGTCCTAAAATAAAAATAATGTATTTCCTAACTTCCTCACCCAGAGATAACTGGAATTTCAAGGAACAGCTGAGGAATGTTAATGATCAATAAAAGAGATTTACTTCAACAGTTCAAAGTTTGGGAGCAGTACCAAATGCAGCCCTTTCAGACCTAACGTTGTGTCACTGACCTGGATTATTGAAATGTCATTTATGGCACCCTAGTTCTCCCTTACTCTTCACTTACAAGAGGTCTAATGCCACATAAAATTGACATTTCAAATACTATAGCAGCAGTGTATTTCCTAAGCAATTATACAATTCACTGATATCCTCAAAGAAATAAATAAATAAATAAAATAATCATATGACACATGACAAAAATCCCCAATTTTTGTGAGAAGTTGCATCTTGTTATCAAGTCTCTCAACAAGTTTTGGCACCTGAGCATCCTATAAAGCATCTGTTCCTGCCCTGCTAATTCTCTCAAGCAGAAGTCCCCCATAAGCATTAAAGTAAACCTGAAAATCCCAAAGTAGTACATCATTATACTTCCTGAATATAGCCAGATATTAGCAATGTTAGATCAATCCGTAATCTTTATTACAGAAAACCATTCTGTTTCTGTCTTTCTTAATACTTTTTCTTTGACAAAAAAGAGTGTAGTTATTTATGCCTTTATCTGCTGTTTATGCAGCTTAGTTATATATAAAGAGTGAGTTGATACAAATCAGTTGTTTTTACTTCATGCTTTGCATATTACATTTCAAGATCAAAAAAGAATGTGGAGATTTCAAAACTCACAGATGTTTTATCTTTTTTTTTTTTCTTATATTTAATTTTAATAAGGATTTGTAAGACCCTGATATTATTTTTAGAGTAGGTTCAGTACCTACACATATTCTGCTCAACTTAATATTGAACCCAAAAGCACACCAGTTCTGAGTTCAAATACAGGATGACAATTCCACCGAACTTAACAGGATTGCGAGAAATTTATTCAAAAAGAGAAATCATCAACTAGATTTTAGCCAAATTTAAACTGTGAGTATTGCATTAAATATAGAAATTAATTTTGCCATATCTAGCTGAATTATAAATTACCACCTGCACTTCCAAATTCACTTAGGAATTGAAAAAAAAAAATTCCAGAATTCTTAATCCACTGGAAAAATAATAATATTACTTCTGAAATAAAAAAAAACCCCAAAGTGTAAGGAAAAAAGTAGATGATTAATAATTAGATTGTACCTTTTAGAGTCCTGCAAGAATGGTGCATAGACACTTTCATTTCTGAGCTTGAGTTATACTATTGATTCATACAGAAGTATTCGTATTCTTAAGATTTAGTATATACTTCCATAAATTGCTGAAAACTGAACAGCAGAGATCTTAAGTGAAGTGGAAAAACAGCATCCTCACTTCTAAGAAAGCAAACTAGGCAGATGCATATAATAAACCTGTTCTCTTTTATTTGTTTGTGTACACGAATATGGTGAAAACAAACCTTAAGAATCCAAATGGTCTCCTGAACACATTTCAGGTTTTATTTAGCTCTTTTTTTTCACTCCCTGTAACCAATTTTCCAGGTATTTAAATTCAATATATATATATAAAATACTCAAATATAAAGCCAATATAAAATGTGTATATATATATATATATATATATATAAAATTTAGAAAAATAAATTTCATGTTAGAATAAGCACAACTGGCTGCAGAAAAAGAATTGAAATATTACGTGTAATTCAAAGAAATTCTTCAGAGACCATCTCTTACTGAAGGGTAAGGAAAAGATCACATCCTAAGCTGAAGACAGCTATTGGAAAAAGAGAAGCAGAGAGGCTAAAGTGAAATAATTTCATTCCACAGCTGTGAGCTGCTTGTGACTCGGAGACTCTTTGCTGCTTCTAATATAATCCTTTTTGTGCCTCAAGCTCTGGCAGGTCCCTGAGCCTTCACACTGCACTTTCCACTTCCCCAAATACGTATGCTCTGCAAGTGTTTGTACAGCAACACAATACCAGCATTAGCCCAATACAAAAACATCCAAGCAGAAAAGTGTTTAAATCTTGTACTGTATTAAATTAAATGTAATACAAGTAAATGTTTCAGTTAATAAAAACTCTCTGTAATAACTGTTAATCATTGGGCATTAAGATAACATTTATCATAGTAATATTCATTACAATGAATGAATAAGCTGATTTGTTAATATGCATATGTCACATGCACTTCAACGAGATTCCTTTAGTCACCAACACCACAGCTGTTATTTTTAAGTGCTTCCAAAAACATTAATGTGCAATGTTAATCTGAAATCCATACCTCTGTTATTTTCACAAAGCAACCGGCAAGGTTTGTTTAGGAAATTTCATGCCAAGCTTCAGAAGTGTGCTCTCTAACCCTCTTCAACACATAATTCAAGATAAACACTTTCTTCATGACAGACGTTTCAAGAGATGAAGGAGTGGAACAAAGGCAGAGAGTGACACAAAGCACAAGTTCTGCACCATTAAGATGAATCGACGGATTAGCTGGAAAATCCATAATGACACGTTGTGCTGGCTGGAGCAGTTCTGTTTATGTAATTACAGCTTTGTTGCTTAAACGAAAGGAAGCTCTGAACAAGGCCTTTATCTCAGTAGCCCTGCCCCAGCACCTCACCAGTGCTTCAGCAGCCCCATCCATCAGTGCCAACCACTGCAATTCACCTGACATCTCATTAAAGGTTTTAAAGCATCACCTTCCACAGGACTAACGGTTTACTAGCCAAACCATCCCGGGCTAAATTCAATCTTTATACAAAATGTGCCAAGCAACTTCAGGTATATTGCCAGCAAGAGCAAAATAAGTCTAGCAATGTACTCCCATCCAGCACAGCTGACCCACATCTCTCAATACCCATAGACAGCAAGACAGCATCTTCTGCCTGTCTTTAAAAAGAGCTCTATCCAGCCTATCTAAAATGTAAAAACTGGGAGTGCAAATCTTTGTGTGCTTCACTCTAAAAAGAAGTATCAAAGCAACTTTGCATGCAAGAAAGCCTGCCTTCTCAGCATGTTTGCAGCAATGTTAAAGACCACAATGCACATCTGTCCCCAGCCTAACGGTTACCTCTGTTTCTATGTCAAAGTCACATAATTTTCTTACAGCAAAACTAGCATTAGCTCATAATGAAAGGTAAAATGTGCACAATATGTGCTGAAAATTATAGGCATGCTGGAGAAAATTCTTTAAAGCAATGTATATTGTCCCTCTTATTTGTGCAGTTGGATGTGGTGATAAATTTGACCTTTCTATTCCTGATCTTCATGAATCCATAGAAAATGAGGATAAGATTCAAAATATCTCAAACAGTAATATTAATTGAAATTGCAGTAATCATATGATGCATTTTCCAGTCTGCTTTAAATAGTCATTCCAGAGGCACAGCAAAACTTCTGAACTCTGCAGTCACAGTCTGTGGAGATTATATTGTTGTAAGAATATTGGGTCAGGAAGGGACAGCAATTGCAGACACTCATGCCCAGGTCAGCATAAAAACTGCTTAAGAGGTAAGGGGGTACAGAGTACTTCAGGATATGGTTCCATGAGTGGTTCTTGTGCACAAAATGGGAAATCCAATACTCGGTGATATCAAAGATCAGAATATAAATAACTAAAGTTTTTCAAATTTCAAATTTCCAAAACAAGTTTTCCTGAACTCCCACAGAATCTAAGCAGCACCAAAGCTCACCAAGTGCTTTCCTTTTGGTGAGGATGCTGCAGGTGCACAAAAGTCAGTCTTTGTGTAAAACACAACTTCTTTGGCCCAAGGTTTGCAGCACTTCAGGTGCTCTTGACCCCTGGCCAGCCTGGACACTAAGGAGAACAGCACCCCAATCACCCCTAGGATACCTGTGCTCTGTACACAACTAAGCTGTCCCAACAAAATTTGGGTTCTCTCAAAATGCAGACATAGCAGCTTTCTTTTCAAAG
The DNA here is from genome assembly GCF_965231275.1 of Zosterops lateralis. Classification (NCBI taxonomy): domain Eukaryota; kingdom Metazoa; phylum Chordata; class Aves; order Passeriformes; family Zosteropidae; genus Zosterops; species Zosterops lateralis. The sequence continues at coordinate 31,450,799 of NC_139762.1, read as the reverse complement.
CATAGATGTCCCAGAAAAGTAGTACAGCTTCCAGATCCTGGCCAAGCTTCCCCTGAAAGCCCAGTTTAGCAGGAAGCAGAAGACCTAGATCCAGTTTGCTTCTCAGCTGGAGGAGGTCCTAAATGTAACTTCTGCTTTCTGACCTACTTGAATTTAGACAGTTTGAGAGTTCGGGTATAACAAGGTAAAAAGCAAGGAAAAAATGGTACCTTGCTCTGGCTGACTGGTGAGGGGAGATCTAGGTCCTGATGCCTAACCTCCAGATTATTTTATTTTTACTGTTTCATAGGAAGTTCAAAAACTGTCACAGTCCTATAACAGGCTTTTAGTTTTCTCTCTTTAAAAAAAAAAAATTAACACAGATTTAAAATCTTGTATCATACATCTTTTGAACATTTGTTGAGATTTTGAACAGGGAAACTTTGGTTGCTATAAAATCTCAACAGTCAAAGAAGGTGATAAATATAGCTTGCAAAGTGATTATACTGAAACAGTTTGTTCCAGTCATACAAGACTCTTGACTTGACATTCCAATTAAAAAAAGAAGCAACAGAAAAAAAATATTTCAGATGCAGACTTCAGTATTGAAGTCAAGGAAGTACGAAATTTTCTGAGATTAAATAATTGGAACAACCAACATTTTAGCTACAGCAGCTACTTATACTTCCTACAATTTCCCTTTATTTCTAGATTAAATTAGATAAAAACTTCCCAAATGCATGAGAACAAACTCTTTGTCATTTCAATGACTACACAGTTCCTTATCTTTGTCGTTCACAGATTTACTGTTGGCATAAAAGATCATGACCTCTCACTACGAAAAAATGGTAATTCCTGAAGAGATATTGATAAAGCTTAGGTTTATGCATACAAATACAAATTATTAGATTTCAAAATCTGCCATAACTCTCTGAATATTTTTTCTGACAGGAAAATTTCTTCCACTTTGTTGGTCGGGGTCTGGAGAAACAGGTATTTGGCCTGGTCCACAGTGGGCTGTGCAGTCCAGACTCAGACCAGGTCATCTGGACAGCTTAACACAGCAGACTATTTTCTCACCATCAAAGTGCATCTCCCTGACAGAGCTGCAGATCCTCTGGGACCAACCCAGAGCACCAGCTGCTTTCACAGTGTCAAATCCTGCAAAGGAAGGAATGCATTCCCACTAAGGGGAGCCTGCCAGTGCTGAGTTAGCATCTGCACCAGGAATAAAGCTGCTGGGGAAGAGAATAGGGCTTTCAAGAATAAAGAGAAGTTGGCTAAGAGTTCTCCCAGTAAAGGACTGGCATACATGAAAAAAAACCTGTCCCTATGCATAGCAAAGGAAATTACATATTAAAATGGCCATGTGAAATATAGATAAACTAAAAATCCTGGGAGCAGTACTGCTTTTAGTAGCTTAACTGAATTATTTTGCTTTATTAACAATCAAAACTCAGTTAAAAAGCAAAAAGTAGGTATCAGCTACTTAAAATCCATCTATTATTACAAATGTTGAGTTCTCTGACATCTTTTTGGTTGCTGCCAGGTAGGCCAGGCCAGAAACAACACACAATTTCCTTTTCCCAGTTGAAAGGCATCTGAGTTAAGAGTCTGTAAAAAGTGCAGCAGGAAGAATCTCATGCTTGACTGTCTCAAACTTTAGGATGCAGTTTAAATTAGCTGCTGTTGCAAGAAAAAAAAAAAAAAAAAAAAAAAAAAAAAAAAAAAAAAAAAAAAAAAAAAAAAAAAAAAAGCGGTAAGGCATAAATTCAGCATTCAGTGAATCTGGCCAAGCACACAACAGTGCCAGGTTCTGTACTGACAGCACACCAGTTCCCAGGCTGCTTGTGCAGCAGACTGAGGAAGAGGCCGGCTCGTTAAACTTTCCATTGGGTTACAAACAATCTGCTTTCCAAATCACACAGGCTCCAAATGTTGCCATCAATTCAGTTCTCTCTGTATTTATTTGCTTTTAATTAGGGGAGACTCTCCTGTATACCACTGCTGTAAGAACTCAGTCACAAGAAACAAAGAAATGATAGGGCTAATTCTCCTTATCTTTTTTCACTATACCATTTGAGAGTGGACATAAAAGAGAGCTATCACTTTTTATATCATTTTGTGCTGATGTAAATAAATGCAAGTGTTTTAGATTAAAAATAGAAGGCTTTTGAAAACACTGAACTATTCTTCTAAGGCATATGATGATGAGCACTTACTTCCACTGTGGCCCACCCCCACAAATCTATTATTCCTATTCAGGAAGATCAAAGGTGATTAAAAGTTTTGAACAAGTTGTTTTCATCATCCTTTGTCTCAATAAACAACTGTAGCCCCAACAGCATCTATGTTCATTTCTGCTTCTGAGATGCAATGGCCATTACTTGCTGAATGTAGTCACAAAAGAACTTTTTCTTTATACCACCTACCCAACCATCTACTGGATCACATGTGGTTGGGCTTTGCCCTGTCTTTCACAGTAACCTCCCTAAAGAACCAAATTGTGAGAATGCTACTAAGGACATGTGTTTTAACCATTTACTGTAGCTACTACTGACCTCTTTACCTTGGCTTTCTTTATTTCCCGAAGCACAGTACCCCCAAATGGCTGGAAAAATCAATCAGAAGAGTGCCAGCAGGTAGACAGTGCAATCAAACACCTGTTTATACTGCACCATAACACTGCTTAGTGTAAATCACCCTTTGGACATGTTTAAAATTTACTTTTCTACATAAACTATTCTCTACATGTCTGGATGAGGCCCTCCAAAATGCCTTAAAAATCTAATAAGGAGCCAGGAATTCTTGTGGTTTCATTCCAGTTCTGCTACTGACTTGTTGTGTGGTCTTGGAAAAGGTCCTTATCCTTTCTCTGGCTTTTATTTCTCACATGTGGTGATATTAATATGCAGTAGAAACTAAGGCTGTATCATATGCAAAGCTGAGAAAGCAAGTTGACATACACAGTAAAAAAATCAAAACTCTAAACTATATTCATGCTCCTAAATGCCATTTTAAGCACTGAGATTATTGGGTTTTGGCAGATGAAAACATTATTGTGAAAAACACAAGACACAAGTGCAAAACCCTATAGCTGCTATATATGTTATTCATCTCTGCATGCTTTTATACCTGGTGGTGTCTTGACACGCATTTTTTTGTCTTTCCCATCCAGAAGTGTACATCCCTACAATCTACTTGGACTAGGTGATGCACTGCAGGATGATTATGTTCATGGCATCTTTTCCATATGCCACCATTGATCTTAATTCCCAACGCCTAGCCCATTCCCCTAAGCACTCTGAGTAAAGAATTGCCGGATGTGTTTCATTATCATTATGCTCAACAAACTGAAGGAGTTACCCTTGGGGACAGCAAAGAATTTCTGGCTTTATGAAGCCAAGGTTGTAGCATTCAAATGGAAAACATAAATGTGGCTACTCTAATTCCTGAGTTCTGCATTTTACTGTAGATAGTACTAATTTAAAATATTAGTCCAAGCCCTACATCAGTTTTTCGATATTAGTAAAACTCAGTACAGCATACTAACATTATGTCTAAGTTTCCAACTCTCAACTATGAAAAATGTGATGTTTTCTGGAGATCCAGTACAGTAAATGACTTAAAGATTTAAGGACAAGAAACACCATCTACATGCAGTGTACTAATAATTTATGGGACTTCCTTAAAGAGTGTAAGTGATGTATCACAAGACTGAGGCTCAGCAGAATGGCTTCTGAACCTCACTGAAGCCTGCCAGATGCTGCTGAGCAAAGGGCTCTGGGGTCCTCTCTAAAAGACAGTTCCTGTTCAAATGAGAAGAGCCTTGCAGACCTTCTCCTGGGGAAAAATAGCATTTTGCCATACTGACAAATTATTAGATTTCAGAAAAATTCCCGCTTTGTTCCAGGGATGAAATGGAAGGATTTAAAGGGGAAAAAAAAGAAAACCAGCCTCCAACTGTTGAGTAGCTGCACAGCTGGACACTGCGCAGTGCCAGCCCCAGATGTAGCCACAGCCAAAGGGGCTCCTGAATGCTCAACTCTCCACTATGCAACATAAACCTTTCCAACTAAGGATTTGGTTTGGATTAGTTAAATTAGTTCTTCTGCAACAAAAAAGTTTACACTGGATCCATGAGAACACGTGAAGCACTGGATGGAAGCTCTTCATTTGGTCTATCAAAGAAGAGATTCAGGCAGAAAGTCATGAAAAAAACCACAGAGAGTCATCACAGCATTTAGATACATCTTATGTAATAAGAAAGTTAATTCCTAGGTACTCCACTAGAGCAAAATTGGCACACAGAGTTTGATTTAAAGCATGCCCATTGTGCTGTGAGGAGTCTCTAACCTGCAATGGTCAGAGATGGTCTCACAGCTTATTAGAATACACCCCAACAGGAGCCTACAAAAAAAGGTTAAGTTTTTTGTTCCCATTGAAAATCCTTTCATGCATAGTTAACTAGATATTTTTATGGGAATTGTGAAAAAGAATGATATCTGATATGTCATAATTTACCTTAGGGTCCATGAAGCCTAGAACAGAAGTGTAACAGATTTTTAAAGTAGCAAGAATGGTGAACAGCATTTCACTCTGGTACTACTGGAGAGAACAATTTTATTCTGTCTAAAAAAACCCTCCTTTAGTTCCCAGGAAAGCCAGCTGGGCAAAGGGACTCATTTTATTATAATTTCCTAATGAATAATAGCATTCACACCTATTTTTGGAAAAATATTAAAAGAGAGGATTTCATTACTGCTTAGAGGATTTTGCAGCCATTAGAAACCTCTGCATTAAAGAAACCATAAAGGAAAATGCTGTCCAATGCTTTTAGGGAAATTTGTCACCAAACATAAGTAATATGCCTAAGAGAGTTCACAGAATCTGCAACAATTAGTTCTCAAGTAGTTTTTGTATTAATAAAATAACTCTACGCATTTAAATATACAGATTTAAATTTTTCCAGAATTGGGGCATGTACATTTGGTCTGTTTCTTCTGCAGCTAAAACATCTGTTTGGGAAAGACACAGCAACCTAACACCTGCTGTTCAAAGCAATGCCCTGGAATTTCCTCAGTTTTCTCATTCCTTGTTGCAGAGCTGGAACAGCAGAGAGTACATTTGATTTTGCCTGAAAGGAAAATATTGTAAGGTTCCAGCCCTTTGTATCTTACAAGTACTCTTCAAACAGCAGCATCTTCCCTAAACTCATCTGCAAGAAATGTAGATAGAAATATCACTGTGCATTTGATGTAGACAACTGTGTGGCTTGCTCCAAGGTCTTAGAGGATGAAAAACAGTAGTAAAATTGAAACTGCACCTTCAGCAAGCCTCTCATGACAAAGAAGGTAGCTGTGGCTAACAGGAAGAGTAAAATAGGATCTGAGGAATGCTTCATTTATTTCCAAATGTGACATGAATGTATGTCATGAACAGCCTGTATTGCTTTGAGATTTCATGCTGCTAGAAAGTAGGAAAAACAAGAAAGTTTATTTGTAAAACTATGTATGTGTGTCTGGGTGCGTCTACTTTCCAAATGTCACATCATTGTCTATTGCATTATTCAAAGGAACAGAAGAACAATGCAGTAGGTTTGGAGATAATTTTGTTTGGGGATTTTTTTTTTTCCCTTTAAACAGAAAAATAAGCCTTCTGTTTACATAAGGATAAAAAACAGAGACATCCATTGAAATTATAAGTGATACCTGTGATTACTGTGCAAGCAACAGTTTAAACACATGATTTCTCACATTCAATTTCTGTGTTCAGAAAAACAGCTGCAATGTAGAGCAAATGCAATACAGTCACTTTACTGCAGTATGAACGCACCAGGACTCAAAGGCTGAAATTCGATGACACCTTCTTGTAGAGGTTGCAAGAGATGATAAAAATTAATAAAGCCAAGTCTCTGACAAGGCCATTATATTCTGAGCCAGTGCTTTAGATAAAAAAAGGCTCATTTCACCCGCCTTGAAAGTTTACATTGCAACTGAGTTTTTCCAGCATTAAATCTCTGTCTGGAGACACTCCCTGGGATAACTTCTCTCTTTCAGAAATGGCACAAAGAAAGAGATGGCAACTTCTCCTGAAGAATTGACCTAGCCCAAGGCACGTGCCACCCTCCTGTGCCCCCCAGTTTGTTCTGAGCTTTCTGCACACTGGCTACCGGCACTCCTTTCCCCCTGGCTTCCTAAAAGGACAAAGTTAAGTTTCATAAACAGCAAAGTGTGTTAATTCAAACAAAACACAGGACAGCAGTTCTTTTTAGGCAGTAAAGTCCTGTCTGCATATTTTAGCTGTTGCATAATTGTTACCTTTAGCTCATAAACTTCAAGGTCAATTCGAGGTCAAGAGTAGGTGTTTAGCACATGAAACTCAGAAATGCTGCTAAAAGCATGCTTTATAAATCACTGTATTTTCTTCTCACTTGGGGTATTTTTTTGTCTAGTTTTTTCTTAATATCTGGTAAGTTTTCATCTGCCTTTCCAAAATGTACATTTACACAGTGCTTTCAAGCTAAAAGTGTAATTTATATACTTGAAATGCAGACTAACATATTGCTATACTCCACATCTGGCTATTTCCTCTCTAACATCCACATCACAGGTTACAAGTCTGTTTGCTGAAGAGCAGAATCCAGCCACTAAAACAAGGTACTATTAATTCAGAGCTGGTATCAAGCATCTGAAGAATTTATGCAAGTTAGACAACTTCTGATAACAAATTATTAAAAATAGTTCTCCCATATTTAAAGCCATGTTAAAGTTTACACTCCATTCAATTAAATTCAATTGAATTTGTATTGGTCTCACTCACTTCCAGAAGTATCCGCTGTAATACATTTTCATCTTTTAAGTTGTGAATTTTTACTTGGCTTAGGATAGAACCACACTGTATAATGTTAAGCATTAGACAAAGACAGATAGAAGAATACTACAACAGTGCAAAGCAGTTCCCAAACAAAATAATTACTTAAATCTTCACTGGCACGAGCCTTCGCATGGTGGTAGTTCAGCACAGTTACAGGTTCTGTGCTCCCCCTCCTGCTTCTATGCTCTTGATAGGCATCATACAGCAAAAAAATGTCCTCGATGTCCTTTGTTTACATTGCAAAGGACTGCTTTGCTCCCAGGCAATAAAAAGTTGTGACAGTAGTTTTCGCTACTCAACAACTGAATCCAGCATTTATAACATGACTCAGGAGCACACAGGAGGAGGGAAAAGTCACTTACTTAGCGCTCTTTAATTCTTTGTGCCACAGTGAGAGTATATTAGAATTTATTGCTGCGTAGCACATAGATCTTTTTCTCAAGAGAAAAGCCTTTCATGACCTGCTCGTTTCTGTGGCAATCAGGAGTTACAAGATCTAAGTCTAGTCATAGATGTGGTGTCCTGCTGAAAGGAGTTTGATACCTGATTGATTAAAAATAGTTCAAAGTTCTGTTGAGTTTTCAAAATACAGATCAAAATGCTAAGCCAATAGAATTTTTAAAAAGCAAGTTTTAATGATGGTCCACAAAATTTGTTACTTGTTTTTGAAAATGGGGTCATTTACTGTTAATTAAGCTTTTTTTTCCCATTATTTTATTACACTAAGATTTAGTTTGCAACACAATAGCGTATGAAGGTCAGTATGGGTAGAGGAGAAATCCTATATCCTGTGACAAATCCAATAACCATCAGGGTATTTGCTTCATAGAAATAAAGTGTTTATTGAAATATTTTGCTGATTCGCTAGGGCATTGGGAGACATTTTGCTGAGTGCAAAGCATGACATTCCCAGAAGGAGATACATTCTGTAGTTAAGTTGTCAACAAACTTGTTCATGGGATAAACTCTTGGCACAACAAAGAGTGTATGAACAGGTTGTGAGGATTGGAGTGCTAACTACGAAGGGTGGAGAGAAGTAGGAAGATGGAACTGCTTTGTCTACCTCCACTTCTGATTATATGGAGAAGGAAAAGGTGAAAGAGAAGATTTTTTCATCATTGCAGGACTAAACAGAAAATATAAACATTCACAAATCTTATTATCTTTATTTTTTGAAAAGAAGTAAGGCAATCAAGGAAATGTGTTACTCCTGTATTTCAAAACTGAAATAGATGTGATTTGTGGTAGGAAGGGGAACATCTCCCTCAGCACTCTCCAAAGCAGGACAAACCCACCAATAAACGCTGTGCCAGCAGAGCAGGACACACTCACAGCCTCCTCCATCATTCAGTGCATATTGCTGATGTGCGTTCACCTCCTTAAACATCATGGTAAATAGCTATGAAATTCAACATGTAAATCGTCAAATGTATTTCTGAGTATGTTTAAAACTCAGACTAGAAAAGTAGGAATAAATACTGTGTTAGAAGAGGAAAAAAACGTGGTTTACTCTACAACTCCATGTACAAGTTTGCCGTTTCAATCCTAAGGAAGGCTTCTGGCTCCCTCTAGGGGTTTCTACATATGTAGAAGTATGTTTCTACATATTTACAGAACATAACCTATAAAACATTCCTTTCTTATATCTGGAAAGGGAGACGAACTATATGATTCTGAAATAACTACATATGCAAATAATACATGTAACCATTTCGGGGAAGAGATGCTACTTCTGCCCTTCTCTGGAAAAGGCAAAAGGTATTTTGCACTTTTCTATATCCTAAGTGCAAAAATTCAGCATGCATTTGTTCTCAAACCACCACAATCTCCTACATGCTTGTGAGAAAATATTTTCAATTAAAGCAATTATGTCCAAAGCTTCATAATAATAATCTTCTGACAAACTCTGATATGAACCATCACTAATTATTTTTTTCTTAAAGTAAAATCATCAGTAACATATTTATGCACTTCCTCACTTCCAGGGGTTTTTTTTTATTACTATTATTCTGAGTGGTGTTAAAACATCACTATTTACTGAATCTTTCAAAGTAAAATTGCAGCCTATTCCCTGAGCTTGAAACTCTAAAGACTGTTTACATACTGCTAGCACACAAGGAATAAGCTCCCCACCTCAAATTAAGCCCAACAGTAGCATAAGGAAAAAAATAGTTAGAAAGAGAAGCAATAAGATTTCTGTTTGTAATCTGTTACAAAACATTTATGCTCTCTACTTATATGCTATACAAGGTAACAAGGCCCAAAAATCTGTGACCCTCTTGCTTGTGCTGGGCTGGCTATCCATGCTTTGCATCCTACTGAATGCAGGTAAGACAGGGTAATGATGCATCATTAAAAGGAACTCTGAATTATTAGATATTTTAAATATTAGATATTTTGATAAATACACTATTAGGGCATTTCTAACAGTTACAGTCAGCTCTTGGAGATGTCAACACTGGCACATCTCCCTAAAGAGTGAGTGTGTGTGGATCAAGCCCGGATTTGTATGAATCCCTTGTGGAGCCCATCAGCTGAGGGTGTTCAGCAGCCTTTGTATCAGCAGATGGCTGGGAGACTATGACGCACTAGCAGCAAAAGTTTAGTACAAAACTGAGCAAAAGCAGCTTCAAGCCCAAGCAAGCTAACCCGTGCAGTAAAGCTAAAAGCAACTCCAGGTATCAGCAATTCTGTCCAAATGCATTGCCCAAACGTCCATAACTTGCTCAATTCCAATCTAATCACAAGTTTGGAAGCCTGTCCTGGGAAATGCAGCCTCACCTCTCACATCACTGCACAAAGTGAGGCACGAAGCAGCACGGCAACAACAAAGGCACTGCCTGTGTGCCTGCTGCACTTAGGGGGATTAGTGGGGGTCAGGCTCCCATGGCTGCACCTGCAAAGCTCAACACTATGACATTAGCTAATATCCTGCATAAATCATATTCCTTCTGTTTTAAAGGCAAATAAATAGCTGTGCATGTGTCCTTTGACCTTCATTGCTGGGAAACCTATGCAGTTTATCTTTATGGCAATAGACCACGCTCAGCTAACTACTGCTGGCAGGACGTCTCTCTACTGTTTTAAGTAGAAATTAAATTCAAAGCTGCTATACCAATAAAGAATTTTTTTTTAATCTTTAAGAAGTACCAGGGACTTTAGGATGCGTGAAATAAGGAAGCTTAAAAAATATAGTAGACTGTATCTATGGATTACACAGCTAGAACTATAGTAAGAAATGCTTCATTAGATATTTATGGTATAATACCAAAAAATTCCAAACCACAGGTCTGATTCAGGAAGCATATGAGATTTTCATCTTACTTTATAATACAAGGACAGACAATGAATTTTTGCCTGCCACAGCTTGTATACTCTACTTAACATTTCATTTAAACTCATACTCAGATCCCAATTACAGGTTCAGTCTATATGAAAACACAGTAAAAACACTTATTTATTATTTACCATAAACTTGAAAATATCAAATATACAAATATATTTTTATAATAATAGTATTTTTAGTAAATTATTAGAACAGTTACTAGAACTAATACTATTTACCATACCTTAAAAATAACTATAGCTTCTTAAATATCTTTTCCCCTAAGAGGGTATCATTCAGAAGTTAAAAAATGCTTAATTTTAATGGGGGGAGAATAGAATTAAAGCTTCATATTGAAATAATCTGAGGTTTTTTTAATTCTAATTTTACAATAGATTCTGTAAATCAGTATCTTGTAACCATGCATGTGGAAAAACAGCTTTTTGGGTGAGATAGGGGAACACACAATAACTAATCTGATATTTTTCTGTTATTTATATTGTATGTAGTGCAGGGACACAGTGTAGTGCCCTAGCTAATTGTAGAATCCTTTTATGACATCTGGGAGATTTTAAATAACTTCAGATATCTAAGCCAGGAAGGAGCTGGAAAAAAAAATCCATTAATTTTAATAATCAACTCTACGGATGTGTAATAAACACATAATATGTTTTGATGAAGTGTGTTTCTCACACAGCCAGAACATTTATGGTAAAATAATATAAATGATAGAAAATATGTAATACATTCAGTAGAATAATAAAATTATTTAATAATTAGAAATAAAATTAAAAGGCTGATTTAAAATTTAATTCTAGCTTTTCAAACTGACAAAAAAATCTCTATTTAGAAATTAATGCCATTCATCATTTCTACATACAGATGCTGTAAAAATTAGATCTTGGATATGCTATATAATTACAAAAATGAAAGTGCAGCAAGGTGAATGTAACATTACTATAATTAATTTCAAAATCAATGCATTTTACTGCCCATATTAACCAATGAGAATTTTCTTATGATATACAGCTGTGAAACAAGACTGGAGTGAAATATATTCAGGTTTCTTTTGTGCGTGGGATTTCACTTCACTTTGAAGTTTAGAAATCCACACTGTATTCCAGAACTATCAATGCTTGCTTGCACAATACTTTGGCTTAGAGGAGCAGCAGACAGTGAATGGCTTATAGAATGGCTCAGATCCTCCCTGCAAGCAGGACAAAAGAGGAGAACACAAACCTGAGCACGATCAGAATCCTGAGAGATTTGGTATGAAGAGGTAAAATGACGTGTCTGAGATCCTTCTGAACTGCAGCATTCTTAGGAATGCAAATACAACTTTTAGATTTAAACACAAGGCGGTGATATTTCTGATTTATTAGATAAATAAACAGTACATGTAAAATGGGACCTTTCATTACATCACTAAAACCTACGTTGCTCAGTTAAAATCACCTTAATGTCACAGGCTTATTTCTTTCTACTTTTCTTTTTTCCTTCTACAAGATTCCCTTTAAATTAGATTGAAAGCAAAGACTTGATACATAAGTCTGGTTTAGCACAACGAAAAAAAAGCACAAGGATAACTGATAACCTGAAAATCTCAAGCTACCTTCAGGCATGAGTGGGTTTTAATCAGAATTCGGCAACTAAAATGTATTTGCAGCAATCTATATGAATCAACTCAAGACGGTGATTTTACTGATAAAAATGAAAAAGTGATAGACATGCAAAAGGTTTTCTAAGGCAAAAGTTGTGGGATTGTGTTCTGGATTTTTCCCAATACTCTTATCTGAAGATAGATCTGACAGAATTTCTTCACCTCAGTTTTACAGAAAGATCTAAAATTAAAAGTGGAAAAAAAACCCAGACCAAAAAAGAAGAAAAGAAAAAGAAAAGAAAAAAGAAAAAAAAAATAGAAAAAAAAATAAAACAAACAAACCAAAAAAACCCCACAACCCCACTATTATTTCTGGCAGGAATTTCTTATTTATAACTTAGTTTGCTAAGGCCATTCTCATATAAGCTAAATTTAAGTAACTAATAAACTATCCTAGAAGATGAACAGAAAATCTGAAATGACTTCTCATCTCATAAGTAAAAATCAATTTTAAATCAGTTCTCTGTAGGTATATATTTTTTTATGAGCTCACTTGGTTCAAGACTATGTTTTTGATGGATATGGCCTTCTGTTTGTTCAGCTGTAGAAGAGAGGAATGCAATCCAGGTTGACAGTGAAAAAGAGTAAAGAAAACTTCATAAACTGAAAATTCTAGAATTATGACACCAGCTTCAGATACAAACTTGAAAAAAGAATTAAGAAGCAATACAACTCCTGAACTGAGATGTAAAGCAAATAAATAATCATCAATATAACAAGAGAACAGAAGGAAGTAAAAAAAAAAAGCAACACCCCCCCAAACCTACTAGAAAAAATCTACAGATTGTGTACTACATTTCTTTTCATCTTCAGAATTTAATTAGCTCCAAAAGAATATTTCCATCCCCTCTGCCACACACAGATTTGTGCATTGACATAAATATGTATTTGGCAAACAGGATAAGCTTAAACTTTAATAAACAATAACTCCAATGCATTTCACAATTTTTTCTAAATAGCAGCAAAACTCATTTGGACTGGTTTGAGAAAATGGTACTTTCTTCCTGGCCTAACACACAGAACTACTTAAATATAGTGTCACGTATTTCTGCTAACACATCCATCATGTAATCACTCTGACTGGTGGGGACCTGCTGTTTCCTCCCTGATTCCCAAAGGTCCTGCAGGGACCCTACTCCCCAGGGAGCTGAACCTGGGGAAGAGATTGGGGAGCTGCCAGCTGGGGCTTGTTCTGACCACACTTGGAGCATGAATTATGATAATACGCAGAAAACTAAATCAGTGTTTTATTTGAAAATATTCACTCAAACAACTAAGGCCAGCAGAGGGACCCATGAGGCAGGAACAGCCATGCAGCTCTGCAGTTGCAAGAACTTTCTTTTCAGAGGGTAGTTTGAGGAGGGTCATCAAGAGTTTTGCACTGTGCACCCCCTTCCCAAGGGCTTCCCACGGACTGCAGATCTTTAAGTGCACTGCCCAGTACAGAGAGCTCCTTGTGCTGTTGTTCTGAAGAGGATTGTTCTCATTCCATTCTTCTCCCTCTCTGCTGCCATTCCTACTTAACCAGCCAGCCTGGGAAGCAAGGTGACCATTGAGGGCTGGAGGGTGATCTTGCTGTGTCATGGCAGTTTTGGCAGCAGGATGGAGAACTTGTGCCACCACAGGCTGGTTGGTAAAAGAGGAGATCACCTTCTCTAACCTGCTCCATTCAAACTGCTTTTGAAAGAATAACTGTATTTAACCAGTTTTATCTCCATTGATCAGCCCTGGTGACCCACAGGTCAATGCAGGAGAGTAGCTGAAAAACATCAGTCTCACATAGAATCATAAAATATCCTGAGTTGGAAGAGACCCACAAGGATCATCAAGGCCCAACTTCTGGCCCTGCACAGGACAGCCCTGAGAATCCCATCATGTGCCCAAGAGCACTGTCCAAACACTTCTTGAACTCCGTCAGGCTTGGTGCTGTGACCACTTCCCTGGGGAGCCTGCTCCTGTGCCCAACCACCCTCTGGGTGAAGAACCATTTTCTAACATCCAACCTAAACCTCCCCTGGTACAACTTCAGGCCATTTCCTGGAGTTCTGTCACCAGTCACCCCAGAGAAGAGATCCGTGTCTGCTCCTCTGCTTCCCCTCATGAGGAAGCTGTAGACAGCAACTTTCTCCTGACGCTTGCACAGTGGCATCCCAGGAAATGAGAAGGCATAAGCACAGGAGAAAGACTGAGTGAGACTGTCAAGCCAAAGCAACACCTAAGCCATTAAAACATTTTAAGAAAGAAAAAGCCCTACCTTAATACTCCTTTATTTGATGATAACAACGGGCAAAAATCTGCATTCATAGCTACAAAATTAGGCTTGTCATTTCACCATGAGAAATTTGGTACAAGGCATTAGGTAATATTTGCTGCTTCAGTTCCTAGCTTGATCACTAAATGTAATTAATGTGGTAAGTTTTTCATTTGTGTCAATACCGACTGCCAGTAGCATCCCACACTGCAGTTTATCTGGACACTGGAATTTAAGCAAATAGCCATGCACAAAGTGCTTCAAATAGAATCTCCAAATGCTAGGCTATCTGGCAGTATATTCAAAATTTGCAGTTTCAGACCATGTTAGAGAAAACTCTTCAATTTTGTGCAAAAAAGAGACAAATGACAAAGTGAAGGCAGCAATAATATACAGGCTACTTTATGATTTTAATATGTTGCAACTGATTTGTAATTTGCTCTCACCTTTTTAACTGTTACAATCATTACTTGCACCTCTATGGCACAGCCCTTAAATAATATTTATCTTAATTTCTTTTCAAAGCCACACTGCCAGTTTGGAAATGAATTTGTAGTTTTGTTATAATATCTGGGTGGCCGAACTAAATCCCCATAGTCACCCCATGACTAGTATTCATCAGAAATTTCCCATACTAATGCCATTGTGAGTTCTAACAACTTTTGACCAGATCCTTGCTCAATGTAAATTGGATAAAGCAAATTTAGATGAGGTATGAGCCATGTGTCTTTGACATAAAACTAAAGAAAGTTCCAGACATCTGCCTCAACAAGATTTTGTTCAAAATCACTCCTACATACATGGTTATAAATATACAGAAGGTTGTATATATTTATTCTAGAAACATATATTTGATAAAGATGACCTTCTCTGCAGATTTAATTGGTAAAGTTTGTTGGTGAGAACAAGAACCATGGAAATGAAAAAGGAAATCAAAAAAAGCATTTTGTTTGATCACAGCTTTTGTTCAAGGAAAAGACTGCAGCAATGCAAATAAATTGGAAGGATCTGGCTGCTTTTTGTTTGCTTTCTTTTTTTTTAATTTGGATATTTAATAAAATGTAGAATTGTGCCATCGATATGTAAAGCAAATTAACTGTCTGTGGCTGTACTTATACCATTAGCATAAACTGCCCACATACATATGGCATGGAAATACCATACAGCCTTTAGTTCCTCAAACACGGGAGGGTGAACTGTCTGAGCCTTCCCTCACTAGAGAAGGAAAAGGAACTGTCCCTGTGCGGGGTCGGTTCCAGCCAGGAGATGGCAGCAGGAGGCAGAATGATTGCTGAGACTCCCTCATTCATTTTAAGTCTGTTCTCCTATGGCTAAGGTCAACATTAACAAAAATGTTAAAAAGACTGGAGGGTAGAGGGAAGGGGAGAAGCATTTTTCAAGGTCACAACATTTACATTTACATTGAACTCGTACGTTTGTGGTTTCTGATACTGACTGTTAATTCAACACTATGAATGGCAATTAAATTTAACACAAGAGATGATACACTTCAGGTTCCTATGGCAATTCATGAGATAGCAAGTGTGGCTGCCGTTTTAGCAGTTGTCTTCATGCCATTTAATGCACAAGGAACTTTTATAAAATTTTCATTTTCAAGAACAATGCAGTCTGTCCCTTTTATCCCTCCTCCTCTTCTTTGCTAAAGACGCATCCGAAGTCCATCACAGAACTCTTCAGACTGGCCAAACAGTTCTGGGACTCCTCAAGGAGCTCTGTCACCTCTCCTCTGGAATAAGTACTGTAAACTATTCATCTGGCAGTGTCAGCACCACAGCTGGGGCTGCTAGCACTTTGCTTGGCCATGGGATCAGGGAGATGGCAAAGGGAAGCAATCTATATTGAGAACCCACTATCTGAAGAGGGTTCCCACCAGTAAAACATTTCTGTGCAATGCTACTTGCCCTATTTTCTCAGACCTGTGGTTGCATCTAACTCATTTTCTTTTGCAGGTATAACTATTAAATGTAAATAAAATGCAAATATTCAGTTAATATTCAATGACATTTTAAAAAAGAGAGGAAAAATAAAAAAAAATTGCATACAAACACATGACAATGAAGTCTAAAAGAATAATGACAGCATCAAAAAGAAGGCAGAAGATTAAG
Organism: Zosterops lateralis; assembly: GCF_965231275.1. NCBI lineage: Eukaryota > Metazoa > Chordata > Aves > Passeriformes > Zosteropidae > Zosterops > Zosterops lateralis. Next base: position 31,434,582 of record NC_139762.1, on the reverse strand, counting down.
CAACAGAAAAACTTTAGGCACTATTAAAATATCTTCCCTAGAAGAAGCTATGACATGGATGGAGTCTGTATTAGAAGGTATTTTGGAGATATTAGGGGAAAAAAAGCCCACCCTATGGTATTTGCCATAGATCTATTGAAACAAATTACAAGCAGGGAATATGAAAAATTGGATGGCACTTGGCCATTGAGATAGCAAAGAAGTCTTTCAAGGGGGGCAGTTTTTGTTTGACTTGGTTTATTTGATACATGAAATCATGAGTAAAATTTATACATACATTGAAAAACGCCTGAACCTAGGAAAAGAGAGAAATAAAGCTAAGAAAGTTTCTCCAGCTAATATTTTCCTAAATTACCAAGAAGACATCAATCCCTCTGTCACCATCATATCTTTGCCTTTTTTCTCAAAATCGTGCCTACCACTGTGGCAGTGTGCTGCAGTGCCTTGTCTTGCCACTGGCCCAAGCAGCCAGAGCACTGCAGGCAAAACCTGCCACAGGTTCTCTGGGGCTGGGCAGGGGACTCTAAACTGTATAACCATAACCAGAGAGAGAAATGCCTGACAGTAACTCTCTGCCCTAAAAGTAAAAGAGATTAAACTAATAAATAAGCAAGAAAAAGGTACTTTGATAATGGCAATAATAGATTTCAGTGAGCTGATCTAAAGAAGCTGGGGAAATAATTTTCTTTTCAGCACCTTGTTAATACAGACAAGATTTTTCAAATGTAAATATGCTGAAGCATAGTCCCAAAGAACAAGAATTTTCTTATTTTATTACTACTACATTATGACTTTATTTTGCAAAGGGATTTGAAAGTTACTGGAAAGAGTTTTCACAAAACCTCAGGACTTCTTTCTTTTATTTTACATATTAAGCTCTTTTAAACAAAGCAAAATGAGATATGCTAAGAATTTCTCTCCACGGTAGTAATTTCATAGGGAATGAAAATTTCAATAGAACATGAAAAGCTACTTAAAAAGAGAAAAATGTGATTTTTTTGCAGACAGGAGAAAATAAGACAGTTTTTAGTTTACTATATAAGAAAAAAGAAACTGTATCTTTGATTACAGTGGGCTTAAAGCTAAGCAGGAGATATCCTATTTAGTAAACATGACTTCACTCATTCTTAAGAGGCTTAAAAATGCCATCACCAAGTACTTGACTCAGTCAATCAGAATAACTGAAGTAACACACACAACTCATGCCGTAAAAAAGGACTAGTCTAAAATCTGCCTCTAAAATTTTAAAATCAAAGTCTCCCTCTAGTATCAATACATCACAGAATCATATAATTGTTTAGGTTGGAAAAGACCCCTAAAGTCATCCAGTAAAATAGTTAGGAGTTAACCTCTTAAGTGACTCCCAAAAGACCTGCTTGGAGCAAGTGAAACACTCTTTTAAACTTGTAGGTTAATACTTCATGGTAAATAATAATAATTCATTTGCGAGTAGAAATGGCAGTCTGCACAAAATACATGACCTCCCCATCTACACTGTGCATATACAGTACATTTTACTGCTAAATGTCAATTTTTGAAACCATGGCCCTAACATTTCTCAGACTGTAACTGCATACTTCAGCACCATTTTTTTTTTCTTGATGAACAAAATCTGTGCATTCCCCTTTGTAGTTAGTCTGTACTCAGCAGGTTTCATTGTTTGAAAATAGCTCATAGAAAAGATGGAGCTCCGTTTATTTTGAGCTGTGGAATTTAAGCTATAACTGCCTAATTAGATTTCAAAGCTCACTGACAAACATGATGTATCTCCATTTGAACATCTCCTGGTACAGGGACTGAAGTGACCTCTACGAGATGTGGCAACTTCATTAATGAACAATTTGGAAATGTAACTATGAAAGTCCTAATAAACATGAAGTGAGCATTACAATCAACTCAACAGCTGTTGTGATTTTAGGATTTATGACAGATTTATGCCTTGGTGTATGCTATAGTACATTTTGTACACACTGAGAAGCAACTCCTACCATATCAACCAGATTTTTTTTTTAATTGAACAAAAAAGGGGACAAAAATGTAACTCTTGCATTCGTTTTTGAAATAAAATGTTCAAAATCAAAAGCCTTTCATATCCCATGTGTATTGTAGCATCCTCTCTCTGATTTCACTTTACACATACACTTAAGTAAACACAAGTAAATTCAAGGACTAACTCAATTAAAAAATTAATGTAGTAACAGCTAAATTTTGTGTAGTGAAATTATACTGGCTCAAATGCAAAATACAGCATTAAGTCCCTCTTTTCCCATTACAGAGCATCATGGAAAAATTAGTCATCTCAGAGGACAAACCACAAAATTGGTGCAGTGAGCAACAGGAATCCAAGATAGACACCTGGGTGTCTTGACTCAGTTTTTCACAACTAAAAAGACTGATTTAATGGAAGTTTATTTCCAGGTAAGTGCACACCCAAACTAATGCCAGCCCTTCAGCACACACACACACACACACACACACACACACACACACACACACACACACACACACACAAATCCAATTTGATTTTTTTTCCAGATTTTTCCTCAAAATATTTAGAACAAGTGCCAGAGTTTTCACAGGATAGACCCATGAGCCTCAAAAGCTGCAGTAAACTGAAAAGAAACCAGCAGAACAAAGGGATAGAGGGAGAGCAGGAAACAGAGAGAGAAGAAGAAAAAAAAAAAAAAAAAAAAAAAAAAAAAGAAGTTGCAGTATCCCTGAAGAAATTTTATTAGGTAAAACAAACCTGGTGACCCTTGCAAACAAACAAGATTCTATGCTGTAAATGAAGGAAAAAGAACCTCATTCATTTCTGCCAATATGACTCAAAGGAAAATTCCTTCCTATCCCAAAAACCAAATCATTAGTCAATCCTGACTTGCCATTCAGCCAAGTATCTTCAGATCCTGGCCTTTCCTCCCCTCCCCACTTTTGTCTAAATGCCTCAGCCTATGTGTTTTACTCAAGCACCATCATCTTCCCAGGACTTGTGGGATTTACACCACCAGTTCTCATCCAGCAAAACCCAGCCCTGGCATTAACCTCTCCTAACCAGGTCTGAAGCTAAGCTGAGCTTTCTGACTTGGACTACTCTGCAGGGCCACTGACCAAGGGCAAGGCAAGGAAGGGCAGTCAGGGCAAGGGATGTGAGAATGAAATAGCCCTGGGAGAAAAAGGTGTGCAAAAAAGAGGCAGTGGCAGGATGGAGACTAAAACGCCAGCAGCAAGACTGCACTCCATGAAGACATCCAGTTTCACCTACAGAACTTTCACATGGCAAAGGGCTGGCAGCAGATGGGGAAAGTGACTCTATATCGCTCTTTGGACCATGGGCACTAAAGTTTACCCTTTGGCTCTCTTTTTCTTCTTTGGTTTTAACTGCAGGGAAGGCAGAAGATCTGCCTGCAGCCTAACAGAGGGAAAAAAACCCCCAACCCTTCCTAATTACATTGGCCTGAAGACATTTATTTTTTCATTTCTTACACCTCCTACTTGAAAAACTAAGACACAACTCAACTCACTATATTCATTCTGAAGATGAGAAGGAACATACTTGTCCCCTGCTGCTATGGAAATCAATACAACCATTTATAACTGGGTGTAACTCCACACATCTCATTCAAAAACACATTCTGACATTACTGTTGTACATGAAAGGACATCATGGCTCTCCTATCAACAGCATAGCTTCCCTTATCTTTCTTTCAATGAAATGTCTTCTGAGAGAGGAAAAAAACACTATTGAGAAAGCAACTGTCACTTAATACTTGCATTTACCACTATTGCAGCGTTGGTTTACAGGATCAAATGGAAAACTGTCTTCTGCGCTCCATTATGAAATTTCCAGCAGGACCTCCCTATTCTTCAGCATCCAAGAGATGCTAAAGAAATTCAGAATAGGAAAAGCTCAATACCCCATAAAATGGTGAACAATACTGGAGAAAAGAATAAGGCAGTTTCAGGGAGAAGACATGAAATATAATATTAGATTGCTATTCTTTTGCTTTTTAATCTTGCTCCCACTGAGAGCCTTTATGGACTATTTATAGTTATGATTCAGTGTGTTTGGTATGTCAACGTGCTCTTCAATAATTCTAGTAACAATTTAATTACTAAAAAACCCTTTTGCCATTAGACTGTTAACATCTGAGATTGATAACAAAAGCACAGGGTAATTAGATGCGGATATTTAAACCAAATGGAATTCATGCATTTATTACACACTTTGCTCATCCAGAAGTAGATATCTAATCTGAGTATGAATGATGAGAAATAACAATGATGGGGAAAAAAAACAATTAAAGAACAATACAGAGATAAACATAATGAGTTTTTCTCTTTTTATCCATAAGTGCCATTTCTATTCCTGATTATAAAAGCAGCCTAATGTAATTTCCTCTTTGGTTTATGACTGCAGGCTGGCAGCAAAGCACTATGTTAATTGATCAGCGGAAAATACTTCATTTCTTTTAGTTTATGTTTAGGCTTTGATCTTAATTTCTCTTGTGATTTCTGCCAGGATTGTTTGTCATACTTTAACAAAATCCATGAACCACAGAGGAGATGCTAAGCTTATATCTAGGCATTTGCTTATGAATAATCTTCCTATAGTCTGATTTACATAATTTTATTGTTTTGTGGATTCTTCCCATGCAGATATATTACTGCCAGTGCAACTGTACTTAAAGTGGTGTCAACGAAGTGTGCTTCTGAGAATTACAGCTTGCATATAAAAATCTACTCTGAGATAAAATATAGCATATACCAAAACACAGCGCCTCCAAGGAAATTCAGTTAACAGAACATCAGGAGGAAAATCAGTTTGGCTAAATTAACCTATAGGAATGCAAAACACAAATAGAAGATAGACATTTTTAGAGCATTTCTGAGAGCTTAAGAATCTGTTGGTTGTTCTGCTTATTTTTAGGGAAGTAATGCATGTAGAATTCTGCCCTTGGGTTTGGGATGCTTAAGAATTAAAAACTGACATTGACAATTAATTTTGTTTAGAATAGTTGGTTTTCTGTGATTGAATGTACTGGAAAAAATATCATCAGCATTTGAGCTATTATAGGGATTTGCCCACCCCAAAAAATTGCTAATTTCAGGACTCCTAGCCAGTAATCATGTACAAATGACATTATAAAATCTAAAACATTATCAGTGTCATAAGAATACTTTCTGTCCCCCTCACCCAACAGCATTCCTGAGCAAGGACCTACAGACTTTTCATCTGCTGTTATATGCTATCCCTTTCTGAATCACCTTCATGCCTCACAATCTTTAAGGTTCTTCAGTCCCAGGAAAGCAAAGACTCAATACACAGGGACACTAATTCCCACTGATTAAAATTCCAAAACCCTTTTATTGCTCTAGCTTAAGCACTTGGAGTCCCGTAATCCTTGATCAGGCTCCAAAGGCATTCTGTACTCTGAGAAGCTTCTGCACACTGATGCCAGGCGAGGGGCAGCCACTGAAAGCAATGGGCATCAATGAAGAGGAATGATGCACTGAAAGACTCCTTGAAAACCATTCATCTATCCATCCATCCATCCATCCATCCATCCATCCATCCATCCATCCTCACTTTCCTCCCACATCAAAGCAAGGTTTCCAGATTCACTATCACCTCACAAAACTGGTTAACTGCATTGTCAAAACTGACAGCCAGACCTAGCACAGGGCAACGAGGTCAACCTGTCACTGAGAAAGAAAAAAAATAGTTTACTCTCCACTTTCCATCAGCCTTGGGAGTGCAAAGTTAAAGTTTGCTTATGGTTTTCATACGCTACAGATCTAGCTCTGTACCTAAAAGCGATGGAAATTAAGAGTATTTTAATTACTAGTTTTGGTGCACATAAAGGGGGAAAAGTGGGGAAAGCTGAAGGAAAGGTAAATAATTCAGATGTGATTGCAATGTGCACATTTAGAATGCATAATTAAAATTGTACAAAGATACAACTGTTTCCATTACAATCCCAGGCTACATTCACATGGCATATGGGAAAACCTCCTTTTTGCCCTGCTTCTGAAATATGTCAGTGTGACGTCAAGTCTGAGTTGAATCAGCTTCAAGACAGTCTAGTACATTAGCTTTGGCAAGCAATTTTGTCAGCTCTGAGATTTTACATACAATTCTCACATTCTTTGCAAATAGCCTTCTGACCAGCAACATCTTTGTAAAAATGTTTTAAATACACCCTACACTTGAAGGCATGAAAAATATAGTACAAAGTTATTAGCAGTAACAGTTAACATATCAAACATAACTAAGGAAGTGCTATAAAGAATGAGACTCACCACCACTGCATCCCAATTAATGGAATATATCTGATACTTTGAGGAGTGCTTAATTTTATGCAGTTTAGCAGCATAACATGTTAAGAAAATGCTGTCAGTATGAAATAGATTTTATTCATAGTTGAAATCAAGCTTTTAAATTCTTATTGTACAACCATTTTCCTTGTATTTCCTTGTGCACACATATAGTTTTATAACATTTGTTTCCAAGCTTGGGTGCATTCCATTTTTGTCAACAATTTCTTTCTCATAAAGGATTTACTTTTCCTTTTCTTTGTACAAGGGAAACTCTTGGTAGGATTTCCATATTGATACAGATTCTCTATTTTAAGGCCCATAGGACAACAGGGAATTTTGATTCTTCACACCAAAAAACACTAACTTTGCTGGAAACAAACTGAAAAACCCCAAAGGAATCAATATTGAATAACAGCTACCAGGCTCTCAAGAGATCTCTCTCTGTGCAATAAGAACAAGACCATGTAGTAGGTTTATACATAACAATCATATGTCTCTTCAGTTAACCTAACCAGAGACATTCAGATTAAACTTTGTGTGATCACTTTCTCACACTTTATTAAAAAAAAAAAATTTAAAAAAAAAAAAGGCATTGAAGTGTGAAATATTCCTAGCTCACATGGACTGCAAAGCATCCTCAAAATAAATGTTTACATGCCAACCCACCTACTTACCTACTGGTATTTGTGCTTAAGCCAAGAAGGCAACTGAAAAGCTCACACTAATTTCAGTCATGCATTTTCTGGAAAGCTGAGAGAATGTAGGAAAGCCTCAAGCCAGAAAGATTGAAGTCAAATACCCAGGGGGGAAATTTTCAAGTATTTAATGATACAAATACCAGTTTCTAGTTAGTTTAGCTCACACCAAAGCAGGGTAATCTGGACTGCAGATTCACAGATTTCTGAATATACTCCTTAGCCACTACTACCATTCCCATAGTTAGGACAGAAAAATTCTCCTGAGTGTTTTAAAAAATGCAGGACTGATATGTTTTCACAGACACATTAATGCCTTTCTCTACTCATGTAAAGATTGCATCTATAAAACAAATTCCTGAAAACAGACCTAAACTGATGAAATTGAAAGGTTTGGATAGTAAAATGTATTTCAGAGAGCTGTGATACAGACTACTTTGAAAAATAACTCAACTGAAGTTTCAGCAATTGATCTGGAAACCATTTAAAGCTAAAAACTGAAATTGAAGCAAGGCATAACATTCGTAAGTATGGCAATACACCTACAGCACAATTTTAATCCAGAAATAAATGATTTTGTACTGATGAACTTGTACTTCTCCTCCTCCTATGACACTGGTTTATCTCAGTGAGTGGAAAACAGTTTTGCCATTCTCAACAGCCAAGGCTTAAAGCAGTTGCACAAAACCCAGCTGTTTTCATCTGTCTTGATAGATCTGCCCCACCAGCCAGATAAAATTACAAAATCAAGCAATTGCAACACTCTTATGTTCGCTTTTATGTAAAGTATTAGAATATGACATCAGAAGCAAGGATCCAAGCAAGCATAAGAAATTAGTTCGATGCTAAGGCTACACTAATATTTAGTTTATGTTTCCTATGGCCTCAGGAAGTAAGTCTTAATTCTGGGTGGGTTTTTGGAAGCAATCTGGTACACTCTTACTCTGATTTTGAAATACTTGAAGGCAAAGCATATAATCCAAGTGTTGTTAATACGGTATAACATAATGTTATAGTTTATTTTTCTCTCACCTTATTATTTAAAATATTCAGATTATGATATTCCCTTTTTTCAACTATCTTTAAATAGTTTGCAAATGTTTCATTTTGCTAATGAATATGCTTTTTTCTGTATTTTAAAACTTGACAGAGTTATTTTTTAGTGATCCAATTTAAACTTTTTTTTTTAAATAATGTTCAATTTTTTTGCTAGTCCTTAACCTTCATTTCAAAAAGAATTTAAAATTATTCAAGTTAAGTAAAAGCATCCTACTATTAAGAAGTTAGAAAATTACAGAAACTGTCTTTTTGGTTTGGATTCCATATGAGTGTACAGAATGCTTGTCCTACAAGGCTCGACAGAATGACAATGCAAAAATGTTGTATGGAATTCTAGTCTAAAGCTCCAGCAGTCTGAAGATGAGTAATTTTGACAAGTTTTTTTTGAACTGAATGAAAAATTAAAGCAGTTAAAGACCTGGTTTTCAGGAGAAAAACTGAATAATCTCTTTGAGAAAGCTGAAATTAAAAGTTGACAGCTGTCAGTCTGGTTTGGGGTTTTGTGGGGTGGGGTTTTTTCCAGTTTTCTGAGGATAACGAATGATTTTTAAACTATGAATAATTGTTTCTGCAGAATGCAGAAATGAATACAGAAACTTGATGTAGCTTCATCACACAAAGTGAAATATACAGAGCAAAGTATGCATGCACAGTAAAGCACACTCATGTTAAAATTTGTACCCTTTGATAAAATACTGCAAGGAAATCAAGCATAATCTACTCCAAAGCTAAATACCCTACTAAACAAAAGAAATACAATAGAAAAAAGCAAACCCATATAATTTCCTAGTCTTATTTCCTGAGTTTGTTCTTCTAATATAATATGCTACTCCCTAAGTTAAGAAATCTCAAAATCACCTTGTATCTCCCTCCCAAAATTTACAATCCACTTGGTTTTCACCTATCTTCATGTAAGCTCACATGACTACAACATATTTCTATGACACCCATTAGAGGCAAACAGACATTTGGGAGAACTCATTCTTTCTGGAACATGCACATCTTTTGACAGCACTGAATGCTTATGAATTATGACTTCTAAATCCAGAAAATAAGTTAAAGAAAATTCTAGTCTGCTTTATGCTAAAAAAGCATTCAAGCAGATCTGGAACAAAAAAAAATGTGATTTTTTTTTTTTTTTTTTTTTTAAACAACAGTTTTTTAATATAGTACAACACAAATGGAGTCTGTCACATTACAAGTCTCAAGGCACTTCACAATTTTCAGCAAAAGCTGACAAAACTCTGTCTAGCTAGATATGACACAGAAAACAGATTTTTCCGCTATTATCTTGTGACTTAACACGGTAGATGAATTTCAAAACAAAAAAAAACAGAACAAGTTTAAGAACACGGTAGCTATTAGATGTGACACTGAAACTCCTGAATTCAGGGTTAGAATTTGGCAAAGTCTCACTTCAGGGCAAACGGAATTTACTCATAGACAAAGTCATGCTTCAGACCACACACCAATCTGTCCTTTGTTGCACAAGCTGACTGCTTCCAAGATAGTGCTAAAATTCATGTGCTGCATGGAAATAAAGGCTCTAATAATAGAATCAGTGAACCAAATATGTGCAGAAACTAACACAATTTCTATAGCAATACCTCTGTTAAAAGCAGGAGACGTTTTTTGTATCTGGTCTATACATGTGTCCACATCCACTTGTAATATTATGTCTAACATCTACAGTCTAAATTTCTTCAGAGAGGGACATCTTTTTGTTTCAACATTCCTTGCAGAATCAGAACACCATCAGAAAAAAAAAAAAAAAAAAGCTGAAATTTTATAATAACCTCTTTTTATTATTATTATTTTGCAAATATTTGGGATGTGAAGGTTGATGTAAAAAGTCAACAGAGGCAGAAAAATTCTACGGAGAAATAGTCATTAGTCCCAAATATTCCAAGTTGCTTTGTCTCTCTGTAACACAGAGCTAGTCAACATAAGGCTTGGAGCTGGAAAGGTAAAAATTCCTATCATCCTCATAACTCCCAAATATTTTACAAACTGATATGCAGAAGATTTTCTTCATGTAATAACACAATGGTATAGTTTGTCCTCTGACAAGCTAGCGCTGGGCAACCCAGTATAAAAATTTAAATGTCTGTATGTGGGAAGAGGCATTATAAGTATCTGATTCATAACACATACATAACATTTCTACAAAAAATGGTTTGAGTAGCACTGAACTTAGACATACTTGATTATTGCACAGTGCATCTACTGTTGACACATCAAATAATATACTTTTACTGTCTTTGCTATGTAAGTTCCAGTGCAAATTGGTTTTTTCACCTTTATTATAACATCATAATCACCAGACACTCCAATTTCAAATGGAAGACCAAAAGAGAATAGATTTGTCTTTGAATGTCATTAAGATCTACTGAGTTATTATTATTCACTTGCTTAAGGATATTCACATGGGCTAATGTACCTCACACAAAAACATCTGTGCTAACATCAGCCCAGATGTTAGCCTTGCTATTCCTAGGCCTGAAGACAAGTGAGTGCCACAGCCCTGAGACTTTCACACTGTATCATCACACAGGAACAAATGCAGCAGCCTTGCCCTGGCTTGAAGTAGTGATAGATGGGGACACAAAGCATTGGGATTTTTGTTTGGTTCTGTGATTTCTTAGAGCAGTCTAGAGCAAGCATCCCACAGAGAACAGGACTCTTCCTTCTCATATTCTCTGTTGAAGAAAACTGCCAGCACTGCTGAGATCTGCTGCTCCTAGCACAGTTCCAGTTTGTGTGCTAAAAATTCCTAGTGTGGAGTGGTAACAGAAACCTTTAGTTTCTTACAGATACTTTTTGCAACATAAGTGAGAAGTTTATATATATATATATATATATATATATATATATATATGGTGGAAAGCATGAATTGTTTTAACTTGAGTATTTGATCATATATCTACCACAAACAGGAAAGCAGTAAGCATACCAACAAATTATACGGCATATAAATGTAATAAATACATCGAATACTTTTATTGAAGAGCAGTAGTACATTTATACCACTTTTAGAACCGTTTTTTTACACTAAAGCAAAGTTTAGTAAATAGAAACATTGACAAGATGGCAATTCCAGCCAACCCTTACGGATCTGTGCAGCCAGAAGTGCTTTAAAAGCTCACTGTTTGGAAACTTAATTTCTATGCTCACCTAACATCAGGAACAGCATCCTGAAACCTTTAGGTGCAGCTGAAATACAGACAAACACCACTACCAGTACATTTGGTTAGTCATAGTATTAGGCAGAATAGTGGCTGAAGAATTATTACTGTCCCAGCTCTTCAGCTGCTTAGTCTAACTGTAGTTTGTTTGGGATTTTTTTTAATCTTAGTTTTGTCAAGAAAGCATCTCTTTTTTTAATGAAAGCTGATTGCTTTGGTAATTAGACCCAAGTAGGTGCACTGCAATTCTTAAAGACTCTACATGAAGTCAGAAGCTAAATGCTCTTTTCAAACCAAAACTTGAAAATAAATCCTAGCCTCTGAGGTGTAAAGACGCAATATACACTAATCTTACTAGCTAGAAATGTTAAATTCCTCTTTAAAAACTAGGCTAATACTCTTGGACATTGAAGTGTTTACATATATATCCTACTTTTTGATAAAACATACATAAAAGGAGCTTCAGAACTCAAAAAAATACATTCAGCATTTTCTTGTTCTACTAAAAAACTTCCAATTAAAAAACTCAGGTGTTTTTGGGGTTTTTTTTTAAATAATAGTTAAAGGGGGCTTGCAGGTAAATTCACTTTCTCGTGTTCTTAGTTTTAAAATAATAAAAGTTTAACAAACCTAAATTATTTAATTTCCACAATTTTGTGTATCTAAAAGACTCAAAACACTTTCATTCATTGCTTGAAACATGTCTTCCCCAAACATACTTACAATATGGGCCAGTATTTTTGTGCCAATTTCCTCAGAAATTCTCTCATTCAATTATTACTGTTGGTATTTGTCCAGAATATTTTGCAACTAAATGCCATTTTCAGCCTAATTTTGTTCAGAAAACAGGATTTATATTTCCAAGTTACAACACACAGATAACGGAATTTACTCTACATTTACCATTGGTACTTCAGCAGCAGCATTCAATTTTTTTATGTAGCAAGCAAAGTTCAGCTCAAGTAGGAAGAAAGATGCCTCAAGATTTACAAACCTATAAGCTTCCTACTTCCTCTGCTTTCCCCATTCAAGTCCATGACCATAATAATAAAACACACAAAAAAATCTGGCTTGGGTTTAGGGGTTTCTCTGCCAGTTAGCACTCCTTGATCCCACAGATGGGCAGCAAGCTGGAATGACTCCAGTGCTTCCAATGTACAGCAGCACTGAGTGAAGAGAGCTGGACTGGAGACTCGCCTTCTCCACACCCAAGAAGGGTGTCAGGACAGCACACGTTAGAGCAGGAGGACAGCCAGCTGTAGAGAATTACTGTCAGATCAAATAAGGGAGACTGGAGAGGACTGGGCAAGGATCCAACACCTTTAGTCAGGCTGAACCATGTCCTAGCACACAGCAACATCACTGCAGCCCAAGGATGGCACCAGAGCAGGGCACTACTCACTCAGGACAAACAAAACCCAAAGGAACAGGTAAAACAAAACAAAACAAAACAAAACAAAAACAAAAACAAAAACAAAAACAAAACAAAACAAAACAAAACAACAAAAAAAAAAAAAAAAAAAAAAAAAAAAAAAAAAAAAAAAAAACACCACCTGATTTTCTCATTCTTTAGATTATATAGAAAAGTAAGTTATAGTAGATCATGTGCTCTTGTTGTTCACTCCCTGGTCCCCCCATGCACGCAGAGGTGACCCTCAGCCATGCCAAGCCCCAGCTCCATCTTCTTCCCAACTTTCTAATCTGCCCTTCAAAAATTCCTCTTTTTCTGGACTTTGCCAATCAGATCCCTTTTCCTGCGACTTAGCTAACCCTTTTCATCACGCAGTCCACGGATTTAACAGAACATTTGTGAATACTGCATCAAGTATGGGTTGCTGCTACTACGTGGTATGTTCACAGACCAGCGAGATCCCAAAGAGTGCCTGGAATGTTTCCTGGAAGCAAAGAGCCACCCAGCAAAGGCACAGCTTCAGAAGAAATCATGTTACAAAACCATAAATGCTGTCTTCATTTCCTAAGTATTACAGGATTTCCCATTATGAAGTAGCTAAATAGTCTCATTAAACCAGGGCAGTACTGAATGACTCCCCTTCAGACACCCACGCATGGCTCCAAAACAAAATACTACAGAAAAGCTCTGGAAGAGCAGCACTGGGAAACAGTTCTGTTACAGATTAAGGAGCTGATGGCAGACCTATTTTAGGTTTGGCTGGCAACCTTTACTGCAGGTCTCAACCACTTCATAAATTAAGAAAATACCCAATTCTGTGTAAATAAAGTGATCAAACAGGGAGGGAAATGTTTTTCTCTTGTATTAAGAGAAAAACAATCTGCTTCATGATGGTGCTTTTTTCTTTTTCTTTTTTTTTTTTTACAAAGATATTCCCATTGCTGAAAACGATTGAGTATGTTGATATTTGAGGAAGTGGTAAGGTGGGAATCCTAATGTCTCAGGAGCTTTTTACAGCTTTCCGCTTCTAAGCCAAGGAAAAAGTGCCCTGTGGAAGGCTGGTTAACCCACTTCATCTACTACATTGTTCATCAAGACAAGTGAAACTGCAATCCTAGTAATCATATGGAAATGCACCAATTTGGATTCTGAACCAAATTAATATTAAATAAAAAATATCTATTATTGGGGAGGGGGAAGACATTTCAGTTCATTAACTTCTGAAGCAATACTGCTTAGGAGAGATTATTTTCTCTTCAGCACCTTGCAGGTAAAACTGGCCATTTTGCAAGGCTTATTTTAGTGCCTTGCAAAGGAAGCTGTGAAGCACTAATGAGACAACAATGTGATCTTTGGATATAGGTATTTATTTAGCAGAGTCTTATACCACCTATCTTTCACAAGCAAGAAGCCCATTCTGTGAGCAACAGCAGTTCCACAAATAAACATCAGCTTCTTGCCTCTTTTGACCTAATTTTCACTGCATTGTTTAATATAGCTACCACCTGAGAAAAGGTATCTAATGCTCAACGCTACTAACAAAATGTCATAAACACAGTGGGATTTTCTTCAAGCAGTGCAAAGGCAAATAAAATACACTTGTCACAGAGGCTATATTGTATTGTATTACATATTGTATATTGTACACATTTCTAGGTATCAGTCGGGAAAAAAAATAAAAATTCTAAACTTTTTCCACTCAGAGGAATCTCCAAGATAAATCTTTCAGATTTTTCTAGGTTGCTCACATCAATCTAAATTTTTTAAACTAGTTTCATTCTTTCTTTTTAAATTATTCTGAGTAAATTATATATGTACAATACAATGAGCATATTGAGTCTTAATTCCAGTTCATTCCAGTATTAGGGAAGTCTGAATGTAGTATTTTCAAAGATGGTACCCCTAAGTCTTTCCAATTCTTTTATTACCTTAAAATACTTTTCTAAAATTGAAACATTTTCTCCCATCTGTCAAAATATTGCCAGCAGAATAAAGCTGGTAGTAATTTGTCAAAATATTTAATTGCAAAAATGATGTTAAAATCAAACCTAACTCCCTGAGTTCCTCAGAATATGCTGTCAAATAGATAAAATGTTTTCAGAAGAGTTTGAAGCATTTAGCTATATTCATGATAAAAGTGTTTAAGCAAAAGACTAATGCTCGTAGCAAAATGTATAGACAGTTAAAACTGAGTTCCCATTTTGTGCCTAAAGTTGGTTTACCATATATAACTTAGGTAATGAAAATTACAATTGTGCTTCATGGAATCTATATATACCTCCAGGCAGACTTCCTCCTTCATTTACATCTCCTGAGGGAAAGAATACAAACAAAACAAACAAACAGAAAAACTACCTGACAACGACAACAGAAAACACTCACACACACCAGAGAAAACCCCATGACCAAAAACAAAAGAAACAAAAATCCCAGAAAAAAAAAAAACATAAAAACACTTATTCATTAAGATTTTCAACACCTATCCACTATGAAAAAGCAAAAATCAGAATTACCCTGTTTCATTACTCTACTTTCAGACTTTTGATATTTTTCAAACATAAAACTCTTTAAAAATATTAAGGCTACAAAATTCAGCATTTTGAAATTACAAAACTTTGGATTAGAATTGCCTTTGACATATTAATTTGATTGCTGTTCTTATGTGGATTACAGCAAAAAATTTAATTAAGTGCTTCTATGCTTCTTAGGATTCTTATAGCAGGGATGAATGTTACTTAACAAAAAGCTTTTATACTTCGTTCCCCTTATTGACTGATTAAGGTTCCAAAAGCAGTTTATCAGACATTACCTACATTCTCCTTCGAAAACAAAATTATTCACTTCTTTAATGAGCTCCCTAAAATGTTGAAGAAAATCACTTTCAAACACATTTTACTTTTTCAACATCCTTTCAATATGAGAGAATCCTCTACACTATGGAGAGGAGCAGTGATCTTCCTTTTCGGAGCAGTTTTCTCCCAGTCTGGCCTTTCTATTAACCCCAGTTTCATCACAATGTGCTTATACCATGTCTAGCCATTTCCAAACCTAACAACCTTCATAATCCATGTGGTGTTGCCTCAGTTCCCTATGGATGCTATGTTAGCATGTCTAGTTAACAGACTATGTCTTTACCTGCCAGTCTTTCCACTAAAATTTTACCCAGCTGAGACTATTGCTTCTCCAAATAGCAAGTTATTTCTGAAATGGGAGTTTTTTCCATGACCAAAAAAAAAACCCCAAAAAACACCAAAAACCAAAAGCCTTAAACTAAGCTTGCCTCATTACCATGACAGTGCTTTATGAACTCTTGGCTGGGCTTGTCCTCCACCTCAGAGACTGCCCAGCATGCCTGAAGCAGGTCCTGTGTGGACCTGGGACTTGCAGGAATTTTTCACTCCCGTGTAATACTTGCTGGGTTGGGAGTTACAGTATGCCATTTAAACAGGCTTCAAGAGCCCTTCCAAGAAATAGAAATTTTCCTAATTTTTTTCATATATTTTAGAATTGTATAGAAGTTCTGTTTCAGATCTTGAAACATCTATACCTCATCTGAATTCACCTGAACTAAAGAACTAAACTGGAGAGTGAAATGGTTGTTGAAGAACTGCTGTTTTGCTTTGTTGCAGACAAATCCTCAGCCAGCTCTTTATGTCTGGACTTTACAAAAGCTTCTTCCATGTGTCAAGACAGGCAGGGTAGATGTGAATGTCATTCCATGAACCTCCATGCAGAGGGCCATTTCATACAGTATGATTTCCAATATAATCTTTTCCTTCTTTTAGAAGCATAATTTTAAAACTTTCTCCCCTGTATTTTTACTGCTATAGTTACATACTCGGAGGCTCTAACAAGCATATGTGAAAGTACCTGAAGGGTAAAGAAAAATCTGCCAAGAAAAAAAGGTTGGATTCTCAGGTTTGGCTTTGAGAAACACTACTGAGAAGAAATTCTCTCTTTAATTGCACTATCAAAAAAAGCTTCTAGATGATGCAACTTACACATTTACCCTTTTTTCAGAAATACATTTAATGGTGCATGTCTCCACATGCACTGTTCCACACAATCTCTGTGCCAGGGGTATGGGTTAGTGGGTTTTCTTTCACATTTATGGGATATGGGGGAAGGATGGTAATTAAGAGAGCCAAAACAAGGCTGAGGTTACTCATGCCAAACAAGCACTCTGAAAATCTCTGCAGATTGTACATGCCCAACAATGCTTTAATTTTCAGTGACTGTAGGAAGACAAAATCCATACCACACACTGTAAGGTCCATGGAAACAGGCTTTGACCTTCAAGCTAAGGAAGCTGTAGTTTAGATTAGCCTTTTCCCAGTATTTCACTATAATAGCACCAAAAATGACAAGGATTTTTGCTACTGACATATAACTTATCTAATACAGCAGATTTTGAAGAAATGCAATAAAGCTAATCTGTTTTTGCAACTTACAACAAACACTCTTTTTCTGTTAAACTTATTCTTATACATTAATTTCCGTGAATAATACTTGAGGGAAGAAGAGGAATGGGAAGTATGACTGAATCAAGAAGCTCAATTTCCCCGAAAACAGTCAGGTTTTCAAGCTCTTGGAAAAGTTGCTTATAGCTATGTATTTTATTTAAAAAAAAAAAAAAAAAAAAAAAAAAAAAAAAAAAAAAAAAAAATCTAATGGGACTAAAACAACATACAGACCATCATGTTCATATTTAAGCTATATTAAGAAAAACCCCAACTTATACAGATATTTAAATGTTTTTGAAAATACTATGTATTGAACTGTTCTCAAAAGGGAGAGAGCAAACTGAGCAGCAAACTGCCCAGTGCAGCCTAAGAGGCTGCTGGCCTCCCTTGCTGCCTCCTCTTCCAATTTTTCCGCCAAGATCTCCAGGTCCTTTTCTGCAAAGCTGCTTTCCAGCCAGCTGGCCCCTTGTCAGAATTGGTACATGTGGTTATTCCTCCCAAGGTTGAAGTTCAGCCAAGAGAAATGCAAAGTCCTGGATGAGATTCCTGTTGGTACATCTCTCCAGCCCACCAAGGGCCTTAATGAAGCTGCTAGGCAGTTCTGGCACCAGTTATCAGCTCCTGGGGAACTCTACTAGTTACCGGCCTCCAGCTAGACTATGGGCTGCAGTTTACAAAACCTTTGAGGCTGGCAGCTCAGCTTGTTTGTAGTCCACCTCCCTGTTCACTTATCTACCCATACTTCACCCATAGGAATGCTGTAGGAGACAGCGCTGCAAAGCTTGCTGCAGCATAGAATACACAAAATTCACCCCTCTCCCCTGCAGAAGGCTATCAGATTGGTGAAGCATGATTCTCCTTTCTAAGTCCACACCGACTATTCCCAACTACCTTCTTTTCCTTCATACGTCTGGAAGTGATTTTCTCTGTTGTTTAGTCCCTCACTCTCACAGGGATCAAGTTGAAGATTATCAGACTGTAGTTCCCTGTATTCTTCTCCTTGCCCTCCATGTAGGCAGGAATGACATTTTCTTTCTCCCAAATATCATAGTCTTTCAAGGATAATCAAGAGTGGCCTTTACAAAGACACTGGCCAGCTCCCTGAACACTCATGGGTGCACCCCACCAGCTCCCATGGACTTCTGCATGTCCAGTTTGTGTTCTTCAATCTTCTTCTATTGGGGATCAGTTTTCTGTAATCCAGACAGGTCCCATGCACCTGACTCCTGAAGGTCAGCAAAAAAGACAGGATGGAGAAGATATTGAACATCTCAGTGTGCTCCATGCTCTCTGTCACCAAACCCCCTGTGCCATTCAGAAGTGGGCTGACATTTTCAGTGGTCTCCCTTTTGTGGCTGATACAGCTGCAGAAGCACTTCTCATCACTCTTGTTCTTAATGTCCCCTGCCAGATTAAACTCCAAGTGAGCTTTGGCTTTGCAGACCCTCTGTCTGCCTTTTTCCTCCAGAATCACCTGTCCCTGCTTCGACTTTCCTTATGCTTCCCTTTAATGTCAGATTTCTGCTAGGACCTCTTTGTTTATCATCCATGTAGGCCTCCCAGCAGTTTTGGCTGACTGTCTACACATCAGGATGGAGCTGGCATGGGGAGATCTTTGAGAAATCAACCAGCACGTCTTGATGCCTCTTCTCTCCAGGCCCCATGTCTATTCTAATTGTTGTACAGTTTGGTAACAGGGCTGTGCCTGTGTGCACATCCAGTGCACGTAAGTCTTTAATTCCCTGGGTGGCACAGAAGTTCTCTACAGAGATGAAATGAAAGGACCTATTTGCAACTCTAGCTGCAAATATGTATTTTGACTGATTGCCAAAGGAGCTTGCCAGGTGGGAATTTTGGATGGTTCCAATGATTCCCCCAGGCAGGTCTTGCTGTGTCTTGATAAACTCATCTGTTTCAGTGTGCTGATTATCATCCTGAATGGAGTCTCTGGCCATTTCAGAGAGATGCTCAGGCAGTTTCTGCAGCAGAATTAATGAAACGGCACACAGATAAGACACCTGCAAATAGACAGTAACCTGTTCCTCTAGATGTAGAAACGGTCACATACAAAAATTTCTGAAGTTAAGATCACTTAGGAGATGATTTGTACATAATTTAAGATACTCTCTAGGAATGACCACACATGCCAGGGAGATCACACAAGACCATGAGTCAGCCAGGTTGCAAGAATTCAGTAGAACTATGGTTTGAGAAGTCTCATGCAATCCAGATGAAAACACTGTTGCAAGAACCCACCACTCTGACCAGCACCTGATTGCTTTGCTCAGGAGATCTAATTGTTGTGGAAGTCTATGTAGCATTCTTCTATTATGGGATACTATCAAGGCATTTTTGTTTCTTTTTACTGCGAGAGTCCATGACTTGAAAAGCCATCCTCAATCACAAGTCTTTCATAATGATATGATTTCTGTTTATTTACCATTATCAGTACTGTGTAGGCACCTGTAATATCAACAAAGCAACTGAAATACAGCCACTAGAAACTGCTACTGTGTTAGTAAGCCAGAAAAAAATTAATGTGATCATATTTTGCATCTACAATGAAGTAACTGCATACCTACTTCTAAAGTAACATTTCTTTCTGTGTTATGCATTTATACAAGTACAATAATATGTTATTGTGGAAATTAGTACACAAAATACTTTAAACATACACTTAAAAAGGCATACATTCAAATTAAATACTTCAAATCGCATTTTTCAATGAGGGAACATAAGCAGATCACTGCCTTTGATAAAAAGCCCCACAGATAGCCATCAATATGGCACCTGTGTTGAGACAGGACTAGTAACTTGCTCAATAAGTGACTACCTGAAGAAAATAGGTAACTAGAGAAACACTGCAAATACTATACAAATACTGCAATTATTACTTTTAAAGTACATAGTACTGCATACAATGCCATTTCTTTTATGAGTGCATCTTTTCATCCTTTCCTCTACTCATGATAATGCTGACACACACAAAAAAAATGTGTAACAAATAATTCTGTAAACATTCGACACATATTTTTACACAGTAGCAGAGTACATAGACAGATTTCAATACGGGTTGCCATAGGTAGGCATTCAGAATTTCCCAGTCAGCATATTTCACTTTTAGCAAGTTATTGAAAAGCCCTCAATTTCTGAAAAACATCTGAGTAACAAATTAGCTTACAAAATAATTCAGGAACATAGTATTGTAGCAATCTATTTTGATAATCTTAGTATATTACTTGAAATTATTAATTTGGTATCAATCTAGTATTTCCTTTACAATCCTGAATTCGAAAGAAATTATAGCCAAAGAATACGTAAAAAAGGCAGACCAGCTACACTGTGTACTGTAGAGAATAAAAATGACTGTTCACACACACTGAATCCAGAAATACCCAAATTTAATACAATCAGTATGAAGAATATCTGTATATATTCTAATTCTTTCACCTTCTTCCACCACTTTTGTTATCTTGTACTATACAACTCAAACAGATAAAAAATAAGTGATTTGGGCAGCATTCAGATGATTTTTACAATATTTCAACTCCTTTTTCAGTTGTGCAAATCGCTTTATGAAATTGCAACTCTGAAAACTGAAATGACAGTACAATAAATAATTAAATAGTTTTTACCCCCACATATGTGCAATAGCTGCATGGATCCACATTTAGAAAAATCTCTACCTAACACACAAAAATAACATTTTTCTACTAAAGCCTAACATTTACACATTAACTACTGAACATGATTTTACAAGAGAATCAAATTAATTAGATAGTCCTTCAGATATACTTCAAGACTTGAACACCAGTTGATGCATTCCAATGCTGTTGGCATGGACTTAGTTATTTTATCAAGGAAAATGCAGTTTTACTAAATGACAAACTATTTTGACAAATAGTCAAAGTCAGGAAAATCCAGGAAACAGTGGCATTGTTCAGAATATTTCTGTAATATAAACATGAAGCAATAATACTATTTCAAATGCTTTGACATTATGCTCATTTACTTCTCCAAACCAGATAAGACTTTTGTTGCTCACTGTCAGGTTTATGAACAAATGACACACATTTACAACATCAATTCCCATTGAGTGCAATTAAACTGAGGAAGAAAACATAAGTAGTTATGACCAAAGTGGCATTTTTAAGTATGGTGAAATGATTAATGCAAAGTGAAATGACAGAAAGGCCCCACAGGAAAGAGAGTTCCTTTCTTTTTCATCAGAATTACCAAATTCATAATATTTTTCTGGGATTCAGAGCAGACAAACAGAGTGCAGAGACATATTTGTTAAAAACAGATATCATTTATCAAGATGTATGAATAACTGCAATCCAGTATTGCATTCCTTATCTGCATTAATGTATGAAGGGAATAAAGGAGAAAGATGGCAAACCAAAAATAAAAACCCTTCTGTGCAGTCTTCTACTCCTTCAGTGTGACTAAGACAGCTCTCCTAAGGAGTAGTAATATGCATTCCAAACATCTGCCATCTGACTCCCTTCACAGTAGTGCAAGAAGCAACTCTGAAGAAAAATTGCAAAATATATCTATGTATATTGCTATCAACCAGCTTTAAAAATCTGAAAGATGGTACTCTTAGAAACATTGTATCAGGACTGTGATCTAGAAACTTTCAGAAGTATTCCTTTACCACACGCAAATAGACAGCCAGACCAAAAAGTACAAATAAATCAACCCACAATTTTCTGACTCAATGATAAAAACATCAACTGTATGCAACACTGAAAATACTTTTAATGTTAAAAATTAATGTCTCATTTAAAAGGTATTTATTAAAATAATTATGGAAAAAAACATTTGTAGGCTGAATACACAAGAAAATATAAGAAAGAGACTTCAGCCAGCAGGACACAAACCCAAGAGCTGCAGGTGCCCAGGGTTCCTCACCAATTTAACCCAGAGAGCAAAGCACAGGGCTGCCCACAATGTATTATTCATTCTGAACTGGTACTTATGATTCAGGGAAAACTGGGAACCATTGCTCTAAACAGACCAAAGACAGATGTGGCAACATTTTATTTTACATCATCAACTTTGCCTTATTCAATTTTGCCAAGCTTTCACTCTGGCTTTGGTATTAAGCCTGTTCATCCTTTACTACACCTACACCACATTGTTGTAAGCGTATCTGGCACCTGAATTCACAAAGGGGCTGAGTGGGATCCCACACCATTAAAAATTAGTTTGAACTTTTGTAGCTTCATAAGCCTCTAAAGCCACAAAGGTTACCTTTAATTACAAAAGGCACCATTAAGTATTTATTACAAAAAACGTTATGACTCTTTACATGATCTGCTCATTAACTGGGATTTATCCAGTCTCATCTCAAGCAAATTCTGGTGGCAAGAGTGAGGTTCTCACCCACCAATGCCCATCTGTTAATCCCAGCTGAAGCAGCAAAGCAGGGCAGAAGATACTTTTTTTCAGATTTTTTTTTTTAAGTCATTAGTTATTCCTTTTGTCACCCCTGGAATTCAAAGAAAATAAATATAATAACTGCCTATATCTGGTGCTGAAATTTATTTCCAGGGAAGCAGTGTCTTTCCTGAAGCTACTGAATATTTGGAATGAGAAACAGTTAGGAACTCTCTCAAAATTCTCAGATGAATGCACACCATTACCTCATTAACAAATGCTTCACATTATGGGAAGTAGATAAAGGAAGGAATGGAAATTGTGGGTCCTTTCCAAACTATCCTGCTCCCACTTCAGTCTAGATGGAAAGCTACAACCAATTTGTGTTCTGTTTGCCCACAGGTTTCCCCTAACCAGGATACAACCCACAGTCATGGGTCACCTTTGCCTTTTGGGGACACAGTTGTTTAGACCCTGCTAACTACACAGTGCTTTACAAAACTCAGAAAATAAAGAATATCCAGAACCCTAATTTTGTAGTAAACTTTTTAAGCTCTGTTTGTTCCACCTGACTTCAAAGAGAGGAATTCTTTTTAATCAGCCATAGAAGAAAAGAATTTGTATGCAAACAGAATTAAGCTATCAGTAAAGCACGACAGTTGAACATGGATTCATTAAACAGGGCTGCTGCATCCAAGGACTAAATTAGGCATAGGGAATAGGCGGGGGAGAAAAAAAATCTATATCTTAAAATGTGATAGGGTCCATTTACTAGATGAGATTACTTTTCTCTACAATACATTACCCAAAGGCACTTCCAAAACTGAAGGAGTATATTACATGGTGCTAATCAGAACTTTTTTCCTAAGTAGGTCAAATGTTGAAAGAAAATCTTGAAATCTTATGCACTGTTGAAAAAAGAAAAAGAAAAAGAAAAAAAAAAAAGAAAAATTTCCCAAAAGCAGTACAGCCAAGGTGCTAATCACTTTCTAAAATATAAAAACCTTCTGCATAAACATTAAATGTAGCACTTTAACATGCACAGTCATACACCTGAGGCTGTTCTTTCACTGTCATTTTAATTCAGTCTGTAATAACCAAATGAATTTTAATTAGAAAAATGCCCTTATTTGCATACGTAGTTATTTAACTTTACAAAGATTAACTTGTTGAATTTTTTTTTTTTCAGAAATCAAAACATCCCCAATTCCAAATGGTCAGGCATATTTAGACTTCAGATTTTTTTGCTTTGTTTAGAAGAACATTAATAAGACAAAACAAGGTTTGTTTGGTTTTTTTCTGGTTTTATTACCAATAGCTATATTACACCTTTTAATAGCTTTGATGGAGAATGAGGTATCGTGGGGAAGGACAATGAAGGAATTAGCAAAACAAAAGGAGAAACAGCTTTACTGCCAAACTTCCGAACAGACAATTCTGACTCAGGTTCCAGCAAATACCAGTTACACACTGTATGTCCTGTCCTGTCCTGCACATAACTTCGCAAATTCCCAAATCAAGAATTTCCTAGGTAGAGTGTGTTTCCTGGCCATTATTCTAAAGCCTAACTGATGATTATTATCTTCGTATCTTTCAAAATTCAGAATCAAAGAATATATGTGGATGGATATAGAAAAGAGAGGTTGCCATGGTTTTAAATGAGAATACCACTAACCTCTCTGAAGACACATTCAATAAATCTCTGTGTGCCTCTGTTGGTCTACTGTGGGCTAACAGATAGTGGTTTAACTGCAATTAAGACACCACAGAACCCTTGCTGCTAAAAAATAGGCTCAATTAGTTTGGGCATAGTACCAACACAGCTTTCTGTAATCTCAGGATGCAGCAAGAATCATCTACCAGCTGTTTGCAGCATGGAAACAGTAAACTAGCATCTGTCTGAAAAGGACATATTGACTTACTAATGTTAGAGCTATAAAATCAGAATTAGGATAATAAATTTTGCTGAATGGGGAATGATGATTGGAAGCAGCAAAATCAAACTGGAAAACAGATAAAATACGTAACAGGATGACTTCTCATTAAAATGGAATGGATGGAAAGAAGTGGGTAACTTCCTGGGGAGTACAGGAATATACTTTGGTATTAAAAATAGGGCCAAAGTAGCTCCTAAACCAGGTAAGTTTAGAAAGGCCCAAGAGGAGTCTGCACCTTTACCACCCAAAAAAGAAGCAATTTAGGAATGTGCTATAGCCAAACTGCTGCAAACTATGCTTCAACAAGAGCTTCACATAAATGAAAGATATTTTTTACTCTGTCCATGGGTTTGGAGGGATTTTCTTGGTCTATAATTTGGAGATATAGGTCTATTATTTCAGAAGGGTTTCAGGATTCTGGGGTTTTTTTTGTTTCCGAGAATAAAGAAAAATCCTGGACAAGAAAATAGCATGTCAAATAAGATGTCTTCTGGAAAATGCAGTAGAATACCACACTTGCATGCATATATCCTGTGTCTCTGTTAATGTAATTACTAAAAAATCAGAGAGTGGATAAGCAAGATTCTCAGAGTCACATAAAACTAAAGACAGACTAGAATGCTATCTTGCTGAAGATTATTGCAGTGAAGAGTACTCGAAGGATAAGGGTTCTTTGAAAGGTTTACCTACACACACAACTCAACATTACTGCTCAAGTGAAGGTTTGCTTAATATTCTTCACATACATAACCTGTGGTCTATACGTGACTATAGGTTATGTGTCTGAGTCACACAGCAATAAAAGAAAACATTATTTTTAAGCCCAAGTCAAAGTCTGGAATGGTTCCTTATTTCCTCCTCAAGTTAACTTATTTTGAGTTAATTCAAGGCACCAAATGTGATTTTGTAAAATAGTATGTAGTCTTCCATTTGTTCTGGTCTACAAGTATGTGTTCAAGCAAGAAAAATAACCTAGAGTTAATTAGTAAATAGTCTTCAGCAGACATACTCAAAGCTTTGCCATGTCTTCATGGAAAATAAAGCAGCTCTCCTAATTCAATCTCCACATTAAGTATTCTTAGTAGACATGCGTGACATTAGAGAGAGAAGATTTTGGTTATAAGCCATAAATATTCATTAAGGACTATTGCATGGCCTTTTCAGAAAAATACATGTCTGAGAAAAGATTATATTCTTTAGAACTTTTGCCAATTTATTATTAAACAGCATTCAACTGTCTGTAACATTTCTAAATGCAGCAATTCTGAGTGAGTGAGTACATGAAAGGATAAATCTGGTTCACACAGTCTAAAATCTTCTTCACAGTCTGGGAAAACACTACAACAGGGAAAAAAATTCATAAGAAAAAAACCCTTCATCTGTCAGTCAAAGATTCTCCTGGCATAACTTCAAAACTTTACTCCCACTTTGCTATACGTTTTGATATAAAAGTTCATCCTTTCAAATCATCATGTTAGACTCAGCTAACAATCTTGCTAGAATATCTGCAAACAGAAATCTGCAAAAGAGTAAAAAAATGGTTGTGATCTCCCAAACATTTTTATGACCTCACACTTTTAAAATTCAGTGTTTTGTTTATTCCTAAATACTCTGTTCATCTGCCTAAGATAGTTTGGTTAAAGACCTCTTTTCTTCACCCTTCTTCCTATAAATACAGATAAGAAAGAAACTGGAATCATAATACCAAACATGAAATGAATAATGCTGTTCATGATTTTTCCATGAATTGTACTGTTTACTCCCAAAATTTATTCAGTATTTTCTTCTGTATAGAAACAATGTATTAATTCCTGCAATTTTGTGTCTTATTTTTTAAAAAATGCTTCTAATTTGCAAATAGATCCTAGGTGAAAGAAAGAAATCTCCCAAGACATAAGACCATTTCTGAAATAAATGGCAGCAATAACAGTATTTTCCACAACAAAGATTTGGCAAATAAGAAGAAATTAATGAAAATTTACAATTACTCAGATTATAAATTACAGAATCAGCAGCAGGATTGTTTTCATTTACAAAGCCAAAAGTAATTATAAATAATGAAATAAGAGAGCTCTAGTAACAGCCTTGGTAAGAGTATCAAATTAGCGAGCTGAGAATAATTCGAAAAATGTAACAACACTAAAGAGCCATCAGAGTGATGATAATTGGCAGCATCTGCTATTTCACTGCAGCAGTACATCAGATCAGCTGCAAATATAGGGCTTTTTAAGCTTTCTCACAGAGTTGTACACTCTCCTGCCTCCTCTGCTTTCAAACACTGATGTGCAATGATCATGCTTCATACAAGAATATTTGATGAAAAACCTAGGATTAAAAATAAAATTATTTACCAATATTTATGACACAATAAAAACTCAAATAAGGCAAATGTTTTCCAACCTTTATTAGAACATTCTCAAGTTGTTACTTGACAATTTCAGCTCTGTTTCTACAGAATTCCTGTTCTTCAAACCAATTCCGTTCCATTTCATCTTCCACCAACATTGGGTAGACAATTAGATTTAAAAAAATTAATCACACTATTCAGTGAATTGTATTATTTAAAATTCTCCACTAACGCTTGAAACTTACACTGTTGGAATGATGCTGCTATTACCTGAAATATAGAGGAGGCAACTTAGAAGGTTCAGAGAAGCTTTAAAATGCAACTACTTCCTATAAGCTACAAGCCCTTCAAATCTGTCTAATTTGGGCTTCATAACCATAATAATTCTTTTGGATTAAAAAAAAAGAGTGTTGGGAAATATCAAACCATTCCTCTAAACTCAGCTGAAGTTTCATTTCCTATAAGCACTCAGACACCAAAGGCAGGAACGCACCATGGAAATGATTTAAAATTCTAATCCTTGCCCACGTTTCATTTGCTCTCCACAGTAACTACAGAAGATGACAAATGCAGGCTGGACCTTGCAAGTACCTATGATGGGGAGGGAGCTTACAGACAGATGAAATGAAGGAATGTGCAACTGCCATGGACACATTCCAATGGAGCTGCTAAGTATCTTCTCCAATAAACTGTGAAATGTGAGACAGCTTCATTTCTTCCACATGCCTCCAGAAACAACTACACAGTGCAATACCAAAGGCTCCCTTGACGATTCCTCCTTCTGACCTTCTCCTTCTTATAGAAGTATTATGGGACCAGATTTTTAAAACATTATTGAAAATATCCATATACTTAGTATGGTGACTTGCACTACATTTAATGTAGCTGAAAACTTCATTGAGCACTACGCATTGTCTAGTCAGAAGGTTGATTTTAAGGCCTGACCTGCTTTTTTGTAACATCATTCATTTTCCCTATGTTGTGGATACAGAAGCAGTACTGTTTTAACTGGAAAAATGTATCTGGGAAGGGGTGGGGGGTGTGCAGCAACCTTTTCCATAACATTAACACCACATAGCACAGAAATGAAACAGAAAAAGTTTCTCTGGAAATATTTTACATTCACTGGCACACCCTTTCACTTAAAACTAACTGCAAGAGAAAAAAATTGATCTAGAGGAGGAAAAAACTTTAACTAGAGGAGGAAAACTGTCTAAGAAAAAGCTGCACTTGAAAACAGTTCTCAAAAAAGGGGTGAGGGCTTTGACTTGAAAGGATTCCTCTATTGTAGTATTCAGGATCCAATGAAGTTCATTAATTTCACTAAGTCAGTTGAACAGTTAATAATATGAACAACAAGTCTATACTCACTTGTTATGACTCCTAAAACCACAGATTTTGGCATGAATAAAAGAACAACTGCTTTGAGATTAAATACTGGATTGGGAACATCGATTTGAAACACTAGACAAAATTAGGATCTCCACAGTTACGCTCTGGTAACACGTATAATTACATGATAGCTTTTTCTAAGACCAAAAATTGATGGTCTCAGGAATAGCGCTAAGCATATTTGAGTGCTAGAGAGAAAAGGAAAAAAGAATTGACAACCCAATACCGTAAGAATTCAGCAACAGGTTCCTCACACTGATTGACTAAAATGTCTTTTTTTTAATCACTTTTTGCCTCCCATTTTGCAACAAACTTGGTACTAACATTTAAAAAAATTTTCCTCTGCACACAGAAGAGCTAAAAAGATATTTTTAGCCTGGTTTCCTAAGGAAATGAAACTTATCCGTTAGGCCCTCATCACAATAACTTCTGAATTCATGGAGTGATTTCTGCCAGGTCTGACAGGGTGTGAAACATATTAGATTCCCAAAAATGGCAGCTGGGAGAGGAAAGGGAATGTCAGTAGCGCTCCCACTGTGGGGCTGCCTGTGCTAGACATGAGGGAGAAGAGCCAGGAGCTCCTCCCTGCTGCCTCTGAGACCAGGCTGCTGCAGTGGGGCTGCTCAGGGGTCAGGTAGGGTGGGGAAAGGACAAGGCTGGTTTTGTCTGATTGTCCTGTTTATTTTAATGATAGCTGGGATGATGATATATTTGCATGATTCCAGTTCAGTTGGAAATGAAAGCAGAGTAGACCAAATCCCTTCATTAAAATGTATCTTGTCACAGGTTGACCAAGACTTTAAGAACTGTGTAAATTTGCTGAGGATCCAGCAGCAGGCACTGCAATGCACTGAAGGCTGAAGAAAGGGGGGAAATTTGTTACTGACTTGAATGAGGGAAAAAAATCGAAAAACTCCAAGGGGATCTCCTGTAGCTGGAGAACCAGGTAAAAGAATAACAATAATAACAAAATTTGGTATAAAGAAGCAGAAGGCAATACTAAGGGTTAAGATGTCTGCAAAACAAGCTTATTTTGTCACTTAGTAAGAACAAATTACTTGCTAATTACGCTCATGTTGCTCAGATGAGCGATGTGGAGGGCCTCCAAAAGCAACACTTCCTGAAGCTATTACTGCTCTAACATTTTTTCTACTGTTAGACCTGTCATCCAGTAAGTTCTGTAAGAAGAAAAAGAATTATTCTTTGATGGCTGTTAAAAAGGCATCAGCATTACAGTTAAGTTATGTGGAAGCCTTTTCATCACAGCACAGCCATATCTTAGAGTACAAGTGGCTGGCAGCCACAAGGTCACTCCCAGCAGAATGATCCACAGTCCAGCATGTTTTCACACGTGAGATTCAAATGTAATGTTTTTGTATGTAATGTAATGTTGTAATGTTTTTCAGTGTGATACTATAAATAAAGCTATAATAATTTCAAATCCTTATTTTTCATCAACCTCATGAAGCTCCTCAAACATCTGGCTTAACGTTTTCATCTTTCAAAAGTAAATATACAAATAGGAAAGGAATACATAGCAGCGACTTAGTAAATTTCTGCTGTAGAAACTATAGAGTGCTAATGTGGATAGACAGCTTGCAGTAAAATAAAATGTACTCATTAAGAACCGAAAATACATTGACAACTTTTTAACAATGCCTTCCCTAGGAAAAAAACACCCATTAATGGGGATTTTTTTGCTTGCTTGTTTAGGTCTGGGTTCTGGGCTTCTATTGCTAGGAAAATTATCATTAAAAAGCTCCTAATACATTTCAAGTAAAGCTATTAAGTAAAAAAAATACACTAACAAAACAGTTAGCTCATCCCGCTAAATGACTGCAATAAAACAGACTCTGAGCTGATGTGCCCTTCCCTGGTCTTGGGATATATTTAGCCACATCAGACATATGATGAGTAAGGCAAAAAGAAATAGCTGTAACAAGTAAAACCCCTATTACACCTTCTGGCTGCATACTAAAGAACCCAATCTAATTCCCATTCAGTAAATACACACTAGAACCTTCCATTGTACTGCTGCCAAGACACCAGGCTTGAACTTAATACAGACTTCATGGCTGATTGACAGTTTTTTGAGCACAGCCATCATAAACCCAGTTTATTTTAGCCTTGGCTATAAATCCCCACTGTAAGATATCCTTCAGGTTATTTAGTGCACTTAAAAGTGAAACTAAACTAAAAAGTATTTGCTTGTTTATTTAGCCTATTATTTAGGACTTCAAACTGTAATAATTATTACTACCAGGACCTGCAACAGAAACCATAAAAGACAAATCTTCCAACCACCAAGAAGTAATAGCAACCAACATAAAGGCTTCAGCTTGTGAAGGACAGCAGAGCACAAGATACAGTACTTGTGAGAGAAACAGAAATTAATTTCTCAGCTCATTCAAAAAACATCAATCAAGCCCCTTTTCAGACCTTACAAACTTGCACTGCTTTTTGAACTGTTATTATTGTTTTGGTAATTAGCTTGCAATTTGTCAGGTGAATATACCCTTCTGGTCCTGCAGGAAGTTTGTTGCTAAGGCAGGTCCATATTTATTTACTTTTAACAACACAGAAGATCCTTTTTTAATGATTATGATATAACACAAAGCAATACATCTTATTCAATTTTTAACCACTGAGGATAGCTTTCAATTCAACTTTCAGTTTAGATCTAAAATGAAAGGGACTTACCAGTTAGGGCATACATGGTCTCTTCAATGTAACTTATGGTGGTTTAGAAAGCTAGCAAGGCTGTTCTGATATTAAAAGCAACAATTAAGGGAAGTGGTTAGTCAACTAGCTGGTTCTGTTATTCCCTCCCACTTCTTACAGCAGTACCTATCTCTGTGGGGTCATAACTCAGCTCACTATCCCAATTCTTAATTTTGTTTATTAAAAATAAAAAAATAATAAATTTTGAAAATAGTGCGACACCACCTTGCAGGATTATTAGTGTTTCAAATCATATGTTCAATACTTATATTCATAATAAATACTCGATACAACATCCAAGCAGTAGTAATCTCTGTTTACTTGGAGGGAAAATTTAAAAAAAAATCACAACCAAAACTCTATTTAACAGTAGTTTTTCTCATTGTTGCTTTGACTGAAGCATTAACATTCTGCATTAGTGGGAAGGGAAGAATAAATTATCTGTATATATCATTAGTCAAGTTACCCAACAGCCTTGATCAAGCTGATTTTCAGTCAACAGACTGGAGATTTATTCAGGTATTTCTGCATCTGTACCTGAATAAAAGATGCTACCTAACAAAAAAACAGCATTTTATAGTCACTTCAACTGACCAAGAAAAGAAGTAAAAAATACTTATTTAAAAAATTAATGTTTAATTTTTACCTTAAATCCATAGCTTTTAACAAATTTTCATACATATGCTGTATGCTTCTTTGTTTCAAGTTACATTCCAGTTCTGTGGAATTTGCCTTAAATTTCAATTTCACTGCTGAGCCATGATTTTTTTCTAATGCACAATGTTTAACACCACATATTAAAGGAACTCTGAGAGAATTAACACAATCTCAGTGTCCTCCTTTAGTATGCTCCTTTAAACACCAAGAATTTCCACTTTTAGCAACAGTGAAAAAACCAAATAAACAAGACATCTCCCTTTGTTTCTGTGTAATATAATAAAATGGATTAAGATGAGTTGGTTAAATCTGAGCCACAGAAAGAGCTCAAGTCATCTTTACATTTGTGGTATTATGGTCTACTCAGTGTTTTCCTTTGGCATTTGTGAAGTACATCAACGATTTATTTAGTGCCTACATCCAGAGTTTTGAGTACTTGAGATAAATCATAAAATAGACCAAAGTTCAACTTCTCTCCCTACCAAAAAAAACCTTCCCATCCAAAAGCCAACATGTGACTGAGGCCAGAAGGAAGTGCATTCTCTGCGTCTCTCTCCATCATCCACACACCGCTCCCAGTCAGCACGCTACAGAAGCTCTTCTGCTTTTGTGAAAGAATGACCTGGCCACATGGCAGCAAGGATATGCCATACTTCACTTTCTCTCACATTTTTCTTCCATCCATAGGGATTGCATGTCTCACCCTATAGAGAAGCTACATTTTCTAAGAACCTTCGATGTACCCACAGAAGTCTATCTCACATATATTTCCACCTTCTTTCACAGCAGGTCAATTCCAACAGCATAATTTTTGCATCTCCAGAGTAACTTGGCATTCAACTGGATATCACCAAGCCCCACTTGCTGTCGCTTGACAGCACAAAAGACTATACAACAGTACTATTAATTTCTACAATATTTAGTTACTAAGCAGACTCTGTGGAATCATGTGACTTCTCCTGGGAGGAAAAGAAAACAGGATATGGAGACACAGAGATCCTTCAAAGCCTGGCAAAAATGTAACTTGTGTAGGTTATTAAAAATACTTTACTCACCAGGAGTGTAAATGTGGACCAGGTGATGCTGCCTGGTTTTTATGCATCTTCCTGGTATAGTAAGCATCATGTTGATAAACACACCACACTATAACTGCTGTGTGTTTCCCCTATCTCTCTAACAAGATACTGTCCCCATAGTTTCACTTACCCGATAGTCAAAACATTTATGGAATTCAAACATATACACTGAAGTAGCTCACACAGACTATTCACAGCTCCTCTGTAACCAATGCATCTTAATGCTCAAACTGTCCTTTAGCTTAAGGACAGATTTTCCCTCACTTGTAATGACTGCACCAGTGCAAAGGAATCTTAGGCTGTGGAGCAGCTTTGACAGCTTTCCCCTTCACATATTCAGGGAAACTGGGTGTGGTGGGCAGGTGGGTGTGTTTTTATCCAGGGACACCTTCACTTCATCAGGTTGCTCAGAGCTTCATTCAGCCTTGCCCTGAACACTACCAGGATGAGGGTCCACAATTTCTTCCTAACACCTAATCTAAATCCGCTCTCCTTCGGCTCACATCCATTCCTCCTTGTCCTATCACTATATGCTCTTGTAAAAAGTCCCTCTCTCCAGCCTTCTTGTAAACCTCTTTTAAGTACTGGAAGGCTGCTCTAAAATCTCCCTGGAGCCTTCTCTTCACCAGGCTCAACAGCCTGAACTTTCTTAGCTGGTAACTATCTTTAGCTACTAAATAAACAAACTATTATTCAAACTTCCGTAAAAACCCTTCAACATTTTTCATGAAAATCCTCAAATTCGGGGTCCTTAGAACTCATCCGAGAAACCATGCTAGAGATTCTATTAGCACACACTAACTGTGAGTCTCCTCTCAATCTGCTTGTGCCTTTCTGCAAATTATAGGACAGCATGAGATAGTTACTTAAATAACAAAACAGAAATAATTTTCCAGATTGCATCATATAAAGAATGCAATATACCTTCAGCTCTAGAAGAATTAATTAAAACTCCTTTCAGTATCTGCTGAAATCTCAGCATTCATTTGTAGAGTGGCTTATAAAGAAACAGTAAAGTTTAAATATTGATAGCAAATAAAAATTACTGTACCAGAGCTAGTGCATAAAGCTGTTCTCATTGGTTACATTAGATGTAACTGATATGTATGCCACATGGCAAACATACCAAACATCCAGGCAACCCACAAATTCTGGAATAGTTAACTACAGTGTCTACTACTCTACTCAATCTACTTCTAGAGCATTCAAATATTGCTCTGTTTGGTCAGATGTTTCTACTAGGTTAACACCACCACAGCAGAAAAAATAGCTACATGTTTCATTTTGAAAGACAAAACATTATAAACTAGGACATTTTTTATACATTAGGTATCTATTTTTCTTCCAGCATGACTTTTAACTATGTCATCCTTGTTCTCTTGGGAAATCATTACAGTCCTCCTTATTTAAAATAATAACCAAAAAAGTTCTAAACTGTTATAATCCCCATTTGGACCAGTTGTTATACATTACTGAAATTCCATGAGGAAGTATAACTTTTACAAATATGGACAGCTTGTTTCATTTCCCTAAGCTGTTTCTTTATATCTTTGCATAAAAGGGGGAGGGGGAGGGGGGAAAGAGCAGAATCAAAAAAAAAAAAACAAAAAAAGTGTTCATATGAAAAAACAGAAATGACATCTTTTAAAAACTGACCTGAACATTTTGGTCTACTCAACAGACTGAAAACAATTCTAAATAATTTTACAATGCCAGGATTGCATATCCCAATGTGTGTAGTACATGCTACAGGGTAGCCCTTCAGCTACCCAGAGGACTTTGGTTTTCTGAAAGTTGTTTTTTTTTTTTTTTTTTAACAGCAAAACTCTTCCAGTCTCCCTGTTTCCCGAGTCCAGACATCCTGAGGCCAAGGGCTCTGTCAGAGGAAAGATGGAGAATTATACACATCACAGGAGAATCAATGCCAACTTTCCTTTCTGGGAACACCTTGAGGCTTCTTCAACACACAAAGAGTCTGAGACTAAACAAGCACCAAATTAAACAAGAATGCTCTTTATCCTGAGTAGGGTTACACAAGGAGCAAATTTACTTTACAAAGATGGCTTATTTTCAGAGTCTAGGAGACAAATGTAACTTATGTCTGGATCACTGCTGGTACAGGCCCCTCAAGCTGTTCCTGGATGGAGTCACTCCAAGAAAGTTCAGCACTGTCTCCACCATGAGTGATAGTCACAAAGCAGCATCTCTCTGTGTTCTTATGTTACCCATGTTCCACAGCCAGAAAATAAACTCATTTTGTACATATTTGTTCTTACCTCATGGATCCTTGCTGTGTGAAAAGACTCTGGGCATGATGGAACTTTCAAAGTTATTTTATGTCTTTCCTAGATAATGTTTTCTCTTACAATTGTTTCCATTACCTTTGATTATGTGATCTGGGCCATTATTCCCATTGTTCACAGTTTGACTTAAAAAAAGAGAGGACCAAAGCAAGATACATGAGGCTGTCACAAAGGATTGACATCTGAAGTAAAACTCTTCAGTGAAATTTACTACTCATTTACCAAAAATACTTTTTGGGGAAATCTTCTCTCACACATTGGTCAAAACACAGAGAGATCAGCACCTCATGCACAAGAACAAACCACTGATGACATGTTCTACCTAACATGCTGTAATCATTATTTTTGCAATGAAAATTATGAGTTTCCTATTTGCCCAAAGGCATTTTCATGTGAAATTATACCATGTTTTGTAACATTTCATGTAACGGCTCTGGGTTCTCCATACTTAAACACACATTGTACTTCATGACACATGATCTGAAAACTTCCTTTTATGTCAGTATGAAGAAAAAAAAATAATCAAGCAATAGTCTGTTTCTCATTCCATTGCTAAAAATGACTGTCACAGGATGCCCAAAGTGAAAATAACTTTAAACAAAATTAGATCAGACAGGATAAGAACCTTTTCCCTCTTTCATATGTTGGAGTAGGCAGCAAATATGGAAATAAGCCAAGATACTAGCTTGTACAAATCAAATTAGGTGTTATTTCTCCTTAAAGACTACACTTTTCAAACAAGTTCAAAAGTACTAAAGTTGGCTTCCAAAATCCTCATAAAATTTCCTTTAACGTCCAGATGACACACTGAAAATATGAAAAATGGTATAAAATGTGTTACAGAACTGGTGCTTGCAGCAGTACTTCAAAAAACTCATGGTGATTTTTTGTATTCACTTTTAGTCACCATTAAGGCTTCAATTCTTAGTTCATGTACTCCATATATACCAGTTTTGAAGAACCTAAATATAGATTACCAAAACGTGAATCAGAAAAATAATTTTAAAAAATATAAATTCTCTGGTCAATTTGAAAAGCATTGACCTGGTATAGCCAGAAAGTTTATGTCTGCTGGAGGAAAAAATGGTGCAGAAAATAACAGACTATAAGTCTGTTATTTCAGTGTGGGTGCAGAGAAAGATAAAGGATAAGTGTTGCTGCATTGACTCTACAACTACTCTCTATCATGTTTTTAACATATGGCATGGATGCACAAAGCTCCAAATGAGGAGCATTTTGTGAGGAGCTTTTTTTAAAAATCACAGGAATAAACAAGTAAAATAGAGTACTAGGAACGTATCTACAAAAGGAGCACCATACAAAACACTTTGTTCCCCTTCATTAAAGAAAAGCATCTTCCAAATTCTCTCCAAATTCAATATTCCAACTGTTGATTTTGGCCAGAATGCCTCAACAGGACTTCTCCCTAAATGCCCAGATTTCACAGTTATAGTGGCTGATGATATTTTTGTATTCTCTTGCCTTCTTGTCTACAATTTACCTATCATTTAAGTTTCCAGGCTCCATCTGAAGTATTAGGATTAGATCTGGACATGTATGAGCTATGCCTCTTCATACTTAAGTTACACAGAAAATAAACCTGGATATGAAGCCTAGCCAGGAACTGCACATACCAGTAAGTACCAATAAAACAGATCCCAGACATATAGAAAGATCATGAAAATCACTAGGATTTTTTTTTTTTAACTTTATCTCTTATTTCTAGAAAACAACTCCAAACACCAAATACATATTTGTGCATTACAGTTTAACAACAGAAATACTATCTTACCTCCTATACTTCCCTTTTTTGGCACTATTTTAGATGCAGTGATGCCTGTCGGTTCAGAGGAAAGTAATCTCTCTTTTTCTGGGAATTGTAAAGGCAAGAGCTAAAGCTACTATATTTACTTTGTCTCAATACTTTCAGCAGTACAGAGAAAATATAGGGGGAAAAAATCCAGAGGATAAAAACCTCATAAGGATTCTTTTCTTCACCTTTTCTCCTAGTTTCTAAAAATATTCAAAAAATATTTTTTTGTCTGAATTTTGAAATCTTCTTTTGGAACATTTTCTCCTCATTCCTCCCCAGCAGTATCAACACAGGTACTTTGTAATACAGACACTAATGAGATAAGGCTGGTTATTCAATGATTAGGAGAGAAGGAGGAAGACAAACGCCTTAAAAATACATACATTGAGTGATTATATGACTCCTAAATATGTCTCTCCTTTGCCAACATTTTTCCTCTTCTGAAACAGAAGTTGTGCGTGATCATGCCTTTCTTATAGACAGCAAATGACAGCAAGTAGTATGCAGATTTTTTAAGGGCAAGTGGCTCAGAAAAGACAAATAAATTTTTACCCAAAGCCCAATAAGAATTGATTTTTGCTTTGCCAAGAATGTCTTAAGGCCTAATATTTTCTAACTGGTACCTCCTGAAAAGTAGGATTTTAACAATGAAGATTTTATTTTATGCAATTACTTTTGAGGCTTTCAAAGTTCAGTCAGCTCAGTCTATTCAGTCAGCTTTACATTATGCAGAGCTTGACATGGATTTTATTTGGTAATGCCTTAGGTTCTAGTTATTCAACATCTAACTGCAGCTTAAACTTCTAATCTTTTGTTCTGCTCATCAGTACGACTTTTAGATAAGCCAATCTCTAATTGTTTAAGGGGAAGCTTAAACAAAGAAAGCAGATGCAGAAGCATTTAAAGGTAAAGACTTTGAGGGACCTGGTGCACACTCCATACTTTCATAAAGAAGCTAATATCTTCCACAAAATAGAGCAACTTCTGTGAATGAAAGTTTTAATCCTCAAAGCAATACTTTCTATCTTCTAAACAAACTTTGCTATTATTTGATGAACCATGGAAAATTTTGAATGATGCTGCACAAGTGATGGTACTGGAATTGTTTTCCAATGTCTAAGTCTATATATTTGTTTCCTCAAGTCACCTAAAAATCTCCTCCAATGTTGTTTTAATTTTTAATTCTAACAGGAGATAGCTGCATTTGGCTGTCAGTGTCTTTAAATAGTAAGCAAACACCATGCTCTGCACTGTACCTTTCTTGTAAGGAAAATAATCCCTGCAATTATCACTGTGTGGTATCCTGTATATCAGTGTGCACTGGAATATACAAAGTGCCTATTATCTGTACTGTTAGAGACTACAAAATATGCACTCCTAAGGCAGTACAGCAATTTACCAATGATGGCGTGACTTTAAATAACTATGTTAGAAAAATGAGCATTAGACAACTTTTAATGGCTGCATCTACAGAAAACTTTGTGGCACTAAGCCACGAGATCTTTCTCATATGCAATTTATATTTAGATACATAATTTCTTTTATCTGTATACCAATTTCTCATTGTTACAGAACATATGCTCTTCCTCAAAATAACTTGCTATTTTTGTACTATTACTCAGCTGCATACTTCCACAAAGCTGCAAGTGTTACTTCAGATAAACTTAGTGCCTTTTTGGCTAGTTTCCATGTTACTTTACTGACAGAGAAAAAGACTACTTAATGAAGCATGATCCTGTACCTCCTCCACTGACGTGGGAGGGTTTGTTTTGGGTGAGGGCAACAAAACCAGTGGTTTATCAGTCCCCAGTTGAATAGAGAGGATGGAGGGGAGGAAAAAATACAAGTTTTTGCACATTTCCCTTCTGGTAGAAGTCCTTCAGACAGGAACAATATCATATCCTACCTCTTAGTAACTCTGATGACTTCTCTGTTATTTTAAGTATTTCTGAATGGAAAATAGTAGTGGTCCAAATTACACAATTATCTCATCAAAGGGCGGATGAAAGAGATTGTTAAACATTCACAAGATTTAACCACACTGTTCACAAATATGATAAGCATCTTTCTAAGCTTTGATATGATGCACTCAGCTACAGCAACTTAAAATTTCAAATGTTTTCAATAAATTACCACTGCCTCACTAATTGCTATTCAGATGTTCTGCAATTTTTGAATTTCATAGGCATGCTACAGTACTACCTCTTCCAGAATCAGAATTCCAGCATCAGCTGTTATCATTAGCACACCAATGCCACTTCCCTCCCTCAAGCAAAAATATAACTGTACAAGACATACAATTCAGCAACAAAAAGTCTTATTATATCCTTAGAAGTAACTTACTGCAATCATAGAGATATGTGGAGTTTGCTATGCATTTCTTAAAATAGAGACACCCCACACACTTCATATAGAAATAAAGTATTTCAGTATTCTTCAAAATGAAGCAGCAGCTTGTTTCCTACAAACTGTAAAAAACAAATTGACAGCCTTCCTCTCCATTTTGATCATCAGGATAGATTCAAATTTGTAAAGATAGGGGAAAAACAGGAGTTTAGCAGGACACATTAGTACTGGCTAAAACCTAGTTGATTTTCATTCTAAGTATGCATAAATTTCTTACCAACCATTTATTGCCTTCTCTTCCGTCCTAAAAAACTAATTTACACCACATTACATGGAGTTTAATCATATAAAGTAATACATTCTCATGCAAAAAAATCTAATTTGTTTAATCACACCATTTGTACATATCCTACTCAATAATGCTAAAGTCTACAGAACCAGAAAGTTATCATACAGAGATGTAAATAATTTCTAATCTAAAAAATAAATAAAGATAATTTTAACCCTAGGAATTTACTGAATCCTAATTTTATAGTACTTTAAGTTTAAAATGGACTTGCTAAACTTGGTGACTTAGGGCCACTGACCTTCGTCTGTAACTCCTCCCTCAGGAAGCTATAAAATCTCTGTCCTGATAAATCCATTTGTTTGGGGATTTTCTGAGAGGAAACACACTGCTTTCAAGAACTGCTTAAAGTGACAGGGAAAAAAAAATGTTTTGGAAGTCTAAAAACTGAGTGCAAATGAGGTTATTTCATCACACAGCAAATGCACCATTTGCTGTTTGCACAGCTCCAGTTCAGCAGGGTTGTTTCTGAATATCCAACACAAATAAACAATCTACAAAACATTTTGAACTTACTTTTCCTTGAGCACATCTTAGCACTTTTTAATATCAGTGGGTTTTAATCTATCTTCCCTATAATCCTCAGAGATGGCAATTATTACCCTAGGAAAAATGACCCTAAATTGTTTCTGACCATTAAGTAAAACTGCCAGGACACAAATGAGTTGTAAGGGAAGCACCCTCCAGCTGGGAAGCACTAAAAGACTTGAGAACACGAATATGTCTTCAACTGCTCCAAGAAGAATGAAATGAAAAGTCTGACCAGTGTAGGCATTAGGCCCATATTTGCCAGAAATAAAGCCATACTTTTAAACATCTATCTATTACTTGTCCTATCAACACCAGCTATCCCATAAGCTACTTTTGCAGAGTTTTCCATATTTGTTCACAACTCCTGCTAAGGACAGCTCCATGTTACACAATGTGCATGCAAGAAGCTCTGAGCAGGGAGATGAGGCTGTTCACCTGGAGGCAGGGAGGGATGGCAGTAATGTACTGACCTTCTGTTTTCCTTTTCCACACTCCACAGCATTCCACATGCTGCTGGTAAGTAAATTACTTGGCTTACTTAAAGCCATCAGAAAGGCAAAAAAAGTGTAGTCACTATGCTGATTTAGTCATCAGAAATGCACTTTCTCTACGAACCTATTCTAGCAATTTATCTGCCTGGGAGTCAGCTGCCTCACATCACAGCACAGCAGGGCCACTATCACTTAATCATTATCATTAAACCACATGCAGCCATACAGACATGGCTAGGCTGGAGGATTCTTTGCCCCTCTCTGTCTCCCACTGGGAAATTAGCCTGTTCTCTTCTCATAGAAGCATAAGGTTAACACAATATGTTTTTGCTGCCGTAGTAGCACTGGCTAGCAGGATAAGTCTTTTCAGTGTTCAACATTAATAGGTAGTAAAGAAAAACTTTTTTAACACTGTTGTCTTTGTTGGTCATATTATGATGAAAAAATACTTCACCAATGAAAAGCGAACTCAAATAAAAATCCATATAGGAGCAGATATTTTTCTACAGGTATGTGAATGATCTTGTAGACTGAAATGGGTCCACCTGTAAATTCAAAAAAGAAGGAAAATAGGGAAAACAATTAAGCAATGTTACCTCACTATACGTCAGACACACTTGGATCAAAGCTTAGTTTGAATTTAGTACATTTGATTGAAAAAATAAAATATATTTTAAAAAAAATCTAGACTGACATTTCTGATTTTTTTTAAGTATTCTGGTCCACAGTTTGTAAGAGCTAATGTTCAGTCATTGAAACTAGTCATTATTCAAAAGAAATGAAGCTGTCCATCTAACAGAGCCTTCAAATACCTTGATACTTTGTCAGTTTCCATTAAGTGAAGGTGAGCCAAGATCAGGTTATAGGTTTTTCCTTAAAAAAACAAACAAACAAACAAACAAACAAACACACAACTTCAAAACTTCTTGATTTAAGAATTAGGAAGTCAACAAAAATATGCAACAACTTCAACTGGTTGTTAGATGAAATATAAGGTAAGACCAAGATCTTATCTTCATCAGTATTCTCAGGCAGCTGTCCAGGGAAAACAGGACATATATGATGCTCCCCCACATTGTCTTCAAGATTCCAAACCCTTTCCAAGGAACTTTTTGAGACCGATATGATTGTGGCATGCTAAGAAATCTTCAGGCATTTCTCCTTAGGTACTTGTTTACAATCCCCTTAGACTCAGATTAAAGAAGAAAAAAAAAATTGTCCCTTCTTTTATTTTGAACCTGTTCCCTACCAGCTTCCCTTGACACCCGTAAGCACCTACAGGAGCCCCATGCTGAAGCAGCTGTGCTGGCAGGAGTTGAGATCCCATGGGGCACCCACCCTGTTCCTGGCAGGACCTGTGGAGCCATGGAGAGAGGAGCCCAAGCTGGAGCTGGTGTGCTGGCAGGACTTGTGACCCACCCTGCTCCTGAAGGACTGCACCCAGGGCAAAGGTACCCACATGAAAAAGAAAATTGAGAGTGAAACTGAGCCTGGAAGAAGGGAAGGATGACGGAAAGGTGTTTTAGAGGCTTAGGATTTACCTTCTTGTTATTCTATTCTGATGTGACTGGGAATAATTTAATTTCTCCAAGTCTGTTTTGACTGTGACAGTCATTGGTGAGTGATCGCTCCCTGCCTTTATCTCTGTGTACCAGCCTTTCGCTATGTTTTTCCTCTCCTGACAAGCTGAGGAGGGAAGGGATAGAGCAGCTTTGATGAGCACCTGGCATCCAGTAATGATCTACCCACCACAACTGGCAAATGACCTGGCTATGTTTATTGGTGCCAGTCAAAACCCTGACATCTGACACCCTAAACGTTAATTTGGCCAAAACCAAACTGTAAAATACCTCCAGAGCTG
The DNA here is from genome assembly GCF_965231275.1 of Zosterops lateralis. Lineage (NCBI taxonomy): Eukaryota > Metazoa > Chordata > Aves > Passeriformes > Zosteropidae > Zosterops > Zosterops lateralis. The sequence goes on along the minus strand of NC_139762.1, from coordinate 31,392,245 downwards.
ACTAATTCCATGTAATTGAATTATCAAACAAATCCAAACAAAAGAAACAAACAAAAAGCCCAAACAAACAAAAAACCGCCAACAAAGAAAATTCACTGGAATATTGGAATCATTATTTAATTCACCAGTCTGGGACTCACTCTCCTGGTTTACTAGAACTGATCCCCAGTGATTTTTTTGTCCAGCTCTGGTAGCTCTTTAAAATTCTGAAAACACAGCAAAACTTTCAGATCCTCATAAAACACCACTTCAGGATCTTTGACTTTACCTAAATTTTGGCCGACTGTGAAAATGAACAATTCTTCAGACGAGATCCTGATCTGGTTACCTGTCTAAACCATATGCTGCTTCAATCCCTACATTAACACATTATTGTGATTGCATCTCTTACGCTGTAAAGAAACCCGAACCACAAACCCAGCATACTTTACATTTCTTGCATATATTTTTTTAAAAAGCTTGTAATGTAAAACAAATGTTTCAGGAAATTAATATTGCTTATTAAGGAAAGCATCTTTCTCACAGTCCTACATTCACATTGAAATAATCCAAGAATTTGTCAATCACAAACTATTCAGCAGATACCAGAAACATAGTTTGGCATGCAAAGAAGTATTAGGAGTTTGAATGACACATTTATTGATAAAACATGAATATATTCATTCTAAGTGTATATTTCTACATCAAAAACCAGATTTAGTTTTCCAGCTAGAAAAAACTAACTTTTTGTAAATTCATATTCAGCCTACTGTTATATAACCCTGATCAATACTGTTAACTCCTGCAAGTCTTGCATTTTTTTGGTAAAGAAATCTTCTATCAATAGAAAAAAAAAGTACATTGGTGTGACAAAATTCAAACATTTGAGTTTGATTACGAGTATAATTTAATAAGTAGTTTATCTCTTCAAGCATCCAGGAGACATGTTAAATGCATGTTTAAGAAGCATTTGCATTTCTTTTACCTTTAAATTGTTGGCATTTCCAGCAGATTAAAATATAAGTATGCAGGAATTGAAAGATATGAAAACTCAAGCCCTGTGAAGCCATTTTTCAACAAAATTATTTTAATTTATTCAGGATAGAAATGCAAATAAATCTTTTGAACACATACTGAGCACAGAAAATTGCAATGAGACTCCAATATGATTATTATAACATGAGGGAGAATGTAGAAAAGTATTATTGTGACAGCTCAGAAATGAGAATTTCTAAGGATACATACATCAGATAAGCACCAACAGGGGTCACAATGCCTTTCTGTTCAGGAATAGCAACAATAATTTTCAAATATCAAAAAATCAAGCAAAATATTACAACTTTTTAATCAACAAGCCAAATGTACAAATGTACAATAACATGGGTTATACACCCTCCTTTTGTCCCCTTCTCTTTCCTCACAGAGATATTTTATGTAAAAAAAAGAAAAAAGATCTGTCAGATGCATCAGACATTTTATTTCTGTCTGACAGGAAAAGTGGCAACAATCATTTATTCAAATATGTTAAGCTTCATAGAGATACACAGAGAGTGGAAGAGCACTCAGAAGCAGACATAGAACTAAAAGCTACTGGTTTTAGTACACACAGAATTAATATTTTCACACAGACCATCACAGTTAATGAAATTAGCTACAAATCAAATATAAAAATACCAAAATAAAATTGCTGAAAATTTAATTATTTAGCATATATAGAAAAGACCAGGAAAGGGATGACATTTTCCTCTTCCATCATAATCATAATATCTTGCTTCTCAGAGGTAACAAAGGTTACAAAGAAAAAGCTCACACTTATTTTTTGTGATATTTCCTTATTTAAAAAAATACTATTAAAGAAGTATGGAGATTTTTTTTTTTTAACTTAAAGATACATATTTGAGGAAAACGCTGATTACATTAAAAATTATCCCAATGTCAATTAGTTTGGAGAGCAATTAATAGCTATACATCCACCCTAAGTAATATTAAAATAGTTTCATTTACAGAACCTCATAGGTCTATTTCTTCTTTTCCAAATTTTTTTTGTGCCAAATGATATGGAAATCACTCAGCAAATTCTGCCGTAAGATCAACATCCTTTCAAACACAAAAAAAGAAATGTATCACTTTAAAGGTTGTAAAGAAAGCTAGAAAAAAGCAGATAACAGCACACTTCAAAAGATATATTGCACAGGAGGGAATATACTACCAGATGGAATTAAAAGCTCAGCACTTTTCCAAGAACTAGCCTGAGACTCTCCAACCATTTCTCTCCTGGTCAGTAACTATGAATAGATATAATGGGTCCTCTTGCTTACAAGTACCAACATACTTTAAACCAAAAAATTACAGTTTTGCTTACAATAACATAGAGAGCTGAAAACAATCAAAAAAGTCCAAACAACCCAACCACCAAAAAACCCACATATAAAAGCAATTCTAGGCATTTCATTTTAAATGAAGAAGACATTCAAAGGAATATCAAAATATTTGAAAACAATCCAGACTTACTTTTAAAAAAGCATGGTTAAACTAGTTCGACCCCATCATGAATACTCATTCAAAATTAAATTAACTCCATACAGTTTAGGTCACCTCAAAAAATTAATATAAATTAAATTAAGGAAGCCAATTTTAAAAGCATTCTGAACAATGGTTTAATGCAATTCCATGAATCTGCTTCAAATCTTGTTAGTGTACATTAATTTTTTGCCTGTCCTTGTGTAAACCAACCCAAAGACCCTGGAAATGTCATCATGCAGAAAAATGGGTAGGTGTAAGAGCACAGCCATAATGTATGCAATATCCTCTATAACTGTAAGCTTTTATTACAGCTTTTTTTCCTGCTAATTTTTTTTCAAAGGGAACATTTGCATTTAAATTATTAAATTTGGAAATTTTTTCCTTTAGTAAATGATTTTTCCTATTCTTGTAGCAGTGTTAAAATGAGGACAACGATCTATTTTTAGGCTAATAATAAAAGTAATCACAGAGGAAGATTTCCAACTAAGCCTAGAAAACATCACAATAAACCAGCATTTCCATGTTTAAGAAAGTTTATTTTTATATAAGAAAGTCAGCATTTTCCAGAAAAGCACAGGTTTTTACTCTTAAAATCTAAAAGTGTGCAATATGTGAAACCTGCAGTCATTTTTTTTCACTGTTCAACCCTTATTTATATGTAGGCATAAAACAATCTTAAACATGGCAAATTATTATGTTAATTTAACTTCATGTACAAATTCGAGCAGATATGAAGATACTCTAAATTCATCCATCTTTTACAGGGAAGACTAAGATTCCGTGGCTTACAATAACTCTCAGCCCATGCACAGCAAGAAGTAAAGGAGGAACAGAAGGTTCTGATTGGCAAGGAAGGGTAACATGACCTCCTAGCAGCCTGTCAGCACTTGTGCACCAGGCATGATCTGCCCCTAACTGGGTGCATGTTGGGCTGCCCCTGCAAATACATCTGAGGCTATTCCAGTAAAAATGTACCTGATTAGCAAAACCCTTATATTTAAACTGTTGATGGGCATCTTCCAAAAGGCCATGCAGTGATAGGACAAGGGTTAGTGGCTTAAAACAAAAGAGAACAGGTTTTGATTAGGTATTAGGAAAAAATTATTTACTGAGAGGGAGGAACAGGATTGGAACAGGTTGCCCAGAGGGGTGTGGATGCCCCATATGTGGAAGTGTTCAAGACCAGTTTGGATACGGCTTTCGGGTCTAGCAGAAGGTGTCCTGTGCTAAAAACACGGGAATGAGAAATCCTTCCTTGTGATGGCATTTAGGTGAAATATTTAGATATTTCATGAGCCATTTGCAAAGGAAACGACATGAAATTTTAGAAGTTAGAGCACAATCACTGAATTCAGAAGTCAATTATTTGCTCTAAATTTGGTCAAAAGCATGACTGCTTGCTTTTCCTTCCCTTAAAAGTAACTGTTTCCCATTAAGAACTGTAAATATCTTTACTGGTACAACATAAGTCTTTGCTTATACTCATTCAGATCTGCTGAACAGCACAACCAACATAAAGCTAATTCTGTTTCTAATCTTCATCTCCTCAAGAGGTAAGTGTGAAAGGGAGGAAAATAGTAGATAAGCAATGCATTTTCTCTTCTACTAGATTCTTAACAAAGGAAACACTGAAGTCTTGGCCAAGAGGCTCAGGCAATCTTGTTCCTCTCTTGTTTAAGAGTGGGTCATTATCCCAAGGCAAACAGAGTAGCAACCATTTTTAGCTCACTGACAAAATGAGTGAGAAAGCCTGGAACAATCAGATCATCACAGAGCTTTTCCTACAGCTGGGATGATCTAAATCCAGGCACCCATCAGTTTAAGACTGAATGTCATGTATACAGCTACTTAAAAATTCATCTGCACAGCTTTATCTCTTCTGCTGTCAAAAACTAGTAAATTCTTATAATTTGATTTCAGCCTAAAACATCTTAGAAACTGACTCTAAGTGTTACTATTTTAAGAACCACTTGTAAATTGAACTTGCAATCATGCTCAGGCAAGGACAGATTTGCAAGTTCTTAAATCACTAGTAGTTACAGCCAATAATCAAATAGACCAAACAAGAGCAACTTTTTTTAAAAAGTCAATAATTGCATTTTCAAAGCACTTTAAAAAGTTAATTTCATACTGAAATGTCTCCAAAAACCCTTGTAACCAAGAACTCTGCTTGGCATCAATTAGTACAAAAAATTACAGGCCACAAAATCTGATTAAACTACTTCTTGCAGCTAAAAAAAAAATCTCATGACTCATGGGTATGACAGGTGCAAAAGAATTAAAGTCAAGGAGAGAATGCCACACTACCAATTTCAGACAGATTTGCATTGTAAATATATTTAAATATAAGCATTTAGGAAAATAAAACAAACATATCTTCCCAACCCACCACTAAGCTAGTTCAGGCAGCGAGTGCTACCTTCAGAAACAGGTTGGAATTTTTGTGTGGTTTCTGACGAGAGGAGAGAAAATTAATTTAAATTTGTAAGATGATGAAAATTTACATAGAAGACATTGAAGTTGAAGAATTCTGGGAGATTGGATGAAGCAGAAAAAGAAAACTCTTTATTGAATAAAAGGAAAATATTACAGAGTAAAAGGCATTTCATTTAAAAAATTCAGTCATTTAATTACAGCTAATAGTGCTAAGATTAAAATTTTAAAAAGCTAGAATATCAAAGGAACATAAAGATTGTAACTAGATCGTTATCACAGAAAATGTAAAACACTGATGGGAGAAAGATGTGGCAAGATTTAATCACTCAATATGACTACTTTATGGCAACTGCAAGTAATTTGTATCATCTGCATGTAAAGCTGGTACCTTAATAAATCCCATCCTTCAAAAGCCTTTGCTTAACCAAGACTCATTTTCTGGATCTTCTGCACAGCCATCTTCATCTGACATCCTTGCTTAAAAAGGATGCAAGCTGGTCACTTGCTTCTCAGGTTTGTAGGGCTTGGCTTTTGTTACAATAATTCCTAAAAGAGGATACTTCCTCAAAGGTATCCCACCTGCTTCCCCCAGGTTTTCCTATAATCCTAACACCAGACTGAACAGCAATTTATATGCACACCTACAATGGTCTGAGACTCTGCAATTCCACACTACGCTCCCCCATATGCAGACCAATAGACCTTGAGAACAGAGTTAGGATGATTCTGCAGTTTTACGTATTTGACTTTAAGCCTCCCAATCAAAGCATAATCCCCCACCCCAAGTGGTTCCAAATCAAAGAAAGTAGACTTGAGCTTCAGTTTCCCACTTTCTAAACTAGACGCTCAGATGCCTAAATGTAGTCTGAATACAGAACTCTAACAACAGGCTGGTGAATTGTGGAAACTGCCAAGCCTCAGAACAGGTTTGGTTTTAATACTATCAGTTAAGCAAGTATGCAAGAAACCCTTCATGACATCACAAGGGCTGTTGTTTGATATGCATTTGCCAGATTTCACTCTGACACACTTCCTGCACTTTGTGTAATGTCTTACTTACTTACCTACTGCAAACTTACTTCACATGACTCCCACTGATCATTATTAATTTAATTTATATCCTTCTTCCCTTGCTTTCAGAGGGATTGTTCCCAGAATAAGAGCTTTTTTGTACAAAGATGCATAGTTATAGTCCAGCTCCTGCTGCATACAGCTATGAGCAGTAATTGTGCATGCCTTTGAGTTTATTATTATGTAACCTTCCTTTGGCTTACCCGCATGGAGAAATATTAAAATAAATTAACATTTTATTGGCTCTGTAATTGGAAGTGTCTCTTCGAAACAAATATGTTTATCAAACAGTTTGACTGGGAAAATACATTACTGTAGCTGCAGTTACCCAAATTACATGCTGTCTAAAGCAAAAAGGGCAAAAGCCATCTGGCTCCATATAACTTACATTTTCTAGACAGCTTGCAGCTGGTTCTGATTAGGCAGCATCTCAGTACTCCCAGAGATCTATTTTTAACTCTGCAACTTTATTTTTAGTGCTTGCACATCCAAGGCACATGGTGTTTACATTAATAAATGAACAACCGCCTACAGTTAAGAAAAGCTTTGTGCAATTTTTGTGGCAGTCACTGTGCAGCATAGATGGATGGTTAAATAAAACATCATTTGTGCTAACTAAAGAGACCCTGTGCACCTCCTGCCTCTTTACAGGACTGCAGAAAGCACCTCTGCAGAGCTGGAATGGCAGGAAGAAGACAGTGATGGATAACAAGATCATTTACTTCTCAAGTAAAATTGGGTGGCATACACAAACCCTCACCAGAAAAATCTCTCCTTTTTTTTTTTTTTTTTTTTTTTTTTTTTTTTTTTTTTTTTTTTTTTTTTTTCTCTATGTGGAATAATTATCAATGTACAACTCAGAATGACTGAAGTCTGCTGCTAAAGCCCTGAAAATGTCAGAACAGTGAATGCTACTAGTCCAGGATGCATTATCATGTTTCTGGGTTTTATAGATAGACACATCTGCACACAGAGTTTATACCTGGTTTTTGACTGGAAAATATCAGGTTATTCTTTTACCATTAAAAAAACCCTTTCAAAAGGAATGTTAAACACATGCACTAGAAAGGTTAAATGTAGAAAATGTTTTGTGATTATTTTTTGTTCATTCCATGGTGTAACTGAATTGCAACATCTTAACTGGGGAATGAAGGCAGACTAAGACAAATAAACAGGTGCGACGAAGTCAACTACAGCTAATCTAAAGCTAATTCATGCTCAGTTTTATAGTATTAATTCCATTTTGCATGAATTTGCAACTTACTGTATTGTATAGACCACTATGTCCATGTAACAGCCTCCATTCCTGATCCCTTGCTCTTCCCAACCAAAGCACGCATCTGCACCAGCCAGTGTGAGTTGTCTAAGGGACCTGCTGGCACTTTGCAAGAGAATATGCTCCCAGAATTTGCTCCTGGGCAGTTATACCAAAAGGACTATTAATCCCTAATGCAGAATTCGAATGTAAAATTTTACTTCTTCCAGAAACACTTCCCAGATGTAAGAAAATACAAAACAAAGCAAAAGTAATCCAAATTTCCTTTTAGCATGTAATTAAAGGTATTTGCTCTTCCAGTCCATATCCACTGTGCTACATCACTACCATAACCAAATTTGAAGCCAGCTAAACACCTTAGAAACCCATCAGTGGGAATGTTTTCAGCACCATAAAGTACTGACTAGCTGTAAAATCTTAGTCAATTTTGAAACAAATCTCCATTTCAGCATCTAGGCATGCAGAGCACTGTAGAAGCTAGTCCCAGTTCCCTTGTGACACAGAGGACCAGTGCCAAGAGGAAGGGAGGCTATTTCCCCAGGAAGTTCTTTCAGAAAATTTCTTTTCCTCACTAACACTTTAGACACACTTATTCTCATGTATTCTTAGGTTTCTGTATATGTCTTCCCTATATACCTTTTTTCTTACGTTCTTGTTCCTTATTCTTTTAATCTAAGTCCAGTGCTTCCCCCCTCCATGGCTCTTAACATCTCCACTCTATCTCACTTTCCCTTCTCTATGCTGCTTTCAAGCCCCTGTGTCACTGTCCTTCTTCCAAATCCTCTGCATGCCAATGCTGGGTTTGTTTCACTTTTCAGTTGCCTGGCTGGGGAGTTTCTTACTGAAAGGACTATATGACTAAATTCCAATGTACTTTTGGGGTCTGCACCACAAAGACAGCCACTGCACTTTAGTCTCCCTGCCAGAGAAATGAACGGTGCCTCGACGAGTTCATAGGCACTCCTGATCTGTTATTTAAAATCAAAACATTATTTGTCATCTAGCACGGATTCTCTGGATGGTAATAGCTTAAGGAGTAAGGTAATAGAAAAGGAACAAGCTTTCTTGTATGTTTTGTGAGGAAAGGCAAGTAGAACCCTCAAATGTATCCAATAACATGGTGCAGAAAGCACATTCTAATATGCCAGACTGAAAAGCTAGAACATTTATGAATTCACAGAAATACCACATGGGAAAGGTGATGCATTATTTCATGTAGAAGCACTGTGGTTTGAGTTCCTCTCTCTTCTTCTACTCTTTAAAAATAGCTGAACAGAAAAGACAAAGTACTCAGTGGCTATTTCAGGATTTTCCTGACTTAGCTTACACGTACTCGTGAATTTGTTCACAAAAAATCGTCTAGGGCAACAGCTGAATGCTTCAATAGAGAATAAAAGATATTCATCAGGATCTGAGGCAGCTTTTGAGCAATATGAAAGAGTGCTCTTTGCACCCACAGCTACTGAAAGCTGAGTTGGGAATATCTAAATGAGCTGTATTCACTTTAAGTCACTAAAGATATACTTCAAGGCTAGAGAAACAGCTGCAAGCACCTTAAGGGGAGCTGTGAAAGATATCTGATGTCTGCTTTCTTCATGAAGCCTGAAGTTTGTGTACTGTGCACCGGCCTTTATTGCAGGGTACTGGCTCAAAATAGTACTGTTTTAAAATACAGAGTAGATGCTTTTTTAATACAAGTGATGTGAGTCACACAACACAGAGCATACCCAACACCTCATTGTCTCTATATCTACAGAAAACCTTTTTTTGCCCTACCATGCTCCAGATCAGTAATTCATTGTGAATTTCTCCCTCAGGTCAATCATTTTCCATTTCTCAACATAGGAAAAACCGAGCATACAGACAACATGACACTTGTGTAGATGAATGACATGAACATTCAATTCTGAAAAATCTGTAAACTCTTGCAAGGCACATTTGCAGCCTTAAAGAGCAGTACACAGAGATATCCATGTTCAAGGAGTTATCTCCATTACTCGTATCATGGAAATGTCCTGCAGTCAAGCACTGAGAGGTACAAACCCTTATTAATCCATAATCCAGACAATTGAGAATGACTGTATCTGCAAATTGAGGGTTACAAAGCAATGAGAGATTAATAAACAATAAATACTTGCATAATTTTATAATCACTTTTATGAAACAGAAATTTTCCTGTCACTTCCAGGTGGCATCTTAAGAATCTAAGAGAAAAAACATGGAGAGATTTAAAATTGTTACCTATGAAAAAAGGTTAAAGTAACAGTTTTTTACAATTTAGTTAAGAGAAAACTGGAAAGAACAACTAATGAATGATATTCTAGGAGAAGAACATTGAATAAGTTAGAGGATAAAATAGCATGGCAGAGGTCACTAGTCCTGATGTTTCCAGGTCAGCTGTTAACTACAATTGATAACAAAGGGAACTTTGGGCAGGAATTCAGGGATCCTAAAATAGCTCAGTGCTTTGCTTTGGCAGAAACTGCCAAAATGTTAAACCAGAAATTCTGAACTCAAAATATCTTACATTTAACTAATGGGAATTCTGTCAAACCATTTCAGGTTGCCCTCCTTTCTGTCAGAATTTCCAGCCAGAGGTCTGTACCTGAAGGAGACTCTCCTCTGGAACAGACAGTGAGGTTAACAACATCAACACCTCACATCACAGCCCTTAGAACTACAGTCATCAATAATTTGGTATTACCTCAGAACCCCTGACAGCTGCCCAGCTTTGTCATTATTAAAAGAAACAAACAAACAAAACAAAAAAACAAAAAAAAAAAAAAAAAAAAAAAAAAAAAAAAAAAAAAAAAAAAAAAAAAAAAAAAAAAAATTCTACTATTACATGACATCAAAATCCTCCCCTGCAGAGAATAACAGTCCAAAACAACATCTTCTGTGTTAATCTGTTTCAGGCCTCATTAAACTTTCAAAAGAAATTTTCAGAGTTTGCAACTTTTGAATATCCAAACTGCAGAAATAGGTTTAACTAGTAGAAATATAAATACACAATATATATTAAGTATTTTTCTAAATCACACATGGAAACAGGTCATCAAGGGGGACTGTGGAACTTACTGTGGTGTTAGCTTTTAAAACTGAAAATCATCTTGTCTTCTTAGAAATAATAATAATTTAAGGAAAAAAAAATAAAATAAATAAAAAAAGCCCTGGGCCCTGAAACCATGAGTTTCACTGGTTCAGCAGGGTTTGGATCCACCCACACACATCATCATCTGAAGTAAAGTATGACACACACCCCTCCCCAATTTAAATCATACCTTAAGCACTCCCTTTAGACATTCATTTGCTAAATGCTACAAAGAAGTGCTTAATTTCTAGATTAAGATATTCCATGCACTCCAACATTTTAGATTTTTAATGAAGTTTTGAAATTGCTACCAGCTTCAAAATTAAGGTGCAACAAAATAGTCTTGTTTTTTGTGAGTTACCAAATCTGCAAATTACCTGTTATAAGTATTATAATTATCTCTGCAGAAACACTTTTTCTGCAGAAACACATCTGCCAGAGACAAAATTAGGAGGTGGTGTGTGGGTGTGAAAATATTAAAAGTTAGCAAACATGCCTTTTTTAGGGTATTCAATATAAGCAATATTCATAAAGATAACCTAATAAATGAAGAAACAAAAAACTTTTTATTCATGGAGTTTAATCTAACTTCCTGTATAATGCAACATTTTAGAAACACAGCCTTACAAAATTGTAGATGTTACAAATTCATATAGGTAAATATCAAATCTATGATCATTTAACAAAGTACATTTTACATGTTCCTAACTTCTTTGTGTTACATATGTCTTAATGAATATGAAAAAATGGCTTGCAGCCAGACACTGAACTATCATTTTCAAAGTGGTATGCTGCTTGATGCGACTGATGATGTGACCTTCTTGGTCATTTCATTCAACTATAAGAATGTTCACAGAGCCTCCAAATCCTGCATGGACAGAACAGGTAATTCTTACAATCCATAAATGAGAAATGACCAGTAAAGCGAAGAAGTGTGAAGAAGTCCATAGTACTTCTCTCCAGCTTTACTTATGGTTAAGCAGCCCCACAGTTATGGAGGCTGACCATGCTTCTCTTGTTCAAGGATGACTCATGATCCTTTCTTTACAATGTAGGACATGAGTTAAATGATCTTCTTCTCTTCCCTCCTCCTTCTTAACTTTGCCAAGACCATTGTGTGGCTATGTAGTAAAAAGCACTGAGAAACCAATCCAGGCTAAAAACAAACCTTACTTTTGGGAACAGCTGAGTCTGGATTAGTTCCTGAATCCATTTCATCCTGTGGGCACACAAATACGTAAACCTGGCACAGCTGAGCAGTCGACGAGAAGAGTGAGAACAGGCAGCCAGTCAATAGAGTTGCTTATTCTGGCACTGCCACTGAAAAAGACTTCTCAAAATGTAACCAACTCCTGGTGGCCCTTTGAATCATGCAGCTCCACTGGCTCTCCTGTCCTGGAGGTACCACTGTCCTGTCTTCTCCCCCCACAAAGACAAACAAACAGCAATGAGTCCTGACACCACATCATGTATTAATTGAAGCAAAAGAGTTATCTCTTTCCATCATGAGCCAAAACAGTCAAGAGATAAAGTATATTTGCAGCAAATCAGAAAGCATGAACATCTTCCACACTACTTGTGTTTTCAGATATAAAGAACCCTGCTAATAATGACATTGTAAAAAGATTTCTGTTCTTATTATTTATCTGGATACTGCAACAGCAATTCTCCACACAGAAATGTGTGAGACAGAGACAAGAATTAGGAAAACCAACTGACCTGCCAAATAGAGTACAGCAATGAACCACTTGGAGAGGCAAAACCTCTACAATAACCTCTGGTTATTTATAGCCTTTGAGCTATATTAATCAAGATCTCTTGAAAACACAACACCCTGAGATTTCCCCCCCAGTGCCACCCTCCTTAAACAACATGTTAGCACATTAAACCAAATATTGTTTGTAGAAGAACAGATTATGGTATGACAAGACTAAGAATGGAATTCAGATGCTGGGGAGGAGTAAAGTAAAAAAAAAAAAAAAAAAAAAGGGGGGGGAGAAGTAAAAAAATTAAAAAGGAACAACAAAAGTAGATTCACGTATTTAGGACTGGTCTCACCCACTCACCCACTAAGGGATTAGAACTTCTTATACTTGGCACAGTCCAAGGAAAACTGTATATGTAACAGTCCAGCTGCCTAGATAGGAAATTCAGTAGTAGTGCACCTCTCCTTCCTCCAATAATATAAAAATCTAGGCCTTGGAGCATATGGAATTAGAGCACAGGAAGGCACATGCTGAAATGAGATGAGGATGGGGCATCTTTTTAGATGAACCTCAGATTCTGACTTGATTTAGAATTACACACAATTTTTGTTCCTAGAGAAAATTCCTGTACTTAGGGGCAAGGCTTTACAGGTTATGTTAAAGAGTTTGCTTCCAAGTAAAGGCAAGCTTTAATGAGGAAATGTGGGATGCTTCCATGGTGTAAGCTTCCAGCAAGCACAGTGACTTCAGGATTACAGACATTAAAGTAATAAAAGTAGAGATGGTTAAGTATTTCCCATGTGAGATGGGAATCCAAACTTCTGAGTTTGTAGAGTTTCCAAACTCAGTGATGGCAGACTTCTATTCAGTAAAAACGCATGAAAATTTTGTCATACACTCAGTGACAATCAAAGCAACTTCTAGGTGGCTGTTGGGATTCACAGTTTGTAATGATGAGCCACACGAGGAATCAGCCTCTCCACTGTTTTCCAGCATATTTCAACAGTTAATTATCAACACTGTTATAACCACCGTATGTTATGTTATAACATATCCACTCTCCAGAGAGAATGCAATCTTCTGATTTGCCTTTCTAAAGTCACTCAAATATAAACATATACATTTACCTATTTAAAGTTCACTAGACTCCATTGAAAGCATAACTGTGCCACCTGGGTTTAATGAACTACTAATCAGCAAAAAGGACAGTGGAATACAGTGTTTTGTCACTGGGCAATAAATTTGATGGCTCTTTCTAGAGGTGCATGTTCTAAGTGAGCACTGAGGATAAATTACATACTTAAAATGTGAAAAAGTTTTCACCTCCAATTTAAAAAAGACACTCTGAAGAATCTTTACAAGCTTTATAAACATTTCAAGGTTTATTTCCAGAAAACTAATATATCTGTTAAGGTGCTAATGGTCAAAAAGTCAGACCTGCACTTTGGCTACAAAGACCAACAAAACAGTTACTTTGAAAGACAAATTCCCTGACAAAAAACATACAGCTGCCAACATTAACAACTGACTCCTGAAAGAAAACAGCAATATAGTCCTAATTGTCAAGCACAGTACCTGTTTGAAGAGATAGGAATCTTTTATGTATGTTTAGGTAAGAGTTTGTATGTATATATCATCTTAAAGTACCACAAAGTTATGCAAAAAATACTCTTCAGATTTGTTTTCTCCAGTCAACCTGAACCCACTGAAAGTAGTAACTGACCCCACAACCCACTGTCTAGTTGTTGGTATTATTTATTCACTTAAAATCTGAAGAATTAGCATACAGAATAATACAACTTCATGAACATGTGCAAGTATGAAAGCACAAATAAGAGTAGAACCATGACATTTTAATGCTTTAATTATCAATTTTCATTGTAAATGCTGCAAATTACTTCTAAGAGGAAGGAAAAAAGCATAGTAAGTAGGTCAATGTATTTACAAACTTTAATTATAGCAAATGAACAAGATGATGCTTTCTTATCTAATGCATGCACAGAGCATTTTATTCATTATTTGGTAATCTTGTACATTAAATCCCCAGTGGCAGAACACATTTAGAATCTGTATTTTTCATTCAAGCTTGTTGGGATTTTACCTAGAAATACCTAGATAAAGATGTCAGGCTTAAATTATTATGAGAAAAATATAGAGAGAGTCTCTAAACAGCAACATGTTTTACATTTCATAAGGGCAAAATTAAGATTTATGTCAACTGAAGCTATTTTGTAGTTCTGTAAGGAGATTCAAGAGGTCAAAATCTGAGCTGTACATCTTAGTCATGCTTTGCATTAAAAGTTATAAAGAGCAGGGAGTGCTGTGAAGCAAGAATCCTTCTTCGACGCACATTATATCAAGGCAGAGCTTGCAGATTTTTTTTTTCCTTTTTGAGATCTTAAAGAGTTTCAGTACTCTGTCATACATAGACAGATAGACAGAGATAACATACCTATTAATCCTGAATCCTATTGGGCCACATTCAGTGAATTCTCCATATATATCTCATCCAGCCTGTGATGTAGTTCTTTTTTCATCGAAGGAGAACTCATCACAAACTCATCACAAGGAAAAAATGTATTTGATTCCTTCAGTCTACAGTCAGAAATTTGAAAAAGATCCATGCACTTAACTTCAATGGAACTTAAACACCTGCCAAAACAGACCTTTGTATGAAGAAGAGATTTTAGCCTTCTGGTATTTAATTTACTTCTTTGTTTTGGACTCAAAGTTCTCTTACATCTATTTACTAAAAAGCTGACAAAATACATTTTAAAGTAAGATACATGATTATTCATCAAAATATTCATCTGCTCACAGCATCTACTGCTGGTGAAGAGATGGCTACTGGACTGCAACACAAACTTTCAATGCCTTTTAATTTTAAAATGGTAGTGAAAATTGCATTTTGGAGCTTTTTCTATGTTTATTCTTTATTAATATGAGAACAATTATTTACAAAAATGCAAAGAAATGCAGAACAAAAAACCGGGGGAGTCAGCTTTGCGGTGAGGAAAAATAAGCTATTTCTCATGAGGAACAAACAAATGCCTATCAAAGAAATTCAGAATCAAGATGACAAAAAGTCATCCAAAAGTAGGAGCTCGCAGAATTTAGCTAGCAGAATACAGCTCCTTTCTCTCCCACTCAGTTTATTAAGAAATATCACTTTTTGCTGACAATAGAAGCTCTTAGAAGACACTAATGACCTGAAAAAGTAAGCAATGTTGAAGAGCAGAAAGAAGTTTGGACAACAATTTCCAAAATATTACATATCACACTTGGATTTCAGTTTAGTAATTACAGATAGATGAAAGAGCTGATTTCACCTAGGTGAAATGTAAGTAAACCAGACACATTTCAAACTTCTTATCTTCAGCAGCAGGGATGTTGAAATGCTGCTGAAAACAAGGAATGGTAAAAAGCTCTCTGACCAGCTTTCCACAACAGCATTTCACCTGTCTGCAATATTGAAAGCAAGAATCTGGACAAACTGGATGTGTGGATTTCCATGGGGAAAACGTGATACCAAACACAGCTATTTTAGCAATAGTTGCAGCAACTAGAAAACTTCCATAAAGGTCAAGAGTTTCAGGTATTTTCCCTTCTATTAGTGCCATGTATTAACATTACTTGTCTCTCTTCCCTAACAGAAAATGATTACATGACCAACTTTAGTGGTTTTAGTGTGTTGGTTTTTAATAGAATTTTCATCACTTAACTATTCCAATATTGCTTTTAATTTCAAGGGGAAAGGCGAAGCATAAAATCTGAAAGATCTCGGTGACAGGAGAAGCAAAGGGGAGAAGAATGAGACCTCTCTGGACTCACACCCCTTCTAAGGATACAAAAAGAAAACCTGTGATCTGCATCTTCACAGAAATACTTATAGTCCACCTTTCTCCATAGATGCTGGTTTTCTTCAAAAAAATCTGGGTAAAAAATACTGTATTAAACCAACATATGCTTAAAATGAAGCAATTTCTCTCCTGTTCAGAAGAATGGCATCCTTTCCAAGGGCTGGAACCCTTGGAAGCTGAGCTGGTAGGCATACAACAGACACAATCTCCAACTACACCACCATGTTAACAGAAGATCTGTTCCAAAATACTAGTCAGAGACAGATAATTCCAAAATACACCTGTGAGTATATTAATTCAACACTGGAAAGTATTAGCACTTGAAAAAAATAGTCTCTCTCAAAACTTGACGCTAACTATTCTCTGTAAGAGCAGGTGCTGGGCCGGTTTAGTACAGAGAGGAAAAGACTGGGAGGGGGTCTCATTAAAGCATACAAATACATTAAAGGCAAGTGCCAAGAGATTGGAGCCAGACTCTTTAGTGGTGCCCAGCTACAGGATGGGGAGTAATGTCCATAAACTAATACAAGAAGTTTCACCTCAACATGAGGAAGAAATTCTTTGCGTTGAGGGTGGTAGAGCACTGGAACAGGCTGCCCAGGGAGGTCATGGAGTCTCCCTCTCTGGAGACATCCAAAACCCAGCTGGACACATCATCTGCTCTAGGGTGACCCTGCCTTGGCAGAGGGATTTGAATGGTTATCTCCAGAGGTCCCTTTCAACCCTAACGATTCTGTGATTCTGTGAAATAAATATTTTCTTCTTCTGACCAACGTTTCTTATGCACAGTAATCAGTTCAGAACATGCAATGGCTACAGAACATAAACATTTCCTTAATGATGTTACAATTCATAACAAGTGAAGCAAACATCAGCACCTTTCCCTGTTGAGATTCAGCATTCACCTAACAGCTTTACAGATTCGCAAGAGCCTGGTCCCTGAAGGTTCAAAGAGCTGGGATCAGTTTAATAGGCTACAGAGTTGTTGCAAGTAGATGTTGCTATGCTGGAGGCCCCACATTCATTGCATCATACAACATAAGAAAATACTCAAGTGCATTGGTTCTACAAACAAACTCTACCTAAAGATATTCCTCAGATAATGGTTGAATAAACATGCATAATTTTTGCTTGTTCCACATAAGGTCTTTCAATGGGCTTTCAGAAAATTTAGGTTTGAAGGGAAAGCAATTCTAAAGAAATATTTTTTTTCCACTTAGCACATCCCATCATAAAACTGTAGAAATCTAGCACGCAATCCTTTCTACAGCTTTTCAGAATTTTTCATTGACAGAACAAGGCATCCATGAAGTGGGCTGGGCTATACCATTCATCTACAGAGTAGTACTGCTTTACCAGTTTGCCTTTTGCTTTTTCTTCTGTTTTTTTTTTTTTTTTTTTTTGGCTTTTTTTAAAATATAGTTATCTTCTGTGTAAGCAGAATGTATGAATGTACATACAGAAGCTATATATATGTGGGCTAGATATATTGTAAAAAAAAAAAAAGTACATTCATCATTTTATCATTCTGCTGTAACTTACAACCATGACCCAAAAAATCAACATTTACCATGTATTATGAAGATTTTCACAGGTCTTATGTACAAGACACACAGATTGGTATTCAAATGAGACAGTATCCTGGTGTTACACCAAAGAAAAAAAGGGTTATAAATACTGTCTCTATACTGTATGTACTTAAAGTGTCCCTCTTAAAAATTATTTCAAACTGCCCTAACCACTGGATGTAACAGAATATAGCAACCTCTTCCCTGAAGAAATTCAAGACAATCAGGAATAAAAACGAAAAAAAGCAGAAAACCCCCAACTCTAACACTACTGAACACTCAGGCTTTTGCTGTTTACATTACAAGCCATAAATACAAGAACTGCCTACCACAGGCTCACCCTCACAGGAAGAAGCTGCTTATGTCACTGGCAATTCATTAATTTTTCTTTTGAAAGAGTAGGGACACTTGGGACTACTGGAGCATCTTGTAAGTGAAACAATTACAACCTGATCCATATTTTAGACCTAAGCTGGAAGCTGAATCATAGGAATCACAGAGTCATAAAATAGTTTTGGTTGGAAGGGATCTTTAAAGTTGGATGGAACAGCCCTTCCATCTCTTCATCTCATAAGGTTCACCTTCATAAAAAACATACTCCATGGCAAAGTAGCAATAACAATTCCAATGGGACAAAGACATTGGCCATGTATGAAAAAATATGCACACTTGAAGAGGACAGGAAAAGGGGAACTCAGTTACTATGGGTGCAATAAGAAAATTTAGCAATTCTTATCTTCTAAAAAATCCCAATCAAATGTTAACTGCTCAGAGATATGGCAGGCTTCTCCTACCACTCTATTCCCTACCAGTCTATTACAGGGATTGCACTGGAACCAGAAGTTTCAAAAGGTGACAAAGCACTGCACAAAACACATCTCAGCCTTGCTCAGTTGGGGCACAGAAGAGGTACCACTCACCCTCCAGTTCGTGGCATTAACTTCAAGCAGGCTGTTTCACTGAGGGAAAGAAAAATGCAGATCCCAAGGCTGACACTGCCCTTGAATACTGCATCTCAGTACATGCCACAGAGATGTATTGAAATGGTTGATGAAGCAACTCAGAGTTTTCAGAGGCAAAATCTAATGAGGGGGGACACTAAGGAGCAGACTTGAATATATTTGGGCACCTAACTCCTATCAAAAGTGATGTTCCTGAAGTATCCAAATGCCTTTACAAGTAATCTGATTATACTGAATATTTCTCCTTTATCACATTCAATGTAGCCTGCAAAAACAGACACCAAATATGCATTCACATGTGCTGTCTTCTTTCTTCATACCAATAAGAGTAGTGGAAAATTTACTTTCTTTTTGTGAGACCCAATTTAATTTTCGGCTCTTTCCACAGACTGCAACTTACACAAAAGAAGAAACATTAGAAAGATACCAAATCAGCTGGAGTATCTTGGCATTTGAACTGTATGTTTAGTAAAGTACAAGATTATTTCTTATTAATCACCACTATGATACAGATAAAGATGTGCCCTTCTTCTGAACGCCCTGTAGTGCTCTGTGTGGATAATTCACCGCATGCATCAAATTGCACTGTAAGAAAAAGAGGCCAAGTCTGAAACCCAGCTATGCTTGACTCCATTTGATGTAAATGCTATTGCCAGTTTTTAATACTACAATCAACAGTTCCCAAAAAATGCTCGCTGAATTAAATTTCTATGCAACAGGGCATGTACAGATAAATACAGCTCATGAAGTATTAGTGTTTTCCTTGATGCTTTTATAGGCTGTTTGCACAAAGCCAAAGCAGTCATAAAATAAGCCACCTGTAAAGGGTTATTTTACCAACAGCACTAGGAATAGATACTTCAAGTGTGGGTGAACACAGTGTGAACCATATGGGACATTGCAGAGATTTGGGGACTCTCACTGCTCAAGGAACTGAAGTCAAGGCATGTTCCATATGCAGCATTCTGTTTTCTTGGAAGTTTAAACAGCTACTGACAGTTCACTCCCTATCAAGTGAACCTGCAGTTCAGTGACTCATTTTGCAGGCAATGGATAAAGCAGGTTCAGAGACCACTGTTAATTACACATATTTAAAGGAGGAAGCTCTGCAAAGAATGCTTATAATGGGCAAAGATGACTTTGGAGCTAAACAGAAAAATAACGGGATACCATTTGAAGCCTTTCTTTAAAAGAAGCATCTGTGCAAAGGCAGAAAATAAATTAATGTCTAATTACACATATTAAGAACTCAAATGTTACAAAATGCTTATTCATGTCAGATCATGACTAATCAGTTTCTTAAGGAAAAAAAAAAAAAACAAACATATTTTAAATGTACTGTAGGATTATACTGGCTTTAAAATTCAATTGTGACAAGGTATCCCCGAAATCGACTTTTCTGCATATAGAGCCATTGTCCAGTTTCATAAGTGCTGCGTATCAGTCATTTGCCAAATTCATTTCATCAACACAAAGAATTATATATTTCCTAACAAAGCACAGTTTTCTGCAGGAGTGAGGTATAAATATAAACAAACTGACCTGGTGTTGTGGAGCTCATTGTTCTTAATGGAATGGTATCTTGTTAAAGGGTAAAGCAAACTGTGGCAGAAGTTGTTCAGACTTTGAGATTCTCCCAGAAGTGAGGTGAATCTGAGTAAAACAAAGAAGAAAAAAACACCTTTTGACTATTTGTTGACAACACAATATTTTTAAGAGAATATAATTATGTCAAACACACTTAAACAGAAGAACATTTGAAATCTCTCACCCCAAAGGTTCTTTTTATATTGTATTTTTTGCTGCAAATTCAAGAGCTAATAAGCACTGAAAACAAGACTAAAATTCAGAAATCCTAAAGCTTCAGAGCAGCTCAACTAGAAATTTGTATTACAGCCCATCTACAGTCACTTAAGAACACCAGAAAATAAAGGATGAATTTCTCTCTCCTCTGTGATTAGTGTATCACATTAAATAGAAGACAAGAGATATAAATATCTGGATTACATCCTTATGTCTAAGGAGTGGCCAATTCTGTTTTACTGCAGTCAGCATGGAAACATGAATGTGCAGAAAATGATCTGCATTCAAAAGTCTTTCTGGAATAGCTACCACTTCCTAAAGCTCCAAGGTTTGAACAGCTCATGAATAGAACTTGTTGAAATAATTAGCATAGCTGAAGGGATCTCCCACGACAAGCTAATGACATCTCTGACACCACAAAGAGAGCTGGTGTGGGCTACTCAAGAGCAGGGCAAGGAAGGTTCTACAATTTGTCTCAAATCCTTTCACAGTCTCGTGGCATTCTCAGTTCAATACTGAAGCAGAAGCACAAACGTTCCTCTAATACTCCCATCTGCTCAAAGCTTAAAGCTAAAGAGAAGAGGCTTTCAGGGAACTAAAATATATTTTCATTCAAGCATGATATAAACAGCATAATGAGAGAGAAGGTTGTAGTGCACTACGACTGTAACTATCCTATTCAGCCACTGCTCCTGAAGTGTCTAAGTAGTCAAAGATATTCTTAGTGCTGAATATTTTAGCAGCTTTTGTCACTTTTTTTAAACTACCAACTGCACATTTAGTTTCAAGCTGAGCTCAGCCAAATTCGAGATAGTAAATTACATTTTAACCAAGTATAATCATTTAAGTTTAACACCATTATCATTCAAGAAAGGAAAATCACACATTCAGATAAGTAACTTCTGCTTTTATGCCCCCTAAAGCAACCTGGACGTACACTGCTCAAATAGGCAGGATATTTGGACACAACCAGCACTCCAGCAGACAGCACCTGTAAAACCAAAATTCATGATACTTCATGAAAATCCTAATTACTTTCCCTTGCTTGCCTCACACATCAAAATTCATCAAATATCAGATGGAACTGCTATAAAACTGAACAGACTCTACTGTTAAGTCCTATCCAAAAAGTGCACTTGGGCAGATCCTTACTTTGGTTGCAGCAGGCATTTGGCTCCAAGATTTATCAATAAAAGTACAACCAATACACAATTCAGGAGTTCTAAGATTCTACTTAATTTCACTGAGCTCATTTATTATCTTAGCAGCTGCACAGATCATGAAAAAATATTTTCCAGTGAATTCAACATCCATTCATTCAGTGTGCAGCCTCAGCTTCGACAGTGTGGTTTCTCTCAGAAAGTAGAAAATGGATATTGATGCATAACTGTGGACTTTACTTGAGTGAATTTTCAGCATACATTTAAAGTAAATGTGAAAAACGAGGTTCACTTTTTAGTAAATTTTAAGGAATATGTTTAATAAAATAATTAAGACAATTAGGAGATAAGAAAAAACCAAGAACGGCCGGCCGGGTGACTCGGCATTCAGCCAAGTCCACACCTTGCTTTCTCAGAGACACTCGTTAAATACCCTTCTCGTTATATCGATATATGAAATTCCATCCATATTCCAGGAACTGCCCTGCATGGTCCTTCCTTGGATCTGCCTTTTTAGAGCATGCGTGTTTCGTGGCTGTGTCCTTGTTATCGCGTCCAGCTTGGGCCTTGGTCCGTGCCTTCTGCGGGTGGTAGATGCTGATAGTTGGTGTTATCAGTAGCAGAGTCTTCTTTACATGTTCACTGGATGTTATCCCAACCAAACAGACAGTTTAAGCAGCTGCTACATCAACTACTCCCTTTATATCTAGTCTTACCAATAGCAGAAATAAACTTTATATCTTTATATCCTTACTATGTTATTAATCATATAGCATATATCTTGCGAAAAGCCAATTTTATAATACACACATATAACAAACCCCACCTCTTCTTTTTATAATTCATTTGGCTTTGAGCCATATTTCTTGTTTTCTAGCTTCCATTATTTCCTCTTATAGACACTTACTTTCCAACCAGTCACCACTGGTCCTTAAGTTTTCCACAATTTAATATTTTCCCAATTATGAATACAACTATCTAATTTGGATGGGTTATAACAGTGACTGTCGATATGGGAATGTGTAATAAGAAAGGAACCTCGGTGTCTTTTCATATAGAACTTTCAGTAGTATCTGTAGCATGATTTTGCCAATATCCTATAAGGCAAAAGACAAAGAATGAGTGAAGTGACAGAAAAAGGAATAACAGAGGTCTGGTATGGCTTATACCTCCACCCTCCATGCCTATGGGGTTGCTACCCACAGCAGGAGTATATGATCTTCTTGGTGGCAAGTACAGCGGCCAACCCAGTCTTGCCCTCTATTTCCTTGTTAATTCTTTTTGTTTGTTTGTTTGTTAGTTTTCAGACAAATTGCCTTTGACCTTTTTTTTTTTTTTAAACCGTAATTCTCTCCACTGTTCCTCAGGTATTTCCCACTCAACAGGCACTGGTAATCCCCATTTACTGGGATATATGTACACATGCATCACTAAAAGGCAGTAAAGTCTTTTAATCCAAAGGCCAGCTGCAAAGCCTTTTTAGAACTGACAATTAATTATGCTGGCCATAGCTGCACTCCGAGTAAAACTGCATCTTTAGTTCAACTATTCCATGTCACTTCTGATACCATTTAATTTTTGAAAGCTTCCACCTTTTTAACTGTAACTAGGATTGAGGGACAGGTTAAAAAGAAATTGAAAGAGAGAAAAAAATTTACTCAACAAAAAATAACTTAAACTACAGAGTGAAAAGAAGAAAGAAGAGAAAAAAAACCAACAAAAAACAACAGAAACTTCTTTTACCCCTTCTGATGTTCGAGTTTTATCATATTGAAGGTTTCTGTTGGGCCAATCCTCTGCTCAGCCTATTCTTAGGGCAGGAAGACAATGAATTCTTGCTATTCTAGAAGATTTTCCTTCACTATTTAGGAGAACTCAGAAAGATACATACACTATAAGATTTATTTCTATCTAAGGCAAACACACTCACTCAATTTGACATGCATTGATTTGAAAGATTAGATGCTCCTTAGAAACTTCGATAAGAACCCCCTTTGACAATCAACACCACCAGTTTTGTGAGCTAGGTCTTATCTGCAGCCAGCTGGAAAACTAAGAAAAAAAACCTTCCAAAACAGTTTCTGCAAAATTCATAGTAACTTATCAAGCAGGGAAATAAATGAAACTACTAGAAAAATTGTGCATATACCACAATAATATTTCCAAGCAGCAAGTATCTTGTCATTCATACTATCTCTCCTTATATTCCACAAGAAAATCTGACATCTTCTTATATAAAAAAAGAAAACCAAAACACCTTCAAAAGTTTCTTAACAAAGACACACAAAGAACTGCCCACAGAAAAAGAAAAAAAACAAACAAACAACAACAACAACAAAAAAAACTTCTCAACCAATATCTACATCTCAACCTCTGTCTAAGAGGCGAATGACAAAGTTTTTCCACCTTATAAAGTTATATAATTAGTACCTTAAATTATTTTTGATCCACCCATTTGAAGAACAAATCTTTATATCCCTTCTCATGACTTCTAAATAGTAGAAGAAAAATTTGCTCTTGAGAATAAACTTGACAGAACTAGATTTCTATCAGTAATTATCTGTACCTTTTTGTGGGGACAACGCTGCCAGCGTAACTGAAGAATGTCCTGTATTGGTTACAAATGTTGTGTGTGTACACAAAGGAATCACAGCTCCTGTATTAACTTTGACACAGTACCAGTTTAGTTGAAAACTCTTTCCTTAGTTCCCACTCTGTCGGGTAGTAGTTCACCCTATATTTTGTGAGCACTAACATATCCTCTTGGTATTTCACATAGGCGCTCTTCTCTGCCCTCCTTCTTTAAACAAAACAGATTAATAAGTAATAAAATGCCTTTAAGTTAGTATGAAAGAAGTACCTTAAACACACACAAAAATAGAAAAAATAAAAGAAGCAAAAACATATTGTTTGTTCTGTAAGATATAAAACCTAAAATAAATTAGCCAAAATGTTAGGGATATGGAGCCCGTCTTCTTCTTGTGATTTTCATGTACCTGCAATATTATACAGTGGAGTGACATAAACACTTTCAAAAAAAAAACCAATATTACATATTTCAATTTCAACTCCCCACACTAGAATTACTTGAAAGTCCATTTCCTTTGTAGCTGTGAAGAAACAGAGGTAGCATTTGACAGACCGGACTGATTTTTAGGTGTTA
This sequence comes from Zosterops lateralis, assembly GCF_965231275.1. NCBI lineage: Eukaryota > Metazoa > Chordata > Aves > Passeriformes > Zosteropidae > Zosterops > Zosterops lateralis. The sequence continues at coordinate 31,367,647 of NC_139762.1, read as the reverse complement.
TGCAGAGAAGTAAAACAGAGAAAGTCCTTTGTCCATAACTTCCAAATTTACTTGAGTCTTTTCCAGTTCATGACCACTCAGCTCTGTTTAAAATTCAACTTTGTATCACCTGGTTTAGATGCTACAGTTCATTCTTGGGTTCTCACACCGGTCTCTTGATTTTGCTGACGTTGATTCAAAACTTGCAGCTTTAGTTTTTCAGCCATACCGCAGCTTCAGTTGCCTGCAATACCTGAAAAAGCATCTTCCCACTATGGGGTTAAAGAACTTCCTCTCCCATTTTTGCAATTGTAAAGCTATACCCTCTTAACATTAATTTCTCTTTATTTCATAATTTAAACATTATCTCAAAGGGTGTTACTTTCAGGTTCCAATCTGGGTTGCATCTGGACTCCCAACATACATTTTACTCATGGCATTTGAGCATAAATTTTGTTTAAAAAAAATCCCCAATAACAAAAGATCTAATTTCATCCATAATTCCTTCTTCTTCTAATTCCTTCTTATCAAACACCAGAACTCTCACAACTCTTTTGACTCCAATCTCCTGTTTCATTAAAACTATTTCTTCCTATTTCTGAGGTCACCCCCCAGCATTTGATGTCTTATAGCTATCTCTTTAGGCAATTTCAATGCACTCCCAAAAAAAAAGCCAAAAACCAAACCAAACAAAAACAACTTCTAAGACCTCTAAGAATTTCCAAAATTCTCAAAAAACCTTTCAAGACCTCTAACATAAGACTCTCCAAGCTTCTGTCCCACCTTCAGGATTCCATCCAGTCACTGCCTGGTCTCCTCTCTGCCATCCAACAGCCTGAACATCACCCCCTCCTTTTTTCCCCCGAGGCACAGAAAACTCATCAGCTCAGCAGCACAGCACCATGTGCTGCATAGACCATCTTTCAAAACAAAAACTCCTATTTTACTTCAGCAGTCTATATTACACATACATTCACTCAAGAACAACAATAACAACAACAATAAAAACTCTTCAAAATGAATTTCCCCATTAATCTGCAAAACTGCACCAATCCTCTTTTTAGACAGCCCTCTTCTTCTCCCAATCTTTCCCAGGTATGCATTATTCCCCAGTCAGTAAACATTTTACACCTTTTTTTTTTTTTTTTTTTTTTTTTTAAGTCCCATTCTTTTCTTTAAGATTTTCTTACAAACTATCAATACATTTTCTCTCTTTTTCTAAGAGGATTTTTTTTTATTATTATTATTATTATTTTTTTTTTTTTTTTTTTTTTTTTTGCCAAACTTTCTTTATTCTTCTGCTATAGCCTTCATTCCCAATAATATTCTTAGATCTTTTCCCAACACATTAAGACCCAATTCAGGCATTAATAATATATTTCCCATCCATATGTTGGTACTCCTTTTAATTACTATGTTTTTTATAATGGATGCTTCAAACTTTTTCCCTTCTGCAGTCACCATTTCTGAGATTTCTTTACTTACTTTACATCCTATGGGGCTTTTAATGATACATGTTTTCTCTGTTTTAAGATCAACCAAAAATTGGAATACTTCCTCTTTAGGACCTATTTTTAAAGTCACTAAAGGCTTTATAAAATATTCATCCCTTGAAAACCGAACTCTTTGTTTTTCTTTTAGATGTATCTCTGTCGGAGTTTGGTTTTCTCCCTTCTTTCTGTCTTCAAAACTCAAATCGAGACAATTTTGGATTCTAACTAGGCTTTTTGTCTCAAAGAGAAAGTCATTCATTACAGATGTAAGAACAGAATCTGTTTCATGGATTAATTCTTCTAAGGCAGAGGGGAGAAAAACAGGACTCCACGCCGAGTCCTCCGAGAACGAGGGGGTGTGAACCACCTCTGTTGTAACAGAAGCAGGTGAGGACAGGGCTGCGGGGAAAGTGGACGGCGGTGGAGTGGTCGGAGCAGTGGGACCCCCGGCGTGGCAGGCGGAGCGGCCGCGGTCAGGGCAGCCAAGGCTGGGTGAGACTGAGCTCCCGGTGGGTTTAGGGCTGGCGCGGGGGCCAAGGGGAACGGGAGCACATGCGGCAGTGCCAGTTGTGGGCAGGGGCAGAGGCAGGGGCAGGGGCGGGCAGGCAGCAGCACAGGGGCCAACGCTTCAAAGAGACCCCAATCCTTCTCCTCCCCCTCCCATTCCGCTTCCCGCGTTTCTGTCCTTGCAAACAACCTTCTTGAACCTGAATTCTTCATTAATTCCCTCGCAGTTCCCCCTTTTTGTGAGCACAACTCCTCAGAATTCCACTCTGGCCTGCAGTTCCCCTCTTTCCATTCAGACATTTTAACCGTTTCAACAATTCACTTCTTTAACACAAATAAACTCCACAATAAGCACACCTCTTCAGCTACACTTACTTCCACTTACACAAAGACAACACAAAAAGATTGGTACCCTTTTTTTAAAAAAATTGTTAGTTTTTACTCATAGGTATTTGAGTAACCCCCAGATGTTCTTAGATTATCACACTTTTCAAGCCTTTAGTATTCCTCAACCTGGCAGCCTTTTCCAAAGCCCAGGTGTCTTGGACCTTACACCTGCAAGGCTTTTTTGTGTTTCTATCCTCAATCTGGCAAAAACCCCAAAATACCTATATTTGGCCAAACCCTAAATGCTCTTGGGTCTTACGTAACCCTTTTAATTCAGCAGCAAGTCTAGGTGTCCTTTGCTCTCTTCCTTTAAGGGCTCCAGCCCCTTTTCCTGGGACCCCGTCCCAGACCAGGGGGTTCAAATGTTTCCCCCCCCCCAGTATCCCGTTTTCCCAGTGGGTTGTATAGGAAAACTATCGGCTCCCTTCCTGAGGGTCCAACCCCTCCCTGGGACCGTCCCAGCCACCCGGGGTTTTTTTACAACCCCTCTTTCCTCTGGGATCCCGTCCCAATCACCCGGGGTCACATTCACACTTTTTATCTTTTGCTTCATCTCTGTGCTGGCCGTTTCCCTAGTGAGATAACAAACAGCATGAGAAGCCACACTACACTCACTTCACCAGTCTGGAGTACCCAGCCAATGTCCCATTCACACACCACGCAGACCCCCCTTTTAACCCGCTCCCCTGAGAATTACTCACAACCATTTTCTTCCTCAGGTTCTTCGTGCACGAGGTTTTTATGGAGCAAAAATACTGCAGTTTTAGGGAGCCTTTTCCCTTTTCCTTACTTGCTTTTTTCTTTCTCCTTGCTTGTCTCTTTGGATGTTTACCTGCAATCCCCAATTCTCACCAGGAAAAACAAAGTTTTGGGCCGCCAAAAACCCAGGCGGGGCGCCTCCCTCACTCCGCTTTTCCTGGGGTTTCAGGGTCGAGGTATATCCCGGCAAGAGCCCCCAAATTGTGAAAAACGAGGTTCACTTTTTAGTAAATTTTAAGGAATATGTTTAATAAAATAATTAAGACAATTAGGAGATAAGAAAAAACCAAGAACGGCCGGCCGGGTGACTCGGCATTCAGCCAAGTCCACACCTTGCTTTCTCAGAGACACTCGTTAAATACCCTTCTCGTTATATCGATATATGAAATTCCATCCATATTCCAGGAACTGCCCTGCATGGTCCTTCCTTGGATCTGCCTTTTTAGAGCATGCGTGTTTCGTGGCTGTGTCCTTGTTATCGCGTCCAGCTTGGGCCTTGGTCCGTGCCTTCTGCGGGTGGTAGATGCTGATAGTTGGTGTTATCAGTAGCAGAGTCTTCTTTACATGTTCACTGGATGTTATCCCAACCAAACAGACAGTTTAAGCAGCTGCTACATCAACTACTCCCTTTATATCTAGTCTTACCAATAGCAGAAATAAACTTTATATCTTTATATCCTTACTATGTTATTAATCATATAGCATATATCTTGCGAAAAGCCAATTTTATAATACACACATATAACAGTAAACATAGTGGTTTTGAGCATTAGGAAACTTCTGGGCATTAGGATTTGACAATATTCTAAAATTTGAAATTCACTTATAATCCCCATGAACTGAAACTATAATTTATAACTATATTTATAACTATAATTTAACAATAGTTAACTGAAACTATAATTTTGTGTAAGTTTGCTTCGTGTAGAGCTCCCATCTAAGTAAACATTTGAAGCTCATACGAGATCAGAGAACACGTGGTCAGTTCCGACTGCACTCTCAAACAGGTAAGGTTTCTCCTCACAAACAACAACCACAACAACAACAACAACCACAAACCACACTTTTTTTTTTTTCTCCCAGGAAAGGTAACTTCTAATAATTGGAGACAGAGAGATCAGTAGATAGGACTGGTATGCTTCTGTCAGTGCAGAAATTCCATTTGAGCAACATTCCGTACTCAGAACAGCGGTCCCACCAATCCTGTGCTGGGTTATGGATACCAGCTGTGCTGAAACTGTAGAAACAGACTGCTTCATAGATCTTCCCTGCTGTTCAGGAGAAAGGAACATTTATCCTTACAGAAGGATCAGGTTAGGGAAAATTTAAACAAGCTGGCCATACATAAGTTCATGTGACATGATGGGATGGATGCTCCCATGAGTCCTGAGGGACCTGGACAGCATCACTGCAAAGCCACTCCCAGAACAGCTCTGAAAGGTCATGACTATCAAGGGAGGTTCAAATAGCCTGTAAGAAAACAAACATCTCTCCTGTCTTCAGGAAGGACAAGGAGAATACAGAGAACCAAAGGCCCGTCCACCTCAACTCAATGTTTTGAAAGGTGACAGGCCAAATAATCCTGGAAATAATTTTCAAGCATGTGAAGGACGAGAAGATGGAGGGAAATAGGCAGGCTTTATTTATGAAGGAAAATCATGCTTTGCCCACACGATAATTTTCTACAATTAAATAGTTAAAAAATAGATGGAAGGGGAGCTGAGAATGTTGTTTATCTTGAATAAAGAAAATCTTTCAGCACTATTCCCCAGAACATCCTCACAAACTGAAACACAGGAAAGTGGACAGCAAGGTGGCTGAAAACAGTCTGTGCTGCCAAGCTCTAAGGGTTGTGATCTGCAGTCCAAAGTCCAGCTGGAGGCCAATCCCTTCAATGGAGCCCCCAGGGGTCCATACTGGTGCCAGTACTGCTTTTCATTAAGGACCTGGCTCATGGTACAGAGCCTAACCTCAGTAATTCTACAGACGATTCAAAATTGGAAGGAGTGGTTGACAGAGCAGATGGTTCTGCTGTCATTCAGAGGGACTTCAATGGGCTAGAGAAACTGGATCTACTGAATGTGTGTTCCAAGGCTGGGGTGGGTGGCAGGGAAAAAAGTGAAAAACAGAAAAAGCCCCAAGATCAGAGGAAAAGGAGGTTCTATACTGCAGAGTAGCTAGGTAAAAATCAGTAAAGAAGACAGAACAGGACTGTTCTCAGTGATCCACAGAGACAGAAGAAGAGGCAATGTGCACAAACTGAAACATGGGCAATTCCATTTAAATATTAGAAGGTACATTTCCCCTGTTATTGAGGTCAAACATCTAAGAAATAGGCTGGCCAGCAAGTTTTTTGAGTCTCTATTCTTGGAGATGGTGCAGTCTTGGGCAACTTGCCATACACGCCCTAGCCTACAACAGGAGTATGGACTAGGTACCTCCACAGGTCTGGAGATACTCTGTGATTATCTGATTTTTTTCCTTTTCAAGATCACCAAAGACAGCATCAGCATTGAATATTCACTGCAGTTAAACCTAGTGAGAATAATTCCAGTATGAGAAAGTGTTCTGCTGAGATTCCCATAAAAAAGATTTCTGCCAAGGAATTTCGTAAATTCAACTGTGCTGGTAGTCTTATATTTAATGAAGCGGCAGTTGGCATCCTTCCTGATACTCTATTTCCATATATTTCATGTAAATGCAAAGCTTTCACTAAGCTGAATGTTGTTGTTCAGGTTCAGTTTTAATAACTCCTTGTAAATATGATACAAGGCTCACATTGTCAAAGCTCCCATTTAGAACATGAAAAGTTCCACATCATCATATACAGAATTATATTCACAACACAGAAACTCTCATTCAAATACACTTCCACTGATATGCTGACAAGCTTCATTTCTTTTCTTTTTCTGAAGGAATGTCATAGTGCAAATTAGACACTATGAACTGCAGTGCCACATATTTTTTAATGTTAGCACTGAAAATTAAAAAAAGCACAGCACAGGCATTAAAATTTCATGAGGGGTTCTTTGCTCATTGGGAGATGAATTTGTGCTCCATCTCCACCCACAAAAAACAGCACACAATTCCTGACTGGTCAAATCCTGAGGACAGTAAGGTGCACCAAAGGCCTCCAGGATTAAGGATTGACTAAGTGCACTTCCTAAGGCACTACACTTCAACATGTCAACACTAACATTCTAAGGGTTTTTGCTGGGTTTTGGTTTGGTTTGTTGTGGGGGTTTTTTTGTTTGTTTGTTTGGGGGTTTTTGTTTGTTTGTTTGTTTGTTGGGGTTTTTTTTGTTCGGTTGGTTGGTGGGTTGGGGTTTTTTACTACATTTTAACTAAATGATAATTCATCCTTTATTCATTAGCAAGCTGGCATTTTAGTCTACAGCACAATATACAGCAAATTAATTTCTACCTTCATGTATATCACTGGAGGTGATGCTACACATTAGTGATTTGCATTTGATTATCCAGGAACCATAAACCTTTCCCCTGTTCTTCAAAGGAAACTTAACAGTTCATATGCTTAAACAACTGATGCACCTTTGAAATTGCTACAAAAGAAGAGTGCAAGATGGAATGTAGGTTTTCATGCCCACCAGCCACCATAAACCTTATGTTTCTCATGACTACATTGTAGGTACAGTATTTTCTAACCCAAATAAGCATTTCAAGTTAACACTATCCCCTTAAACTGTCATCTCTTGCTGTGTTGTCCCAAACTGAATATATTCACTGACTATGTTTTTTCTATCTTGTGCCTATACTTCAAAATTCTTCTGGGAACTGAGTTTCTGAGATTGGATGCAATGAATTCAAAGCAACAGAACTCAGATGAAAAATATACTTCTACTGCTATTTTCCCTGTGCCCAAGATGAATTTTTCATGAGAACTTCTGAAATGAATCCATAGTTTTCAAAACTATATCCTGGAGGTATCTTCCAGATCTTTCTCTTCCAGGATAATCTTTTACCTAAAATACCTCTATTTGCAAAGGGGTCTAGAAAATCATTATGAAAGATTTTGTGGATAAAAATACAGAATTATACGCTTCATTAAATTCTGAACATGACAGGTCAGCACCCTTAATAATAGATCTAGTTGTTTCTCTGCTGCATATATTATTTCAAAATAGCTTTCAGTTACTTAGAAACAAAATTGTTGTTTGGAATTGAGATTAAAATGCTGCAGGCCATTAAGTGTCACAAGTGCTCAAGTGTCACAAGAAAGAAATATTCACTTCTCACATTTAACAGCTCATGTGTTAAAAAAATCAAACATGTAAAACAGCTGCAAGACAGTACAAATTCTGTTGTCCAATGAACAGTTCAGTAAAAAGCTCAATTAAAAGCAATATGAAAGCTTAAAAACAAAATAAATTAAAAAAAAAAAAAAAAGAAAAAGTTATTCTCTCTAGAACATGAAAAGCATAATGCTTAAAAAAGAATACATCTTTCTAAATGAAAGATATTATTCAAAAGAATATTGTTGAATAGGTATTCATACAGTATTAATGAAAATCGGATTAAAAAGAGATCAAGCTACAGATCTTAGAAGAAAATAATAATAAATGCAAGATAACATAATGACTGGAAGACAAATCACAATGAAATTCCACTGAAGTGATGAGCACCCATGTAAGCCAAACCCAGAGTGCCAAATTGAACCCTTCTAACCTTGTATCAAACGTCTAAACTTGATTTGGAAGTAGGCTGGCATATGGAAAAGGTGGTAAGGTGTTAAGAAATGGTGTGAATTCCAAGACAAAGTGCTTAAGGACATCAGTTCAAAAAGCAAATGGCTATTATAATTGGTTTTAAAATGTAGAATAAGTGAAAGCTAAACCAAAACATTAGCAGCACATGCAGTTATGCAGTGACCTTTATACGCAAATACAGTGCAGATTTACTTGCAGTAAAAAGACCAGTGTCTAGTCCAATAGACATTGGGGTATATAACAGTTTTAAGTGGGAATTTAGCGGTTCCACAGCAAAGCCTTCAGAATTGAGCTCAGTGTAGGATTAAGTATTTTACCATAAGGTATTCAGGCATCTTATTCTTAATTAGGTATCTACTTAAAGACTTTTTGAAGTCTGTAACAATTTTGCAGTACATACCTTTGAAGGTTTTGTATTAAAGAACCCCTTCAGCAGCAAGTACTGGACTGTCATACACTATGTTTCCCCAACAAAGTAATTTTTGATGCAGTGCCTAACAGAAGTACATATTACAGAATCTGTAAAGAACCCTCAGCTATACTTCTAACATGCAACTATTTATTTTGACCAATAAGTTAAATCACTATGTTTTAGCAATTACTCATATGCAACAGTAAGCAGTGTTAGACCTCACACATGCTGTGAGCACATGGCCCACACTGTTGTGAGAGCCTCAGACTTCTGTCCAGTAAAACAAACCCTCCTTCCTAAAACTCTTTAAAGCAAGCAATAAAGCCATACAGCTATTTCAACATCCTCTCTTACATTCACTGCCTACTACAGAGATGAAGAAAATAAGTTTTCTAAAAATCACGACGAGATGATGTCTTCCACCAAAAAAGAATCCAAGGCCTCAATCAACAGGCTTGATAAAGTGCTGCTAAGCTGCTGGCTGGACTTCTGCTACACCAGTTACAACAAACTGGCACAAGCTTCTGCTCTGTTTCCCAGTGAAATCAGTTAGAATAACAATATAGCTAAAAAAAAAAAAAAAAAAAAAAAAAAAAAAAAAAAAAGCCAAACTTTTTTTTTTTTTTTTAGCCTCATCAGGATTTGGAACTTGTTCACCAAGCAGCTGCAGAAATACTTCTGCTGCAGCTTAAGTTGTCCTGTCTTCCTCCTTCATGCCACCCCCTTGTCTGAATTAAAAAGAGTGCACATCCACACGTGCCCTCAGGAAGTAGAGCTGATGTAGAAGATTTGGCCTGTATCAAGTAGCAGGTGAGGGACTGGCTTATATGATGTTTTCATAGCAGAAAAAGAAAATATGAGACAAGCCTCTTATGGTCTCCGTTTTGATTTTTGTTTTTTTAATTATACCAGATTTTAATCAGTACTGAAAACAAAAACAACTTCTTAAAAGGAAAAAAACCCAAAACTTAAAATTCAGAGTTCACTGAAGCACATAAGGAGAGAAACAAAGAAACAAAAGCATTTTTCATTGGAACAGGTTGTCCAAATGTCATCTCCATCCTTGGAGATATTCAAAACTCAAGCAAAAATGGTCTTGGCCAGTCCACTGTAGCTGACTGTGCTTTGTTCACTGAGATTGAATCAGAAAATCTCTAGAGATGCTTTCCAGTCTCAGCCATTCTGCCACATGACACTGAAGAACACACAAGACACACAAAGAACAGTCCCCATGGGTGGTATAAAAGTGGGTAGTCCTCACCCCTCATGTAAGAGCATGGAGAAACTTCCACCAGATGAATACAGCTGGAAGAAAGAATCTGTCTGTTAAAACTTCTCAAAAAGCTGGACTAAGTGAGACACAAGAAGAAATTACAGAAAGAAATTTTGAAAGAAATCACAAATTCTAAGTTTCTTTTATTTTGATTCTCTTACCCAGCACTATCAAAGCTAACTACCCAAGCTCCTGGTGAGAAACCACCAGATAATTCATGCACTCATTTTAGAAATACTTTCTAAATTCTTAAATTTCCCTTTGAAAAATTCTAAATGAACTTCTGTGATGAGCAAAGGCAAAGTTAAGTGACAGCTGGAGCACAGACTTAGGTGAACAGTATGAGCTCTGTATTATGCAGCTATACTGTGCATAATTCAGGGAGTATTTCAGGGAGGCCACACTTCAATAATCTGTAATTTATTATCAATCATTATTAATAACTTAGTCACTGGTAATTAAAACAAAAAAGAAAATAAAAAACCCAAAACCCACCCTCTCAAGTAATGTGAAAAGAAACAATCCTGGTGTGCATACTCTTACCCATCTCTGCCTGCTGGCTGTCCAAGAACATCCATTTGTCTAAAAATGCTTGAGATTAAGTGTAAATTTAACCCATGAAAACTATTAACAATGGGTTACAGTAGAAGGAAGGAGAGGAGGAGGCAGACTTTTTATTCTATATCTGCATACACATAGAATAATAACTAAAAAAAAGCTACAAAACACATTCTTAATAAAGGTAGGCAAAACCAAAAAGTTAAGTAGGTAAACATTACGTTAAAATATAACATGGGTTCAGGTAAACCAACATAGTTCAGGGCACTAGAACTACAAACTTGTTCTTTCAAAGGAACAAAAAGTAGACCATGAACAGAACATTCCTGAAACCCTTTGAGCCTTTAATATGTATTTCACAGTACTTCAGCTTTTGTTGATATTTGCCTTCTCACCAGATGAAAACTAACTTTCTCTTAACCACTCCCTCTCCTTTTTTCATAAACTGAATTGTATTTCAGCTGTTACTGACCTTGTTGCACAGTGTGGTAACTGACACATAGTTACCCATAAAGAACTAGAGATAGCAACACAATTTTCCCCTATTCCTTTTCTTTACTCTATCTTTTCACAAGAAGGGCAGTATAAGATCTAGGGTTTTTATGTTTTGAATTTAATCTGAGATGCACAGCACCTGAATATTTACCACAGTAGGACTTTGTAACTAGAATGTATCAGAACATCAAAGCTTCCTTCATAAAAAAAACACTTTTGCATTTCTGCAACATCATACTAATTTAGAGTAATAGAACACTTCTCATGAAACAACAAAAATTATCAGCCTCCCTATGGAAGTTGTTTTAGACAGACTCAAAAAGAAGAGACTACTTTGGAGGGAAACCCTCCAAAGGCAGTTTCAGATGCTTGGCCTGTGATTTGAATGGCTCTCTGAAGGAATCAGTCTTGCTTTCCTTTCCAGCTCTTAAAGAAAATTTGAGAGTATGTCATGGTTAAGTTAAAAGGAAAAAATATAATAAAATTTCAGAGGAGCAACTTCACATGTAAACTTCCTCTGACATTATAAAAATTTAATTTGGAATCCTCAAAAATTTACTTTCAGTAAAACTGCTTGAATTCAATAATTTTTTGCTAATTTTAAGACAAAAGGACATATTCTCCTTTACTGAAACCTTCCTTAGTATGCAATGATTAATCATTCTGATGTGATCAAAAACACATGGGAATATCACCACTGCCTTCAAAAAGGCTAGAGTGAAGTTATAACAAAATAGCCTTGAAAAATCCATATTTATGTTAGATTGAACGCTTATAAATAGATATTAGCATGGATAATCATATTCAAGAGCACCTGGTTTACAAACAGTTCATATTTTTAGAACACAGTACGTCTCTATAAGCTTTGCTTGGATACTTGGTTTGGATGAATCCAGACAAACCTCAAGGTGAATCATCGTAATATTCTGCTGCTCTCCAGCCCTTCCACAGAGGCTACAAAACTCTCTTTGGTTTCTTCTGAACCAATTTTGCTACTGCCATTAAATTAGGACCTAGACATCCCATCCAGGACTCAAACCATTTAATAAGACATTCAATGTTGTGTTAACTGACCTTTAAAAGTTACCAAAACGTTTTTCAAATGTCAAACATGGAACTGCATGCCTCAATGGCCTTGAATTAGTAAATTTCTGTGGATTTCAAAACACAGGTCTGAAATATGACCTTCTCATGTGTACCATTTTCTCCTCTAAAGAAAGAGTGTCCAGTCTCAGATGCATTACTTCAGTGACACAGGCATAGTCAAAAATTTGTAGAAGTGTTACCTCATTTACAGGTAAGTTATTGTACTCTTCTACACACACACTTATTTCTGATTTTGGAAAAGTCTTAGCCACTTAGGATATGAGGCATCATTTTAGAAAAAAAAAATAAATGGTTTCTGAATTTTATCATTTATTTGTCTTAAAATATTAATCTGAGAAACAAATATTTGAATAAATATTAAACAGAGCACTTCAAATACGCAGGCATATTTGGGTGGTTTGTAATTCTGACTTTTACATGACAGACAATTTTCCAGAAAACCAAATATTACACAGGAGTAAGATAGGGAAAATACAAACTCACGACAATTTAATTTTAGGTCAGGAGTCCCCAGAATACAAAGAAACAGATGCACCTACAAACAGGCAAAGCACAAGCCAAAAATCATGGCAATCACCTACAAGAATTAGTCAGCTGCTTCCATTATGTAACACACAGAGACCCACGCCCATGTGAGAACAGCATCTTGTGTTTATGTAGCACTTAAAGGAATTCCTCCTGCAAAGACCTTGCAAACAGGACAAAGAGGGAAACAGGGCTTAGTGCAGGCACCAAGCACAGTGATGAGTGGAGATTGATATCATTAAGGTTTTTACAAAGTGATGAAATCACATTAGTAAGAGAATTGATACAGCAGAGGACCTATAGGTACATAGAAGCTGTCAGCAGGCATAGAAGGAAGTAGAAACAATCTATCCATGTAAATTTTTCATAGTTGTGATTCACTACATTCATTAGATGATTGATGTCCAATGTTATTTCATGCATTAAAAGTAACTGAAATGAGTCAAAATTCTCCATTTAAATCTATGATGGAAAAGCAGGCTTATCTGCTTAGCAGCAAAATGATTTCTGTCTTTATAAACATCATTCAGCTTCAGTCAAATTTTCCTCAGGAAAAGCATATAGATGGCCAAAGAACATATAAGCGGAATTATTTTATGAAAACTTACCCAGCAAGAAAAACTTATTTTTGCTGTTACTGAATTTTATCAAAGACTGGACAAGTTTTTTTACACTAGCTTCTAGATACAATAGGCTTCGATTTTGTCTTTTCAGCTCTAAAGAACTATTATCACAAAGTCTTTAATTGTTGAAATAGTTATTTGGAGTGTTTGATAAGTAACAAATTTTGCAGAGCTTGTCTTACAAGAAAATAAACCTTTCACTGCAGCTGATGCTTTGAAGAACATTTACACTGAATGTCCTTTGACAATAGATTTCTTTACTGTAGAGCCTTACTTATTTTCACAAGACAAGGTTTCATTCTAAATTGACATGTTTTAAGGGTATGATTCAGCAGAGACTAAATGATACATGGAAGTTTGATTAATACTTTGGCATTTTCAGCAGTGAAGTACAAACCAAGAAAACAGACTCTCTTATCAGGCAGTTAAATTGGATCACAGGTTGAAGACTGAAAATTATTTTCATGCTCAATTAGTTTTCTGTGATTTCACCAATGTCACTGGGAAAAAAATAAACTATATCTTTGATAATTTATTAATCAATATTATAGTACATCTTTTCTACTGGAAACTTGAAAGCAATCGCACCTGGGCGATCAATTCAACTCATAAATCAGAACTTCTGAGAAAATTCTGAGCTATGCTCCAAGTGTGTACGGTTATTTAGCAGTAGCAGTAGGACAAAATAATGATAAAGGTTAATGATGTTCATGAAGCTCATGGAAAGCAAGTCTTGTGCAGGAGAGGGGAAAGAGTTCAACATAACCCACATTCTGACCAAGCTCTTGTCCACTCTTGGTCAGTGTCTGAGGGTTGAGCAAATAAAGGAAGACCCAACACATTAAATCACATAAAATCAACCATCTGTCTTTTTGTCCCCACCAGATATATGGATATACATATACTTGCAATGATTTTTAATGCTTTTTTTTTGTACCTATACTTAATTACAAGGAAGCTTACATGTTTGTAAATATGACACATAAATATCCACTATCAGTTTTTAAAAAAAAGTTCAAAATTTCTATTTAGCAACAAGCTACAGGTAAATCTCTTGATTTAATAAAATGAATTCTGTATCCAGGCACTTTTGCATCTAGCTACCTACATACAAAGAATAATGGACTTCTTACCAACTGACTCAGTTTCCCTTTGTTTTAGGGTTGCAGCTGTGGAAAGTATTCATGCATGATCAACTCAGTTTCAACTGTGTGGGCTTCTTCTTTCAACACTCAAATTCACTTTTGAATCACAGATTTCAAGACCTCAAGAGAAATCACCTTGAGCTAAAATCACCAAGTTTTTTGACTACTTGGGGAGAAAAAAAAGGAAAAAAACCCCAAGAAAATACACATACACAGTAAAACAAAAAACCCAAAACAATTTCTATGCCTATACAGAAAAAAAAAAATGTACTTTATTCCAGTGAAAACAAAAACACAATAAGCAAAACCAGGGCTATGGATGACTCAATGCTTTTTCATTAACCCTGACTGGATGAAAACAGTTGGAATTAAAACTCAGTGGTTTCAGCAAACACTTGCAATGCAGAACATTGCACCTGCCATCACGAACATTTGAAACATACAAAGAGGTTGTCTAAATACATTAAAAGCTTGGTTACTTTTCTTCCTATTCTTTCAACATCAGCATTCTGAACATCTATGGAAGAGGCTGCATTTATGAACAGCCAGGAAAGAGATCTGAGGCTCCTGGTCAATGGCAAGTTGAGTACAAGTCAATGGTGTATCCTGGAAGCCAAAAAGTTCCTGGAGTGCATCAAGCACAGCATCAACAGCTGGCTGAGGGACGTGACTGTCCTGCTCTGCTGTGCACTGCTGTGGACCCACCTCCAAGCACTGTGTGCTGGTTTAAGTACCTCAATATAAGAAGGACATCAAGGTATTAGAATGTATCTAGAGGAGGGGACCAAGACAGTGAAAGGCCTTGAGGTCAAGACTTTGTAAGTCTTGCCTTATAAGAGCAGCTGAGCTCACTTGGTTTGTTCAGCTTGGAGAAGATGCAGATGTCAACCAGTCAAACTGAATCACAAAATTCCTTTCATGCTTCAAAGAGACCATTTCTCATGCTGCTACCTCTAAAATAGGTAAAAGAACAGCAAAAGCTGTTTTCTTACACATCAAAATGAGTATTCATCCTTGTCTCAGCAGGGAAGTTACGGAGCACTTAGTCTGTGACTTATCCAAATCTATCAGGTTAATCACAAACTTTAGATAATGCAGTGTTTTTAATTACTGCTGCATAACTTTAAGAGGCTGATAGAATTTGAAACTGAAAGGCAAATATGTAATCTTAAAAAAATATTTTCAGGTTGCAGAAACAATTCTAAATCCAACCATCACTTGTCAGACTTATATAAACAAAACTAATGTCAAACAAAATAGGACATTTCTTAAGCCTTTGGGACTCAAAGGAAAGTGCACAGATGGTTTAGCAAAGGCACAGAGGCAGGAAGGGAGGCAATAAATGGGGAAGTGGAACAAAACTGGGCTTCCAGCACATGGCCAGGATAAGGAATGCAAAAGGCAACTTTCCTAATTTTTCTTTGTAACTTTGAACAAGAGTGATCCTCCAGTAGTAACAAAAAAACCAAAACAAAACCAAAACAAACAAACAAACAATAAAAAAACCCTACAAAACAGGAGTTACAGATTGTCATTCTAAATACAAATATTAGTACATTCTGAATTTATTGGAATTAAGAGAAAAGCACACATACATTGTTTATGAGTATACCAGAAAGTAAAGGCAGTTTAGGAATTTAGAAGATATTCAGTACAGAATTTAGAAGTCCACTTTTAAGAAAACTCAAGATTTAAACTGAGAGAAATACGACTTTCACTTTTATTTCCTGTATAAAAATCAAATATGTAACCAAATGAACTGTCACTTCCAGTTCAAGTATAAGTCACTTTGGTAACCATATTTCCATAGTAAAAGAGACAGTTAATGAAAGCAGCCATAGATTTTTTTTCCCACAACAAGAACCCTAAGAGAATATAATTAAAATTATATGGTTACGTTTAGATTTGTTGCCAAATTCTTGTAGCAAGTAAGTCCAGATACACAAACAGGAAAAGATTTAATGTTATTTTTGCTGGCAAAGTCCCAACGACCTGTCCACAGTCTACAACTGCTCATACAGCTGCATACTTCCTGCTGCAGACTGGTCACTGCAGGTACTTAATTCCTTTCTTTTTTTGTTACAACACCAACCATACTGAAAATTCAACTAGAAGCAATTTCAACGCAAGCTGCATCATTATGCTTGAGGACATTATGCATGCCATACCACAGACTGGTAAATAAACATCACATTGAAATATTTTCCAGTATAACCAGGGGTTTTTTTTAACTTAGTATAAAGATACTATTATAATTTTTTTATTTTATTTTTAAACTTTAATAGCACGGTAATTAAATTTCTCTTGACTTTAGGACACATGAGCATCCTCATGGTTAGATTTGTCTAAACAGAATTACACAAAGTAAAGCCTAACACAAAATTTAAAAGAAAGCAAAACAGAAAAAAAAATTGTGCCGTACCTAGTAAAAGATGCCTAACCTAATTAGTTTCGAAAAAACTAAAACTATTTATTTAATAAAGACAGACAACTTAAATAAAGGTTCAGACATTCACAATAAGAAAGATCTTCGTTCAACTACGCTTTATTGGCAATATAAAATTTGAGTTTAAAGCAAGTAATTATAGAGCAACTCCACTGTCCCACAGCTGGAAGAAGGTACTTTCCTCATGAATGTAAAATCCCTAACCATAAACTTGTGGCTAAAATAGCCTGTATAAAACCGGATGAGGTTTCCCAAAAAATGAGGGGAGTCACGTCACCTCCTTTCAAAACCCACTCAAATTTTGCCTGAGCCAAATCTCAGGTCATTTCAGGCTCCAAAAACAGCAACCAGGCAAATGTAGCTTTATTTTCAAGGATCTCCAGACTAGCAAAACATTGAGGAAGACCAGGAAGCAATATCCAGCGTCTGTGACTGAAGATTTTTCTGATTATTACATCAATTATAAGAAAATGAATGATGTAGTGAAATTGAAACCAAAATAACAATAAAAAATTACCTTCTATCTGCCTACAGACAATTATTGAGCATCCAGCTATTTCGGCACTAGTTCACAACCTGACTTCGCAGTAAAATGAAGAATTTGCTTTATCACAGAATTGATATTATCACATACAAGTAAGTTAAGAGAAACCTTACTACAGACCTTCAGTACATATAACGGAGACTTAAAAGGAAGCTCATAGAAGCTTTTTACCAAGCTTCTTTACATGAAGTGACAGGACATGGGCTATGGTTTGAAACTGAAAGAGGGTAGGTTGGATATATGGAAGAAATTCTTTGTGATGAGGGTAATGAGATGCTGGAAGAGGTTGTCCAGGGGAGTTGTGGATACCCCATCATTAAAGTGTTTAAATTCAGGCTGGATGGGGCTTCGAGCAATCTTATCCTGTCAAAGCTGTCCCTGCCCATGTCACAGGGGTTGGAACCATTTGATCTTCGAGGTCCACTTCCAACCCAAACTATTCAATGATTCTAAGCTCACATTTACATACATTTTTGAGTATGTGAAAAGAAAGACTAGTTGATGCTTCCACTAAAAATTTGAAGTTGTTATAGAAGTTGGCTTAAGTACTGACGAAACAGCTAAACATTGATAAAGCAACTACTAATGTGAAGCAAAGAAAAGCCCTTTTGGTTATTTATATTTTTTCTGCACTGCTACAAGAAACTCCATCAGCACACAACTGAACCTATCCAGATGAAAGTCGACAGCATGTAGCTGTTTCACTTTTCAGGGCTAAGAAAAAGCTGTACAGATGCCGCAGTCATGCAGCACATTCACTGCACAAGTCCATGAATACTGTTCAGTTTAATCACCTTGCAAAGTTTTTGGGGATTTTTTAATGCCTAGGAAAACCAAAAAGAAGTTTCTCTCTTTCACTATAACTGACGAAGTTTTATAAAACTGCCATGCTACATATTCAACCCCTCTTTTTTAGTAGAACTAGGAAGAATACCAGTATTCTAGAGGCAGGTAAAATGATCCAGTTGCAGCCAGTCAAGAAAAAATTGCTCAGAAGCTGAGAAACAGAACAGGAGACAGAAGAGAACATGGAAGGTTAAGAGAATTCACTAGGCTGCCAGAAGATGATGTAAGGAACTGAACTTTACCCCAAGACATGCCTTCAGCTAAAATAGCCAATTATTATGATAAAGAGACAAGGAAAAGAACCAGTAAGTAAAAGTTAGAATGGTTTACAGAAAAGCAGAACTTCCATTCAGAAATAAATGTAAGTATGACAGCATCAGCCTGGGGCAAGGAGAATGGGAAAAGTAAAAAATAAAATAAAAAAAGAGCTGCAAGGCAACTCATGAAGTAGGCAAATCAAAGAACCCTCAGTTTCATGTACTTTTTTAAAATTTAAATAGAGCAGGATAGCAAACATTTCCATTTCAGCAGAAGGAAAGTGCCAAATATATTTATCAATGCAATAATAAAAATTCAGTCCTGCTGAAATCTATAGGAATTTCCTTCTGCTTCCATTTAATAACATTTTAATATTTATTAACATGGTTCAAATGCTGGACAACAACAAAAAAAGTAGGAGTATTTATCACCTCTTTTAAAGTTTCATGGTTTTTGGGTTTTTTTATTCTTACCTTATCAAAAATAAAAGATCTTCACATGTAGACAAGAAAAAAAAAAAAAAAAAAAAAAAAAAACAGTCAATGTGCCAAGACCCAGAAAGAAGTTCTTTGTCTTTCCTCCTGATACTGAAACATGGAGTTTTTTCATGATGTACCACATACAGCATGGAAATTAAGTATGATGTTCAGAAAGAAAAATTATAGGATTTCTTGACCTTTTTCAAGTCAGGAATATGTACTAGTACTGTCAGTGAGAGAGACACCTTTTCCTTGGAATGAAGACATTTTCACTACCTATGTTTAGGCACAGAAATCACAATTAAATGTCGGTATCTGCCAAAGAAAGTGCATTACAGACTACAGCAGCTGCTTTGATGAAAAATATGTACTATTACTGTTTCCTGGCCAGAGTAAAACCCTCATCCTGAAAAAGTGGCATTTAAAGCCACAGCTCCACTTTCTCAAAATGAGAAAGGACTTCAGTGTTATGCACAATCAATTAATTTTAATATTTTTCTTCCTTGGGTCGTGCTTTAACAACCTCCCCTAATTCCTCTCTTTACCGGTACATTTCCATTCGTATATGATATGTATCCAAACTGTTGAGTGTCCCAGATGTTCATCTTGCACCACTTTCTACATGGGCTTCTCCAGTCTGTTTCAACCGTGGTAATATTTTGCCTGGTTATTTATGTCAACCTATCCTGTCTAGCTATGGCAAAGGAGTAAATCTGTATATTCACATAATTTTTTTCCTGTATTTTCAGATATCTGTCAATCTATTTACTTGCTAATAATATAACTAAGATGGTCCCCTTCAGATATACTTCACAGCTGCCAATCTATTAGTCTGATTCTTAAAAATCCTCTCACTTCAACATTACCTATTGCTGTCACCAAATGTTAAGATTTGCCTTGCTCCATCTGTGGATTTTTTTTCATCGACTACTGTACTTCCACTGTTGCTGAAACATCCGAATATTAAAAGGGTTCCTTCATCTCACATCAGTCACATTCATCACTTAAACTAAAAGCATAAAAGAAAACTGAAATCCAAAAAGTAAATCTAAGAGCTTCCCATCTAGATATGTGTCATCATTGTTCTCTTCAACAGGTCTTTGTAGTTTGAAGACACAGATAAATTTCTCAAACTGTGCAATCTTTGCTTTGAGCTAGACCACTCACTTTCTACCAAGATTATTAGAGAAAATGCATTTAATATCTCTACATTAAAAAAAAAAATCACTGAGTAAAAAAAAGTCTTCAAAGAATACCACTATAATCAAACTGACAGGAAAAGATCAAAAACAGCAGGGTAAGCATCTTTAAATTTAGGCAGGTACTAGTTCTACTTCTACAGAGAGCTGAAGCCTAGTATCTGCCATGGGTACTTTGAAAGGCACCAGCCTTTAGTTTGGCTTTGTGTTACTCCAGTGTATGCTGAGCAGAACTGAGATCTAAATTATGAAATTGACTTTAAAGGATCAAATTTCAAAGTATATGTCCAGATTTAATAGACATATTTATTTCTGATAACATCAACTCACTATAAATAAGAAATTTAGTTACTGACATTAACCTGCTTACTGCATACCATTTGCCGATGCTGGGTGTATGACACCTTTCCTCCATGAGAGCATTTAAAATAAATGTGAAAATACATGAATGTAGATTGTGAAAAGAAATTAAGTTTTGTACATACTGTACATATGAACAAATACATAGTATTCAAAAATATCACACGTATGTATTGTAATAACATATTTAATCCTTTTCACAAGATGCTTTTCACCACATGCTTTAATAAATAACAGCTTAAAAATTTTATTTAGAAAAAGTGGGTTTGCTGCACACAGTTTTAGGCATACTTTACTACTCAGACTGTTACTTTCAATTACATTAATTTGATTTTTAACAAGTATGACATGTATCTTAGAAAGAAGGAAGTTCAGTTTAAAAGCTTGTGAAATCAATCCAAAGAAGCGCTGCCAGCAGGTCAATGGAGGTCATTCTGCCCCTTCATTCCACTCTCATGAGAGCCCACCTGAAATACTGGAATACCGCATTCAGTTCTGGGATGCTCAGCACAGGGAGGACATTGCTGTCTTGGAATGAGGCCAGAGGAGGGCCAAGAAGATGACTAGAAGGATGGAAAACATCTCTTACAAGGAAAGGCTGGAAGAATTAGGATTACTCAGCCTGGAGAGGAGGAGGCTTTGGGGTAACCTAATTGTGGGCTTCCATTGCCTGAAGGCTACAATTAGGCTTTCCTATGAGAAAGATGGAGATCCTAGGATACCTATGAGAAAGATGGAGAAAGACTTTTCCCAAAAACATGTAATGACAAGACAACAGGGAATGGGCTCAAACTGAAGGAGTGTAGGTTTACATTAGATATTAGGAAGAAATTCTTTACTGTGAGGGTGGT
This sequence comes from Zosterops lateralis, assembly GCF_965231275.1. NCBI lineage: Eukaryota > Metazoa > Chordata > Aves > Passeriformes > Zosteropidae > Zosterops > Zosterops lateralis. Next base: position 31,346,674 of record NC_139762.1, on the reverse strand, counting down.
GAGGCACTGGAACAGGCTGCCCAGAGAACTTGTGGATGCCTCAACCCTGGAAGTGTTCAAGGCCAGGGTGGATGGGGCTCTGAATAACCTGGTCTAGTGGAAGGAGTCCCTGCCCATGGCAGGGGGGTTGGAACAGATGATTTTTAAAATCTCTTCTAACCTTAAACATTTCATAAATCTGTGACTTTATAAATCAAGTGAAAAAGGTGCAGTATTCAAAACAGCAGATATCTAAACAGTTTTACAGAAAATACTGGATTTACTAATTCTGAGTGGGAAAAAAGCCTTCATGGCTTTGTGGAGCACCCAAGAGGAAAAGTGAAATCTCTATGAGTATTTAAGCCACAAATACTGAAAAAGCAATCCTGCTTGGTGCAACAACTCATCAGAAAAACAACTGTGATATAAAGGCAAAATGCCGTGGAAATTGCTCTAGGGAACAGTGACCACAGCATGAGTTCTTTTACGATCCATTCAAGAAATGACACAGCACAAAGGAGAAATTAATTGGGAGAAAGATACTTTCTAAAACAGGTAGTTAGAAAGAGGAATTTGAAAGACAAAAGTTGTGTTTTGGAAAAAGCATTCATCCAGAAAATTAAAACTTCACTTGGAGAAAAGAGGCAACACGGCGCTTTTCTTTTTGATCTGGTTATATGCTTACTGTTAATTTCCTAGCAACTGTAGGTGAATTTTCTCATAAAATCTAAGAAAACAGTTAAGAAGAGTCTTAAATTATTTAGATGCGTAAGCCTGACTTAAGCCCAAAAATCTTTCTGCTGTCACTTATCTATGCCATTTTTAGAGGGTAAATGGTTGTCTTTTTTCATATTATAATCTGAATATCAACATTTGATGGTGTATCAAATCTAAATGACAGCTGACAGAAGGGATCCAAAAATGCACAAGAGAAAGGATTACTTGTTATGATCACTCTGAAAGAAGAAAAGAAGTGATCTCTTCAAGGCAGCAGTATAGCCCCCTTAGAGCTAGAGAAGCAGCAGTGATATTAAAAAGTTCTTCACTGATGTTCTCATGGATCTGAGACTTCCCGTAGCAGTTGTCAAATACTTTGTGTTCTCCTAATTTCTCAAACGTTCAATTCGAGAAGAAACAAATATCACTTAAAAGGCAACTTAGTAGAAAAAACATTCAAGGAACAAGATTTTAAAAGCTTGTTACCACATTGCCAAGCCATTTTGCTTCACCCTTAGCAAGCCTCCAAACGGTTGTCTATGAAAAGTTGTGTATGAAATAAACAGCCATTTCATTTCTAAGGGAAATCCCTTGGCATAAGTCAAGGTGCTGCAGACTATATAGCAAGGGGAGGTCTGGTAGCCCTATGTGACCCCATTTGGAAGGCCATGTGTGGATTTGTGCTAGCAGTAAGATTTTATGATCATACATTAGGATCATGAATGATGTCAGGTGTTCCAGGAGAAGGAAACATTCTAAACTGAAGTTCATAAAATTTCAGTATCCAGAAATTGTGAGAACTTCGTGTAACACCTGCCCGTTCCATGAAGAACATGGAGGGGCTGCCACAAGCCCTAGTACTGTATCCTAGGGTCACCTTCAGTGAAGCAGCAGAATTACTTTCAGATAACCTCTTCCTGCCTCAAGACCTTCTTCCAGACCCATACCAGAGGCACAGCCTAGAAACAAATTCACGGAGCCATCAGACAAGCTTCCTGGATCTAACTGATTTCCCCTAAGATAACAAGGAAGAACTAGATTAAGTTTGTGTTTACAGCTACTAAATTATACCATTTGGGCAGAAACAAAATTGAAGGATAAAGATATATATGTTCTGCTTAGAGGACACAGGCTCTTTTAGATATTTGCTAGAGAACCTGACCAAGAAGTAAAAACATGGAAGTTGACACCTGAAGAAGTCAGAATAGTCCCTTTCCACTCATCACTCCCAAACTTCCTCTTACATGAAAATCATCTCAGAGATGCCAAAATTTTAGGCTAGATACATGTACAAGCAACTTAATCTGATTCAGCAGAATAAACAGCCAGATGTGTCAGGCAATGTATACTGCCCAATAGCCAGCCCTGAGAATTAGGGGAATTCAGATCCATTATACCACCTGTACCTGATAGGAAGAGAAGACACAAGCTTTCCCCAACTGCAAGATAAGAGGAAAATAATGACTTGTAATTCAACCATGCAAGATAGGCACCTAAGCTCTCAGGTACCACCATGACCTCCTGAGTACAGCTCTAGAGACTGCAGCTCTCCCAGCATTCTTGTTCTCTACTCAAACTGCTGTCTGTCACTCAGTAGACGCTTAGCTACTTAAGAAAGAAAAAAAACAAAACTTCTTACACTGCAGGACATACAGGCTTGGTTTCAGACCAAACACAACCGTCCCACTTCTGGTGTTGCTACGTCAGCTCTCTCTTGGGACAGATTATCAAGTGAAGCAGCATCGTAACGAACAAAGAGAGCACACAACTGTTTCAAGTGTCCACTCCAGCCTAAAGGAGGGAACTTGAGTGTCTAGAGGCACTTATTCAGTTCAGTCTAGAAATAAACACAATAAAGATGATGCATTACTAAGTTGCTTTGAATTATTTTTCTCTCTAAACCTCCTATCCAGTGTGTACTTCACAGTCTGCAAAGCCAAAAATCCATACTACTGTCTCTAAACACCTGCTCATTTCCTCATATTTTAAACACCTCAGACATTGTTTATACATTATCTCTCTACATGGTTTATACTATTCTCCCAGTCATGAGCAGGAAAATGATCAGACTCATGTGGGAAGTTATTGACCTGGAGAAACAGAAACTTGAGGAATAAAGAGGAAATCTGAACTGGTTTTGAATGTGTAACATGGGCAGGACCCAGCCAAAACTGCTGACTGTCCCTGCTAGGAGCACATACTCATGCTGCTTAAGCATCCTTCACCAATAAAAGGTGAAGGATGGAGCACCAAGTACAGGAGACACTTGATAAGGCACTCAAGCCTCTCATTGTCTCTAAGTTTAATACTTGGCTTGTCCAGAATTGTGTGCTGTGAGCTAGTAATCACTTGCATGCTGAGCAATTGCAGGATGCTGCTCAAGCTTCATTATCGTTTTCAGTCTGTCAAGATAGGGTTTCTTTGGTTATCATCTCCTTCCTGCCATCAAAGGTTGGCTACAAAAAGACATTCACTTGTCCTGTAACTGGACTTCCATAAAAATTACACAAGAGGCACTAGAAGTTGCAGGCTGAATGGTGGTTGGTGCATGTTTTGCAACTGAGAAGAATCCACTTATCCAGCGGGTTTTTGTGATTTGGGTGCTGAGCATAGCAGGACTTGTCTCAGAAAAAGAAGAGGCTTTTTATTTTTCCTTCTGCCTTCCTACCTCTTGATTCTGAATCACTAAGAGGCATATAATCCAAAATACTGCATCATTCAGGGCAGCAAGAGGAAAAAAAATTAAAGTAAGACTTGTCCATGCTGGATGTTTGTGGTTGGTAGAGGACTTTCTGTTCAAGACCTGTGAGACTGACTGGAACCCAGGTTGCCACAGGGAGAGGGAAAAAATGTAATGAAGAACATCCTTACTCACAAAAGCAAGCCCCATTGTGCCTTGGAAAGTCTTGTAACAGCACAGACTGTATCAATATTGCCTCAGTGTTGTCCCCTTATTGTGTATAGGCAATACCATTGTGATTACCCATGGCTTCATAGTCGCCAGGCCAATATAACAGCCAGCTGTGCTCTCTGGGCAACTTTTCCCCTTATCACTATTTTAACCAGATATTTTACATGGTTACATATGTTACGTTTGTTTTGTGTACACAGATACCTTGCAGTGCCCTTCTCCACAGCATATGGTGCAATGCAGTACTCAGAAAAAGAAACAAAATAAGTAGAAAATTAATTGGATTGCTGGACAGTATAGCCAGCACCTTGCATGCTTAAAAATGCTTAGGCATCTAGATGAGCCTACAGGAAAGAGATCACAGCTTGGGATGTAGGCCTGGGCATCTAGAGGATATAAAGTTGTACATACAGGAACTTGGTGCTACAGTCAAGAGCAATTTCCCCACAAATAAACTCAGATTCATAATTTGAGAGTGGCATCTAACATTTCTCCGTGCAGGAGAAATGAATCCCAGTCTTTATGAACAATCATGCATAGAATCCTATGTCTTAAACACAGTCACAGTACTTTACTTTATCTAAATAGAATTTATGCCCACAGGACACAGTAACTAGAGGGTTACTGAAATCTGAATAAGAAACAAACATTCTTTCTGCATGAATCATGCTGCTGAAACAGCAGATTGAAATTGACTGCATTTCAAATTACTGTGGAGATGAATTAAGAGTTTAGCTCTCTCTTATAGGTGAAGGCACACCCTCTCTCTAACTTACTATTCCAAAAAGTGAAGTGTTGAATATGTCTTGTTTCTTTCAGCTTCTTTACTTCAGTTATTCAGTTCAGTTATCCAAACTGTCTCCAATCCTTATACACAAAAGCTGCAATTACCTTCTGTGGGCCAGCAATAAGAAAAAAGGGAAAACACACCCTTTATTCTATAACAAAATGGCAGATTTTACAACCTTACACAGAACAGAGGGCTCTCCTGTTGATGCTCTCTTGTTCCAGGAATTATGCACTCAATAGTGAATAAATTCTATTATAGTATTAAAACTGATTTATTTCCATTGGAACATAAAAGATGATTCCTTCTAATAAGGAACTCAACCCCAAAATAGAGTGGGCCTTCAAAAAAAAAAAAAAAGGCAAAAAAAAAAAAATTAGGCTTTGCTAATATTTGATGTAATTATCTATCCAAGCATACATTATTCAAGTCTGTATATTGTATACATTTCCAGCACAGTTGGCATATGGGCATTCAAATAACAAAAATGTGAATTTTTCATTTGGGTTTTTTATTTTTCACTTTGAGACTGTCTTTACTAGATCTTTTGGTATTTTTCTCACTCATGATACATCTCATAGCTAAGGGATGTTTTCTTCCAGGGTACCAAATGTGTTGGTATGACAGGCAGGATGGAGATTGAGAGTTCTTTGACTACACCTCCCATTGCTCTCCAGTGATATTTCTCTATTAGAGACAGTGATTTCTAGCTGCCATCAGCCAAGATGAACTTGCCTAATCCAATTACCTGTGTTAGCCTTTATATCCAAGTCCAAAGCTTCCAGTTGCTTCCCAGAAATACTTCCATTTAAATCATTAAGATTTTACTGGCTTTATCTTTACATGCAATTTTTATTTCTCCTCCTTTTTTTGCAGAACTGTGATAAAATAGGCAGAGCTTCTACCATTCATCTAATTTTCAGATGCATTGCAAAAGAAAAATCAACAAAGTGAAACTACAGAATTCCAATTTATTACTTACTATTAGGAAATGAGAACCACAGTATTGAAAAACATTGCAGTTACTAAACTAAAGAGTATTCTCATCTATTGCAAATTGAAAAAAGATTTTTTTTTTTTTCTTGCTTAACCTACCCTTTATTTCTTCTAGCAGCTCTGGCTTTATTGTCTCATCTCTACAATTTTTAATGACTGATGCAGAATGAAACACAACTGCTTTCAAGTACCAAATGCTACATCTGCCCATATGCATTACAACATTACTTTCACTTTAAACAATTAACCAGCTGCCAAATGGTCAGAACCAAATAAAATCCTCATTCAGAGAGGATTGTTTCTTCAGCTATCTACTGCACAAAAATTGTATCTTCATTTCTACTTCTACTAATGCCATAGCCAACACTATCCTATATCAGGGTAAATGTAGAGAATTCAGCTGTAGCAGTCATCTTTTAAAACAGAAATATTCTTTCATAACAAATGACAAAACTTCTCTAATTCAGTATTACATATTTAAACTATTGAAATAGATAATAAAATAAAACAGGTGAAAGACCTTGAAGTATGGATTTGCTATTCATGTAGTAAACCCCTATATTTATTAGTGGTTTGTGACAAAAAACTTCCTCACCAAAATGGTTATTTTTTTTAAACAGTGTTTGTTTTTTCCAGAAATTTAATTTTTACAGAGAAAGTTCCATGGGATTTATACTATTTTTTTAAATCACCCTTAGGACTTTACAAGAATTCAATTACTATTAAAATTCTGGGGACTGGATGATGATACGCAATTAGATTTAATTCAGTTTAATTAGACTGAGTCAACAGCTAACACACTTTCAACCTGACGCAAGCCAGATTTTCATTTTGTTTACCTTGATATGTGTCAGCAATAACAGTTCTGTTAAGATGGGTATAGTTAATTACTCCTTTGCCTAACTGAAGCAGCAACATTACTGCGAAAAGTCTGTAGACAAGAGGACAACAGCCTGCACATGAAAATCTGACAGATCATTGCACCAATGTACAGTAACTGCTTGAAGGGTGAAAAATAATTGTCTTTGTTTTGCTTTATGCGTGCTTAGCATCCTGTTATGATGTTGGACTTAAAACCCAAATATGAACAAAAAAGATACATATATTAGACCCCAGTTCTGGCCTTGTCTATCTATGCATTTCCCATTCACTCTGGAATATAATCTACATACCATAAATGACAGATGTTGGTATTTTCATCATATTGATTTCAACATACTTGGAGCAGGAAGCTCTGTGGTGTTATTTTGCATAGAGATGAGAAATATAAAGTGACCCTATACATAGCACAGCAATGGCAACCAAGAGATGAGGCAGTCCTATGATGTTTTAAGAAAAATACTTTAGGTTACATATCACATGGCTAATCAGTTTCAAGATAATCACCCTCAATCGGAGTAAGCAAGCAGAATTTAAAACACTTTTTAAATGTGGCTTATTTTTAATTTGTTTTGATTATATTTATGGCCTTAAAATACAAAGAATATGCATTTTTAAATTCTCTCTCCTGAAATACTTAGACTGAAATCACTGAAAAAGATCCATATCTTTTTTCTCTTAAGATGATAATGGATTTATTATGTTGCTTCATGATCTGCACAGAAATCTCTTTTGAGCTGACATTTCTATGCATAAAACCTAAATTATGGTCCAAATGTCAACTGAAAAAGACTCTCAGTTGTGTCTCCTGCTGTCTCTCCCAGCTCAGTCTCTTTTTACAAAGACAGCAATACAAACACTCCATAGAAATAAAAAGAGTGAGGAAAAATGATGCATACATACTCCACAGGCAACCAACATCCCCAGCAACTCTCTCCAAAAGTATGGATGACCATTCTGAGGATAAGTAAATGTGAAGCTGCGTGAGAAATGACACTCAATTTGTCACTACAAAGTCAATCAGCTCTTCCAGATTTCTCACAGGCATTGTATACAGACTCCCCAGAAAAACTGCAGTGAAATTGTGGAAGCAGCTCAGTTGCTACTCTGTGGCCTAAAGAAAAAGGATTTCATTTGCCAGACACCCAGAAAAATCTCCTACGCATACCAGCATGCTCTGTTTGCATGTAATCAGAGTACACTGAAGAAGCTACAAACTTATATTTAGGCATCACTAAGGAAAACTAGGGATGGAGGGAATAGAAGCATGTAGACAGTTTGATGTAGGGAAAATGTACCCAGTGTGCATGCCAAAAACTGCTAAATTTATTTAAAGGTAATTTGCAAAAGATGGCAGGAAAGAATAATCAGGAATTATCTTTTACACACTTTTCTAGCTCCTCCACTGCTTTGACTGCCTGTCTAAATTGAATCAGCTTCTGTGGTTAGCTCTAATGAATTAATGAACAATCAACTGCTGCTAGCTCCAATCCCAGATTCCATGCTCTGTGCCATTTCTGCTCTGCTTGGGAAGGAATGAGTATACTACAGTCTTCCATGCATGCCTTCAGTAGATCTGAACCTTGAACAGAGCTTTCACAAGCTCTCCTCTTAATCTGATCTGTTTCAACAACAAACAACAACCAAAGAGGTGAAAAATTCAAAGCAAAGGTGGCATCCTGATCTCATTATAGTCAACTGCAAAACTCCTCACAGACAAGTACAATCTTTGACCTCTTCAATCAAGATCCTAACACTGTTAATATAGGCGTCATCTTCAGCAAATTTTTAGAAGATGTCATTCCTATCACCTTCTTTTGAAATCTGCATTTTCTTTATAATCTGGATCCGTATAAATGACATGCATTAGCACAAGGAAGAAGAATGGTTGATCAGCTCTCAGAAGTCCTAAAGGATGTCTCATCACATTAATAGGCTGATACTCATCCAGTCATATGTACCTCACTAAAATGCTCCAAAAACCTAGGGTTACACACCCACTAATCACATTAAACCTGTACCTTTTTTCACTTTCTTCTGAAGGCAGCTTCTTGAACAAAAAATCCACTTACTAACATCACTTTCCAGTCAAAAGGAAGCCTTTAACTCTTGCTCCAGTTGTTCAAAAGATAACAATATTTAACCGCATTTTCATAACAAAATTTCTTTCTTTTTGGGGGGAGAGGGGGTGAAAGAGTATAGCCAGATGGAGTGAAAGACAAGGTGTGTGTGATGGCACAGAATAAATATAAACATTTCACAGTCTTCCAAGAGACTATGAGTAAGCAACCTGGATAGAATGAGAGCAGCTGAATATTCTCTTGGGTGGTTTCTTCATTCACAATCTTCATAAGAGACTAATATGTTTGAAATAGGAGACCTAGCATCCCTAAAAGATTTTATTCGTCTTTTGTTATACTCTGCTCAACAATACTAAGAACCAGAAATGAGAACTTTCCAGAAAAGAAATATCAAATTAGCTTTGTTTTCATGTAAGCTGCAATAATAAATTCTTAAAAGCATACAATAGCTTGAATTAATCTTATGGTTACAAGACAGTAAAGTTCTGCCTAATGTTTCATTCCTGGATTGTCACAATTTGGTGAATGTTTACTATTTGGTAGATTTACCAATACAAAGTTTCATGTTTCCACTTTACTCAAGCACTAGACCTCATCTGGAATACTGCATCCATTCTTGGTGTTCCAAATAACTGAACAAAGCTTCCTCCAGGATCTGTCAAAGCAGGAGAGGGCTGGAGGACTTGCCCTGTCAAAAGCTGAGAGAGTTGGACCTGTTCATCCTGAAGATGAGGCAGCCTTAGCAGGGACCTAACACCACATCAGTGCCTATGAAAAGCTTTACCAAAAAAATGGAGCCAGGCTCTTCAGGGCCATGCACACCACAAAAATCAGAGAAAATACTCATGAATTGAAACTAGGAGGCTATGACTCAACATAAAGAAGAAAAAGTACCATCAGGATAACTAAGTATTGGGTATGATTGTTCAGAGAAGTTGTGGAATCACTTTCCTTGGATCTTTTACAGGCAGAATTAACAAACCCCTAAACAACATAGTCTAAATTCAATGTTGACTCTATTTTGACCAACAGGTCCTTCCAACTGCTGTGATTTAGTGTAATCATGAGCATTACAAAAAGTAACAGGAAATTAAACTTTCAGATTGAGCTTAATACAACCTAGGACACATCACCAAAGCTCTTCAAAAAAAGGAGATGGAGTATTATCACCCTTGGACAACACAATAAAGAGATTCCTGTGGGCACAGACTATTACTTTGACCACATTTACTGAGAAAAAATCTAAGTTCAAACTGAAAAGGATACAGAGAAAAACACAGAAATATCTAGTGGAATAGAGATATTCTCACATGAAAATAAATCTGAAGAGTAAATTCAGGCTGACTAAATAAATACTCAGCAGATGTATGATTTCTCTTTGACCAAGAAGCAAAATGAGGAAAGTTATCAGATAATTTCTATTTACATAGTTATAAATCGACCATGCACCAACCTATTCGCACACATACCTAAACTTCTTGTTACAAGTATGGAAACATCTCTATGTCCCTTCCTGATTTACTTGCAGAATTTATAGCTGGTGGCAAGCATCAAAGGCAACAACAGAAGTTTCTTTAGGGGAAAAAGACAGCAGGGGGAGAGATAAAAACATAAAAAAAGGAGGAAAGGTAACTGGAAAAGAAACAGGAGAAAATGAAAAGGTGAAAGGGAAAGCTTCACTGGCTAGTCAAGAAGAGAACTGCAAGGGTTTCCCCATTAAGGACCCTCTCTCCCAGGTGCCTTCTCCAGTGTATCGGGTGATGCACCACACTACTTTTCCCACAGAAATCACATCAATTTCTACATGATCTGTTCAAATTCCCTAGTGTCTGTCCTCCTGTGTGATGCCATCAGCCCTGAATGAAGCAGTTTTTGATCGGAGGCAGGTGTTGCAAACTAACTGGCTGTTAAGTTTTGCATATATTATTGGGGAATGCTAGGCACAGTAAAATACTTGTCTTCCTTCTATCCTCCTATGCAAACTAAAAGCTGCAAAAAAAAAAAAAAAAAAAGCGCAAGAAAGGCTGCTGGAAGGGCTTGACTCTTATAGCAGTGTCAATTACCTCCTGACATAACAGCAGTAGCACAGTATGGAGGTACAAGGCCATGAGAATAACAGTATGAGACTATGAGTGTGAGGACAGGAAGGCAAAGACTGCCCTAGAAGCTTTAGTGAAAGGTGACAGAGCTGCAATGGAAAGGCAGTTGCAAATGGAAGATCCTTGGCACTGTAAAAGGTTGAGGCACCAAAGGCACTGTGCAGCACCCCTTCCTTTATGAATAAGTTCAGGCTCAAGTCTTCACGTATCTTGCATGCATACGAGATTGCCATCATTCAGGGCTGCCAATTTCTCTTGTGCACTGGACATCACCTTTTCAAAACACCCTTGAGACCAGGTCTTCACCTCTCTTGCAAGGTAAAAGAGCATGGAAATAAAAGCTCGACTCAGTGAACATGACAGTAGAGGCTCATGCATGCTCAGACTAAACCAGAAAACCTGACTCAAGTCTGAATAAATCCCCAGGAGTGACAGTCATCCATTCTAGAGAAGGAGCACTCTGTATCTTGAACAGAGATGAACTAAAAGACTGAGCATCTCAGAGCAGAAATCAAATTAAGAGATACAGACTCCATCATCTTCAACTCCAAAACTGAGAAACTAAGGACAAATAAAAGACATACTGTAAGGAGTACAGGTACTTCTGAGCTACTTTCACTGAAAAGCATTTCATTTTCTTAAACAAAAATAGTTTACGGTTATGCAATAGATGTAAAACAAACCATCCTGATAGTTGCTACATATCATAAACAAACTTAAACAATGCATCATGATTTGTGAATGACCAATGTTAACATTACATTAAAAAATACATAATCTATTAAAAATAAATTTCTGGAAAATACGAACAAATATTTGCTTCCTATTACCTTTCCTATCTCATAATCAACATCCTACATTGAATTAATGCTAATTAATTCAAGTAAACATCTTCTTGAAGGTTATGCAACAAAGTTGTCAATCACTTTCTCCCATAAAGGAATGCATAAGTTGTCTACCACCTTGTCCACCCTGACCGGGTAAGAATGCATGAACAGTAAAATCTAATCAAACCGAAGACCTGTTCAGAATTCAACATCTTTTCCCCAGACGCCCAACAGTAAATGCATAAGGAAAAGTGAGGAACCATGTGAATGGCACCTTCTCAAAATACTCGGAAGCCTTCAGAATATTTGCTGGTTAGGGACATTCTGATTCAGAAGCATTATATCTCTGCTTTCTAGTCTTTGATTTTTTTTAAATTTTTTTTTTTTTTTTAAATCTAGGAATTTGTCCAAATCTTTTTTTCTGAACTCATGTTAACTTTTTGCATTGACAAAATTCTTTGGCAGAAAGTAATACAACTCCATACTGTACAAAAATGGAGAAGTGTGGGTACGTCCTTACAAGAAAGGTCTAAGCTGACCTCAAAATATTGAAACTTTTATCGTTTTCAGCAGTAGTTAAGCACTATTTCACTGTAATTTCTTAGCTGAAGATGAAGCTATAGATTAGCAGCACAAATAAACTTCATAATTTATTAAAGTCATAACAATAAATTCAACACTACTACAGTCTTACCCAGCACGCACTGACGTTCACAACATAACACATTCATTACAAGTAAGTTACACTGAGTAAGGAAAAAATTCTTTGGTCATGTATGATCATCCTAACTTATAAACTCGAAACCAAAAGGAGAAATGAAACATGATTGCATCAAGTAATGTTAGCTCTAAAATGCCTTACCACCTACCAGTTTCAACAAACAATATAACCTTAAGTGATTCAGCAATGCAATATTCTCTGCCTATTTATCTGGAAATCATTACTGAATGAAGTAATGTTTGAAGCATGACAAATATGGTTTATCATAGAATAGCCTAACGTTCTGTCTTTACACGAGAGCTATCTTTAATTTAACTCAACAGATCTATTATGTATCTTCTACTTAATTGCAACAACTTAAAGAACATTTTCTTACTTTTGAGGAGACTGGAAAACTCTGATGAATACTCATTCCTTTAATTTGAATTTATATGGAAAGTTCCTGTAAACGGCATGCTTATAGGACACAGCATATAACCCTCAACAAATCTGGCCCAGAACTCTTCTGTAAAAGGGAAAAAGCCTCACTCCTGTGATGCACTAAGTGCTCTCAGCTAAACGGTTCAGCTATGAGTAGCTGCAAGCCACAACTACTTTCTATTGCAGTTTGAACACACAGACCCTAACTAGCTTTAAATTAGCTAGTCTGAATACTGATGAATGTGAAACAACAATAGTACATGCACTCTGGTAAATATGTGCTTAATTTACCAATTTGGAGATGATTAGACTACATCCCAACTCTTTTGTCATTTTTCATTGGTTATAGTTGCTCATTCACAACAGGATTTGAAGACTTTCAAACCCACATTTTGCCTGCTTAGCATTAGTTGAATACTAAGAAACTAACTACTGCAACTACATTTAGGTACTATCAGTATTCAGGATATTTCATACCAGGATTCATATAATTGTCAGGGCAGGTAAACTTAAATTTTATACATATTTTCAGTATGCAAGTAATATTTTTAACAGCAATTTCTATGAGGCTATTTCAGGTAGTGAGAGGAAGAACTGAAAATTATTTTCCACTTTACATGTTTTTCAGAAAGTATATAATTTTTATAACTGAATCTCTTTTCAATGTTATTTTTATCAAGAAGTTAGAAAATACATATGCCACTTAATCATAGTATTATCTCTTTTTTTCACAGAAATAAATTCTAATGGAACAATCGTTCTAAACGAAGCATGTACTGACTTCCAGCAGTGAAGACAATATTTCACTTTTGTTTTTAAACTGCTCTGGGCACAGGAAGATGCTGGTGAACTGAAGAGACACAGCAGATTACAAATTACTGTTCTCATTCAGTCATGCAGACCAAGTTTCATTCGTGGAAAAGCAATTTAATGGAAAACCAAACACTACTGTTTTCAAAACTAATATTTTAAAGTCAGATTCAAAACATTTGGGTGTATTGCACATTCACACAGACTTACAGAGGAATGTGACACTGAGACCAGTGCTTTGGGTAGGCTTAACTGTGGGGCTGTGTTTGCATCAAGTTGGTCACCAAGAAGTATAATGGCATGTTTTTCTCTTTTTTGAAATTCTGAACTGGCAATGAGATTTTTGTTAAAAAGACAGCTATTTCAATATTTATATGAAGAAACTGGCACCAGTGGTACATAAACATGACTGACTGCAGCTTTTCTCTGGAGCCATGACATGTTTACTCCCAATGTTTTTGATCACATCTTTGCCATGACAGTGAAAAAGAGGTGTTAAAATAGTGTATTATTTGCATCATTCATGGTAGAAAGTTCTCTACAGTTGAGATACAGCTATTTTACACAAATAACAATGCAACTTAGGTGTATGAAGGGATGGAATTGCCATCTCTGGTGTTATGATAGAGAACAAGCTGGCATCTCTTTCTGAACAAAGTAGGTGTGTTCCTGGTACAAAACATACGAGCTGGGGCCACTGATACAGAAATGTATCCGACATAGAGAAAATTTAGAGACACTCTGCAACAAGATAACCTCAAAAGATCTAGAGATGCTATTGCAGAGGTAGGTGTGTGTGGAGAGAAGACAGGAGTAGGACAGGACATTAGAGAAGGACAGGACATCTGAAAAACCTTAATGTGAAATACCTCCTGTTTTTTGTTCATGAGTTCTCATCACAGCTACAGGCCTTTGTGAGCTTGCAAATTATATCCTGAATAACTGTCACAAAACTATTCTGTCACAGAAAACAAAATGTCAAAGAACTAAAGCTGACAATGTTGAAAGACAAATGTTTAAAATTCCTCAGTTTCTGTGTCAGCACTTGTTCTGTGCTGTTTGTGACAGAGAATCTCAACAGCTTTTGCATCAAAAAAGCACATTCATGCATTTTCATATGTCAAAAGGTCTCCACAATTCACCTCACTACTTCTTTTTCAAAGATCGGCTTGTTCTAAATATTTGTCTGCGCCTAAAATTCCCACGTTGTTTATCAGTGGGTTCAGACTCTTCAGGGCACTTACAAACACGAACTGCTGCGGGCTCGGGGTGGATGTTCAAAGATGAACACGCGTGTTGTGCATTACAAGTAATATCTGTTTTTTTCTATACGAGGGCTAAGCATGAATGATTACTGACTGCCACTATATTCCATTTCATTCCTAAACCCCAGACATTTTAGATGAGTCAAAGCCACTGTACCTTTGCTGGGAACTCCCTTCCTCCTGCCCTGCGCCGCTACCCGGGAAGCCGCCGGCGGGGATGCGCGCACCGCTGTGCCGCCGTGAATGTACACACAGCTCTGGCCACCCGGCCGGCCCGGGAACGGGATAGGACGAGACGGGCCGGGACGGGAAAGGGACGGGAACGGGACAGGACGGGTCGGGAAACCCCCGCCCCCCGTCTGCCGCGGCTCCGGGCGGTCCGACACCGGCGCGGCGGTGCCCGAGGAGGGCGCACCCGGCCCCGCCACCTGTCCGGGGCAGCTCCCCCGGCCCCTCCGGGGCTCCTGGGTCCCAGCCGAGCGCGGGGAGCCCGCTGAGCTCCGGGGGCCGTGCTCCGGCCGGCCCCGCGCCTCGGCCAGGGCTCTGCAGGGCGCGGGATCGCCGGGGATCCCCCGAGCCGGGGACGCGCCGCCCGCCCGGCGGGGAAAAGCGCTCCGGAGCCGCTCACGCTCCCGCCGAGTAAAACTTGCCGGGGGCGGCCGCGTCCTCCCTCCCCCGCAACCCTGCCAGCCCTTACACGGTCCAACTTCCCCAAACCTTCCCGAAGGTCCCAGAAATGCCGCCCCGGCGGGTCGGGGACAGCGTCCGGGCGGCGGGACCGGCACTCGCAGTCGCGGCCGGGGGGCGGGGGGGCAGCGGCCGGGGCCACTCACGTTCTCACCTTCCCGCCGCTCCCCTTATCTCTTCGCTCGCGGGCTGCAACTTCCAGCGCTGCCCCCCACTGCCATCTTCCACCGGGGCCGCGGGGGAAGCGGCGGCGCGGCGAGGCGAGGAAAAGTTGCGGCGGCGACGATTAGGCGGCGATCAGGTGGCGATCGGGTGGCGATCAGGTGGCGATCAGATCAGGTGGCCATCGCGCCGGCGGGCCGAGCCTGTGCCGTGCGCGCCGGGCGGGCGGGCGGGGCGGCGGCAGCTGGCGCGGGGCTGCGCGCTGCGATCGCCGCCCGTGGCGACGCGGGGAGGATTTGCTAAAAATAGCGGCGGGCTCGGCTCGGCGCGGCGCGGGGGGAGGCGGGGGAGGCGGCCGGGCTGAGCGCTCCCCGCCGCGGCCGCTGGGGGACGAGCGGGCCCGGGCTGGCAGCGCCGCCGCCGGGACAGCGCCGGGCACAGGGCACAGGGCACAGCGGGCACAGGGCACAGCGGGCACACGGCACAGCGAGCACAGGGCACAGGGCACAGCGGGCACAGGGCACAGCGGGCACAGGGCACAGCGCACAGGGCACACGGCACAGCGAGCACAGGGCACAGCGGGCACAGGGCACGGGGCACAGCGCACAGGGCACAGCGGGCACAGGGCACGGGGCAGGGCGGGCACAGGGCACAGCGGGCACAGGGCACGGGGCAGGGCGGGCACAGGGCACAGCGGGCACAGGGCACGGGGCACAGCGAGCACAGGGCACAGCGGGCACAGGGCACAGCGGGCACAGGGCACAGCGGGCACAGGGCACCCGGCACAGCGAGCACAGGGCACAGCGGGCACAGGGCACAGCGGGCACAGGGCACGGGGCAGGGCGGGTGCAGGGCACAGGGCACGGGGCACAGCGGGCACAGGGCACAGCGGGCACAGGGCACGGCGGGCACAGGGCACAGCGGGCACGGGGCACAGCGGGGACAGGGCACAGCGGGCACAGGGCACAGCGGGGACAGGGCACAGCGGGCACAGGGCACACGGCACAGCGGGCACAGGGCACACGGCACAGCGGGCACAAGGCACAGCGGGCACAGGGCACGGCGGGCACTCAGCCGGTCGCTCCTGCCCGGCACTCCTGCCCGAAGGGTCCCCAGCTCCGAGGCACCGGCTGCAGGGGAGCCCGGGGTTGTTCCGCGGCCCGTCCCGCTGCTGGCCCCTGTCACCTGTCGGGGAAGGGACACACCTGCCGGCCCTGGGACGGCACTGCGCCGCTTCCAGCGGGGCCCGGCTCTGCCACAGGGAGAAGGGCGGTGTTATAGGCTGTGTGTGTGATCCTGCTCCTTTGGGCTGTCACAGCCCGGGGTGATGGCACATCTCTCTAGCGCTGCTGTCCTCTCATGGTCTCCTCTTATCCGTCTCAACATTTCTTGGTATCTTGAACTAGAGGATGCCCGCTTTTCTGAATGCACACTGAGCCTCTTTGGAGCGACCAAGAGTCCCCAGAATTCTCTTTTCCTGATACAGTTTTATACAGCACTTTAGTCAGTGGAATCTGTCTTAGCCACATTTATTTCTAATCGGAATTTTTTTGATAGATCTCTTCATTACTTAGGTCAGAAAGTGTCACCTTTTATTTTTCCCCTTCCAGGGAATGGTTGGGAGTTTAGTCCTTGGATATCTAAGCAATCAAAGGAAAAAGAAAAAAAAAAAAATCTTCCACCTAATGTCATTGGAAGTTTCATGTTGCATTTTAATTGGGGGGTTTTTTGGTTGTTGGTTTTTAGGGGTTTTTGTGGGATTTTTGGGGGGTTTTTTTTGGTGTTGTTGTTGTTGTTGTTGTTGTTGTTGTTGTTGTTGTTGTTTCATTTTGGGGTTTTTTTTGAGATTGCTTGTATTTATTCTTTCCAGATTGTATTGCTTTCAGATGTGCTTTTCTGAAACAAGTGTTTTAAATTGTTGTTTCCAAGACTGGTGAAGAACTAGTAAAAGGTAAAGAAAAAGGTAAAACTAGAAAAAGGTAAAGCTGCTAAAAAAGACATTTGGAATTTGGGTCTGAATGTCATTTATTGCTCAAGGAATAAAACAGATGAAAACTCAGCTATGGTAAGCAGTGATTTTCTTGTGACCCTCAAAATAAATCTCACTTCTCAAAACTGGAAATAGAACTGTGTTTGAGTATGTTTGAACTGGGAGAGGAATCTCATTAGTTTGTTTTGGGTTGTGTTTTAGTTTGGGAATCAGGTTCAGTGGTATTGCTGGATGTTAAGTCATGGAGTGCCATGAGACAGATCTGAGTCCAGACTGGCTAATGAAATCACACAGCACTCTTTCCCTGACTGATCAATACACAGCATTATAAGAAGGTTTTAAAAGACCAGTCACCATTCTAGTGCTATATTGGGAATTCCTGAATTTCTATTGGAAAATAGCAGGCATCTTGGTTACTGCTGTGCTTGCCCCACTTATTTCCACTTGGTGCTAATAAATATAATGAAGTGGTCGTGCATGTAGTTATATTCCCCAGTCTTTATCTTGCATTTGCTGTATCTACTCAAGCTGTTCCATTTCCTTATTATCTACTTCTAATCCTACAGACCAAAAAATGATTTATAGGCTTGACTGACTTGCTGGAGTGAATATGTGCAGTTCTTCATTCAAATGTAGCATTCCCTATGTTATCACTGTCTTTCTGAGTTATTACAAACATTTACTGAAAGTCATGGGGGTGACAAAAGAATGTGCTGCGCCTGCATTACAAGCTTAATTTATAAAACTGAGATGGGGTGCTGAAATCTTTAAAAGATTTTTATCCCTAAAAGGAGACACACATCATCCTTGGAGGTTCATCTCTGCCACGTTGTGAACTGGTGTCTGCTGACTATGAAGGCTACGATGCCCTTCATGTATACTCTAATTTACAATAACTACTGGATTTTTGAATGGGAAAAGCTTGTGTGTTTTTCACACAGATAATTAGAAAGGTCATTTTTGGGAGAGCCACAGTTTCGGAAACCACACTGAAAAAGAAAAATTGGCTTCCCTATGGTTCCTTACTTTACATAGTGCCTAGTGAAAGCACTAGGAGAAAAACAAACATTCTTTCTCCTTTTTTCCCCCCAGTCAAATAGAAACACTGAAAATACTGAAAACTAGTACACATAAAACACTGTAACATTCAGTAAACCGTTTGACACATATTTTAGTATAGTTAACACTGTGGAGAAATAGCTTTTGGAAATTCCATGCTTTCACTGGAAACTAACTTTGGTATTAAAAAGGCCCTGAGGTGTAACAGCTCATCAAGCAGTACCCAAGTGGTGAGCAATTCCCTCACTATGATACTGAAAGGGAATGTCTAGGATGTTCTGTACTGTGTGACCATAAAAAATTAAGATGATATTCAGCTATATCCCTTTCCAATCCAGTTTATAAATCATCGTTTCACAAAAAGTGAAACCAATCAAGTTTAACAGAAAAACCCTTGGACATTTAACAAGACCAAACTGGACTTCCAATGTACACATGGTTGTTAAATTGTGGATCTGAGTAAGGTTAATTTACTAAGAATATTTGCATTAATTCCAAATTTTAAGATTTGCCTTCCCTAAGAACACCATCAAAATTTGGTGAGGTGAAGAGGTATAACTTACTTGTGACATCAGTTAGTTAGACTGAGAATTAGTTAAAAGCTCTTTTTTTGTGTGTGTGTGTGATAGTCTTCCAGTCCTTTAACAAGTATTTTGCTCAGTAGCTCATAAACATTTTTACATGTTTTAGGTTGGGTATAATTGTTGATTTCATACACAGAAAGTGGTTGGTTTTTTTCCTGGGAAAAGAAGATCAACCATTTAGCTGATCAGTTTTACACAATTTGTAAATAATGTCTTAACTGCTAGAGCTAATTGCAATCTAAGTGAATTAACACAGATGCCAACATTTTAAAGAAAATAAGATTTTTCAGACTAGCATTAAAAAAGAGATTATTTTTATATAAACTTAAATGTTCTATGAAAATATATTTCCCACACACTGGAGATAATTTAATGTGTGATTAGCTCTTACAGTGCCTGGGCTTTCAGGAATGTGTACACATACCTACATTCAACAGCACTATTCAGGTGGTTAAAATTAAACATGTTATTACACATTTGTTTTAGTGCCAGTGGTTAGCCAATATTTGGAAATTTGTGGGCTATTTCTTAAAAACATGATAGAGTCAAGTGGTGTTTGATCCTGACCTATTTGTATGCAGAGGATATAGACATATCTTGTTTCTCTGAATGCAGTAAGTCATGAAATGAGTGACCATACTGGGCTGCTCACTCATAATGCCAAGCTTGCATACAAACATGCTTCCAAAGTGGTTTTTTTACTCACACAAGCAAGGGTGTTTAAGTAAGTGCCCCTTGATGCTGTGGTGAGCAGCACAGAACTCACAAACAGTCATATAAAAAGAGGCTCTAAGTAGAATGCTTGGGCATCTGTTGAAAGATTTCCTGTTAGCTTTGGACTGACTGGAGCTGAAGCTGAGTCCTGTCCTTGCTTTCCTATACTGCTCTTGAGCCTGAATCCTCTTCTGTCCATATCATAAATACCTCTGATTTTTGCAGTTTTGCCTGCTTTTTGTCCAAATCCTTTTCCCCCATTTTTAATATTTCCTAACTATTTGAACTTTGTCTTGAAGACATTGCTATGTCCCATTATACTGGTGCAAGGGACACCTCAGATATCCTAACCCTGTTCTGATCTCTGTCTTTTACTCATTCTGAAGCAGGTGTCTTTCTCAAAGTCATCTGACAATAGACTCCAGTGATAGTCTTATCTAGAGTCTTGTTCAGGCAGAACAGCAAGTTCTGCCACTCCATCCCTGTTTACATATTTGTCGTATTTTCTTACTGTCTCCTTGATTTTCTGATGTCCTTGCTTCTTCCTGGCATAAATATGGACAGTTCCAGCAAAGGAGTGCATTTATATTCACACCTTATTGTACAAATCTTGGTTTACAGACTGAGCTCCTTTTTCTGTCTTATGCTGATCCCCAGTTTGGAAGGTAGTTTGTATTTTGTTGTTACTAAACTAGCAGGCATTAAAGTTTTTCTTTACTTACCCTGAACAAAACATGGATAAAAGAATAGATCACAACTACATCAAGAACTGCCTACAGATCATAAATATATCTAGCTTACAAAATTCCAGATGCATTAGTCTTTGCAAAAGTGCTTAATTATTATGAAAATAAAATGGGAGGCCTTTGCACTTGGTGTGTTTTATTCGTTGCTTATAATCCTTGTTAGAGGATAAAGAATGTTATAGAGGTGAATTTCTTTAGTTCCTAACTGAGCAAACTGTTTAAGCTGAGAAGAGCAACTCTTTGCGGAACACCCTGTCATTAAACCTGTCCAGATCGTGCTTGTTCAGATGGATGCTTGTATCAGGTTTTGTTACGCATTTATTACAATTAACTGCCATAACAGATAATATGTGATTCTGAATGAAAGAGTGAGTCTGAAATTACACAAACCCTCATCACTATAATGATTCATCAGGTAGGATTTGTTTCGGCTTTCTGATTTATCTTTTTTTTTTTGTTATTATTATCCCACGCTCTGTAGTGATGACAGAGGTGTGATGGAGAACAGGCAGAAGTTACTGCTGGGAGCTTTTGTCAAAAGCTTGATGCAGGCAGCCTGGACCTGATGATGATTCATTGATGATCAAGTGCAACAAACAACTCCATGAGAGTATCTGAGCAAGCCATTTCCTGGGGTACAAAACAATTTGGTGACATTATTTTTTCCTTCCTGTAATTTCTTGTTCTGAATTGCTAATTTCCAGTGTTGTTTCTTGCCTGAAATCCCACAGGTTAGTACCGAGGCAGTATGAACCATGATGTTCATGGGAAGAGCTTTTCCTGCAGCTTTCAGCCAAGAGGAAAGGTCTTGGATTTTCAGACAGGAATAGACTTCCATGATATGGAAAGCTATTAGTAAAATAAAATTTGATATGTAACTGCTAATCTCATGGAAATGGAAGAGATGGGCTTAGTCCCCTTGTATTTAATGAACTTTTGTGAATGCAGTATGCTCTTCCCACTTACAGGTATTACTGTCAGGCTGTGTAACTCCTCTTTCAATTTAAGGTAGGGCTGCAGACACTCTACAATTATCAGGTCTACTTGACAACAGCCCTGTCAGGTCCCTTTCGGTGTTCATTTATTATCAATAAAATAACACTAGTTTCTGAAAATGACCAGTTCCATTTACATTTCATAATCTGTTGTAAGGAAAAGTGTTTGTGACTGAGTAAGAGAAGGAAGGAGCTGTCAACCCTGTTTTGTGATTACTGCCCACAAATGTTCTCACATTTTGCTTTAAGAAACTGTTCTGACAAAAATATTAGCACTAATAGTACAGTATACATATGTTCTCAGAGTATAAATAGTGCAACTTCATCTCATGAGATAGCTCAGGGCTCTATCCAGTGACTTTAATGAGGTTTGAGGTTGCTCAGCACCTCACAGCAGGTGCTCAGCACACCCGAGGACGATGGTATGGTAATCATGTGAGGTGAAAAGCACCATCCATGCTCATCCAAGCCAATGGGAGTCACAGAGCCTTGGCGCCTGCAGCATCAAACCTTTCATTCTCCAATGAATGCAAAAAATACATTTCTTTCTCTATCACACTGGATCAGCATACTCCAACAGATGCATCCTCCAAACCACAATATGTGTTGGCATCCTGCTTTCACATAAGTGAAGCTCTTTTGTCGTAACTTAGGTGACTGCATTGCCCTCAGCTGCCTGTTCAAGCAATAGAGAGAAATAGTTTCAGAGAACAACTTTTCTTTCAACTGTAGGTGCTGAACACAACTGCAGTGTCTGCTGCCTGTTATTCAGTCTTTACAGGTTTATTTTTTATTACATTATGTCTTACAGGAGAGTTTTTACCAGTCAAGTAGCCAGAAAAAAATCATACTTGTAGACCACCAAGGAGACACATGTCTACTCTTACATCAATTCTGTATTTGTAGTTATTATTAGTCTACAAATTCACGTGCCATCAAGGTGATGTATTGTGTTCAAGAATATCAAACAGATACTCCTTCTAAAAATTGTAGTGTTTTGCAATTTTGACAGTACAGGATGAAGTGGACATCAGCAATAATAATACATTCAGTTTAGAGATATTGATAGCATCCTGAAAAATCTGAGGGTGATTTCAGAGGAAGAGTCAGAAGGGGATTTAACAAGGGGTGTCTTTTACTTCCAAAAAAATCCTATTAGTAATTAGTCCGTTTCAAGTATTCCACTCTGAGTTTTCGTGTGACCTCCACAGTTTCATTCTGTTCTTTTTGATCAATCATCACGATTATTATCTCTCAGCTACAGAAATTCAGGAAATGTTGCTGAAAAGAGCCTACCATTTCTTTCTCATGTAAGCGAATAACTTTGTTGAGGTCACTTTACTGAATGAATTCCCAGTCTCTGAAAGCTTTCACACAATCTGTTGTACCCTAAAGAAAAAAAATGTACTTGTTCACTGAATACCACCTATTCTGTAGGAGTGACATTTTCTACATTTTGGAGCCTTATACATTTTTTGTGTTAATGGTTATTAAAAAATTATACAGTACAGCATAAAATCTTACATATATACGTGCATATGATCTCTAGCATATAGGTAAACCATGTATGTATAAGTAAATGTCTGTATAATATTTAAGCATGAGCATACAGATATATTCCAAGTTATAGCTGAAATATTCCTCTTCACCCCTACACAAAGAGAAAAATTTTATCTCAACTTCCTGCAGTCTTTTTATTGTATAAAAAGAATTCATGATTATAGCAAAATTCACCTGTACATAACCTTTCAAACTCCTCCTATTCCACTGAGTCACAGTACTAGAATTACATAAGAAGAGAAGTAGACAAAGGCTGTTCTTTCTTGATTTCTGTCTTTATATGTAAGGAAGAGGAACTCTGATCTCTGCCCTAAATCTTTTCTGCATACAATGTAGCTCCTAGAGAACATTCAGCTAGTTTAAAAAGTGAGACTAATAGAACAGTAGTAATATTATTTGCTACAGAATTCATTTAACATACACATTCATTTGTGTAAGCCTGTTCAAATGAAAAGTGTTATGACGTTTTTCCTTGAGGGTTAAGATCATGCAGCTTAAGTAATCACTATAACCAAAACTCTAGAAAATCTTAAACTCACCTAGAAAGATTCATATTAAGCAAGGATTTATTAATTGGAAAGTTTCTATTTATCTTTACCTGCAAAACATGATATGTGAGGTGAGCTCAGGTCCATAGTGACACAGAGTCCCCAGGCAGGTGCAAAGGAGAGCAACTTTATTCCAAAATCCTGGCCTTTTAAAGCAGTTAGGCCTTTATCAGTCACATAGTTTTAAATCTTAACAAACATAATTCAACCAACCACCACACACCGTGATGTGAACATGCCATTGTTATGTAACTTTTTTTTCTGCCTCTAATTCAGCTGAGTCTCTTTCCCATAGTCCTTTTCTGCTTAGCTGAAGTAGCAGGCCTGAGCCATGATTTTACAAGGCCTTCTTTTTATAAGTTTTTATCCATATCCAACAATAATACATATTTCTATGTGAATGGGCTGCCTATATATGACATAAATTGTCAAAGCTATTGCTAAATAGAACAATTCTTCTCTTATTTATTTGTCAGTAGCATATATGTAAGACAAAATTCAAGTACTCTATTTCCCTGTTTTTTATCTCCAAGCTTTCCCTTGTAAGTTTGAATGTGTACAGCTTCTTGTCTAGGATGAAATTAAGGATAATTGTCCATTCTCTAGAAAGCCACATTTTAGTCATTTGCCAATGCCTTACACAGATATTTGTGCTTTTTTTGATGGTTGTTTTATGTTCTGCTTCTATGATACCATTAAAATTTTAGAGTACAGACAGTTCTTGGCATAATAAAAGAATCTGTGAGGAAACTACTTCATTATGATGACTCAAACCCATTTTCTTTTTAAAGGTGATGTACTGGTCAGCAATGACCAAACTTTTTGTTATCTTGAATTAAAAAGAGTTTTTTCACTGTTGTATCCTATAAAAATTGTCATGCTGTTATAATTCTGTGCCTGTAGCCGCGGCTGATGTCTGGCAGGATTTAATACAAAGCTAAATGCTGTCAGCACTGCTGAAACAGAATGATGGAGCATTATTCCTGGTAGCATGATAAAGAATGGGAAATCATAGAATTGTAGAATCATAGAAAAGTTTGAGTAGGAAGAAACCTTAAAGATCATGTTGTTTCAAACTCCCTGCTTTTGACATGGATGCCACCCACTAAACTGGATTGCTTAGGGTCCATCCGACCTGGCCTTGGACACTTCCAGGGATGGAGCTTCCACAATTTTTCTGAACAACTGTTTCACTGTTCCAATTTCCAGTGCCTCACCACTGTACATAGGAAAGAATTTCTTCCTAATATCAACTCTAAACCTACCCTCATTCAGTTTATGGCCATTACCTTATGTCCTATCCCTACATGGTCTTGTAAAAAATCAGTCTCCAGGTCCCCTTTAAGTACTGGAAGGTGCTGTAAGGTCTCCCTGGAGCCTTCTCTTCCTCAGGATGAGCAAACCCAACTCTCTCAGCCTTCCCTCTTAGGAGAGGTGCTCCAGCCTTCTGGTCATCTTTGTGGCCCTGCCTGACTCATTCCAACAGGTCTGTGTCCTTCTTATGTTGAAAGTAACGTTTCCCCTGTTCCAGTCAGTGGCAACCTCACCAGACTGAAACAACTTCTCAAATATAGTGGATAGTGGCATAGTCACCCAATCTGTCTGTTCCCTCAGGACCTGCAGAGGCACCTCATCAGGTCCCATGGACTTGTGCACCTCCAGGTTCTTTACAGGTCCTTGAACCTGTCTTCTCCTACAGCAGGTGGTTGTTCATTCTCCAGTCCCTGTCTTTGCTTTCTGCGACTTGGCTGATGTGGCTGGAGCACTTGCCAGTCAAGACTGAGGCAAAAAAAAAAATTCATTGAGTACCTCAGCCTTCTTCCATCTGCCAAGTAACCACATCTCCCACTTCCATCTGGTGTGGCACGTTTTCCCCCAGTCTTTCTCTTATCACTGACATACCTGTAGTAGTTTTTCTTGTTGCCCTCGATGCCCCTGGCCAGATTTAATTCTATCTTTAAATCTATTAGCTTTCCAAACCTGATCCCTGTCTGCTTGAACAATTTCTCTGTATTCTCCTCCGGTTCTTTGTCCATGCTTCCACCCTCTGTAGGGCGTTTGTCCAGGAGCTCCTTGCTCATCCATGCATATCTCTGGGTGTTTTTGTTTGACTTCCTCTTTGTTGGAATGCATCATTCCTGAGTTTGAAGGTGGTGATCTTTACCCTTTAAGAAAATGACAAATCATTTTCTTTAGAACCCCATCAGAACCCCAGTGTCAATAGAACCATATGAATGAGAATTATTTTGGTACATGTAAAAAAGTACTTTTTAGCAAAAACTGACGACAGGTATAAAATTTAGCTTCTCAGTGGTTCTTCATAATATTGACTGGTGACTATCTCTGATTGTTAATGACCAGCGATCAGTAATAGTCCCTGTAAAATATACAAAATGTGTCAGATCTGCTTGCCACACCCCAAACAGTGGCCAATAGAATGATTCAGACATGGTTATTTTTGGAAAGCATTAGGTCCAAAGAATTTGCTTTTTTCCCTTTTCTCTGTCTGAACCAAATCATCCCAATTATATTTTCTGGTGTTTTCTCTATTCCTCTTTACCTTCTCTTTGCCTGAAATCACCTAGGAGCGTTGTGTTAGGTTGTTGCCCTTTTCCAGGTTTCATCCACCACTCAAATGGTTGCTACATTTTTACCTGAATCTTGCAGAAAACTAACCAGCAATTCATTAGGATTTGATTGTATACTCGGCATGAATATCTTATGGGGGTTTGGGCCAGTGCTTTGGCTAATAATGCAGAAGAAGATTATCTGCAATTGCAGGTGGTTTTGAATGGTAGACTGGGAAGCTAAAATATAAAGCAACTTTCAAATTCCAGATGTCAGCAGCTGGAGGGGGAGGAGATATCCAGTTATTTCTTCAATAGAGAATGATGGTCTTGTGATTTACACCAAATCCTTTCAAATACAGGAACATAGAACTGAGCACCCAAATCTACAGCTACATGTTCTTCTGTCTGATGTCAATGAAATAGAGTGACTTCAACTTGGATATTTTTTTCTGTAGTTTCACTGAGCAGTTCATGTAGAGCTTGCCAGAGACCAGGTGTGAGTCCTCATGCTGCTAATTCTTCACCTTTCAGATTTTTTACATAATGAAGGAACCTTACAGACATAAGGGCCAAAGTCTCTCTGGGTTTGGGACTGCAGTTTCCTCGGGACGAAGCTGCGGGAAGTGGAGTCAATGATGGCAGGGCTGTGGTAGCACAGCACAATATGCAATGTGCAATGTGCTAAAGAAGTGACAGCCTCAGAAAGGGCTGAAATGGGGTTATGGTTAGACTGAGGTGAGCTCTAGGCGAGGGAAGGCAGAGTCAGTAAGGCTTGGTAGTGCCTCCAGCACCTTGAAAATAGAACAGGACTGCCACACACCTGTGTATTTAATTATGGTAGCATTAACTTCAAGGAACTTGTACCTACATGAGTTGTTTTTCCTTCTCATTGAAGAGTACCATCTAGATCCATGTGGCCTCTCTGACTCCCAGAGCAGACATAGTGACAGAATGGCACAATATCCTTTTCCCTCCTCAGCATCAACAGCAGTGCCATTAACAGACATATGTGGGTCTCTAATGTAAGAAATTGGAAGTCAGGATTTTGAACAGGTATAGTACAGAAATACTTGTATCCCTCAGCATTGAAAGATCTATTTGCCTCGAAGAAAAGCCATTTTTTGAAAGGAACCTTGAAATGCTTCCATCTAAATGTGAATGTTTTGTTACTGCATTTTAATTTTCCCAAGTCCAGTCAACAGCTCCCTTACAGACATTATCTGAGAACATGCTGGTTATTTTATCCTGATGGGATATTTTTTTCCTTACTTTTTACTGTAGTTAGAAATATGTGAGTAGATAGAGGAGAACAAGACTGACAAACCTCAAACAATTATAATCCTAAAGATTAGTTTTCAGACACTAAAAAGAATTGAAATTGTTGGTGCCTGTAATTTTCTGATAAACTTCATAACAATCAGAATTACTGCTTAAAGCTTTAAAATAAGGTGGTGTACTCATGTAGCATTCCAATAATGTGAAGATTACTTCTGAAGTATCTAATTCTCCCTTTTTTTAAAAAATTTCTGAATGCATATGACATTTTCTTAAAAAGAGTTAGAAATATTTCTTGAACAGGCAAGCCTTTTGCAGTATTTTATTGCCAACCAGGATTCATGGGTTAAATGATTGTGAAGAAGAGACACTATAATTTATTCACACATTGTCAGGCAGAATTTATTCACACATAGTGAATTAACCCATTAAGTCAAGAAGAGACTTACAAGCTCAGCTGAGTAAGGAACTGAACAAATGAAAAAAAACGTTGACACGTTACATTTCAGTAGTTGATGGGAGAATTAATTATGCATACCTGAGACATCCTGTAATTTTTTACCCCCTAATATTTTTTCATACAAGTGAATAGAAGGGAAGATACCTGGGAATATATAGCCCTATTCATGAAGAGCTCTGAGATGCAAGATGATGGTCCCTGTTCTCAAAGCAGTATTTGAACAGAGTATAAATGAACCAAATAACTCTGTTGTTTTCCCAAATGAGGCAATAAATGCTGATGTCTTGAAGCACAGAAACAGTAAATTTATTTTCACATTTGTGAAATAGCAAGCGTTTATTTGAATGCATGCCATTAAGGCTAAGTGAATGGTCTGTAACCAGAGAGAAACAAGAGAGCTACCCATTCAATATTCAATGGCTTAAGCTGTATTACTCAAGATAGAATCCCACAAATATTCTTGAATATTTTATGATCTTTAGGAATGAATACAAGTTCATCTATATGCTAGTTACATAACACTGTCACTCTTATGAAAATAGAAAGTGCTAAAACTTCAGCTCTCCAAAAGGTATAGCTGCCCACAGTGTTCCAGTTTATGGGTTCCATCCTCCAACGCAATGAGCACTTTGGTCTCGGTCCAGCAAACAGCTCATAGATCTGCTTAACAGTTTGCACGTGAGTAACTGTCTTATGCTAAACTGCTACTATAGCTATATAAGAGAATCACAAGGTCCTGATATCATAGATTACATCTCTTTCTCACTGTCTCTATGAAATGTTAACTTTACACTTACCTAATTCACTGGGGTTTTATACACCACCATTCATAAAAGTTAGTCTGTAATGTGTCATATTCCAGTGACAGAGGACTACGAAATGGATAAGCAGATTTTTTTTCCTTCTTACCAGGTTTTTCCAGGAGGACATGCTTCTGGGAGCTTGAAGGAATTATTAGCATTTGGAGCAGGTACTAAAGGAGCTGTAGATGCCTTCTCTCCATTAACCGTATATAATGCAATGTATTCTGGACATCACCTAACTGGGAGATATTGCCTCTCTCTTTCTCACCTCTTTATCAGCCTTTGCAGAAAGGGTGAAGGCAAAGCTTTTCACTATCTGTACTGGTTAGTAGATTTAGGCAGTGGCGGTCAACATGGCTCATGCTGCACTCATCCCAAAATTGAGACTTGGTCCAGCATGCTCACCTTCAGAGCTTCCAAAACAGTTCTGTCTGACCCAGCCAGGATTCTTGCCCGTGGTAATATGATTCTTCTTACCTCTCTTTTCCCCACGCTGTTTGTCTTCTTAACATCAAAAACATTTTGAAATCCACGTCAGGTCTGGCCTTTAATGACACACAAAGTAGTTTATCATCACATGAATTGTGTTTCCTGATGCACATTATTATTACTAATACTTCATCAACATTTTGCACATCTCACATGATGAATGTGGGCTATTGCATTATCCTATTTTCTGTATGCATCATGAAGCTGCTCCCTTCAATCAGCATTGTTGTAGTCTCAGTTATTTGCTTTCTTGCTATCTATCCATCCGTGTATAATACGACACATTTCCTAGTCTCATCTCAGTATGAAAACACCAAAAGAATTCTTGCATCTCCAGAGCACCGTAGGTTACTTTTTACCTAAAACAATGTTCAGATGGCTGTCACAAAGAAAGTTAAAGTGAAATGTCAAAAGCTGTAAGGATGAAAAGCTGCACATGGTAGATACAAGATTCAGTGCACGGCAACTCCCTCTTAATAAACAAGCAAAGATTTATTGGAAGGAAAATTTCCCTGCATTTGAAATTTAACTGCCAACCATCCACATCCTACACATAACTGTCAGAAAGGATGTCTAAATCTGTCCTCATTTATAACATGTGTTGTGACAAGATTTGACAGTCTCTGAAAGGGCTATAATTGCCACCTAAACATCCAGCATTTTGTCAACTGCGATCATGTTTAGAGAAAGCATTTATTTCACTTAAAAAAAGCTACCATTTTTTCTTTCTTCTGAATGAGATGACAGATTTTTATTTTTTTTTCTTTTCTCATTAGGGGTTGCAAGTCAGATTTAGGGATTTTTTTTGTTCTTTTTTTGTTTGAGTTTTTTACCAGTGACAGGAGTTAGAACTTTTGAGACTAAAAGAATGATTAGCTTGAGGAAACCAATAACAATTTAGCAGAAAGAATGTTTACTGACACCTCTGAAAATTTCTGAATATCAACCTAGTTTTGATATACACTCTTTTGAATATTACAGCAGGAACCTAGGTCAAAAAAGAGGGAAGAGTACCCCAGTATTTGCCATTCTGTTGCTCTGAATATATGCTACATAGCATTAACCTCTGCATATAGTCATCCTAATATGACCATAAACATTTGTACAGGATAGAGATGGGAGCTGTTGATGATATGCCCTCATCCCATGATGGAAACTCTGGGCCTGAGGATTGAAAGAACATTTTGGATGAGGGAAATGAGACCTATCTCTTGGGCATTAACAGCCCATGTAGTCAGGATTGCAACCAGTGCATAACCAATTAACTGCCCTAATGATTCAGTAGCATACAAGCTGTTACCAGGCCTATGACTTAATTGTATTTTCTTGAAGTACTGAGCACTAAAACTCCCCACTACTACAGCAAACGCTCCCCAGCAGTATTGCTTCAACTCACTCTGGCAGCACACATGGTTCTTCTGTGTTTATTTACCGAAAACAATCCAGCAATCAAATTTTATTAACAGGAACATTGACAAAATTCAACAACAATCTGTGCTTTGGAGAGTGTGGTTACTAGCACTGGTACTTTTTCATACATGGGGCTGCAGTGGGGACACGGCAGCAGGGCTGCATGCACGGGAGTCCTGGGGGTCCCCAGTTCTGACCTGCTCATGCTTCCCTGGCCTGCCCTTGCCAGGTGAGAACTGTTTGTCACCTGGCACATCTGTACTGGGCAGTCATGGGGCTTTTGAGGAAGAACTCTTCCTATGTTAGCTAGATGGGTCAATAATGTGCTTAACATTTCCTCCTGACTGGAGTTTGTCTAAGAAATTGATTGGGAAGCCAAAAGAAGAAGATTTGCTGGACAAGTAAGAGCACAAGCTTGCATTGAGTAACTTTCTCCACCTGTTTCATTCTAATTGCAAGACTCCTACACGTTATATTCTTTAACTGCCAGTTAAGAGTCTCTTACTCTCAGATCATAACCATTACTCGTTCCTTCTCACACAAGTAAGTGACTATAATGGGTGTCCACAGTGATGCCACACTACAATCCTGAATGAGAGATAGGATGGCTATGCTATGTAGTCCCTGATTGAGAGGTAGGATGGCTATGCTGTGTAGTCAATCTAAAGCTCAGTTACAGACCAAACAATTCATAAAATAATAATCTGACACCCAAGAGTCAGTTTAGAAACAGGAAAAGCCTCACAAACTATTAACTGCTATTAGCCAAATGCATTTCCTTAAATGTGACTGGAAAGGACAGTCCCACATCTCCAACATCCACAAATGCAGCAAAGCATTTGATAAGACATCAGAATATGCTTAAAGGAAGAAAACCAATTGATGCCTCTATCAGTTTTTATGAGTTTACACTGAGATACTGACAACCAGTACATTTTTATAGGAGTATCCTTAAAAAATGGAAAACTTACTTCAGGAAGAAAGTAAGTAACTGATTCAGGTCTATCTTTTATCTGATTTATCTGGGCATACAAAATTGCTACTTCTGGTTCATTTAGATTTGCTTAAAGTTAATATCAATTCATAAATCAGACTCAGTTGAAGCAATTAATAATGATGGTGTTGGGTGAGGTTGTTTTTTTCTTTTGTCTCGGATTATATACCTTATATGTTGAGAACTTCTCAACATTCTTGTGTTGCAGTGATGTTGCTTGCTTAGCAAAGCCAGTCTCCTACCCACATTCCTTGTTCCATCATGTTGTACATGATGCAACAGAACTTTTGAGTTAACCCTTGAGTGGCTACCAGTGTCAATGGAAGTTGGAGGAGAATATATTAGAAATAAAGGACAAATTTATCAACTGACATTGTGATCAGATTTCCAGCAGCTCCAAATGCCTTTGCAGCTGAAGACAGAAGGATATCTCAGGTTTTGGCTGCTGGAAAACTATTCCAGAAAAATTATTGTTTCATTGTCTCTCTATTGATCTGTACTATGCAGGTTGTAAACATTAGCATTCTGAATGACAAAAAAAAAAAAAAAAAGAAAAAAAAAAAAAGTGGTAGAGGGAAGTTGTAACAGAGAAATCCTAGTGTGAGAAGAGGGAATGGAAATATTTAAGTATTTTTTCTGTGCAATGAGGGTAAGAAAGAATCACTTAGGACCTCAAGTTGTCTGTGATAAATGCAATGCTCAGAATTTTCAGCAAATTCAAAGTGAATGACAGAGCGCCCTTGATGTCAGGTTTCAAACAGTTGGAATTTGTGGTCAGAAGTATTATCAACAAATATCGATAAGGAGAAGTGAAAATAATTTTTTTTAAAGAAGGAGATATTTTAGAAATTTTAAGTAAGTTGCATTTCTTTTTGAAGGAAGGAAAGTTCTGCTCTCTACTGGTAAACAATGAACAACTTAAAAATTTTACTGAAGCTTATGTTTCTAATCAACTGTAACACCAGCGCAGTATTGTAAGTATACAAAGCATTGGGTTTTCACTCTGCCTTTTTGTTTTTATGATTCCTTGTATATGTTGTCTAAATCAGAGAGTATCTAACCTTGCAGCGGGAATACATCCAGGAGATGACAACAAGCAGGAGTTTTTGACAAGTTCCTTCTGAGAACATTCCTATACCTGACTTTATATAGGTATGCAATTGGTATTAAAATGTAGATCATACTTCCAAACCTTTCCAGAATGCTAATTTGAAATTCTCTCTGGGGTACCTGTGTCTAGTTAGCGAAGTACAAAGATAAATTCTTAGCTCTCTGAAACCATGCAGCCAGATCGAGCACAATAGAAATGACCCTACCTATCCTAAAATGTCATCCTCATTAGACCTAAATAAAGGCTTTTGAACCTACATGCTAGCTTCCATCAAAATTTTAACTACTCAGATATGAAAAAATGAAACCTTATAAAAAATACAGTGAAAATTCCATTCCCTACTCCAGGGGAGCTTTAATGGCTATAGTCATTAACATCTGGTGGTAGCTGTCCTTGTGTTTTTGTGCTAATTACTCCATTGCCAGAGACTTTAGTAATCAGTCTTTGCATTTTGCTTTTGAGATCAGAAACATATTATGCTGTTTTTTTTCTGAGTCACCTTTTTCTTAATATTGAACAGCAAGCATTTGCTTGTAAAAATAAGACTAAAATAGCTGTTTTGATGCTCAAATGGATGGAGTTGTGCAGCTCTGAATGCTAATAAGCTGCAGGTAAAGAATGTTTCCTCTTGTGGGAGTTTGCTCAAGCTAAAAATAGCCAGCTGACCTGCCCTCATCACAATAACATTGTGGAACTTGTTTCTCCTTGAGTGACTGAAGAGCAAGTGACATAGCCATACATTTTAAGAAAAAAGAGAGGTTGTTTTTCTCATCTACAAGCTGGATTATTGCTGGAATGCCATTATTTATGTGTCTGATGGGAAACCTGCTTCATGAATTTGTACATAAAAATCATTCAAACATAAAAGTCAATTCAGGAATTCTCCAATTATTCTTTGTAACAAAACACCGCTGTATTACTCGTGCTTTGCATTTTCCTGTGTTGCTATGATACAAAGATGCTAACTTTAAGTGAAATGGTGCCAGCAGGCTAAATGGCCACGAGAGCAGCACAGAGGACCTGCCTTCAGCTCTCTCTTGGGAGGGCTATAGGAAGGTCTGTTTCGGTGCTTGTCAGAGGCCTCAGCTAAATGTCCTTGCAAGAAAGCTTCTCTATGTGACATAAAGAGCTGATCTTGATGGAAAGGGAGCAAAAGGCTTCCCCTCTAATCCTTACAAATGTGCTGTAGAAGAAATGGGAAATACATCAAAAAGACAACAATAATATTTTCAGATTCGGAATGGGCCAATAATATATTAACAAACACCTAGGTGAAAACATTTATCTCAAATGGCTATGTTTCTCAATTATGTTTGTTCCACATTAATTCTCTCATTACAGGATGACTTAGATGCTGTTTGAGAAAAGTTTTACCTTCTGTTTACTAATTCAACTGCAGGGAATGCAGCTGTGGTTGTTTATTGTTCTTAAAGACAGTCATGTTTGTGTTCTGTGACTATAAAAAGATGACTATACAAATACACAGGCAACAAATTAATTCTGTTCTGCAGTTTTTCTCTCTAAGATTAAACTATTTATTTGAAAAATAGTTAAACGGGTACAAGAGTTCAGTTCATCTTTATCACATGCTCAAGGTTTTATGGGAAAGGCAATAAACTGGAAGTGAGTATTTTGAATGCCCCATGTCACCAGTATCAAATGTACTTCATTTTATTTTCTATAAAATGCTATATGTGCTGGATTTTAGAAAATAAAACATGATCACAGAAAAATAGATCAGCTGTGCCTAGTCAGACTTGAGAGAGATTTTGCTCTCAAAAGCCTCTAAAGGAGATGATTACACAACCTCCCATGACATCTATTTTAGTACTTAGTAATCCTTACCACTAGAGTGGCCTTGTCTAATTTAAACTTTCTCTGCTGCTGCTTTGCAGAAGGGCTGAGGCAGTTTGGTGACTCATTACCTATAAAAGGAACAATTCTTTTTGCCTAGCAGAAAAACATACAAACAAACAAACAAACAAACACCCCACCTCAAAGCCACCATCTGACCATGTAGCCTCTATGCTGAGTTTCTGGGAACTATCACCGAATGCTGTGCAGACCATCAGCTTACAAAGCATAACCCCTACAATTTAGTTGTGTCCAGATTGCCTGCACAGAATTTATAGAATAATTCTGTCTTTGGCAATACAGAACACGATTGGTTTACTGATGGCAACATAACTCACCCACCTTGTTATATGAAAATAGACAAAGCTGTTTGTAAAACAACATAAAAAGGTGCACACCTCAGTTGTAGCTTGAAGCATTGGAAATTAAAAATTGCATGTAAAATAAACAGAATTCACCTAAAATAATTGCAGGCTGTTCCTCTGGAAAATTGCATATGGATATTTGAATTCCTTGTGTAACTTCCTTTCTCTCCATTGCTCCCTACAGTCACACTTAGAATGGAGGCTCCAAATCCTCACTTTGCCTAATGTTTTGAATTCACTCAGGCACCCACATCAATGCCCTAACAGATTCTCTTTGAGGTATTTAATATCACACATGTTAAATATTATAGAAAATATTATATATAGATGCATCTAATTAAGCCTATTCTCTCCAATATATTCTTTACTGGATAACAACATGTCCTGTTTGAATCCACTGTGATGAAGGTCAATAAGGAAGAGAAAGGCTCTTCCTTCTCCAGAAACAATTTGAAGAGAATCTTCTCTTTCCCCTGCTCTCCAGGAATGAGTACATTCATATGAGCACCCTCTCACAGTTAAAGTTCCAGATTCTTTGTACAATCAACATTGCATGTGAGGAATAAAATTATTTCCTTCCTCTTTACTGTAGTCTTCTACTTATTTTCCTGGTTGTTAAGTGTCAGTGTATGAATTTGTAGACCACAATGATTTCTGAACTTATCCTATTTCTGTGTGGGTTTCAACAACTCTTAGATATTTTCCCCAATAACAGTCTCTAAGCCATTCAATTTAATTAAGAATCATATTTTCTAAAGTCAATTATCCTGTACAGAGTAACTGTCAAATCTTCAAATAGAAATCCCATTTAAATATATACCTTTCTTCAACTTTTCTAGACTTTTACTTGCTTCACATAAAACTAACTGCAACTTTTAATTAAATATAAAGTATTTCCTTCAAGTTGAAATGCCTGTTTCTCCAAGAATGTTTCTGCACTCTCCTTTGAAGACTGGGATTACATAAGGTCACTGGCATTTTCATTTTTAAATTTAAAAAGTTAAATGATGATCCTGACCCCTCAGTGGTCATGCCTAATAGGCTTCTTTCATTCAGACTCAATAGCAACTGCCAAAGTTGCGATTTTTTAGAAGGAATTTAATATACAAATTTGTTCCAATGTGAACTCTGAGGAGAGAAATTATATTACTCACATATTCAAACAGGATCTTTGTGCAAATACAGAAAATATAAGAGGGACTGACTGGAGGAAGATAAAAGGCTGGAGATTTAGCAGTTCAAAGTATGATTTCTTGGAAGTGATGGACTCCCCTTGGAAGTTTCACAGTCAGATATAATGTTTCACGTACAACACAGAGCTCAACAGGCTTTGATTTATCTAGATGAACAAAAACATTTTAAAAGCTGTAAACAAGTAACCTGATAAAGTAATTAATCACATAATACAACATTGCTCTTCCATAGTTTATTTTCATCAGTTCTATTAATCTCTGCAGAGTAGATGCATCAAAGGTGTTCCAAGGTTAAAGCAAATGTAAAAAAATAAAGTGGAGTCATAGCTTATAACCTGAAAAATGTTTTGATTTATAATTCTAAGCCTGTAGTAGGTTTCAATATTAACTTCATATGTGTCTATTTCCTTTTTAATCAGTCCGTCTTTGAGCATGGTGATGTTTATTTTGCATTAATTTTATGTGCCTTTGGAGGTAATGTAATGTGATAAAAGCCAATTAGTTTTGCACCATCAAGAAGGACAATGAATTGTGACTTTGCAAAACAAAGATAAAATTAGCCATTTGCCTAAACGGTACTGTTCATTGTTTTCTCAGGAGGCTTCTTCTGTAATGTTCAGCTCCATGAACAAAATAACTCAGGATAGGCAAGTTTACCTAAAGTAAAACACATTCTGAAATGAACACTACACGAATGTAGTAACACTATGCAGTAATCCAAGTCATTAGATCTGTCTAAAGATTGTATTTCACACACATGAATAAATGATGTAGTGAGGAGTAAGCAAACACTTAGGTTCATGTGGCTAGGTTTGTTCAAATAAGTAAATTGAATTGGGTGGGGAATGCTTCATACCAACCATATAGAGTTAAACAGGGCAAGTACCAGATTCTGCAACTGGGACAGGGTGCAGACAGGATGTACAAGATGTACAGACAGTTTGGGGAATGAGATGCTGCAGAGCAGCTCCACAGAACAGGATTTGGGGGTCATTATCAGTGGCAAGTTAAACATGAATCAGCAGTGTCCTGGCAGCCAGGAGGGCCAACCCTGTCCTGGGGGACATCAGGCACAGCATTGACAGCCTGGCAAGAGAGGGGATTGTCCTGCTCTGCTCTGCACTGGGGCAGCCTCACCTCAAGTGCTGGGGGCAGTTCTGAGTGCCTCAATATAAAAAAACCCATTAAACTGTTAAAGAGTGTCCAAAAGAAGGGAAACCATATTAGGAGAGCTGAGACCACTTGGACTGTTCAGGCTGGAGAAGAGGAGACTGAGGAGAGACTTCATTGCATTTACAACTTCCTTCCATTGAGGAAGGGCAGGCATCGATCTCTTCTCTGTGTGGACCAGTGACAGGACCTGAAGGAAGGGAGTTGTATCTGAGGAAAAAAGACCTAAAAGGAACCATAGGTATGCTGAAGCAGAAGATCAGACCTCGAATTCCTATTGAGATATTAGCAGAGAAACATGGAAAAAAATTAAATACAATTACAAAAGTAAAAATACTGTGCTTGGGTAAGGAGAGTGCAAAACCACATTATTTCAGTAAAGGTAATTTGAAACAAGAGCTAAGAGTTATATCCTATTAGAAAGTGAGCATGAGTTAGCAGTTTCATGCTGCTATGAAAAAGCCAAACATCACACTGGAATCAATTAACAACCATAGAGACTGCAGGAGACCTGGCACAATATTCCTGTTCTGTTCAGATAGATTGATTAGATCACGTCCCAAGGTTGCATCTATTCCTCTTTATAATGCTGCCAGAAGCACAGTTACAATACTTTCTTTATTTCAGAAAAAAAACTTTCCTTTAAATCATTGAGATGTTGATTTAAGGTTGAAATTTTCTGAAGACCTAAGCAGCCAACTTCTATGGAATTCAGAAAGGTTTGGATGCTAAAGGTAACTGAGAAGTTCCTGAAATATTACAGAACATTAGTAAATGCATGATTCCAGAAAGAAGATTAGTCACTATTTAAAGTGAGTCAAAATGTTCTCATAATTAATACTTTAATTAGCTCAGGTATTATTTTTTTGTTAATTACCTCTATTTGTG
The DNA here is from genome assembly GCF_965231275.1 of Zosterops lateralis. Classification (NCBI taxonomy): domain Eukaryota; kingdom Metazoa; phylum Chordata; class Aves; order Passeriformes; family Zosteropidae; genus Zosterops; species Zosterops lateralis. The sequence goes on along the minus strand of NC_139762.1, from coordinate 31,308,555 downwards.
ATAGATTACTGCAGCCCAATTTACAACACAGACTCCTCTCTTCTGGGAATCCTCTTTTGCTTTTCTGTAAGGGTAACAACAACTGCATTGTGGTTGGGATTTTTCTCATTTTCAGGCCTGTATTTCTCTGATAACTCTCACTGCTTCAGAGAGACATTTCCACCTCTCTTTGTATTCTGTATCTACAACAAGAAATACTTAGGTCCATCTTTATTGAAACAGTTGAATTCTCTCATGTTTCAAATATTTTTTATTGTTCAAAAAGAATATTTTAGAATCAAACCTGTTTTTCAAAATTTCTTTGCATTTTCATGTATAAGAAACTTTCATATCTTTAAAATAGCCCTGGAACCTTTTAAAAGCTTAAACTTTTAAGGAAAAACAGTCACATTTCATAGCAATATAAATATAAATTATTACTCAAGCATAGAAATAACCAAAAAATGGAGAGTCAATCCAAAAAACTATTCTGTCAAAATAAAACCAGCTATGATTTCAACTAATAGGCAGGAAAGGTCTATTACAGTTTCTTATTTTTATAACAGAGAACACAGGATTATGTGCAATGGATAGCCTAATGCTAAGAGCAGTGATCTGCACAGAAGATAACACAGCATAGTATTTCTATTCTCATGTTTAAAGGAGAGCAGAGACAACTGTTTCAGCTTATAAACCTCATTTGTTCTTTTAGAATATAGGTTAATTTTTTTTTCTAAATTTCATTCAGAGACATGGAAAACAAATCTTCTCAAAGAACAAGGCTTCCTATTGGCACATTTGGAAATATGCTTGAAGATACGCACCTCTGGAGGAATTCTGCAGCACTGGAAAAGGTACAGTGGTAGCTGTAACAAAAGTGTTCAGCACAAGGGGAGAATGAAAGATGGAGGCTTGTTCTGTTGACTTGAGCTTAGTTTACCTTTCTGAATGTTTATTTCTGGTTATCGATGACAAGCTTCTAACATGCTTCTGTAGTAGTATGAATTCAGGGAGTTAACAGAATATGAGATGTAGGGAATAAGCATGGCAGTTAGAAATGTAGAAGAGCATAAAATTAACTACTGAGTTACTTTAAAGCAATTTGTTTTTCCATGGAAATTTGTACCTTTCCTAGCTAGCCTCTTTTAAAAGATAATTTCACTCTGTTCTTCATGTAGTAATAGAAATATTGCAATTTCAGCAGTTAAATCAAAAGAATTTGACACTGTTTTGATGAATTATAGAAATGATAAATCAAGATAATTTTAAATAATATTAATGCTTAGAGTGGTTTTGACCTAAAACTGGATGCTTTAAAATGAGAATACCTCAAACAAAACCAGCTCTGGATGCCTTAACTTCTCTATAAAAACAATTTCAGGAAAATCCAAACCATGGTAAATCATATTTTAGCATCATGCTTTATGCTATGGAGTTGGTGACATTCCAACACATTCCCATGTAGACATAAACTTCCAAAACTGGAAAAAGTACCATCTAGAGCTTATAGTTAATAATCTAAACTGCCCTTTTTTTTTTTTTTTTTTTTTTTTTGACTATGTATTTTTGAGGAAAAAAAAGTGACAGTGTGTCTGTCTACCCATGCAAGAAGGTGTCCATCAAGTGGACTTAACTTAGTTTCTAAATCTGGAAACAGAGATGGAAGAGACCCTGGTAATGAAGTCCTTTAAAGCTGGAACCTGAGAGATTAGGATTTTTTATATTTTCACAATTAGAAGAAAACCAAAAAGCTGAACCTCGAGAGACTCCTATACCATATAGAAAAGTTTAATAGAATAAAACTAAACTGCCAACCTTTTTGAATGACCACTTCAAGAACTAGTGGTGCTGTCAGGGCCCAGTAGGCATGAGAACAGAAAGAGAATGGGGATTTTGAAAAGAGAGATGATTTAAGTAGATTAGGAATCTTGCCTTGAGTTAAATTGTCATTAGCAAAAAAACAAAAACAAAAACAAAAACAACAACAACAACAACAACAACAACAACAACAAAAAGCACAAACCTATGAAAGTTTGTTTTAGGCTTGTTAGAACTTGTTTTAGGCATCTTGCCAAGAGTTACATAAACACTAGAAATTAGGTTAGATTTTAGGCATCCCACATACCAATTTGATGCCCGTGTCTCTCTATTCCAGCTAGATTGTGTACAGTCTAATATGCCTTCAAATAGAGTAAAGCTTAAAATGAAATCTTATATTACTGTGAAAAGTTAAAATTCTCTTACTTAATTTAAAGAATTTAGACTGTCTGTAAGGGTTGCAATGGTCATCCACCGAGAGTTTCTGACTCTCAAAGTAAAGTAAATTTTTGGGACTACTTCCCATAATTTCTTGCAGAAATCTATTATATTCCTTGGTAATCACACTCATCTTGATTAGAGATGAGCTTGGGATTGGATATATATGAATATGCAACACTGCACTTTAAAATAGGTACAGCTACCCAAAAACTCGAATTATTTTTGTAAATCTATTTAAATTAAAATCTCTCAATCTTAGCAGCAGGACCCACGTTATATAACAGGTTTGGATCAGCTGCAGTGCATATACTGACTTAGTTCCTTAGACTCTCCCATAGCTCCTAACTATTTAGTCACTTTTGAAAGCAATATTTAGCTTTGGAATATGTGGATAATTTTAGAAATACTGAACATCACCCCAAGTATATTAAGTCTGAATTACTGTTCTGCTGGGATTTTAAGACAATATATATATAAATATATAAAAATAATGTTAGGCTAAGCTGGGGATTTTCCCAGTCTAAACCAAACAGCTGACCTAAGGTAAACCCTGCATGTTGGTTGGGTACAATATGCTGTTCCTACCTCAGTTAATAGTGTTGGCGTTAGTGAGCCTGATGTGGCCAGAGCTGAAGTCACAGAATATTTTGTCACTGGCATCAGTTACAGCAGGATGGGATCATTTGCTATTGAATCAATTAAACAAAAAAAAAAAAAAAACCAAAAAAAAAAAAAAAAACCAAAAAAAAAAAAAAAAAAAACCAAAAAAAAACCAAGAGCTTCTACATCAGTTTATTTCTTGAAGTTTCTTTCTTGATAATTTTATAATTTTACTTCCTTCTCTTGATTCTGCTTTCAAAACATATCAAATTAATACTCTTCTACCTAACTTTGAACATTTTCTTTTAATTGTATTTCTTGCCTTCCTATTTACTAAACTAGAGTTAAGTCCAACAGCAATAACTGCTGGAATTTTAAATTTTAGGTTTTCCAACTGAAAATCACAGTTCTTGATCATTGCTGCATTTCAAATATTTGCCTAAAATGTCATGGTATGTCATTTGAGACCACTATTAAAAGTCTTCATACAGCTTGGGTCTATGTAGGATGAGAAGGAAATCTGTTCAGTTTTCCTAACACATAACACTCAATAATATCCACTGAGTTCTCTCAGTTATGACTTATACTGTCAGTCTCAGTAATTACTTCCTATTAAAATGAAGTATGGACATTCCTTTCCCTTGGCTTTATTTGCATGTGTGACTAAACACCAAAGTTGTCAGTCTGCAAAATTAACTTCTGTGCAGAGAGTAGAGTAGAGTAGAGCCTGGCTCCCAGCTGACCATACCTTGAGCAGAAGGTAGGACTAGAACCCTCCAAGGCTCTTCCTTTCCAGCCTGAATTATTTTATGGTCCTGCATACCCTGAACATCAGAACCTTCCACAATAAGTAGTGCAGCCAGGGGCTTAAAAAAGGGTGCAGACTGCTCAGGAGCAGCAACCCACATCAAATACTTGAAGCAGCAGTAGCAAGACTACTAGGGACTATTTATTTAATAGTTAGTAACTGGTTTGGCCAAAAAATATGGTAAAAGAAGAACTGCAGAGATGTTTTAGAGCCAGTATCAGGCTCTTCCCAGCCACCTCAGAATTACAGAAAAGTAAAATTTTAGTCATACTCTCTAAAATCTATTTGGTCAGTGACATGGTTATAGGAAGAAATATGTTTAAAAAAATCAGAATAACTGTCACCACAGCTTTATTTGCTTTTTCTTTCAGCATTTATAATGTTGCATTTACAAAAGAGTGCTGATCACTATGCTTCTGCTAAGACTGCATTTAAAAAAATATGGAATAAACTGCCACCTAGAGTTAAATCCTTGATGTTAATATTGGTATCATTTATATTCAAGATAGACAGCTTTACTATTGCAATATTCAGAACCCAGGTACCAAAAGTCAGCATAGTCTTTGAACACTGGCAAAGGAAGTACACATTTGATATAGATTAGAAATGGAATCTGATGAGGTGCCTAATTTCTTGACTGATATAAATCCATTTAAAAATCAGTAAGGAGCTAGAGATCATTACTGGAATATGTTATTCTCACCCTGTTAATGGTGATCAAAAGTCTGAGCAAGTATTACTGAAACTAGGGTGCCAATTTTGCATTTGGCAGTCACATTCAGTCCATTGGGACTGCCTGTGTATTAGCAAGTCTCAACAAATTCATTAGCTGGTTGATTTAATTCTAGATGCATTTTAAAGCAAATAAATATCTTCTGCCTTCTATACCTGCTGCAAGAATTCTAAATTCTATTTTTTATTTAAACTATTATTAACTATGTTAAGTAAGTGTGGTGAGTTGACCTTGTCTTACTGCCAGGTGCCCACCAAGCTGCTCTGTCAGCTCCCCTCCTTATCAAGGTGGGGAGAGAAGAAGATTGAAAGCTCATGGGTCAAGATAAAGGCACTTTAGTGAAAGAAGCCAATGTTGTACATAGAAGCAAAATAAAAACCAAAATAAAAAGGAAGATTTATTTTCTACTTCTCAGCAGTCATTGTCCAGTCATTTTCTGGGAAGCAGAGCCTCAGTACTTATAGCAGTCACTTCGGAAGACAAATACCTTAAAAACAAGTTGCCCATTTCCACCTTTCCTACACCCCCACCCCTTGCCTTTTATTGCTGGGCATGGTAGCACATAGTATAGGAAATCCCTGTGGTAAGTGGGGGACAGCTCTCCCAGCCTCCCAACCCCCTGCCCACCCCCAGCCTGAGGCCTTTGGCAGGGCAGGGGTGAAGAGACAGCCTTGATGCTGTGCAAGCATCGCTCTGCAATAGCCAAAACACTGGTGTGTTATCAACACTGCTTGGGCTACACAGACAAGCCTCAGCACTATAGTACTGCTATCAGGAAAGTTCATTCCATCCCAACAAATAACTTGAAGGTGCTGACAAGTCCTCTGTTGCCCTGTAGAAAGTAACTTTTGCCTTGGGGCAGCTGTGACAGTTGAGGACAGCAGTGAATACTGCAGGTGGTCCTTGACCAGACCTTTGAATCCTTATCTTCTCCAGACACTGACGATTTGTGTAATCTGATTTCCCAGAGCAGCTTACACAGATATATTTTTTAAAAATCTCCCTATTAGAGATACAACAAGAAGTACATGAGAGATGCATATCATACAATATATGGCAGAAAGGGAGATGGAAGTTAGACCCTTTTAATACCTTCCCTTACACAAACACCTGTCATCCTTTAATGCAGAACAAGCTTATTACATACTCCTTTTGTGCTAGTATTCTCATACAGTGTGGTTGACCAAATCATGCCATATATTCACAAGTCTGGAAGCCTGTTCCCCGTAAGATTTTAATGTATTGCTCCTTACAATTCAAACTGGAAATAAGATTTCAAATCCCACAAGCTGTGAAGAAATCTATGATTGAGTAGAGAGGAAAAACCTAAATTGTCACCCATAAAGGAACAGTCACCAAGATTAAGCCGTTTTTCCTCCCCCTCCCCTCTCCTTTTGCAACAAACTGATCAGTTCGAGAGTGAAGAAGTGGCAGACCAGGTTTGGTAAGCAAAAATTTCTTGAGAGGGTAAAGCAGACCTTCAAAACAAGGCAGAAAGGGGAAAGAAGGAACCAATGAGAGGGAAAACATGACAGGGAATGATTTTATACCTTTTCTTTTAAATCAGCAGAGCTGAGTGCCTCTTCAGTTCCTTAACTAACATGCACCGCACAGGGAATGGACAGGGGGAAGGAGAACGGTAGGATGGCTCACATGTCTGGAGAGCTGTCATAGGTGGATGTAGGCTTTTTAGGATGGACAGCCTTTCATGTGTGAGAGCAACAGGGATGCCCAGAAGTCTGCCCTCGGATGGACAATGACACAGTTGAAAACTTGGAATGGGATGAGAGGAGGTATCAGGATAGACAATGTTTGGTGGGTGTCTTCTACAGACTGTGTGCTCAATGAGGTCTCATCAGACAAGTGAAGTGCCTTCACATTTGCAATTATCCATCAGGAATGACTTGAACCACCAGTTATCTGATAAACAGACAACAGAGCAGAGCACAAGCAATCCAGGAGGTTTCTGGAGGGCATTAGTGGTCACTCCCTAACATGGGCAAATAAGAAATAAACAGAGGGTATCTTTGGCTGCAGTGACTCCACATGACATTGTGGAGCTCAGGATCCTGAGAGAAGGAAATAAATCCAATAAACAGAATCACAGCCTTGATATTCAGGCCTCTTCATGGGGGTTACTGGGAAAATCCCATAAGATAGTCCCAGAGGAATGAGGCCTCTAAAAGATCCAGTTTCTTTTCAAGGATCCTTCTAGCTGATAGGCAGGAGGTCAAGCAAAGGCCTGCATGGATGAATAGTGGCAAAATTCAAATGTAAAACAAGTAATAAAAACAAAAACGTGGCTGGTTTGTGCATATTCACTGTATTGTCACTGTATACTGGAAGTATGATGCCTTGCTTGTCTGTAGAAACATACAGCAAGCCTCAAATCCAGCAGTAAATTCTATTTCAGACAGTAGATGACATGATATAACCATGTTACTCCCTGTTACGGAGCTGTCATGCAGCATTGTCTGTCACTAGCACTTTAGAAGCATTTATAAAAGCCACGCTGTTACTGTTGCTATATCATCATGATTTGTGAAGACTCCTCACATTACAGACATTGAGATAGTGAAAAAGTTTGAACAAAACCATTAAATGTTTAAAAAGTTGGATCAATTTTTTGCAATTAAAGTACTTAGTACTTACAATGCAGGGAAACTATGCAGTTCAGTCCATGTCAAGCAGTTGTTTATCAAGCTATAGTTATAAAGAAATAAATTACTGTTTCCCTACTTTGTATGTCAGCTCTGCTTATAAGTTTTTTCCCGCCTCCCTCATGCATAGCAATTCCTTTCTTTTTCATCCACCTAATTTTGTTTAAGTCAGGTGACCTTGAAAGGAAGGTTTTGACATGTAGTAATGGCAGATAATCCATTTCACACATTTGGAAATGTTTGTTTCATTTCATTACCATTAAAATCCCTTAAAAACAGAAGAAGAAGAGGGGCTATTATAAGGGGTATATCTTTTCTGAAGTAATTAAGGATCCTGTTATTTGTTTTGAACATACCTGAGATGTTCAGAATCAGAGCCTCATTTAGTATAGTTTGAAGGGGACATGACATGATATTTTCAGAAAATTAGAAATACATGCTTTTTATTAAAAATACATCTATCTTTGTAGATAGTCAGTCTTGATGGCCTCAGATACCTAGGAAAAGCAGTGTGAATACCTGGACTATCCATAAATGCATGACTATTCCCTAGAAGCAAGACAATTCTTTTTTTGAATGTAGAACAGCTTTCATCTGCAGTGTTTACATACAGGTTTCTTCAAGGACTCATGCATCTTTGTACTTAAGTTCAATGATAGACAACTATCAAAGCAATGGAAAGTATTCGAAAAAGCATGTGTTTTTTTCATTCAGACAATTTAACTCCTTAAAAATATAGGTTTCTAGCTGATCTTTTTTTTTTCTTCTTCTTCTAAATTAGATCTATACAGAGGCTGGGTTCTAACTGTACTAGTAGCTCAGGCAGCCTTTGTTCAATAAGCAGCCCGAGTACAGGCAAGATAAGAAAAAGAAGGTATAAAAATAAACTGCAATGACCCAATTCTAATGTGAATAAACACAACCTATGACCTCCACAGTCTGGAGTTTTGAATCTCAGTCCCGTTTGAAGAGAAGAGAAGGGGTCAAATACCCCAGTCTCTACCTGCCTAACACAATTGCTTTGCTGCAGTTGGGTTGATTCACTAGTCACATGCTTTGCCAACTTCATCTAGCACCACTGAAATCATGTGAGTGACACTGGAGATAGTGCTGCACTGAAGAGACCTGCTGCTGCACTCTAAATATGCATCTGGCTGCAGAACCCTCTGTTTTGCAATTTGGAAGTCAAATTGCAGAGCTTAGCTAAAAGCAGCCGTTAATGACCTGCTCTGACATCTGTTGCCACTGAACAGGCTAAGGGATAAAGTTCACAATGAAGGAACACAGAAACCACATACCAAATTTTCCTTACAGACCTTTTCTAGAAATTCTAATACTATTAATGTGTCCACCAAGTACTGTAGATAGAGAGGCAAGATTAGTCTGGAAAAAGTCCTTGCTTGAGGAAAGAAGTTCTTTCATCTAAATTTCTCAAGCTAAGTCCTGTTTCTTCAGGCATCCATCAGTAAAGTAGTACCAGTGGCTGGTGGGTTTACTCAGAACGAATCATTATCTTCTGACAAAAAGAAAGTAAAACTAATGATTAGTCTGATGAAAGCTAATTGGGGTAGGAGGTCTGGAGGGAGCAGGCTGAGTCACAGCCCATTTCCCCCCCTGCAGCCACACTCAGCTCTGCTGGCCCTGCCGAGCACAGCACAGGGCACTGGCAGAGACACAGCACTGACGGGAGGAGCTGCTGGAGGGCATCTCTAAGGTCCCTTTCAATCCAAACCATTCTACAGTTCTCCAACACTTCTTGCAGAATTATGCATGGTAAACAGATCAGTATGAGAATTCATAGTCCCAGTATAAAAGTCATAGCCCCAGTACAAAACCAACATCATCTAGCACATGTTGTGAAAAAACTACACAAGACCTTTTAAAATATAAGGAAGCATTCAGTACCTTTGATTCTCCTAGGAAAGCATATTCTTGCTTATTTCACTCCTACTGCTTTCCCCACTACTCTGTCCCCTGTTTTCTCAGATGCTGCTGTGGAAACTTAGATCAAGCAATAAATTAGTTGAAGACTTTTAGACCGGGAACTTGTTTTATTAACTCTACTCCAAGATGTTGAGCAAGGGGGCTTGAGAAGGAATAGTTTTGTAGCACCTATGAAAAATGAGAGTTTTGGTACAGTTCTGCACCCATTAACAATCTGTGGTAAGGGCCTTAAGTTGCAAATAAAGGACAAGACAGCTTAAATTGAGGTCTTGGGCCGGAGGCAGAAGCTGTGTGCATCCAGGCCTCAGGTAAGGATTCTTCAGTAATTGCAGCCTCTCTGTGCACTTGGTGCCCTGACATGAACCATATGTCTTCATTCACCATGAGAATTCCTCTGGAATTACCATCACCCTGATGAAAAAAATTAACTCCAAAATTTTGCTTAGAGTGGCCCAACTGTAATCATTAAACAACCAGATCATCTCTGAAATCCTCTCAGAAAGACAATTATCCTAAAAAAGTCATTGAACATAGATATACCTTTAGAAAGATTAAAAACACCAGCTGGGATGAAGGCTTGGGAAAATACTTACTTCCTATTAGTAATGATCTGCTTTGTATCAGAGAATGCAATTTTTAATCTTCAAAACACTTTGTACTAAGCAATTGTTGCGATGAAAAAGACACAGAAATTATTGAAAACAGTTTGTCCCAAATTCTAAAAGAAATGTGTTTTTTGACATGGCTGGCTGGCTGATGGATAGTGACTGCATTAGAGATATGGTCTGACTTTTAAAGAATTTTGTGAATTTATACACCTATCAGTAGCTTTGTCCTTTGATTGGAGAGGTTTTTATTTTTAATTTTGAGCTAAATCTTCAGCTAAACATAAATGTAGAGCTATCACTGTGGAAGATGTAATGCACTAAATTAGATCTCCTGGGGCCTATATGGGAAAAAAGAAAGAAGGAGATGTGATTAAAAGGAAATTCAGACAGATTGTTACGAAGCTGGCAAAATAAAAAATCTTACGGTATTCCTGAACTAATGTTAGAAGCTTGGGAGAACATCAGAAACTACTACAGATTTTCATGAATAAACATAATTATAATTGGATTGACAGACAATGTAGAACGAGCTTCACAAGTGAACTGCTCATCAGTGACACCCTGTACTCTCAATCCAGGGATGGCAAAACTCCTGTGGAAGTGGCAGACCAAGTGTAATATCCACTTGCGCCACAGAGTAAAGGGTCACCCCTGAATACAGATCCAGGGAATATGATGTGACTTCTCATGAGATATATAGATTTGGAGGCTCATTCTTCTTCAGATTTAGTTAGTTTCTCACTTTTTAGCAGCTCAAAATCATATACTTAATACAATATCACTTTGGGACCCTGTGCATTAGACTGAATGCCTGGGACCCAAAAAGATCATGAGAAGAATTACTTCTATATAATTATTCATGGGCTTTATGTTAAAGCCATTATGAAAAAAAAATGCAAAACAGAGTCAAAAGATAATGTGACTTTTTAAAACTTGAATTTGGCTCTTTTGTTGTGCACTTCCCTCAGAAGTTATGAAATAGTTCTCCTTGTGCAAGCTCCCCTCCTGGTAATTTGGAAGCTGGCAGCACCAGTGACCACAAAAACCACAACTTTCACAGTTGATATATGTCCCCATATTCAGTGAAAAAGAAAAGGACACATATAGAGAGAAAAAGCTGCTACTAACGTTCATTAGGAGAAAGAGAGGTAGAATAGAAACATTTATATCCTATTTAACAGAAGTTCTTGGCTGATCTACTTACACTGGCCAGCCAGCCGCACAGATGTAACTGAGGTAGTCATACCATACAGAGAGCGGGTAAAATTAAGGTAGATTCAGGATATGCTGAGTGCTGGGCTATTTAGGTCCTAATTGCAAATTGTGGGGGAGATTGGAGATGCTGCTAGGAATGAGGCCAATAAAGGTCTTGGAGAAGACCAGAGTTTTGTAATGGCTGTGCTATATGGACCAGTGGCAACATGGGATTATTTTAAGAGTGCATGACTACATCATAAATCCACAGAAAACCATACTTTAATATTAATTTTAAGTTTTTAAGGCAGCTTATTCTACTCCTTAAGATTTATAACTAGCCATTGAAAGTAAATTTTTAACTTAAAATTCCTATGAATATTAAGTTTTCTAATTCTAGGTCTTGTAGGAAGACATTACAGGAGCTTCCACCATTTTATTTTGAAATCTCATACCTTAACTAAAATAGTAAGAAACTGTATCTTTACTAAGATAATGTTTCTCTATTGTGTGTTTTGATTGTAGTATTTAACTAAATACATATTTAGTTCTAAAAGAGTTTGGCTATAAATAAATTTTTAAGATTGAACTATGGAATGCATTCACAGATATTTAAAGTTTTTAATTAGACTCTGTTTTTTATATCAGTGGTCTTCCATGCTAGTTTCTATAGCAAAATATTTTAGAAATACAAACATTCTCCAAAAGCTCCATAAAAGATCACAAACTCCATAAAAGTTTCCAAGTTCTTATGACGTATTTGCACCATTACATGAAAAAGCTACTAATGTTTGCCTTTATAGCAATAGCTTTGTGCATGGATGATGATTATCTCCCCAAATGTCCTCCATAATTACTTTATAAAAGGTAAAAAAAAGTCCTTATATTTCTTAGTATTTTAGAACTTGGAAAATCTATTACAAAATGAAATGTCCATCAATTCAAATAAGTATAGCAATCAATCAATCTATTTTTCTCCTAATTTCTATATTAAATGCAGTTGCACATAGAAGAAAACTTTAGTACTTCATCAAGCATTTTGAATATATTTGCATACAGAATAACCAGAAAAGACCAAATTACAACTTAGAACAAATTTTTATTGTAGTTATAGCCTATGCCAAATGGAGAGCGTCTTTTCTATGCAAACAAAAAAAAAATCTAAAAGTAGTATGTGACTGGAGTACTGCTGTTGCTATACATGTTCTGAATGTATTCCTTAATGTCTTTATCTAGTTAAGACATACTACTAACATACAAGGACAATATAAGGACATATGAATTCATTATTCAAAATCAGAAAAAATACTAAATTATTTTTATAAGTGTGAAGTGGTGGGCTTTTTTTTTTTTCCTTTTTTGATTTGCTTTTATGTTACTACATCGTTTCTTAAAGCTTTCTCTTTGACAACAAACAAAGAACTTTATGTAAGTGTGGGGGTTCCAAGAAAATCAAGATAATATAAGTTCCAGTAGTCTGACTAAAGTGCCATAGACAAATGTGATACTAATGAGAAACTTTTATTCTGCCATACAGTATTTGGATTGGAAGTATCAGAAAAATGGGGAAAAAACCCAACAACAAAACAGTTGTAAAGTATCAAAGAGGGTGCACTCTGCAGAGTTTCTTGCACTTTGGATTCCCTTAAGCTATTAGATCTAGTGCTCTGGAGACCTTTGAAGGTGGCTGGCAGCACCAAGTCTCTGCTAGTCCTTGGAGACTGGCCTATGACTTCAGAGGTGAAAATGAGCTGAGAAGCTTCTGCAAATCTATCTTGAGACGTTTCAGTTAATTATTTGACTGCCATGCACTACAGAGCATCCCAGAGGGTGGAGGACAGGGTAGCAGGGCTGGATGTGTATTCCTGAAGGACACTGGCCATTTGGTGCTGCTATCAGCAGGCAACAAACATCTACATAGGTTGGATGGAGGCAGCAAGTACTCTTTAAAACTCTTCAAGTAATTTCATGGACCTGGGTATTCCAGGGACTCAACGGCTGTAACATCAAAGGCTGCACATAAATGGAAGACTTGGAAACACTCTCAAGGTTGGTCAAGAAAGAAGATACAAAACCAGACAGCTATGCATCTTGAATATATCTTAACATGCATCATCCAGTTTAGGTATCAGCCAAGAAGTGCCTCGTCTGAGATAATTATACGGTTTGTCCTTAAAATAGCTTCTCTAGTGTCTAATAATATATACACCTACATGACAACTTTTGCTTTAACATGATCACTGATAAGATTTCCTTATTTTACTTGGCCATTTTCCAAGCCTTGTAGGAACATATTTATTTTTAGAACTACGGTCCTAAGTTAATTTGGTTGGAATTAGCCAAAGGGTTCAAAGGCATTAATGGAGAACAGGGAGATAAACATGCGTGTGTGCATGCATTCAACACACACACACATATTTGAGCCCACACAGGCATTTTTGTTATCTTATAAAAACCAATTTGAAAATACAATTTAAAACACACCCTTCAGCATTAATCTGCATGTTATACAACAACAAATACATTAAGTACAGCTGACACTTTATTTGGTTTGGAAAATTTCCCCATTGCTCATAAAAATAAAAATTGAACTATAGAATTAAGCTTATATAGGAAAAAAGATTATTTTATAGTCCTATCAGGGTACTTTAAGGGTATGTAAGTCCCAGCATAATAAAAAATTCCCTATTTGTCAAGTAACAGCATGGTGGTCTGTAACAAATACTAATAAAATATAGCATGTCAGAGATCAAAGCCTCAGTCCTAAAAGATACAGAATAACTCATGAAATCATAATTACTGTTTTGATTTAATCCAGGCAGTTTGCTTAAAGCATTATTTAAAGACATGCATTTCAAAGAAAACAATTTTCTAAAAGCAAAACAGGAAATAATCTGGTTCCCTGTCCTTCCTCTTCTTATTTTGTGGCACACCTATTTTTGATATTATATAAAAAGCCCATATCCCACCTACTAATTTCCTCATCACAGTTTTCCTTTAGTACTGCTGTCAACTGCATCCTATTGAAGTGGAAACAGATTTCTTTAGCCCAGGTCTCCTGCTTTGTGCTTAGTATCATATAAGCTATAACATGACTAAAATGCGCAGTCATTTAAGATGCAGAACTCAAACTCACAGTTTTGCAGAATCAGGTCATGATTATACAGTCTGTTTAATGTGATTAAATCCTGCTGATTACATGCAAAAATGGGTGCATGTGCTCTTTAACTTGCCTGACTGCTCAAAAGCCTCCCTGCTTGTGGCAGCATTAAGGAAGATGCTGGGAGTAAGCAGCTAAGCACATGAGGAGACAGAGTCAATTTATGTCAGGTTAACATGAGTGTGAGCCATCACTGCAGCCTCTTATTTGCAAGTTATCAGTATAGATGTAGTTTTGCTTACTTCTATTAAGCATTTCATACAGTTGGGCTACTTGAAAAAAGTTAATTTTCCTTGTAAAAAAAGTGAATTTTCCTTGTTGCCATTTTTAGATAAACAACTAAAAAAATTGTTATAAAGGAAGTACATTATTAGTTATTTATTAGTTCGAGCATAGGATTTTAATGTGAAAATTGTCAAACCAATGCAAATGCCTACACCCCTCAAAACTGACCTTATGATAGTTTGTGGTCTGCATAACAAGCTGTGTTTTACCTTGTTTTTGTAGAGAAAGGCCTACCACCAATAATGGTGAAGTCAGTGAAGATCTTAAACTTACTGCTTCCTTAAAAATCTAGAAAGATACAGAAGACATAAAAATTGGAAGCAAAAATAAATTTGGGGTTGTGTCATTCACAACACTAAGTATAGTCCTACACATTAAAACTGAGACTATTGGAAAAAGATGTAAGGGACCATGTATCTGTGCCTAAAACTCAGGGAGTTCCAATCAGTAATCACACTAGAAGGCATATGCACCTGAGCCAACAAAATGTTATCTTAGAAACAGCTCAACTCTTAAAATTAAATGTCATTCCTAATTGGAAAACAAATCACAAAATGCCACTCAAACTATTACATTCTGTATGTTTAAAAAGATTTTTTTTGCATCCCTTTTGCAATCTTTTAATCAGCAGCTGTGTACTTTACATACATGATGAGTGTGTTAACTCCAAAGGAAAAAAAAAAGGAAAATGTTCCATGGAAATAAATGTAGTTTTGCTTTCTCTAGCTTGAATGAAGGACTCCAATTCCTTCTAGATTCCTTCCAATTCATTTTAATTCACTCCACAATTGAACTTGCTATAGATATAATGTAAAGTTTAAGAAACAGTTCACAAAGACTTTGCCAACTTCTGTATAACTGGCCTAGTCCCAACTATGTGGACCCCAATGAATAAACTCAATTCTGTTCACATCTCTCACCTAAGGTAAGGAAAGTATTTTTCCTTATCCTCACAGAAATAAATGTCCTTGTGGAACAGAGCTCAGTCTCTTTATAGTTATTTTTGGATAAAGACTGCTAAAGAGGTCGTCTTTGTCCTGGAAATCTCCAGATTTTGTAGAAGAAGCCTGATCACATCTTTTTAAATATTAATCTGCTTGTGGAGCACTGCTTGGAATAGAGCTACCCAGTCAGTAGCAGGTGGCAGAAGATGTCTAAATGTGATTTGGTCATAATCCTACAGATACTTTAACATATTTGTGTAAAAATATAAGTTTTGTGATTTGAGTGGTTATAAATGTTATTCCAGTAGTAAAGTTAACAGATACAAAAGTTTTTGAGGGCTTGAAGCATTAGGAGTAACCAAGATGGAGTGGTTTCAATCCAGTGGTACCTGTATCACAAACTAGAAATACATTTTTTCTACTAGCCTGGTTTTCTAAGACTTTAGGATTCACATAAGTAAGCATTTCTGTTCCAAGAGGAAGGACAAAAACTTGCTTGCCTACAGCAGAATCTTTCATCATCACATGGCTCAGGCACATGTCTTCACAGATGGCAGCTTTAGGTCAAGCAACAAAACCAACTCCAGAACCTCCCATAGTGATGAGCTCTATTTGATTTTTCCATTAAAAGCTGTTTCATGTTTACTGAAAAGCCACACAGTTTAAAGTTACAGAGCAAACATATCTTTTCACCATTAGTGAGACTATTCTATCCAGAAATGCTTTTGGTAGCTACCATCAGCCTTATCCCAGAGCACATTTCCTCTCAGAGATAGAAGCTCTTTGGTTTGAGGGAGGGGCAGAAGATGGATAAATCCTGGCAGCTTGCTCAGTCCCCTGGGATGGTACTTTCCCCAAGTGGAAAGCAAAAGACAATATTCATGCTGAGCTGTGAGAAAGGGAGGTATTTCTGAAAGGAATATGGAGTTGTTGCCACACCAGGGGCCTAGGAATTGAAAGGAAGCATATTTCCCCTATGAAAATGGAGGAATAGAATTAAGAAAGTATTACATCCAGATATTTCAGGGTGAAGAACAAAAGAAAAAATAAAAATGGCACCAAGTGAGCAGAGAAGGTACAGATGGATGAACACTAGACTTTGCAAGAAAGATGTTTATTTTCCACAGCTGGATGTAAATAGAATTGTAATGCTATTTTTATTTTTTTTTTATCTTAAGTTTTTTTAACAAGCATATTATTCTAACTTAGTTTTATTTCTTTCCCCTGATATATTTTCTAACTGTGTGTTCATTGGACTGCTCCAGAAAGAAGCAAGAAAAGATCTAGTGCAGCTGATTTATGCTTTGTAACTGGAAAATATTTTTCCCAGCCCTGTTCTTTGTCACTTCTGTCAGATAATTTGCAACTTAAATTAGAGGTGCTGTTTAGTTTTTAACTCTGGCAACACCCAAAGGCATTACATAAGTTTTTAATTGCACCATGTATTGAGGAAAAACCTGATGTACCTAATTGTTTCTAACTGGCAAGTTTTTAATTTAAGAGGTGGGTAAAAATTCAAAATAACAACGTTCATATCAGTCATATATTGGGCTTGGACAGAACACATCTTTTTTCTCACCTCCTGAATTCTCACTGGTGAATTTGGAGTAAATCAGGCTTTTTCTGGAAGTTAGCAGTATAAATCCAAAATCTCCATCACTATGATGACTAAGCATATTTAATTTCAAGTAAAAACTGCATTACAGACTCCTGTGCATAGTTGTTGAAGAGATTTTAGCTTAGTTTTTTACTTTGCAATCTCAACTTTGACTCCAGAGTAGTCTGGGTCAAGTGATGTTTCTATTCAGTGTTTTCAAATAAAATCCCTGTGATTGTACTTCTGGTTTGAGACTATATTTTGACTGCAGCATCTGTACTGCTTGTAATGTGGGACATAAGTAAGCCTGAAGGACTGTATTCTCAGCCTGAAGAAAAAGTGATATCCTTTGTTAAACCTACTGACATCAAGCAGAAAGGGAAAGACTAAACATATATTTTAAGCTTACAAATTCTTTTCAAGTTGGCATTTCCAGAGGAACTATTTTAAGAAAGAACAGGAATTATCAGGAAATTATGGGATTTATTATGGAAAATTTCACCGTCCTACTTTAGGATATGCCTTTGCTGCAAGGATTAATACTCAGGCATGTGAGTCACTCTGCTAAATCCTATCTAAGATTATACCTTTACTGAACCTTCGTGACCTTAGATGTGTTGCTGGTGTGCTTATGTCAGCAGCAGTGGCATACATGGTTCCAATTCTTTCATGATAAACTGTGGAGAAATGGCTGTCTTCTTTCTGGGAACTGGATGTAAATTATGAGAAAAGATAAGTGGCATTTAGTCCTCCTGGTAAAGTGAAGGAAGAACACACACAAGCAGAAATTTTTTTTAATAATTTTTTTTTGGTTGAACTGTAACAATAGGAAAAAAACCCCTAAAACCAGAAAACCAAACTTGTGAAAAATTTAACAAGAAAAACAGAATGTCAAAAATAAAGCCAACAAACCATGGAAACAGTTAGAGGATCAAATCTTTATTCAGGGACACATCATGTACATAAAATCCACCCAAATGAAATTCTTTGTAATGGCCTCTCTGACTATGCGTCCAAAAATGAGGAAGAGGAGTGCCTGAGGAACAGGTTTTTCTGGTGAAGGAGGGACTTGGTAGTCCTTGTAACACATGAAAAACAATTTGGCATTGACATAGGACCAGTTTTTACTGCTCCTTCAGGGGAGCAGACACTGATTTCTGTTGTGAAGTCCACATGAGAGAGTATTGTGAGAGCCCCAGAAAACCAGAGGAAATGTTGTATTCAAATAAACAAAGATTGTTGTACTCCTCTGTGCCATCTCTTCCTAATGCATTACAAGGATTTTGTTTCAGGTGCTTGGACTTACTGTGGCTGTTCCCAGTGCTTCAATTAAATCTCCACATTTTGTAGTTGCACCAGTGTTTGTTAAAAACAAACTGCTGTAAGTGGGCAGTGAAACAAATGAGCAGAATAATGCAGCCAATTCCCAAGGTGGCTTCAAAGGTCTAAAGCTTCAACTCTGAGAGCACTTTCAGTACTAATAAAGTCCTTCACACGTAGACAAGATGCAAACATCAGTGATGCAGAATGAAAGGAAAGTATAATAAGCTCTCCAGTATTCTCACAGTTTTTGCCAAGTCCTAGAAGTTTACTATAACTTACAATATTTAGCTTCTTTCTTATAGTTTTTGGAGCCAAGTCATTTATTGCCAGAGGAAATAAGCTTTTAAAAGATTTTGTAGTGCTTATGATTGCAAAGCAAAGCCTGAAAATACAACTTGACAATTTTTTACAGGTTCAGGAGACACAGAAAATGTAAACTATCAGTTCCAATGTCATGATTCTTAGAGTCTGGCTAATAGCTCTGAACACCTGAGGCTGCTGATACTGCAGACAGAATATTTTACTCATAGCTATTAGATTCTTTTTATTTTCTCCCCCACTTCCATCCCCTATAAGCAGATTAACTGTCCTAGAAATTTTGTTGATTATAGATTAGGCCTTTACAACTCAGTGGAAAACATTGTTTAAAGAAAAAAAAAAAGATTTTAGAACCACTTCCAAAGCCCCTCTGGTCAATTTCTTTTTTTAAAAAACACATTTCCTAACCAAGAACCTTTTGTACCATGAGTTAACTGCAGTACTATTAGTCAGGCTTCTTAGACTTCTAAGGATGATATCTTCATCTGGATTTATGTAAAGAGGACATAATAGACGACACCAAGGACACCAATTTTGCAGGATACAAATATGGTAAATGATGCTAATTTTTTTAATGAGGAATGAATAACTTTGCTTCCTATTTGTCTTTTTTTTCTTTTTTTTCTTTTTACTAGCTGGTAGTTTTATTAAGTGGATATTTTCTCCCAAAATGTTTTAGAGATAACTTATTTTGTGTTCTCTGTAACATTGAATATCCTAATTTTGTTCTTAAGTCACTGGAAAAATTCTGTATTGTAAAATCTCAGTGCCAGGGTCACTGAAATTGCTACTGTAGCAGTTTGTAACCTGAAAATTCAGGCCCAAACTCTGTCTTGGGACCTACACCTAACATCTGTAAGGATAACTAGGATATAACGATGCAAACAAATTCTTCTTACCAGAGAATAAACTGAGTCCACTGCGACACCATCACCGAATAAAACTAAAACCCATGTACACAAATTGTTTGCAGTACATTCTAAAACCACACATATGTATGCTTGAGAGAATACCAAAAGTATCCTTTTGAAGTTTCCTTTTGATACTTTTTAGCCCAATGGGGCCCTCACATAAGCTGATCTACCTGCCAGATACACTCAGGGGTTCAGATCTCAGAAGAGAAACCATCCAAACCCTTTCGCAGTGGGTAGTTGTTGATACCAGGTCAAGCTTGGGTAACAGCAATTAGTCTGAAGAGCGATAGAAATATCTTTAAATCACAGATATGCTTTCATGACACTTGAAAGGAGTGGGAACATTTACCATAACATAGAATAAAAATTTCATTTAACAGTTTTATCTTCAAATTACCACATAATTCAGATAAAGAATTGCATTGGTCGTTTCCAAAGGAATTTTAAGAATTAAGGTGACTTTTCTAAACAGTTTGTTGCATTCTACCTTGCTTGCCTTTGTATCAGCAGTCTACAAATAGCATAGGAAGCCTTCTGTTTGTGTGCAGTATTTCCACAGAAAATCCCCAGCCAAAAGCTAAGCAGCTGATGACTAACATCTATGTTACACTTCTGATATGACTAGTTGTGATAGACTTCTGATAGACTTCTGAAAAAGACATCATAATTTTGAAAGTTCTCTTTGTATTAAAAATACAGCTTATCTTTATTCTAATATTTACTTAAACAACTAGGTTTAAGCTGCTAAGGCAAACACTGTCTGTCTAGCATGTCTAGCTGCAGACAGCTGTTGGAATATAAAATGTTCACTACAGCAAAGATGTAAGCTGGCAAAAGCTTTAAAAGAAATTTCAGCCTCCCATAAACGATTCTGAGAACATGAACATTGGGGAGATACTTCATCCTTATTGCAAAGGGTGAAGCAGGAATTAAAGCTGATGTTTCTTCAGTAATTATTTATCTAATGCCCAATATCCACATCATATTGCTTTGGTTGGCCCTTTCACATACACCCTTGCATCTTCTGTCTACGCTGCATCTCAGGTGAGTGATGAAAAAGCTTGAAGTGAATGAGATATTTAATTGCAAATTATACAGTTGTGATCCTGACCAGAAACAAAACTTCCGATCAGGCCGCTCAGAGCAAAGAGCTTAGAATTGGCAACATCCTGAAATAACAAAATATTCAAATTTCGCACATAAAAGATACTTTGAGTTCCCCTTTCAATCACGTTGCTATGTAGAGTTTTGGGGTCATGTGACCTTATTTGGAATGGAATGCAATCACAGAGAACTGCTCTTAAACACTTAAGAGTTAACACTTGAAATATTTAATGACTACAAATTCTTCAAATTTCCTCCACTCACCTTCTCCTGCAACAAAAAGAGTGAATCCCAAACTGGACAACCCTATGCAAACTCCAACCATACTGCCAGCCTGGGCTACAAGCAACTTAAACAAGAGAACAGAAGCCAAACTTTGTTTGGATCAGTTGTTATGGACAATCAGAACTAATTACAGCATTCAGAAATAATTCTGTAAAAGATCTTTCTAGATTGTAAAGAAAGGTACAGAAGTCCAGGCTTGCTGTTGCTAGAAACAGTCTTGTAGCCACTTCCATGAAACTGCTTTGTAAAGCAAAAGCGATATGATGTTCTTTCAGTCTGTCCCTCCCCCAACCCTGCCTGTAGTTTCCCCTTTCCTTAGTCTTCATTTGTTTTCTTGTACAGACCACAAGAACATATCCTTTTGCTCTCCAAATGCAGGCTACTGCTCTTTCAGAGGTTATTGTGATGGCAATTAGGTCACCAATATAATTTTTCATAAGCTGGTGAGCTAACAGTTATTTAGGTTGTGGAACTGCCCTCCTTTCAGGGCTGGAAAATAATTTGCACTCCTTTGTGCTTCGCTGCAAGTTGGCACAGTTGCTCTTTTATTGGTAAATTCTGCTTATCCCCCTGCTTCTGTGTGTGTTTTGTCCTCCCACTCATGACTATATTTTTGTCTCTTAACTTAGTGCACTTTGTATGCTTTGCTTTACAAAATCACAGCCTGATGTTGCTATCTCTGTCTCCTCCTGCTGTATTTCAGATTTTAATGCTCCATTCATCCATCATCTTAGTAGACAGCCCCATGGCTCCCAGTGTCCCCAGTGGGATTTCAAAATGTGGATCTAGACCATCAGAACCACTCCTTTAGCTCATAATGAAAATTGTAGTGAGTGCAAAGAACACTAAGATGTTTGGCAACAGGTCAGAGTTGTTTTATAACTATGAAGGTATTTGCAGCCATCAGCTTTCAGGTACTCCTTCTAGATGAACTAAACGTTTGTCTAGGTCTAAGGGAAAAAAAATCTGTGAGTATTTTAAGGACTGAGTGCAAACTTTCTGCCAGGTTTGCCTTTGACTGCAGATATAAATACCTGCCCTAACACAGTACTTCGCACTGTGCTTGTGGGCTTGTGCAAGTGGCATGAAAAATAAGGCGTGTGCTGCTCTGCCTGGATGAACGTGGTGCTAACGTGGCTGCCCTGCTGCTGTTAATATGCTGGCTTGTTGCAGTCCCGAGCTGTGTGTAATGAATGCAAAAGGATGACATGGATAAACTCTCTTACAGATGACTCATCAAGTCTAATCGAATTATTGTCACTTGAAGATGGGCTCAGGGAAACAAGTGTTCTAATGCTTCTGGACTATTGAACCCTCATTTCCAGACCTGTTCTTACTGATTTAGAAACACCCTCCTTCCCAGGAAAGAAAAAAAAAAAGAAAAAAAAAAAAAAAAAAAAAAAAAAAAAGTACATTTTTTCAGTTTATTGTAAGAATGGGAACTAGCAACATAACTGCTGATCTGTTTTCTCTTCCTCCCAGCAGCTTTTCAAGAATTCCCTGACACCCTGACATCATCCTCATCTCAAGCTGTTGCCCCTTCTCACCTCTCCTTTACGAGGCTGCTTCTTCTTACGCCTTGAGTCTATGTGGTTCAGTCCTTCCTCACAGCCTCACTCCTTGGTGTTGCAATTACACTGCCTTTCCCTTTTGAAGTTGAGATGATATTGACCAAAAATTTGAATAATGGATTCTAGCATTAGTAACAATTTGGAACACTATTAAGGCTGTGCTTATTGCTGTAAAATCAGAGAATGGTTTTCAGCAGAAACACTGGTAGGTTTATTCCAGCAGTCCAAGAACAGAAGGTGCTTCCCAGATTGTTATGTTGTTGGGCTGCCAACCCAAGCAGAAGTAGAGGAAAATTCAAGTACAAAGTATTAATTGTAACTTCATCTTGCTGGAAGATTTGTGTAAGATTTGCTCTTCTTTTACATCTAGCACACTTAGGATATATACATCTTTGCAGTAAGTTGTCGAAAGATATTATTTATTTTGAAAACCTTAAATGCTACACCTAAACATATAAGGTAAAGAGATACAGTGCCTAGGAAGTTTGTTTTTCTAGACTATTACCTTGGTTCAATTACTATTATTTATATATATCTGTAAATATAATGAGATATTTTACTTCCTGCTCAACCCTTACATTTTATGAAATAGGTAATTTATCTTATCAGTTCATGATACTGTGCCCTGCCCAGGGACACATTTGTTGACTCAATGACATGTCAAGCAGTAGGTGCTTTAAGTATTTTGACTCTGTTTCCTATCTACCTAAATATGTGTTGAAGTTTTTTCATAATTACACACTTTATCCCTCTGCTATTTTATGGATACCTTCAGGATGTCCTGTAACACAGATCTGAGCACAGGGCATTATTTGCAAGACTTGAAGCACAGTGAAAGCCACAAATATGGGTCCTAGTTGTGTACATACACATCTGCCAAATAAGTCCCTACAAAATTTTTGGGGACCAAAGCAATACAATGGAATTGGTATTTCACAACTCCTATTTCTCAATGGTTTTGAACAATTTTTAATTTATCAAGGTGGTGAAATATCATGTGCAAGACCTCTGCTTGCCACTATTATTGCCAAGCCTATTCTTCAAAGTAGTGTGTGCTGTAAGATTTGGATTTTCCCTGAGGGATCAGCTTGGGGGAAAGAGTACTGCTAACATGAAACATTCAAAATTATAGACTCAGAAAAAATATGCTGAAAAGTGTATCAGAAAAATTAGTATTTTTTATTATTTATAAAAGGCAAATAAACTATTATGAGTATCAAGGGTTTGCTCTTTTTGCTTCACATGACTAACAGCTGGGTCTCTGACAGGGGAAAAACAGTTGTATGAGTAAAACTGAAACTCAGTAATATCACAAATAAAACTAAGAAGTGGCCAACCTTGAAATGTTAAATATTTAACAATCCCTGGGAGAATTACAGAACTTCTACAAAACCCATCAGCCTTAAGAATGCCTTAATGCCCTTCACATTTCTGCAAGAAAACAGATTCTGCTTTTATTGAGGGAGAAAAAACATTGTAATTAAAGGTTGGTTTTCTTCACTTTAAAACAGTAGTGCTGCTCTTCCTCCATCTTTCCTGCAAACCATTACTATTTCTTTGGTGTGCATTCTGTGTTACTGGCAATGATGGAAAAAAATCCCATCTTGTTTCTACTCTAATGCACCTAAGGTTAACTGTGTAACTTAAAGTCTAGTAAAAAAGCAAGCACACAAACAAAAGCCCACAGAATGGTGCTTAAAGGAAGAGCAAGTTTCAGACAGGACTCTTTCCGTGTGTTCAAATACTAAACTGTGGGGGCACATCACCCCAGGGCTGGGCAGACACGGCTCTGTTTCTGTTTCATACTTTATACCATTACTTAACAATACCGTAGGTAACAGACTTATAGAAGCTTCTTTCACAGAATCAATGAGTTTGGAAAAGATCTGAGATGGTCGAGTCCAAACAATGCCCGATCACCACCACGTCCAGTGGACCAGGACACTGAGTGCCTCATCCAGTTTCCTTAAACACCTCCAGGGACACTGACCCCACCACCCCCCTGAGCGGCCCACTCCAATGTCTAAACACATTTTCGTGAAGAAATTCTTCCAAATATCTAACCTACACCTCCCCTGGTTTAGGGGCAGCTTAAGACTGTGTCCTGCCCCCCTGTCGCTGTTTGCCTGGGAGCACAGACCGCCCCCCGCCTGGCCACGGGCTCCTTTCAGGGAGTTGTAGGGAGCGATGGGGTCACCCCTGAGCCTCCTGTTCTCCAGCTGAACACCCCCAGCCCCCACAGCCTCCCCTAAAGGACCGGTGCTCCAGATAGGATACGGGCTCTTCCTTAGCATCGACAACAGGGAAAGACGCGCAGCGCTGCACACGTCACTGGTGGTGGGAGATGTGCTGCTCGGTCAGAAATTTAAAAAAAAATATTTCGATGAGCGTCCACAGCACAGCTGCCTGACACCGAAGAGCTCTAAGACAGGTCACGCCAAGGGACATGGGGCAAAATACCCGACCCGCAGTTTCGAGCTCCGTGCCTTGCGGCCGAACCCGGGGCAGGGGCCGGTGACGGGCCGGTCCGGGGCCGGGGCAGGCGCAGCGCGGGCTGGGCCAGGCTGGGCGGGGAGCGCTGGCCCCGGCAGGGGCGGCCCCGGGGCGGGCGGGGCGCGGCGGCGGCGCACGTAGCCGTCCCAAGATGGCGGCCGCTCCGGAGCGGGCTGCGAGGGCGGCGGCGGGGCCGGGGCCGGCGGGCGGGCGCTGAGCGGGGCCCGGCGGGGGCTGGCGGCGCTCGCCTCCCCTCGCCTCCCCTCCCCGCGGGGTGCGGGGTAGCTTTCCGCGCGGCCGCCGGGCTTCACCATGCTGCGGGGCTAGAGCCGCCGAGGCGCCGCCGCAGCGCAGCGGGGTAATAATGTTAACAGAGGTAAGAGCTGCCGGCGAGGTGCGGGAGCGCGGGGGGCGGCTCGCTGTCCCCCCGAGCGGACGGCGCTCGGTGCCGCGGCTCGGCCCTCCGCCGGGGCCCCCGAGTTGTCTCGGCCGCCGGCAGTTTCCCCGTCGGCCGCGGAGGGCAGAGGCGCTGGCCGGCTCGCCCAGGGCAGCGCCCGGCCCCTCTTATCAGCCTCCGTGCTCTCCCGGCAGGGACGGACGGGAGCGGGGCGCTCCGGCTCGTTGGCGGAGCCCGGCCCGCCGTGCCCGCTCCGTGCGGCAGCCGGGCCCGGCCCGTGCTCGGCGCGCTCCGCAGGAGCCGGGCTGTGCTGCCCTGGAGGGCCCGGGGGCCGCGGCCCCCGCCGGGCCCGTGTCTGAGGAGCGGAGCGCACCTGGTGAGGGGAACCCGCCTCGGCCCGGGGCCCACCGGGGAGATCCCCCGCCTGGGCCCCCTCCGGCTTCGGCTCCTCTGGCCTCCTTCGCCGCGGTGCCTTCCTAAGGCTCCCTGTTTGTCTTCTACCTGGAGGGCTTAAGCCGAGCGGTTCGGCTGTGCTTGCAGGAGTTTGTGTCAATAGGTAACCCTTAGAAGTTGGCTGCCCCGGCTCACCTCTGCCTGGTGCAGGGTTTCTGTCCCGAAGCAGCCCGGCTGAGGCAGGCAGGTATTTGAGGATCAGCGTGGGCTATAAATGTCTGCTGTGTCCAAAGGCATTCTGAAAGGTGGAATCTGTCAGTGCTTTCCCGGTAGCAGACTTTACCCTGTATTCTGTTTTGTCTACAAAGAGCAATTGATTTTCTATTTTTAATATGAGCAAGGTGTCCTGAGTGCAGATACTTCTGCAACACAATGACTACGTTACCCATGTTTTATAATTTGTCATTTTATTCTGTAGTGGAGGTTATTCTTTCAAAAGTGTGTTGCCTTAAGTCTTGCAGGGTAAAGGCTTGCTTTCCAACACCTGAACATTTCAGCTTTGCTTTCCTGAATGATAATAAACAGTATCTTACACGTTTTAATTTGCATCAGTTCAAAGTTTTAGGGCATTAAGAAAGCAGTTCTGTGGAGCCATGAGCTCTCAGATTTCCTCAGGAGAATAAAATTTGCAGAATGAGTTAAGCCTGTAAAAATCTATGACCTATTTTTGCATTGAGGGTATTTGGTAGGTGGTCAGGATTAATAAGCTGCATCAAAGAGAGTTGGTGAGTGTGATGCATAAGCATTAGCCATAGTAATTTAGAGTATTTTTAGGGTAGCATAGAATGTTCGGGTCGGTGCCTCCTACTGGTTTGTTCCTTTTGATGGTGGCCGTGTGTGCCCATCCAAGACACTTTAGCTTGGAACTGAATTTTTTAATTGTTGAAATTCTGTGAATAACAGTGTGGATGACAATCCATTGGCTTTTTGAGGTAAAGCTTAGTGATTTCATGTGTGATGGCCAGTTTTGACTCTTATCCTTGGTGTCAGGAGGAGAGGGCTCTGATGTCCCTACTTCTAGTTCCTGTACATAAGTTATTTGTAGACAAGATGCTTCAAGGTAAAGTATTCCAGCCTTGGTCTCTGCCAAGGGGATGAATTTAAATTTTAAGGGAGCCTAGCAAAATTGCAGGCTTTGCCTGCCTGAAAAGCAGTTGATGGCGAGTTCTTCAGGCAGTCAGACAGCTCTAGGTTGCCAGGAGTACCCACCTAAGGTGAACTGGAGGAGTCCTTTCCCAGTGCACTTTTCTGGGTGTTCCAATGGTGACTTAGTAGCTACAACAGCCTGGGGAAACTGCACACAGCTGCACCCATGAACCCTGACCACACTTGGGAGGAATATGCAGATTGTTTCAAGTCTGCTGATACATGATTTCTTTGTATATGAAAATTGAGATTTACTGTGTGGTGAACTGATGTTAGAAGCAAAAACTGCACTAGTTTTTGGTGCCGGATATTTGTGGCCTTGTCAAGTTTGCTACTGTCTAGAGTGGCCAAAGTCACCATGATTTTTTTTTTTTGCCATTAAAAATTTAGATCCATTTCCCCTACTATAACTGCTAGTTTTATAACTTTAAAATATAGAATTTTTTTTCTTAAATATGTTTAAGAATGAAGGAAAGGCAGGTCGGGTTTTGCATGTATTGTTATCATGCAGTAACATAGTGTTGAATTTCTCAAGGTCAGTTTCCTACATCCTTTGACTGTATATGCAGACCCCAGCAGATTCATTTCAGTTTTATGTGAATGCAGTTAGGATTAGGACTTTGTAATCAGTAATTTCAGGGGAAGATCACACTTCCTGTCAGGAAAAAACACTCTGTGTGGTTTTTATTTGGCCCTTTCTGCCTATCTTATTTTAGTTGCATTCAAAACCCATGCTAATTGGGTGCCAGGCACATACACTTATTTACCGATCTGGCAAAGGCCATTTCCAAATTTTTCACCGTAAAACTTATTTCTGCAGTAAAGTTGAATATGTTCTGTCGGGACGCGTTTGGAGTCCTCCTGTGATGATCATTTCCCTGGTCTGTTGTGTTGGCCGTTGTGTGCCTTTTCACTTGTTCCCCTTTTCTTGTTCATCAGATGTCTCCTCTGCTTTCCAGGCCAGTGTGGCCTGTTCCTGTGTGACTTACTGCCTCAGCACTTTCTCATCTGGCCAGGCCATGGCAGACACAAGTTGCAATGATCTTTCTCTTGTCTTTTTGGACAACTGGCTTCATCATGCTGGCCACTTGTGTGATGGTAACTGCACTGCACGGGCTGCAGGGAAGCAGTTGGTGTTTTACAACCCTGGCTCTTGGTGGTCAGCAGGGTCTTAAATTCTGATGGAACAAATCTTCAGTAGGATTTTGACTTAATTTACAGGAAGTTTTAGATGTCTTTCAGATTGATGGCCTGTGCTGTCTGCATTTGCTGCCTGTGTTACCTCTGAAGAAGGCACTTTATCTCAGCTGAGAACTAGGTTCCTTTTTTTTTCTCCCCAGCTGCTCCTTAAATTGCTTTGAGATGCTTAGGGAGGACTTCAGAATTTATCAGCAGCTAAATTTTTGGCAGCTTAATTCTCAGCAAGAGTACCTTGTTGCAGTACTAGTGACAGTTGAGAAGATTTTTGACATTTGATGAAGTAGGAGAACTTCTTTCTTATCCGCAACTAAAAATGAGCCATACTAAATGAGCTCTGACGTGTTGGTATTTCTTCTTATTGCAACTGGTCAAGATAATTCACTAACTACATGCAGTATTTCCTTTCCATTAAACAATCTACATTTTATAAGAAAGATTTAACAACTTTTTTTTTTCATTAAATTTTGGTAACTACTAGCCATTGAGAACTGTTTCTGAGCAAAACCAAGCAAATTAGCTTGATTTTTAAGAATAACGGTTGACTCAGCAGCTTAACTTGCTCTAGAATAATAGTGAATTAGCCTTTCTGCAACAGTAGCACATTGTAAAGTATATTAGTACAGCTCTGAAAGATGCAGAACACAGTTATAAATGCTTGATTTATACTGTAGCATCAACTTTTTCTGTTCCTTGATACATGTCAGTGGCAGGTTGCTGTGTTACTTTATGTGTCTGAACTTTGTTCTGCTGGTAGAGCCATTTTCAAATGTGTGGACATTTACCAGGGTGCTGAAATAAATTAGTTTCCTGTCCTTTTGTGAAACTTGTGTGCTGAGGCTTTCTTTAGTGCCAGTGTTTTGCTAGATGAGATCTAGCTGGAGCATTAGTTACAAGCCCTTGGGAGGTAAAAAGCCTCTTTCTCCTTCAGTATTTTCTGTCAATGAGGTTTCCCCTTCAGCTGGTCTGTGTTGTGTCCCTATTTGTTCCTATTACAGCTCTATTAAAAACTGCATAGTTTATGAAGTGTCAGTTGAAATTATGTGAGAAATGCTAAAGTTAAGAAAACTAGTCTTTTGCAAAGAACAGTTATCTTATATTCCGAAGTACTTGTTTTTAAGTATTTTGCTGGCTTCTAGTAAAAGACAGCGTCTAAACACTCAGGACTATTCTTAGAGTGTACACTTGGGCCTAAATGGCTGAGACTGAATGCAGAGTTCTGCAACAACTCTAAAATGTCATTCTGGACCATTCCCCAAAACAGCATGGAAGAAAAAAAAAAAAAGCATGAAGTTCTTTACTTCAACAAAAATAGTAATAGCTTGTCTGGTTAGATAGCTGAAGGAGCTCCAAGTGATGATTTCCTCTGTCTGGTTGCACTCCAGGGAATTATCTCTTTTAAATATGTTTGTCTCTTTTCCCCACCCTTACAAAGATGACAAAGCATGTTTTCTTTCAGCTAGCATTGGGAGAATTGCTATTATTAGAAAAGAGAAGTCATTGATATTGTATTTATGTTATTTGCAACAGTGCAAGAATTAATATTTAGAAGTCTCACTAGCAATTTTCCATATTGCTTGGTTGAGAATACCAAGGCTGAATTATAGCAAAATCAATTGCAGTTGGCACTTGCAGTTGTGTGAGTGAGAACTTTCAAGAAGTACAAGGCATTGTAAGCTTGGGCCTGATGCTTGTTCTTATGCCCACACCATGTAATGTCTGATTTCTGAATTAATAAAACAAGGCATTATTTCATGATGTAAACATATTGACAGGTTTGAACAAGAGCACTCTACCCTTGTTTACATAATTTCTGTGAAATCACACCTCAAAATGATGGCAGCATGATTGTGGTTTACAAGTTTGAGGTGAAATGGGCGTTTATTTGTGCTGTGAGTAAGCATAGATTATAGGTATGTTCAGCCAGGGGGACTCCTTTTATAACTGCTATTTGTTTTGGACAAGAGGTCAATTCTTACACTGTGACAATTTGGGAGGACCTGTTAAAGATTATTATTGCTCTGAAACAGGAGAAGCTGTAAAACCCTGAGAGAGTGGAGGTGGATTTCTGAAGAAGTTGCACTGTTGATTGAATATGTGTTCTGTGTGGAATGGGATGTGATCTTGGTGTTGCAGTTGGAATAGTGTGAGGCAAATTTATTGCTGTATTCTAACACTGACATTTTACAAACATTTTAAAAGTCCCACAGGTTTTAACTAGTGTTTTTTCAAGTGGGATGTTATGAAAAATCAGTAATTTCCTAGGATGGAATATGAAGTTTGACCGTAGTGGTTAGTACAGTAGTTTATTTTGAAGCTATTTGACCAGTGACACTGAAATCTTTCCAGTCCTGCTGTTTTGCCTATTTTCTCAGACAGTGAGCACAAGACTTAATTTGATTTGAGCCTTACCAGTTTGTCAGTCCACTAGTTGGCAGCAGGAGATGGAGATAAAATCATCTCTGCTGGCTTGAATCCCATTAAATCCCTTCATGCATCAGATGGCTTGTATGATGTCCTTTCCTCAACTTCACTTGGATTTTTTGATAAACAGAAATGCTAAATTTCAAGAACTTTTTCTTTATTTCACAGGTGGAAATAGCACTGTGTTTGTTCATGTGAGGGCTCCTTTGGCCTAATTAAAAATTCACAGGTGCCATTGATGTCTGAAGTGCTTAATTCAGTATCCCATTGTGGTTGGAGTTCTGAGGAGAAAGATGAGCTTTGCACGCGTTTTCTTCTCAAGAGTGTTCTTAAGTTTGGGAACATTCTTTGAAGAGTATTAACTGCTTAAATACAGTTGAGCTTTTGTTACGATCCTATTTGTTTTATCTTTTATGTCTGTTCCTTTGCCATTCTTCCCTTAATCTCATGCTCCATGAAGGAAGAGGGTGATCCTGGTTCTATTTTAATCAAATCTGTTTGTGTCAGAATGTTTTGATTTCAGAAATGTCACTATTGTAAGATCATGTATTCTTGTTCATCAGTACATTTTTGCAATTCTAGGGAAGGACTACTCAACTCTTCCGCTGATGCCTCTAAGGCAGTGCAGGTTAGGCTATCTCTTGTGATGTAAGGGAATGAACTTGAGCAGGAAGTTGGAATTGCTACATATCCTGTAGGGCACCCTGCATTTCCACTCTTCCAGTCAGCACTGTTATACAAGGCCAAGTAGAAAATAATCTAGAGTAGCAAAATTCTTGCAGCAGCTGTCTGTCCAGCTGATTATGAAACAGTGCCTCAGACTTGTGATGATTTCTCACATACCTCTTAAGTGATACTAAAAGCAACAGGGAACAAATGTGTATGGTGTTCTCAGTCACCCCTTATTCAGGATTTGGCATTCCAGACTGCAGGGATGAGTAGAAAATCTGATGATGTTCATGCCTTGGGAAACAAGAGTCCAACCTGTGATAGTGTAGAAAGAGTGATTGCTTTGAAGTCTTGCTGATTGTCAGAATGGTTTGGATCTCTCTGACTCAGAGAGATGAGGGAGCTTCGCTTGTTGCTCTGCTCTGTTCTAACAATGGCTGATGCAGGCTGAGATATCTCTGAGTCTTGAGTCTTTTCTCCTGTGTGAGGCCACTTAAACCTCTACATTCCATGTCCATTGTAATAATCAACACTTTGTTTAGCAGGGGTTCCCCCAAAGGTTGTGGTGTTTTGTACCATTGTACCAGCTTACCTTTCTGAAACCTATGTAATGATTTTTTGTGATACCTTGAAAATAACGGGATCAGTAAAAATTATATATATTCCTTATTCACTGGAGGAACTCTTTGTGTTTGAAATCGTATCTGTATTTATCTGTGTTTGTGTGATTTTAATTTTTTTTCTAAAACTCTATACAAGTGGTTGTTCTTCTGTTCCCCTCTCCAGTGTGTCTTGGTGTATTTGTTACTGATAGATATCTTAATTTTTAATGAAACCTATGGGGATTTAGGTATCCAACCTCTTTTAACATGCTTGGAAGAAAAATACTCTTTTTTGTAGTTTATATACTCAAATTAGTATTTTTGATCAAAATGGTAACAAGTGGAATTTTATTAACTTTGTAAAGTAAAATCATATGCTGTGGAAGTATTAAATCTTGTTGTTTAATGCCTGAATTACAAATGTACTTTGATGGTACATATAATGAAGTGGTAATTACTTTTTATGCTTGTTTGTTTCTTCTATAAAATTTAAAAGTTCTTGTGGAAAAGAAATTGGTTTATGTGAATATAATTTTTATTGTTTTGATGAGAAGTTATTTATTTATAACATTAGGCTAGGAGAATAAGGTTTTATTTAAGATGTTCACACTTACCAAAGTTTTTCTTCACAGTCAGCATTTTTTCTAAATTGAACAGTGTGCAGTAGGTGTGTTAAAAATAATTTCTCCTTACTTTGTGTATACAAGCACTGGTACCTTGCTTTATGGTCTTACAACTGTGTACTTCATTTCTTCTTTAGTGCTTCATGCTTGACTTGCATGTGTGCTTAAAACTTTGAAATGAATTTTATGTTTATTTCTTTATGTTGTTTTTAAGGTCTAGACTTTAAATGCTGGGTCTTTGTCTTTCAGTTGGCAGTTGCCCTACTGCAGCTTCTTAAAAAGTCTTTTGAGGATTATGAATTAGCAATAGTGAGACCAACAGAAAACAATATGTCCATGAATGTTTCTAAGCTCTTCCATTACTTTATTGGATATTGTCCTTTATTGAATTCTCCAATTAATGATGGTTGACTGTTGCCTATTGTTTTAATTCCTTTTAATTGTGCTTTATTTTACTGACACTTTTTTGTTTGAAATATTTTTTTCTATTTTAATGATCTCAATATAACATGGTGCTTGCAGTCTTCTTATTTTTTCTCTCTAGATTTCTAGAGAATTGCCCATAACTCTTATGTCCCTTACTCTCTATTTTTGATGCATTATGCCAAATGTTTTTTGGCTTTTTTTTTTGTTTGTTTCCAGTGATAACAAAGTAGGTGCATTGTTTCTATATGGAGTTGTGTGCCTGGGTTTGTCTATGAATGCTTCCACCTTGCTGTCCATGTGGTTCTTTTGTTCATCCTTTGCTTCTCTCGTGTATTGCCCTCTTCTTCATTATTTTCTTTATGTATTTTTGTTTTCCTACTTCTGTCACTGGAGTGGCCATGTGTTTTTCCTTCAATGTCATTCATGCATGAAGGCATTCAAGATGCCAGGAGTGGCATTTAATGTTTGACTTCACTGGATCTAGTTTGGCTGCTGGTAAAGCGGTTTTTCTCCCCTCCACCAGACACAAGCTGGTCTGACAGCTTCTTGTTTCAAGTCTAGCAGCTAAGTAGCAACTGCATGAAGAATTATTTTGCCTTGATGAATCAGTCTTGTGGAGGGATACGAGGGTGGGAACACAGGATAAGTTGCCAAATCAACAGCTGCATGGTTTGGTGCTAGGGAAGTGCATAGTGTTAGTCTTCATTTCCTTCTGTGTAGATCTAAAACAAGTCAATATCCAAAATAATTGCTGTACTTTTGAAAACAGAGAATGTCACTCTTCATTCTGTGGCTTCTGAATGTATTCCTGCCTCCAGAAAAAAAATTACAAATAAGGCTTGGTTGTTCCAGTTAGGTTTCTTTTTTTGTTCTTGTCCATGTGACAATGATGGAAGTTTTTAGATATCTCCTCTAAACATGCCCTGGGAGCTAGATATTCAAATGACTCAATTAGTTTGATTTATAATTAGCTTCAGTCTATAATCTTGAAGAGGCAAGAGTTGATGCACCATTTCTATGGTTTCCTTGCTCTCCGAATTCATTGAAATTTGTTGGAAATATTCCATGCCCTTATGTATGAGAATAAAGTATTCCAGCAAGTTCAAAGAACTGTCCCTTTATGTAAATGTTATTTGAGGGTACTCACACTTGCTTTCTCTCTTCTGTGGGAGAGGTAGTATGTGAACCTGGGAGATATCCAGGGAATAGTTGACATGCTGATTCTGGACTCAGATTTTATATGAGGAAGAAGATGACTACTTGAGACTAAATGATTCATCTAGGATACTCAACAGGCTCTTTGCTTCCATAGAGAGGCCAGATGGACAGAGGTCATGGAGCAGAGTCTTGGAAGAAGTTGTAGGAGGCTTCACTTTACTTACACTTACCTGCAGTGCTGTCAGCAGCATTCTGTAACAAACCACTTAATAAAACTTGTGGAGTTTCTCAGGGCTGTGCAGACAGCAGACAGCAGTTTTCTCAGTAGTGCTGTTAAGGAAAAGGCAAACATGCAGAGAGGACTGTGGAAGAGATGCACAGAGCGAGCAAGCCTTCCCAAATGGGATGGGGAGCCAAACATCTCCGGAAAGCAAGCAGATAAAGCACACAAGCAGTAAGGTCTGTAGGAGGTAGTGGTAAAGGGGGATATTAAACACATGGAGGGGCAAGATTTTATTTGTTTCTGTTACATTCCTGTTATATTTGCCCTGTTGGAAAAAGGCAATAATATTTAAACAGTTTCTCCTCGTCTTAAGTAAGGGCTTTTTTTGCTGATTCAAAGTGAAATCAGAGAGCTGATTTTCTGTGTTGGCACTAGAGTCTATTCTGTAAGAGTTAGGCATCAGCTGCTTATTAAAGAGGTTGCAGATTTTTTTGTGTATTGTGGACTATTGAAAAACTTGCTGACACTGGACTTGCTTTACTTTGACTACTGAACTTGCTCTTTCTCTTGCTTTACTTTGTGCAACTGGATGATATTCTGTCCAGGAAAACAGTTGAGAGGAACAGGAAGTTTTTAGCCTTACTCTAGCTTTGTAAAGGTTTGTGTTACTTAGTATAACAGCTGTTTCCATGGTTATTTTGTCTTCGTCCAGTAGGCATGCTTCATACAAAATTTGGCCCTGTAGGAGTTCAGATGTATTCTCAGAGACCACTGGGAATTTGTAGTGAAACAGTGGTTGTCTCAGAGTTGCTGTATTTTGTAACTGGAGAAAACCTGTGGCACTCAGAGAACTGCATAAAATTCTAACTTTTGAAGAAAACAGTAGAGTAACATCGCAATCTCCAGAGGAAGGGGCTAGTATTCTGTCAGTGGTTTTAAGTTTCTTAAAAATGGATTATATTTGCAGCTTGGGATTCTACTTGTTGTTTGTGTACTGACAACATATTCTTTGGAGTTCTATTTTTAATATCCATTTCATTTTCCAGTCTGTAAATTATGATGCTGATTAAAAAGCACTACAGAGTTTTAAGAACTGTTGTGGAACTATCTGTACATTTTTGACAAGAAATCAGATATAGTGAAGGATTGATCATTGCAAGCAGGAGTCTAAACTGAAACTACTTCATGATGCTGGCACTGATTGAGGTCTTAGACTTAAAAGAACAAAACAAATTTGCCAAAATAGTAAAATCAGTGAATACCGTGTTGGTAGCTGTTTCTTCAGAATCCAGTGTTTAGGCAGTAGATGCCCTTTATTACTTTGGTGATAAGAGTGTAGAGACTACTACTCTGGTTTAATTTTGAAGACAAAGGTGAGCACCAGGGAGAGGAGGAAGGAGGCAATACTTTAAAAATTGTGTTACTTCTCAATTCACATAGAAGGGAGTCAGAATGTTAATTGAGAGTGCCGACAAGCTTTCTAAATCTACCTTTTCCTTGGTGGAAAGTGTAGCCAGTCTGTGGCTTCATAATATGGGTACATTTTATTTTAGCACAAAATCCTTTGTGATGGAATTGGATATTGTACATTAGTTTTCAGATGTATTTGTATTGTAGCAGGAAGACCAGAACTGGACACAGGGGACTCCAGGGATGTCCAAATGGAGGGGGAGGTTCACTTTGCTGTCTCTGCTGGTGACAATTCTGCTGATAGAGGGTAAAATGCTGTTGGCCACCTTTGCCACAACGGCGTGCTGCTGACTCATGAGCACCTTAGAGCCCCCCTTGGGGTCCTGTTCTGCAGAGCTGTTTCACAGAGTGGGCCCCAGACTGTATTGTGGCCCAGGGTTAGTCCACCCCACGTGCAAACCTGTGCTTGTTTTTGATGAACTTGATGAGGTTCCTGTCAACCCCTTTCTCCAGCCTGTTGACACACCTCAGAACCCTCCAGTGAAATGAGTGCTCACCCCACTTCAGGGTTCTGTGCACCCTTTTACTGGGAGTTCACTGTGTTACATCACCCACATTGCTCAGGCATCCTCAGTCCCATATTCATTTGTGACGGTTCTCACCTAGTCACTGGCTGCACACTGAACTCTGTACCACCGATCATGTCTTTGCATCCAGCATTTTTCACTTACCTTTTAATCTACTCATCCAGCCTGTAGCTCTCCAATTTAGTGATAAGGAAGCTGTGGGATATTGTCCTAAAGGCAAAGTGCACATTATCTAAGGCCCCGCCCTTGTCCTCATCATCACTCGTGTCACCACAGAAAGCAACTGGATTGGTCAGACATGATTATTTGCACTTAGTAAGTATCTTTTGGTTGCTCACAACCATCTGAGGGACTGAGGTGATGCTGGCTGTCATAGATTTATTTTTCCTTCCTCCCTGGCCTGGACCTTCTTTCTTGCTGATCGTCTTCTACCAATACAGTCTGAGAAATCATTTACAGTGACTTTCTGTTAAGCTTTGTTTTTCTGGATTCCATGAGGGCAATTACAGTACTGTCTTTAATCAAGATGACATTTTTCATTAGAAGTGAGAAACTCAATGTAATTTTCCTTTATGAATACTACATTATTGCTTACAGCTTTTTCCTCCTTTTTAGTAAATTAAAAAAAACCTCAACAATTTTGTAGGGGTAGTAAAAAGGATAGGGA
Source organism: Zosterops lateralis (assembly GCF_965231275.1). Classification (NCBI taxonomy): domain Eukaryota; kingdom Metazoa; phylum Chordata; class Aves; order Passeriformes; family Zosteropidae; genus Zosterops; species Zosterops lateralis. The sequence continues at coordinate 31,271,794 of NC_139762.1, read as the reverse complement.
TGTTTCAACCACATTATTTCATTTTCCAGAATAATTCTGCAAGGATAGGTGGCATGACTGACTGTATTTAGACACAACAGCCTTTATCACTAGAAAGAATGTGGAAATCAATTTTCAGTCTTGTTGAGTATGTCTGTTACTGGAGGACTCCTGGCAATTATGACAGATAATGTGAATTGACTTCTTCCACTTGTGTTCTTTCAGACCTGTAACTTGACCTAATAAGGCAAGTAGAGTCAATCTTTATATTTAGTACAGTCCTTGATAAAAATATTCTTAAGTTATGTTTTTAGCTTAGTATTTTTAAAATAACTTTTTTATTAAGATGAGGAATGTTGCTTATTTGAGATCTGTTAGATTGTGGTATGTACTATTCCAAGAATACTGTGTCCAAAGCAGTTGCATCTTAACTTTAGTGGAATAATGCTGGAATTTTTGCTGCAAATAGCAACGTAATATTACCAATGGATTGAAGAACTAAACAAAACTAATTTTACAGCCTGAGGAAGCCAGAGTACAAGAGTAAAAGTTTGAGCAGAAGTTGATGACTAAATCTTTTTGCAGTAAACTTAAGTACTGGATTTTGTGTGTGTATATATAATATTTATGTATATGTGAAATATGTATGAACACATATAATATGTTTATGTCTCAGTAAAAAAAAACAACACACATCCTGCAGATACATATTGAAATGTATGGTTTATCAGTCTGTTGAGAAGAAACTACTGATTTTAAGGAATTTGCTCACAAATGATTATTTGCTTATTGCTGCTTTCAAGCAAATCATCAAGTGATAGAAACAAAAATCTTAGTATTTTCGTCAGTATAAAGTTTGAAGGTGTTGTCTGCTGTTTACATGTGATGAGTTGTTTAGGAAAAAGCAAAACAGTGAAGCTCAATGACTGCTGCTTCAGTGTGCAGTACCAAAATGTTCCAAATTTTATATAATTTATCTTATTATACCTTCATGTCTTTGATACTTCTGTATCTGCAAAAACTATGCATTTTCACTTCATTTCACTTTTTGTTGTAGTGGGGTGGTTGTTTGAAGCCAGCGAGATTTTCCAAAGCAGATACTGTATCATTGTGCACCTTTTTTGTATTTATTCTAAGCTGAGTCTATCAATTCAAAATTGCACTAACTGTTTTGCACACAGCCATTGCTGTGAAATTGTGTGATATCTCCATAGAAAAAAAGAATGGATTTATTTTAAGAAAAGTAATTATTGTTCATCAGACGTCTTATAATCCATCTTTTTCCACTTTGCCAACCCTGTAAAGATTATAGACAACAATGCATTGCCTTTGAATAGAAGACTCTGTACAAAATAGTGTTTATATAAATAATCTTTATATGATTTTTTTTTAGTAATGGTATAAGTTGGGCAAGTGTAGTGGAGATTTAAGTTCCAGGAGTAGGCAGATGCTTATTGCTTGGCAGGAGGGATGCTGAGTTGAAATTACCACTACGATGGAAGAACAGCTTAGAACTAAAGAGATTTCTTCTCTACCTTCCAAAAGCATAGCTCTTCAGGTATGAAGAAACTTTATAAAAAATGCATCCCATGCAACTGTTTCTGTAGTATCCATGAGCTCTGCCTGCATGTTTTTATAAGAAACATAAAGAGATGACCGCTAGATCTCATTCTGGTGGAGAGAGACTCATTTAATGCATACAGATAAATTTCCATACAGACAAATAATAGGAGAGGGAGTGGTAGAAATTGTTCCTGAAGCAAAGTTCATGATTCTTAAAGTTCATTCAGTGGAATCAGGTTTCTTTAGCAGTGAGAAAAGAAAAAAAAAAGGTGAAAAGAACTTTGATATAACTCCTTGCTGCAGGAAAGTAAAAAGCTTAAGATGCTGCTTGAGTAGTAGTCACAAATGAAATATGCAATAACAGGTTCTTGACTTAGCATATTCATTATTTTGAGCCAAATACGGGAACAGACTTTTTTTTATTATTATTTATTTATTTATTTATTTATTTATTTATTTTTTTTTTTTAATCTGTGGCTTCTGTATTCTGGAGGCTTCCCCCTCTCTCCCCTTTCCTACTATTTTGCACCAGAAAAACTTGAAATAAATGTAATCTGTTTATCCAGAGGCTGAATGTAGAACAATCTAGATTATCTCATTGGCTTGAATTCAAGATAAAGAGATTACTTTAGCTCACCTTAGGCAATCCTGTCAAGCCTGGCCCTATTTCAATCACCTAAGGTGATCCAAAATGCTTTTATCTTTTTGTATTGCTTTCTGTCCAAATAAATAAGTTTGCTTGGATAGAAGTCAATATGGATTGTTATGAAGGGAAAGGATCACTTGCTTGGAATTTGTATTAAAGATGAGTTTGAGTGTGTCACTTTTGTATTCAAGAAAGTAGCAGAAAGTGAGGCTTGCTCTTACATCTCATCATCGCTATCCAAAATGATCAAGTGCTTCTTTTAAATTTGACCAAAATTCTATATCCTTTAACTGGAGTATGATTCAGAATGGGTTTTAATGCAAGCATGTTATCAGCAAGAGTGTGCATCTGTGAAGATAGTCTCTTTGTTTTTCCCAGGAAGTTAAATACTTGGGCCACTCAAGAAAAGATTACATGGAAAGAAACTTTCTGTTCCTTGCTGATACTTCTGCTATATAATGAAGTAGCTGTTAGCACTGGAAATAAAGATAGTGAAATGAAGGTCAATTTAAAATTAAACATTTCACTTCCTAATTTCATGTAATGATCAGCAATGGTGGCAAAGCCAGGTGTGAGAGAGGAAGAAAAAATAATCTTGACTGTATTCACTTGATAAAAAATTTGACACTGAAAATATTTACCATTTCTTATGGAAGTGTAAGTCTTAATCAGAAAATTGGTCTTTTTCTTGCAAAACCCCCAGTTGTATCAGAATATGGAAGATAGTTTTTTTTATTTTTAATTATAATTCAAGTTGTGTGGTAATACTGTGATTATTGCAAACAGTAGACTTTTAGTAAGGGAATTTATTGTTCTCTCGATAAACGCTAAAATTGCAGTAATGTGCACAATAACTTAATCTTTCTAGTTACGCACCATAATGTTACACATTCTAAGAAAATGTTAGCATATATTTTCATTTAAATGTTTGTACTTCTGAAAATGGGTTTCAAGAATAGTCAAAACTGCAGTAATAGTGAATACAGATGAAAAATTGTCACCTATCTGTTAGAGCCTAATCTGTTAGACTGCCCTGTGTAGCTGTAGGGAAGAGTAGGGAGGGGAGAGTAAGGGAAAATGGTCCCAAAAGCTTTGCTGTTTCAGGCAGTGTGAGGAACAGCGGGAAAACCCAAAGTCAGTACAGTTAGACATGATTGTGTTTGAATTAACGCAACTGTGAAGTAATTAAGCCATTTGACATAGAGTGTGCATTAATGGAAGAAGAGGGGGTGAGGTAGAGAGGGGACAGATGGACTCTTGCCTGCAGCAGAGAGTTTCCAGCCTCTGTAACCAGAGGGGATCAGCAGGAACACTGCACTTATCTAGAAGAAACTTCATTGGCCAAACTTCTTAACCCTTAACATTAATTAACATTACCTTCTTTATTTAATTAAAAGATTTTTAGTGTATATTTATATGCTTTAGTATTTTAAGCTTTCTTTGGGAAAAATCCTGAATCTAAACATAGAACAATAAAAGCAAACTAGACTATATAAAATCCTTTAATTTTTTTTTTTTTAAGTCCCAAGAGTTTCCTTGGGAGTACTGCAGTAAATTATTGTGTAGATTCACCACAATTTTTTTTCCATAGTGTGAAGTAGGAGTGGAGTTTAGGGTGTTTTTTTCTTTTGCCTTTTTGGGCTATGGAAGGAAAAGGGCAAAAGGATAAGAAGGAAGAGGTTAAAAAGAGACCTTTAGTGCTGTTAGGAAATCAGGATATGCAGAACTCAAAACCCTGTTGACGTTTATTTCAGATGACGGCTTTAACTTTGGCAGATAGGAGAATGTAACTAGAAAGCTGTTAATGGTTTATTTCACAATTGTTAAATATTTCTCTGAGTAGTGTAACATAGCAATTTCATTGCACTGCAATTGGCACTCCGGTTGGTACAGCTTTGCAATTTTACTTGTCATGCTAGTGAAGAGACAGTAATTTGAAACCTAAAATAATGTTTTTAATCACTTGACAAAAGTGACACTCACCTTAATTATAGAAAGGTTTATATGTGAACATGTTCCATTTGCACTCAAAATGGAAGTCAAATTAAAAGGCAGATGTGTGGAATTAACAAAATTAAACTTGACATCTACTGTAAATGTAATCTCTGATAATTTTTTTAATGTGTGCCCAGAGAGGAGGCATTAAAAATAAAAAAACCCAAACCCTAATTAAAAAAAAAAAATCAATAAAAAACATTTTAAAAAAATACAAACCCTAATAATTTAAACTACCCAAATGGCAAAAAATAGTTTATCAGTGTCTGTTAGAAACAGGTCAACTACTGAAACTTCTATAATATTAATGGAAAAATGTAAGAATGGAAAAATATTAATGGAAAAATGTAAGAATGGAGAAATATTAATGGAAAAAATGTAAGAATGGAAAATATTAATGGAAAAAATGTAAATTAATAAGAGTAAAAGAATTGTGAGCAAAGAAACGTATTTTTGTTTTTAAATGCTGCTGTTCTTTCAGAGCTCAAATTATTCTGTTGTGACCATTAAATTTGAAAATAATGACAAATTATAATCTTCCAAGACAGTATCAGTCTTTTGGATGCTACTGTAAGACTTAAATCATCTTCTGCTGCAGCTTTAAGATTGACAAACAGATGATTCCAGAGCCCTGCCTTCCTATATGGGTGTTATTTCCTCTCTAACTGTGTCTGCAAACTTGAAACCACAATTACTGTGAATGTGTGTGGGAATTGTGAAGAGAGTCAAGTGCCTGGAACAAGAGCTTCCCGCTGGAGTAGGAGGGTGGTGGCACCAGAGTCGCATGAGTGGAAACACTTGTCCTCTGTTCAGTGGCACAGGGGGCAAGGGAGAACCTGTCATCTGGACTTGTGGAGTAACACTTGCTTTGCCCAAAATCAGACACATGTGTTACCTGAATGCCAGTTGTGAGCTAAAATAGGCAGCACTAGTTTAAATCCAAACAGCAAACCTATGTTACCTTGGCAAATAATTTTTAGAGAAAGATGTGTCAAGATTGAAGATGTTGCTTAAAAGTGGGTGTGGGGCAAATGTCAGATGGATTTAGTAAATAAATCTGTTGAAGCTATTTTTTAGTAAGATATGATTGTGTTTGTTTCTGGGATAAATAATTGCTGTATACTGTGGATTTCTAAAAGCTTCTGTGTGAATGGTCATATTAAGTCACATATTCTTACCTCAGCACTACTAGCTATAATGGCATGCTGCTTAGACATCAAAATGCTGCCTTGATTAGGAAGCAGAAACCAAAGAAAGAGAAAGCAAATATGCATAAGAAAGCAAATTCTTCATGTACTACTTTTAATACTTGGCTGTATACTGTGGAAAAACCATTCAATGTGAAAAATGGACAAAACCTAGGAAAAAAAACCCCCTGGTAAACAGGTGTCAATGAGGTGACAGTTTCGATATCTGTAAAAGCTGAATCAAGCACATATTAATATTCACCTTTGTGTGTCTTCTCACACCTGATGAGCTTCTAGACACCCCTGTACTTCAACTACAGTTTATTTTGTTGAAGCAACTCCAGCTGTGGGAAGAAAATCACCATGTTTGGCCACAATGCTACATTAACCCATTTATATATATGACCTTATAATATGCTGTGGAAGTTTTAGTAAAATCTTAGACTTGAAAGCTAAGGAGTGATAATGGTGAGACAAACATAGAGCATCTGTGGTGGTGGTAAGCAAAAGTGGCTAAGACTGATGAAGTAGAACAGCTCTTAACATGGAATAAACATCCTTTATCCATGTGTATGCACCCAGTATATAGCCAACCATGCCTACCACAGCATTGAGGCTTGTGTATCTCTTCAGGCTTTAGGTAACTGTCCCTAATTCCTTGAAAGTCAGTGAACAGCACTATGCCAGATCAGCTTGGAAGTTTGCCCTGCCAATATAGGGCAGGTCAGCTTCTCTTAAAGGGTCCAGATAGCTGTGACTTAAAACACCAGCAATTACACCATTTCTTCAGAAGTCTGGTTTGTTCTTTGTGTTAAGAGTGATAAGCATTCACCCTGCAGCTAACTTTAGTAAGACTAACAGAGCTTTGCTAAATCTGTAAATCTTCTAAAAAATTAACATTGTAAATAAAATTTGGAAATAAGCTGTAAGTGAGGTTTGAATTTAAATACCTGAACTGTTTTCATACTGACAAGCTGTATAGTCACATTCATGTATGTTTGGACATTCGGTTCAAAACCAGTTGATTTTCATCTATAAAGAACTTTAAGTTTTCACTTTTTTTCCCTACGAGTTTTACTGCTGAAGTCCCTTCAAGAAGTGTGGAGTTAGGGAAGAAAGCTACAGTCAGCAGAAAGAGTACCATCCTGGTGATTTAATCCCTTTGAATGTCTCAAAAGCTACAAGACTATAAACCACTCATTCAGAATATGCAAGAATTGGGCCAGTATCTGTTGTGCTTCCTGCAGTGTACCAAGTTGTACAATTTTTAAGAAATCCTATTAAAATACCAAATGAGATTTGAATCTCTGTACCCATATGCTGAATTGCAAAACTGGAGCATAGGACAAAAGGTCACTGTTTTATTTATTAGTGTTATAGAGCTTTCTTTGTTAGTTATGCATTCATCTGACTCTGACTATACATCCATCTAGTTTAATTAAGTCATTTAGAGTGCTTATCCCATATTTAGAACTTAAACTTTTTTTGAATTATGTGATTAAGCATAATGGGTTTTTGACATAAAAAGACCATCATTAAATGCTATCTTTTGTGTGCATGTCTTCCTTATCACGCTTGTAGTGCTCTACAGAAGTTTCAAAATGTATTTCTGGGGGTATTAATATATGGAATCTTCTTTTTGTATTGAAATGTAGACGTGCAATGGGATCTCATGTTTAGTTAATTGGTGCATTAGCCAGGAATTTTTTGTTTGTTTCCTTTTTTTCGATTGATGTATCTCTCCTGTCTATGTCCTAAGGAGTTTATCATAGAATCCTAGAGTGGTTTGGGTTGGAAGGGACCTTAAAGATCATCTCATTTCAATGCCCCTGCCATGGGCAGGAACACTTTCTGCTAGACCAGGTTGCTCCAAGCCCCAACCACCCTGGCCTTGAACACTGCCAGGGTTGTGGCGTCCACAACTTCTCTGGGCAAACTGTTCCAGTGCCTCACCATCCTCTCACCTTATATCATCTAATCTAAAGTTAGTCTTGGTTTGGAGTCATTCCCCCTTGTTCTGTCACTACATGCCTTTGTGAGTAGTTTCTCTCTGTCTTTCTTGTGACCTCTCTTCATGTACTGGAAGACCACAATTATCTACTGCATTTTCTTACTGAGTGTCAACAAAACAACAAAATCTTCTTGGTTATGATTTTAGTAGTGCAAATTCAGCATTTTAGTTTTGTGGATTTTGTGGTTTATATTATGTAGTAAAGCAATTCCTCTGCTTAAAGAGAATTGAATAACTTGCAATGCATTATTTTTAATTGCAGCACTTTAATTACACTCATCTACATACTTGTATGTTTAATTTTTCACAGTCTCAAATACTAAGAACAAAGCCAGTACAACTTCTATCTCCCGCTAAGAAAGTTCAACTATGAAGAAAATAGAATTGCATCTCAATGTTCCATTAAACTTTTAACTAGGAAGAATTAAATAATCCTGATTATTACAGTTTAGATCTTTGAAATGGTTTCTCTTTGGAGCTGTGATTTTGCTTTTTGATTCTGCTCTCAAAAAATAATCAAAGCTGCTTTATATAGGAGTCTTAATTTATATTATTTTTCATGGTCTATAGGATTTTAAAAACTTTTCTTTAAAATATATTTTTTTTCTTAATCCTATGTCTAAGATGAAAAGATGAAATCTGAATAGTTCCTTGAGAGAAATGAGCTGTAACTCCTTCGTATTAAAAGCTAAAAAAGGGCTCTGCAAATCTGGTGTTCAATTTGTGTTTGTTTTCTAAATGTCAAACTGCAAGACGAGTTTATTTAAATACTTTCTTAGTGTTACTTGTTGACACAGTTGTCTGAGTTCCCATCAGGGTGTCATTTGATCGCTGTTAGGAAAGGTGTAAATTAGACAACAACAGCAAGAAAAAACAAAAAAGCAAACAAAAAAAATTTAGGACTAAAAGCTGGAACAGTACGGGTGTCCTATAAATACTTGTCATCCTTGTGTTTCACACTCTTGGGACTTGGCTGAAACATGCTTTCATATTGAACTAGAGACTAGATTGAATTAAATTTATATAAGCTTTGTTGACTGCATTGCAGCATTGTCATAGTCTGAAAACTATTGTAGCTCAGATCAGTCAGGTTTTCCCTGCCTTGCTTTGTTGGATTACCATGCATGTATGCACAGGTAAGTACAGACACACATCTGTCTAGATAGATAGATGGGTCAAGTATGTATGTGTATACACGGGTGTATATAAATGCACTTACACTACAACCTATATTGGCACAGTAACTGGAATCCTGCTGCTTTTTTCATACTCCTGGTGGCTGCCAATGCAGGTGGAGTTTTGCCTGCTGCATTTAGCCAGAAATCAACCCAAGTTCGCACTAGCTCCACATGTGCTCTTGTGACTGACTTTAACTTCATCATAGGCTTTTCAAACAACCCTTGCCTCTCTGCCACTGCCCAAGTATCCGTTTCTGAAGTTTCCCTCCCTCTTATTTATGTGGAAGAGTAAAAGTATACCTGCGCCAATTATTTGGTGCACCTGTTGACCCGCCTGTGACTTGACTGGAGAAAGGAACATTTTTTTAGTCTTGCACCTCCTTTGATCTAGAGCAGAAACAGCATTGCTTGGTTGTAGAAAATAACATGTTTAGATGTGTAAAACAAAGCTGTATTGTCTCTTCCTGTCCTATCACAAAGCCTGGTTTTTCTTAGGAGATCGGGGAGAACTATTCACAGGGTGGGGTTGGGGGAGAGGTGAGGAGGAAGGGATCTCAAGAAACAAAAGTGCACTAAAGGAGAATAGAGAAGAAAAAAGTGACACCCTTAAGGATGATAGTTTTATCTGAAGTGAGAGATGAGGAATGGTAAATGGTCTAATGTTAGCTAAACTGGATTACTGGCCCACAGTATAAGGGGGGACGTACTTGATGGCAATATACTCTTAAAAACAAAGGTAATTTCTATTTAATCAAGCAGAACTTATATCTGGTTAAAATGTATCAAACATTATAGAAACTACAAGTGTTGCTCTGAAGACTCAAAGTTGTATGAATATAATAATAATTATTTGTTTTCTATATGTTCTTGTTTACAGACCAGTCTTTCCATATGGGGATGGGGAAGTCTTGGCCTTGTGCTTTTTCTAGTAACTTTTGGACCCTTCGCTATATTTTACTTTGCATTTTATATCCTCTGCTTTGTGGGTGGGTAAGTATATTACTTAGTGTTTTGTTTAATTTGCTGTGAAAGTAAAATTTTAATGGATGTATTAGCAAAGAGCTTGCTCTGAAAATATGAAGTGGCTTTATATAATTAATATTTCCACATTTGAGCACCTCTTTATGAGCAAAATTTTTGTAATTGAAATCTCAATTTAGCTATTTTTAGTGGATGTTAGAGGACAAATGCTCACATGAAAACTGGTAATTCCAGTTCATATTTTTTATTAGTGTCAGTTCTTTTCCCAGGTACTTCTAATACTTCTGTTTCCTTTTCTATCACAATCCCATTTTCCTGTCTAAGGCACTTGATTCATGGGAGTGGACGTTGCCTGTGTGTGTGAAAATAGTGCTCCAGTTTGAACAAGTAGATCAGTTCAGCAGCTGTAGACTCTTCGTATGTTTACCTATATAGGCAGGAAGGGAGCAAACGGATGAAGTTTGGCACCATTATTACATTGTATATTATGATGTTTGCCTTGTAACCATTAAAACATTTTTAATGGCAAGTTAGAATGTCTTAGTGGTATATTCTTTTTACCCTCTTATTTGATACCATACAGAATGTATGTATATTCCTGTATATCTCATAAAAAAATGTAATAGAGTTTAGTAGCTAGAGTTAGAGCAGCTACGCTTAGGTTTCAACTTGGTATTAGGCTTGGTATTTCACCTCTGAGAAATCAGAGTAGTCAGTCTGTTAGAAAAGGGATTTTGTTAAAGTAAAACTAACTTGAAGTAAATACTTTTGTCTTGTTAAGTCTTGATACAGGTATGGTTGGTATATTTTGCTGTTTGTCCAGAGCAAAAGTCAAAGTTCCTCCAAAGGGCAAGAATGCATCTGCTTGCTGTTTTACCACTTCCTTAGTACTTGCAGTATGGAAAATAACATGGGATGTAATATTTTTTTAAGACCTTATCCATCATTCTTGCACAGTTTCAGTTGTTTGGCTTTTTGAAACTAACAGTCAAAGCAGGGTCTCAGAGCATGTCTGAAGTCAGCTACAGTTTGGCCCTGTTCAGCTGCATGTGGTGCCTGAGCTCATTCATTCTCAGTCAGCTCTCATACCTCTTTGCTGTGGTTATTGTGCTGCTTTGATTCATTTTCATAGCTAGTCAGTAAACATTGATCTTGTTAAGGATAAATTCATCTAGTGGTACTGTATCTGTTAGAGCAGAGTATTTACTTACATATATAAATGTGAAGTCTCAGCCCTTGCAGTAGAATGTCATCACTTCATTACTTTAACATATACATCTTGGCTATGGCTGTGATCTGGCCCTTTTTTACATTGTTAATCTTTTTCGGAGTGACACACTTACTTTAACATTCAGCACACAGAACTGTGAGTGCTAACTAGGCCAAATGCATTTATATCTAAATTACTCTTGCCTGCTTTTTTTTTTTTTTTAATTAATTCCCTTGAAGTTTCACAAAATGCTTGGTCATGCTTCTGTTCAAAACAAACAGCAATTGTTATGAAGTAACTTTGCACTTATATGTAATTTGCAATATTTGCAATTATATGTCATAACATCATATATATAAATTTAGAAAACAAAAATTTAATTTTAGTTCATGATTATAGTGGTGTCCATAAGATTTACTGTGCCTTTCTCTGGAGCAAAATAACAATTTTGGACATGGATTTTTGTGGTCAAATTTTTTGTTGAACTTGGAGCTTTTATCCAATTTGTCACACATTTTTCTAGGTCAGTTTTTCTATTTTGTTCAAAAAAGAAGTGGCCTGTGTCAAAGTTTTCTGACTTCCACTAGCCAGAAGTCCAGCTTCTGTTCCCTTCGACAGTTTTAGCAAAAGAAAATGCTGAATCACAGCTGGTTGCATTCTTAGTATTGATCTAAGCATTTAAATAATATATCAGTGAGCTGTGCAGGAAGACAATAATGATGCCATATCTGTGTCAATGTAATCAATCTGTTTATACTGTTTAAATCCTATTATGTGCTAATTATTTCTTTTTGATTTGCACTCAACTCTGTGATTGCACAGATGGCTTGTAATAAATGTACTATTGTTTTTGGTGTACATGGAAGAATACTGAAACCATTTGTATATATGAATAAAACTTCCAAATCACAATTTCTCTTTATTTCATTTTGTTTTGTTTCAAGACTGATTTATAAAATGTTAGCCTTTTTCCATTCAGTATCTGGTAACTCATTCACTTAGGGAACTGAGCTCAAAAGCAGGAGGCTAAAGATAGGTACTGTTTACTTAACCTGTGTAGGATATTACAGGATGGTATTATTCTTTTTTCCTCTCCTTCAAGACTAGTGTAGACTCCTTTACCTGAGCCTGTCTGTTACCATCTGCCTTTCCTACTAAGAATGTTTATCTTATTCTCTTTCCTTCCCTCTTCAGCCCCAAGGAAGTGAAATAAAAATTATGTGAATTGTGATTTTGCCAAATACAAAAATTGAAATTTCTTGGATCATCAATTGCTTTGCCATTTAAAAAAAAATTGCTCTGTCATCAAATCCCATAATTATTGATATTCAGTTATATCCATATGTATGTGACTATCTGACTCTATTAAGGATTATAACTGCTGACCAAATCAGGAATGGTTCTATAGCTGCTTTTTGACTTTCACAGAGCATTCAGCTGAGACTGTTACTTTTCAGACTTGAGGGGAAAGTGATAAATCTGTGGCCTTCATTTTTCTATCTTTGGTCTGTTGTTAATCTGCCCTTGAAAAAGCTGGCCTTCCAGTAATCTTTGGAAGAATTTTTAAAAAATGAAGCAAATTACAATCTTTTCCTTTTTCTGCTCTATTCATTAGAGAAGACTAACATGATTTCTCATTCATGTATTGAAAATCCTCTTGATGTATTAAATAAGCATTTACACTAGAAGATTCAGGTTAGTTCACAGATGCCCTGAATGGTCAGACTCTAATCATTCTCTAATGCTTACAAGACTTTACATTAGAGAATAAAATGTGTTAGTTTCTGCCAGAGAAGAAGCTCCTAGCATTTCTAGCATGAAACTGAAAATACTTCAAGGCATTTAAGAAGATTAGCATTTTTTAAAACCATATTGGTACTATTAGTATTTTTGAATAAGTCATTAACTTTTGAAGTATCAAAATATTTGAGAGAAAACAAAGACATAATCTGTAGGTAGTTATTTCCAAGGCTTCAGTCCATTTGAATAAAAGAAGAGAAGCAACTGACTGATGGATGTTTGAAGTTAAAGTTGATTTTAGGCCAAACTTGAGTATACTGTTTTCTTTAAAAAACTACTGAGGTTTCTAATAGAAAAGTCATAGATAATCAAAAGATAATCCAGACTTTAATAATTAAAAATGAGCCAAAACATTAGTGAAACTAATACTGAGATTTTTCTAAGCAAGTTCTTCTCTGTGAACTCTGATTGGTGTTATGACTTTAAAATTATTGGGAGCAGGAGGGCACTTCAACCTACTTTTATTTCTTGCTCTCATATGGCAGGTAAAGATGGCTGTAATGGAGTTAGACTATCCAGTGAACTCCTCTTATGCATTGTCAAGTTACTGATAATAATTTGTGTAGCTTTTTTTTTTTCCCTCTTTCATGGAATTAACTTCACAGGTTCTGAATTACCGTGCCTCTGGGGGACTTAAAAATAATTTTTTTAATTTTGGGAATTAAAACCTTTAAATGGCATATATTAGCTGGAATAGGATTTTTCTCTAATCTTATAAATGAGAGTATCATATATCAACAGCTATCTGTATTTTTAAAAATGTATTACTTCAGCACATTTCAAGCCCAGAATAGCTTTGTGAGTTCCTGTGGTCACAAATGCTGGTCAGCTGGCCTTTAAATTGAGTGCTTTGAAATCTGTGTAAAAAGCTATGTGTGTTTAGTCATCCCAAGGCTAATCTATTTTCTTTTTCTCTTTGCTTGATATTTCAAAGGCTACATGCTCTGCTTACGCTAGAATTGGGACAGACACTAGGTTTTCATCTATTTCTTAGTAAAACCAGCTTGATGTTCATGTGTTTTTGTGCCCTAGTGTCATAAGATATAAATAAATTCTTGCTGTTCTAGCAAGGGTAAGCACAATGTCTAAACATATGCAGTGGTTAGTTGTGCTTGCTGCATCAGTTTATTCCTGGACTGTGATTTTGTGGCTTACACTACACTGGAGTGGCCTACAGAGTTTATTTCTTAGTGTTGGAGACTCTTCATAGAAATGTAACCAAAGCAACTTCTGTATGTACCCCTCTCCCCAAGCGCTGATATTTGTGAGCACAGGCATTGTGCCATCACAGCAGAAACAGTGTAGCATAGACAATGCTATATAGATCTTCTGTGTGGAAAGAATATATCAAGGCTGACAATGCAAGACTGGGAAACTTCATACTTATATTTTGAGCAGCATGTTACAGTATGAAAAAGCACAAGAGTGAACAATGAGTGTCAGCTGATTTTCAGCCTTCTGATGATCTTGTTTACATACCTTCTAGTGGAATTTCTCAAAACAAAGTAGATTGTTTTCTTTCCTCTCTGTGATAGACTTCTGAATTGACCACTGAGGTCAGAGAGGTGTTCCTTCTGTCCTTCAATCCTTGATCAAATTCCAAATCCTATTTAAACCCCAAATCATAATAAACTGCCCTTCTTTCCTCACTTCAACCTGATGGTGAGTGTGTAGTTCTTTTGTGTTGTAAATTGCGACAAATGAGGACTGTCACATATTGTCATTTTATAACTTGCTGTTAAATATTTTCTAGAGGTGAGAAAACGTGGCTGTTGTTGTACTTGGTCTTTTTCTTTTTTTTTACATTTTAGGGGTTTTGTGGTTACTCTTTTATTTGGAAAAAGCAATTCAGAAAAATACCTTGAGCAGTGTGAACATTCGTTTCTCCCTTGTACGTCAGTTGGGATCCCTAAGGTAAGGAAAGTTTTCTCGTCTTAACTTCTAGATCAGATTTTATAACTGGGTTAGAAATAATCAGTTTTAATGTAAGAATTGTGCCCATTTCTCAAGGTAAAAGAGCCTGCTTCAGACTTTAGTGCTTCTGTTATACAGGTTATAGAGTGTTACTTAATGTCCTGTGTTTTGAGAACAGATTTAGAGAAGTTTTTCTGGTTTTTAAATTTCCTCTACATGCTGAAACTTTTTAAAACGTTAATGTTACTTTTTTGGCTTCAGTATGTATGTCTGCTTTGGTTGCTTTATAAAATAATAAAATCTTGCAGAGTTTTTTGTGTAATCTTTGGAAATTCAGTAGTTTGACATCTGATTTGACTATTGGACTACTGACACAGCACTTTTCTCAACTGACCTGTCTTGACTAATCTCTGGATTTAAGTTTTATAATACAAAGGTATTTGTTTTTAGCTGACTTATGAAATGTCATTTGAAGCTGTTCACAAATCTATTTGTCTTCTACAGTAGCGTTTTCTCTTCTGCCACTACATTAAAGTAGTATTAACAAGTGTAGGTGAGCTTTTTGGTAGCAGTGCAAGTAGAGATGAGTCCCAACCAAAGTTGACATCTCTAAGCTTCACTCAATAAAAGAGTTTCTGTGAGCTGGGTACAATATTGCCAAAGTACAGTAAGAAAACAGTGATAACAACTTACAAGCAGTAGTTGCATGTTGGATCCCTGAATAGTCTCTGAGTCTCTTTAAGTCAGTGTGTCATATCCTATGTCACAGATTTGAGGCAGATGTATTTACACATCTTTGTCTTGTCCACTCATGCAACCCTGTGACTGCAACTGAGGAAAGAGTAACACAGGCTAAATGAGGCATATTTCATATTTGACAGTTACCTAACAGTTTCAAAAGAGGACCTCAAAACTAGCCATTAGTGCAGTGAAATAAAAGTCTGAAATAACTCAGTCAGTGCAGTTAGATGCTTGGGGAGCCCAGATTTGTTTGTGCTGCACCTCACTTTGTAGAATCTGTGTCTTGCATTCCTCCCAGGTTCTTCTTCCTTGCTTAAAATGAAACAAGGAGATGTCAAATGTAATAATAAGTGATACCCATTTTTCCTAACCAATGATTTAATACTGGTAGAAGGCATCAGACTAATTGTGAATGAAGTGACAGTCAGATGGGCCAGTTGTCATATGAGTTGGGTCCTTCCTTTAAGCCTGTCTTGTATGTCTGGAAGACAGAAGTAAAACCAACGATGCTTTCCAAGTGAGACTGCAGTCAGCTGTTGTACCTAAAATGAAATAAAAATACATACTCTAAATTTTAGATGTCTTCAGATGTATCTTTGCATATCAAAAGCAAATTAAATTATACTGCAGGCACATAAAGATTTCACTGGAGATAAAGAATATGAAAAATGGTCTGGCCTTGTAGTTGGCTCTGCTTTGAGCAGAAGGTTGGACAAGATGAATTCCTGAAATCCAGGTCAAAACCTGCATCCCATGAGCATATGAACATTCAAATTTTTACCAAGTAATCTTGCATATTCTCTGTATCCCTCTTTTTCTTGTGCCTGCTGCTTTTTTTACCGCTGTATTTTTTCCCGTTTTCCCAGTGTGGTTTTATGCATGCAGTCCTTCAAAGTTATTTTGACAGGTCTGTCTGATAATTTGTACTATGCTGTGCCTAGTAAAAATATTTAATTATTCAGTTCCGTATCATTTTGGTGTTTTTGACATAATCACCACAAAAATACTTTGCAAATTCATTAGTTTATAGGTGGACTATATTAATTGTTTGAATGTGACCCAGTGTTACTTGTATTAAAACAGCATTGAAGGTTCCCTTGTCTTGAAAATTAAAAAATATACAGAATTCTGCAACAAAATATTTCTGTGTTGTGATACAGAGTTGCTTAAATAGGAGGATGAGGGTTTTTTTCTGGCCTCAGGTATTTCACTGCTGATTTGAATGAGAGAGGCTTTGGGTGGGTCACATAGAATGAAAACCTTGGATATATTCCTTCATTTATGGTTTTGGCTGGTCTTATGTTTTTCCAATATAGTCCTAACTTTCTCTGTAGATCAAATAAATTACTGTTGTATTTGAACAATGGTGTAAGTTCTTCGGTTGTTATTTCTGTGAAAATGGAGGAGTTTATTGCCTATTTCATCGGAATTTTTTAGAAAGGCACTGCATTACTCCACTTGAGAGAAGCACTGATAGAGAGGGAGTTCTTTTTCAGTATGTCACTTGCCAAAAGTCAGCTCTGATGAGGTCATTCTTGGAGTTAACTGCATTGAGTTGCAAATCCTTCTATAATTTCTTTCCCTCCTCATCAATTACTTTCCAAAGGCTCATCTGTTCATTAGCAATGGTACAAAAAAGTAATTTCTCTTCAGGCGTATGGAATAAACTGAGATGGATAAAGAAACGAAAAACTCAGCTGAAAATTATCTGCCTGAGATACTACAGTCAAGTTCACAAACAAGAGTCTCGGGGTCTTTCACAAAAACTATCTTGTGCTGTTCTTGTGTCTCCCCCTTCCCTCCTTTTCCAATTATTTGAGTTTTATTTCCTTCTGACTTAGTAATGTAGCAAACACTTGCTCCTTTGTAGTAAACAAGAAGTAGGTTTTCAGGAGTTCCTCATCATTATGTACTGTATAAGTAAAAATACAGAAAATATTGTTACCCAGAGAGATGGTGAAAGCTGCATTCCTGGAAACATTCCAGGTCAGGTTGAACAGGGCTCTGAGCAACCTGATGTAGTTCAAGATGTCCCTGCTCATTGCAGAAGAGTTGAACTAGACCTTCCAATCCAAGTAATTCTGATTCTATGATTATATCTTCTCTATGAATGATAATATATAATATAGAAAATATATAAAGTCATTACTGGAAGTATACATATATATCATAAACAGTAGAACTGTTTTTTAATTAGAGCTAAACCCTGCAAAGTTACATTTCCCAATCTCTTCCAAGTGCATAGAAGAAATGAAACGTGAAGCCAGACCTATTAAGATTGACAGAAGACTGACAGGTGCAAACATAATTGATGAGCCTTTGCAACAGGTAAGTTCTAGCCATGATTATTTAACCTACTTTTATTTTTTTGTAAGTATTGACTGTGTAATACAGAAGTAGTTGAGTGACAAATAGAATTTCAAAATTGTACCAGATATGAGAGTGATAAGTGAAAAAGCCATGGGAGATGGGCCAGGATATTGGGCAATATTTGATTATGTTTTTGGTATATTTTGTTCTCTCAGTGTAGTGGTGATAAAAAAAATGTGTGCAAACCAGTCTGAAAAAGCAGTTTCAGTGTGTGAATTTTATTGTTTCACTCCCAGTTTCATAGTGGCAAAGGAATACCATTCACTCTGGTAACCTTTTAGGATAACTGCTATTGCATCATCAGGCACAAAAAACTGAGTATTTTTTATCCTTTTTCATTAGTTCTTGGTTTTTTTGTTTTTCCTTTCCAATTTCAGGTAATCCAGTTTTCCCTGAGAGACTATGTACAGTATTGGTATTACACACTAAGTGATGATGAATCCTTTCTTCTGGAAATTAGGCAGGCTCTTCAGTATGCGCTTGTTCAGTTTTCTGCCAGGTAAGATATGGTTTTATTCACATCAGTATATTGTGGGTTATATGGTAGTAGATAAGTGATTAAGTTAATCTACTAGCATAGTTCAGTGCATTTTGCAGAAGGAACATATAAAAATTTAAGATTATAATGTAAGAAATACAGTCTTTTGCTGATCCCCTAGGGAAATAATGGAGATGATAGTGTTTGAAGTCATGATCTTTTGCAAAATGGCCATTTCAAAATTTAGATTAATTTCAAAAATCACTGAACTGCTTCTTTTTTTCCCGTTTTTACAACTTCAGCATTAAGTTTGTGGACCATTACCTCTTTGTATTCAGGTCTTTTTCATGTAAAGAGTAGGGCCGCTCCTGAGGTAAGTCTGAATTCAGTCCAGAAGTCTGAATTCAACATATGTATCACCTCAGATGATTTTTAGAAGTGGTTTGGCTCTTCCTTATGTAAGAACAATGGATATTTAAAAAAAAAATAGTAGTCCAGGGAATGAGATAGAATGTCACATATGTAAACATTTTTTTTTAAAGAGGATTGATTGAGGACAAATGGATAGTTTGTTAATTACCACTTGTTTCTATTGCTGTTCCCTGACTTCCTGCTACTTGATTAAGCAACTTGTCTGGGAAATTCACTTCTTTAGTGTGTCTGATTTCTCAGCCCAAGTACCATGTGCCTTTTTATCCATATACTTGTTTATTAAATTTTTATTTCAGGTATTCATCCCACTGTGCTTATTATTACATGCTTTCTCTGCAGAAGTGGTTGTGGGTCACTTAAATATAAGTAACTTCTTAGCAATTTTAAGGTGTTATCCCCTCCCTCTATTGACTTAAAAATGGAGGTTAGTGTGCTTTTCTGACAGTGGGGGTCAAAGATAGAGAGCTCGGTTTAACACTAGGAAAAATTAATTACAATATAATAATTATAAATATAATAATATATAGTAATATATTATATAATATAGTAAAATATTGAAACGGTATTGAAATGGTGAAAACTATGCTAAATAAACTGTTACAGCAAGCAAACTTAAGATTGCATGAAATGGACCTGGCTACCCAGCTTCAATGTTTTTGTCTGTTTGGCAGACTTACTTCATTGGACAGGGTCGAGCACTGAGTTTGTGTCAAAGTAGGTCAAATTCTTGCAAGTTTATTTTTCTTTCCTACAGTACTATAGCTCTTCAAAAATAGGCCCTGCTCCTGTACAGCGGTTGTGTTCTGCTGTAGAAAGCAAATCAATTTCACAGGCCTGCAGCAGTTCTTCTTCTGCAGAAAAAATGATGTAGTGTATTTATAATGCCTGTAGCTGGATATAGCTGAAGCAGTTTAGTTTAGTACCATCACCTAAACTTTCATACAGCCTGCCAGGGAGAATGAATACAGTGGGAATTGTTTATTCCCTGAGAGCTGCAGCTTTGGGAGCCTGATGTAAGGCTGCCACCCAGAGGTTTTGTGCGGTTCTGTCTTGTGCGGATGGCGGATCGATGGCCCTTTGGGACAGCTCTATTCTTATTTACATGTCTACATTTTTCAGTAGCCTTCCCTTTCTTCCAGAGTCTCTTATCTATTTCTCTCCTGTTGAGAAAAGAAAGAGCGGGTAGGGGAACAAACACAACAAAAGGAAGTGTTGTAGAAGGATTCCTGCTATAATAAAGTGGGCATCTTGAGAGAGTTCAGGCAATAAAATGCTTAGTGCAGGGTAAGACATATTACTAGCATCAAGGTCCATTAAACCCATTATGCACAATCCCATTTTTGGGTTGCCTAGTAAGGCACAGATATCATAAGAATACCTTTATCCTTTTCACACCACTAAGGAAGTAGTTTTATGTAAATCTAACAGTGACTATTTTCTGATCTAAACCTATGTGTGCTATTGGAAGCGTATGCTAAGTGTCTCATATAAGCAGTGGAATCAATTGTTGGTAACGTTAGATTGCATTTAGTTTCAAGTGAACTGTGTGTTTTCTCACTGGTGCATATTCTGCAAATTCAAAAGGAAATTATTTTTATTAGATGCCTTCCAAAATGGTAGAAAGTATGGCTGAAAAAGACCCGGAGAGTAATTTAGTTTTACTTTGTGAACTGTTTATATCAGGACTTCTCATAGATACTTGACAATGTCACGAATCAGAACACTATTCTACATGCAAATGCTGACTTTCAAATAAATCAAACATATATATTAATGTGATGCAAGAGTGGTATTTTACAGTATTTGGTTTTTCAGTGAATTGGCAATTAGGAGACTGATTTCTTTGCTTTTCCATGTTTACTATCAGTGTGATTCTTGTCAGGAAGAAAGGAGAAGTAGGAATTTATTATTGTTCTTCATGTTCACAATAAAATAATTAATTTCCATGGATCTCCTTTATTAATAGGTCAAAGGAAACAGACTGGCAGCCTTATTTCACTACAAGACTTGTTGATGACTTTGGCACTCATCTTCGAGTTTTCAGAAAAGCTCAGCAAAGGATAGCAGAGAAAGGTGATCATATGAAAGGTAATGTGAAGTATTTTTTATTTGAGTCTGAGTAGGCTGGTATCTTAGGTGTATGAAATATAGTTGCTTTATTTTATAATTCACCTTCACTCTCAAATTTCTAGTCTTGACAAAAACATGCTTTTTTAAATTTTCTTTTGCATAGATCAAGCTGAGGAACTTGTAGATACATTCTTTGAGGTTGAAGTTGAAATGGAAAAAGAAGTCTGTCGTGATCTAGTCTGCACTTCTCCCAAAGATGAAGAAGGTCTCTCTCTTCATTATCTTCTGAGTAAATATTTTAGTATGGGAGACTGAATTAAAATGCTAACAATTGTGTTCACCATACGAAATGCATTAAAATCTTAGTATATGACTTTAAAAGTGTGGCTATATACCATATGTGTATATTTCCTCTGGTTTGTACATATTCATGCTATGACTAAAATGAAGCATGTGCATATATAAGTCTTCCTCCTTTCATTGGAAGGATTTTAAGATGAAAATATTTTTTCCTGGGAGAGGGGATGGTTTTGCAGATTCTTACTGCTTTTTGTTAGATGTGCCTTCCTTATCACTATTCTGTAGTCTTCCTTCGAAAACCACTATATTTTAAGGCAAAATGTTGAAGGAAGGGAAAAAAACCTGTATATGTTAAGTAAGGAAAATTAATTAGAGTTAGGTTGTTGGGGTTTTTTTTAATCTTGCAATTTGGCTTTTGTTGTCTTGGGTTTGAGGTAGATCTTTTTTGTCAGTGCTGCTTGTATTCCATCTGAAAGGTGTTACTGTAATGCTTGGAATGTAAGAGATATACTCTTTACTTATATTGTATGTTTGAACTCAGAATTAAGGATTTGTCTATGGGATTTGGTGATAGCAGGTAAGAAGTGAAGTAAGATAATAGGAAATTGTACTGAGAGGTTTTTGTTCTCCTTCTCTAGGATTCCTAAGGGATCTGTGTGAGGTTTTACTGTATATATTGCTACCTCCTGGAGACTTCCAGAACAAGATCATGCGATACTTTGTCAGGGTAAGTACAGACTCTAAAAGCCATCCCAATTCATTGGTGTATTTATTTATAAAAGAAATGTTAGATCTAATCTGCTGGTCTTATTTTCTAAAATTGATCTAATTTAATATTAGGGTATTTTAAAAGCAGTAGAATCTTGGTAAGTATTTAACAGCAGTGAACAGTTTGTCTGAAATGTTTTTGAAGGTTTTTTTAGCTCTATCATGACAAAAGCATGAGAAAGTGGATGTTGTTTTTCTCAAGGTTGTTTTTTCTAGAGGAGGTTTTTCTTATAATTTCTTGCAATTACAAATTACATTTGTGGTTTTAATTGGGAGAGAATGTGGTAGTGCCTATCAAATGTTTTCTGTAATTACACTTTTGTAAAAACACTTTTGTGTTTTAAGCTCTACACAGTGATGTTTAAATTGTGGCAGTTACAGTAGCTTTATGAAATTTATAAAATGGTCTATGGTTCTTTGTTTTTTAGGAAATCCTCTCCCGAGGAATTCTTCTTCCATTAATAAACCAGCTCAGTGATCCTGATTATATTAATCAGTATGTCATATGGATGGTAAGATTTAAAATCTTTAAAATTATTTGTTTTCTCAGAACATTTTCATATAAGGCTTTTACTCATGTTCCCTATAATCACGATGGATAGGTGTCTGGTATAAATGTTACCAATGGATATCTTGGTAGAGATAGTGAACTTAGGGCTGCTGTATTAAATTTTATACACACATATACACAGAGTCTATGTATCTGCACTCTTAATTTTGATTGTTCAGCAGAAGTTGCCTGACTGAGGGCAAATGTATCACAAAATGTAAAATTCACTCCTCTGACTGCTCTGCTTGGCTGTTTGGGAAGTATGGCAGTAACCATGGAGGTGTGTTCCCCTGCCTTTGTTTACAGTTTGGCCTTTCAAGCTTAAGAGGCCTCAAGAATAAAAACTAAGAAACATTTATTTTCTGCTAAGGAATTTCAGGGAAGTTGTTTTAGGACTGTTCATGTTAACTCTAAATAATTCAACTGAATGGGCAGAAACTTTTTTTTTTTTTACTTAGATAGGTTTCTAATGCAAAGAGACCTTTCTATGCAAGAAAAGTCCCCAAACTTTTAAAAATAGTATTATATAGTAAAGCTAACATAAATAGAATATTTGTTCTTTAATTAACATTACTGATTCTTTGCAAAGCAAGTTAAAACTTACTCTTATATGTTATTATCATTTATAGTTCATGAATCATGAATTTTTTCCCCCAACTTCCCTCTTTTTATTCATATATTTTAGTTTTATGGTGTATTCTCAAATTCTATGCTGAAAACACCTTTGCATTTCAAAGTTCTTGTTATGTATGGAATAATAGAATGACTTCAAGTGTATGTTTACGATGTTTCCTTCACTCCAGCCTCCTCCAATTCATGTAAAAGTTTGCAGGCATTCTACAGGAACCTAGCTTTAATAAGAAAAAGTATTGCTAATTTGGACCAGAATTTTCAATTTTCAATTCCTCTTTCCTCCTGTATGTGTTCTTTATTTGTGACTTGGCCTTGTTCTTTATTTACTGAGCACTGCCCCTGGCTGCATCCAGAGATACGATTCTTAATTTTTTATAAAGCGTTCTGTTAAGATAGTGAAGTCCCAAATAACTAATTTCCAAAATTGCTTTCTGAGATGAAGAAGCAAATGTGCTGGGCAAAAGATAAGGAAAAAGAATTAATACAAGTCTTATGAAATGGAGATTGTTGAAGAAATTAAGGTCAGAAGTAGAGATGACTGAAATAAATCCTGGCTCCTTTTGGAACCTTTAACATAAAGTCAGACTTGAATGAAAAGATCAGTTTCTGGAAAAGAGAAGTTTAATTCCAGATTTCTAGGCATACTGCAGTCCAGTACTAATTCAGTTGCAATAAAATACAAAGCTTCAATATAAAATTAGAAGTTAATTGAAATTTCACTCTTCACTGTGAAATTCACAAATTTAATAAATGTTTTAAGTTCGAGTATTGCCTGTATTATTCCTTTTAAAGGCAGATTTCTAGGGAGATTTTTCCATTAATTTTGGTCAATGGTACCCAGTCTTCATTCTTTCTGCTTAGTGCAGCTCATGTCAATGCACTTCTTCAGTACAGACCAAGTGTTACATTTTCATATCAAAGTAAGCATTTATAAGAGATGTGGGTGTAGCTTCAGATGGTAAAGACAGCATTAGAATTCAACCCTCAGCACCTGTGTGCATGTATTGTAAAGCTGCCAACCTTTCCCTGATCTCCATGCTGCATTTACAGCACAGTTTCCAATGATCTTGGCAGCGCAGCAGGCTTCCTTCACTTGCACAAAATTCCTTTGAGTCCCCAGAGCAGGTTTGCTCTATGCCAATACTGGTAAAATTGTATATATTTAAATAGCTTAATAGTATTTGCCAGGGTATCTGAATTAGGGTTCCAGAGAGGAGTAATTTACTTTTTTTCTCTCCTCAGTAGGTTATGATTACATTGTAGAATGTTTTAATTCTTTTTGTAATTCTGTGTCTTAAGAAGCCATTACTCTGGGAGCATGTATACATGCAGGGGATCTTGGTAAAGCTGAACCTTTTCAGGGGTCTCCACATTTTCTGCCTACTTAGGTAAGGAGATAATAGCAGAAGGTGGATTGGATTTTGGAGATCTTCATTAAGGAGGTTGATGGACTTTACATGTGTCTGTGTTCTCCTTCTTGAAAACAGAAAGTGATGGTGTGAAATAGGTTTTGACTATGCATGCTTTTTCTGTCTTAGTCCGTGGAAAATTTCAGTACCAAAAAGAAGATTTAGAAATGTCAAAGAATTTTCAAAATGCCACTTTTCAGTGCTGTATCAAACTAATTCACTTGAAGTAAAATCACATCTTGTACTTTTAGCTGTTTTGCATTACTTACACTGTAAAACTTTGTGTTTCAGATTCGTGATTCCAACTGTAACTATGAGGCCTTTATGAATATTATTAAATTAAGTGATAATATAGGAGAGTTGGAAGCAGTGAAAGATAAAGCAAGTGAAGAACTGCAATATCTTCGATCTCTAGATACAGCAGGAGATGGTTAGTGCTGCATTGTTTTGCAAAATATGAAATGCATTTACCAGCATGATCTCTGTAGAATATTGCAACAATTTAAAAATAAAAGCTCTGATGCAGCATAATATAAAGTATTTTATTTTAAAAAATTGCATAGGAAGTGATAAAACTCGAGTTTTCATTTTTATAAGTGTTTTGTTGGTTGGTGTGTGTTTGATTCCTTTTTGTAAGCGTAGAGAACTTGGTTAGCTAAGTGTGTTTCTGTTAAATCAAAACTGCCTGACTGGTGGTTCTGAATTTCAGTAATTTTTAAGGTATTAAAAGTAGTCACTTAACCATTAATTTGAAAAATATTTCTTCTCATTCACTTTCATTAGCAAGGTATTTAAACTGAAAAAAAAAAACCAAACCCAAGACTTTATTTAGTCATCTGCATTGCTTAATTGTCTTTGTTTTTGCTTTCAGATATCAACACTATAAAAAATCAAATAAACAGTTTATTATATGTTATTAAAGTATGTGATTCAAGAATTCAAAGGTTGCAGTCAGGAAAAGTAAGTGTTTTATAATTATTTTTAGTTTCAAAGGGGTGAGGTTGCAAATGACTGAGTAGCAGTTCATTTCACTTGTTTTGTAATCAAGGGTTGATGGAATTGGTATGTTTGGCTTTACTTAGTTTCTTGGCTCTCCTTATTTAGCCTAGATGTGGTTCCAAGATAATGGAATATTCTGCATGTATTGACTATTAAAATGATTAAGTATTCTATAGCTGGACTTGAAGGTATTGCTGTAATAGCAAGAAATGCCATATAGGCAGAAGAAAATGTAACAGAGATGAATTTAAGTTGTGGTGACCTGCGGCCCATTAAATGCTGAAATTTATTCTTGTTAATTAATTTTCTGCTACTGTCACTGCTGATGAGGTATTTGGGATTAATTTGGCCTGTAGAGTATTACATGAACAGCAGTATTAAAATCCAGCTTATGTAGCAGAATAGCTGCAGCCCATTTTGAAGGCAAATAATTAAGAAAACATGACCTTCTTTCTAATCTAGACTTTCATTTACTAGTGATCATAAAAATAGCTAGTCACTGAGATGCTACAGTATTGTATGTAGTGTAACTTTTTTTTAACCTATATGCTTTGTGGTAAGTAGAAGTTTTAAAAGTTAGTTTAAAACAAGCCTATGAGCACACTGAACTGTGTCTTACAGGAAATAGATACTGTGAAACTGGCAGCAAACTTTGGAAAACTTTGCACAGTCCCTCTGGACCATATTCTGGTAGACAATGTTGCACTACAGTTTTTTATGGGTAAGTGTCAATTTATCTGATCTGTTTTATTTATAAAGAATATATTAATTCACAGGAGTGTATACTTGGAGTTGCTAAATATCAGTACGAAGAAAATATCCATCAGTTTTGTTGGTGGTTATAGTCCTTTTAATACAGTAGATGGAAACAGTCCAGGAAGTTCCTGGAGTGCATGGGAGATACTTTCTGACACAGTTGGTGAGGCAGCCAACCTAGAAAGACACCTACCTGTCTGAACCTGTTGTTTGCAAACAGGATGATGGGATAGTTGGAGCCTGTCTTGGGCTTAAAGTGAACACCCTCAGTTGGTTTGCAGATGACATTTAAGTTGGGTAGGAGTGTTCATCTGCTAGAGGGCAGGGAGGCTCTCTAGAGGGAAGAAGGCTGGATTTGTGGTCCGAGATCATTTGTAAGAGATTCAATAAAGCCAAGTGCCAGGTCCTGCACTTGTGTCAATCCCAGGCAATGCTGCAGGCTGGGGGCAGAGTGGCTGGAAAACTGCCTGGCAGAAAAGCACCTGGGGGGTGCTGATTGACAACAGCTGAACATGAACAAGGAGTGAGTCCAGGTGGCCAAGAAGGCCAGTGACATCCTGGATCAGCAGTAGTGTTGCCAGCAGGATTAGGGCAGTGATTTTTCCCCTGTTCTCAGCACTGATGAGGCCAGACCTCAAATCCTGTGTTGAATTTTTGGGACCTTCACTACAAGAAAGACATTGAGGTTCTGGAGCATGTCTAGAGAAGAGCAACAAAGCTGGAGAAGAGTCTGGAGCACAAGTCTTATGTGGAGTGGCCCAGGGAACTGGGGTTGCTTAGGCTGGAGAAAAGGATGCTAAGAGGGAACCTTACCACTTTTGACGACTGCCTGGAAGGAGGCTGTAGTGAGGTGACAACTGCTCTCTTCTCCTAGACAGCTAGCAACAGGGTGAGAGGAAATTGCCTCAAGATGTGCCTGATGAGGTTTAGATTGGGTATTAGGAAATATTTCTTCATCAGAAGGGTGAACCATTGGCTTGACAGGCTGCCCAGGGAAGTGGTTGAGTCACCATCCCTGGAGGTATTTAAAAGACATGTAGATGTGGGGCTTAGAAACATGGTTTAGTGGTGGACTTGGAAGGGTTAGATTGGTAGTCTTGCACATCTTTTCCAATCAAAATGATTCTGTGGTTCTATGAACCTGTTTTTCAGAAATTCAGTTAGAACTTTGTCTCTGTTTGTATCATGCTGTACAAGCCTGTTACATTCACAGGGTAATAATGGATTCACGTTTTACATGTGCATTTGAGGATTCAGTGCTTAGTTCCTAGACTTTGCTCTCAGGTTTTTTTTACTGATTATCACTATAATGTATATATGTATCCATATATGCACATAAATATCACCAATATGTATATGTATGTATTTTTTTAATTGACTCTGTATGGCAAGTATTGCAGATGTATAACCAGATCCTGGTGTTCCATATGTAGTCAACGTCATAGAGAATTCCTATTCAAGATGCACAACAGTAACTAAGATCATGTGGTGTCTGTTTTCTGTAGATTACATGCAGCAGACTGGTGGCCAAGCACATTTGTTTTTCTGGATGACAGTGGAAGGATACAGGGTTACAGCACAGCAACAGCTGGAGGTACTTCAAAGCCGGCAGAGAGATGGAAAACATCAGACTAATCAGACCAAGGGTCTATTAAGAGCAGCTGCATTTGGAGTTTATGAGCAATATTTATCAGAAAAGGTAGGAGTAACTTAATTCTGCAGTTTGGCGTTTGTACTGATACTTCTTCGATAGTTATGGCTAAGTTAACATAGAATGGTTGTTATGGAGCAGAAGTTGCTTACATGTTGACATTTAAGCTATTGCTTGTGTATCTTCTCTCTCTCATGTCAAGCAGGCTCATATTGTCACTGACTGCCCTGTCAGATGCACTATGTTCCTCAGAAGATGACTTTCTAGAATACTCAAACTAGAGACAATGGAAAGACAGAATAAAAAAATGTCTCTCCGCATATGCTGTCCTTTTCCTTCCTTTTATTCTGCCCTCCACCCTCGCCTGTCCCCTTAAGAAGTGTTATTAAAAAAATGGAACTAATTGTCCAGACTTGAATTAAGATTGGTTTATCAGATGAAATAGCTTCCTGTGTCTCTCTACAATTGTCTGTGTAAATTGCTCAGATATCACCACTGGGTATCTGTCAGTAGGCAGTAAGGATTCCCCTGTGGAAGAAACCACTCATGAACTTGAATTGACAAAACATCTTTGTTCTGAATTTGTGTGTGTATAAAAATCACCTCTCACTCAGAAATGGGCAGTTGACAAACTGTTACCCTTTCCTCAGATGTTTCAGGACTTCATCCTATTACTTTTTAATTGGCTTGTTCTTGATTTCTGAATCTAAATCTTTTTTCATAAATAAATAAAAACTGTTTATAAGTCTGAGTAAATCTGATTTAGGTACTTCTTCAAAATATACGTATAAATTGTTTTTGAGGCAATTCCTAGTGTTTAATAGTGAAACTTCCAAGTTTTGATACAAACTCTACAAGTAATTTTGGGGGTGGAGGAAATCTGACTCCTGTTGTATGTTCTAGACTGCTACAAAGACATTTATGAAGAAGAAATTTAGTTTGCTTAGACAGTTGCAGCATTGCATTGGATTTTATTTGTTAAAGTAGAACTTTCTTATTTTTATGCTGCAAAAGTTGATTTAGATCTCTATGACAGGCATCTCCAAGAGTTAATATTGATGACAACTTAGTAGCAAAACTTGCAGAAACACTGAACCATGAAGATCCAACACCTGAAATCTTTGATGACATTCAGAGAAAGGTATACTCTATTCATCCTTTATTTCATAAGAACTGTTAATGCTATAGAGTATAAAACATAGTTACAGATGCTGAAAAAGAAGGAAGTCAAATATCTAAATCCTAAAACTTGTGTTACCATCTTGCTGTTCTACAAAAATCACACCTAAAATTGTCAAATTTTGCTTTGCCATTTGTTTTGCCATGGTTTTCAAAGGAGTAGACAAGACTAGGTGTCCTTCCTGTATGAATCTAAATATGAAACACAGTTTAGAATTATTATGTTTTCACTTGTGTTAATGCACCAATTTAAGAAAAATATCATGAGTTGACTAAGACATAGAGTTTTTGTTCAGTTTTACTTCTCTTTTTCAAAGGTGAATGTAATTCACCCATATTAAATCCTATAGCTGTTCCCAGAAATTACTTTGACTGGTCCATTTCTGCAAAATTGCACAGTGAAGCACTCAGAAACAGCAAGTACTGAAGAAAAAACAGTATATTTACTACCTGCATATGTATACTTTTTCACTCAAGTCTAATACATGTATTTAAAAAGGAACAGTGAATGATTAATATTCTGGCAATAACTTACATACCCAGACTGAAATGTTTTTATTTTAGATTTACTTTGATGTTCTCATTCATGCTACGAATTACTGATATAAATTGTAGAATTTAGGATCACACCGTTGTACTGGGCCTCTCATTTAAGACTAATTGAAGCACCTTGTGAAATCTGGGCCTTGCTTATGAATTCTGCTGAAGAGTATAAATTTCCCATATGTTACAAAAGAAATTAACTTCCTCAAACCTGGATGGATTGGGTTTTTTGCTACTCTTACTGGATGATAGTACTTGAACAGTGGCCCATGGAAAAAAAATCATTAAAATATTCTAGAGTTGACATGAGTATCCAAACATTATGAATTAATTCCTGCTATGTACAGATATTTTTGTGTATATGTATATATACTGTATAGACTGTGAAGGTAAATTGAGGTGGTGTGGTTAAATCTTTATGAGTGTGGCCATATTGGATTGGCTGAACTAGAAATTGTCAGAAAGATCACAAATGGTGTCTTCCCTCCCCTTCTTTCCCTCTTCTCACCTCTTGCCCTCAGTGTTTGTAGGTCTCCATGTATAGTTCATCCACAAGGAGGGACTGAGATAACCTTTTATGAAATGGATAAAGATCAAATAGGTTTATACTGCAATTGTGGGAGGGTTAAGAGTAGAGGACAGAAGCATTTACAGCTATTGTGCTACTTCGCTTCCTAGATGTGCACGTCTCACTAGTTAAATATTGTCTGATTATCTTTCCGTTACGTGTAAGAGACACGTATGCAGAGGTACTTCTTGTTAAAGTAGAATTTATGAAAACTAGCCTGATTCATTAAAAAAATGCAGTAAGTATTTCTGAAGTTGGCATTTTTGTTTCAATAAGGTGTATGAGTTGATGCTGCGAGATGAGAGGTTCTACCCTTCGTTCAAGCAGAATGTTTTGTATGTGCGTATGTTAGCTGAGCTGGATATGCTGAAGGATCCCAGTTTCAGAGGATCAGATGATGGTGAAGGAGGTGAGCTCTGTATCTCTAAGGGGTATTTTATGGGATCATTCTTTTCTCTGCTTTAAAATTAAAATAAAAACATTATCCACACTGGTTTTAGGGAATTAAATAGTCCTGTGGTGTCTCTGCTATCTAAGTTAATTCTCTTCTTTGTGCTTTTGTGTATAAATTGTTTTGAGACTCAGACAGGGTTTTCACTGTAGTAAGTGTATCAATCTTACATAAATTCTTGTCAGGTCTTGGTAACTAGTTTGTCACTAAAATAAATATGCGATTCTTCCATTCTACTTTGTCCTTGAAAATATCTAAAATTACTCAATATGTTAGGTTCTTTTAATGCATAACTATGCTCCTATCTGGAAATAGAAATTGAAACTACATAGGAGATAAAGCAAGCAAATAAAATAATTTTTTCTTGTTAACTGAAGTACAAATCCAGTGGAAATTGTTTTCGCTGTTAAACTACCTCCTTAACAAAGCAGTATCATGTGGGGTACTCATTAAAAAAATGTTATCTGAAATATTTATTTAGAATCTTTAATAACTCACATTTCTTTAAGTGTCTTTACTGGAAATTTGAACCACTTGCATGTTGCGTGCAGCATTTTGCCCAGTGCCACAGTTCTCCTTCATTTTCCATATTGTTTTGTGGATGCATTTTTATTTATGTGTGGCCCTACAACGGGGAAGATCTTCTAAACTGGTTTTTCCTTTCCTTTCCTTTCCCTCACTGCTCCCAGAATCTTTTAATGGGTCTCCTACTGGCAGCATAAATCTGGTAAGTGCTTGGATTTTTTCTTTTTTTTGTCCTTAACAGTAGATAAAGCATGATAAAATAGTTTAACTTAAAGTACATTACAGGTTTTGCTTCCCTGCAGTTGAATTTCTGAAAATTTTTCCATCAAATTGAAACACAAAACTTATTAATTACTCTGTAAGATAGAACTTCTCCTTCTCTGTACTTTCCAATGTTTAATGAAATTTTACATTGTTTCTCACAGAAACAGTTAATTTATGGAAAGAATGCTTTCTCATCCCTATTTGTTTTTCTTAAATAGATATACATTTGGAGTTACATAATAATAGGGGAAAACAAATCCTTTGAAACAGAAATCTCAAAGGGTTAAAATTCAAATAGACTTTAAAATGAGGCATTTAGTTACATTTTTGTTGGTTGATTTTTTTTTTTTCATTAGGACTTGATTTGGAAACATTAAAGTATCTGGATTTTTTTCCAGCCATGAATCTTTGTTTTTTTAATCTGTCCAATTTCAAGTTCAATTTTATTTTTTTTTAAATAATTCTTGACCTATGTCAGTTTGTCAAAACCTTTTCTTTGTCAAATTAGTGTACCTAAACCAGAAATGCAAATACAGTTATTTGAAAAGGAAAAATCCTAGAAAGTTTGATATATATCCTCCCCATGTTTCTGCAGACAGTGTGTAGCTGAGCCACAAGGTACACAAGACTCAGCTGGGCAATGAGAGTATGTTTCCAAACCTTTTAGTTTCATGGTTTACCTAGAGATTTACAATCTGCATGCAGTTTCCTGGATTATGTGTTGCCTGGGCCCTTCTAGTTTGTTCTTGGAAGGTGCTGGTCATGCTTGCATGCAAAGGAATGAGTGTTTTTTAAAGGAATACATGTAACATTAATGCAAATACGTTTCGTTGTGGGGGTTGGTTGTTTATCAGGTTCGGTTTTTTGTGGGTTTTCGATTTTTTAAATTTAAACTGGGATTTTCTTTCCTATGATTTTCCTGTTCTTGACATTTTGAAATGTAAAGAAAAGGGGAGGTGTTTAGCTGATACAATTTATACAAACTCCTGATAGATGCAGAAGAAAAAATTAATTTAATCCTGTTTTTGTCAAGAGCCTTTAAACTGACTAATCTCTTTAAAAGATCTTTCAGTTGTCTTTTAAGTACTCTTTCTAAAAATGTTGTGACATACCAGAGTTATGTTTTATGGATGAGGATTTTTCATTGTGGTGGCTTATCTGGCTAGTTATCTGCTGCTTTGTTTCAAGTGACTTTCCAAGCTAAGTTATAAAGTCCTAAAGTCTTTACCAAGCACTGTTGCAGTACAAATACGTATTTGCTTGGGACTTCTTCTTCTTCTTCAAAGACTTGATTATTGGTTTTGTTGTGACAAGGGTATTTATAGAATACTACATTTATTATCGAGAGTTAGGAACATTCCAGGAGAAATACATTAGTAGATTTGTCTTTATGCAGAACTACTTTTATTTTTCTGTCATCCATATTGTTCAGGGTGTTCAGTGCTTTTACAGGTGTTTGAGTACTGGTAGATTAGTTTTTTCTGGCTGAATTCCATGTCCAGAGTAAATTTCTGTACACATAGTTTAGCTCCCTTGTGTTAGTCCGTTAAGTAAGAGAAATAGACCTTGGAAAGGTTACTTCAAAGGTCAGGGAATTTCTGTACTTGTAACTAATGACAATGTATTAAATAAGATTGAGTTGTGATGTGATGTGATGTGGTATTTTTAGGTTTTTAATTAACTTGTGTTCCTGTGAATATATCTAATGGCAGAGATATTAGGTCATATTAAATGTCTGTCTGTTGTGTTATCTGTTCAGGTTTCAACCTTTTAATTTACTTGTATTAATAGTTGCTGTATAGCGCCTTGCCACAGCAGTTGAGTGTTCCCTAAAGTTTCTATTATAAAATAAATTGTCTGCAGTTTGTACTTTCACTGGAAGAATATGGAAAAGAGGCCCAAAACCGTTTTGAGGAAAAGTTGTTTTCCAAAATATCTGAATTTCTGCCTTTTGATTTGATACATTAATCTACTATATTAAATCAGTGGGTCACATTTGGGGAGTATAAAATCATTGTCAATATTTATAAACTCTTGCAGATTTCCTCTGAAGGATTCATAATGGGAGCTTTGCATTGAGTAAATTGGAGTTACACAGTTGTTCCAGGACCTTGAAGGGCAGCAGAAGTGGCTGGATTGAACTTTTGGCAGTCATTAGCATATGTCAGCTTGAACCCCAGTCAGTAATCACAAAGAAATCTGAACTTGAGTGGCAGTGAAGGGGAGCAGGAAAACAAGAAATAATTATGCCTTTAAAAAAATATACCAGTACCTTAATGTCAGTATTTTGTAGCAAACAAAGCATTTGAGCAGTTGACAGTTACTTGTCTTCTCTTATAGCATCACGTCCCTTCCATCTTACTGATAATCAAATCCTAGAGCTTTCAGAACATCAAGCACTTCATCCAAGCTTCCACAAATGTCTTCTGTTAGCCAGTCTCAGGTGATACTGCTCCTAAATTGAACACTGCAGTATAGAGCAGCATGCCTGACCAGGGTCATGGCCGTTCCAAGGGACTTGCTTAAGAATGGAGTAAGTCAGAGTCCTGTGTCCAACAATGACTGAAAGCAAGCATAAAATTAAAGGAACACCCACTCACGGTGATACTTTACCAGAATAACTCTCCAGCATCCAGTAACTTGTAGATTCTTGAGGTAAAGATGATGTCTGCTGTCAAAATATTTTTGTATAAATTCATCTGCTCTACCATTCAACAGATATAAAATTCTAGCACTATAGCATGGAGTGGCAAAACAGATTCCCCCAAAAAGGCTTTTCTTTCTTCGACCTTTTCTCAGTCTGGGACCTTAGTACTACAAATCTACAAGTATATCATAAAGATATTAGGAGACTCCCTACTGCAGCACATTATTCAGACACTTTTAAGCTGCCTTTTATTTGGTATCTAGACTTCATAACAGAAATGTTATTTCCCTCACCTTCAGTAGTAGACCTTTAGGCAGAGACTGATTGAGGTGGTTGAGGCACAAAAGAGCCATTCCTTGGAGACAACTAGAGGAAAGAATGGAGTATTATGTCAGGATATTGTGGAGTTGATAAAGATTCAGATGAAGAAGGGGCAAGAGCAGTGTCTTTAAATAATTCATGTTTAAGTCCAGCCAGTCTTTTGATTGTAATCTTGAATATTGTTTCATGTTTAAGGAAACAGGAGATTTAGAAACTGAACTGATTTAGGTAGAGGTTTTAGTTTGATACAAGCATGGCACTGCTAACCAGTAAGTCCCATTGTAGGTAACTTTTTGTGGTAAGTCACTATTAAACTGGCTTGGTTAAATTATAAAAGATAGCAGATAGCTATATTCATTCTGGATGTGTTTCTTTGGAGAATTTTAGAATTCTGGGGTGAAACATATAAAGTAACTGGGATCCCAGTGTCTGAATTCTACTTAGGTAGCTCCAACTCTTTTCTTTTTTTTTCTTTTTTTAGCCTGGTGATTTAAGATTGGAATGCGTAGCCCATTCTCTATTTCTTTCAGTTGCGTATGCAAGTCTTTCAACCATCATGAAGAGCTCTATTGTGTTAAATCTTAATAATCAGATTCATTAATTTTAACTAAAAACAAGGCTTCTCTTAAAGACCCATTAAGTTTCTTTTGATCCCAGTAATTATTAAATACGGAGACAGAGCATTAACCAGCTGAGGATGCACCTGTTTGTTTTTTACAACAGAAAATATTCCTGAGAAAAATGTTGATTTTTTTTTTTTTTAAATAAAGCAGAAAAACTTCCAGTTTCTACTTCTGTGTAACATTTTTGTAGTGTGCAAAGACATTTGAAAGAAAACAGAATGCTATGAAGGTAACAGCCAAAAAACCTGTTACACAACATCTGTATCTCCCCAGCTGTTCGGGAGATTTTCTGGGTTTGTTTGCGTTGTTTTTTTTTCCCCAATGCTCAGCAAAAGACCATTTTTAGTATTTCCATTAGAGTTGAGATATTAAAGTCAAGTGGCAAGTAAGTTTGATCAAATAGGAGTGGTCACAAAACTGCGTGTGAAAATGGTGAGGGAAATGAAAGGCTCTATACTATGCAAAAGAACAGCTTTGGTAACCAGGTAGTACAACCATCTGCATTGTTCCACTGCACTGAGCTTTTAGTATAGTGAACTGAAAGTTTGAAAATTAAATAGATTAATCAAAACACATTCTCAAATACAATGTATTTCTAATCTTATTATTTTTTTTGCATTTTCCCTCCTACATTATCTCCCCACCCTCCAGTCCTTAGATGACCTTTCAAATGGCCCTTCTGATGAGACAGTTCAGCTCCATGCATACATCTCAGATACTGGTAAGTGAATCTGTTATGAGGTCTGCTTACTTTTTTTTCCACCATTTATTTTGAGTTTTGTAATATTACAGGCCCTTGAAATACTGATTGTCTCATTTTTTTGGCCTCATAAAATTCATATTTTCCATTAAATCCTTTTGGAAGTCTTTACAGTATTTGTTCTGTCAGTCACAGACTATATATCTGAACTTAAAAAGTGATTTAATTTTTATTGTTTATGGTATTATTATTATTATTATTATTATTATTACTACTTTTATCTCTGGAGAATCATTCATTAAACTTACTATTGAGTAGGATTTATTTTAGCAATTATTTAAAGAAATTCTGAAAACCATCTCTCATTCTAGTCACAGAACTATAGTTCTTGAGTGTTTCATTCTCTTAGTTTAATATTTTTCCCTTATTCTTTGTGCTTCCTTACTACTTAGCTTAGTTTAAGGAAGTGACTTCTGTCCTTATCGTGGTGGCATTTTTGAGAGTAAATAACAAAAAAATCTCTGCTATTATTTGCAAAGGCTCTTGTTAAATGAGATTGCATTGAATAATTAAATTGTGAAGTGCTCTTAAGATAGATTTTTGGTAGATTTTACTATGCAATATGCTTTTAAATCTATGCATTTACGTATGGACATATACTGTCAGCAAGCATTCAGCTATTTTATATTTTAATTAAACCTGTTCCAACTCAGTGTGAGGACTCTGTGCAATCCAAGTGTCATGGTAGTCAGTCCTCAGGGAAAGGGGAAAATGAGTTTAAAGTTAAGAATTAAATTCTGCTTTTTTATTAAAATGGCATGTAGTACTTTTTTTCTGAATTAAACTTAGAAGTTTCATCATTCTGGCCTAAGGAAAAAAGGTAAACTTAGAACCACATGAATTGTAAAATTTGTAATCTTGAGGGCAGCATGTATTGATAACCACCAGTCTGATTCTGAATGCATAATGCACCAGTTATAGCAAGAGGTCTGTGAGGTTTGTATTGCAAGATAATATTAAACTGCCTCTGTGAGCAAGTTTTTTTCCTTACTCAGTTACTATCCTTTACTGTGTATGAGGGTTATATAGAGACAGGATTATCTCTGTGTGTTTCAGGATTCATGCTGTCTTGCGTTGCAAAATAAATACTAACTAAGAGGCTATGACATATGGGGCAGCAGGACCACTTCTTTATTTTTCTGCCTGAAGTGGTTCTGAAGATGCCACTTAGCAGTGCCCCTAGGATGTGGTCTGGTGGCTGCAGGGCCAAGTGATCAATGTGAGTGTAGAGGGGTGTAGAGTGTAAAGGGCTTGTGCAGCATGTGTGGGGCTGGGGCTGAGTTCCTGACTCCACACTCTGGGCAGTCTTTCGGCACCATCCTGACTGCCTGCTTGTTCCCCTGGGGGTTCAGCACACAACATTCTTTTAGAGGGTGGATGGCAAAGACAAGATGCTCTGTGTCCACTCTTCACCTTTCTAGTCTATAATTCTTGCATTGGCAGCAGCTGCCACTATCCTACACATGCTCCCTGGCTGCTTAGACAAGCATTATACTTCAGAGAAATCAAGACTGAAAGTACTACAGAGGATGATTTCTCAGGAGAATTGTGTTTTATGCCATGTGGGTGCATAGGAAAATTCAGAGATCTTGATTAAAAATACTTTTATCTAGCCACTGGAAAACTGTAGGTACTGAATATTGGCTCAATACTTAGAAATACAACATGTTGCCAATTTAAATGGTATGCAGTGTAAACAATATTAATTCTAAGTTATTGTCTGAATAAGATGAAAGATTTTGAAACAAACTGTGCTGGGAAAATTCTGTGAGGGAGCAATGTCCAAGAAGACTTAAATATTTAACATCAAAAAAATCAAAAAGATGTTTGCTTCTATTTCAGATAGCTATATGTGTTCATTTATGAATTGACTTTTCCATACAGTGTGTGTTTGCACACACAGAGAATGCTTTATATATATGTATACACATCTGTATATATAGTTGACTAAAATAGCATGGAGTGTTTCTTATCTTAGAGTTAATAACTTACTGCTGAGTTAATAACAAACTACTGATGCCAATAACAGTGAACGCTTGCAGCTTGCAATCATTGTCTTGTATTTATAGACTTTTTTGATGGGCAGACTTTGGCAATGTAATTGGACTACTTTGCAGACTGGAATTTCTTCTTGTTTGACAGTTATCTTTCACCCCCATCTTGAGTTCTTTAGGTTAAAATGTCTTTTTTTTAAAGTTCAATTTACTATTTAAAAGTTGAAAATTTTTCTGTTTGTTTATGTTTTGCATGTCATTGAAACCTGTCTAGCTTTAAAGCTGCTTAATCTCTTAAGTTTACATAGTAAGTTTTGGAGGATATTGTACAGTATTTAAGTTAAAGGGATAGTTAGTTTTCTGCTTGCATGTCCATTTTTGTCTTTCAAGTCTGTCATTCCAGACATTTCTTCACTTCACATTTGTGTCCTTTCGTCTTCCTTCTTTCTGTTTGTTCCTTTTTTATTTTTGTTTTCAAAACTACTAGTCTATGCTGACTCTGACCCATATGCTGTGGCAGGAGTGTGCAATGACCATGGCAAGACGTACGCCCTGTACGCCATCACTGTCCACCGGCGAAACGCAAACAGTGAGGAGATGTGGAAGACGTATCGGCGCTACAGTGACTTCCATGACTTTCACATGAGGATCACTGAGCAGGTAACCAATCTCATGAAAATCTTTATAGGTGCATGTTTCTGTCATTCAATAATCAATGACTATATGATTGCTCTACAAAAAAGAAATGGAACTTAAAGAGAGAGTCTCCCCACTCTTCCCATACTGCTTCATTTTACTTTAAATCTTTGTATGGAAGTGCTCTTGGTCTCAGAGAGAGTTAATTACGTTTGTCACAGAGATTAGGAAATAAAAGCTGAGGTTGGGGAATAGGTATTTAGGTTTTAAGTGAATGTTAAGAACTGGTGGGGTGCCAAAAGGGAGAACTGGTAGCACTTCACTATACTACTAGCAATCTGCCTTTTACTGCTGTACTTGTATTCTCAGACTTACTCCTACTAACATGAAAGAAGGAAGAAATAGAGAGTTGTAATTCAGCAGCTGGTACAAAGTAGAACCTACTGACATGAAAAAATGACAAAAACACAGTGCTTTTAAAAGGAGGCTGAAGTGCTTTTAAACCAAGCCTTTGGAGAAGTCAGATTTGACTGCATAACCTTTGAACTAGTCAGAAGTGTCAGTTTATATCCCTTTACTCTGTTATTAATTGAGAGTCATAGAGAACAAATTATCTGCAGGTAAGTTAGCATTTTAAAATTACAGCAGTAATGAAAATTGAAAGGGCTTTATTAAAAAAAAAAGTTGAATATTTGAATTATTTTTAAATCAAATACATCTTTTCTTTGATATTCTGATGATCTTAGTTTGCTGTGAATAAATTTGAAATACCAACTTTTGTACACCTTCAAATTGATTTTTTAAATTAATTCAGTGTTTTGAAGAATCGTGAATCTTAGAGTGAATTAACATTCTGCTGATATGGGACAGTCATTTTAAAGCTAAGATAACATTAAATGAGTAGAAATAAATGGCAAAAGCAAAGATGTTCAAAATATGAAATCTCAACATTTCTGGTTGCTAAGTCTGATTGAATTTACAGAGATTAGAAATGGTACCCTAGAGTACTAAGATTGCAGAAAGTAAACAGATTTCTGTGATTCACTGTAGCATCTAAGATGCTCCCAACAGTTTTGCTTTGTCTTGACAATAAAATAGACATTCTTACTGCCTTGTGTGCTTGTCTGAGACATTTTTATTGACATGTTAAAGGTAAAAATTAGAATATTGATTTAGAATTAATAAGAAGGACAGGGACTGTTTTTCAGAGAAAATAGATAGTTGATCCAAAATGGAGGTGAAGTCAACAGTTCAAAGTATGAGTTTCTTTTCCTTGGAGCACTGAATAGATTGACACCAGTCCTTTTAATCAGTCATGTAATAAATACCATTTGAAGTAAATAGCTATATTTAAAAGAGAAGCTGTTACTTGCTTACATTGCTTCTGCTTGAATACAAGAGTCCAAATGAAAACTAGACCATCTTCTGTTCAGTTACTTTCCTGTATGACCTACTTTCAAGGGAATGGGATTTGTAAAGTTGTAAAGAGCTATTCTTTGGTGCTTCTTATGGACCTTGAATTTTTTATGAGCTTCATGGCCTTGCAGAGTTTACTGATGCAAGAAGAGATCTTGCAGGGGCTGAATGGAATCCGTATCTTTAAATCTTGTGGTTAATGTTGTGGTGTAATGTTGTGGTCTTTTCTAGAGGAAAAGGATGTAATCTGTTTCCAGGTTGTTTCTTAAAGCCTGGAATACTGTATGTTTCTCTTTACCACCTTAAGGATATTATTTACAGGAAGTCTGGATTCTGTATGGGGATAGTCCCATAGACTAGATTCTTCAAGTTTTGTTCTTGTCACTTTTTTATTTTTTGTGCATTTTACCAAATATATTCAGCCTTATTAAGTGTTCAGGCCTCTTCTTCCCCTTCTGCTTCCCTGGGACCACCCTTCTTCCTGCAAAACTAGATCAGAATATATGTCAACCAGTGCCAATCACTGTCATTACCTGGAGAAAGGGCACAGATCATGACATGTAGAGCATGTTGTGATAATTTCTGTGTAAACTAGGTGCCGGCATCTCCAGAGAGAAAAGTTTTATTATTTCCTTAATTGGCTTGAACAGAATTGAAAGGAAAGAGATTTTAGAAAGGTAATATACAAGTTCTCTTGAAAATCTTTTCCCTTTATGTTTCCTTATAATCCTAGTAACTTCATTCCAAATAATAATGATAAATTTTGAGCCTAGGCCTTTTGCACACTCTATTGGTTTGTATTTCAAATGTGTTTTCAACGGAGTTTCACAAGAAATTTAATTTTGCCCTTTATAGTCTCCTGGGAATTTTCATGCATTTGTTCTTGACAGCATACATTTTACTTCGGCTTTTCCAAGGATTCTGAATTCCAGGCATGATGCAGAATTCTTTTTGTCAGGTGTTAGATGATATATAAGAATAGGTGAATAGAATGTCCTTATATGAAGACTTGAAACTCTTGAAAATAGAATAAAAAAATCTTCCCTTTTTTTCTAGTTTGAAAACCTTGCAAATATACTAAAACTTCCTGGCAAAAAAACATTTAACAATATGGACCGAGAGTTTTTAGAAAAGAGGAAAAAAGATTTAAATGCTTATTTGCAGGTAAGCTGTTACTGTTTTATTTTAGCTCTGTGCTTGGAATTATTTTTTCAGAGGTAGCTTGCCTTTGTGATTTTTTTCTTCCGTAAAAAAAAAAAAGCTGTGTTGTAGTTGGTACACAAAACTAAATAATATACCATAAGAATTTGATATTATTTCATAAATTTGCTTTTTCTTTGGTGTTTTGGTTTATTCTCAGCCAGTTCTGTCACAGCTTTTCTAAGCTGATGAGGTTCTAGGTATATTGGTTTTGAGCATTATGCCATTGTCCTACTGACATGTTTGTGTTCACTTTCTCTTGTGCTGCTGTGTAAGGATTTCTGTGGCACCCACTCCAGCAGTGTAGAAAACCACACAATTCCTCTGTTCAGATAAGGCCTGTATCAGCCCAAACAAAGAAATTCAATTGTCTTCCTTCATAGGGACTTTCTGGTCATTTAGCACTAAAATATGTGGACCAAGTCAATGAATGTGTTAACAGTAAATAATAAAGATGAGTAAAATCCTCTGAAATGACAGTTTGATGATAAAGGTGTATATTTTTCTGTGAGATGCTACAAATAACATAGCAGTTAAAATTATGGTAATTACTAAAAAGCCCATTGTTTCCATCTTGAGACTAGTGTAATATTGGAAAAAAATTTAGGAATGGAAAAATACATTGCTAGATGTGATGCCTTTGATTGTGTCTTGTTCATTATGTATTAAAATAACTTTTAAAAATTATTTTACTCAGCTCTTGTTAAATCCTGAAATGATGAAAGCTTCTCCAGCTTTAGCCCATTATGTGTATGACTTCCTGGAGAATAAAGCCTACAGCAAAGGGAAGGGGGATTTTGCACGGAAGGTAAGAATGTTTTGTACAGTCAAGGGAACTTCAGAGCATTCATTCATGCAATGATTGTATTAAACAGACATGTTGAACTGATATTAAAAAGCTATATAGCAATTTGAAAACAGCTTGCAAGTGAGTTACTTTAAAACTTTCAGTGGCAAAGTATCTGAGGACATATGGAACCATAAAATTACCTTTTTTATAATATGTAAATCTGTTTATATGACAAGGAAATAAAATTTTGAAATTGGACACAGTGAATTGCACTGGGTACTGTAGAAGTGTGTTTGTTGCAAGTTGCTTTGTCAGACATCTGTGTTTCTTTTTTTTCATGGTTGTATTCCTTCTGATTTCTTTTTGTAGTTCTTTACTCTGTATTTGCTGCTGTTACCACGCTTTCCACTCTTCAGCCCAAAACACGATATGCATTTCCCTTCAAAAGCACCTGTTATGTATTTAGGTGTAACCATCCAGAGTCATTGGTCAAATTCAGAGCTCTGGGCTTTGCATCCTTTTTGTTAAGCCACCAGAACTGTCTTCAGACAAGTGGCTCTTTGTTCAGTTGACCAGTTTGTGTGAGCATCTGCTTTGCAAATGTAGCCATTTCTACAGTTTTAGTGATTTAGATATAAAAAGCATCTGCAACTCTATTGTCACCTCAAGTTACTGTCCTGCCTATATTCCTTAAATAATTCGCAGTGAAATAGTTAAATATTTATCAGGGTTTATATAATGACTAAGATGTGTTTTCCAGCTTACAAGATACTTTAAAGCATAACTTTTTAAAGGGCATCACACTGGTATTTGTGCCTCTGTTTGGACTGAATTTAGAAGCTGAAAAGACTGAAAGAAAAATTGTAACAGTTTCTGTGGAACTACTTTATGGTTTTAATTATACTTGCCATGATACATACTATTCCAGTGCTGTTTAGAAGAGGCATGTTGCAAGGATGAAGAGTTGAGAGCAGAATTGAAACATCTGGAACTAGAAAGGTTGGAAGGGAGAAATGGTATTGAATAGAGAAGAAAAGGAAAATAAATTTAAGCTAAGAAAAGCCAAGAGATGGGAAATGGAAATGACTCAGGAAAACATCTGTTGAAATATGTAAATAGCTGCAGTAGGGTTGTAACAAATGAGAGCTCTAAATGGAAGTAAAATTAAAACTGTATTCTGCATTCTGTCATGAAGTTAAGTAATTTGAGTTGTTCTTTTATATTATTTTTTTCTGGAACAGTGCCATGCTTCTCATAGTGTATTAATATGCTGGTGTCCTCATAGATTATACAATTCTGGTTAAACATCTTCCCCTTCAGATGGATACGTTTGTAAATCCACTGCGTAACTCTATGAGAAACGTATCAAATGCAGTCAAGTCTATCCCTGACAGCCTGGCAGAGGGAATGACTAAAATGTCAGACAACATGGGTAAAATGTCAGAGAGGTTGGGACAAGACATAAAGCAATCATTTTTCAAGGTAAGAAAATGCTGGTGATTAATACATGCTAGTAAATTAACAGAAGAGTCACTATTGATTCACTTAAACTAATGTTATATGGAAGAGGCAAATCATTAAACAGAAGACCAATCTATTTTGTACCTACACCTTTTTAATAAGGTTCAAGCAGGCATTTTACTACAAAAATAGAGATCTTTGCTATAAAGTAACATGTTTTAAGATGGCATGTACAGACTGTTACAGTTCTCCTTCACTTAATTCAGTGAAGTAACTTCAGAAGAACATGAGATTCATGGCTTTTCCTCCTTTTTAACCAACCATTCTCAATCAGCTAATTTCCTGCATCTACTGTTTTCCTTAGGAAAAAAAAAAACATATATTTTGAAGCTCAGAATAAGGAAATAGCCTCTTTTCTGCTTATTCCTTGCTGAATTCTGATTTAAATTAAATTTTTTTCTGGCTTTCCTGCCATCTTCCCTCATCTCTTACATTCATAAAAGATAATACTTTTGAGCTGGGGAATCGCAGCATGACGTGCAGTCTGAAAGTCCTATGAAAGTAGTTACATTCAGAACATGTTCGTCTTCCCTTCATTTCTCTGGTCTTCCTCTTTCTGTGTGTAGTTGTAAGGTCTGTGGTCAAGAGATTGTTCCATTTTGTGCTACCAAAGCAGTTCTATATGGCAGATGTAGAACAGCAACTGAGGTGAATTAAACCTTAAATCATGAAAGGGAATAAATGCTAAATTGAGGCCTGGGGGAAATATCTGAGATTTTTTAATAACTTTACTGTCTCTGGACTTTCTCATTGCTAGTAACTTCCCTGGTGTGTGACTGGTGATATATTTCAGTTGTACTTGCTGGGAAGCCATGACTAGCAGGAGTTAACATCAGGAAGAAATACCAAAACAAATATCAGTCTCATAAGAGTTTTTAGGTGTTTTTCAGCTGAAGCATTAGGCACTTGATAAATTGGATGCGGGTTGTCTTAAAGGTGCTGATAATTTTGGTAGCTATGCAAAAATGTATACAGACTTGACTTTTGGTTTTGGAAGGTGAAAGGGCTTCTGTGTATTTATCTGCATTAGTTTGCAGTTACTTTTTACCAAATGTTGTTGTTTTATATTTTCATAACAAAACTGCTTATGATTTTTTTTCTGATTTATTCATGCTCTAAAGTATTTTTTCTGCAATTAACATAGCCTTTTTTGTTGTAGGTGCCCCCTATGATGCAGAAAACCTATTCAGACCCTGACCATTGCCGTGTTGCAGCACCAATTGATGACAATGTGAGTCTGACATTTGTCCTTGCGAAGTTGACACCTCTGAAACCAGACAAATGAGTTATTTATTCTGCATTGAGCTACACTTCAATTGTTTTCTGACACCAGATGCTATACTTCAAAACAGTTCTAAGCTTTTTAAAAAGAAATTTGTGCATTTCCTTTTAAAATTAACATTTTTGCCAGCACTGAAATGGTTTGCACAACTTTGGAATAA
Source organism: Zosterops lateralis (assembly GCF_965231275.1). Classification (NCBI taxonomy): domain Eukaryota; kingdom Metazoa; phylum Chordata; class Aves; order Passeriformes; family Zosteropidae; genus Zosterops; species Zosterops lateralis. The sequence continues at coordinate 31,227,293 of NC_139762.1, read as the reverse complement.
CTGCAAGGAGTGTATGTACTACGGTTTCTGTGTTCTGTGATTGCGGGTTTCATTTTTTGGCTTTCTTTTCTCCCTCCAGCATGATTTTTGTTGGCCAATCTGTGTAACATCACCTAAAATTTACTAAAAAAGTAAAATTATGATCCTTTTCTTAATCTTCAAGCATAAAAGCATTGATAGTCATGTAGGTTACAGTGATGTCTAAACAAAAGGCAGTCCATTGCAGTGAAATGTCACTGTTTTTAGTGTCTCTAAGAAAATGGTGCCCAAGAAAAGCTCCTTCCTGAGTTTTTGTCTAAGGCAGTTGGAAGCACAGCAACCAAGGAAGAGGTCAGAGATGAGGTCTCTCTTTAGGAGATATTTACATGTATTAATTTTATTCAAGTTCTGTAATAGCTGTTGACTTTTGAAATAGTTGCTGCTTCTTGGCTTGTTTTAAAAATTCAGTTTATCTGAATTTAATTTTCACTCTTTTGCTAGTAATAGTGTTACAGAAGATTTAGGGAAGATTTCATAACACGGTAAAATACAGAGTAAAGTGTTTGTCATTGTTGTTGATTATACTGAAGACACATAAAAGTAGTGTCTAAAACTGTAGCTTTCTTGAACTGAAATAAAAGTTTACTGTTCTTCCTTTTATTTGGTGGTCAGGTGGATGACAATATTCCGCTGAGAGTAATGCTCCTGCTTATGGATGAAGTCTTTGATTTAAAGGAGAGAAATCAGTGGTTAAGAAGAAATATAAAAAATCTGCTTCAGCAACTTATTAGAGCAACATACGGTGACACAATTAATAGGTACTGTTTTTCTTATATAGAGCAATCATGTGAATGATCCTGTATAATCGCTGTCTATTCATCCTTCTTGGTGTTACTAAATTATTGTAGTTTAAATCTGCATGCATTACTCTTCAAAGAAAATTAATAAACTGAGTGCAAATGTGGTGTAAAGCGGAGATAAACACAAAACATTACTGAAAGAAAAATCCAGTAACTCTTACGTGCCAGAGAACTTAGAAAAGAGCTTTCACATGTAAGAGTTCATGTTTCTGTGAATATAACTTAAAATTTATGCTTTTTGCTCTGTTTTACCACTATATCTTTTTAAAATTAATATTATTTATTACTTTCTGCACTCTTTCTGCTTATATCTCTTTCATGCCACAAATAATACACTGGCACTCTCAAATTATGTGAACTGTACTGGGTTGCTGTGTCAAGTGTTTGCTCTCACACTTTAAAGATGAAAGTGGGAAAGGAAAAGGACTCTTATGGGGTCTGTTTTGCTGCTCCATGTTCTTTTTACTTCACATGTGCACTTATTCATGCAAATGCAAAGGCAGATAGTGCTAATTAGATAATGTTTCATGCCCTCAGCTAAGAAATATACAGTTTCCAGGCCTGCTTTCTAATAATTTGTTTCTGAAATGTGAACAAATATAAAGAACATTAACAACAAATGGTGGATACAGGTTTTGAACTGCTTTGTTGCTTTCAATTTAGTGCCACGAATCAAAAGCTTAAGTTCTAGATGGTGAGAAGTAGCTTCCTATTACTTTTTTTCAGGACACTCCTCACTGTATCATTTCTTTTTACCCTTCACAATTGTATTTCTGGTGTTTCCATCATCACTGTTAAACATATAGACTTGTGGTAGCAGTAATGATGTAACCATGTGATAAAATAGCACTGGGTTTTTCTCAAATAATTCCTTATGGCCAGTTGAAAACTGTCTTGAGAACTGTACTTCCAAGAACATGCTACCCTGTTGAATAGCTCTGAATACTTTTTGCTGTTTCTGGATTGTAGTATAAGCAGCAGAGTTTGTGCACAGGTGGCTGCTTCCTTATTGCAGAGATGGCTGTAGTGTAGTACCACTTTGCTTCTGCATTTGGAGCCATTTCAGATACTCGTGGCTTCCTCTGGTCAGCAGTCCAGAACTTGTCCTGGCAAGTTCTTGGGATTTAATGGCATTCTGCAGAAAAATCATCTTTTTCTGTTTCTTAGAAAACAATTCAAATTGCGGTTAGGGAAACAGTCCTGGGATCGTGGTGGTATACAGATGCCTGTATAATTTCTGTAAGCATCCTAGATTTGGATATAGAGCTGTGTGTATGGGTTGGAGGATGAAGGCCTGATAAATGATCAGTCTGTATCTCCTGTTAAGGATTGTGAAGTAACTGTATACATTGCAGCAAGTATTTTGAGATTCTGAGGAGGTCCTTTGTTTACAGAAGGAAAACTTGAGCGTTCCATGAGGAACATGAAGAGGAGTGCTCTACAAGTAAACCAGTTATCTAATGCTGATGGGAAATGCAACAACAGCTTCACAACCAACTTTGTTATCATATATTTATCCAAAAAGAAAAAAGCTTTAGTTTTAGGGAGTGATCAGTGGGCTTAGATTTCTATCTTGAGAATCAGTGTTTGCCTTCCTATTGTGCAGTATGATAGAACCACTCACAGTGTTGGAGAAAGTTGAGATTATACTTTGTTTGCCCTAGAATGCTCTTTAAAATGCTTCACTTATGGGTTCTCTGCTTTAAAAATTAAACAAAAGTCTTGTTGCTCTGATTCTAGGAAAATAGTTGATCATGTTGATTGGATGACATCTCCCGAGCAAGTAGCAGATGCAGTGAAACGCTTCAGGTACGTCTTTTATCACAGATGTTAAATGTGAGGCACTCACCAGCTGACATCTAATATCTGTATGTCTTCCTGTTCTTCGTATATGAGGAAATTATTATTCTCCAGCATACAGCTGGATCATACACTGCTTTTTACACGTTAAGTAAGAGAAAGCAATTTGTCATGTGGAAATGAACATTTTTAGTTTTCTCCTCTACCTTAAAAACTTCTTTGTTAACCAGTCTAGAAAAGCTAGAGTACAGGTATACTTAGAAACTTAGTCATTTCTCACTGTAGTGATGTAGTGTCTTGTTTGCCTTGATGAAGGCATGTACATGTCTTGCTTTTAAAGGCAGACAATTAGTGCTGAAAGAGCCCTAGCTTTGAGATAATGTTTCACTTTGGATAGATACAATGGAACTGAAGTCTGAATTTGAAACTCTCAATTTCCTAGAAGTTTTTTAATGGCTTCTACATTGGTGTTGAGAAAGTGTTACACACTTTTTTCTTTCCCTACAGTTTGGGTTTTTTTTTTTTTTTTGGGATGAAATTCAAAGTAGGGTAATGTGTTCTCCAAAGGGTCATACTTTGCAAGTGTAATGTTGTTCTGTGATTAAACCATAAGAATCCATACTTTTGATTCAGAAAATAATTGTCCTTCACTGAGGCAAAATAGCTTATTAGAGGCACATCTTTTGCATTGGACTTTCTACTACAGTGAAACTATTTCTTCTCAGCTTTACCATGTTGATAACTGCTAATGTCAAAATTTTGATGAAGCAATTAATAGACCTAGAGTCTCAGTAGTAATAAAGCCTGGTAAAAGCAAGTCTTAGGTCTATTTTATGTAAGAACTATGTGGTATTTCAATGGTTTTGATTTGCATTATTTTATTAAAATTTCATTTCTTCTGATTCCCGTACTAAAAAAAGTATATGATAGCTACTGAAAGCTTGAGTGTGTTGTTCTACTTGCTTTTGATTTCTTAATCTTCTTTATCATTCTTCTTTTTTTTTTCTTCTTCTGATATTTGAAGTGTGTGTTACGTTGTGTGCAAGTTACATCCTTGTAATTTCTTTTATGAGATAGCCCTGAGAGAGTTAAAAGAACTTTTCACTTGATAAAATGTTTATGCATTTTGACAGATTTGCTTTTGTTACAGAGATGCTTTTTGGCCCAATGGCATTTTAGCAGAAACTGTTCCACGAAGGGACAAAGCTATTAGAATGAGAACAAGAGTGGCAGGGAAAACCAAATTGCTGGAGGTAATGCCAGGTAAGTGAGTCTGAGATTAAAGTCCAATAATTCATACCAGATATTGTTACTGAAATGAATGTCAGTGTTCTTGTTGATTGTTCTAAGTACTGAAAAGAAACATTGATGTATGAACTGTATTTAAATGAAAAGGTTTCTAATTATTAAAGCATTGGACATTTTCACATGTACTGTCAGTAATTCTCTTAGATCCAACCCGTATTAAGTTTTTAGAGAATTTAAGTTGTGCCTGAAATAGGTATATTCCAAAACAGTACAATTTCTTGCAAACGTGGTTTCCACATAAATAGGGAAAGAGTGAAGTAATTTTCAGAAACATTCTCTTCTATAAGAGAAATTTTAGTTTAATCATGTTGTGTAGAGGCACTGTTACCTGGAATTTCAGGCTATATTGTTTGAAAGACTTAATATTCAGTTTAAGTTTGTTGTTAACATAGAAGTAGAATTTAGCTTAAACTTCTGTGTGGCTTCTGTCTTTGTAGATGAACTGAAGCATATCATAGGCGCTGAGACTACGCGGAAGGGCATTCTTCGGGTCTTTGAAATGTTCCAGCACAGTCAGCTGAATAAGAGGATGGTGTATGTGTTTCTAGAGAGATTCCTAGAAACCTTATTTCCACAAAATAAGTTCCCTGAGCTGTTCAGCAAACTGCATTCAAAGTCAAAGCAAATGCAGAGATATAAGCAGAGACTACACTCTACTCAAGCGCCTTCCTTACAGAAAAGGTGACACTTCAAATCCATTAAGCTGGTGTTTGTTTGTCCAGGATTAATTACTTGGGCAGATTCTCTGGGGCTTCAAACTCACATGCTGTCATTTCTGCACCAGTCTTCTAGTGTCACATATTAGATTATTAATGCATCTGTAAGACCTGTGGATCTTCTCATCTTCACTTGTAATTCAACCACTACCAGAATGGTTTGTGTGTCTTAAATGATTTGGTGCGTCTTCATGCAACATTGAGAAGAAAACTGGCCCGGTATATCAGAATGCTGATCCCTTCCGTTCCTGAGTCGATGTTTTGCCAGCGATGAAAAGTGCCAGACTGTTCAAGTAAAGCACAACTCTGGTGATACAATTGGATAAAAGGGTGTTTTGGCACTGGGAGAGAGTGCAATGTGTGAGAGTCAGGTGGAATAGTTCGACATTACAAGTCTTGAGGCTCTGTAGGGCTATTTTAACATTCCTGTAAAGGCTGAGTTAACTGGAAAAGCAGTCTTTGGAATAGCAGGTTCATAGGAGCAGGGAGAAATAGCTATAGCCCCTCATAAAAGTACATTATTGAATAAAAGTGGAGGTAAGGTGGCTTTGATGCTACATTTGCATCACCTTTCATATTTTGAAAATTAAACTAACCTTATATCTAATGGGAGTTTTAGTAAAAGCAGAGGTACAGTAGAAACAAACCCTTTATTCTGATTATTCTGTAGCTTTAAGGGCCATATGCTGCTCTTACAGCACCTGGCATACATTTTGCATGTAAGTTCAGTGGAGAAGGAGCATCATATTTATGTTCAGTTGGTCTATTGGAACATAAGATGATAGTTGTAGAAGGAAAGGGATATATGTTTCAAAGAGGATAGGTATTGTGTTAGAAGATGAGGAAATTGCACTAAGACACAGTTTACACACAACTCCCCACTAAAATCTGGAGCTTTTTTGGGATGTGAAAGAACTATGTCCTACTTAATTGAAAGATTCCTTACCTTTTAGTGTGTAAGCCTCATATGGAAAAATGTGAGAATTACTGGTTCCTCACAGGTAAAAATTTCATTAGTCATATGCAAACACTTGGAAATTTCTGAATGCATCTCAGTGTATATATGAAAATAAAAAGGAAATAAAACTACAGTATTTTTTTAAATAATTTTTTTATTTTTTGCATAGTGTAAAATTTTAATAAAATTTTGACATCAAGGCCCCACATCCATCTGTTTAGTTTCATTGAAGGAGTTCTATTTAATTGAAAATACAGTAACATCTGAATAATCCTGTTTGGCCACAGCGTATCTCAGTTTGTGTTTTCTTTTTCATAGTCCCCGACTGTTTGAGCACTACTATCTTGAGTGAATAGAAGGCAATCTTTTAGAGTCCTTTTTTTTTCTGAATGCTAAATACAGGGTAAAATATAGTTATGGATCAAGGATCCCAAGGATCCTTATTGTAATTTGTGTCTTAATGGGAACAAATGGTCCTTTTATGCAAGAGAGAAGCATAGACCTTTGATGAAAGCATTCTGGGACAAGATAGAAGGCTCTCAAAGGACCTTGTTAAATTGACTGACACCTCTATATAGATAATTTTTCTCATGGACTCTATTAATGAAATGTAGCCTTTTATCATACTACTTAATGATGATCATATTGTACTGTTAACATTCTCATACAGTATGCATGGGCTCAAGTGCACTTGTTTTTTTCTTTATTGCAGAACTAAATGCTGTAAATTAAATCCCTTTCTTTTGTAATCCCTAGGAAGACAACTTGGTAGATATAGAAGAACCCCTCTCCCTTCCTCTCTGCAGGTTCTGTAGAAGTGTGATGGTTAAATGCTTTTGAATTTAACAAAATTCTTGAGTTCTGTGTGAAGTAATCAACATAGCCAGCTCCTATTGTTTACATGCCTGTATCTTCCTCTGATGTCAGGGTGCTCAAGCATAACTGATATCTGACTGATGAAAGATCATTCAGCAGTTGTTCTTGGTGATACAGTAAATATCTCATTAATCCTACCAAATCTAATTTATGTCTTTTAAGTCACTGAATTTGTTAAGCAGTAGGAAAGTGGGAAATTCAAATACCGTTTTGTCAAATCTGTGGAACCTTTTATCTATCTGTAGGTACCATAAAAAAATTCAAGAGGATAGTGATATACAAATTTGGCTTTTTTTTTTTCTTTTTTTTTTTTTTTTTAGTTATCTGGTACATTTCTGTACGAAAATAAAATAATATCTCTAGGAATGTGAACTGAACATAATGCACCGTGCTTATTAGTCGTTTTACTTAATGAATTTATTACATATACCTATACACACATTTATATACGCATGTGTGCATATGTATATATGTATTGAAGTTTTGTCTTCTGTATTTAATTACAGAATGTGGCTTCCTAATTCAGTGGTGCCTGTTGGCTGGCAAGAACCATCAGAAATGAGTACTTTTTGTTAAAGTGAGTTTGTATGTATCTTTATTTAAAAGGTTTTCCTGTCAACAATTTGAAGTACCCATCCTGTGAACCCATGCAGCCTATTATCCTGGGAAGTCTCCAAAACTGAATGTTAATATACAGCACTGAAGTGTCTGGGTGTATCTTCTGGCCTTTGGGTGCTGTGACTGGCCGCTGAAAATTGTGCCACTGTCAACAAATGCACTTGTTTTAGCCTTAATTATTTTTAAGAGAAAATGAGCAATTGAATTTTTCATTTGGTTCATCCTCAAGCTTGTGCTGCTGGTGTTTGCTAGAACTAAACAGTAAATTTTAAGTGCTACCAGAATGTGTACCAAAATGAAACTATATAAATTCCACAATCTCAATTTTAATTTCGTGCAATATTTTTCATTTAATGCATGTGTATTTGAATAGCTGTAAAATAAATGAATTTTTAATGTTCTGAAGTCTAAGTTAAAAATGTCTTCTCAGCTGATCAATTCTACATTCTGTTGTTATCTTAGTTTATTTAAGGACTTGTTTTAAAAGTCTTACTTGTTACTCCTTTGTTAATTCCTTTGTTGTCAATGATCCTTGCTCTTCTGAGCAAAGCTCATATATTACAAGGGAAGAATCTGAAGAACACATCTCATAAGCTCATAGAGCTGTTATAAATTACTTGTGCATATCATTGTACAGTAAGTGTCAGCTGTGTGCCTAATTGTTCTATTGATGCTTTTCCCCTCCCTTCTCCCCTCCTCTCGTTTCTGTAACAAAGAATGAACATGAAATAGGCTGCCATGGTCACTTCTACTGAATGGCAGAGGACTCTGAATTTATTTTGGAGTTTGCATTTATGTTCTGTCCAATAGAAAGCTAAAAAATGACACTAATAAAGTATTAACAGGATTACTATGAGTCTCCCTTTATTTTTCAAATAACATTCTCACTAGCAGGTATGAAAAGTCGCTAAAGATAAAACTACTCCTGTTTAAATAAAACAACCATCCTTTGATTTATTTTTTTTAAACATTTTATAAACTGGGTTTGCTTCTAACAAATTAACCTGTACATTTGTTTTTTGCCAGTGTTTGCAGAGAGTCCTGTATTTTAAAAAGAAGCAGAAATAATGGGATTATATGATGTGGGAGGGGTTTATATTGCAGTTTTTTTAAGTCTTTGGGTTTTCCCCCCGGGTTTAATTTTGCAGCAGCTGGGTCTACCATGGGATCACAATTGTTACCCTTGATGACTTTATTCCAGCTGTTTCACATTCATCAAAAAGATGTCCTGAGCTAGAGAGGTGTTAGTTCTTTGACCCTTGAGTAAAGTGTTTACCACTTTCTCTTGCTACAGGGTATAGACACATAACAGGAATTTTACTAGCTGATTGGAAGTTCTTATTTATTGCACCTGTTATCCTAAGATACTTTCACGGCAAAAATACACTCCATAATAAGCTTATTTTTTAAAAAGTCTTTAAAATATCTGCCCTTTGCTAATTGAGGGTTATATGTGTTTGTGGCTTATTTAAATCTTCGGTCTATCAGATACTTAATTTTGGTTTTGATGTCTATTGCAGTGTGATTGCTAAAGTTTTTGTGGAGTAAGCAGCATCAGTCTTCCTTGACATGACTACAAATTCCATAACTCGTACCTTGGAAGAAGGGAAATGATTTAATGAAAGCAATAAGTTCACTTTTGTTATGTATTTCAAAAGAAATTAAGTTTTAGTAAACACTTGAAACATGTACACCACTGCAATTTGTCCCTCCCTAAAATGCATTTGACTACTCTTGTATTCAGATGTCTCAAATAACTATTTTCCAGTTATTTGAGATATTTGCCATGTCTCTGAATCATTATGGCATGTTTGGCTTGGGATAATCTGCATGGGTCAGTTAAATAATTTGATACCTGGTTCAGCAAGGGCTAACTGGAATTTGCATTTGGCATATTAGAATTGGACTAATTGATTCTGAGGTTGGGTTTAAGTAGAGAACAAGATTATACTGAATTTGTTAGCAATCAAGATGTACTAAATGGAAATAAGGAATGTAGATTTCAAAAATTGTATTTTTCTTTCTAACCATAACACTTTTAAACACAAGTCCAAAGTAGTCTTTAGAGGTTTTTTGTGCTGAATTGAGAGATAATGATGAATTTTTTCTGTTACCAACTTCCAGGAGTTTTACGTAATAGATTATCAAAATCAAAATTATTTGAATTGAAAGCATTCTTCATTTGGAGCATGTGGAATAAGGTTCTGCAAATTACCTAGTAATTCCATGCACAGAACAGCCAGAACTTTCACTTCTTTTGTTCTTTTACTTAAAAAATAGCCAGCCTGTATTAGGGTAAGTACAAAGCTTTGCAGATGTCGTGTCTCCTGCAGGTTTGTTATTTTTCAGTGTGATGGTGAAGTTGGAATTTGATTACCAAAGGCAATGTTTTTGTTATCAAGAACTTTATACAAAGCATTCCTTTATAATCTGTTTAAAAAATTGGTTTCACATCTTACTCTGTTTTATGTTATCTATGCTGATTTAAAACACTGGCTTCCCATTAATCCTGAACATCATTTCTGCAAACAAATAAGACCTGGTTATGTCTAATGTAAAAATACGGGTATCTGGGGGTGGGGGAAAGGGATAGTACCTCCATGCAATGCTCTTCAGTCTTGTGGAATTGTATCGGTGCAAAAATGAAACCGGATTGTCGTGCATTTGGAAATTCAACAGTTGTGCTGACTTTGTGCAGTGCCATGTAAAGGAAAAATGGACTCGTGGTTCTCCTGTGGATCTCAAGGAAAAGTATTTTAGTTTTCTTTTTATTGCACATGGGTTCTAAGTGTTGCTGAGGCTAGTGGTGAGTAGCTGTGGTAAATGCCTCTGGATGGGTTGGAGCCTCACTGTTCTGCTCATGAGGGAAGTGCAGCCTCTAGAAATGTTATTGACAGGGCTTCTGTAGAACCAATACATGGGGCTGTTACCACTGAAAGAACTTGCTGAGCACTGAGTGATACCAAGTGATTCCACACAGAAATATTGGTTCTGTTCCACTTACTATAAAATCCATTATTTTTTTACTTTCTGTCAATGGTATTGCTATTACCAAGAATATTGAAGTGTCTCTAGAGGGTGTGTCCTCTTGAGCCTAAGGAGTGTAGCAATACTGGATAGAGGGCTGTTTGTGTAGGTGGACTCAGATTGACAGTCATAATACTTTTTTTCTAGTGTTGTGGACTACAGCTGAAAAGAATCCATAAGAGGCAATAATAAGAGGAGTTTTAAATAATAATAAAGGTTAATTATTAAGAACAATAACTTAAAAACTATTTTAACTGGAATTTTTTTTTTACTGATGAAGTATTTCTTTGATACTAAGTCAGGTGATCACTTACTAAACTAAGAGAGATGGGGCTCTCATAGTGGGTCTACTAACCCATTCTTAGGAAAAAAACAGTAGAATTTTGCACTCATTTAGCAACAGCATGTTATGTACAATATTCTCAGTTCATTAACTTGAGAGAGCATTGGATAATCTGAAAAAAGCATTGCAGAAGAAAAAATGGTAGGTCAGAAATATCTCTCAACTTCAGATTTATTTTGAAAACTTAAATGAAACCTCCATCAATACCCCATTCCAATACTTTAAGCTTTTACATTCTTAATAGAAATTAGACAGTAATTGATTGAAATTTGCAGCATAATTGATTTTTGTGCATCTCTAATATTGTGTGCATTTCTACCTCTGAGACTTACATATTTTGTATTGAGCATTTCACGTCAGAAAAATACTATTTCACATGTAATACTTGTTTTCTTTCCCATTAGCTATTTGTAGGTTTTATCCCAGATGAAGGGAAGCACTCTCCAAATAAACTGCCTACTCTCTGCAAACTGCTTTGGTTGATCACATCAAAATTAGTTAAATTTGTTCAGCTAGAAAATACTTCTCTTTTTCTTAAAAGACAAAAAAGACTAAGTGCCACCACTAGAAATTGCCAGAAGTAATGTTTGTTTCTTCTGACCATTTTTTATCAATCAGCAAATCCCATGTTCTTTCTTACAGGGAAACCTAAACCAAGGAAGTCTAACATGTAGCATTAGATTATATATATGTACATAACTGTATGTTGTGTGTTGCAAAGTATAGAATTAAGTAAAAGCCTCCTGACCATTTTGGGGGAACTGTGCAGTTTTAAAGTCAAATATGGGGACACTAAAAATGATGCTTTTGATTTTTTTCAAATATAAAATATGCCAATCTTAATGGTTTTTTTAAAGAATTCTTTTTAGTTGATTTTTTTTTTTAGAGTCAGTACTGATCAGTACTGATCAATACTTTTATACTTGTAGTAATCTCTCATGTGAGAAATGGCTCCCAAAAAAAAAGGACTGACATACATTTGCACATCTCCTTTGGCTACACAGAGTCTTTTTAGCTACTTGGAATGTTTTTATGAAGTTGCTCCTAAATATGGACAAATGTAAACACATTTATGGTGAGTGATGCCACGGATCCATCCATTGCTTAAACAATGGGACTAGTTTAAAGGCAGAGGGGTTGGGTCTGTAGAGTAGATGAGGGCAAAGAATTGTGTTTTGTGCATTACAGATGTTCAGAGCATGGAAACACTGGAGATGTTTACTTTCAAAGCAGAGGAGGACACAGTGAAATCTTGGCTAGCAGAAGCTAATTACAAAACAGTAATGCACATCCTGATTGAGCATGCTCCCCAAGGAATGGTCACAGCACCAAGTCTGTCTGAGATCAAGGAGCATCTGGACAACACTCGGGTGGGCATGCGGTGTGATTTTTGGTGGTGTCCTGTGCAGGAATCCAGGAACTGGACTCGATGATTCTTATAGTCCCTTCCAGCTCTGGATACTGTGTTGTATGATTCATCAATTGGTGTCCGAGCCTGTTTTGATCATGTATGCTTTTTGTCTTCCACATGGTTGCCATTCTTTTAAGTTAAATAAGAAAGAAACCACAGTTCTGTTTCTGTGCCTGTTTTTTATGGACCTGGAATAATTTCATTTAAATGACTTTTCTCTCTCCTATTAACAATTACACATGTAAGCTAAATTCCATTCTTAAGAGCCTGCTGCATCTTTGAGGTAATTTCAATTCACAAGTCCTAATAAAAAATATTGCAAGGATAATTACCCGAGGTTTTCCATACTTGCACAGTATATTACCATAACACATCAAGTTAAAAATATTCTACTCTACATTTTTTTTTATTTAATTACGCTTGAAGTAAACCAGACAATTCTAATATTGTTTGTGCTCAGTAGGTTTTACAGCAACATCTGTTTACTGAGTGTAGGAATAAGTTTGAAAGACTATTTTTTGTTAAACTAATGTAAACTTAAAAAAAAAAAAAGGTAAATTATTTCCAAATACAATTACGCTTGATAAAACACTTTTTAAAATTTGGTAGTTTTCAGCTCTAGTCAAAAATTTCAGGAATAGTCTAAAATTAACATTTTTGTTGTTGTTCCTCAAGTTGTTTTGTTGCAAGTACAAGCATGGGATAGTATGTTTCTAAAAGCTGATGTATTTTGAAGGTGACTGTGGTGCATATGTAGAGTTGAATGACGCATGTGACAAGATACGTGTGGACAGGCAGTGAAGTTACTGAACTCAGTTAAGAAGAAGTGGAGTAGGGGAGCTGAAACCCTCTTGAACTATAGAGGTTAAAAAGAGGTCAGGCACTGAAGTTCTTGGATCTATAACCCTTCCTGTTGTCCATCCTTCCTACTCCCTGCAGTGTTTTGGTTATGCTTTATGGCTTCAAAATTCAAGAAGCTTGTCTCCTGGCATGATTTGCTGCTGACATTTCATAAGAATAATTGGTTGTATGAGATGAAAATAAATACTTCAGAAATATTTATGGATTTTCATCCAAAGCTTCATGGCAGCTAGTTCCAGGCCTCTGTTCTCATTTATTTCAACCCTGAGCCACATTCCTGGTCTACATTCCTCTCTCTTCACAAAGTGTTTTATGTTCTGTGTTTTTTATCAGTGTGTGATGGTCCAATAGTGCCTGAGATCTGCTTGATATAAAGAAAGTGGTTGTGTATGTCACTATGAGCAGTGCATGTGGTAAGGGAGCTCCACTGGGGGAAAACTGACACACAGCAGGTGTGCAAGGAATAAGCAAAAACATTTTACTATGATAAAGATCATGAAACTGAAGGCCAGAGAATGTCAACTATTTCTAAGACCCCTGACATTTTCATAAAGTGGTCTTATGGTACACACTTGCCATCGTCTGTTCAGCTGTGGAGGGGTTTAGAAAAAAATGTTAATTCAATGCTGCTGTCCTCAATATAGTCCCAAAACTTCATGCTATTGCACAAAAGTCTACAATCTTAAAAATTAGTGGAAGGTGACATTTGAAGTATTTTCTTCCAAAGCACTGCATCTTTGTGCATTGTAGCATGTTTGTAGTTGTTTGTGGGTGGGATTATGCTTTCGACTTGGTTTGAAGAGTGCAAGAGTTTGTGTTTCTGAGCCCCACAGGATAGGGCTGAATATTTTCTATAGCCAAGTGTGATGCAAGATGGGCACTTTTGTGTCAGAAGAGGCTTTTCTGAAATAGCATGGGCTGTGAGTGCACAAGGAGGTTGTCCTGGATTTAGCAGTTGGATATGGCATATCTTTGGTTTAACCTTATCTTACGAAAAGTCAGGGATCTCCTTGGGATCTGAGTCAGATCAAGAGATGTGTTTGCAGGTCAGTTTGCTGAAAATCTGCCTTAGTTTCCCTCCCAGGAAAGAAGCTTTGAGTAGGAACAGGTTGTGTGGAGCCTGCACTGAGCAGAAGGCTAGAGGAAGGAACCTCTGGAGCATCCCCCAGCTGAGAGTGGGCCAGGCTCAGCACTGAGCCCATGGGAGCCTCCGTGTCTGAACAGGAGAGACTGCCCAGCGAGTGGAAGAAGAGTTTTCCACCCGCAAATTGGTGTGACTGGAGGAATGGCATTCAGGTGTAGTGGTATCGAGGTGATCTCCTGCACTCTCACAAGTAAAGCCTTTCTTCATGCAGCCCCAGTGGAGCTTATACAAGATCATGGTTCTGCTTTCAGGGGCACAGAAAGAGCACAAGGCTCTGCAGGGTCCATCGCTTTTCATTTTAGTACTTCCCAGGAACTTCAGGATGGTGCTCATGGGTTTCAGTTTATTCTCTGAACAATAACTAGTAGGATAGCATTGAATTATGTAGATAAATAAATTCATGACTTTTGCAGCCTGGTGATACTTTAAAGCCCTGTCTTTAGTGCTCTTTTTTAAAAAAATAGAACTTAACTAGTTGCATCACTGTATTTTTGCTTTGGTGTATTGGTCTGGCCAGCCCAGCTTCACAGTAGTTAGCACTTTTACCCTCTTGGAAAAAAAACCTTCTTGCTACAGGTGTTTTTCTTTTTCTGTAAAGGGGTTCTAGAAGGTCACAGAAGCGTGAAATCTATCCTAATTCAGCTTAGCTGCTAATCACAGAAAGAGAAAGGAAAGTGTGACTGACTATTGAGTAAATGTCAGTTGGCACCTGTTTTCACAATCTCAATTTGTTTTTCTTCTCACACCATATTACACCTCTTAATTTAATTTGTGACTAGCCTTTTCTCCTTCCAGCTGTCCAGGGCTGCAGGGCACACGTTCCAGCTGGTGTTATCAGGGGCTTTGCTTAGCCTGAAGACTGAGCTGAGCAAATCACCCAAGTCCCGCAGCCGCCCAGGATCTGGGTACTCTCTTGCTGCCTGATCTCACTTACAGGCTGGTAACTTGATTCCCTGGACCTGAAATGGAATATGCATATTTCAAATGCCTTTAAAAAGTCTTTCCCATCCTAACTATGTTGTTTTGGGATTAAAATGGACTTTAAGTAACAGAGTGGCCCATTCATCAGCTTTGCAATAAGTATGGTGCTAATGTTGATTTAAGTTTGAATTTTTTGAAGAGAAAGGTTCCTAATGGCATTTGCAGGAGGGCAGGCTGCCTGGCAGTTGTACTCTGAGTGTGTCACGTGTAAGGCCTGCATTCTCCTTCTCTCCCGTGTGAAAGCACATGAAAAACAGCAGGGCTGGAGAAATCCAGCATCCCACCCCCATGCCTCAGAAAAGTTTAAGACAGTCCCAGAGTGACGTTCAGAGAAAGTAACAAATTTAATTTCTTGGACCTCAGGCTATGATAGCTTAATCCTTCCTCTCCAGAACAGCTATCTTCAAAAATAAGATGCATGACTGTTTGGCAAAATTAACACACAGTCTGAGAGATGATGAATTTGTAAGATACAGAAGCCAGTGTTATTGCCAGAGCTTCTCTTTGTGTAGATCTTGGCATTCCAGGTCAAGAAAGAAGGAAATTGCCCAGCCCTGTTCTCCCTGAGCAAATGTTTCTTGTTTTCTGTCCACTCTCTGAATTTCTAAAGATTATAATGTGTGTATGTTGTAGTGCATATTATTAAATAGGCTGTTAATTTGCTGTAGAGAAGCTAATCTGTTACCAGCTCTGACTGCCACTGAAATGTGCTAGCTAAGGATGCTTCCATCCTGATAAGCTCATTTTTTTACAAAAATCATTGTCACAATTTCTCTGACTACTGTTGGCAATTTCTCCCATTTTAATTTGGGAACGGTCCTTATGTAGTAGTATGATCCCTATATTAAATGGTAACTGCTTCTTTTCCTCTCTGTTAGTTGTCCCAGAGTGAATATGTTAGCAGTTGCCTTTGAATAAGTAGTCAGATTGAAAATGTATTTCTGAAAATGGGTTCTCAAGAGCTGCATGAAGGGGTTTTTGCTGACAGTTTTTGTTTGTTTGTTTGTTTAGTTTGTTTGTTGTTGATTTTTTGGGGGGATTGGTGGCTTTGGATGGAAAAAAAAAAAAAAAGAAAAACATTTAATTTAGATGCAGATTTGGTCAGCACAGTCTGTGGTTACAGGTGGTGTTGGCAGGGCAGGCATTGGACACATGGTCTTGGAGGTGGAAAGGGCAAAGACCTCAGTGGGAATGGCTGTCAACCCTGCCAGCTCACAGAGGCTGTTTAAGGAGGATCTAGAAAGTCTTCTTCATTTTCCCAAACCCCAAACAATTGCATTGTTTGTATTAAGGATGACCCAATGTTGGATTTCATGTCAGCAGGTCATTCTCTGTGGCCCTTCTCTGTAATTTTCTTGGCTTTGTGTAAAAGCTCCTGGTGGGCAAAGGATCTGACATCCATTGAAATGTTACCCCCATTCTGCATGTATTTCATGGATATGGGATGGATATTTGAGAAGAAACAATCTTTCAGTCTTCAGGTTTTGATTTTTAGTAAGTCTCTGCTTGCACATGATGACTAAAGAGGAATTTTTAGAAAAGTCACTCTTGCCACAGCTGGTGACTGCTTGAAGCTTGAAACTTAACACATGTTGAGGCTACCATCATATAAGTTATTGCAGCTTGCTTTGTCCTCCAGCCTTGGCAAGGGCAATCTTACCTCTACAGAGTACTGCCACAAAGACTTTATTTTTAACAGGAGCTATTATAATTTTCTGCTTTCCCTGCTGTAGTTGTTTTGAGAGTGCATGATCTTTTTAGTGTCCCAGAGCCTGTAGAAGCAGTAACAGGAAAAATTAAGCTGCAGAGAGATCCTGTAACAAAGACAGAAAAGCACACTTTGGTAGTTTTTGGCAAAAGATATTTAAAAAAACCCTCCACATGCTCCTTTTGATTTACAATAGTCCTTTTTTTTTTCTTCTTCTTTTTTCCTTTTTTTTTTTTTTTTTCCCCAAACCTGTCCAAGCTGAACTACTTTAAAGTTCTGCTCAGACCTGCTTCCTGTGTAGAGCAAATACACTTTGAGCAAATGTGAAGAGTCTGGCACCCAGGTGCAGTCTGGTGGCTGCTTCTTCAACTGGTAGGAGACTTAGGTCTGCTCATAACATCACCTTCCTAATCACCCTGGTGAAGTGCATGAGATAGATACATCCACTGAATGACAGAGATTAATTTTTCTTGATTTTTCTGATGGCTACTTTCCTTGTCATGCCTGATATTTCTATGGCAAAATTATGCCATAGAAACTGGAATCTTCTCTGTTTTGAATTTCTGTATTTCTTTTTCATCTCTCTCAGTCTTACAAGTTTGCCATAATAAAATTATTAGGCTGATTTTTTTGCCTCTATTTTTCCATCTTTATTTTAACCCTTACATTGAACCCTGCCCTATCATGAAGGTATCATAGGGCTGATATGGCAAATAATTTTAATTGTGTGCCTATTGCTGATGACAGAAATGTGAGGTTAAACTTGGGCATGTGCAGATTAATGTGTAGAGGTTGCTGAATTTCTCTTCCATTCTCTCTAACGAAGGATTACTGCTGCCTAAGATTGTCACACTGACATAGGGAAAAGTGAAGCTTGGAAGAGAAGTAAACACTTGGGAAAATTTATTTGCCTAATTATGCCTTGTGGGAGCAGTCTGGGTTGAACTTCCTAAGATCCTTCTGTGTTCTGGTGAACTTTTATTTTTTTCAGTGCAGAGAAATCCCCTAACAATAAAACCAAGACTAAGGCACTTGGCTTTAAAGTAGGACCGCTTAAAAATAAGTATTCCACTTTTCCTGCAGTAAAAGTTACTATTCTGAGTTATTTCAGACCCAGCACATCTTGAAAAGTAATGAGAAGCAATATCCAAACAAAGTCTGTAAGGAGAAGTGGTGCATCATTTTTCCTGCATGGAGGAAGAGGCTTCTCTTGAAAGGAGCCATAAGTTCAGTCAAGAGAGGAAAGAAGATTTCCTGGTTGAAATTGCAGCAAGATTCTCTAGAGAAGAAAATACAGAGTTTTATTTTATCAGCTCTGAATAATTGACTCAAATCTATGAAATCAGAGTTCTAAAATAATTACCTGTTTCAGAAAGTCCCTATTATATGCATACTGTAGTGTTTATATGACTTTTTGGTCAGACCTCAACAACTCCTGTCCTGTGTCTTTTAAGTTGCTCGCATACAGCTCCACTCCCAGCCCGGCATGTTGGGGAAAAAGGCACTGAACCTGTTACTATGTGGCAAAACAAGAGCTACAGATCTGGGGAAGGGTCTGCAGCACAAGTCTTATGAGGAAAGAGCTGGGGTTATTTACACTGGAGAAAAGGAGGCTCAGGGGAGACCTTATGGCTCTTGACTAATGCCTGAAAGGAGACTGTAGTGAGGTGGGAGTCGGTCTTTTCTTCCAGGTAACAAGTGACAGGACAAGAGCAAATGACCTCAAGTTGCACCAGAGGAGGTTCAGGTTGGATATTAGGAAAAACTTACTATCCCAGTGTGTTGTCCAGCACTGATGCAGGCTGCCAAGGGAAATCATTGACTTGCCATTCCTATAGGTATTTAAGAGATGTGTGGATGTGGCACTTAGGGACATGGTTTAGTGGTGAACTTGGTTAATGGTTGAACTCTATGATGTTAAAGATCTTTTTCTAGCTAAAGGATTCCATGCTTCTCTGAAATTTGTCTGAAGCCTCTGCTGCTGGAAGGACGTGGCCTGGGCACTCCCTTATTGGTCTCTGCCTGAAGGACTCCAGTGCTGCACTACTTCCCTCATTCAGCCATCTGTGTACACCTGGATCTTTTTGCATGGCTGAGAATTAAAATTGGTACTTAAGGCCTTCTGATGTCCATACCTAAGAACTGAGAGCTGCTGTTTGTTCAAGCTACCTTTGTTAATTGTGCCCCCTGCCTCTTTCTGTTCAGGTTTTGTAAACATGCATTTTTAGGTTACGTATGCTTCACTACCAAATCTACTTGTTAAAGGAAACTTTTCTGCCTCTGGTTTTTATGGCTGATTACCCTGACTTAAACACAGATGCAGGTTTCCCTGAAAGAACATATTTTCCAGGGTAATTGTGACCTTTCTTTTGGCTGCTGACTCCTATGCCAGTGTCATGGTGTTTAACTAAGACAGGAAATACATGACTATAGTTGTTGCCTGTCTTGTACTTCCCTTCTTACTGGCAAGCTCTCAGACAAATGAAATATTCAGAGCAGTGCGTTTCTCCCAATGTTCATTGGCAAATCAGGGTTTTATAACTGGTAATATTTGCGTGCCTTTAGACAGAAATTTGTCTCTGTTGAGCTAAAAGTGCAATAACTAACTGCATTTATTTTAAAAGTTAATCTTTTATGTAAAAAACTTTTAAGTAATACTCAAACTGATGGATATCAAACATTTGTTGAAAGGTGACCTAGACTTTTCATGTGCAATGATGCCTAATCTAAGCACACTGAAACGCAACGATATCTAAATTCAAGGGGAGAAATCATATTGGGTTTTTTTGCAAAGTTTAGCACAATGGTGGTGACCCTCCAGCATTTCCCCTCACAGAGGGATGGCTGCAGGGCTTTCTGGCAACGCAGAAAGAAGTAGGCTGCTGCTTTCTTCTTTTATTATATTTACCACTTGTTGAGGTGTCTTTCTCTGCCTCGGCCAGCCCTGACACCTCGACAGTAAAGGGCACAGCTCGGTAGCAGGATGGACCTCACAGACCCCAAGTTCTTGTCTTGCTTGAAGGAGTGAAGGAACGACAGCAGGAAAAAGAGGAGGCTGTTCTGGGTTAACTGCTGGCTTTATTCTGCCCCAGCAGGCACCCCTCAGCAGATGCAGCAGGGGAAAAACTAGGGGAAAAAAGGCTTCTTGAACCCCTTAATGCAACACCTTTTATTGGGGGGAGGAACTCAGGGATGGGTTTAACTGGGGACAAATCAGGGGCAAAAGGGGCATGGCTCTCTGGATAAATGACATACATTGTAACAAATTAATAACTCGGGTGGGGAGACAGCCAAAGTCTTGTCCAATCACTTGGGGTGCTTCCTGGAACTTTCCAGACTTTTGGGAGAGACCCCAAAGTGACAGACAAGGCCCAGGGGCTGGATAACTTATGATCGACATAGAACTGGAGTTGGGATGAAACCAATGAGGGTGGAACATGGGTGCATGGGGCAAACCATTATAACTTATAAAAATGAACTTAATACAAGGAACAAATACATACATAAAACTGATAAAACCAAAACCACATCACTGCAACCACTTATTATTTTCTTTTCTTATATTTATCAGCAACCGTAACAAACTTGAGCAGAGGGCATTTCCCAGTGACCTGATGACTGACTGGTTTTAATGACCCTCAGCTTTTCTCAGGGTCATTAACTCTCCTAGGTAGTTATTAATCCCCAGGAAACATCCTGGGTCTCAATGTTCAGTGTTTAAAGACATGACAGTCTCTTCCAGATTTTTTTCCTATAAAGCTTCCAAAACACATATTCAACTGAATTTATTTTTTTTTTCTTTCCAGATGTTCCAGTGTTTTTCAGTCTCCAGGAGGAATCTTCTCTTATCTTAGTGATTTATTTTGGACTTATGTTGCATTGGTATGCAGCTGGTATACATCTGTGAATTGAAGATTTCCACACCCTCTGGTCTTAGGGCCTTTACTCTCATTTCATTAAATGAACTGCAAACCTCTGTGCACAACATAATGATAGTTGTGCTTTGAAACATGTAATTTATTGACCTATTTCTTGCTTTCTGTCCTTTACAGTCACTGTGCTGTACTGATGCCCAGAACAGCAGCTTCTTACAGAGAAGAGTGGGATTGATGCTGTAACAGGCACAAACCCATCCATTAACTGTTGGAGCCAAGGATGAGGAACCCTGGGCATCAGCAGCCACAGAATGGCTTGAATGGATGGTGTCTCAGAGCACCAGAAATCCTTTGATTCTACTCTTGCATGCTTTTTTCCCTTTAATATAGGACTGCTTGTCAGGACGGTTCTTTGAAAAGATTAGAATGATGATGAAAAAGCATCTGTTGCAAGGCACAGCTGAATCCCAGAGAAAGCAGCCCATTTCAGGTGCTGTTTTGGGAGGTGCAGCCATGCATTGGTGCACCAAACACCTGACTTGGCAGTGGTGGGGATCCTGCCACTCAGCACGTCATGGGACACTGCTGAGAAGCCTCAGCCCCTGGTGCTGTCTGTGAACAAGCTCTTCCATTAGTGTTGAATGTTTTTGAATCTGCAATATCTGAAATGAAATGGTTTGTTACTAATGGTAGACCTCTGTAGCGGTTAATCTTGGTTTTACAAACAGCTTCCTAGGCAAAGTTCTTTTCTCCAAGATAGAACTTCTTGGAACATTTCTGGAGTGAAAATTACCAAGTTATGTCGTGTTGCCTGTGTTACAGTAATCCCTCTGGAGAGCAGAACAGCTGTGATGCCTGTGAAAGTTCCCAGTAAAGCTGTTCTCTGTGATACACCTCTGTCTCTTGGTGTGTCAAGGACCTTGAAAAGGCAGAATGGCCAGACTTCCCCAAAATGCACAGAAATGCTGTGGCAGAAGAGTAGAGTTCAGGGAGTGAAAAATCATATCAGACTTGTGTTTTCTCATGCTCAATAAGGATCACAGAGTTATGCTAAAGCTCCCATTTCCATCACTGGTTGAGGATGGGATCAGACTCTGTGTAAGAAGTAGCTTCTTCCTTTTTATTTGTAGGAAATTATTTTCATTTTTTTCTGCAAACCAGGTCTGAATTACTTTGTAGTATATGCATTTTTTGAGTACTTATTCAAATAACGGTTTTGTATGTTCAGACACCTATTATTTTTTTATTTTATTCAAGGTTCTTTCAAGAAGCAAAATTTATAGCATCTTTCCTATACTGAGCTCCTCTGTGCTTATTTTGTGAGGAAGGCAAATCCCACCTCCTGTAAAGAAAGAAGAGCTTTCCATTGAACCTACTTCCACTTTAAAAGTTCTGCCTATAAAATAAACCCATGAAGAGTTTCTCAGCCTTAAATGTAAGTTGCAAAATAATTCTACTTACCAAGAGCAACTTTTAAAAATTATTTCCAGTTGGAATGCTCAACTTTAATATATCTTTATTTCTAGAGATGAGGAGTTTTTTTCTCTTTTGATGTTGTGCCTATAATAAGATGTAGCTGCCAATTTAAAATTGAGTTGGTTTTCATTATTTATTCTGCAGGTGCACACGGGTCAATGCCCTGATGCTGGAGTCTGGCTGAAAACAGCACAAGTATGAAACAAGATTGCCACCTCCTGGGTGGAAACTGACCTGAATTGGATGGATTGCAACATATTTAAACAGATTTTATATGACAGTATTAATGCCTGCTTTTCTGGCTATTTGCTAGTTAACCACACACCTGGTCAATGACTGTGATGAGTTTGGATCCCTGGGAGAGGGTGTCACACCGGGAAGCCATCACAGTTCTGTTTGTTGCCTTTAGTCAACTCTGTAGTCCCTTCCCAGCCCCAGAATCCAGAGGAGCACACATAATGAAAAATTTAGAGATAGTAAGTAATTATAGCTTTGGGAAATGCAACCAGTTAGAGCTTTCTTTTCTGCATTAAAAATGGAAAAATAACAGTGCCTTAAATATTCCTGTAGTGATAAGACAAGGCAAATATTTAAATATTAGAGCTCTTTAAACTATCTCTTGGGAAAAACAGTGGTGAGCAATGTACATGTTTACCAAAGTAGCACTTTGTTTTCAGAATTTTGTACTAATTCCCCAATTTGATGTCTTTTAATGAAGCTAACAAATATTGCTTTAGGCACTGTGATAGTGTCTCCGTATTCACTAATGTACTGTGGTATGGGTAAATATTTGAAGTCCTATTTAGCTCCAAACCAAGGGTGGTGTCCTTAACAACTAGGAACTGCAATATCAAAACTGAATCACTTCACTGATCTGGTATTTTTCTAGTGGAACAAGCAACCTTACATTTACATTCCTATTGCATGTACTATTATTAAAGACATAATATTAACTGTTGGCATAAGTCAGTTTAAAAAAAAGAGAAGCTATAGATCTTAAGACACAATATTTTACAAAGAAACTATATCTCTAATGATTTTAAAGGGAATATTTTTCAAAACTGTCTGCTTGGACTACTATGGGTGGAGAGCCTTGCTATAGGTCCCCTCTCTTGGCAGGGGTCTTTACCTTGGCCCCAGGCAGGGATTGCAGTGGCCAGTCCTCTCCCCAGCTGCCCAGTTACGTGTGTGCTGTTCCTTGGCTACTGCTTCTCCCTGTGGCTGGTGTCTCCCTCTGGACAGTAATAATAACAGGGACAAGCAACACTTTTGGTTCTTTGCACCATTTTCATTAAAACATAACTTGTCTTCTTGCCCTGTCATCTCAAATGGCCACACTTACTGTCAGCTGTTCTCTGCCACACAAATGTCACCTGGAATGACTAGAACATCATAATTAAAAATTATTTATGAAGGCTGAAGTTACTTCCTTGACTTTTTCTCAACTGTGAGGGAAGACCAGACAGGCTGTATGGAAGTTGTATTGACATACATCCAAAGTAAGGATAAATCCACTTACCCAAAGTGTATGAGCAATGGTTAAATGCTTTATCATCCAAACAAAACTAAGTAAACTCCATTTACCTTAACCACCCTCTAAATAGGTTAGTGTGATGTATTTTACCTCATGCATTTAATTTGAACAAGTAAAATTATGATATATGGCTGTAGATTACAATACTTCTTTTCAGGTTAATTTGTCTCTACTCCCTACAGCCTACTGAAATTCTCTCTCTTATGCTGTTACTTGGCCTTAAGGAAAAGCTACAAAAAAACCCTTGCCCATGAGAGAAACTTTTCCAGTGTGCACTTTGTTATTGGAGTCCAGAAAATGGATGTAGAAATAATACTGAGGGATGCTAATTACTTATTATTACTTATTTCTGAAATAGAGATTAAAAAAATCCCAAACTTTTGAAAACTGGGCCTTTCCAGTGCCCTGGTTTTGTTCAGCATGTTTTCTGGAAACTGAAATGTCTTCCTGATCCTTCTGCAGTGCACACAATGTGTGAAGTGCTTTCTGAAAGAACCCTAGTTGTTGAGGACACTGAGCATAATACTTAAAAATGTGTTTAAACTGATGGATGTTGGAGGCTGCTAATGCTCTTGGGTAGTTGGTGTGACAGGAACATCCAGTCATGGTGTGGCTGCAGAGTCTCAGTTGCAGGGTTAATCTCACACTCACTCACTGGGGTACAGCTGGTTGTGTGCAGCTACAGCAGGACAAAGCTCACATGCCCTGTTTCCTTCCCAAGCCTGGGTAAATAGCTGAAAGGGAGATATATGGTGTTTTTTATCTGCTGGGAGTTGACTGAACCGACTGACTCAGCAGAGGTCATTACTTGGAGATTTGCAGCTGTCTCAGTCACATTGCTGGGAGGAAGACTTTAGACTCTCAGCCATGAAGCACTTGCAAAGTAATGCATTAATTCCTATTAAATTCAGCACTTGTTCTTCCTTTTTGAGGGTTTGCTTGGTCAAACAGCAAAATGAAAGTGTATGCCTGGAGACAGAGCTATAGCACTAAGCATTACTGCTGAAAATTTGAGGAGAGCTGCCAACTAATTAACACATCCAAACAGCTAAGCTTTCCTGCTGAGTTACAGCTGCCAAGGGACTATTCAAGGAACTGGTTGGGAGCACAGTGGTGCTCTGTGCTTTTTTCTGAACTTTTGATATGTGAGCAAGTGACAAACTGGAAGAAGAAAAACATTCAAATAAATATGTTTAAAGGACCTCAGGAATTACTCATAAGCACATGTTCCTGTGAATAGTAATATATGATTTTTAAAAAATATCCTGCTTGGAAACATTGAAAATATGCTTAATACACAAGGGTGATTTAGGGGGGATTTTCATCTCTCATATTTATGATTCTGACACCTTCTAAGAGTCAGATTTGCCCCATCTCCTATTTCATCACCTGAGATCTAGATTTTCAGAAGCAGTCAAACTGGTGTGTGTGTTTGAAAACATAACTCTAAAGGGCTCTTGGTCATTTGGAAACCCAGTGCATGATTTACCCTCTGAGCAAGGCTGGAATTGGTCCTGTGGGAAGGCTGGGACACACACGTGAATGAGCCTTTCTTTTCTGTGGCACACAAATGACATACGAATTGTGGCCTTCATAAGGCCTTGCAAGAGGTGGTACACCTCTGCCCTGTCTACTGGGCTCCTGTCAGACCTGCCCTGGCATCCTGGCCTCTCCTTTTCATGTCTCACATATGGCAGAGTCTGCCATTAGCTCTATTTTGAGCTAGACCACAGACCACTTAAAACCGCTGCTCATGATGTACATGACATCAGGGAAAAGACCCCAAGGGGAGTGGGCTCTGGCTGTTCATTGGGTCTTCACTTTGACAGAACAGTGCCACAGCTGTTTCTTATTTTGGAATTACTTTGCTTTTTCTTTGTTTTCCCTCTCTGTGGGCTGGTGCTGGATACAGACCATGCCAGCTCCTGGCTGCACGCACTGGATCCACAGCCCATGAACAGACAAGCTGGATGGGTCTTCAGGGAAAGCAACCCACCAAGAGTGGTGGAGAAAGATGGAAAGCACACAGCAGGGTCTGCTGCTTTTCTTTGCTATCAAAACAAAATTGGCTTTTCTTTCCACCTTTCTCTCGGTAATCAGCCTCGTGAATCATTGGCTTGCTGGCCAAACCAATGTTGGAGATCAGAGCAGGTTTCAGTGTGTTTTCCTGTACCATCAGTCCTGCTGCAGGCTTCTGTGAGAAACCCTTGGGCTCGCACATCCACCCTCCCTGAAAGTGTGTTGTCTTCAGTGGAAAGCAGTGAACGTTGTGTCATAAGATATTAGCCCTTCAGGTTAAGATAAGTCAGGCTCTAAGTTAAAGTCCCATAATTTTCACTTCTCTTTCTCAGTCAAGATCAGAAAACCTACTACATGGGCTATTATTTTTAGTTTTAGTAATCAGTAACTAAATAGATACAAACAATATAAGTACCATATATTATTTCTATTATTGCAGCTCAGATTCTCTATCTAAACACTTAGGAATGTCAAGGTTAAGGCACAAATTTATTGTTTCTTCCTCCCCCCATATTAGATCTTTCTGTTTATGAAGTTTTATCACCATTCAGAGCAATATAAATATAAAGTGATTTACTGTATTTTGTGGATTTAATTTCTTATGGAAAAATTGCTTTCCTGGTTAACATGACAAAGCATGTCAAGTTAAACCCCAGAAGAGCTCTTAAAGAAGGCTTAAAATGATAATGTTGCTTTTCAGACAGACGTCTGCAACAACTATATAAGAAAATACTGGTGAGTTTTAAATTCACTGGTGGACTCCTAGTGCCACCTAGTGAACAGGGAAGAATTAGCCACCTTACACAGCCCCCTACTAAATGAATTTAGTTTTTACAAATACGTCCTAAAGTTTGAAAGAGTAGCTTTAAAGGTAAATATACTTTCACTGGATTTCAAGCTTGAAATGCTTGGACATTAAATACATGTTGTATTTAGCCTTGTGGAAAGGCTTATCTACTTGATAAAGTACTGCCACAGGGTGATATATATCATGTAATGGACTATTTTTTTCAGATATGCAATTTCCTAGAAAGTCTGTGCAACCTATTTTTTGGTGGCCTTGTGAAAATTTTCCCATTCTATGTGTGTGTAAACTTGTTTTATGCTCAATCCTGATCATGGGAGTAGCTTGCGCATTTAATATTGTTCCTAAGCGACATTTTCTGTGGTGGGATTTAAGGATATGGCATCAGGAAGTCAAGAGCAGATAAGATATTTTTCTGTTTATTTCGTTGGGTGGGTTTGTTTTGTTTCGGGGTTTATTTTTGTTTGTGTTGTTTTTTTGTTTGCTTGTTTTTTTATGTTTTTTTTTTGTGGTGCAGGTTTTGTTGTTCCTCTGGATTTATTTTTTGAAAAGGGAACTCTCAGATGTCTGATTCTGATTTGCGATATCAATCCATATTTTGTGTCTGTCATTCCCATGGTGACCTCCTTCTGCTTTGTGTAACTTTTCAGAGAGATATGTGCTGTAAATATTTGGTCTCACACACAGAGAACACATATATCACAACCTAGGTGAATGCAAATAGATTTTAAAAGGTATTTGCTTTAAAATATGCAAAGAAAAAAGGAAGCAATTCAAGTAGCATGGAAGGAAAAGCAAGAAAAACATCGTCTCTTTGTATTTGGCAGAAGTATTTTCTGTATTTTTTTACTTCCATTTAAGCCATCTGAAACACACTAAATTCTTACTGGAAACAAGAACATTTACCATCAATAACCTTGATGTGTCACAGTGTTTGTTTCCTGCTTTGAGCTATTTGTCTTTTACAAGAAGAGAGATTCTTAAAGAAGAATTTTTTTTTGTAATTTTCATCCACTTGTTTGAATTACTTGGGAAAAAAGTCTGTATTTCATTCCTGCAGTTTTTGTTTATTTTGGTAATAATTGCTGTAATTTCCCTTCTTATACTGTTGTCCATATACTAGGAGTTCTCTGCCTGTAGCAGATTGCAAATAAAAGCTCCCTTGTGGCTCCCTTGTATCTCACTGTTGTGGGATAGCTCTGATTTAGTTGTATATTATTTTTGGCTTTTCCCCCCTCCCCTGCTCCAAATAGATCCCTTTGGTTAATTTTACTGGGATGTAAAGGTTTGGGATGGCTCTGCTTGGCAGTTCTTTCTCAGCCAGAACAAATGAAGCAGACCCTGTCCCCAAGTGCCTCAAAAAGCACCTCCAGGTCGGATGAACCCCTTATTGAATGGGGCCATGGCAAATTGTTGTAGAAAGGAAATGCAATTAGGGAAACATCAGCCCGAACTCTTAGATATGAGTCTTCAGGAAAACCGACCAACAACAGATGCACAGTCTATTGCTGACCTCCAAGGTCAAAAACTGGCACTTTTAAGAGAAAAATGCTTTGGTGACTAATGGAACCCTTGTGGTAACATCCTTTCCCAGCCCTGGAGAGTGGCCATTTCAGCTTCGTCAGAAAACTGCCTCTGAATTGTATCACAGCCCTGATAACTAACTCTTTCAAAGCAGAAACAAATTCTAGAGCATTCAAAAGCATCTCTGATCTTTTATCTTTATCCATACTGTGATGAAAAGAGTGTATGCACTCTGGGCATGCTATGAATAGGGATGCAATAAGTGTGCTGGCAGGTACTTTTTTTCAAGGGGACCATTCTATTTAATGCACTGAATTGAACTCCTATAAAGTTAAATTTCAGATATAAAACTAAAAAGTTCAGGTGGCTTGTTGCTTCTTTAATAACTCCCTTGTGAATAATGTGCATCTGTTTTAATGTCAGAATCTTTCATGGCATAACCATGGAACTCTGACTAGCCTCACCTACTAATATATTTGATTATACTGATCATAATGTAATTTTTCCTCTTCAACATGTATATTTTTAGGGTGTAATAGGAAGATAGTTCAGGGTTCAGATTCTTAAGATTTTTTGAGAGTTTCAAAATTAATGTAGTATTTTTCTTTAATATTTTAGCAATGCTTTACTAAAATCTGAGGTTCTTGTCCCCAGAAAATGCCAGAAAAAAGCAAAGTAGGAAATGGTGAGGATCCCAGGCTGCGGAAAGGTTCTGGCCCTCAGTGTTATACACACAGATGGAGGCAGCTCCAATGGGTTGGAGACAGATACCTTTCAAGCCTGTTCTTACTGAGAGCCAGCACAGGCCTTGGCGTGGGATCACACAGCTCAGACACTCAGAGAGGCTGTATTTGTTTGGCTGCATAGTCAGACAAAGGACGTTTGCTTGTCCACTGGTGACTCAAACCAACGGTTTTCCAGGAGTTGTTGAATTAATGAGAGTTTCCCAGAGCTGGGGAGAGAACCTTGTTTATCCCTGTTCCTCCCTTGCATGCTCCCATTCCTAATTTATCAACCATCAAGAAAAGTGGTGTTTGAGCAGCTTCTCGTCATGGCTGCATGGACACCTTGCTTGGCAAATACAAGCCCCATCATGATTCCTTCATCCAAAGTGGTGGCACTTCTTTCTTTCTTTCCCTACTTGCTGGTCTGAGTCCATTCTGAAGGAACAGGATTCACCCACCAGAACAGCAGCTTGGCTTTAACATCGGCTCTACAGTAAATCCACTTCACACCAATATAATTAAATCATTCAATTAATTACATTGATTAATTAAATTAATTAAAATGAAGTTAAAGGTGTTTGAAGTTCTCTGCTGTGTTCTGTTAGTTTTGCTACTTTTGGTGCTAGGAGTTGTTTCAGAGGCACTTTAGCTTTCTGTGTGCTCTATCAACTTCTGTTTGGTTAGCTATGTGAAGGCTGTCTTTTTGGGAGACAAAGGAAAGAGACAGTCATTAAGATTTCAAGGCCATTTAATTTTTGTCCTTGCCAGCTGAGATAGCTATCTTTAGTCCTAAACAACTGTAGTCAAATGGCAACTAGGGACTGAAATAATTTTTACTATGAAAAATATACTAAGGGTCATGTATATTCACCACTGGTTTCAGGCTACTGTAGGCAGCTTGCTTCAGTACTCTTCAGAGGATCAAAATCAGAAGCCTAGACTTTTAAATGCAATACAGATGGATATAGATATTAAATATGCATAGTCACAAACAATCACTAGTGCTGATGGGACTCCAGGGAAAATTTATCTTGCTTCCTTAACTTTGAATTGTATGCCAGCTAGAGCCCAGATTTCTGTGTATCTTTCTTGTTTACATGCACTCTGTGTTCCTATTCTGAGTAAAAGAACAGAATTATGGTTTTTTAGTACTGCATTTGTTTTCCCCACTGAAGCTGGTGCTGATGGTGGAAGCATGTAAAGTTTAGACTGACTTCTCTGAGCTGCTCTTATCCAAGCAATGCTTCTGCTTTGGCATCCAGTAAGTGCCTTGATACATGGCTTTCATAATAATTCTCAGTGACTCTTGCTGAGAGACTCTCAAGAGATATTCCTACTCTACCAGGATTTGCAGAGAGATGTTGAGAACATCAGCCATGGGCTGATACTGTTTTCCTGTGGATGTATGTCTGTGCATGCCCATGCTAGTTGATGGCTGAAAGACAACTCCTTTTCCACTCCCAGATGGGATTGCGTCTTAGGGCAGAAAATTCTGCATGACTCTAGGCTCAGTTTTATCAGCATATCTTTTCACTTTGTTTTAGCAGCTGATTTTATTGTTGGTTTGGGTTTTTTCCCCAAACTGGAATATGTTTTTGTATTCTGATGCAAAATACCTATTCAGTTAAAAAGATGTGTTGTTACTATGGTTCACAATATGGGGGAAGCCATATTTCAGATGCTTTATTTATAATCACTATTTTCCAAAGGTAACTTTCAGCCTTAGGCTTGAAATGTAGCTATCTAACGATGTGCTGATGGGCAGAGTTGTGCTTTTGGAAAACTTTCATTCTGATGCAGAACCATTCAAAAAGGATGACTGTTTGAGAAATTTACTGGGTGGAAAAGGTGACTTGGGTACTTGAGCATGTACCTTCACATTGAAGTCATCCATTCACACATCTCAAATGACTTGGCAGGCTAATATATAAATGCATCTAGCTCAAATCTAACCTTGCCTCATTGAGGGCTGGGAGCGGGGAGAGAAAGGAAAAGTTACTCCAGGAGTAAAGCAGAAAATTTACAGCTTCAGCTGACTGAGGCTTGGCACAATAGGCTGACTTCAAAGTGTACTAATACTCTGCAGAGAACAGTAAACATGATTAATATATAGTCTGTGGAATATTATTTTCTCTCTGTGTGAAGTTATATAAAAACAAAACCAGCTTTTATATTTAATGTCTAATGCGCTCCATATGAGGTAATGTGTATCAATATGTTCCTACTAAGGGACAGATTGGGGACAAAGTGCACAAGCTGAATAGTAACTTAGTCTGGAAATAGTGCAACAGCACTCTTCTAATGAGAAAATAATTAGCATATGAGTTTAAAGCTCCCATATCAATATGTTCAGAAAACCAGAAACATGTTTCTCCAAATTTTCTCCTCTGTGGTCTCCTATTGGTCTCCTATACTGGTTTTCTATGTATTTTCTCTCTGGGGTCTCCTATTGGTCCCCTTTAACAGGCAGTCTGGGGAACCATGTAGCTCTGATACTAATTTTTATTCTGTGGTGAGCCTGCTGTGTCTGACTATGTGGTCTGTGCTACTCATGCCAGTGTGGCTTTACTGGAAATTCTTTCCCAGAACCCACTCTTCCTTTGTGCATCTTTTTTTAGCTTAATGGGTGATACATCTTCTCATCAGCAGATGCTATGAGCCTAGAGCAGTGCACTGATGGGTCTTGTGTCTCACATGGTAATCATGCTCTGATTCAGGTGTCCTGAGTCATTTCTTCACCTTCCTTAGCTTTCTTTAAATGTCAAAAATTATGCATTCTATGAATTTGTATTTTGTAGATTTAGAAAGGTCTCCTTTAGATATTCATAGAGCACTTTAAGTCCAGCCTTTCTCCTATCTAGCTACGGATCTATCTGTTCTGTTATCATTGGTCTTTCAGCTGGTACAGAAATTTGATGTCTGTAAATGTAATTTCCCCGCAATTCTCTTACTTCCTTTTAAAATTGTGGGGACAAGGGGGAGAATGTGTGTTTAATGTGTTTGCTTTCTTCTTCCATTTCTCCTTGAAATTATTTCAAAGCTTTATGCTGTTAAATTGTAAAATTTCCCTGTTTCTCCTCCTTTCCTTGCAGCTGCAGTTGGCAGCCAGCTGTATCTTAAAAGGAGATCTTTGATGGAGTTTGTGATTTTCTGCTGGCATGAAGACCAGCTCTGCCTGCCGCCCCACTTGGGTTTTCTGGGCTTTGTGCAGCATATGTGTGCTCCCTGTGCCCTGACTGCTGTAATTACTGTGAGCCTGTAAAACACAGCCTTTTCCTACTGTTACATAAACTACCTTGGCCAGCCTGTGCCAGCTGTCCTTTCATCTACAGGCATTGCTTGCCATGGACTGCCAGTGAATGTAGTGAAAGGTGCTGTGTTTTTCTTCATTTAACTTTTGTAAAAAGCTGCTATCAAATGCAAGACATTAACTTATGAAAACTAAACACTGAAATACTGTAGATCCCAAATTGAAGTCCACAAAATGCTTGTATGCAATGTACAAAGAATTTCCCAGCTGTGCAGTATGGGTTACTCAAAAGGCAAGGTAAATTTCCATTCTTTCTAATAGGAATGTGGCACAACTAATGTTTATAACAGCAATGAAGAAAAGATCCTTTCCTTTTTGGGACTGTTATTTAAAACAACGCATTTTGAGGTGTAAATCTACTGCTGTGGGTGCCCAAGAGAAGCCAAGCAGGTGAGTTTTTTATTCCATTCTTCATCTGTACACTACTCTGGCAGGCCAGTTGGCAAGGGTGGCAAGACTGGGATGTGGCCCCTTGTTGTGATATCCTGCCACAGTTTCCACTTCCTGCTACTCCATAGTTCCACTCTTTCAACTTCACCTGTCCATTTGGAGATGGGCAATGGGTATCCTGGATGCTGGAGCTCTCCCATTCTGACTTTCATACTAACATCAAGGTCTGAGTTTCTGGAGAAAGACCCTTCTCTACCCGGCTGAAGGCTGGGATTGCTGTAGAGCATGGCTTTCTTGCAAGGTGGAGAGAAATGACTTAGGGTGTTTCCAATGCTGTCAGAGCTACCAGGAATTGTGAGGATTTAACCAATGCTGGTGAGACATTATGTAGAGATTTTTATTTCTGATCCACGACATGAAGTTAGAATTACAAAACCAGCAAGCACTTTCAAGGATTTGGGTTTGTTAGAGTTGTTTTCATTTTGTGTCAACTACTGAATTTTGTAATTACAATTTTAAAATGGATTTTTATTGTCCTGTAATATGACCATGGGTCAAAAGAATTATACCTAATATACCATGTGCTTGACAGCATGTTTGGACAGGAAATCTCTTTAAGATTCATTCAATATGCTAAAATCTTATAACAGTCAGGTGCTTTACTCAATAGCAACAGTCAATTAACCCAGAAACTTAATATAAGCAATTTTTTAAATGGGGTTTCCTTGCTTCTGCAAGCAGCAGCATGGATCATGCTTTCACAAAATACACTGTATAACCAAGATCAGCAGACAGTGAATATATGAGGTTTCTGCTGGAGACAGTGAGCTCCAAGAGGGAAATATTGACCATATTCCATCAAAACCAAAGTGATTAGACATACAGTATTAGTGTGAAAAATATCTGCTTGCTCAATGGAGCAGTTCCTTTTTCAGTGGAATTCTCCTTTTGAAGGTGAAATTAAAGGCTCACAGCATTGGATGGAGAGACATCAGGCAGTGAAATTTTCCACAATCGGCAGGAATCTTAAAGATTGAAATCCATTCCCCTTTACCATTTGTTATACTAATCCTGATTTGAAAAGCCTTGAATGATCCCAGGTTGCAAAGAGTTAAATATTTAAGATGTTTTAATTAAGGATTTCAGCGCTCTGTATTTCACAGTACTCTATCAAAGAGTAATACCACAATGAACTAAATATTTTGGAAGATATTTCTCCTCTGGGAAAGAGACGTTTACAGAAATTCCGTACATGAAAATGTCAAATGTTACTCATCCTCTCTGTGGCTTTTTTCCCTTTTTGAAGTATATTTACTTCCATTTGCTAGCTGAGGGTGTCACTGCTTGTTATTTGATATGTGGAACTGAGGCACACAAAAGGATGACTAATCCCATTTACTGGAATTTTACAGTTTTCATCAAGGCCACAGTTTCCATTTCAAGCTTTATAGTAAAAGCAAAACATCAACTGGCAAACTGACTTCTGGTTATTGTTGTAGTAAATTAGCATGGATTACTATTAAAGTAAAAAGGGTTATTTTAAACCTTTTTTCTTGAATTGAAAAGAAACTTACATTTAAATATTTTCTCAATGTATTACTATTTATAGTAATACATTGACAGCACAGAGGGCCCCCTGTCCTTCACCCAGCAGTAACAGGCTGTATTGTGTCCTTTTGCAAATACACAGGTACTAACTTTCTGTGTCTCAGTCTCCCTCTCTCTTTCTCTCCTTCATTTCATGGTTTCAAGACCAATGGTTAGCATTCAGGCTGAAATAAACTTCTTATAATTATACTTACAATTCATACTCTCATGTATAACTATAGTTATCAATGAAAAATGCGTGCACCCCTTGTATCTTGAATATTTTTTCCTTGCAATTCAGCAGACCCTGAGGAAAAATAAAACCTCATAGTCACCGTCTTAAGCTGTTCCTTGCAAAAGCCTTTTCTTTTTCGAGTTTCTCGTGCTTCTATTGCAGTAGTGTTTCTACAGCCTCAGTGGGAGAAGCTATTGTAAGCTGTTCAGAACTTATTGTTATTTGACTCCCCTTTTTTAAAAAAAAGAAATCAAATTTTAAGGGCCACCAGTTTGCATTCCGGCACTAAGCCCCTTTAAATTACACCATTGTGGTGAAGTCTCTTCCGTAGGCATAGATCATACCTGCTGCAACTCCCTTTTCCCCTTTCTGCTCCCAGGAATTCCATGAGTCCATGTTTTGTTTCCTTTCATCTCGCTCTCTCCATATTGCACCTATTGTGCACCACTTTCTGCCCTCTTTTATAGTGAATTGCTGCAAAAGAGAACAGCCTTTGGAATAACAAGAGAGACAAAAAGAATCAGATTTATATAGAAATACAATTGGGGTTGACTCATTCTTTTCTTTATTGAAAATACAGTACATGGTATTTTCTGAACCCCCAGCTGCTGTGGGTTTGTCTACCTAAAGACCTCACCTGGGTGAAGCTGAAGAATTTAACTAAATAAAGTCTAAGGGTTGGTAGTCACAAGTTTGGAAACTTCATGGGTTTTAAACTAAATCTGTTTGGATTGATCAGTCCTGAATATATGAAGTCTTTTTTTTATTGCTCGGTGGATTTTTCTCTTCTTTTCCTCTGGAAACTGGATCTCCATAGCAAAGTCTCCTTTTTGTGATGTTAAACACAATTTAATTTTGGGAATGGTAAAGTGCCCTTTCTGATGTAATCAAATAAAGAGACTACCAACACACAAAGGATAATAGAAATCTTTGGAAATAAATGAAAAATTTGGCTAATCTGCAGTGGAAAGATCTCTGTTGTAAAGTCCTCCTACTCCTGAAGACTGAAGTCCTCTCTTGCTGGCAGCACTGGGACAATTTTCAGTTTCTTGAGACTGAATGCAGGTTTTTGGCCATGTGCCGATACCATGTTGGGACCAGACAGATGACTTGTGCAGGCTGTCTTATTTTGGAGATGGGAAATGTGGGATGTGCCCCTGTCAGGTACATCAGGTACAGCCTGTCTGTGTGGGTGGCAGATCCCACCACAGTGCCAAGCTTGGCAACAGCATCACCCAGGTGTGTTTTACTTTGGGCTGAGCCAGTGCCATCCAGCCCTGGTGGCTTTGGGCACAAGGGTCTGTCCTCTGCGAGTACAGCCAAACTCACCTGACTAATGCTTTATTTTGATAGTTGTAATGACTCTTTCCCATGTAATACAATTTCCTCTCCCACATGATCCTGTGTCCAAATTAAAGGTGAACCCCCATCTGGTTTAAATCATCATGGCTGTGCTGATTTCATGCTTGCATATGTAACTAATGAGCTGGAAATTTACAGCTAGCACTGTTATACAAGTGGATGGAGACTCATGGTACAAGGGTCATCAGTGACAACGTGAGGAAGGATGTTGAGACATTTTGGAGTTGGTTTTTGTGACGTCAATAGGAGTAAATTTGGAAAATCACCCTGCCATACTTTTTGTGGGGGCCTAACAGCTCTGTTTTCACTTAGATT
The DNA here is from genome assembly GCF_965231275.1 of Zosterops lateralis. Taxonomy (NCBI): domain Eukaryota; kingdom Metazoa; phylum Chordata; class Aves; order Passeriformes; family Zosteropidae; genus Zosterops; species Zosterops lateralis. The sequence continues at coordinate 31,191,546 of NC_139762.1, read as the reverse complement.
TCAGCTTTTTGTAATAAACCATCTCTACTCCTACACCATTCTTGCACAAGCCATTCATCACCATGACTCCGCCAATAAACTGAACGTGGTCATCCCCAGATCCTAGACCTTCCTTGTAAAAATTTCATTTGCTTAAATGGCAGCCAGCCTCAAAGCCTTCCTTTCTCTAAGTCTGGTGGGACAAAACAGAGCCACTCTTGTGACAGTGTATTAAAAGTGGTCTCAGAAACTGCTGCTGATGCCAAAGTAACTCCTTTGTGTTTCAACACTGAGGGAGCCTCCCAGAAACTGGGAGCTCTGCCATGACAGTAGGTTGTCAGCAGCTGAACTGCTCCCTAGAAGTGTAAACTGTTTTCACATCTTCTGCTAGTCCTCTCTAAGGAACATTGAGGGTTTTTTCCCCTGCTTTGCTTGCCTAATCAGCTGAACCTGTGTACTGCAGATACTGTTGTCCCTTAAAAACTTAGTATTAAAACAAATATCTCTCTTAGCCTATAGAAATATTTTTAGACATTATATCAAACAGAGTAAGTGTTAATTCAGCAAAAATAACTACTTCTAATTTTATTTTATTTTTATCTCGGTGAGATGCTAAGAATGATACTATGACTACCCTACACTTTAGCACCATTTTATGGAGGAAAACAAATGTGACCAGATTAATGCCACAACAATAGATTTGTTTTCTTAGAGAGAGCTGAACTGTAGGGTGTCTGTAACAGCACTGTACATGTATTTGAACATCGAAAGTCTGCCAAGAATAAGTGCTCCAAAGCTGATCTGTGTTGGTCCACATCTATCCCCTACACACTCTCCCTTTACGGAGCAGCTTTCCCTCTCCTCCCAGACTTTCCAGAAGGTGTCACTGTAAGGCAGTTATGGTCAAAAGTCTGTAAATTTAAAATAAAATGAGTGAGAAGTGCTTAATGGCTCTAATTTTCTTGCAATGATTATTTAAATCCTAATAAATCAACAATAAGAGTTTTAAACACTAAAATAAGAACAAGAATTGGGAGTATCGAAGTTTCTTCATAGTTTGAATTTACAGCCTGTTTGAAAACATGTCATCACAAACAAAATTCAGCTGCTCAGGCCATTAGTTCAATAGTCGAGGGTGCAAAACTACCAAAATAACTGAGCAGTTTTAAAGCCTGCTCCTTTAATACTCATATTATGTGTGTGCACACAGGGGTCCATCTGAGAAGCACATGTGGATGCAATGTCATAAGGAAAAGCTGGAAACAAAAATATCTATTTTTCCAGGTATTAAGTGAGATGTGATTTGCTTGCAGCTTCCACTGATCTTGGGGGCTCAACATAACACACTGTGTAAGGGGGCCCTTACAGAATGAGTGGGTGACACAGATTTTGAAACGACGCTGTTGTGGGTAAAAGGACTGGTGGGTAGCACTACAAGAGTAGATAAGCATGAGGGCTCCAGCCATCTGAAGGTGAAATGTATTGAAATGGAATTCAAAGGCTCAGACTTAGGAAGAATAAGCCAAAAGTTTGTCTGTAGGCTACAAGTGAAGAGATGACAAGAAGGCTCAAGTCACACTGGAATCTAATGGGCTCCTGATATAATCTGTCATGAAAAGTAAGTTTGGCGTAGAATCAAGGGGAAGAGTTTCCAGTGAAGCTGGAGGAGCTTTAGCACCTCTGACCTGAGGCTGTCTGAGCACTCACCTAAAGTGTTGCACCCAGCTCTAGTCCTTTGTCTTGGGAGGTGGTGAGTGTGGGCTGAAATGGAAAGAGCACTGGCATGCCTGGGAAGTCAAAGGTAGCATGCCAGAAACACAGCCTAGAGTGCACTAAAGTGGAACACAGACTAGTTAGTGGATAGTGGCCATTTGAGCTGTAAAGCAGAGAAATAAATAGATTTTTGTGGACAGCCTGTTAATACCATAAAATAAACTACAGATTATATGATGTCCATAATTATAATTCAAGACTGAAGGTAACAGTTCTAGAGTTGCCTGTGTCCTTCCTGTTTCCTCATGAGATAATAACATGCAAATGTTGGATCATTCATTCCTCTTCCTCCCGACAAGGGAGTGGGTGCAGCCCAGAAGTGACACTATGTGACCTATCATCTGTTTCATGCTATCCCAAGTATAAACCTCTATGGACTGATCTAGGTGAGGAGGAAGGGGAGAACAGCCTTTCTGTGCAGGCCCTGCATAGATTTCAGTGCTGTGCTGGTTTACCAGCGCAGAGACCAGCCCTCCAGGCTACTGCCAGTCTCCTTCACTGGTTGCTTATTTAAAATGGAATCCATGAGATAGAACAGTGACTTCGTTCTGGTCTTGGCAGTTTTCCTGGAGGAGCTCTGTCTTGAGAAAAAAAACCCCTGTGACAGGAACAGTTTTGGGGCTGGGGGGGATTGATGAACTCCTGGGGCTTCATTGGGTGGGAAGAAGATCCCTGCAAAAAAACCCCCAAGAGATACCATAACAGACCTGGTTGCACTTTGTGCAGACATGATTTGTGGGTCCTTTGGAGTAAAAATCTGAGCTGAAAGGTAGGCATTAAACCATAGTGCTCCTGTGATTTCTGCTTCCCCAGGACAGTCATGAGAGTGGAGAGAGGAAGGAAGAGCAGGAGGGAGTGGAGGGGAGACAAGGCAGATATTGGAGTTATGTCCCTGAAGGACCCTCCTGGGGCAGACTTTCAAGCACTCATTTTTACAGCACATTCTTTAGCAACAAATTTTCTATTTAACCAATGTGTTGACAAATAAATCCTGATTTGAATTTGTACATTGCTTTGATTCTTCAGGCAAATCTTGGATACGTAGTCAGATTCTTAATATAGCAGCAACTGGAAGTAGGTCATTTCCGCCCTTCAAATACCATTAAAAAGTTTCTCTCTGTTATGGAAGAGAGGGAAAATTTTCCCTGTCTTTTCATCTTTCTATGTTTCTGCTGTGCAAAGCAGCCTATGAAAATAAATTGGCATAAAATAAAAGTTGTTATTTCCTTTTTCCTTCGATTTTACTCTTCATCAGGACAGTTTTAATGAAATCCATCTATTTAGTTTGTGGGATTCTAGTAACGTACCTTCTCATTATACCATAAATAATGGCAAAGTAAGAATCTTACGACTATTACTTTTAAATCAAAGTTATGGGTTCCCTAATGGGTTCCATAATACAGATTTCAAAGTTTACAGTAGTTTAACCATACACAAACATTGTATCCTCCCCTCCTTTGTAATTCAGCTGCTCTTTATTTTCCTCTGCAGCTTCATATGGTTTAAACATCTGGGCTTTCGGAGCTGTTCCATGCCTGCTCGCCTTGTTAGAGGGTTTGGTGCTGGAGCCCCCGACTGAATGCCAGAATCCTTCCCTTTGTGTCCCTCAGTGACGTACACAAGAACTTTGAGGTGGTGTAAGAACAGAAGGATTCGTGGCTAATAAATACTTCATCTAAATGGGTGAGTGTTCGAGCTGGGCTGTTAGCTTAATTCTAACCATAAGGAGAAATAACCACAGCATACTTAGGGTGGGAGAAGATATCAATCACTGTCACTTTTCAGCAGAGGAAAATGAGCAAAGAGAGAAGAAGCTGGGGTAGATTTTAGCTTTTGGGAACCAGGATGCAAGCTTCTCATCCAGGCTAATTCTCTTCTGGGTGATTGGTGTTCCTAATGTTTCATTTCAGTGGTAACACTTTTCCTGTTACTAGGTGGAATAAGATGATTAATACATGTATTTTGACCAAGGCTGGCTACACTACATTATTCAATTGTGTTGGATCTTAGGAAGACCATATTGGTGCCTGGGTGTGTATAGAGGTTTTCAAAGTAACTCCCCTGACATACCAGAACTGACATACCTCTGCTGTGTTCTGAAGTTTATTCCAAATTATTCAGCCTTGGAGAAGTCTTGTGAATCTTGTCACAAGTTAACATGCTGCTATATCAAGCATTCGATAATATTAGAAACTTCTTTCTCATGGTCTTTTTAAGGTTAATTTACATCACCATTTTTAGGCAACGCAAAGATTTACTTTTAAATCATCATGATATGTTTATCAGGGAGAGTGATTCCCTAACAGAATTCTTTTCTTGGTGGAAATTATTTATTCCCTTTAGTATGTTTTGCATTCATTGTTTTACATACAGAGGATGAGCTCCTGGCCCTGCAGATGCCAGGAGAAGTTTTGCCTTTGACTCCAGAATTTCAAGACATCACCTTCAGTCTTCAGTGCAGTCTGTCTCCTCATAACCCTCATTTCCCTGACAATCTCCTCAGCACTCCTATGATTAATAAAAAACCTCATTGACACTGTCCCTTCCTATTTGATTTTCAGACACTATGTGCACCCAGGGAAATCTCATTTTCATCAGCAGCATCAGTGCTGTCACTGGCATGGGGAGAGGGGCAGCTGTGCCACTGCATCACTGTCTGTGCCCATTACTAGCAGAGGAAAGAGATCTCCTTAAGTCTTATTGATTTAGAAGGGAGCCTTTTACAATTGCAAAACTTCAGTCCTCTAACTGTAATCACCATAGATATTTTTTCTCGCAGACATCTTCTGCCATGTTGAAGCAGCTGAGTTTTTGTAAAGAAAATGCATTTTCCGCTTCTGGAAAACTGCTGGCATTCAGATGAGTTGCTACTTCTCTTAAATCTCTCTCTCTGACCAGTCTGCGAGCCAGCTGAGTAATATAACAATACATAAATGAGAATTAAGTGAGAAGGGCTTTTGTTTTATATTTCTCCCTAATCATTATTACTCTATCCATCGGCTTCAGATTTACACCAGAATAAATTCTGAACAGAAGAATGACACAATCCAGCAGGATCTCCTAATTAAACTCTTTCAATCAGTTTATTTTTTCCCTTTTGGTTGTAACTTTTCAAGTTTAGTAACCTGATCAGGTTGCTAATCTTGCTTGTATCTTTTGTAAAAGCATGGATGACATTTCTGTACTTAAACAGTCATATAAAAGTTTTTCTGTTCATTTCAGTGGAGCTAAGAATTTTTTTTTGGTCAACAGATATACTGTAATATTAATAAAGATAGAAGGAAAAGAAACACTTATTGTTTTCTAAGTGCAACAAAAATAAAATTTCATCATGTAATTTTTTTCCCAATAAAAGCATTTTCTAAACAACATTTTTAATTGAAAAAGTTGGGTTTTTACATTTAATTTCAGCCTGGCTGATAAAAATACAGTTGATTGAAGGGGTTTTTTTATACTTTGTTTCTTTTTCTCTCTTTTCCACCACCATTTCTTAGAATCCTTCTTCTATTGCAGTTTGGTTTGTCTTCATATTGGTTTCCATTTTTATTTGCTTATGTATATCTGTATGTATATGGTTTTTTTCTTTTGCTCTTTGTATCTCTCCATTTCTGGAAGTCCAAATTTCCTTCCCTCCCCTATCATCATTTTTGTCCATGCTTCTCCGTATCGAGGAACTGACTGGAACCTCAAACCTATGTTTAAGATCATAATTTTGCTCTTCTCATTTGAAAAACTGAGTTCCTAAGTAGTACCTCCAGCTGCTAAGGAAGGAAGGTAATTCACCAGACAGTAATATCTATAAAATGGAAATGGACAGTGTAAAAGCACAATTCCTGAGCTGGTGTTAACAATGTGAGTGTCAAAGGATGAGAAGACCACCAAACATTGTACTTGGCCTCAGCTGTGGAGAGACTCAGCACAAGGTGGTACCCCAGTAGACAGCTGGGGTATGGAAATCCAGCAGAAGCCTGGGAAGGGAGGGTATTGAATGGTTTCACTGGGCCTTTCTGAACACAACTGTGCCTGCAGAAACTGGTCATTTACTTTGATAACTTCAAAGCTGTAAATAAGCAAGTAAGATTTGCAGTAGTAGCAAATCTGAAATTTTGGTGCATATGTAGAGGATGGAAAACTAGAAATATGATGCAGCTCCTGAGAGCATACCTGATGCAACAGCTCCAGAAAGGACTGGCAAAAGACACTCTCTTGAGCTAGTGACTGGAGTGTACACCAGAAGCTCATCTGGTTTGAGTAAATTCCTGTCAGTAGCCTGCCTTCTGTTTAATGAGGTTTGAGGTCAAGAAATTAGACTTCCTCTTGCCTTAGCTCTCTGAAAGTGTTGTTTCTAGTTGTGTGTTTTCTGAGGCTCCTAATACATAGTGATCACATAGGATTCATCTTAACACATTGGGCTGTGTGTGTTGAGCAGTCTTTTGAATAATAGACAGAGATCAGAAACTGGGAGATTTAGATTACAACTCTAAAGATTTTTAACACATAAAACAGTGCTCTAGTGATCTTGTCTAAGTATCCTGATAAAGTCTGACCCATTTTATCGGTGGGGTTTTGTTTTATACGAGTTATCCGAATATCTTTCGGGGCACAGAAAAAAACTACTTTCTAGCTTCAAAATTTGGTCCATTACCCTGGGAGATTGGAAAGCAAATTTCAAACCTCTGATTATTTCCAATTATTATTGAGTTTTAATACAAAGTGAAGAAAAGCAATAGAAGTTTGAGGGTGCCCTCAAAACCAGTCCATAACCTGTTGTTCAGACATTTATTCAGGAACTAGATTACATTGATTTAAAACCCCATAATACATGGAATCAAAGTCCCTATAGTTTTAAATATTTTTTGCTTTTTATTTGGCTATTAAGAGAAAACTCTAGTCATTTAAAATGTACCTTTTTGCTTCTCAGACTCTTACTACAGGCATTTTGGAGGATATACTCTCTAAATCAAAGTTTTCTTTCAGTCTGTGATATCTTCTTTGAAAAGCTTTTTTTTTTTCTCTTTGTTTTGTTTTATTCAAACCAGTTATCAAACTTTTCTGATTACCTGAATAAATCATTCACTTTGTGGACATAATAAGTGAAGCGAAGACTGACTGCTTTGAAAAAAATCTGGTCCACAAAATAGAGATAGTTAACCAGACAGAGTCTGCTCTTATTCTTGAAATAGTTCTCAACTGGGAACATTCAGCACCGTGGTTGATGTGTCAATGTGTTTGCCACTTAAGAATAAACATCTCCATGTCTACGCTGTAAATAAAACACTCTCCCTCCCCCAACTATCCAGGTCCCCTCTGGATCTCCCTTGCTGACCAGACTGAGAAAAAGCATGTTAGCACTGACAGATGAAGCTGACTATGTTAAATTATGAGAATCAAATCACATACCTAAAAGCTATCCAGGAACAATTTCAAAACATAACTAAACCTGAAAGACTACTTGTTTTTGAATCTCTCCCATGAATGACCACCCCTCATCCCTTCCAACTAAATTATTAAAAATATTTTGCAGTATAATCTTGACAGTCTTTCAGTTCATTAGTTTTGGAAGTATAAGCTCTCTTACAATAATAAGGAAATTGATCTTGGCATCTGCATTACTTCTGCCTATTTCACACTGGATCTCTTCAAATGACTACTGCCACTAATGCTCTTGTAATTCATCTGAGTTACTACATATCTTTTAATCCTGTTAAGAAGAGAATAATGATTACTTAGTGATTATTAGATTTTTAAGGAGCTCACTGGAAAAAAATATCTAAATTCTGCTCTGAATCATTAAACAAAGCCCAAAATTGAATGTTGTAATACCACAGAAAAACTTCTGTGTTTCTTTCAAAGCAGTGAAATGGGTCAGAAGTGAAGATCAGTTTCAAATGTATTTAACTTTGAATACAAGTATGAAGAAGGATGCTATTCTCTTTCACTGTTTCTTATTTTTATCCATGTGGGGTCTGAATTAATTTAAAAAATTGGAATTGGATAGGTTCTAAAAAAATTATTGTCATCCAGTTGTAATTCTTCTGAGCAAATGGAAGCCTCTGCCAACTCAGAGGGATGAGAGTGTGATTATTCACCCACTCATAGATGTAGTCCAGTTCTTAGTGCATTCAAAAACTCAAACTTTATCTTTATTTTTCTTTCAAATATATAAACTTCATTACTTTTTAATATAGAAACTGATGTATTGTTGCTCTTTGAAAACCCCATTCCCCCAGTTTCCTAGTGGTTTTTCTACTGAAAAGCCTGCATCCCTCTTCACCAAGCATCCAGCAAAAGTCAAGATACTCAAGGAACACTTAAGAGGAATGGTGAAAATCTGAAGTGCAGTGGTGAATGTTTCTTTTGAGATCTGATCAGTCTTGCAGGAAGAGTATTTATCTATTTACCTGGTACCAAATGATGAATCAAACCCTGCTTTTAACTTTGCTCTTCTAAGAATATTGCAGCACCAAGTAACAGAACACACCATGACAATTGGTTCTTTAAATAACTATTTTCAACATTTAAAAAGTTATAGGAATTTCCTTTTTAAGTTATAGGAATTTCTTAAATCAGAAAAAGTTTCTGGAACACTGAGCCCTCTACTGAACCTATCTTGCTAGATAAAAGGGAATTTCAAAGTCAGTATTAATGCTATTGTTAATGCTTATCCATACACCTTCAGCAAAATCATATTAGGCATATCAAAGCAAAAGAGTGTTCAAACGAGCAAAAAATGTAAAAATCTACTTCACATTCCCCATCTCTTAGTGCTTTAAAAGAGAAGTTTCATAAAGCTGAAAGCAATTAAGTGCTAAATCTTTGGGGAAAAAGCTTTTAAACAGTAAAATGTGAATGATAATTGGGAGCTGCTTAGGAATATTTTACCAAACGCTTCAAAAACCACAAATGAGAGAGAAGGCCATGTTGCTTTTTAAAAAATACCACCCAAACAAAACAAAACAAAATGAAACCCTGGCTCAAAGGGAAAGTGGAAACAGATATGAAACAAACAAACAAAATAAACCCAGGAAGAATGAAAATTTATATAAAAATGGAAGAAAGGCAAATTTGAAAGTGGTACAAGTCAGAATCATAGAATCATAGAAAGGTTTGGGCTGGAAGGATCCTAAAAGAATGCAGGAATTATTCAACAGTTGTTAAAGGGAAAAAAAGAAAACCCCACAGAGACAGAACATATAGAGTGTATGAGGGAAGTTTTAAAATATGTTAAGTAAAGTTGGAATTATATGGTTCCATTGCTAAAAGAAAGTGCTTTTACTGCCTATAATGACCCAGAGAGGCAGAACTGCTCTGCAAGTAATCATGTCATCCAGTATTTAAGGACATCAAACACGTACCATTCAAGTTAGATATTTTAAAATAAATTAGTTTGATAAGCCTTACTGCAAACATTTATTCTAATCTAAAAATGGGAAAAAAATTAACACCATATTAATGTTTTAAAGGAACAAGATGGTGACTGCAGTTGGTGGAGGATTTGTGGGAAGCTGCTGAAGAACTTCTATGTGAAAAATGAAAGGAGGATCCCAGTGTAAGCATCAATTGATATAGGTTTGCAGCAAACAGCTTTTAGTGTCTTGTTTTGAATAAATTGAGGCAAGTTTGGTTGTTAAAGACGATGGCACTGAAGTATTTTTTCATTTGGCATTCTGGTTAAGGCATGAAAGGGGCAATTGGTAATATAGCATAATCTAGAACCTCATTGTGATAGCTCACATTTTAATAATTTCTGGCAGCTGTCAGAGGACAGGTGGTTCCTGTCTGATGTATTGATGCAGAAAGAAAGAGAATATATATATTTTTTTTTTTGTATGGGAAGGTTATTCATCAAAGTATAAAAGATTGCAGCAATGCAACAGAGGAGATAATGACTGAGGGAAAGTGGTGACAGTCCTGTGAGCAGGATCATAGGATGGCTCTCCTGAGACATTTGGTTTCTGTCTTTCTGTTTACCTACAAAAAAAATAATTAATATGGCTAGCAAGTATTGTCCTAGTTTGTCCACTGCTGCAATTCAAGGCAAGTTTTTTTAGGACTTAACTGTGGGAAGCCTTGCAGCCTGTGAAAGGATCAGACTAGATGGTCCCTTACAATCTATGAAGTTACAAAGGAAGAAAAGACCATCCAAACCAAGAAACCCACAGTGGGAAGGGGAGAGAACTACCCAGGTTTGAAAATACTGCTGCAGATGTCACATCTCACAGAACATTTGGAGAGCTTTAGGCTAATATAATCCATCTCCTTAAAAATGACACATCTGTTTCCACTTTCTGTTTCTTATATTATCTTTGTAACATCACTGTAGACTCCATCTGGAACCGAAATTCTCTTTAATTTTTTTAAAGCAGCGTTCCTGATAAAATCTGGCATTGTAATGATTTGAAGGCAGGGATAAGCTTGGAAAATGGAACATTTTCTGTTTCCTGCCCATGTAACTATGGTCCTTCCCTCTCTGCAGGCACACGTGGTAAAGATATACAGAAATATGAATGCATTTACACTGCATGTATAGTGTGGAGGGAAAACCAACACAACCAGACTAAGACAGATCTTTGCTTTTGTATCAATAACATTGAACTAATCCTAAAGACAAATTAAAATGTGTATATGGAGAAGTGTTTTAAATATTAAAAGGCATGATTCCTAATTTCTTAGTATTAATAATCTTTGTACTGTTCCCTTTTCTTATTACTCATGTTTTAAAATCTCGCTTGGCTTTGTAGTCAATCCAGGCTGCTGGGGCTTATTCTTGTCTTACTGCAGTTTAAAGGAATTTTGTCACTGACTTCAGTAAGGAGCAGCTCTACTTTTACTTTTGTTTTGCAGCCTCTTTTAATTTCCTTTACTGTACACATTAGCCCAGAGGTAATATTCCCAATCCTGTTATGAAAAAATGCTTTTTAAATATCAGCATTTAACTATATCAGTGGAAGTGTGAATAATATTTTTTTTGGGGGGGGAGTTGATGATTAATACTGAGAACTATCAAACTGGATCCTCAGGCTGTTTATCTATGCATTTAACAGCCCAAAATATACATGGAAATCTAAAAATGTTCTTGGTTAATGTGGAGTAACTTTGGGTGTATCTTATTGCACTAGGAAGAATGAATAAATGCGATTACTGGAAAACCTGTTTAGTCTCATATTATATTTCCCCTGGAGGTCTCAGTACAAAGTCTCCTAGCGTCAATGAAGGCTTGGAGTGCAAGCATTCCTCCAGTGCCTTTGATTTAGCAATAACAGTCACTTATTAATCTTCAGTTGCTAGTCTAGAGTGGATATCTTTCCAGGAAAAAAAAAAAAAGAAATATTTTGCTCAGGGAAAAGGAGGGAAAGAAAAGCAATTAAAACCAAAAAAGAGTTATATTTTTAAGCAATAAATCCATTGTATCCCATTTAAACTGAAAGGGAGATAATCAGGAGGGTTTTCTGGTAACTTAGTAGTCTCTGTGTCTTTTTCCTGGCAGACTAGTCAGGCACTTAAAATTTTTGCTGGGCAGGAAAGGAAAGAATAAGCAATGCCAGTCATATGACAAAATTTGAACATGGATAAAAGAGAGCAATTTCAAGGAGGACTGAAGACCACTTTTTGTCCAGGTTCATAGCTCAGTTTAATTTAGATTTTTTATTTATTTATTTATTTATATTTTTTTTTATGGAGGAGAGGAAGTATTTTGCAGTGTCACATGTGGTTATAATGGAACTATCTCTGGACTTCTCTTTCTTCTTTTGTTTCCTTGCACTCCCGTTTCCTGCCTCAGGTTTGGGAAGGAAATGCACTGCAGCTTCAACACAATGCCTTAGTCCTTCACAGCATGTGGGAAAGGTCTGAGAACTTGTTAATGGTGCTGGCCTGGCAACATCCTTTCTCTCCTTATGAGAGTTGGCACAACAAAACTCATCCTTATGACTTCACTCCTACTTTTCCGCAGCAGCTTATCTATGTGACAACAACGCTCAAAAGGCATTTTGCCTTGTAAGAGTCAAGTAGCATCTTGAAGCTGTGTGCATTCTTCAATTTTCCCATCAAAGACAGAGAAGGTTTTGAATGTTATCCTGTGCTCCAAACAAACAGTTATCCAGAAATTATGCCATCAATACACTCTATCCATCTTGAACTAGTAATTTTGCTCCCTTTCTCCCTCTATCCTAGGCAGGTACTTGTCTAATCTGGATAGTTATCTGTCTAATTTAGTGTGTGCTTTGATGGATGCAAGTAACCAAGGCCAGCACTACCCACAGCTGAAGTGCAAAGAATAGATTTATTCCATCACCCAGCTGGTTGGAGGATTCCAAAAACAAGAGGGGACACATGCACTGCTAAGCTTAGTCCATGGTAGCAGGGGCAAAAATCTGGGAGCACATTCCCATCTTCAGCATCTCCAAGGGCCTGGGGCATGTGCAGTGCTTCACAGCACTTTGCTTTCCATAACCCCCAGCTCCTTACCTCTCTAACAAGCCTGTCCATGAAGAATACCTCAAGTCTTTGACAGTTTTCTGTTATCCTCTACAAGAACTCCACCTCTCAAGGCTGACAGAAAACAACCCAAAGCAAGCTCAATATTCAAAATTTTCCACACTGGATATTCTTAGCATCTCTGAGCTGCAAGGTCATCTTGAGAGGAGACAACTCTACTTTCCCCCCTTGCCAAACTTTCTGCTTTCAGCCCCTTCCTTGCAAAACCTAGATAGATAGATTGATAGCTAACTATGAAAATCAAGGAGTTATTTTAGCAGCTTTCGAAACATCCCAGTTCATGCTACAGTTCACAGGGATATTTAACCTTTAAAATTCTGTCTTTCAATGAAGACTAAGAATAAAAAATGAACTTCCAAATACCTGACAAAGAAAAAAAGAAATCAGGAAGTAAACCTTCCAAGAGTGGGAAGATTTCTCTCCATTGTAGAGGAGACTAGATCAGGTCTCTGGCCACATCATGCAGTCTAGACTGACAATGATACTGATAAATATCTATAAAAGTGTTGAAGATTACACAAGGCAAACTGGGCATAAGTACATACACGTCATGTGAAGGTCTTAAAAATCTTGGTTGGAAAAAAAATAAATACCCAATAGTTTAATTTTGTTAGCAATTCAAAGACTTAGACTGAAAAGGTCTGAAGGTTGTCAACACTGAATAAAAAAATCTGAGTTTGCAGTAGTAAGGTAGTTGCAGAGACGGACTCATCACAAAACCTGCCCTGATAGCTAACACAGTTTTCAGTAGAGACATCGGCTTCTGCTCTTCAGTAGGGAAGAGGCATTGTCATTCCAAATCACAAGGAGTTAGCTCAAGGATTGCCATTTTTACTCTCTTTTGGCCAGATATGACACATTAGATGGTGTCAAAGCTGGAGCAAATAGGGTCTGGCTGAGTGCTCTGAATTCTATCAGCTACAGAAGTCTGATTGCCATATTATTGAAAGAAGTTTTATGTCAGTATGTCTTAGATTTACAGTTTATGTTAAGACCCTTTAGAACATTTCCAGGAGAGACATGGAAAATTAAAGTGAAGATAAATTGGAATGAACTGAGTACACATTACACTGCTACTTTTTCCCAAACAGTGAAAAGAGTACTCACTGCAAGTGGGAATCTGTTGTCTTGGGGCTCGGGAGTATAAATTTTCTGTAAAGCTCCTTGAAATTTTATCTTTTAAATGCGAGAAATCGTCAAGGAATTGATCAGATTTTCTGGAGACAATTACTGATCTGCAATGAAACAGTATGAAAATTTTAATTGATTTTAGTGCTTGAGCAAAATTCACTGTTGGAAGGAGAGTGCATTATTAGTTTTTGTACTGTCACTTGTTGAATTCAATTGTGTACAATATTAAACTATTTGCCTTTATTTTTTTCACCGCAAAAATGGAAAGGACAACTTCATGTAAGATTTTCCCATTTGCAGAAAGGGCAAAGAAACAATCCATAAATTTTAAGTATACTTTTGATTTATTTAACGCTTCTTTATGTTAAAAAATTAGTTTCAAAGTGAAAATAATTTCTCATCAAAATAACAAAAATACTTTCCTATTGGAAATTTTTGGTCAGGCTAAACACAAATTTGCAAAAGCCTTGGGTTTCCCAGAAGCTTTCATACAGCTTCTGCAGCTTGTCAAAAAAACTAATCCAGTGTTAGATTTAATTTGCTCTGATATGAGTGTGAGAGGAGAGTTAGGCCACATGTTTCCATTTGCTCATTCTAAGCCCTTTTATGAAGTGTCCGATTTCAGAACAATCATATCAGATTTGAGAGACCCACAGATATACTTTGAGATCAGCAAGCTAGGAGCATTTTGAAAGGTGGTGATACATGTGAGTGTGTGTCCACACGTGGACGCCTTTGGAGGTTTCCTTTGAGGATACGAGTTGTGATTTCATCCAATTTTACATAAGTCACTTACTTTTAATGGAAGCTTTGATCACTGGTAGAAGAAAACAGTTTTCATTACTCAGATTTAGAATGCAGAGGATGACTTAACAGTGAAGTGTGTGCTTAATGCTCACAGCCCCACTTCAGCCCCAGTGTGCTGTTTCCTTGTGCTTTTCCTCTCAACCCACAAACATCACATTCTGTTCTAAAGATTGAAGTTGTTAAGACATGGAGACATGTCTTTCAGCAGATATTGAACACAAAATTTCACTATTTTTGTTTCTTAATCCTACTTTGGAAATTTTCAGAAATCATCAGTTGTGGAAATGATCAAAAGAAAGAGCTGTGACATTAGAGAGAAAGATTTCTTGTTAAAAATTAAGGAGAATGGTCATTCAAGGATTGCCATGGGCCAGGGAACCATCATACAATTTTATACAAAATGGATTTTTGCTAAGGTAATAATTACAATAATAATCAGTAGGTCCTCTTAAAATTAAAAAAAAAATTATGGTAATGAATCTCATGCTAGTTAAAGCATATTACACACTAGCAACAGAGTGAAATAGCAAGATATTGGCACAACAAGATAGAAAGAAAATACTGAAATAAAGATCTGGTCTCATTTCCTGCTCTGCTGTTGGACCAGTGGATTATATCAGCTCCAGTAAAATCAATGTAGTTTCACACAAATTCATATTAATTCAGTTGATCCTTGGTTTTTTCTTTCCCTATTTTTTTACCCCCAGTGTGTGATGCATGAATAATTAAAATTGTCTTTTCATGCATTCAGTGAAGAAATTATGACAGTAGCAAATCCCCTGATGTTTATTAGTCAGGTGATAATGTGAGGAAGAAAAATTACTCAAAAATTAAATTAAAAACACCTGTAACTGTAGTAGTTTGCTCAATAGGGAAATGCAGATTTAGATGGATTTCTTATCATTAACTGGGTCTGCATATTCCTAAATATATAGGCATCCCTGTATTTTTACAGAAGTCTTTGAGTATGACTGCATGAGTTGATGGTGGAGTTTCAGCCAAAATTCTTGATTTCTTCTGCCTGTTTATACACAAGAAAGAACACTAACATTGGGTTTTGTAACATTTTGGTGTCTTTGACTACGTTTTGTACAGCATATAGTAAAACAGCCAGGTCAGACTATAAGAAGATCAGCCCCTCTTCCTTTTTGTTTCCTGTATCAGAAAAATGGGCACAATATGAAGGTTACCAAGTTGCTTGTCCATGTTTCTTCCAAAAAACACTGCTTCTCCTGTAGTCTTCTGAAGATAAATTACTTGTATTTCCAAAGGTTTGTGCTTATTACTGTGTAACTGGTCAGAAGACACTATTGCATATAATAATTTTCTTCACAGTGGTCTTTCTGAATTCTTCAAAGTGTTTCCTTGGGAGCCTTCTGAAAACCCAGAGGAAGCCAGACAGCCAACCAAGAGCTGATCCACAACTACCTTGTGCAACCAAGTGTTGTCCATTGTGCTTATACTACTACACAGCACCATAACAAGCTCTGAAACAGAAAAGGAACAGAAATAGTGCTCACCAGTTCTAAATGTGATATTCTTGTCTGGCTAAATATTTTTTATCTTTCATTCTTAAGAAACTTCAAAAAGCTTGTAAAGGTGATGGATAGGAGAGACTTTCAAGGGAGATTTATCACGTGGTTAAACTATATACCCTCTCAACATCTGGTTTTGGTTGTAATGGAGAGCTTGTGTTATGCTGTAGCTGCTGAGTGTTCTCAGCAGTGGATCTGCTGTGATCTCAGAACTCCTGACCAGAGGTCATCCTTCTGATGCAACCCCAGGGGGAGTGATAGGATCTGTCCTTCCAAGGATGTTGCTGGTAATTCCATTCCATCTCCTTTCTGTTATCAGGATGTTGATCTCACAACTCATTCACTAGTGAAGCAGAGGAAAACCATCTGCTGTAAGACTGCTTCTGAAACAAGTCTCCTGTTATGCCTACTTTCTGCAGATTGTTCACTCCAAGACAACATTACACTGTTGACCAACCTGGAGAGCTTTCAATGCAAAGAGATCCAGCAGGCTCCTCATGTGCTTATACCCCTTCTGACCAATTGGGCCAGATTAGAACTAATCTGTTGTAACATCCTCTCTACTGAGCAAAGTGGAGAAGCTACTTTGTCCTCTAAAAGTCTGCTCCTAGTACAATCCATCACTTGCCAAGGCAGATGCAGACAGATCTCAGTTCCTTGTTGTGAACAAAGATATACATTAGCATTTGCTGTAAACTGATGACAGAGCAGCTTTGTTTGATAGTGTTTTCTGTGCACAACTTTCCTGCCACCATCCACCATGAATGCTTCCCTCCTTGGCTGCTTCTCGTGACTCAGAGCGAAGGCTACGGCTTCCTTCCTGCAAGACAGCAGACTGACCAGCTGCCACACCTCTCTGCTGATGGATTGAAGTGTTTTGAGGCCTGACCTTGCATTCCCTCCCGCTACTACGTACATAATTTTTACTAGGAAAGAATAAAGGGATTTAAGGGAAGAAGGAATAAAAGTGAATTTTCAAAGGAAATCCTGCTATTGGTTTCCACTATTTCCTTCTATTGTTGAAGGTTGCAGATGCTGAAGTAAACGTCGACTGAGATGGGAATCCCACATTAACTATTGTCATCTAAGTTTGGTCATGGCCAGCAGTTAAATCATTCTTCCTTCTTATTTGAACAGCTGGAGTCTACAGTGGTATTTCAGATATTTTTCTGAGTAAGCATGCATGTTTCCCACAGGTCATTGTCCTTCAAAATGGGCCAAAAAGATTGGAATAAAAATGTTGAACCTTCCATAAACTCTCTGGCAGTTTCTATGGAATTGCATAGAGCACGATGTTTGCCAAAACAAACAGCTTATAAGTGCCATATTTCTTTTTCTTTGTCTTCCCTATGCTTTAAGCTTAATTTATATGGAATACAATTGAATCCCTCAGTGATGCTGTTGATTTTCTTCCTGATGAGATGGCTAGGAAATTTCTGAGAATCCCTTCCAATCCTAAAATGCTCAGATCGCTCTCCCTTGAAGGCATAAATTCAGTGTATGGGGCAATCTCTGTTTCTACATGCTGTGGTTAAAAGAATATTTAGAAACCTCATTGTGTATCTCTTCTAACGGGGCTATGAGTGCAAGGGGAGTGCATGGGCCTCCTCCAGTGACCAGATATGACATTATCCTTGCAGACTTGATTGTGTTTTCTCTCCTTCAACACGAATACCCTTTACTAGGGAATGTGGGTTACAAGCATTCACTCTGGTCTGCAGTTCTGCTCACAAAAGACACAAAAATGATCCCAGTGAGAAATCACCCTACAAAGGAATCCACTGAAGATGCAGAGTGGAAGAGTAAAAAGACAAGCAGCAACACAACTTGCGAAATGACATAACAGGCAGTGCATTAAATAACTATTTTACTTGAAGGAGAGTAAGAATTCAAAAGCTGTCTGAATATGGCCTGTAGATGTTTACTTCAGGGAACAGTCTCCTAGCTGTGTTAAACCTGCTGATTCTCTGCTTCCCACCCTTCCCTTCCCCTAAAGTAGTCAGCAGCACAAGGACTGAAGAGGGCCCAGCTGTGCCAAGACATGCTGTGAGCACAGGCTCCATCGATGCCAATCTAGCCTTGTGGCTGAAATTACTCAAGACATTGGCATTGCTGGAAAGGTTGGGTTTAGAAGTTTCCAGTCACCCTCTATGCCCTGGTGCCTTGTGTCCTTCATGCTAGTGTTTACCATGCCCTCAGGTCACACTTCTGTGACAAATTAAACAAAGCTTAGTCAGCTCAGTCATTGTCCCATCTTCATACTTTGTTCTGTGTCTCTTCCCGCCTCTCTTGTACTACTCCTGGCATGAGAGAGCCAGGCTACAGAAATTGCTGGTAGCTTTCTTTTAAGCTCTTTGAACCAGCTCTGAGCCAGTGGGAACCTCCAGTCCCAGCAGCAGTGGGGTGGAGATGGCAAGGGAAAGACAAGGATGTTGGTGGAAAAGTTGGTTTAAGCTGTTGAGAAACTTCATCCCCATTGCACAAGAATAGCAGCATATGGGGATACTCAGTGAGCTGAATTACTGAAATGAAGAAAACAAAACAACCTCCCCCCAGAAAAACAGAAATCAAAATCCCCCTTCCCGTAAAGGGCTGTTTTGGTGTGACTGAAGGGGTAGGGAACCACTGCTGAGTTCCTTTGGGTTCACTGAGGCTCTCATTTCACCCCATAAATTTCATCCCATAAATATCCCCCAGACAGAGGAAGATCATAAAAAAAGAAAGTTAAAAAGCCTTTTTTAAACTGAAAGTGGTAGATTTTGATTTTAATTGGAGTTGCTTAATTAGAAAACCCAATTTTAGCAGCCTGTTCAAAGTTTTTGGATTTATTTGTTAATATTCTGTACCACAGTTGAGTCAACAAAGACCTGTTGTGCCTCTCAGAAAAGAGAATTAAGTCTCCTAAATGTGTTTGCCAGAAATGTTGGGATATAAATCATCCCAACAGAATGGTTTCAACAAATTAAAACCAGTCTATTAGAGTGACAACATGCTTACTTAACTCAAGATACAGTAATAAGCTCTTTGATGTTTTTATAACTGAACCAGATTCGCAAAATTATTTTTTACATTTATTTTTAATGTCTTTAATTATGTCTCTATATCTCATTGAAATAAAATCCCATGTGTTTTATTTTTAGATGTATCACCACCTGTTTTGAAATACTTTTGGATAAAATATTTAGAATTTTGACAGAATTTTAGGTGATGGATCATTAGGCTTATTTAGTTATTTATGTGAAGGATAGAAGAACTTTTTCCTTATCAAGTATACAGATAATCTGAGTGGCTAACCAAAGGTTTTCTTTATTTTTTGTTTTTGGACATCTCTATATAAAGACAACATCCTGTGTTAAGAAGATGTGTTAATAGTTAAGTGGATCTTTTAACATTGTACACTTCCACTTTCCAGGACAGGTGACACAGCTGGATTGTCCTTAGTAATGTGCTGCATCTTGTTCTTTTGTTGTTTGTTAAAAGAAGATATTATGACCTACCACCTGACTTGCTGGGTGACTAATTATGGATCTTACCTTTCTTGTTCAAGTGTCTGTGCATCTCTCCCAGTCTCATTTATTCTGTTCCATTAGTACCCATATAATGAGATATTTAAGTTTTCAGAGTAATTTTCAAGTGAATTTCCAGAAGATGAAAATGCTCCATGGTACCTGTTGTTTAGCTATGCTGATTTGGTTTGACTGTATGTCATTATTTCTTTAGTACAGCCATGCCTATGTGTTCAGTATTAACAGAGTTGCCTGTCTTTTATAGAAAAGAGTGGTTAAAACAACTCCATGCCCACTGGAGATGACAGCAGCACTTTGTAACAGGTGTGGATATAAAAATTTATATAATTTCATGCCTTGCACCTTTTTCTTTAGGAAAAATAATAGATGGTCAAGATGTTAGTAGCATCTTTAAAAGAAATAGCATCATCTGAAATGAACAGAGGAGGGCTGTGCCTGGTTCTCACACTCTTTGAGGAAACCTTCAGAGGTCTGAAAAAATGGTATTCATTACAGGGCACAGCTATGTCCAAATCACTTCCCTGCTCAGATGATATCAAAGTAACAAATGAAATGCAAAAACCAGCCTTGTGGCACAGTGAGCTGGAACGGATGCCTTCTACTGAGATTTATGTTTATATCTAGGTCTTTCTGTTCTCTGTCCTAAAAGAAACAACAGCTGCACTTACAGAAAGGCTGTGGGTGTTGGCTCTAGAATATTTCTTTCTTGAGTGAGGGAAAAAACAAAGAATAAACCCTTAGTGAAGGTGAGAGAGAATGTGAGCATTTTTAGTGCTTTGAATTATATACTTCTGCTAATTGTCAAACAATCCTCATTCTTGTTTTATCCATAGATTACTTTGCAGTAAACAAACTGTAATAATAGCATCCGAGAAATCCATAGGCAAAATAGACTTTAAAGGCTCTTTTGAGCCAAACCACAAAACATACAATTTATTATGTTAATTTGAATTAATGCACTTTGACAACAAGATTCAGAGTTGCAAAACTTTGAGTGGAATAAATAACAGAGTCTTGTTTTTACTGTTTCTGAACTTCTGCTGTTCCCAGTAAATTCAGCAAGAAAATGGAGCTCTAGAGAAGAAACACCCACACCCTTCCTCAGCTCACACTTCAGAGTAAAAAAATCTCCCCGAGATAACTCAGTCTGTGCTTCAATTAAATGTACAATAAAAATCGTACTGGATAAGCTAAACTACCAAAGTCTCAGAACAAGAGCTTAAAGTGCTGTTGGCTAGATCCCAAACCAGGGAATTTATCTTGGTGTCAGACACTGGTAGCTGTGCTCTCCCATGTTCCATTGAGGTAGTTTGTCAGATGACAAAGGTGTCTTTCTGTAGAATTCTGCTATAGAAAGGCAGTGCCTGTCCAGAAGCAATAGAGAGCCACAGATTTAATTTATCTTCTCTCATTATTTTAATATTGAACACGTTCTTCATTAATTCTTTAATATGTGTTTTCTGTGGCAGATATGGCATCTCTAGAGCTAATGCAGAGGTACCAGTTACTACAGTTGTCCTCAAATGAATATATGTCCTAGGAATTATCTTTATCCTATTTGACATAAAATTGTAATTTCTAATCTTAATTTGTAATCTTTTTATTATTATAGTTATGAATTATTAAGATTAGGAATAATATATTTTTCATAAATTTCTGCCATCCTGAAGCATAGAAGACCATTTAAAAATATACTGTGGAAAGTTACCTTAAAACACAGCAAAACATACTTAATTTCCTTTTATATTATTGCTTTTATACTTTTTTTTTTTCAAATTGTACTTGCTGACAGTTTTTGAGATCTGTCCTGGGAATTTTTTGATTTGAAGCAACCAAGACAAGATGGTAGCACTCAGCCTTACAGTGCAGAAGCAAAACTGTGCCAGATACAGCTGCATGAGCCTTTCCAAATTAAATTTTTAAAGTGCTCAAGAGTAGGCAGAGGAGAAAGTAGACTCTGAAGTTCAGCAAGACAGGAAGCTGCCTGAATCAAGACTCTTTATGCTGTTTGTGAAATCTGAGGCTAAGGTGCTGTTCTCTAATCTGCCAGAAGTGTCAGTAAGGCTCTTTGTTCCTTAAGTACTGTCTTTGATTTGACTGAACTGAAATCTGAAAAAAAAAAAAAAAAAAGATAAAGGTGTTCCAAACAGAAGGTAATTTCGGGAGGACCCTTCAAGTCTGTGCTATGTATTGCTGCACATGGGCATGTAGCTGTGCTATGAAATGGGCAAGAGTCTGGAGACAATCCTCAGGTGTAGCACTTTTTATGATGCTTAAATATTAATGGAAAGTGAGGCTGACTGTGTTTTCTACCTGCAGTTATAACACAGTAAGGTTACAAGGGTATAAAAACATGATAGCTGCCTGTTTTCCATGGTGTTTTGACCCAGGGCCTTTGTTGGCAGCTGCAGCTTTCACCAATACTGACTAAACCTCACTGAAAATTCTCATTATTAGTTTGAATAAAGGGGCCAGAATCTCATCCTTCAAGACTAAGAGATGAAACTCATAGACTGGACTGTTCAGTTCTTTATTGAACTTGAATTGTAGTGACATTGTTCTAGAGAAATCTTTGCCAGAGTATGCATATATGAAAATGTATACATATATAGAAACGTATCCATACGTATTTCACATCCTGAATATTTTTTCTGAAGAAGGATACTTTTGCTCCAACAGCAGAGGGAAATAATTGATGAGGTTTAGATGTTTAGAAGATTAGCTGCCAAAGTCTGTTTTTAGTTAAACCGCTAATAAAGAAAATAGTTCAGTATTTTCCATACAAGAGTTTTGGTGTGAGTGCCCAGAAGGTACAGTGATGTCTTTTTTTTTCTTCTTTTTTTCCAGTAAACAATCTTCTTCCCTTGAAGCTGCAAAACCTGACAGCTGCTATTTAAAGACAATATAAAACAACACCTGACAGTCTGAAGTATTCTTAGCACCAAAATGACTCCTGATTAGCACTGACTATGTGAAAGATCA
Source organism: Zosterops lateralis (assembly GCF_965231275.1). Classification (NCBI taxonomy): domain Eukaryota; kingdom Metazoa; phylum Chordata; class Aves; order Passeriformes; family Zosteropidae; genus Zosterops; species Zosterops lateralis. Next base: position 31,169,315 of record NC_139762.1, on the reverse strand, counting down.
AGACAGCAGGGACACTCTACTCTTTAAAAAAAAAATTGCCACTCAAAAAATAGGTATATGAACCTTATGAACATTCATCTCATATTTGGGGAAAAAATATGCATTAAGATATGGTGTTGAGAAGCTTTATTTTTAACTGAAAATTATAATTAGTTTGATGTCTGAGTCCTGAATATGATGTCTACCTTTTCAACATATGATTTTTCGCATTTTGTTGGGCAATTTTCTGCTTTTTTACACATGGCTTAATACTATATCCCTTGTTTCAGGGAGTGGTGTTTAGCCATATAAATAGCTGGGATTAAGTGCATGCCAAAATACTAAAGTGGACTACTTCCATAAGGAGCTACCACTCAGTGGGAATAAAACAGAATTGGGTGTAGAATTATTTGTTTATTACTCATCAGACAAAATTACTTGACCACCCATATGGAGTCCCTGAGGCTGTATCTGAAACCCAGTAGTTAAAAAAACCCAACCAGATTACCCTCTTATAAGTGGTGTGTTCAGTGGATTCTTAATTTAGTTTTGTTCTGGAGAGATTTTTTTACAGTTTATTAATGATGGGGTTAAGGAAAGAACATTTGAATTTAATTAGTGATGTAAGATAATACATATAATTACAGTATGAAGAGAAGCTAAAATATCTTGGTACATACTGTGGCTGTATTTATTCCCACAGTAATTAGCCCACATATAAAAGGACTTTTGAGACCAAATTCTTGAAGTTAGTGACAAATTTGGATAGCTTTCTAAAACTATGAGAACCTCACTGGCGCCATCCGACTTCCTCTGAAGTCAATGGAAAATTTGCCCGCAACTTCGCTGCAAGTAAACAACAAGATAGTTTGGAAAACAAGATGAAAACGTTGCCATTAGTGAGTCATGAAATCTGGAATCAAACTCCTAGAGAATCCTTCAATTTCCATGTAAGTGTACAAAGCAGAACTTCTAAATTCTTTATTTTCTAGCAGTGCTGAGATACAGAGCAGTATGTAGTATATTCACATATGTGAACTCTTAAAAAAAGGCCCATGCCGTTGTACCCAAAACTCTGACTCTGCATTCCTGCCTTTTTGAGCCTGATGTATCTCACGTATGGCCAGAGATGTGGGTGTTCACAGCCTGGAATTGTGCAGAGGTCTGGTAAAACTATGATTGCCTAAATTGATTTGTATTAAAAGAACTAGAAACAAAAGTCATAGTTTTTATACTCTAAATGTTTTCCTAAGTATCTTTTCAGTAACCTGAACAAAGAAAAGCTATGATCCGTAAAATTTTGAGAGTATTCCTTGGAATAGGCATGCACACAGAACATGGGATTAACACAATTAACAACGTAAGTTTTCAGAGCGAAAGGACTTTTCTTTGTAAGGTATAAAGGGAAAACATTTTCCCACACAAGATCCCTTGTTACTCAGAGAGTGAAAAATGCTCATGTCAGGATAGAAGACAGGGGAAAACATGACTGGTATGGAGTTAAACCCTCTGTGAAAGTACTTTGGGAAAGGCCACTTCAATAAGTGCACAATTGTGCCAATAAGAATTTCATCCACTAGTCTGCCATGGTTTCTCTGAATACAACAGTGGTTCAGTTTGAATGTATTGTTCATATATCTGAGTTCTGCACACTGGATGTCAAGCTCTCTCTTCAGACAAAGCCTTATTGTTTATTAAAATGTTTCATAAGTCCTCATTGTAGGAGCAACAAACCTCTCCCCACCAAAGCCAGATCCCGTTCAGAGCATGATTTGGAATGCATGTCCTTTTTAATTTAAAGTACAAAATAGCCTCTCTGTGGTCCATGCTAAAAATCCATCTGAATGCAATATCTTTCCCCTAAGCACAAATGGACCATGATGTTTTGTGTCAAAATAAAAGCATACACTGACTCTGATGCTCTGCTCTGGCCGAATTATTTTCTTTCTAAAAGTGGAGGAGGATTTTGAATGAAAGACTATTCTTTCTACTTCTTAGTCTACCTTATTTTGCCCATAGTATAGGTAAGTACAGCTTTATTCGGAACCTCACTAAATTTTGCTTCACTGTTTTCTCCAGAAGACATTGAAGCAGAGCAATCTTCCCATACTTTGGATCCACCATAAGCACCCTCATGGCAGGCCTTCTATACTGGGTCTCTCAAGAGGACAGCACAGAGCTATTGTGTTCCCTCTTCTTTGTCTGGGGTTTTGTTCATTTGCAGCACCAGAAATGCTACAGAAGCTATGGTATATCAGATTTAACCCTCACATTTTCTCAGTTTTAATCTTTCAAGTAGAAATGTGAAGCATTCAGTAGAGATGTTATTTCATCATAAGTCTCCTGTAATGACTCAACAATGACTCTTAAGACTATTTTCATTGTTCCAGTAGCCTAAAATCTGGTTTTATGTTTTTACTTACAGTAGTTACATATATTAATTTGTGAGTATTAGACTTAAAATCTTGTTTCCATTGGTAAATGGAATTTATTTATGGATAAAATTATTTCACAGGGAATCAGAAGCTGTAGAGTGGTTAAGAAGTCTTTTATTTATTGTTGATACACAATATCACATATTTGTATTGAACCAAAGCCCACTGACTCCCTTATGATTTAGTAAGAGAACTACAATTAACACTGCAGCCCATGGGTTAAACAGCTCCCTTACTGCTGGAGAAGTGGGATGTATAAATTCTCGGGTAAATAGCATTATAATTTTAAATGTTGCAAACATGTTCATGGTATTTAAAATAACTAAAGAAAATTATTTGGATTCTTGAATTCACTGTCTTCCAGTCTTTTGATCCAAACCAATTCTGTAGGTGACTGGGGCTTTATCATATTATCTTGTAATTTCCTTGAGACTAGGACCTTTACTCAAAACAAAATAACTTCCCTTTTATTTATTTGGCAGGGAGGACAAGGTCAGCAGAAGGTGAGGTAGAAAAAGGACAAATAGAGTCCCTCAGTGACCCATACTATATGTTTTAGGTCAAAGATTTCAACAAAAAGATATAGGACAGCAGGATAAGGAACTAGAAATTTAACAGTAAAATGCATCTTGGATGAATGTACAAAACAAAGGAATCTGCCCTTTCTTCCTCAGAAATATATTTTAAACATAAATATAAAGCAGTGTTTTTCTTCTGAAAAACCTCAAACCCCAATCCAAGCACTTTCCAAAATAACTCCTGGAGTGAACAGCCCAGCATAAACAATGGCCCACAAAAAGCATTTTTGGGCCATTGATGATCTTTCTATTTTTCTTCAAAATGACAGCTCAGGAGAGCTTCCAGTTTTGTTGGTATGTGGAGCTTATCAGCTACAGAAGGAACACTGTCATGTATCCCAACAAAATGAGAATGCATCAGCCTCAGCTCCCCAAAGTCACTTATAGGCTCCATGGAAAATGTCCATCCCTGAAAGCCTGCGCATTTCAGCACAGATTGCTGCCTCTCTGGCCGTGCTGTGTGACCTTCCAGTACAGCAAATACATGAGGGGCTACTTGCTATTGTGGGAAAGCAACATGCTGGGCTCACTGCTGAACAGCCACACAGGAAAAGGGAAGAATACTTACAGCTTAGCTGCTTTTTTTTTTTTTTTTTTTTTTTTTTTTTTTCATTTCCCATATCTCAGCTGTTGAATCACATCACTGTCTGATGTTTGTTTTTATCCCAAGAATCATACGGGGTTTTACTGAATTTTATAGTTTTCACCAAAACCTTTTCCTTGCACCTTGCAGGAGGCTGTTCATGTCATCTGTTTTACTCTGATGGCTTAATCACCTGAGCGTTAAACACTTGCTGCTTTGCTAAACTGGGATTAGTCTGACTGTGTTTTTATCATCCTTCTATTATCTGACAATATCACAGGACAGACATGAACGTGTATGTGTATGAGTAACCTGGGCAACCTGGGTGTGGGAATGACACATTCTCCTGGTCTCAGTGGGAAAATGGTGGGTTACTTTTAGTACCTTTTTTCTTGGAAGTGAATAAACTTTTTCTTAATGAAATACGTGTGCTTCCTGTCCTGCAAACCATGGCTGGACAATGCTCTTAGCATGGAGGGTGCTGAGGAAGCATATCTGGAGGGGAATTGACTTTATTTTGGGCTTTTGAGGCCAACTGGAGTGTTTCTGCCTTTGTTTGAGGATCCAGCCAATACTGCCATAGTTCCTTCTTCCACTACATGCCTCTTTCCTCCTGACCTTTGCCTGGCCAGAGGAAGGAGAGGAAGGGAGTGGCAAGAGATGTGCATACCAAGAAAACATTTAATAAATCATCACAGCTTTGTTTTCTGCATTGTGTCCACGGAAACACCCACAAAATGAGAATCCGCTCAGTACAAAACACCACAGGAATCTCCTGTTCCTGTACAGTGTGTATAAATTGGGTGTCTTTACTTAAAGGAAAACTAAGGGTTTATAAACAGACTGTTTCATAATCACTTAACATCTCCCTGTGAAAAATCCTAATTTTTTTTCCTTATTAAGGCACATAATATTTTAATGAACAAAGGAAGCTTTGTTGTAGGTGTGATTTTAAACTTTTTGTGAGCATTTTCAATCACATTCCTTGTATTTAGGAAAGCTCATGAAAATATAATAGCGATTAATAAATACTGTGGCATTTATTAAATGAAAGGTATTCAGAGATCTTTCCGCCTAAAAGGTATTTGAGATTATAAAGGTGAAATTCCAATCTGACCATAACTTTAACTGATATACTGAAAGAGCCATGTGCTTGTCCAAGATATGGAGCACAAAAAGCCTTAATGCTGCTCTTCCCTTTTCCACTCAACAGTTCTTCAGTGATGACTGACACTGTTGCAACATCCCTGCTCTGCCCTGCCAGGTACCAGTCCCCCCTTCCACGTCAGGGGCCATGCCCGTTCAAACAGAGCTCCATGTGCTGCTCTGTAATTAATGATGACAGCTTTTCAAAGGGAAGGAGGGCCTGGAGGATGGGCTGGTCTACAGCCTTTGACTCTAAAGCCTTTTGGAATTATTTACTCAGGACATTTTCTTCCCACCTACTTCTCTGTCAGGGGGGTGAGTCATACTCATATGCATGTCCATAACATTGCTTAGGTAAGCTGCCTCATTAAGTTCAGTATGGCAACATACATACAAATGTTTTCAGACTGTGAACATGGGACTGAAGTCCTTGACTGTGATGTGAATATCTTTTTCAACATCTAAATCAATGTCTTGATGTAGAGTGAGACTCTTGTGCTATTTGGGCCTTCTAAGTGTAACTAAAAATACCTCCAGACAGTAAAGAACATGGATATCTCCTGTCTGTCAAAATAAAAAAAGAAAGAGAACAACTCACTGCTCTACCAACTCAGAGTTAATCTTATATTTCTGGAAAGTAGAAATGGCTAAATATGAATCCACCAAGGCCATATGTTCCTAACATGTGTTGCTTCTCCATCTAGCTGCCAAAAACATGTCTGTGTTTGACTCTAAAGGTGCTGAAAATTTCTTCAAAGACTGAAGCATCTCATATGAGGTCTTGAGGTTAACACTTTTGCCAGATCTCAAGATAACAGAGAACGAAGTCAGGAGAGCTGGACTCTTCTTCCTTCAGAGTCACTGGGATACCAAATTCTGATTCTGGTAACAGAGGAGTAAGTTGAAAATTTGCCATCTCTCTCTAAACCAGAGAATTGCACCCTGGTGATACTATGTTAGGTACACATAACATTTAACTTATCTCAGCAACGGTGCTTTTGTTTTCTGGTTTGAAACTTGAGGTTGCCAAGGTTTTGTGTGTTGTACAGAGCTGTGGGAAGAGAGTTAAAGAACATTGCAAATATTTACTGTAGGCTTTACCAGCAATTAAACTTTATATTAGTCCCTCCTTCCTGAGTAGTGTCAGATTAGAAAGGGACTGAAGTTACATTCTAGCACTGCAAAAGGCAAAGAGCACGGATCTTTGTCAGCCATAAATATTTTATGCATATACAGGCTAGGACTTAGAGGTGGTGAAACCAGACAGATGGAATACTTTTTTTCGTCAGGAATATTATCCTATATTGCAATGCCTGCCTAACAGCGAGCCTGTCTGCTTCAGGAGTTAAATTCCTATTGCAGGAATGAAAGCAGAAAGAAAGCTCCCCTTTATACAATAGCCTTTCTAAAACTCCAGCATCCCAAACTCCAAACAGTGCAGTGTTTCTTCAAGGATTGGAATCAAGACTGTGCAAAAAAAAGAAGCAAAAAAAACCTGTGAATTTTAAAAATATGTTTAATTATGCCATTAGGTCATATTAATATTAAGAAAATAATGTTCAAGACTTTATTTTTCTTTATAGTTTTATATTTTAGATTTAAAAAATTGATTTTTTAAATCAGAAATTATCTAGACTCTGGAAGTGTGAAGGGGAAAGTGAATAGTTTTTTGAGTGAGATGAAATTTATGTTCATAATCTCTGAGAACAAAAAGTAGATCTCTATCATAGAGACTGAATAGGATGATGAAGGGAACAAAGCCTGGAAGAAATGAGGGTATTTCTAAAATATTTGTACAAGAAATGTAAAGGCAAGTGCAAAGTTATTCTTTGCTGGGCCATCACACCGCAAAGCCAGGCCCAGAGCACTCCTGCTCTGATGCCAAAGGCAAATAGATTTGAACAGGTTATGATCACACCAGGCAATAACAGAGTGCTTGTACAGAAAATCCTGCTACCCTTCTCTCCCCACTATTCTAGCACCACACTGTTCCACTGCCTCGATGTCTCCACCTTGTAAGCAAACTTGGGCACCATCCCCCCTATTCACTTGCCAACAAACCCACAGTTTTTCTCCAAGGAATGTTGTTACAGAAGATGCAGTGTCACTGTTTACAATATTCATAACATTGTAACTAGGAATAGTCAGGGTGGCAAAGGTTTTGCACTAATCAAATAAATCAGTGTATTTTTCACATCATCTGGCAGCTTAATTCTACCCTTTCCAGGACAACAATACATTTGTTAAAAGGCTTTAGAATTACTCTCAGCTATCAGTGACAGCAAACCTAAATTATTTTTGCCTAATGAAATTAAAGCTGCTGCTGCCTATGGCATTAATATACAGATAGCTTGACTGTTCAGAAGAGAAATGCCACATCAGCTGTGGAGAGATCTTAATATATATATAGTTAGAGAAAATTATCTGTAAAATGAAGTCATATGACAGAGGAATATTATTTTTAACTTTACTATGGTTTCTTTCTTTAAAATTAGACTTTATAGAATCTTGCTTATGATACACATAAAAATTCCCTGTGATACCTGCAATGGGATAAAAAAATCTCTCAGAAACTTCTCAGGACTCATATATTCTGCCTACAGGTCCAGCAAACTCTTCTACTTACTGCGCTTTGCACGCTTGTGTAGGGACCTGAAAGAAGGGACTTTGTGTTGTTAATTAGGATGTGCTCTGTCCAGTAAGAGAACACTGTACAGTAGCATTAATACAACCTGGTCATAGTGGTTGTATATAGCTCTTTTCCCATTACAGCTTCAGGGTTGATGATTTCTGTGCTGTGCACTGCATAGCTCTTTATCTTCTGCTTCACACATATCTTCTTGGACTCACTACTGGCATTCTTTATGTGAGGCTACAGCCTAGCAATAGAAGCCAAAATTTAACATTTTCAGTGGCATGCCACAGTTTGCATGATTTTAAAACCAATGACTTGAAACATGAAAGTTCCTGACAGAACAGTGTGTTTCCAAAGAGCCCTCCCTCTGTAAAAGAAGTTCTTTCCACTTAGCCTGGTCCCATCCTCTCCCTGTTGTTCCAAAATCTGTTTCTCCTCATGAGATCTGTCCTCATTTATGCTTGCATTCTATATTATATCTAATTATAATAATTTAACCACATAATATAATAATACCTAGCTGTAGTTCTACATCAAGTAGAAAGCTTTTTGTAAAAGAATACAAATTTCAGTGCAATAGCGAAATGAAAACACAAGCTCACTTGAAAGAAACTAACATTTTTGCTTTGTTAGCTAAGCACATTTACTAGTATATATAATGTCTTTTTTTTTTGTTTTTAATAGTTTGGCATTAGATTGAGTTGTTTAGCGAGCAAGTTTTTGTTTCCAAAGTTCAATCAAAGCTATATCAAAGTTAGTTAAAAGAACATTGGACACTTTAGTATTCAATAGAAAAGTTGAAAGTACTTAATCAAAGACACAGCTTGGCTGAGAAAAAAAAAAATTGAATAAATATCTATTTCCTGCTTACCTTCTCCTTGGTTCTGGATGAAAAAAATTGTTATTATGCTTAAGGGGAAAATCATATAGTTTTGGTAAACTTAAAAGGAAATATTTAAAAATGGGGGGGAGAAGAAAAAAAATTTTATTTGAATAGGGGTTTTTTTTGGTGAATGAGAGTTTTTAATCTAAATTTAGCATTTTCTTCAGAAGCATCCTGCTCTTCTATAAATGACTAAGACTGTGTACACACAGGCCTTCCTGAATGTGATGTTTACTTGCAGATGCCAAGATGTCCTTCAGACAAATATCTAACACAATATTATAGAAAGTGGATGCAAAACTAACTCTTGCTGTCAAGGACAGCCAGCTGGCCCCCATGTGTCCAAGCCAGAGAGAGATTCAGACTTGAGAGAAGCTGATGGGAGGTCCATCCTTCCCAACTGCTAAGGCTGTGAACATCTTAAAAATTCCTCTGAGTGGTTTTGTTTAGAAATTCAAGAGTTTAAGATTTGTGCTTTTAATACATCCACGAAGTAACTGTGCCCAGAGTGTCAGCACGGAGTGAAGGCCCTCTATGGAAGCCAGATTAGATTTAAGTGGTTTTAAGCACAAAAGCTAGTAGCTGTTTCTTCAGTGATGACACAAAAGCAATGAAGGAAATCAGGTCACAGAGAGCTGAGATAAGGTTTGATATGGAGGAGTCTCTATTCAAGGCACAAAAAATAGGTCTGTGTTTGAGAGTGGCTGAGAACTCAGAACTGCATCTCCAGGAAACAGCAGGGCAGCCTTTGAGGAGGTCAGACCCATAAAGTACCATACATTGTGCTGTTGTGCTTTATTTCAATAATAGCAAAAATCTAAAAATACTTTTTTTTTTTTTTGTCATTGAAGTTTTTTGCAAACACAATTAATTAAATCTCTATCTCTCACTTTCCAGTGCAAAAACAGAAGCACCAAATTTTTAAGGCACAGAGATACCAAGCTTGGTGGTAAATGCTGCAATATTTGTCAGAGAACATTTTGTTGAGAATCTATGGAACAAGTGTCATTTCAGAAAGTTTAAGGTGGCAGAGATCATCAGACCTTAGAATTCGTCTGCTTCCCCTTTGAGAAAACTTTTTTTCCCTTTTCAGAGCTCTAAATGTGAGGTGAAATTTAACATAAAAACAGTATTTTTAAAGAGAGATATCTTGCTGCAATCTTGCCAGTATCACAGGAATGTTCATCATGTTCATATTTTTAATATAAACACTTTACAGTTGCAAAGATAGCCTTGGAAAGCAACTGCCAAATGTCTTGGATTTGGATGTCAGAAATAACCTGATTATAATCTCAACCACTGGATATGAATATTTCTTGGTGATTATCTCTGAAAAGAGCCCTTCTACAGTATCTGATCCTGCTACTATAGATTCCAGAAATAGCCAACATTTCTGTCTACAAATAGCTATTGAAACATAGAAATTTAGTGTTTCATCTTCCTCCAGGTATTGTACATATTAAATCATTGCTTCTGTGTCAAAATAACTAATATTTTTACTGGAAGTATGTTTACATTTGATGCTCCCAATTTTTTATTTAATGTTGCAATTTATATAGTTATTACTAGTTTAATAGTTTTTCTTATAATAATAATCATTAACATGCTACTTGCGTCTTTCCTTTTTGCAAATTTGTGTGTTCAAAACTTTTGTGACTTAAAAAAAAGAAAGCAAAAAAAGTCCCCCCTGCCAATAGAACTATCTTCTGTTACATTAGCAATAATATATTTTAGGTTTTTATATACTATATTGCACATAGTAAGCTGAAACAGGCTTGTTTCATTCTATCACAGTTAACTGTTTTTAGACTTCAGTTTTCTCTCCCCTTCTTACAGATCTCTCTCTATTTCTTCTTTTTGAATCACACCTTTTAAACACCTAGTGAGATGGAGGTGGTTTGTGTCTGACTCATCTCCTGCATACGCATCTTTCAAAGCAAGGAGTAATTGCTTCTTCTGCTTCTCCATCCTCTTCAGCTAGTTCTGTGCCTTCCAGGATTACTCTTCCTTCCAGCTGCTGTTCTGCATAGTCTCTCCATTTCTAACATTATCCTTACCCCCATTCCAGATTTATATAGTGTTCTTTGGGCTTCTGCATGCCATTCTAATTTTCTGCTACATGCCATCCACTCACTTTCCCTCTGTCTGCAAAGCCAGGTTTAGTGAGCTTTGTGAGATCTATTTAATCACTAAAAAAACTGTGCAGTCCAGCAGTAAATGTAATATCTATTCCAGAAGACCTACAAACAAGTTTTACTTGGCACTCACAGCAATGAGGTAAGAGGATAAAATGAGTTTGTGGTCACATTACCAGACCACCAGCAGAGAGTTATGAGAAAGCTAGACCCATTTTAATTAGGAAAAATATAAAAAAGTTTACATGAGAGACATCATTCTGGTCTTCTATTAACCACAAGCTGTAATTATAAACCCTAAGTATGAATTTTCTTAGCTTTATTCTTGGATTTTAATATCACTGGGTGAAACAAAAGTTGAATTTCTTTAGGTTGTTCAAAGTGTGCCTTTATTAAAAAAACATTTTTTCCAAAATCCCTGCAGGAGATTAGACTTGATAATCTACATGGTCTCCTTTAACTCCAAAATTGGTCCATGCCATGCTATAAATCTGTGGAGTATAGGTTTTTAAGGCTGATTTCTATGTAAGTAGAACCGTACATCTTAAAAATTGAACCCTTTGTCTTGTGTGAGGGGTGAATTAAAATCTTCAGCATTTCTCTGTCCTGAGGAGTTTTTTAGTATTTGATTTTTACAGTGATCTTATGATACGATGGATTGTTGCTTATGCTGAGGAAAGGTGATTTCCTATGATGCAGGAGTTAAATGCAATTTTTTAGTCCAGAATTGCAATGACAGGATCAAACTTTTGCTTTGGGGACTTGCTCAAAAGATGATGAATTTGATAAAAATATTCTCAAGGAACACAGTCTCTTGTATTGTTTACATCAACAAGGATATGGCTAGATGGAAATTATTCAATACCATGATAGAAAGTTGCAACTATGACCAAACTAGTTAGTATGAATCTGTGGTATAGTGCACACCTTGCTCAGTTGTTAGTAACACCAGCTTGGGTTCCAGTAGGAATGTAGCTCAATAAACATGATGCAATATCTAAATTATTTAGCCTCAAAACTGGATTTTTTGATGATAGTGGGCCTGTCTTTGTTTTCTTTGAAGCTATAATTGTTTAGCCCATCTTCTACTTGACAAAAACATGGACCTACGTTTTCTAAGAGATGCGTCACCTCTTCACAGCTCATCTACATCATAATCTATAGGAAAATATAAAAGAGAATCTAAAAGTTCATTATTATGGTAGATTTAACATCTGAAACAGTGGAACTGTGGGACCTGGAGTAAACTTGGAGTGGAAAACTGGCTATTATAAGAAGGGGAAAACTCCACTGAAGATGAGAGGGCATCACTATTGGATAGCCTTTCTCATGTACCTGTTCCTTATGTAGTGGCTGTCATGATACTACACTGCTCATCTTTAATTCAATAACTCAATGATTTGGACACTTATATGCATGTGTGATAATGTGTGATAACCTAACTCATTTCCTCCTACTGCTTGCTGAATTTCGAGTCTTTGCCAGCTTCCAATCAAAATGAGCTTGCGATAATTCTATCAATGTACATAACTGCAAAGGAAGGGACAGGCAATGACTAAAAAGAATAGAAATGCTTTGTCGAGGCTGTTTTACTTCAATTAGACATTTGTAGTGACTGATATATTAGACATAAAAGTGACTGATATAAAGATGCTCAATGTCACAAAACTCAGAGAATGAGGAAATCTGGATTTCCTTCTGTCAAAAAATAATTTTGGTTATTCTACAACATGACACACATTTAGGAACAGGGACTGAGAACCCTGTGAGGAAGACTTCTATTCAGGATGCTCCAGTGCTTGCTCAGAAATTATGTACTTGGTCTTCTGTATTGGATGTTTTGAAAAGCTGTCAGTGTATGGCTCTGGATGACCTGCTTAGTCTGGTACCATCAGCATGTTCCATTGGTACAGCATTTCTCCTCTGGCTTCTCCCAGTGGTTCTTTCACTGCCCTCAGTGGGTAGGCTTTTTTAGATCCACCTGGGATGTTCCGCAGTGTGACTGGGAACTCAATAAAGCCCTAGGTGCACGAAAGGAAAAAAATTGAACTTTTCTAAATGACATTTCAAAGTAAGATGTTCTTGTCTTTCTCATGTAAATTCATTTCTGTTCACAACCAAGATAAACTGCTAAAAGCTAAGGGACTGGTCCAAATTGTTTCTCTTAAATAAAACAGAAGAATGCATTGTGTAAGGTAAAGAAATTGAGTCCTAAACCTTACTGTTTAAAAATGACATCCTGGTCATGGCTAATAATTAATTTCAATGACTTATCTGGCAAACAAGACCAGTAATTCTGAAAATGTGGGGTATTCCAATGGCTTTCTCCTTCTTTAATATTTTTCTCTGCCTCAGGGTAAGGAATTAACATCTATTTTGAAAATAGACCTTGCTTCCTTGAGTTGTCCTTGATAGATAGACCCTGGAAGAATAAGTGTCTTTCATATCGTAGTGTTCCTTAAATCTTTAATTATTTCCTTACATTTCTGTCCCCATATGTGATCTGTGGTTTTACCTCTCTTATTTACATTAGCCAGAGAACAGATTTTATTATATGAGTTCATTCGTTTATGTAGCTTTGGACAAATTTAGCTGGAGAGCTGCAGATTGACCATAGGAAACACCATGAAAATCATTAGTCTAAAATTCACTAGTCCTGATCTGCTCATTGAAAGATTAGTGAGTAATCTCATCAAAGTCCAAAACCTAAATGTTGTTGAAAACATTACATATAAGAGTAAAGTTTGCTGATTCTTTATCTTAATTTTTGAAGGTGGCATTTCCTCTTCACCCTTTAAAAAATTTTCCTAGTATTAGAGCTCTGATCTCATCTTGTCCAAACTGAAATTCTTCCATTAAGTCAGTTAGACTGATTTAAACCAGTTGAGCCTCCTTTAATGTCCACACTTTGTGCTTGCTCTCTGTACTTCCAGCTCCTGTGTATGATGGCCTCCAACAGCACACTAAAAGCTATTTAAATTTTTGTGCTTTCCTCCCACAAAAATCCTCATGGATGAATGTCATTAACATAGTGTAGAAAATTCTGGACTTTCCTGACTAGAAGAAACACTTTTACACCAAATTCCAAGCAGAGCATTTTAGGCCCAACTTGTGTCCACCTTGTAAACACATGGGCTCTACCAATGATCTTGGTTTCTACAAGACCATAATTCTGGGGTCTGTATCATAAACTTTCACTATTTTAGATAGCTTATTATTATAAATTTGATAGAGATATATCAGACAAATTCCAGACTTCACTGTTCTCCTGGCAAACTCTGGGATGTCCAATATGTCAAACCATGGGGCTGTTTTGGGATGGCTTACGTGGAGTCTAAAATATTTGTGACAAAGAAATTAGTGAAAATTTTCAACAGTTATGGAGAGGTTTATGTGCTATACATACACACACACACACACACACACACATATATATATATAATTGTATGTCCAAATCTATATCTAGCTGATGAATGATACTAAAAAAATACATATTACTGTCCTTGTAAAACACTTCACTTTGAATTATACAACCAGTTTTGGGAGAGAAACCAGTGCTGAAGAATTTTTTGGCAGATTAATACTCTTGTAATTTAGAGAATGCAAAAAATGCACCTACTTTGTGTGCTTTATGTGTAATATTTCAGGAATAGTCAATTTATGTAGTTAACTTTGTCACTTGGCCAACATTCTCATTCCTTGTATGTGCTGTAGGTAACAGTTGCTTATGGATTCCTTACCCATACAACTTCACAGACTTACACAATGTAATTTTCTGTTTATTGGCCAACTACTCCCTGATAGCAGAGACTTACAGAGTGGTTTAATGGCCCACAAGGTATGGTTTAGCATAACTAGAGGTAAAATGAATCCTAAAATTTTGCTCATCATCACTCCTCTCTTTCCATCCACTTAATGGATAGTTAAAAACAGTAACAGTTTTAATATTAAATGTCTGTGCTAAAAATCTCTGTAAAAGGGAGGTTTGTTGACTGGTTATCTGTTCAAGATATCCTAGAGAATTCAGAAGTATTTTCATAAACATGAGCAATTACTATTCGGTTTGGCTGGATTTTTATATCTTATAATTGCAGTTTATGAATAGTTTGATGGCTCTTAATTGTTCACTAAAAACACCATGAAGACTGAAAGTATGGTGAATATTAATAAAAATTCTCTAAATTTTTATGGTGCACTGTAATTTCCTAGTTCTGTTGCTCTAAGGGCTCATGCTGTTTTTAAGTCCTATTAACTCTTTTATCCAGACATTTTTTCTCCATGATACACACAAGAGTGGATACTCATATGCGTGCTTCTTCCCTGTGGAAACCACTTCTGTGAAACAAGCCCAGAAATAAGAGATCCCAATTAACTCTGCAGCTAAATTTAGTAATAAAATACTTTAAAAAAGCATCTTACAGACAGATCTAGATTGGTCAGGTAATAATTGGCAGTCCAAAGAAATATCAAAGTGTGTTGGGTAAAGTATTCATGCCTTTGAATATAAAATGGGAAATGCTGGCTTGTGGTAATGTAACTATGAGCAGCTGGCTTGGCTTGTCAGAAATGCCTCTAATCTCTCTTCTTAAACTCTGTTTTTCTCCCCAAAAATGAGGCTTGAGAAACAGATAAACTTAAAAGCACTTTACAGGAAAAAACTTCTGATCATCAGCAGCAGACATACCTAGTTTAAAGAAGGTCAAAGACTTCTAGACCTGGAATGTATCTTTTCCTGTACAGAGAGGGAATACCTTTAGCCTTTTGCTTTATAAGTTTTTCTCTTATCAGTTTGAAAAACCACAGCCACAGAGGGGATGATCATTTCTAAATTTTATATCTCTTTTTTGCAGCTGTACATAGACAAGCTCTGAAACTTTTCACTCATGCTGATAGTTTTTTCTGTGGGAAACAACAAGTAAGCTCGTTTACTGGACACTAGAAATAAAATCGCCTTTCTGTGGCCAGATTTCAGAAAAATGTACCTGCTTTTCAAAATTGTATCCATAGGCTTTTTCCCAGATTTTATCAAAGTCCCAGCCCTTAAAAACCAAACTAGTTCATTATCTGCTCCAAGGGTAAATATCCACAGAGAATCACATGCCCTGTGACATCCTTTAATGTCTGCTGACATGAGCCATAGTCTCAGGTAAATCAGAGAGGCATTTTCGTGCCATTTAACTGCATTTATGTATTTGAATAAGGGGTCTTGCTTCATCTCACTTTGGATGTCCAGAAGTTGGGTATTCTGAACAACATATCTATATGTCATGCCTAGGTAGTCAGCGGAGAAAAAAGTAGGATGACTTTGCTTCTGGAAATAGTGATTTATGGCTCCTACCCTGAGATTAAATAAAATAAATCCTTTGGGGGTAAGGGGATCTTACTTAATTAGGACAGTGAATTTAGCTAAAAGTTAATTTTTAATTAATGAAAAATGCATAAGATAAATCCTGTTCTCCATGGCAAGCTCTGAAGGCAGAAGCTGTGCAAGAATTGTTTTCTGTTAAGAAAATACTAAAGAAATGGTAATCACAGAGCACCACGCCTTAAGTCTGTGCTCTTATGGACCATTTGTATTTTTGCCTCTGACCATGGTATTGCCTTTGGTTATAGTTTTTAAACATTCACTTTTTGAAATTATAATAAAAGCATATGTAAAAATAACTTGTGATAATTTGATTTAATGCACTATTCAATTAATCCTATATTGCTAATGTGACCTTTCATGGGATAGGGATGTAGAGAAGAAGTAAAGTCACATAGTGCTCTAGAAATTGAAAAGAACAGGGAGGAAAAAGAGAACTATTCTAAACATTTACTTGAAACACTCCAAAGCTTAGTTATAACATTTAGATGGGCTATTTTATAATCATACTCAAGGGCTGGCTGCTTCCTCTTATTTCTTCCCAGTGATGCACAGTTCCCTGTCTTCTGTGCTGAGGACAAGCTATGCAGACAGGCATGGCAAGTCTACTGCACTTTTGACCTGCTAGTTGCCTTTGTTTCCTGTCTACCTGCATTAATTTTGGTTCATTTGCACAAGTCTTCACGCACAGTAAAATAAATACAATCTCACAGTGTAGCTTCTGCCAGTGATTAAGTTGAATAATTAACAAATAGTTCTCCTTCATTTCTTTATATAGCTTTTACATTCAGAATAGATATAAAAAGCAAGAATAATGCCAGAGGTCTCGCTCTTCTAGGTCATTTGGCTGTCAGACTCTGAAGCTGGCCTCTCTTGGGAAGGTCTGATGTCTTCCAGTAGAAGGCAGGAGGAAATGAAAACAGCCCTGTGGAAAAAGAAGAGAGGAATATTTTTCCTTCCTTGCTGGATTATATTCCCTTAGGGCTCAGCAAAAGCCTGTGCTGCATATTGAATATGCAATAGATGGTTTTTCTATTGCTAATTCTGTGGTAATAACCCAGCAAGATAAAAAGCTAATAGGCTGCCCATGTGTTTAAAATAGTCTTCCAGAGACACATTTTAAAAATAAATGTATTCCAGAAGATGAACTGGAAAGAGACTTTTTTTTACATCCTAATTAGAAAAAAAAAAAAAGCCAATACCTACATTAAAATTGATGTGAGTTTCTCTACTGAATTCAGTTAGAGTAGAATTTTAAGAAGTAATTCTTGAGAACTGTGCAGGAGATGTCTAACACTATTGCAGAAGCAGGTTCATGGCAAATCTGGATACCTATGGACTATCTGCTTTTTCACAAGTGTAACAGAACCTAATAAATAACTACTGAATAATGTATGCCTACATAATTCTGTTTGTGAACTTCATTACATCTGAATGAAATAAAATGTTTGATGGATTTTTTTACCTAAAAATCCCTGTATTGATAGGTTTTTTGCTACCCATCTATATCAACAAATATTGGTGGTAGCATCTTCTCCTTTGGCAGTTTCCTTTCACTTCTGTGCTGTTATAGCTTCTTCAGCAGTTTTTGCATTCCTTCTGTGTTTTGCCTTCCCTACAATCCATGTGTTCCTTGTAGATGTTTCTGTTAGCTTTTTCTTGATGCTGCCTTCTTGTGGTTTTGTGTAGCAACTCATGGACTACTTTCTACTACTCTTTCTACTAAATATGTTGCCTTCCCTTACTACTAAAATCCTTCCACTCCTCTGCCTGAAGTCTGTAAAAGTGTTTTCTGTCCTTCTTTTCTCTGTAGAGCTCACATTCCATATTTTTTATTGTGCAAGACACGGTCTAAAACACAAAAAAAACCCAACTAATTATGGTTAGATAAATATAACCCACTATCTGTGGAATTTCTGTCAAAAAGGCTAAGCAATGGCTGACAATTAAGCATAAAGGTGTTTAATAGTTACATAAAGGGCATTAAAGGTATTGTCTGCATATCTATGCAGTTATGGTTTATTTAGAAAATATTTTAGACTTTCATACATAAACAAGGGGGAAGCCATCCACCATTTTTCATTGTTGGGGGTCCAAAGTGAGCATTTTTGCATGTGAATAACTCTCTCTTTTGTATAATTTTGTTATTAATATTTTCCTATTCGTTTTCTTATTTCATTGCTGCTTCCAGTAATTTGTTCTTATCTCAACCCATAATCTTCACCTTTCGTGCCTCCAATTCTCAATTCCATCCCATTGCAGCAGGAAGGGAGAGTGGGAGACCAATGTGTGGTATGGGACAGTCTTGGTGGGGGCACTGATTTGGCAAGAACAATCCTAGACCACAACACCTGACTGCATAAAGTAGTGATAGGTTCATATGTAAGAAACAAAACTTGCAGATGATATTATTCTGTGATCAATTTATCATAATATTTGAGTGATTTTGGGATGTACCAAAAGCTGAAAGATTACTATTAATGGATATATTAAAACCAGCCCTTTATAAATACACCTTTTGAAAGGCTTTTTGTCAAGTCATTAGTCTGTATTAATTACAATCACATGACCAGATTGCTCATAGTCTTGCCAATTCAACAAATGATTATGATTTAATTTTAATTTGAACCATTCTAACATTTTGTTTTAAATAACAGTTTTTTGATCTCCAAGTACATTCATAGCATGCTAACAAAAAGAAAACTGTTACTCTAGAAAAATGAAATGTGGTTAGCTTTTCTCATATGGATGCAATAAAGACGACTTCTGGTGGCTTGACATTGCACAGCTGAATAGTTTTTGACAGGGAAAATAACTATAGTTTAGTCTGAGCTTTGGCAGTACTACAAGTTATTAAATATTTGCAGTAATCCAGTAAGTGAAACTTTATTATAGGCAGGTTGCTTCAAAGTGTATTATCTCCATAGTTACAGACATTTTTGTTATGTTAGCCTTTTTCTGTATGGAGGCACTCTTTATTTCTTTATTTTTATATTGTTTCATGGACTGATCAATGTTCTTTTGGAAGTTTCCGCTTTCAGCTTTCACTTTTTTTTTTTTTCACCTTTTCAACTTTCCTTATTTCTACCTTTTTATAAGTAGATTGAAGTTTTTCTGAAACACGCAGAACAGAATAGTCAGTCAAACAAAACCCCCAAAGCTCAGAGCTGCTGTTCAAATCTAGTATATTTAAACTCATTTGTGGGGTTCTTTTTTTTCAATATCAGGTTTTATCAAGTTCTTTCATTACTTTATTTCACAAAAATAGTACAATATCACTCTGCATGTGTTATCTTAGGCTTCCACTTCCACACATGATAGTTTATCACTCTTAATGTACATCTCTGCTGCTGCAGTTGGGAATCTGTTTCCAAGTGCAGATATGGAAATGGGAACACCTGTGTGGGAGCACATGGCACTCAGCACAGGCATGGGGACACCCCAAGGCAGTCTGAACAGCAGAGCTCTGGCACTGCCATGGGAATGGCTCCAGTGCCGCATGCTAGAACTGTTCTGCCACATTCAGGATCTCAGGGAACATCCCTGCTGAGAGTTGTAGCTGTTGTATCTGCTCAAAGTGCTGCTCTGCACTCCAGCTCCATGTTGGTAAACCCCATCTCCTAGAGGACAAGAATAACCACTGCTGCATCCCTCCTGAGCTGCAAATCTCCTGAGCTAAGGTCACTGAAGCACCAAAAGGAACCTTTTGGTGTTGACCAATATCCGTTCAGGCCTGTTATGGAGACCTCATTCAGTAAATCTTACAGGGAAGTCTTGACTCGGTGAGCTCTACTCTCATTCCAGGGTTGCATCTCAGGATTTGAAACAAATGCCTTCACACTTTGTAGAGGGAAAAATGAAACCCTTTTCATAGGATTGATTATGTACAAAAGGAAGGAGAAAAGGATTCACGTGATGGGACGATCTTGCTAAAGCAAGAGAAATCTGTGAATGAAGGTGAGACAACTCTGATTGATGTACACACCTGACAAGAGTAATGAAGCATATTGAATGTGAAATATCCAGATCATGGCACCAACATATTTTACCAAATTCTTCTCCACATAGCTGTGTGTTTCCTCAAGTAAAATTATTATAATTGATATTTCTTTGTAGTGATGACCAATAAACTAAATCCTTATGTAGAATATTTTTTTCAATAGATGTTTTTTCATTAGTAATTGCAGCTATTTTCTGTCATACATCAATATGATATGTGTGTTATTGAAGGTAAAAGAGGGAAAAGATGAGAAATGATCAACTTAAAATTCCAGCAATGTTAGGCGAATAGTGGGAAACAGACTAGAGAGTGATGGAACGTTTTTCAGAATATTATTATTTTTCAGAAACAGAATAAAATCCTCCATTAGGTATTTTCCTCATGCTTCACAGAATCTGATTTATTTTATACTACAGAGAAGTATCTTCTGTAAAAACAGAAATGGAAAAAAATTAATAAATTGGACCATATGCAATAAAATAACCAATGCTGAAAAAGTTACTGAAAGCCACTAAACTACTGTGAGCCATCTTATAACTATAGCAAGTTAATTATGAGAATTAATGCGATCTTATAAATGGCAAGTTTTTTACAAGGTAACTCTTTATCATATTTTAGAATAATGCACAAATAATTCATTCTGTTTCCTATGATATGAATTTTTTTTCATGAGCCATAGTAGTTTTTGACTTTATTCACATTGCCATGGACACGTGAGGCATTTCTCACAATTATCTATGAAATAGATAATGTTAATTTTTCTATTCATTAGAATAATCAAATATTTTTCATAGAGTGGACTGTTTTGTATAGGCCCAGTCTAAGGACTCCTACTGTGGAAAAGACCATGTAATTTTATGCTGTCTTTTAGGGCTTTTTAAAATTAATTGTGCTTATGGTTGAAAGTTACTCTTTCTCCTGTTATTCAAAAAGAGCCAATATTAGCTTTCCAGAGTGGAGCTAAAAGAGTTTCTATTTAGTTGTAATTGTCACAATTTTACAGAAGTCACTTAGATATTTAGTAGAGCTGCAGAAAATTTTACAACTGTGTCTAAATTTTAGGACAGTTGCTTATGTTTTCTCATTTTTTAAACAAATACTCATAAGGAAAATACTTACTGGTTTTGCAAATCCTTAATGGATCTAATGAGGGAACTTAGCATGAATCATAATACCACGACTCTAAGGCTTGAATATCACAAAGGAAGGCACTGCTGCAAGTAACTCTTCTGCCAGATACCTGGTCAGTGATAAATTATTGAGAGACTGGTTAGAAGAGGGCAGGGCTAAGCTTTATGGCAGTCATGATCAGAGTTGAGGGATGCTGATCTCAGTCATGCAGAGCAGGGTGAGGGAGGGGAAGGTGAACCTTTGTACTGATCTGAGAGACTGGTTACAAAGGTCAGATGTTTAATAACACTCTTTTTACATCTCTCTTCCATGTGTGAAGGCAGCCTAGGAATCCAGCTTTGATAAGGAAAAGGCAGAAGCACATATTTTTCTGGGCTTTGATTTTGGATGTTTTATGTTTCTTGACTATAATACTACAGCCTCGAGGTGTGCCGTGTTCCTGACTCATCAACCTAACAGATTTGTGACCTAAACATTATACTGCAGTGCACTGTGTTGAGGGAAAAAATGAAGAATCAATTCCAGCTATTGCAGTTGCTCTGGACTCCCTGGTGGTGGGCACAGAGCCATTTTTTCTATTCTGATTAGAAGAATTCCTTAAATTTCAGTGCTCCGTAGAGACTCTACCACACATTCAGATAATGTCTAGTTATAAAAACACAGCTCTTCATCAAACATTATTGAACTAATATCATAATTAACTGTATTAACTGGGTTTGGCTGAGGTGGAGTTAATTTTCCCACAGCAGCCCTCACAGTGCTGTGCTTTGTATTTGTAGCTAGAAAAGTGTTGATAACACACCAATGTTTTGGCTGTTGTTGAGAACCATTCACACAGCCTCAACATGGTCTCTTCAACATTTTCCCCTCAGTAGGTGGCAGGTAGTAGACATGGTTTTTGGAGGCAACATATCCAGGACAGCTGACCCAAACTGCCCACAGGGATATTCCATACCATGTGATGTCTGCTTAGCAATAGAAGCTAGGAGAAAGAGGAGGGGGGCATTTTTTATTATGACATTTGTCTTCCAGAGCAATTGCTACATGGACTGAAGCCCTGCTTCCCAGGGAATGGCTGGATATTGCCTGCTGATTGGAAGTAGACAACAAGTCTTTTGGTTTTCTTTGCTTCTGCATGTGCAGTGTTTACTTTTGCTTTATTTGACTCCCTTTTATCTTGACCCATATGTTTTCTTCCATCTTATTTTCTCCCTGCCCTGTCCTAATGAGGAGGAGAGTGACACAGCAGCTTGGTGGGCAACTGATGTCCAGTCAAGGTCAACCCAACATATGATCTAAAAATGTGTTACATATGTTTATGAGCTTCTACCCATTTCTTGCCAGGTCAGAGAAAAAGTCACCTCGTACAAGTTGCATCCAGAGTACAGAAAGGAAATAAATATTTGAATCCTCAACTTACAGTTAGTAAACAGAGTACTATGACAGGTGACACTTCTCTGAGAGTCATGATGGAATATATGAACACAGGAAGGAGCAGAAAAAAACCTGCACAGAAGTTTTGTCCTTCTTGGAATTGCAGCAAAACCCTGTTCACTGCAGGACCAACTACAGTGTTTGGTTTATTTTTTTAAGCTCCTCAGCAGTAGATTGGTGTTCCTATGGAAGATGTATATCTGAAAATCTGGATGGTGTCACTTTGAAATCAAGAGAGGATGTGTGGGCTCTTGTTTTGCATTATCCTGTAGGAGACCTCATCTCCGCTGACACTGTGAAAACCCTTGAGATTAGCAGCTGACTTCAAGTCTTCTTTTAATTTTTTTGAAAGGGAATTGCCGTGAAAACTCCAAATGCTGCAGTCACCCTCCATTCCCTCAGTGGAATCACAATGGTCCCATCATATAAAGATAGATTGTGTGTTTGTCTGGGCCAGAACCAGCAATTTCTTTGTCTATTTTACATGACCTAGCTCAGTGGAACTCCATGTTAGCTGATTCTTTTCCAGTTTAATGAAATATAAATATTTAGCCACAAGTAAAATAACTCTAGCATGTTATGATGTTCAATTGAATGTGTTTTTTTATCAGTTTTTTAAAAAATGGCAGCATGGGATCAGTATCATGGGTCACATCTATAAACAGCAGGACACAGCTCTGTGAAAGTATTCAACACTTGTTCAAATCAGCAGAACTGGGAGTCTTTGTGCTCTATGAATGAATATTATTAACCCATATTTCCAATTAATTTATATTTTGTCCCATAAGTTTATCAACACGTTCTATAACCATAGTAAGTGTTCTACACCGACCTAATCTGTGACAATAGATTTACTCAGAGAAGTGAATCTTTACTCAATCTTATCATAGATCAGCCTGCTTATGGAGAAGAGAGGTAGAAAAGGAGATAGGAAAGTGCATCTGTCTTTGTGGCTGAGGACTCCATTTGCTGTTATTGAGGTTGGTGCCACTTACTTTTATTTGCTAAAAGCTCTTTGACCTGCAGACTAGAACATGACTCTTAATAAAAGGTCATGAAACACATCTGAAATGGCAATAAAATAAGTGAGCAGAAATTGCAAACATTTTGCAAGGATCCTTTTTTTCCTTGGTAAGAATGGATGCTTTAGAAAAGCTAATACTGAGAAACATAATCGTGTGAAAGAAATGCATGTTTTAAGGCAAAAGCTTGTTCACTCACTATATTTTCATGTCTTGAATCTTGACTAGATTAAACTTTCTCAGGGGTCTAGAGAAACAAGTAATTTATGTTTATGTAAAGAGGAAGGGATTCTTTGCACAAGCACAGTGGTAATAGCTCTGGTATGTACTTCGAGGTCTGCAAAATTGCTTTTTCTGGGGAAAGCAATTTATGAAATTTCCATAGCTAAGGCCAATTTGCACAATCCAAGTAAATGTCTTGGGTTATTCTCTGAGGTCTAAAGGGCTGAGTACACCCAGCATACCTCATCCCACCAGCAAGCAGTCATGGAGGCCCAAGGTAATCAGTGTCTGTTCTTACACATCCTTTGAAGTCATCTCACTTCTGAACCCATATTGATGCCCCATTCTCACAGAATTATAATTAGTAATAATTATTCTATGTAATAATATTGTATTGCTCAATAACATAAAGGCTAAATGCAGACTGATTTCCAGGGAATCAAATGAAAATCTGCCTAATCTTTGGGGTGGTGGCAAGTTCTTACACAGTGGGTGTGGACATCTTTTTCAGGATTTTGCATTATGTTCCTTGCATCAGGTACACACAAGGAAAAGATGAGAATTATACAACTTTCTTGCCCACTATACAGTATTAAAAGATAAATACACCTTGGGTTTTTTTAGCTTTGCAATAAGTGTTCAGCTTTCACCTTCCATATTGTCCAACAATCTGCTAAAATTTCCAGCAGCTATGTTTTCCAGTGAAGCCAAGTAAAGGATGAAGTTTTCCAAAAGGTGAATGAAACAATCCATTGAAAATGTCAGTCAGAAGCCAGAACATAATTTTATTTGGTTTTTTTGATCCTTGTTCAGAATTCATATTATTAGCATGTGGCGACCTGTAAAATGAAGTGGAACAAAAATGCCTGAAATAAATTTCACCTTGACCTGATTTCCACTTGACTGAATTTGTTGTAGTAAACTGGTGACACATAGTGGATAAACAGTAACACATGTCTGCATTCAGAAAAGGAGAACAGATGGTAAACACACTGATATAAGGCCTGTTACACAAGAGCTCTGTGTATAATTCAGAAAGGTCAAATCCCCTGAAAGACGAGACAAGTTTGATAAGGGAAATGGATTCATTGACAAGAAGGAGTCAAGTGGGCACAACTGAAGCAGATAAGGCTTCCAGCTCCTCAGTGGGTTTCACTCAGAAAAGGCATCTGGCCACATCTGTCTTCTTATGTAAAACCATTGTCAGAGGTGTTATTCACTTGCTCTGAAAGGCGCTTCCTCAGAGGATAACGCTGTCAGTCCACTGGCTGCATTTGTGCCACTGTCCTAAAACCCACCTCTTCTGAAATAGTAAAAACTATACTTTTTATGGTTTGATAATGTATTTTGACCTTCTAAAGACATTGATTCCCCAGATTTTTTCCTCTTCAGCATGGGTGATCTGTTCCCACTCGTTACCACAGCTGGTTGTGACTATGTTGGGTAAAGGACTCTAAGTTGGGTTTGGATAGGCAACTGTCTTTGAATATCTTCCTTGCCTACATGTCCACTGGGGTGCAAGAAGGGTTATTGTCCTTGTTTCTCATACTGGGAACAAGCAATTTTTCCAGTGGCCACCTGGGGGTAGAGTAATGAGTAGAACAGATATCTCTCAGATCATAAGTAAATCCCCTGCACACTCAACTGCCTTTTGTCAGATTGAAACTGAAAGATTTAGTCAAGATGTACTTGAAAATGAACAGAACTACTCAGTCTCACATACAGCTGAAGTATTCATGGCCAGCAAGACCAAAGATGGAAATGAAGGAAGGATGAGAACACAAATAAAAGGTCATTAGCCAATGGTGGTGGGGGTGTTCATCTCCCAGCCTGTGCTCCAGTAGCAATTCAGGGTACCTAAATTAAAAAATTATGTACATGAGAATATAATTTTATTTGCAAGCACTTATATTTTATCTTGTATGGTTCTAAAATTGAAATTTTTGCTGCTTAGAAATCATCAAAATATATCTAATAGGAGACATAGATAATAAGCGATTCAGGAGAAAATAATTTCCACAGATTATGGAGATGCTAGTTTTCAAAAATAAGTTTTCAAAAATATTCAGAGGAATTCTATTAAAATGTATTTCATGTTATAATAGTTCTTCTACTTTAAATATATTTTCTACTATTAAAAATATACCTAGAGAGCATTATTTTTAAAGCATATTTTTTCAATCAATTCTTGGCAGGAGACTATAGATTTAAAATTGAAGTTGTTCTGTTTAAGGACTCAGAAAACAGAAATGGAGTGAAAAATTAGGTGCTGAAGTCAGGCATGTTGAATGTTCAGCTTGTATCTGTTTTCAAGAGTTAACAATGCCAAAGTAATTTCACTTGTGACTTATTTAACAGCTGTCTGCAATTGAGGATCCAAATTTAGTCTCTTATCGCATCTTTTACTCGAGGGGCTACTTATTCCCTTAAAACAAAAGCAATCCAGGCCAAAAATTTTTACAAACAATACAAGTTTTTCTTTTCAGCTAAAGCAGGGACCTTGCTGCCAAACAAAAACATTTTATTTACTCTTCACCAATGTTTGATGGTTACAGCTCCAAGCCTAAAGGATTTGTGGCCTTGATGTTTGTAGAACATAAACTGGGTAAAGGGGCTGTTCTGTTTTCTTCCCCAGGTACTCAAATGTTGGAAAAATCCCTTTATCTACCCTACATCTCCATCACTGGCTTCTATTGGGCATATTTCATGATGAGTTTTACATATTACCTGGAGGATCCAAGAGAAGGCCAAAGTGCCCAGAATAAGGCACATCTCTGTGTTTCCTGGGAAATTTGTGGAGGAAAAATAAAATGTGCCTCTCTGTGTGCTTCTCATGCTACAGCCAGCCTGCATTTCCTGTGCACCTGCATCAACTTCTACTTTAACTTCATTAATAAACACCCCAGCTCATGTACTCTGAGCCAAATTGGGTCTGTGAACCAAAGCACAAAAAAAGTACAACACTGAATGAGTAATTTTATAAGTGCATTTGTAATCTAAACTGATCATCATTAGCAGTAGCTTTAGTCACAAGTCCAACCTTCAAATAATGAATATTAAAGAGTTTATTGGCAATTCTTGGGCTGAGCTGTATTTTTACAGAGAAGGTTCTAAATGGAAAAGCAAATCAATACAAATCTAGGTCTGCTTCTGAAGGATTTAAGGATACAAGGACTACTGACTTCATGTCATGGTTTAAGCCCAGATTGAAATAAAGCACCAAAAAGCGTGGGTGTTACATACATGAGAAATCAATTCATTGTCATTAGCAGAGCAGCCAGCACATTATAAAAATCCAAATTTCACTTTCTTATTCCCCTGGGCGGTACAGGTGAATATTTGGACTGTTAATGTAAAAATCATACAACTCAAATATCAAATCTACAGGCAGTTGCTACAAACTGGCCATCTGAGAATCAAATCAGCATTTTTATACAAAGAAGAAATAAATAACATTTAAGCTCTCAAAGATAGAAGCATTTCCTCTGAGTGAGCATATATAGAAGAGGATGCCTCTAAGTTAGAAAATATAGAGGACCTCTGGAATCACACATGTATTTAACAATAGCAGTATGGTGTCATATTTCTGTAACAGCAAACTAATCTAGACAGAGTACTAGAGGTAGCTTTACTCCATAAACCTGGAAATACATTGTGAATTTTTTTTTGCTTCAAATGACATTTAAGAGAAAGGATCACTGAGGTTACCTGAGTGCTGCTCTTTCAGAACCGCTTATTACTTCTGTCTTTAAAGGTCACCGGTAAAGGGTAAAGTTCCTGGCTTTTTGCTTTTAAGAGTATTTTCCCCTTATTTTGAGTTAATGGAGGAGATTTCAAGTTTCTGTGTGCCCACATAGGGATTTATAAAAACATGACAAGGTAAATGGCTGTCAAGTTTGCCATATGCTTCGTAGAGAGACCATGTTATCAGGGTATCACATTGATTGTTATCAGTTTCCCAAAAAGGAGATCTCATCGAATGGCATATTTTTTCTGTTCAGCACTGGTATGTTCCATCTGTGCATCATACATCTCTATGGCTAGGCTGAATTAATTATCATTTCAGGCACAAGCTTATAGTAGGGAATATTACTGAATTCCTGTGAAGCCATATGAGGATCACATTTACTTTCCAGGTAATTACCTTATCTCTAAAATTTGTTGATTTGTAATAGGAATCCAGCCTGGACAGGGAGAAAAGACAGTTCCCAAAACATTGCATCTGTATCTGGTCTATAAGAGTAGTAACCCATCTGGGGTTACTCCTAGGCAAAAGGCAGAACAGCATGACATGGTTCCAAAAGAGACTCCAAAAATTTAGGACAAGGAAATAAGTTATGGCTTTGTAAGGAACTGGGATAATTCTGGAGGTTTATCAAGAGTAGAAACTCTTCATGTCTGTACACTTCATTCCAGTTCCCATCTGCATGGAATTGCTCCTTCCTGACAAATTTAAGCAGCTGCTTGTGACTCAAAGTTACTTTATTTAGTACCTAGAGACTGTTGAGGTGAGAAAATACTTTGTTACCTGAGAAGCAATGAGTCTACCTCTTGGAGTCCTGGAAAGGTAAATCGGAGATTTCCAAATTTTTCCTTCAAGTCAAAGATAATTGGAATAAATTTTGTCAGTGCAACTCTCATATCACCATCATTGCATGAAAATGACACAATTAGAATTTTAAAAATAGCAAATGATAAATTAAGTCATAAACCAACCACTAACACCTCTGCCATTTCCTTATTTGGTCTGTGGAAAATGCTTCTTTTGACCAATCTATCAAGTAAAGCTGATTGATAAAATTAATTCAGTTGTCTTCTATTTTGGAGATAGCTCACAGCTCATTGAGGCCCCGATTAGCAAATGCCTAGATGAAAATATAACATATTTGTCCAAGAATGAAGCAAGTAATTAGTGAAACGTACAACAAAGATTCAACAGCTGGTGACTTTTTGGATGTTTGCTACATCACCACCACAGGACATCAACAGATATATTGAGAATGTTATATTTCAGCAATTTGGACATGGAGAGCTTTAACAGCTTTGCGATTCAGGGGTCATGTCAAGAGGCCATTAAACACCAAATTCTGAATACTAATGGTTATAACCATATAGCATGCACATATCTTTAAAGGCGCATGGAATATGTATCACCAACCATATTCGCTAGGCTCAGGCACTAGGAGCCGCTGAGCTGTGAACATGTAACTTGAAGTTCTATGACAAGTGGCTTTTACAGGAGCTTTAAGAGTCTGTTTCATACCTGCTGGTCAAAAATTTGAAATAAAATGCTAAAAAGCAAATGTATGTGTGGAAAGAAAAACTTGCATTATTATCAAAATATTCAATACATTTATAGAATGAAGAAGGGCTTTATGTCACCATATCTAGACTCTTTGGAATACTTAGGAAAGATTATTTTTTCATTAAAAATGTGATAACTTTTGGTTTTCTAATAATTTTTCTTCTAATAAATTCCTCAATTTTTCATTATGAGAGTTATCACTAGTAAAATAAAAAGAAATGATCTTTAACTGGCAGAAAATTATATGGTTTTATGGTAGACAACAACTTAGCAGAAAATAAAACAAATTTAATATGCCTGCAAGATGAACTGTTGTTTTTTAACTTCTTTCTGTATGAAGACATATTTGTATTCTAGATCTGTGAACTGAGAAATAAATATGTTGCTCTTAGGTATTTGGCAATGACATCTACATAAGCACTATTTAAAGAAAGTCTGTGTTGCAGGAAATATGTTACCATTTTAAATGTTTTCCCTTCCCTTTCTCTTACTTTTTCTTCTACCGGACCTCTGCTTATAGTAGGGCTATATTTTTACATAAGGCCAGGTAAAACATGTGCCATAATTAAAAGGGAAATCAAACTCATCCAAAAATAAAAGCCAATTAAATATTGAGGCCCTCAGTGGAAAGATAAGAATGATATCATGGTAGAAAGTTCAGTGTGTAAGAATTGGATATCTTGTCAAATGAAGGAAATAGCAAATGCAAAATGTCAACACTTCGAATCCTCAGCAGTATTTGCTCCATTTAAAATGGCAGACAAAAAAAGACAAGAAGGTTTTGCTGAGGAATGACATAAAATGGAGAAGTAATTTTTACATTGTACAAAATCATGTACACCCTTTTTTTTATTATTATGTGCAGTTCTGATCTTCAGTACCCTGGGACAGTGAAGTCAAGGTGCTGACTTCAAATAAAAACATTTCAGGCATATAGCAGCTGTCTTCTGTAGAGGGATTAAACCAGCTGGGATTCCACCCTGCAGAGCTGAATGCTGCAATGCAGTGATAGGTTGAGTGCAGTGAGATATGACAAAAGCTTACACAATTACGAAGCGAGTAGATAAACAAAATGGGGAACTGCTCTTCACCAAATTTCACAGTGAAAGGACAATCCAGAGTAGGAAACTACAAAGGGAAGTGGATACCAAAGGAAAAGTAGGGAGAGATTGCAACAATTCTGAAGGCTGGAGAGAAACAGAAAGTGTATACCACAGAATTATCATTATCAGGTGTCAGATTCTCCTCTCACTGTGATTTCAACTCCGTTTGACTGACCATAATGTTTCACAGGAATACAGTCTGGAGACTCCCATGAAAACATTATCATGGGATTCACACAGTGAAGCTGTGTAGATGTTTCATGAAACTTCCATTTTGTAGCTTTATCCCATTATGGTTTTCCAGGACAAAATAAGCACATCTGGAACCACAGCCTTCCCAACCTTCTCATGTAGTTGTTTAGTATGTAAGCTCATCTACTTTTCTCAAAAATTCAGTACTAATGAGTGCTGTTATGGAAGTCTTCTGCATTCTATTGACTGTGTTTTACCTTGTGTAACATTCTTCAGAAAATCTCTGTAACAAGTGATTATCTAGAACAACACAGTAAGCTCCTCATTGTGAATTTACCTTGATGCCTATATTAAAGAAGAGAACATTAAAAAAAAGGGAAGGAAAAAAATTCCTATGCCTGAAAGTTATTTGGACAGAGTTTTGAGAGATTTATTGGAACTCTACATAAAAGCCTGAGAATCATGTCTGCAGGAAATTAGCTATGCATTCCAAGAGACATTTTAAGTGGAATTTCAGAACTAACTCATCTCTAATCTACGGTATGAAAACATAAGACTAGAGAAACTTCCTGTCTTTCATCCTTCCACTTATATAGAAAAGAAAAAAACTTGACAAAGAACATCTTATCTAATCTTCATATGCAGTAAATGTTCTTTCAGTGTCTGTCAAAGGTCTAATCAGCAGTCTGACTGCATCTCTGTCTTTAGGGTAGATTTATGAAGACACTTAAAGTGGAGTTACCCACCCATCAGAGAACTTTTTCTGTTTCTGAGGACAAGATGAAGTGCAAAGGCTCCTGTAATGCTCTGCTGTGGTTGCAGTCCTTTGCAATAAAATCCATAAATATGTATTCTGTTTGTGTGGCTATAATGAATGGAAGAGGGGCAAAATGAATTAAGAATTCACTATGTTTGGTGGAATGTCAGCATTGAGAGTAGTGAAAAGGGAAAAATTTAGGGTGCCAGTTCTATCACTATTGTTCCACCTGGGAACTCACTGATACTAGCTCTCCACAGGTGCTTCAGAAGAGCCCTGACCTGAGTCCCAGCAGCCTGCAATACTCCAGTCTCTACTGCCCCTAACCCAGAGTAATAACAGGGCTTACATTGCTTACCACTTCAAGGCAGACCTCAAACCCCCACTGCCTCCCTCATCTCTCCTTTCCCTGCCCACCAAAGTGCTGGAGAGATCACTGGTGGGATCACTGGTGTCTCTTGGTCAGGGAAGGGCATTGGGTGAGGAGGGGGAATTGTCAAAGGGAGGAAATTGTGTCTGCTGTCATGCAGTTTGCATATGTGTGCAGCAGGGCTGAACAGATCTGCAAAGGTGATTGGCAGAAAGTAGCATTCTATCTGCAACCTTCTGAAGCATCGCTCCTTCTGAAACATCTCTCACCTTCAGATTATTTTTCAAGAGATTTAACATTATTGTAACAGATTATGATACTGGGATGCTTTTTCGACATTCCTGAATCAAAGAAGGCTCATTTGACACTGCACATTAATTTTGTTTACAGACTTAACTTGGCTGCCTTACTACGAAATCAAATGATAACTCCAAATCATTATTGTATGGATCAATTGAGGCTCTTACCTTGAGGATAGAGATTTATTTCCCAGAAATTTATAAGTTGGTAAAATGTTTCTGGATTTTATTTCTGTCTTTCTCTGGGTGCAGATGGTATGCATCTTTATATCAAGCCTAGCATCATAACCCATGGATTTGGGAAGCACATTAAATCTTCATGTCAGCCCTATACAGGAAGTTCAGTTCCTTGGCTTACCCTGAAATCAGGAACAGGCTTGTGGCACCTCAGGTTGTATACAGAAACAGGTGTGTAGGAGACAGAATGCATTTTTTCCTGTTTTCAGATATAAAAGATCTAAATACATTTGTCTTGTACTACCTTGTTAATACTTTACTAACTGCTAATGGCTTTGTGTGATACTTCTCCTAAATCCTTGTTAAATAATGCACATGAAAGCACAATTTTATTACAATTATTTTTTGAGATGCCTACTAGATAATACAAAATTAGAGGAAGGATTCCTAGTAAGGAATTTACCTCTAAAGTAAAGGAATTTACCTCACAAGTAAATACTATATCCAGTATCTGATAATCAGAATAACTAGTGGGTTACATTTGCATTCACTGCAATTGAACTTTTCTTCATTGAATTAATATAAACATTTTAACTGCTTTAATGTTTCCCTGTTACCAGTCCCCATTAGTGTAATGGCACTGCTATAACTGAGATAAATCAATCAAACCACTTGCAAAGGTAATTCAGACCATTGTCCTGAACCTGTGCTCCTGTAGCAGTGCATTGGAAGCAAAAGTAGCCTTTAATAAAAAAATGGAAACTGGTTGCCATGTCTGTACAAATTCAATTTTGTATCTTCCATGAGTTGCTAAAGCTGGTTTGGTGTGATTTCAAGCAACTTTTGTCTTCTTTTTGTCTTCTTTTATATATTAAGTCTTCTTAATATATATCTTGTTGGGACAGAGTTTTAATTTGTTGTGGTCATTGTCACCTGTATTGAGAGAGGACCACAAAGGAATGAATGAAGCCTCTACAACAATCTTGGCACAACTTATTTGCTGGGGCGCATGTGCAGCGGGTTAAGATGAGAAGGTTTATATTTGCTACTGAACAAAATTACAAGTTAGTTACCACTAATGAAGACCATTCCTGTTAACAGTGAGATTCCAGTGATGTGTCCTGGGGCACTCTGGGTGAGCTGGATGGATCCATATTAAATGGTAGTCTGGGACTTTCTCTGCAGTGCTGACTGTTCAATGCTCACAGCACATGTGCAGGGGTGGGATGTTATGAAGCCCTAGCAGAGATGGGAAAAGATTGGATCAGAAGGTTTATGATATAAGGCATGATTAAATAGAGCTGGCTGCCCTCCAGCTTTGTGTGTGACAGTCAGGAGCAGGCTAGAAGGGCTGAGGAACAGATGGCTGGTACGGATGTCAGAAAGGTTTGTGTTTAGGCACCCCATGCTAAGCCAGCTAATCTACTTCACAGATGTCCTTGCTTTTGCAGCTGTTTTCTTTAGATGTCCTTGAAAATTCAGACTCTGATCTAGGGATACTCCTAGATACACCTGATTTGATTTGTATTTTGTGCTGTTTTCACAGAATGATAAAGCCAGTGCTCAATTAAGTTCTGTCAAGTTATATGATGATTGTATTTGGCTGCAACCTATCACTGGTCCCACCACCTCTGCAATCAGAATTGAATCTAACTTATATCAGGAAACAGATTTTTTTCCTACATAAGTTTAAAGAAACTGATATAATTAATTAGGCTGTGAGAGCCTAGCAGATTTCTTGGTTCAGGCAATTGCCATCAAGCTCAGCATCCCATCAGGATCTCAGGGTTTCTGGAGGAAGCATGAGTTTATAAGGAATGAGGCAAAAATAGCTAACAGTCAGACTAGCTGGCTGTTGTACATGGCAAGTTGAAAACAGATAACCTTGATAGAATGGCTCTAAAACATTTCAATATTTTTAGATCAATAAAAACCTTTCCCTCAAAAAGGGAAAAAATATGGACTGGGATTAACTCAGTTAGTTAGAGCATGATGCTGAAACCACCAAGGTTGTGGGTTCAATCCTTGAATGGGCCATTCACCCAGGAGCTGGACTCAATGATTATGTGGGTCCCTGTCGACTCAGAATATTCTCTGAAATCTATAGGGTTTGAAGCCTACAGGCTCAGCTAGAGCTGTAAGTGCAGGAAGGGCAGTAGTTTTGTTGCCAAAGACAGTATGGTTTTAAGGGAGGAGAGCCCATATACAGTGCCATTTTAAGTTTTATTGCAATATGTAGCTGTCAAAGTGCAAAGGTCTTTTTGAGAAGGGGCATGCTGGACTGCAGCTACATGCAAATATTGGCTGCTACTTATCCATTCAGATATCAAAAGGCTGTGGAATTGGAATTGGCTCTATTGAATAAAATCTGCAGAGACTGTCATGTCAGTTAAATTCAAGAACAAGTCTGAAAACTGTGAGGTTTTATGGATCCTGGATTTTCAAGGCTTTGCTTGAATAGTGGAAATATTAACCATGATCATAGTTTTTACTGCCTATTAAGTGTTATGCTCTTTTTTTCTAGATAATCCACAGAAAACAGACATGTGTTATATGGAGGGTACTCCAGTATTTACTGGCGTATGCTAAAAAATATCTGTCTCATTTTTCCTTCTGGAAAATCTCTAAAGAAAAATTAATCCCAAATTTAAGAATCTTGTAGGATATGACACCTTGACATCTTTTTTTTTCTCCTCTCCATGGAAAATTGGAAATACTGATGCAAGATTTTTTAGTAAAGAGAGAAAGTATAATAAAATAGTGAATGGTAAAGAACACCTTCCAGCTTGCAATTTTTACAGAAACTGTAGTGTTTCATCAGGACTATGTGAGCTGCCTGCCATTGGTACCTGAAATAAAAAGTACCATGTGGCTTGGAACACATTCAAGAAAGTGATTTGGACAGAAACTGAATTTTGACAATGTGAAACACTTCCAAAAAAGCTTGCATATATATATAGATATATCAGAGGGGTGTTTTTCAGCATTGATAGTCTATCAAATTATTTCTTTCATTTGGATAGATGATTTAGGTTTGTCCCACTTAGGACTACTGGAACAAAAGTATGTAACTGTGCTGGATTTATCTTTCACCCAAACTAAGGAACCCTGCCTCTTTTTGATGTAGCTGAAGCAGACAGCTAAGGCTTCCACAAAAAAAAAAAAAAAAAAAAAAAAAAAAAAAAAAAAAAAAAAAAACCCACATAAAATTCAGATGATCTGTGTGAAAAGATGTGGCTTAAAATTGTTTTGCTTAACTGTGTATACAGAAAAGAAGCTTCTCAGTTGGAGAATAATGAAGTAGATAAAGAAAGAAATTAAGAAATTCAGAAAATTACAGAGGCCTGTCTTGGACACCATGGGTTTTGGGGTGGAGGTGTTGGCTTCAGACTGTTTGTTTGTTTCCTTGTATATCCAAGAGAGAAGGATTTTCTACATTTTTTGACAAATGTGTCAGCCTCAGAACTCAGTAGGAGGCAAGGACTTCTTTTGCTGTTCCAACCACATTAGAGGTGCAATACTTCTATTGCATTTGAGCTTTTCACTGCTAGAATTTAGCAGTATTGTTTCTGTTCCAACTAGAGCTCCCTCAAAGACACTAGCAATGCTTCAAGTCTAGCATAACTTTTTCTCTTAATTGAAATATCCCAGGAAAACCAGCTATGGGTTAGATACTCTGAATAGAAAAGCTACTGCTTCTAGCTTTATGATAAGATTTTTGCATAGTTTTTTTCACCATGTGCCTAGCAAATGGCACATATCCTTGAAACACTAAGAGAAGTGGCAATTGACTGAGTGTCTTTGAGTATTTTCTTCTGTATGACTGAAAAAAGTAAATTACATTAACTTCTTATTATGAGAAATTTGGATGGAAAAATAAACAAAGTTCTAGTTTTCTGAGCCAAACCATAAGTTAGACTTTTTATAAAGTAACTATTTAGCTGCTGGTCAAGATGAAATCTTTAACATTATCTTAGAAAGAGGTAGTTCAGATAATGGAATTTTGACAACTGATACATCCTTTCCTTTCATGGGTTTATATTGCCTATGTCACTAAACTCTTTGAAAACTCTGATGTCTTTTCTAGTCTTGCTCTTGTTGTCAATATGGTCTCTGTAAAGAGAATTTCTTCAAAGATTTCAAGGAGCCTGGAGTGTCTTGTGATGACTCAGCTACCAGTAGGTGCAGCACTGCTGAGATGTAAATAGGCCAAATGAACAAATTACACCAATTATTTTGTAGAAAAATGTGTTTGATTTCTAAAATCAAGAGTTATCAGAGTGACAGCTTAAAATCTGCTCTGAAAAAGATGGTAACTAAGACAAGCTGGAGAGATACAAAGGAACTCCTAGAGAGGAGTGACGCTCAATAGTTCTCAATTTTTTTTTTTTTCACATCTTTTATTCTTTCATATTTCTACCAGAGAATGATAATGTGGGTGAGGTCTTTTCTTCAAGAAGAGAAGAAAGGTCTAGCGTGAAGATGAAAGAGATCTTGTCTTTCATGTTTTGGATCCAGGACCCGCATGAACTGCTCTGGCAGAAGAAGAGGATGAATGCAGGTTTCCTACCTGCTGTCTAAGGCCTCCAGCACCAATCCATCTATTCACTCCTACATTTTTCTTGAAGGCATGGCCCTGCAGATGCTGCGTCTTAGTGTAGAAGCATCACAGGCAGGGGTGGTATGGGAATTCTCAAGCAGCCTGCATAAACAGGCTGCAGACCAGGGTCGAGTGGGCTTAGTTCAAAATCTTTGGAATTTTAGGGGTACACCAGAGAGAGCACACTTAGAACAGCATTACTGGAACTCACTAACGTGATACACTGTTAACCTGCCAGGCATGAAATCTACTTCCTTGTTAAGTGTTCATAATTCCACAAAATCCACAACAATTTTTGGTTTTAACATCTGAAGGGACTTTGATGTTTACAGTACAGGTTTGCTTATGATCTGCTGTGAAATTCACCCCCCTGAGATATGTTGCTGGCAGGTATGACCTTTTGGGGAAGCTGATAGTCTGGTTTAATGCTTTGTTTATTTCTTCTTCAAAGCAAACAAGTAAGTGACACAGAAAGCTGTCTGCCTTTTCTGGTGTTGGAAAAGGTTATTTTGTTTCTTTAGTATGGAGAGTTGATTTATTGCAATTCTCTCAGCATTGCTCTTACCAGCAGAGATTTTCAGACGGTAGGGCAGTTTGGTTTGGGTTTGTTTTTTTTTCTCAGTACGTGAAAACTATGATATTTACACAGTAATTTTTTACTCAGATTAAGAATATTGAAGGCAGTCTCCTGATTGTCCCCTCTTGCGATTGTGCTTTGGTGAACAACGTTTCTAGGACTGCGGTGGTGGTGGCCCTGGGAGCGCTCTCCCAGCTTGCCTTGGCCAGCCCTGCCCCCAGTGATGAGTGTGGTACAGCCCAGTAGGCTGGACAACCAAGCCGATCCGGTGGGCTTCTACCTGCGTGGCTGAGAGCAATGACAATGAGGAAAAAGGAGGACTGAGCTGAGGGTTATCCACTGAAGTTTATTGGCACTCCGTGAGGAGCCGCCTCACCTCCAGGGTGTCTGCCTCAGCAGAGCTCAGATCACCTGGTACAGCAACTCTTACCTGGGGATGGAGAGAGGGGAAGGGTAGAACAAAGGACCAGTCAGGTAAGGGTAGGGAGTGGCTCTGCACAAGACAAACCGAGGGACAAATCAAGGAGGGGAAGGAGGGAACAGCCGGGATCCTGCCCAATTACTCGATGGCCTCACTGGAACTTTCTAGACCCAGGGTAAGGCCTCGAAGTGACAGACAGGACCCAGGGGTTACATAACACAACGATTGATAGATAACTGTAACTTGTAGTGGTGTGAAATTGGGTTTTTTAATTTTGGTATAATTTTGTGTGTCTGTAAGATTTTTTCCTACTCCCACACATCCCCTGCTCCTCCTTGATTACAGTCATTAAGTCACACAATAGGCCCGGGCTAGCCCACTGTATGTCTACAATAGCCTTGGCTTCAGTTGTTAAGAATCTATTGTATCTTATCACCCAAGCATCTTGATAGCTCTACTAAGGCCAGATGGCCAGAGAGGCCTCGGGTATCATCCACACCCCTTTTCCCCTGTTTGGTGAAGTCCAGCCCCCCTGTACCTAGGTCACTCCCCTTAATTTGTATTCAGTAACACCCCTGTTGATAAGGGCAAGACAGACCGAAAATCTCTCTCTGGTCCCTGACTTTCAGACACACACTCATGCTTTGACCACCTGGACTTCTGCCCTGAATAAATACCTTTTTACCACCGATCATAAGTTGCTCCTTCTCTGATATAGGCACATTTCTGCCCGGGGTCCGGACCTGCCTAAAGCTTAACGATATCACGACAGAGCCCAGCAAGCCTGAAGGCTCTCTGGGAATGGTGATAGTAACTGGGGTAAACCATAGAGAACAAACCCTAGGGTACAAAGAATGAACCATTATAACTTACATAGAACAGTACATGAACAAAGAACAAATGCATACAATAACGGACAGAACTAAATCATGACACTACATCGGGCTTTTGAAACAGGACACTTTTTTGGATGAAACCAAACAATGATATGCCTCAGGAGCAGAGCTGATGTGATCCAGCCATCACCGGGTATTCAGTCCACTGAAACAAACTAGAGATAACCTGAAATAAAAGGTCTCAAAACATTTAACATGGGCATCAGGTCCTTGTCACCAGATGAGGGGACCAGTTACTCGGCAGCCCCACAGACCCCTCTGTGCTATTTCCTAATGCCGGCAGTCAATGAGTCCCTCACAAGACTCTAATATTACTTGAACTCATGTAGAAAAAGTGCAAATCTGTAACTTTTACAGAAAAAGTGGCTTGCATTTTAGTCAGGTATAAGAGTACATTTAGGATACAGAATTCTGAGTTTTGCTGAAGAATATGGCACAAAAGAAGCACAGATAAATAAATAATGAGTGACACTAGCCAGTAAAAACTACATTAGACAGGTAGGCTATAGCACACTAGAAGGGATTATGCTTGTATTTTAGAATAAAATGTAGTTCAGATATTTCCATTCTCACTTAGGTACCCTAGGAAAGCTGTTGCACCATCAAGTAGAAATGGAAATACACAGAAGACCAACCCAAATTTAAAATAGAGCCTCTCCCTTCCCCTCTGACTGTAATAATATTTCTGGATTAAATTATCCTAAAATATAAAATAGCCACAATTTTCTTTCTTCAAGATAAAACTGCATATCTGTTAAAGGATTTTATATACTTCAAACAATAAACTTAGTATTTTATTAAATACAGTTTGACACAGACAATAGAGGTACAGAAATACAATGTTTGGTACAATTAGTTAATAAAAAATTGGGGACTTGTATTATCATACATTTTAGATGACATGAAAGTTTCCTTGTGATCAGGACCTTTGAAAATGTTTCTAGTTTTCCAACAACTGTGGAGTGCTGTCTCAGCACTTGTCTGAAATGACAAGGCTAAGAGCTGTAAAGAAAAAGCCATGCTTACAAAACATACCAACCTCGTTATCCTGTCTTTAGAAAATGGCAGAGCAATAGCTGACATGAACACTACATGTAATGTATGTCTTCAAATGCACGTTATGAAAAGCTAAATATATTAAAATCTAACTTGCTTTTCTTTATAGAAAAGGATCCTTTTTCCAGCTAAGTTTTGCTTTGTGCAGAGACTTTCTAGGGTGCTGTAATTCCTGGAGTTCCAGTTGAAATCAGGACCTCATGATTAAACAATTCTTGTCTCATTGCCCTCAGTCTAAATTTAATCATGAAGAAAGAAATCAGTGAGTTGAAGTGATGTGCACAGGGTTACATAGAAGATGTCTTGCCAGCTGGAATCCTGATAGTATTCTGATACATTGCAATCTTTGCCATGCATGGAGGGACTGTGGGACTATCAAACAATTTTGACAGTAGTATATTTTAAAAAAAGAAAGGTGGCATGAAATACTGTCTTAGTTTTATTTCAAGGGTAGAGCTTTCAAAATGTCCACACTACCTTCTGAAAAATAAAAAGATAAATAATTGTTGAGTACTACTGCTCACTCAAGATGTCCACAATTGAATTTCTGACGCTCTTTGAGAACTGTTGCTTTTTTTCAGATCATAAAGTTTTGCTTTGAACCATATTAAAGCTAAACTAATGTAAATGAAAGTATTTATCCTAATACACTTGGATTGACTTGGAAAATTGTTTAATAAACTCTATGTAATTGTCA
The DNA here is from genome assembly GCF_965231275.1 of Zosterops lateralis. Taxonomy (NCBI): domain Eukaryota; kingdom Metazoa; phylum Chordata; class Aves; order Passeriformes; family Zosteropidae; genus Zosterops; species Zosterops lateralis. The sequence goes on along the minus strand of NC_139762.1, from coordinate 31,129,317 downwards.
GCATAGTAGCAGCTGGAATGAAAACAGTAATAGTGTAATAACAGTAATTAGCTGAACATGGTTCAATATTTGTCTCTCAGATATAAATTCTTCATTACTCCTCCCCTCCCAAACTCCCCTGGGTTATGCGTCCTTCTTTTTTGCCACCTCAAGTAGGTTTGCTGCCTCAAAGAACTCATGTTCAGACTTCTGTGGTATTTATATGTATATTTAATGGATGTCTGTGTGAATTTCTTCTGGGTATTCTGACCTAGCTGCGTCCAATCAGTCCAATCATCAACAATCTACTTATCAATGTACCTATAATGTTTTCAGTGATTCCTAGGTAATTTGGATGCTGATCCTTAACTAGAAATTCATTATAATATCTTCTCAGACACTGTCATAATATACATGGGTCATGAAATTTGTGTTTATGTGTTATCCAAGCCTAACCAGCAATATGTGCAAAAGCAAGGGATAAACTCCTAGACCAGGGAGACCTATTCTTAGCAAACAATTGACTCAGCAAATACATCTATTTTCTCTTTTTGAGTTACCTATTGGTCCCTGCTGGCTGGCTCCCAAACTCTCAGAAATGTTTCTAACAACTACTGCATACCTCTGGCATGAGAACTTCTGTAAGCATGTAATCATGACAGCTTCTCATTCCAAAAATAACTTTGCAGATAAAATGAACATAAGGTTTTAGAGGAAATGAATGTAAAGTGACTTTCAATACAAATTACTCCATTGCAGCCTGTATCTAACCAATTTTCCACAGCTATCTATTTATGGTGTTTGCTACTTACAGAATACTAAAATAGTTATACAAGGATCATCCAAAACTTACTCAATTCTACAAGACTAATTGCAATGTTATGGAGTTGCAAACATCCATGTCTACGCACAGTACTAGAGAGTGCATTGGCTAATGCCTTTTGTGTTGAAGTAATGCAATTAAGTGCTTTATTGTGGCTAAATCTTGCGAAGCATGTTTTTAAAACAGACTTCAGAGTGGTCCTTTGACTTTTGAAACACAAAGTCTTGTGGTGATGACACTGTCTTTATCTGATGAAGTAACATTGGACACAGTGGGCATACTTCAAAGAAGTATTAGTCCTTGCCACAGTGGAAAGATTTTTATTTGTCAACAGAGCTAAATTCCTCACTCTGCTCACACAGTAAAAAAAAAATAAATAAATCTGTTTTCGGGATATGGCACTAGTTCAGAGCTTAAGCTGTGACATCAGAGTGCCAGGATTTCTGTAATATGATATTGTCTACTTTTTCATCTGTCTCTCCCCCATAACACCGTCTCTTTCTCTCCCCACCCTCTTGTCCCCAGAATTTCTCTCTTCTGTGGGGGGCGGGGGGCGGGGGGGGGGGGGGGGTGGGGGTGCAAAAATAACAAAAATAAATGGTAGCAAATGGAAACAATTCCACTAACCAAAAATGTGGCTGATTAGAAAATTAGGGGAAAGTGTCCTACTCTCAGGGTCTTCTGTTCTTGGAAAACAGTGGGAAAGCAGGAGACAGTAGTATGTTTGTTATTCATTGTCTCCATTTATTACATTAAAATAACTATTCCATTTTTGTTTGGATAGCAGAGTACAGAGAATGAAACATCCAACATACAATTGAATGGATAGCAGAGTACAGAGAATGAAACATCCAACATACAATTGAATATACAAGCCAAGTCGGACATTAATAGTTCATTCTCAAGCATCTGGATCCTGAATATACAGTTATACAAGTTGAATTAATATGGTTGTTTACTCACATTCTTCCGGAGCATTTGCAGCCATCAGTCCTTTGCAATAATATTATGCCCAGCCAGGCTGGAGTCTGGTGACTGGTTATTCTTAACCAGATCCCTGAGCAAACTCCTGAATAAAAAGATTAAAATACAGTATTAGTCCTTTTCACTTCTATCTCAGATGTAAGTAATGTAATTTAAAGTCCATTTAACCTTGAGTTATCTGTGTCCTTATATATATATATATATATAAAATATACTATATTAAGTACAGTAAAAAGTTGCCTAGCACAGCAATGGTTTGAAGGTATTTTGATATTCCTTCAATTTTTAACCCCGTGGACTTTTCTAAATACAGCCTGTGTTTCAAATGTTAATTTTACTTGGAAGCAAAACTGAAGCTTATTCTCCACATGTAGAACTTAATTATTTTTTAACTTTGCTGGACCTTTAGAAAGTACCACCCTTACAGGGGAAATTCAGTCAAGGAAGCTTTGTCCAGCCTGAGGATTATATTTGAAAGCCCTCTACATGCAAAGTCAGCCACTGATACAGCCTCTTTTTATTTTACTGTTCATTTTTATTCTATATTTGGGAGCTTTCTGCAGGGCTGTGTACAAGCTTTTATTTCAATGGGCTTTCCAGCTACCACTAAAATTTTAATTTGTGTGCTAGGAAGCCCTTACATTAAAATGTTTCACATTTCCCTGGAAGGTCCTATCATCTGCTAGCAGTGCTCCAATTATTTGAAAACTCAAAAAACTTAGAATTGTGTGATTTTCTTCCCAGGGGAATTTACATCTGAGATCCTTAGAGAACATCTTAAGACCATCTATTTAAAATACCCAAATGCCACACTATGTCATATACTGTGTCACAGTATATGCTTTGATCTATAAAAGGAGATAAGATGTTTCAATCAGCACTGAATAACAGCTGTCTTTAATGGTTTTAAAGATAGAACAGATTATTTCAACTATTACATAGTGTCATCTTCAACATCTCAGTATTAGAGGTGGTGAGCTCTGACTGTAAGATACATAGTATTGTATGGGGTGAAGTTTAAATATTTCTTTCAATAGAGAAACAAAAATAGTATTTGAGATGAAGTTTAGAGATTCTGAAAAGAATCTTTATTCTAAAATCATTCTTGTGAAAACTTATTTTTGGTATTTTCTCATGAAGCTTCAATTTTTGAACAAAAATTATGGAAACTTCAAAGTTTCTCATGAAAAAATTCCAAACTTTGATGTGATGTGCTAGGAAACATGAAAAAAAGACAGCTGCATGTTGATCTTCACTCCAACACTGTAGGCAAGAGAGGACATAAGGATGTGGACACAAGAATCCCAAGTTGCTATGGTGTTAGTAAGATTAGGACTGCAGTGCTATAACCTTCATGCTTATATATCCTGGGAGACAGAGTTCAGAAAAGTGCTTCTTGTGAGGGCCGCAGTCATAGCAATCTATCGATTTAGTTCAAAGCAGAGGTTAACAGTTCATTTAGTTACACATATCTGTGAAAATCTGACGAAAGCTTATCGAGGTCACATGGCTGCAAGGAGAAGCATGAACAATTCAAAGATCAGGTGAAGAAACTTGTAGTTAAGACTAGTTATTTCACTGGCACAAGTTTGTTTTGGTGCAGTCCCAGAAATATTTTAAAAGAAATTTGGAAATTATCTGGAAAGACATTCTGCATCCTCTTTGTGCATCTTCATACCATACCCAAAGTACCCTGGGTACTTTGCAGGCACACTGAGAAAAGCTGAGGACAGGCTTTGCTATTCTGCTAATCCAAAATTGTTGAGGGATTACTGATCACTCTGGGGACAGTGAAGTGATCACAGAAAGAAAGATCACCTGGCAATGGTTTACACTATAGTTAGTGCCGGCGGAAATACCACGCTCTTCCCTTGCTTTCTTTTTCAACTTTTGTCCCTAAAGGAGGGAATTTTCTTTTTCTTATCAGATTTGTTCACTGTTTTCTATATCATTTATGATGAGATTAAAATTTTAGTGTTTTTTCTCTTGAAAGTTCTGTATTCTCTCACAAATTCCTCCACACTACACATTGTTTGAAAGCCCAAACACTTCTTCCTTCCTACCTTCGCTTTCTCCTGCTTCAACACTCCCCTTTTCTATATGTTTTCCTTTGTACTTGGAGAACAAAACACCCCTCAAAAACCAAACCTTCTTCCTCTTTGCAGCACCTTCTCCAAAGTGAAAATTATGGCAATTTCTTTTTTTTCATGAATTATTGCAACTCTGTACAGTGTAATGCATTGGCTACCTAGGCCAATTTCCTGAACAGAGACACACAGTAAGAATTTTTTATGTACAAAGCATCAACCTAATGACATTTCTTCCCAGATGGAGAGAGAGACAGAGGGAGAAAGGGAGAATTTTCTGTTTTCCTGCTTCCAGCTTTATCTACTTTGGGATCAACCATTCAATCCAAGCTTAATAAAGTAATTAGGTCAGTGTGAGGCGGTTTCCCAAGGGCAGAGCCTTTTAGAATTTTTTGTTCTTTCTTAAATGCCGAGATATTATCCAATATAGCATGGTTCCTACAAACAATGTTGTGTAATGTACACTTAATTTGTATATATAACACAACACTGCAGCAAGTCATGATTATTCGAACCAAACCTGGCAACATTTCAATGCCAATTTCTCTTTCCCATTTTCCTTTTTTCTGTTATTCTTCAGGAGCCAAAGAACTTATTTTTCTTTAAATTATTCTTTTTCTCTATTGCTACCAGCAATCAATGGAACTTTTCTTAACCCTGAGGAGACTGTATTTGAGCTCAATTAAGTGCTTTGTCACTGTCTAAATGAGTGGCAGCATCCTCTCTACACCACACTGTGCAAAAAGTTCTATCTGTACAGGATATGACAAAGAGGTCCATACTTAACTCACAATACCTATAATATGTTTTCCTGTTACTAAATGATAGACTTGTCTGGTGACATTCTCACTCTGCATTTTTGTTTTAACTATATTTTAGTTTTGTTGGTACAAGTAACAGTCAATTACCATTTCTGTACTCTTTTCTGTACAAACTAGAAATGCTACACTGAAAAAGATACTCCTACGTCAGTTTAGCTATAAAGATTAATTGCTGGAAAGCCATAAAATACTTCTGTGCCAGCTAATCAGTTTAAGTAGCAATAATCTCTCTGAAACCAGAAATTCATTAATTAATCATCCCAACTGTAAATGCAGTCTTGGCAGAAAAATCAATAAAAACCCCAACCACTCTTTTAAGGTCAGATGTTATCAACCAAAACTCTGCTGTTTTACTTATGCAAGACTGCACATCTAGTTAGAGATAAGGCAACCACTGCTAAAAAACTCTGCATATGTGATGAAGAATTTTCATAAAGACCTGGGGAGAAACAGTCTTCAATTTTACTGAACTTGCTTTTTACCTCATCCTTCTCACACTATTGCTGTTGCATTTTGAGCAGACTACCAATAGCAGAGAAATGAGTAGGATTTTCACTTAGCATAAGGAAAAAGAGCCATTTTGATCAGTAATGAATTTGTAGTCTTAAGAGTTACTATTCTTTGGAAGGACCTGGAAGATTTTCTTAAGTATGAATATAAATTCTACTTGGTGAAAAGTTTTACATATGTTCTGGGGATGCATGAATGATTGAGTAATAAATTATTAAAAGTTTTTCATAAGAAAGGATGGGGTGGGGACTCAAACATAATAGATGTAAAACCAGCTAAAGACATTATTTTTCACACATATGATTACAGTGTGGTATTCAGTAAGACAAGATGCACTCGGTACTGAATCCTCAATTGCTACCAGATTTAGCTAAATCATAAAGATTTATTTTACAGAAGAATTTTGGAAGAAAAATCCATCACTATTAAGCATATTAAGTGTCTTGAAGGCAGACATCTTGCCGATACATGAGACATATATTCTTACAGTTTTCATGCATCCTTTTCATAAATATCAGCTGCAGAACTTGACAGAGGCAAGATCATTTGCCATTAGTCTTTCTTTAACGTGAGTATTTCTTGTCTCGTGCCCTGGCTTTTGCACTGTGACTCACTTGTCCATATTTCTGCCAGCAGATGGCAATACTCAACATGACCCATGAGTGTAAACAGAACAAAAGGGGGTTGATTGTTCAGAAAAGGAAGTCTTCATCAGAGTACAATAACGAAGTGACCTGATCTATTTTCATTTTGAAAATTTCACTTTGAAAGTTAGGCAAAATAGAACTAAATGGCTCTGAAACACATGTCCTAATTCATTACATTATGTAAAGCAGGAAACTAATTTTCCAGGAAAACAAGTGAATTGGAATGCAGGATTTAACTCAAGTCTTTCTTATGAGGGTAAATGTAACAAACCTTCCCAAATTCTCCCAGGTCCGTAATAAAAGATTCTTCTGGTGAAATGAATATGCATTACCAAATTAGTTTATTCCATTAAAATGTAATTTTAAAGGATCCAGCTTAGCAAATTAAAGACTACTCACTACACATTTTACAGATGCCTTTCTGTATGAATACACCAGATGAAATGTATGTGACTACTTCTCCTGATAATGATATATGTATATTTCATTTCTTCTTCAAAAATTCCCCAAATAATTCTGGTTATCAATGGGGAATGGGTGTGTAGGGTGGAATAAATAATCTTTTGGAGGCTTTTACTTCTTTTCAGCAATGCTGACAAAGGTTTTATGAATATGTTAATTCCCAAAAAACAGACTAACTCAAAGTCCAGAAACACAACGGCAGCTGAACTGCATTGAAGGACTGCATTCAAAACAGGGCTAACCCAGTATAGCTCACCTCTGCCTAGACTGGCAAAACGTGGACTTTGAAAGAGAGACAAGGAAAACTTACAACCAACCAACACCCGTTTATATAGGTTACTCACCAAGTGAAGTCATTACTCTGTGAATCATTCCCAGACATTCTGAGCTCTTCTGAAATGTCAGGAACCTTCTCAACAAACATGCAAGCTACCTGCAAATTTACAGGCTTTCATAAACTGCTTTTTTTTTTTTTTTTTTTTTTTTTTTTTTTTTTTTTTTGAGCACAATATATTCATATTAAACTTAAATTGGCTTTCAATCTGTGTCTCACCTTTAATATTGCCTGCTTAGGGTCTTTGCAGTTGACATCATGTTGAACACTGTCAGTCATTAAACCATTTCAGACACCTAACAGGTACCACTCCTCATCCTCCTCCTTTCCCTCTCCCTGCCCTTTGAAAGCTTTCACCCTTCTCCCTTTAACTATGAGGAGAAGAAAACTTTCTCAGTTTGCTGAGAAGAAATGCACCTAAGCTGCACATCTAAAATGAGACAATTCTTATTTGCTATGAAAATACTCATTTTTATTAATAACAACCAGTGTAAAAAAATGCAGAGCAATTATTTTGGAAAAATACACCATTAATAATTGAAAAATGTCTCTCATAGTCCACCAAAAAAGAATTCTTTCATTGTGACAATTTTTCCAAAAAACATTTTTCTTTTCTCATAAAAAAGCCTCACTGAAAATTTAAGTTAAATTCTTGAAAGAATTTATTTATTTATGCTGTATATATTTTCAAATGTTTTCAGAGAATGAGCATGTTCAACAGCATAATGCCTAGACGAATTATTTTTTAAAAATTTGGTGAAAAACTTTATGTGACAAATCATTAATGGGCTGTTGTGTTTAAAAGAAAAAAAAAAAAAAACAAAACCAAAACCAAAACCAAACAAAAAAACCACTTTGGTAAGTTATCTTTGCTTCAAACTGGAGTTCTGCAGCTACAGATGTTATGCTATTCAGAATGCAATTTACCTTGTTGTTAAAGTCCTCTTTGCAGAACTGAATTCATTTAGGACTGCAGCTGGACAGGATGATTTCAGTCTTCAGCTAAACTTTATAAAAATTTTGTAAATTGCATCCTTACTTCAGGAACCTCTTTCTGAAAAGGTTTTTTCATTGACTTTGTGCCTAACAATGAGATATAACTTTTTCTAGATTACTATAATGAAAAGAATTACTGCTCTGTTTTTACTTTTCTTGAAAAAAGAGTAATTTATTTAGATGATAATTTTATGTGTGTTTTACTAAAATTGGAAATGCATTGAAAACTTTTATTGCTCCTACTTCTGTGCAGTTTAAGGGAAATAATTTTATAGAAATCTTTCTCATCAAGAAATAACCAAGAAAATTAATTCCATTCAAACATCTGCAGCATTTCTGTGTATTCCTAATTTGGCGTTCTTGCAAGGGTGATTTTCATAATGTTCTTAGCACCACCCTAAGGAAATCTTTTAAGATGTCTCACATAAAATATCATATCACTACTTTCTAAAATATTTGCTTATTTCTTTCAGGGAAAACTAATTATATGTGACATATGAACAAGCATGAGAACTCATACATATTCCAAGTTAAAAGAAAACTATAGCAAAAAAAAAAAAAAAAAAAAAAAGAAAAAATTTCCACAATGGGTAAGATGAGCAGCAGGTGAGAAAAAGATGTATAGGGTAGAATCACAGATTATAGTTACCCATAGCTAATTGCTGTTTAGATAAAACATGTGCATCTGTTTTCAGCAATTAGTGTGGAGATCAATAGAAAACATATATATTTAATTAGACATATGGTTCATTTTACTATAATTGGAACCCTATGTCACTTCTGGCTCTCCATATGCAGTATGGTCTAAAATGTTTTCTGGGGTGTGTTTCCATCATATGGAAGGTGAAGCACAGACACCAGCTGATACTCAGATCTCATTGTCTTGTGCTGCTGTTAAATGGAGACATTTACGGTGATCTAACCAGACCAGAAACCAATAAAACTTTGATTTTGAATGTCATTTAACCCTTTCCCTGATGACTGGCCACACTGCATGTCTTGTAACAATCACAACTATTAATACCACATCTGCTCACCAGTATTTGAGCTTACCAGTATTTTGAATTAAGCCATTTCACGAATCTCTAAAAATAAAAAAAAATTTAATTTTATAACTTCTGACAAACAGATGCATTCAGAATAAGGAAGAATGGACATGAAATTATGACATTTTACTCCCTGAATATCCCTTATTCAGTGATTTCAGTCAAAAACTCAAACCAAGCCAAAAGAAAAAAAAAATCACAAAAAATTTCAAGCAAATTCTGAATTGACAAACCTACCCCAGCTCCCCAAATGTGTGTATTTATTTACTACTTGGTTACTGTATGTTGGTCTCATATATATTAAACTGTAAATGAGGGGAAGTGTCCTCTGCAGATACAAGCAACAACAGAATGCAGGAGGGAATTAGTAAAGCTTGTCCTCAATGCCCATATTTTCTGTATATGTGTGATATCATAAAAGTGTTCATAAGCATTTTGAGTGTTTACAGTGTCTATCCTAGACTATTTTATATGCACATTTAAATATTCCAGTACTGCTTTCCAGATTTTTAAAAATAATTTAGCAGATATTAAATGAATTAAACTGAAACAATTTAGTGAAATTCAGAGCTTTCATACAGTTCTTGCTCAGAATACCTCACGTTGTAAACATCTGCCTGGCACAGGCTAATGGATCTATTTTAAGCAGAAGTAGTTAACAGACAGAGCAAGAAAGCTCTCTTAGAGAGGGTAAAGGAAATGGCAGGCGGAAAGTTGTATCAACAGTAGTTGACTTACATGTTAAAAATTCTATGTTAAGTCTAATAAAGGATGCAGACACCAAAAAATGCAGCAGTGAAAGTGCTTTTTGAAAGACAAATGGGTATGTATGACCTGTTAAATGACCCCATATCTAAAGCATACAAACAGAAACTAAGCTGAAGTAAATCAGATCTTTCATCTGGATGAAAGATTTCAAAACCACATATCAGGAGAGCAACTTTGCAACCAGATATGGGATATTCTGGACGAGGAAACTTCCTGGTTTTATGCTCTGGTAATGTCAGGAAAGGATTGCAGTTTCATGTGGAGAGAAGAAGAGCAAAAGCAGTAAAGTACTGAATCTTAACTCTGGATCCCATATATCTGCATTTTGTAAGGTGAAATATTCAATGTGCATAAACTACTTTTGTTTCCAAGTTTGTGTTTCAGGAAGAAGTATCTTTGAACCAAATCTTATAAACACTGGATTCAAAAATGAATATTTCCCCCCAATGCACTTCACTAGAATATTTGACCATATACACTAAAAATGTTACTTTTCAGTCTAGCATGACTATAAACAAATGATGGCTTCACTTTCCATTAATGTATTTGCCTAAAAAGTTCTGCAGTTGCTATGCAGTCTTTTTATAAGAGGTAAAAGATACAGAATTAGCATTCCTCAAGCTGAGGAAATAATTAAACCTTTCTTTTCATATCTCAGGGAAATATTCTAAACTAGTATTAGGCAACATCACCACTATTTTAGAAGTGAAGTCTGGTCTTACCAGAGGGGATCTGGGAAATTGTTACTCTCAGGAACCTTCAATTAAAGAATCTCTCTAATTAATTTGGGGAGAAATTAGACAAAACACTCTTCAAAGCAGAGCAAGGTTGGATTTTGGATACCTGAAATGTTAAAATTAAAGAGTAAAGGAGTTGTGGATTTAGAGCAAGTTTATCTGGAAGTTTCTAGGTTGCAATCTTGGGTACAAGAAACTCTGTCTATGTCTCCTTTAAAAATTTAAGTTCTTTTATTCTTATAGACATTCCTCTTCAAATAAACAAGCTCCCTAAGATATTTTTGGATTCCTCTTTTGGACCTCCTCCCTTTTCTTGTTCACTCCATATTGTTAGAGGAGTTCCACTGACCCAAGAAAGCTTTCTTCTTAATGCAATAGCTGTATAAAGACATATTTCCAGCAAACAAGGAGTTGCATTTTTTTTGTCAGAAAGTTGTTCTTTGTCTTAATTATATAAATGGGCTCAAACAGGACAACCAGAGAAGAAGTGTTAGAAAAGCCAAGGAATATAATGTAGTTTCTTTCTCATGCATTGCTTCAAAGATCCACTTTGTCCTGCTTAATACTTTTTATCCTTCTTGACCCCTAAAAGTGAAACAGTCCAGAACAAAAGTATTAGTCTTGGACCGATGCCTATGTATGTTGTCAATAATTGCAGGAATTAATGGGAATTTCTAAGTATTGTTGCCATTGAATAAATTGACATCATTATCTTTGTTTTACAAGGGGAAATTTCTTTCATCGGGATCTGAGTCCTTGCTTGCCTCATGCTGCTGCCTCGGATATTGGTGCTGGACAGAGGCCTGGCCATGGAGTGCACTGAAGGCCAAAATAAAAAGAAAAACAAAGGAAGCAAAAAAACCATCTCTCTAGAAATCCATTGAAATTGAGACAGATTATGAAGTTTTGTTTTTGCAGAGTTGACAGAAGAGCAGCTGGTTCAGCCAGAGAACAGAGGGAGCTGTGCTGAGCTCTGGTGTGATGTCCCATCTGCAAGAGCAGGAGGAGGACATCTCGCATGGCAGTACCAGTCCATTTTTTGAGAGATACTAACAGCTGGTTTCATCCTTCCCCACTTTGTTCAAACTGGTTGCAAAACTCAGAATAACATCAGACATTTTGACTGACAAGGCCAGGTTTATTGCAGGGGACACCTGAGATACCTTTGCACCAAGAGCATGTCCCCACCCAGGATTTGCTGGGCTTCCCAGCTGTGTCTTGGCTACACAGCAAAATGTGTCCCACAACTGGTAGACCTAATAAAAAAGCATAATCAGGCCAAGATACATGAGAAAGAGTTTTTCCCAGTTCTCAGGTGGTAACTAGACCAGTGGTGTTGATGAAGGCACTGCACTACTTTGGAAGTTGTTTCTATAGTAGGCCATTTGGCAGGGCAGAAGGGCAGTTTCTGAGTGAGAAGAACTGCCAGTGTCTCTCTGTACCCACCAGGAGCCCAGGGCCCTCCAGCCAGGACTTAAGCACTTGACTGATTCAACACCTTCTGTAGGTTACCACTCACACAGAGATTATGCCTCTGTTCAGAGTAAAAGGATTATGTTTTACCCCACACTCTGCCACAGAGTAGGTGTCGGCAAATAACTGAATTTTGGTGCCTAGCCCTACTATTAAGAATCAAAGAGAAAAGAATTCTAAATATAAGTTTGCAACACAGTCTTGTGATTTTTTGCATTTTACGTGTGAATTATACACTTTTTAAGGAGTGATGAGCTTATCATCTTCTTTAAACTGATTTAAAAGTTATTTTGTGATCGAGAGAGTAGGTCAAGGCCAGGTAAATGTTTACGGACGTAACTGCATTGCCTAGAGATCAGAGATCAGTGCTAGAGAACACTGCTGCCAGCTCAGTGAAAAGCCCACTGCTTGTAGTCATCTCTCTAGCAACTTCTGTAAAGCTTTAGCTGCTCCAGGGAAATGGGAAAATGCCATCTCCCCTCAGCCTGCAGTTATTTAAATGCTACAGTGTCAACCAATATTATGCTGCTTTTATGTTTTCTCCATTAGACAGCTGCTGGATCTGTCTTTATGGGAAAGCCACCCTTGAAGTCACTTGACCTCTTGTTGCCTTGTTGCTTCGCGTATCTGTCTCTCAGGTCAGCTCAGCGTCCGGCTGGACCACCCTGCTAGCTCTGATACACTCAACAGTACCTTCGCGTGGGTTTTTGGTTCCGCAGCCCCTTTGCCTTAGCTGTCTCGGCCGTGGTTAGAAAGAGGGGACACTCCAGGCTCAGGGAGAAAAGGTTTTATTCGGGTAACTCAGGGAGCAGCCCCTGGTTCCAGGCCTGTGCCTCTGGGGAGTGACCCCGGGCCTCGGTTACAGGGGGTTTTTGTTCCCCCAAATCTCAGGGGTGGACACCAGTTACAGAGACCAATCACACAAAACCAGGTGGGTAAGGTCAAAATGCAATACACAACATTAACAAATCAGGTGGATTTGGGATATGGCCCTGTGAGACTCACCAATCCCTGTCAGACACCTCTCCTGAAGGTTTTGGGGCCTGGGGGATGGTGGACATGTGGGGGAGAAGTACAATGGGATGGGGGAAAACACAATAGGACGATCGAAACCCAGGGCAGAGGATTAGAGTTGTCTTGGCAACTCTTATCAACCTCTGATAAGCACATTCCAAGACAGTAGCTTTACCTGGCTAGGGTTAAAGTCCAATTTACATCAAACCTACAACTAAGAAACTTATGATACCATTCCAGCACCCCCACACCTCCCCCTTTTTCTTTTATTTGTGTCACTGGTCTGGAGTGGAGATATCTGAATCACATTCGCTGCTGGAGTCAGAGTCCGGTGGGAATTCGATGGCAAGTGTATGGCGCGTTTTCCCCTCTCTAAGGGCTGGTTTTCTGCAGCGTGGGACGACGGCATTGACGGCTTGTAGCATCTCCTTGAGAGGAGGTGTCGAGCCTGGTTCTCTGGGTATCAGATTTATTGCAGCAGTGCACTCCTCGTTCGCATGAGAGAGAGCCAACTGCTGTATCACTTGTTTCTGTGCCTCCTCTCCATTAAATTGCTGTTCCACAGCTGAAGCAAGTCGCTCCACAAATTTGACATAGGGTTCTTGTGGTTCCTGAAAAATGTCTAAGTAATATTGTGAGGGGCCATCGGGCCGCATTTTCAGAAAGGCTTTGCATGCTTGATTAGCTACAAACTCAAGGACATTTTGGGGAATGTTGGTAGCCTGGTCTGCGGCTGCTTTCCAATCCCCTTCCCCTAACAGGTGGTTTAGGGTAATAGGATTGCCTGCATTATCAGTTGCTGTGGTGGTATCCTCCAGCAAACCTGGCAATGCAGCTTTCAGCAGTTTTTTCCAAGTGACCTCCCATAGCTCAAATTCCATTTTGCTTGAGAGGCACTTGAAAATCTGCTTCAAATCAAAAGGTACAACTGTGATTCCACCAAAAGAAGTAAATAACAAGCCTTCGAAATAAGGACTATGTCGCCCATATTCCTTTAATGCCTTCATGAGGTCTTTAACAAGCGTCTGTGACAACGCTTTCCAGGTGGCTACTGTGGTTCCCTGCCCCCTGCTCCTTCGGTATGTCACCGGAGTAACTGTGGGTACCCCATCTGCATTGGCATCCCCGAGCTCCTGCTTCTCTCTCTCTCGGACTCCAGCCACTGCCTCAGGTTCCCAGTTGTAAGCTGGGGGTTGCTCCCAGCCTGCCTGTGGCACGGGCGGCTGTGGCCGTTGAAAGCTTGGAAAGGCATTTCCCGAAAAAGGTGCAGTCGGGGACACCGTGTTCCCGAGTGGGGGGTAGGGCGGGGGCGGTGCCGGTGGGGCTCCCCCTGTGGGAGGTGGCTGCGGGGGGGCGGGCTGGGGCAGGGGCGGCGCCTCGCTCGCGCCGTGGGGGGGCGGCAGGAACGCGGGCTGGGGCAGGGGCGGCGCCTCGCTCGTGCCGTGGGGGGGAGGGAAGGGGCTCCACGGCGCTGTGGGGTGCTGCTGCGGCGGGGGGAGAAAGGGAGGGGGGGCCACGGAGTCCGGTCTTTTCAGCCACTGTCCCGGGAACCCGGCAAAAGCGGCTGCAGCGCCGGCATTCGGTGGGGGGAGGGGAGCGGGCGGCTGCGTTTCCGGGAAGGGCGCCGGCAGCCCCGGCGGCAGCGGTTCCGGGGGGGGGGGGGGTTTGGGCGTTCTGGCCAGCCAGACTGCCCCGGGAGCCCCGAACAGCCCGGCCGTGGCTGTGGGGCGCGGGGGACCCAGGAATTCTCAAAATGCTTGGCGAGGGGGAACCGTGGGGGGCCGGAGCATTTTTTAAAATACCTGGGGGGGTTTTGGGGGTTTTAGGGGACTTGGGGGGCTTGGGTGATTTCGAGGAGGGGAAAAGGGGAGACCTGGGGGGTTTAGGAGATTTCGGGGAGGCAGGGGGATGGGACCGGGGGGGCTGGGGGGACTCGGGAGAGGCAGGGGGAGGAGGATGGGGGGAAGGGACTGAGAGAACGCTCTGAGAGAATGCAACTTTGTTATCTTGCATTCCTGTGATCTCTTCTAAGGCAGCTTTTATTTGCCACGGCCAGAATGCAAATTTTGCAGCCAGGACGTCTCCTGACTTCCCTAATTTTTCCAACTTTTTAGAAGCATTTTCCCAGAACCAAATGCTGTTCACTTGGTCCGAATTAACATTCGGAAAATGCAAAAACAAATACCTAATAAACTTTTTCAGTTCCTTTTTTGAGTATTTAACTTTGGCAACAATTAAAACTCCAATTAAACTTTTAAAAACCTCTTTCTGGGTGGTGTTTAGTCCGTTTCCCATTCCGACTAGCTGTTATCCTTTTCCACCACCCCTTCCCAGCAAAACCACCCCCCAAATCCCTGTGGGCGTCCTTTCCTAGGGGTAAGGGCTTCCTTCGGGTGGACCCCCGGTCCCCCCCTGTCCCGTCCCTCCTAGGGTTCCCTGAGGCTTCCCAAGCCTCTGTGGTGGGTATCCTTCCCTCCCTTAGAGGAAATATACTCACCAAGCCCTCGGGACACTGGAGACGTTGCTGGGGCAACCACGAGCCTGAAGGGACTCCTCTGGGCAGGAGCTGTTCCCTTCTTCCACCAGGGGTGCTTTTTTAGCAACCCCAGTGGCTCCGTGAAATGCTGAAGACCTCGGGACACGACAAGGCGACGTCC
Organism: Zosterops lateralis; assembly: GCF_965231275.1. Lineage (NCBI taxonomy): Eukaryota > Metazoa > Chordata > Aves > Passeriformes > Zosteropidae > Zosterops > Zosterops lateralis. The sequence continues at coordinate 31,113,979 of NC_139762.1, read as the reverse complement.
TCTCAGAAGGTCTCTGGGTCACAGGGTCCGAGTCTTCCTCAGGCCTCCGTGTCAGCCCCCACGGTACAGCGGGTCAAAAGGCGTCTGCAGGCCCCACAGTTGGCGCGCCAATCTGTTGCTTCGCGTATCTGTCTCTCAGGTCAGCTCAGCGTCCGGCTGGACCACCCTGCTAGCTCTGATACACTCAACAGTACCTTCGCGTGGGTTTTTGGTTCCGCAGCCCCTTTGCCTTAGCTGTCTCGGCCGTGGTTAGAAAGAGGGGACACTCCAGGCTCAGGGAGAAAAGGTTTTATTCGGGTAACTCAGGGAGCAGCCCCTGGTTCCAGGCCTGTGCCTCTGGGGAGTGACCCCGGGCCTCGGTTACAGGGGGTTTTTGTTCCCCCAAATCTCAGGGGTGGACACCAGTTACAGAGACCAATCACACAAAACCAGGTGGGTAAGGTCAAAATGCAATACACAACATTAACAAATCAGGTGGATTTGGGATGTGGCCCTGTGAGACTCACCAATCCCTGTCAGACACCTCTCCTGAAGGTTTTGGGGCCTGGGGGATGGTGGACATGTGGGGGAGAAGTACAATGGGATGGGGGAAAACACAATAGGACGATCGAAACCCAGGGCAGAGGATTAGAGTTGTCTTGGCAACTCTTATCAACCTCTGATAAGCACATTCCAAGACAGTAGCTTTACCTGGCTAGGGTTAAAGTCCAATTTACATCAAACCTACAACTAAGAAACTTATGATACCATTCCAGCACCCCCACATTGCCTCAGTCAACACAGATGGAACATTGAATAAAACCAGGATGTTGCTAGAAATCATATGACTCATTTGAACCAGGGAGGGAGGGCATTTTTGGGAATTGTTTTTTTTTTCTCCTTGGGCAAATAAGAGTTTGGCTTATCTAATTATATGCAAAGGTACACAGATTCTGTTTTGCAAGAATGTGTTTTCACAGTCCAGCAGTCATCTTTAAAAGGTCAACAGTTGTATAAGAAAAAGCAGCATACATTTTGATTTGAAGCAATACCCTCTACTTCTATTCAGGTCACTGGATCACAGGATCACTGCATGGGAAGTATTGGCATATAGATCATATCTGCTTTTTGTATCAAGACTTATTTTGTAAGCCTATTTAGAAGTATAACTGAATTCTTCTTACATATAAAACAATTTAATAAATGGAAAATACAACTTTTTTCTCAGAGTCAAGATGCCACAATCCACAGTGCTGACTCTTTTGCTATCATGATCCAGCAGCCTCCCCAAAGAGCTGCCAGCAATTGCCTGGAGGTCATGAGCTTTTTCCTTCCCTTTTTGTTTGGCCTTCTGCCAAAGCAGACTTGTTCAGACATCAAAACCAGCTCTGCTTGCTGCTTCAATATACCAGCAATACCTAATCATCCTGCTCTGCCAAATCATGGAGTGGATTTACTAAAGTACCATGGGAAGTAGGACTAAAGATACCATGTTGTAATGAAATTCATTCAGATCAAAAGCCCTGGCAACACAGGTGGAAGCAGTAAAGCTTGAGACCTCAAACTGGAAAAATGAGCACATCTATTAATCCATCAGATGGACAGTTTATAACTATTTTTCTCTCATTTTTTTGATTTATATCACTTAGACATTCCATTATAAAGTATCTTACTGCAAAGTGGAGGCATTAGAATATTCAATTTATGTGAAGCTGTCGAACAGTGAGCAATTCCAGGAGGGTGACTCTTGTATTTAGAGGTTTGTAATGCCGACAGAGAAAGTTTGGAGGAGTGTAACAGGAATTCTAGTACAACCTTAATTTTATGTATCTGGACACATAATATCTCTGCTTGCAAGCAAAGATCAAAGTGGGTTTGGTTAGAATGCAACATTCTATCATTCTTCATTACTGTGACACACTGCTAAGCAGTGCGTGGTCAGAAGTTTCCCTCTCAGGATGCCACAAGCTCTTTCTTTAACTTTGGTGAAGGGAGCCATCACCTCATCCCTCCTGATATTTTCATTTAGCTTTCACATTGGATTTCAAGATCAGCAAACGTTACACTGAAACCATGACATTTTTACAGATTCACATGACTTTTGGGACCACCAATACATTATGAAAGGTTTGTGAGCATCATGGGTCCATTGATGGCCCAAGTCTGCACTATCTTCTGAACAGGAAAAGATCAAATGAGAATGATTTCAGGATACCAAAATGTCTCTGATGCAGTGAGACTCTTAAAAATTCTGAAATCCATTTATAGGGAAAAACAAACTTTGTATTAATGGTAGTAAAATAAATGTCTGCACATACAGTATGAGAAAACTACATCTATTGTATGACTTGAAAGTTCACAAAAGCAGCACAGAAGAAACAGATGCATGAGTAAATCAGGAAATAAAGGGCAAGAGTCAATTTTAGAGAACAGGATACACAGGCAGTTTAAAGACATGGCTGGAAGCCCAAATCATAAGAGAAAGCTTTTGTAGAAAGCGTGACATTAGTTAGCATGGCTATATAGTAGGAGCTGTGTTCAGTGTTGGGGTCTACTGGTTTCTGCTCACAGAAGGTGTTGATGGTGTCACTGAGAAGGGACCAGCCCACTAAGAGGCAAAAAGAACAGGCTTGCAGCTGGTGCACACTCCAAGTTCACACCACAAGCTCCAGAGTCGTGGGAAGCAATTTAATCTCTCCAAACTCCTTCAGGGAAGGTATAACTTAAGATGGAGCTGTGCCTAAGCACAACAATTAATCTCTGTCTTAACATGACAGATACTCTTTAAGTTAAACATATTCACAACACAAATTGCATGGATAAGGCTGCTTGTTATTTACAGTGTACTTCGCTGAATCCCAGCTTGTGTCCTGTAAAGTGCCCTATTCATAAGGCAAATAAAGTTATATTGACTACGACCATGTGTTTGTTTCATAACCCATTGCCTATTGTGAAGCGTTGGTAGAACTGTGTAATCCAGAGACCTCCCTCTTGACCTACTTCAGTGATAACTGCTTTTTGTTCCATCTTTTGATAAACATTATTTCACATCTGGAAGACAGTCCCAGATATTTTAATATCTGTAACAGATGTTTTATATATAATTTAAAAATAGTTCTTAAGTGAAAGTTTAAAGAGCTGCTGCATATTACTTTTATTGTTGTTCTTATTTAAAACAAATAATTTGTAAGTTTTCTTCCTCCACCATTACAGTAATAGAAAAGTACAAGAAACTTATTTAAGTACAATAGAGTTTACCAACCAGCAAAAGTAATTTTAATGAATTTTAAAAATAATATTATTATTAATTATCAATGTAAAATCCTGCTGCAAAACTGCACCCCACACACATATTAGAAGTAATTAGCTCACACTGAATCTCCTTGTAAGTTATAAAAAGCATTGTACTCCTCACAATCTGAAAGTAACCAAAAGTAATTGTTTCAGAAGTGGCTTAAACTCTGATGTTAATGCTGTTAGTGCTGTTGATGCTGCACTCTCTAGGCATAAAAGCTCCAGTAGATTTCACCCTTCATTCTCTTTTACTGATATTGTCTCTTACTAACATTTAAATCTTTGTTTTTGTGATTTTGCTTCAATTCCTATCAAGGTATAACAGAAATCAATGCAGCAGATGATGCCAGTAAGCCTTTCTATTTGAAATCTCAAGGATGAGGTCAGTGTGGGAACAGCAGTATTATGACAGACGTATTTGCTCTCCATAAGCCACAGCTGGATCACACTAATCAGTGGCTCTGCTGCTTCTGCACTGGCTTTTAAAAAGAACTTCAATCCTCAGTGTGCTATAGATGACAGACATTTTGAGTGAACTCTTGAGGAGACTCATTCTCACCCAACAATGTAAGAGTTAAGAAAAAATCCTCTCTCCATGTTCGAAGTGGCTAAACTTTGTTATCTGAACACCAAATAGGTTTATTCCCTTTATCCCCATCTCTGTCTCCACCCAAATGTGTCCACAGAAACTTCTGGTTCACAAAATTGCTGGATTGTTCACTGAATTAGCCAAAGCAATTCTGAACTTTATTGCTAACGGGACTGAAATATTCACAATCCAAATATTCACTTCCTCAAAAAGAATAAGAAGAAAAAGAAATCTTAATTTTGTAACAATAACAGTATGAATATATGGAAAGCTTATTACACTATAAATTGCTGTTATAAAAGTTTTCTTTGGAACTTTCTTTTTTTAAGCTATAAAATAAGTTAATGAAAAAAGATAAACAGAGTGATTCATAAGTTCGTGTGAACTCTGCTAAGCTACTTATGAAGTGAATGAGGATTAGTGGTTTGTAAGAAGCGTCTGCTTTCCTAACTATGAAATTTTGTTGTTTGACGGAAGAGTCTGATTGAAAATAATGACCTCATCCACTGATTTACAATTGACCATTCTGTTATTAGGGGTATAAAGAGGCTTTCTGCTAATTATAGCTTATTTGGCTCATTAGGTAGAGACTGACATTTCTCATAAAAAAAAGAGGGTATGCTGGAGACATGTATGTCTCAGTTATAGTCTGGAATTCTGGTATCATTTGGGGACTGCAGTTTTGAAAAAATAACTGAAGACCTCATGGGCTGCAAAGAGGAGGAAGCAACAGTATAAAGGCTGGGCACTGTGCCACAGTAAATACAGAAGTGTTTGCCATCCATCACACCACTGGTCTGGGCAGTACCCAGAGATATGTCTACAGGCCAAACACAAAATCAGGTTTTGTGGCTCTCAAAAAACAATTAACTGAAACAAGTATTTTTTTAACCCTTTATTGCTTATGGATCTTATATGAAATGTGTCCATAGATGAACGAAATCACATGTACTGACTGATATTCATGAAAATCAAAGAAATTACAGTGTAGAAAATGTTCAGATTAAGAGCTGTAGTGCTGAAAAATACTTCTTCCTACATGTGGGAAGACAGAAAGAGTTAAAAAAGCAGAATTTGATCCTGAAATATTGCAAAACACCTTTTATAACCTATTATAAAAATGGCCGTGAGGTTTCTTTTAATCTTCTGTTTTCATAGGTTTTTTGACACACTTCCAAAATTTCTGAAAGCCCAGTGAAGTCAATGAAGTTTCTCAGTTATAACTGATATTGAAAATAGATCTTTTTGAGCTTGGTCATGATTTCTCTTTTGAGAGTAAACATAGACAATCATTATTACAAAAACTTCCTGTCAAACCATTTGTATATTGTAATGTTTGTGTAATATTTGCAAACAACTCTGTGAAGTTTTGGGCCTTACTTTTTTTCTGATATGGTGGAGTAGTGGATACATAAGGTACAAATGTATCTCACTGTGCTTGCTTTTGAGTAAAACAATGATTAACCATACATTCTTTTTCCTAACAATGCAGAAAGAATATCTTGGCAGATTTCCCACCTTTGAGCATTTGTATGTCTCAGTGGAGGCATGTGGTCTGAGAGCACCTTTTAATATTAATACAAGCCTCACCACAGCAATATGAGTGTTGCCACAAAAAGGTCATTGAAATCACTTAGAAAAATAATTTGAGTTACTGTGGGGGAAAATACAGATTAAGGCCAGGTTCCCAAAACTGTTGTTACACACAGTTGTTACAGTCTCACACTCTGGCTCAGTTTTGCAACTCATTCTTTGTCCATTTGCAAGGAAACGTGGCTTGATTTTCCATTAGATATAAATAGCAAGAAGTAAGAATACACAGGACTCTAGCTTTAGTTGTCAGTAATTTGCAACACTAAGGAGTGATTTATACTGAACACAGATAATCAACAAGGTTTGTAGGCCTAGACCCTCAGGAAATGTTCTTTCCCATCATGGTAGCTCTCAGAAAAGAGTCTTTATGTGTCGTAAACCTCCTCCAAGTGTTCAGGGCTTCGGTGAAAGAAGGTAAGAAAGAACTCAGCCCTCAGAGTGACTTCAGTCAGATGCAGAAACCAACTGGTTGCAATTGTCAGCGCTTTAGGCTGATCCATCTGATACACTGTAGGGCACAGAAGACAATTCATAATAAATGGAAACCAAATTGTGCACCAACAATCTGCCAATGCAGAGCTCAGATTTGAGGCAGGCAACAGACAGTTTTTGAAACCTCTAAGTGTACCTGACTTTCTTCTCACATGGAAGCAGGGAATGGATCTTCTCCTATGTGAGTCTGGCCATTGTTTCCATTAAAAAAAACATTAATTATAGTGTAAAAGAGCATAATGAACAGGTACGTATTTCTTTTAATCTGTCCCTTCACTTACTATCTGTTATGTAAATCACTGGCACAAGATTTTCCACAGGAAAAGTTGAATTAATAGGCAAACTCCTTAACCTGAAGAAAATAACACTGAAATCTTCCAAATCCATCCTAATAACTCCTACACAGTCTGTGATTCCTGAGTTCAGGCCAGAAGACAGACAGAAATATAATGAGAAACTGTCTCTGTTTAGGCCACACGGTCATCTCTTCTTCAGACCACACTGTCACTCTACAAGCTAAAGTAATTTGCAAAGGAATATTCACTGTGCTTTAGTCTTAAGTTTGATCATGTATTAAAATCAGGAGCAGAGGAGATATAAAAACTCACAATGAGAATATGTCAATCCCCACCTGGTTACAGTCTCTTTTCAGGCAGTTTTAGAGAGTGATAAGGTCACTTCTGAGCCTCCTTTTCTCCAGGCTAAACAACCCAACGCAGGTGTACTCTGAATTCTTCTGCTCTGAGGAAACAAGTCTTTTTATGCTGTTTTTGAGAGAACTCTAAAGAAGAATGAACGAACTTCTGTTTTTAATTGAGATGCACCATGCAATTCCATTCTTTTTTTTCAAGTTTTGTAAACCCGAATACCTTCATATAAAGAGAAAAAAAATTCTGAGCTTTTCATGTAGAGAGAGTAAGTTTAGATTAGTTACTAGAAAAAAATTCTTCATTATGAGTATAGTGAGATACATGAATAGGTTGCCCAGAGAAGCTGTGGATGCCCCATCCCTGGAAGTGTTCAAGGCCAGGTTGGATGGGCTTTGAGCAACCTGGTCTGGTTGAAGGTGCCCCTGCTCAAAGCAGCGGGGTTGAAATCAATCATTTTCAAGGTCCCCTTCTAAATCAAACTATTTGATTCTGTGAATCAGAGAGTCTGCCCCATTGCTGTAGTCAGCACCATGGAAGAGCCAATTTTAAAAGCATTATTATCCAAGGGAAAATGTGGAGACCCCTCCACACTGAGGGACCTTGGCATTGAAAATTGTCCTAAAATGGCCCTCAAATTGCTAAAGGAAAGTATCATCCTGGATCTGCTATGACACATAATCAAAGAATCACAGAATAAATTAGGTTGGAAAAGACCTCTAAGATCATTGAGCCCAATCTATGACCAAACACCACCACTCCCACTAGACCATGGCACTGAGTGCCACATCCAGTCTTTCCTTAAACACCTCTAGGGATGGTGACTCCACCACCTCCCAGGGCAGCCCATTCCAATGTCCAATCATTCTTTCTGTGAAGAAATTCTTTCCAATATCCAACCAAAAACCTTGTCTGGTGCATCCTAATGTCTTCTCTTTCTGTTGCTGGTTACCTGAGAGAATAGGTCAACCTCCACCTGGTACAGTCTCTTTTCAGGCAGTTGTAGAGAGTGATAAGGTAACTTCTGAGTCTCCTTTTCTCTAGGCTAAACAACCCAAATTCCCTCAGCTGCCTTTGTTTCAGACCTTCCCCAGCTTCATTTCCCTTGTCTGGACATGCTTCAGCATCTCAATGTCCTTCCTGAACTGAGGGCCCAGAACTGGATTCAGCACTCGAGGTGTGGCCTCACCAGTGCTGAGTACAGGGGAAGAATCAATTTCCCACAGTAAATTCCTGGTACTAGTCAGGACGAGATTGGCCATCTTGACCACCTGGGCACACACTGGTTCATGTCCAGCTTCTCTCTATCAGCATCCCCAGGTCCTTCCCCACTGAGCCACTTTCCAACCACTCTGCCCCCAGCCTGCAGTGCTGCATGGAGTTATTGTGTCTCAAAGTTTTGTCCTGAACAACAAGCAAGACTAGAAAATTACTGAGTGGTGATGTTATTAAGGATGTCAAATGAATCATGCAAAAGAATAATTTAAAACACACACATCCCCACCGTGTATATATGGCAATCGGGATTTAAACTAACTAGTTAATTGCTTCCAAGAACTGATGACTCGTCGAGTGTACAGGATGGCAAAGAAACAGCTCTGCCGAAGTCCAGATCCTCCAATATCCTGTCAGCTGACACTTAGAGGCTCAGAGCTGCCTGTGTGCTCCTGCTTCCACTGAGCTGGGAAATACACAGAAGTATCCCACATAGGCACTGTGGTCCTAAGGAGTACAGAAAAAAAAAAAAAAAACAAAAAAAACCAAAAAAAAAAACAAAACAAAAAAAAAAAAAAAAAACAACCCAGCAAACAAACAAGGAAAAAAATCGATTCTGTCTTGAGTAGCATTTAAACAGTTTAGAGTAAAACCACTGGGGACCACACATTCAACACACAGAAGAAACTAATTTTTATAAAACCACTTCCCATCCATCCTGAGCATAGATAGGACAGGGCAAGGGTGGTCTGGAGTCTTATCTTGAGGCATATGCACAAAAAAGCTGGATTGGTGTCACAAAGATAGCCCCTAAGTCTATTTCCTAACTTCTGAATTATCTAGCTTTTAATACTGTGGTTTTTCAAGATAGGCTGTGTGTTTATAGTTTTACTATAGAGCAGCCAAAGAATTCAAATGAGCAGATCCAGCCTTTCTATAAACCTGTGGAGAATTTTCCTCTTCATTGAAATGCACAAGAGTCTTTGCCATAGTTTCTTTTAGTCTCAGTGTTAATTTCTCACTAGAGAGCATGACTCTAAATCACGATGTCTTTTTCTGCTACATATTCAAGCTGGGAAAGTTTGGAGAGATTGATTAAACTTACCTTTCTGTCCATTCTCCTCATACTCCCTGACTTGCCTTTGATACTTAAAATTTCCGGGGCCTAAGTTCTTGCATATTTCAGTCTAAACCTTGACATCATAAAATTAGTGTGTAACTCATGACTAAGCTCTAGCATGTTACAGAAATATCTTGGTTTGCCTTCCATCTCAACTGCTTTTAAGACCGTAGGTGATTCTTTTCAAACAAAGCACTCTGATTCAAGTCCATGTCTTCCTCTGTCGTTCACCACTGAGAAATCCATGTTGGGTGGGCTTAGACAGGGTGGGATATCCAGCTAAAGGTCTTTCCTCTGTCTGATCTGTGTATAGGATTTAAACCTAGGTCATCACTGCAAAGCAAAGCTGGAGGTGTTCAGTTCTGATATCCTCTCAGACTCTCTTGTCCTACTGTGTAAAAATACTTAATTATTCATTAAGTTTAGACAGAGTGTTAAAATTACTATATTTAGATCATAATATCTGCACATACAGCTACCAATGTGTGTGTCAAGTGGATCACCTTCAACAAACACAGACTTTGCTCAGCTTATTCTAAGTGTAAGGCAGCTCTCTTGGGAGGAAAGCAATTTTATTTCAAGGCCTTGCTCCAAATCAAATTTATGGGGACTTGAATTTTAGGATTCACTGCTTTGAATTCAGCTGGGAAAACAGACTTCCTCTTTTGGCTTTTTTTAACATCACTTTTGAATCTACCCTACTTCTGGAATTGATTTGTAGCTGTGAAGTATATGTTAACAGAGTCCTCTGCCCTGTATTCAAAAATCTGCAAAAGGACTACCTTTTAAAAAAGAGCTAAACCCTGCTCTTGCCTGGGAATCCCCTACTGGCCAACTTAAGTTACCTCATATACATCTGGGTGTTTTTTCTGAGCCTCCTGGCTTCAGATATTTAAATGCACTCTACCAGTTGCCTGGCACTAATTTGGCTGTTGAGAATTGCTCCTTTGTGCAACTGAGTTCTATTTCTGTATGCTCAGGCCAAACAGGAGGGAGGGTGATGGCTCTGGGGGCTCATTGAAGGTTGTGGGGACAGCAAGGGTGACACTGTCTCCTTGGTCAGGTGGAGAGCTTAGAGACACTGGGAAAGTTCCTGTGAGCCCCAGGCCAGGGGATGGGCACAGCTCACCTCTCTCTGTGACACCACCTGGGACAGAACCCAGCCTTGAAACTTCAGGCAGTTGTTCAAAAGCCAAGGAGAAAACATATGGAAAGAAAGAAACGAGGGAACCTCATAAAACACACCTGCATTTAGAAAGATGAAAAACATGGAGAACAACCTGAGATGCTTTGCCTGAAGCAAAGGCTGTGGGTACTGCCAGCTTTTTTCTGTGCAAACAGAAACCCTTGGCAAAGATTTGAGGTATGAGGTAATTGTTAGCAATGTTATGGTTAACCAGTATCAGATTGGTACACTTGAAACATTCTCATTTTAGAAGGCTGGATTTTAAGAAATGGAGTGAGACTTCTAGAATTTCTTTCACTTGATAAATCTAGTGGAAATAATTTGGACTCCTCAGAAATGTTATTCACAGTTTCCTCTCCTATTCCCATCCCTTCACATGCCCATAACAAACTGTGGTCTCCTAAATAATTTTCCATATGAAACCTGCAACTCAGCCCAGGTAAACTCTGTCAGGATATTATGTCCCTGTTTCATGTGTTATTTCTCATTCCCTTCATTTGAAGAGTGAGAGGAATGTGTCTCATGTGTCTTGCCCCAGGGAAGCTCCCCACCGCAGTACAGCAGGAAGACAGCAATACACCTGAACCAGTGCAATTAAGTCTTCTCAAAATGATGTGCTGCCCATTATTTATGTCTTGCATCTTTTATGATGATCACTAGCAAAATAAGGGATGGCAAAGCTAGTGTGTTGTTCATGGCACCTCTGTAAGCACAGCCATCTCCTGTGTCCATGAATGTTTCATTCTGTATGGATACTACAAATAAGAGTGAGAAAGCGTCTTTCTTTGAAAATGATCATTAGTCATTCTTCAAAGCATAAAAATATTTTGGGATGGAGTAAATTGTAGGCATGCAATTCACCAAATTATTTTTTGTAGCTGAGTTTCTGGTGGGATTTCATCCACGCTTATATTGCGCAGGCTTTCCTTATTTTGCTTCCTGGTTTATGTTTGCTTTATGATCTGTAAATATATCACAAGGAAGACTATTGCCAAGGGATATATCAAACTAACATTTTCTAATCAATAAATTAAGAATCAATAGCAGGTCACACTTAAACTTTCTGAGAATCTGACTTGGAACTTTTAAAGTTGAGAAATGCACAACATCAGTAAGCAATGCTAACAATGATTCATTCTCCTCAAATAAAACCTGTTTCTCTTCCATAGGCAAATGTAAGAACTTTGCTTATATAATGAGAACTAAGAGAAATTATTTATGGAAAAAAGATTAGTTTTTGATAAAGTACCACACACAGATTAAACAAATGAACTCATAAATGAACATATGTTAAAGAAAATGCAGATAGATTACACACTCCACCCCTACTTCTTCAAACTAATAAAACTGATAATACCTTTTTCAGGCCAAAATATATTTCAGCTTTATTCTGTAACAAACTTGAAAAGAAATGGGGAGTGTCAACATGCAGCTTTCAGCTGTTGTACCTGAAATGCAGAAAAAATATTTTACTATTATCTGTACCTGTCTGAACTTGCTGTACTTGCTACTCCGGGGGTGCATTCCACACAAGTATGTCTGATGTCTCTGCTTTGAAACAACCAGACTGTGTTGTGGGAAATAAACAGGTCGGTGGCACACCTACTTATTTTCTTTTGTTATGCCTGCCTTATCGGAGAAGGAATGTACACATCACAACCTCTCATGTTCTATGTTAATGTAGAGTGACTATGGAATTCTTTCTGGATTACTCTGCAATCTGCAAGAACAAGCAATTACAATAGGTACAAAATAAGCACTGAAGGCTTCCATAATAACCATACTCTGTAACTTAGTTATCTAAAGCCCTGTTTAATGTTTTAAAGACTCTTTCACAGGGATTCTTATCAGTTTAAAAAAAGTAAAAAATAATGTCATCAGCTGATATGTCACAGACATGTTTTTAGCAGGACTGGGCACTGAAAAGCATGAAAAATTATGGTTTATGAGACTGAAATAACTCTTCAATTAAAAGCACAGTGTATATTCTATTTATTCCATCAAAATAAAACAAAATTGTTTGCTTCAATGTAATAATTAAAAAATCATTTAAAAAAAGCAAGTTAGCAATCTAAAATGAATGCAAGCCATCATTGATTCTCAATTGGACAGTTTAATTCTGATCAAAATTATACTGGGACACCTATTTTTTATACACTCTAGTGTTCTTTTTCAATTTATTAAAAGTAGTCACTAATAATCACTTTACATGTTGAAAACTGACTATTCTAGCTTTATATCTAAATCCGTAGTCTTGCTAGAACTTTACCATTTATGCTGTTGCCTTTGAATTAATATTAACTCATTATCTTAAAAATAGTTCTCAAAGGATATTTGATTAGGCTATTCCATGATTTTTCTCAACCACCTGAGAAAAAGCCATCATTCAGCAATCATATTTTTGTACATATACTTATATATGCCTGATAAATCGAGCTTAGCTTTTCATGTGTTTAAGATACAAAAGAGTAGTTTAAACACAGTAGACAGACACAGGGCATGCATGAGGGATCAGACTCATGCAAAATCACTTTACTGCTGTCCCAGAAGTTGTCAGAGCCTCTTCTACAACATTTGTAACCCTTTAGATCTGGGACTATGTTACATCAGTATTTCTTCACACAGGGGTATGTGAAGAAATGCAACTGGTATATGCAACTGGCAGAGGATTGGGCACAGGGAATTGAAAAATGTTCAGACAGAGAAAAATAGAGTGAGAACAGTTTATCACATTGTCAGCAGCTGATGGAAAGCTCGATCTTGCCCAAAGAGCTCTGTGTCCCCTGTAAAGTGCAGGCATAAAACCAAACATAATGAAAAAAAATAATAAAAATTAATGGCATATGATGCATAAATCACCTATTCTTGAGTGTCCATTGCATAAAATCCTAAGCTCAGCATCTCATCTTTATCTCAGATGAGATAACATCTGTCCTTCATTATCTTCACATGCAGACTTCTCTCTGATGTGTTTGTGAATAGCTCTTTTTTTCTCTGATAAACCTGACATTACAGGACTCTCACTTGCATTAGAAAACAAGGGTTCTTTTTGTTGAATTACTAGTAGTAAGTCTTTCAGAGTTATGTTTTTAATGAAAGTTTCCATAGATGGTGGATTCTATTTGTATGGCATTACACTTCCATAAAAACAGTAGGTCTTCATTGTTTCCATATATACCTCTTATAGTTGTTTTTTGAGCTGGTCACAGGGAAAGCTGATGTCATGTAAAACTTCTGTGAAGGGACCCTTCCAAAAAATTTTGGATCATTATCACAGAAACAGATTCAAGAACAAAAGTTTCTGTGAGGGCCAGAGGAATTTTTACCAACCCACCTTCCTCATATTGAGGTACAAGGTTCAGCTTAGCTGTTCTTGGCCATCCTTACACTCACATGAGCCACAGAAATACCAATGAGTGTGGTGTTCTCTAGCCATGACTAATTTTGGATCTAGGCTTTAATTTCACCTATAGTGTCTGAAGATGTCTACTCATAAACTTCCGGTCATCCACATATAATGATTTCTAGGACAAAATAATAGATATCTACATCCTATCAACTTCCTATTCCCTTGACTAACCCCAGGATGAGTCTTATCTGTAGCTTTGTTTGAGCAGTAACTGGGTATGATCTCAAACTCCAAGTATCTGGAGAAGACATCAAAACATTTTCCAAAGTTCCTGAAGATACTAAAACAGCTGCATGAAATAATTCTGATGTTATTAGGCAAGGATGAGAAGCATCACAACAAGGTGAAATAAGTGACATGAATGAGGCAAGAAGAAATGCTAATACCTTTTCCCTATCCTTGAGAGTGATATATACATACATAAATATATGTATATTTCAGCAGGATTGTTCATGGTACTTTGCAGACATAAGAGAGCTCCTAGAGAAATTACCATTTAAGGTTATTCGTCATTGCTTTACATGAAACTACTAAACTTGGCAGGATCCATATTCTTTTCTAATATTACGAGGGATAAAATAAGCAGCCAGGGATCCTATAGACTGAGTAATGCTAAAAGAAGGTGTTTTATACTGTAAATCTGGCACCCTCTACTTCTGTATCTGGATGCATCTGGTCTCAAGATGGCCTGGAGTGGAAGTGGACATCATGGTCATGTAAAAAATTCCTCTATCTCAGCTTGAGAATTTGGCTGCTCCCAAGCTGCAGGTGGTCCTCTGCTGGGGACACTCTCTCTTGCCAAGAGCCCTTAGCTGAGATGGGAGAAAGGAAAGCCCCACAGTTTCCTGTTTTTTTGAACTGAAGTGTCAATGACCATTATTTATTAACTGACAAAGGGGCCTTTTTTCCTCTCTTTTAATTAGAAACTACAACAACTTGCTTTTCAAAGCTGAAAATACTTGAAATGATCCCAAGTAATATTCCAAACCCACTAGCCTGAAGCTGGCAGTTAGAAACCTAATGAAATCTGATCGACTGGCTGAGCCCTCCTTTTCCTACACACATACTCACAGGCACACACACGCTCGCCTTGCCCAAAAACGCAAAAAAAGACCCCAGACATGGCAAGTGCATTCCTTTTTAACAGTCATCTAAATTTGTCACACATTTAGTGGACATTTTGGGATCTATCCATGAGAGATTACACTTAGTTCTTTGAGAGGCAAAATCTCCTTCATGAAACCTCCCAGAGCACAGTAAGAAAAGTACATTCATTTCCCAGGCTATATTTAATTTCATTGCAAGCTCATCACAGGGCTTTATAATCCTCTTCTGTGCAGAATATCTTCATGGTCTGAACTCCTCTTTAGCAGGGTAGATTTAGCATTTGCTGTGGGAGGGGGGAAAATCTAAATGAAGCTGTGCTGAGTTGCAGCAGCTGCTCCACCACAGGCTCCGTTCTCCCCATTTAGCATGATCTCTATTCCAGCTCAGGCCTCTGCAGCACACACAAACACACACACTAGCTCACAAGATGTGAGGGTTTTGTCTTTTAATGGCAAAGTTTGACAGGCTGCTTGCTGCTGAGGTTCAGCCAGATACAGCTGGTCAAAGCAGTGCTGCTCATTTACATCTGTCTCCCATGCACTGAATTCTGTCAGGGTTTATTTGTCATGGATGGAGTTAGTTGTGAAATGCTCAAAACTGGGAGAATATGGAAGATACAACATAAAACAAGCATCTGTTCTGTGAGAAAACTGAAATGCTGACACAAAGCAGAGTTAAAGCTCAAGCAGTTTAAATGGCTGAATAGGTCTCCTGTGTTTGAGAGCTCCAGGATTATTTAGTCTGTCTCATTCAGTCCTCTTCCTAGTAAGTTCTTCTGCCATAGCCTGCTCACAGAAACAGGATTTGAGTCTGTATTTGTATTGTTTTGCATCTCAAGAGGGGCTTGGAAATTGTGATTGGACGGAAATAAGATTATGTCACATGTGTATAAGGAGCAAACTGTTTAGAGATGGTGTATGACTGAAATGGTTTGAGGAAGGGGGACTTGGGATGGGGAGTGGGCAGAAATTGGGGAGGTGGGAGATGCATCAGCAGTGCAGATGTGAAGCAGGGACTTCTTAAGTTTGGCTTGAAGAATGCCCACCACCTCAGACCCATCTGATATTGCTGGCCTATGCTTCTTTTGCAGAGAAATGCGTGTCTGCAACATGCTTATTTAAACTCATCAAGTCAGCTGCGTGTTGTCCACCTGTTCCTCTCCAGCAACAGCAGGATCACTTGCTAGCTGGTCACATGCTTTCATGATGAGCCTTCGTGATATATTTGCCACCAAGCGGAAATGAATTTTTAAGATTTTTCTGAAGATATTATGATGCCCAGAAGTTTCCAAGGGAAAATATTTAATCTCTCTGAAAACATGGGGAATAAAACCTCTTTATAGATTTTCAGTCAATGACTGCCTCTAAGAAATGAAGGTTTGCAGAAATATAAAACTGACATGTGGCGCTTTTCATGCAGTACATTTTTTTCAAAAGCACAAATATTTATGAGAAATCATGTTTCATTTCCATTTGCACAAAGTTCTATCATATGTTCTCATAGCTATGTTTGATGACACATTTGATGTCTCTTCCCATGACAAAAAATCTCAAAAAATAAATTTTCAAGGATAACCCTACTTGAGTTAGGATATACTTTTTCCTATACTAGCTTTTTATAGGCACAGGAACATCAGTGTTTTCAAAATATTCACAACACATATTGCATATGCTAAGAGATACACTTAAATCTTGTTGATTCAAGTGTGACTTCAGCATTTTAAGTTAAATACACACTTAAACTCTTTGCAAATGGTGCATCAAACACTTGTTAAAACCTCCCTCTTTCATACCAAAGGGTCATAACTTGGAGTTAGTGCAGCCACTCCGAGTACTTTGATCTCTGCAACACTCTTCCTTCTTGTCTGCGGCCCATCTGTTCATATCCTTGCCCCAGTTGCCCTCCATGAGAGCTTGTGGGCTTTCTGAAGTCTATTTAGGTGGGATGCAGCAGAAATTCAGTCCTGATCCACCAGAAAGGCTAAAACATTGACATTCTTTGAGTCAGGAGTTAGAAACTCTGTCAAATGTGAAGAGGAACAATTTGCAGCTAATTGCAGAAAACTGCTAGTAATCCATGAGAAGAGGCACAGATTGTTTGACTTTTGAGAACTCAAACAAGAAATCCCACAAATTTCAGGAACCTCAGAATTCCTCTTGCCCATGGTGTCTTTACAGTCTTTCTCTAAACTCATCCTCTTGTCCTTTCAATGGCAAGTTAGCTACCCCTTTGCTCCTTTTGTGTGTATCATTCTTTGCCTTTTTTTTTTTTACAATCCCTTTCCCAACCTCCTCGTTACCTCCAAGAATATACAAGTAGATAAATAAGCAGTGACTGTGACCTCTCTCTGACTTTGCTCTGCTTCCAACAAAAACACAGTGCAGGTTGATGCTTGAGCAGAATTCATGATAATTTTAATCCTTTTGAAACAAATGTTTCAATGTTTTTGTCATCTGGAGCTCTAGGATAAACTTTGGAACGAGAATATTCTGTCTATATTTGTTTGCATAATTTTCAAGATCTTTATGTCTGTTTGGTTTTTATTTGTGTACATATATATGTGCGTTATATGGTGTTCACTACCAAATAGAGATAGTGGAGTCTCTGTGGAGTCATAGCTATCTGTGGAAAGTAATTCAGAAATTTGGAACTCTCTTCCATGTTCAGGGAGTCAAACCCCTTCAGCAGATCAGCATCACCCTCTTCCAGGCCATAAAAATGCAACATTAAACCTGTTGTGACCACTAACTGGTTTGTTTTTTTTCTTTGAAGTGTCATCATATGGAAGTCTGTACAGAGAGCAGATGTTTTGTCTAAATTTCCCCATTTCTTTATGTCAACTATGCTCTGTCCTTTGTATTTTTACTATTTCTCTTACATTAAGAGTTCAATAATAACAGAATCTGCCTAGTTTGTCAAAGACATAAGAAATTTTGCTTTTTCATATCAAGCACTTGACACATGGTAAGTAGACAGTGCCAAAGGTGTCACACACCAAAACCCTGTGACTGAGCAAAAGGGTACAAATATCTCCATTCTACAGAATTCAGAACTCCATTCCAAATGCAACTGGTAACTAGTTTTGGACAATATGCCATGTGTTTTCCAAAGGAACTTCTGGATTTGCCTGGAAGAAGTGAACTGGATTGCTAGACTGTGTAAATTATTAATTTCTGTAATCCTGCTTTGGGGTCCACATTCCAAGTGTATATTTACAGGTTCTACTGTAAAATAAAGGAAGGCTAGGTCTCAGCTTGTCCAGCTGGTAAATGTCAATATTTACACCTTTTTGTCTGCATTAGGAATTCATAACATCTTAATTTAGAGAAATTTAATGTAGGTAACCAATATGTATGGATTTCTTTGGGCCTATAAATACCACTTATTTTTTTTAAGAAAACAGAAGGATTAAATAAATACAAATGTATAAGTGTGTTTGAATTTTCCCATGCTTTAATAGTTGAAGAAAGAGCTTCAAATTTGTAGTTATTTCTAGGACTTGCAATACCAAGTCTGAGATCAAGCAATTTTAAAGAACATAAAATTTATTGGAACCACATTGCTCTTGTTCTTAGAAATCATCATTTTGGCTTTTAAACTAATATAATTTTTGTGGAAAATTAATGCTTGCTGCTAATAACTGGATACTATTTCTAAGAAATCCAGGAACAGTCTTCTGATAAACAATTAAAAATAATTTGTGAATTTATCACATGGCCCAGATTTAAATTTGATCAGATTCTCTACTGTCTTCATTTGCATTATTGAGAGCTAATTCCAGAATTAAGTGGCTTAGTTGCAAATTTTTGAAGGACAACGATGATGTTGATTATTGCATGAACAAAGCCTAGGATTTTTGAAGAACTTAGGGGAATTAAAGACCCAGCTTGCAGTGGAATGTAGACACCTAAAGCTCCTAAAGCATATTTATATTATGACTAAAAGATGTTTTGTTACAGAGTTACTTCCTTATAGGTTGTAGTGGTAACTATTGGTTAAGTTTTGCCCTGAGACCTCTGCTGTAGGCAAGAACACGAGAAGTGCATGTAGCTCTGCCTTTATGGACCTCCAGCCACCACCCATTAACAAAAAAATTCCAGGCATGGCAATGTGAAGAAATAGCCTATGTCAAGGAAAAATCTCCTTGTTTCACATCACACTGTCATAATAAATCATGGATATGAGCATAACAACGACAGCAAAGAAGATGAAACCTCAAGGTAATGGTCAGTGGTTGAACGTGTCAGCTTCTCCACCTCAGTAGAGGTGTGATAGTATCAGTTCTTAGAATATGTTACTGATATTTCTCCCATCCACCCAAAAAAACCTTGGGATGAGACAGAAATGAGAAAATTAGTATGTTGCGGTGTGTATTTTGGGTTTCCTAAAATTTCTGTATAACTTTTGTTATTAAGTTTCTGTACTGGTTTCATTCCTTCCCCCACCCTGCTTCCCGTGATCACTGCTGTTAACTTCACAATAGGCCTGGCTCCCATCATTGTATGTCCCTTAATAGCCCTGGCTCAGCCCATCCTTACCTATTTTATCTTATCATGGACATTTGATGGCCCTAGCTGTACCAGGTGGGTCGGGCAAGGCCTCAGGTATCTCCACATCCCTTTTACCCCTAAACGACAATGTCAAACCCCCCTCTACCTTTGTCACTCCCCCCTCATTTCCATGAGTAACGCCCAGGTTCATAAAAGCAGGAGAGACTCAGAATCAGGACTCACACTCACACAGTCACGCTTTGACCACCTGGGCTTTCGCCCTGAATAAACACCTTCTTTACCACCAAGTATGAGCTGCTCCTTTCCTCCAAGCAAGCACGCTTCTGCCTGGGATCCAGACCTGCCTAAAACTTCATTATATCATGACAGAGCCCAGCTAGCCGGTTGGCAGCTCTGGGGACCATGATATTAGTAGTTTAAACTTGAGGTAATGTATATTAGAAAGGCCTTCAATTTTCGTTTTTCATTTGACATGCCCTCATGAATCATCAAGCTTCCCCTTGAAGTGCTGCTTTCAGCTGAAAACATGGCATTGTGCAATCCTGCATCTTGAGTATTTAAAAAAAAGAAGGTATTTCTTAATATCAATTTTAGCCAGTTTTAGAAAATCAATCTGTGACGTTTCTATCTGGAATGTTACTGCAACAGCCTTCTGCACAGCAGTTTGTGGTGCCATTCAAAGCTCTAAAACACCATTCTCCTAAACTGTGCTGGCCAGGGCAGTGGGAGATGCAAGGGCATGGATGGACAAGACTAAAAGAACAAAGGTGCTTTTCCAAATGTTCCTCTGAATTCTGGATAGCCAAGGAGAGACAGTGCCTAGGGAAGATCAAGGTCAGGCAACATTCCAGTTAAATATGGGGATCTGAAGTAGAGAGGTAAAATTACTTCAATGGGAGAATACATTTGGTGATTGGAGGCAGGACTGTGGGATGAGTCTTCCCACAGCCACTTAGTATAAAAATTTTTGAGGTAGGCAAGCTGTGCAATGCATTGCTTACTACATTAAATTTAGTGCTTTAGGTTCACTAGGATGTCATATGTAAACTTATGGTATTATTCAGCCCACACTCTCCCATAAGAAGGGACTTTTTTTAGCTATAACTAATAATTATAGAGCATTAACTTGGAACTCTGGTCCAGATGACAAGGATCTGCTAGCAGTAGCACCTTATGATCTGGTCTGGTTTGTGTTACTGATGGAAAGAAGGAGTAGGCACAACCAGTGTTTTAGACACATATTTAGATCACTCTTGGCAACCCCCAGAATGGTTAACATACACACTCTCACTTCATATTATGTTTAAAATTGAACTGACACCTCTGTCTTTCCCTTTACTTTCAAACTAAGTAATAAATCTTTGACATGCCTCAAATGAGAAACTGGCTAACCCTATTATTTTTCTTGAGATGAAAAAAACCCACAAAACAAAACCTAATAGCTAAAACAGAACTAATTTAGTTGCAATACAATGGACTAAGTTTTTGGCCGTAAACCCTACGTGTGGTGCACTAGAATACACCAATAATTTCTCTTGGATAAGAGAAAAATGCATATGGTTGTTCTAAAGTATACACACACAGAGAAAAAGTCACAAACCTTATTGATTTTGGCTGTATTTGTGCTTATCTAACCACAAACCATGGTTAAAACTATTTTGGCAGTGTAATAGTGCATTATATAGTTTATTGCTTTTTGTTTTGGAAACTGAAAGCTGCTAAGATATTGTGGTTTGGAAGCTGCTTGCAGAGTGTATACAGTGTTTCTCACAGGCACACACTTTCTCTGTATTTTTGTTTTGTCAGTGGATTGCAGACATCTCATACAGTTAGGCTTTTATGTACCTTTTCAAAGACCCTTAAAAAGTGTAGGTGGACTCTCCGCTCAGTTTAATTTGAGTCACTGCTATGGTATTAAAAGTTATGTGTTATACCATAGTAAATACAATAAAAATGTGTTACACCACCCCAGAAGCTGTTGGTTTTTATGGGTTATTGTAACAGGTTTTGATTTCTTACCTACTAACTGAATATTTATTCATTTTACCTTTCCTTGAGGAAGGTTTCCTATCTATAAAAATACTTCCCTTTCTGAAACTTATTGAATAAATAAAAGAGAATGGAATTCCACAGTCTTTTTTTTTTTTTTTCCATTGTGTATGTCTAAAGCCAGGACACACACACAAGGAGTAAATGGAGATATAGGTGAATAAAGAAAAGGAATTAGAGGGGAAATGATGTTGGGGTGTGTGATTGGCGCTGATTCTGTGGGACTGCAACAGCAACAACAGAACTAGATTTTATATTGAGAAGGATCACAGTGTTTATGGTTTAGGTTATTTTTGGGGGGACACTGAATGTACAGAGAGATATGAGGGGTAGTATCAGGATAGAAGTGGTGCTTAACAATTAATTGGAATTGAGAAACCTGTTAAAAAGCTTTTCACATAGGGACACTTGGGCCATCAGAGTTGTACCAGGGACCTGCTTTACCTGGAGACCTGCAAGGTAGCCTGAGGCTACCACAGGAGTGTTTTGCTGAAAATGAAACCAAGTGTGATGAGATTTCAAGGATTATTAGGGTTAAAAAAAAAAAAAAGTTTCTGTCCAAAGGTTACAGCAGAGATGCAAACTGTATCAGGAGTTCATGGGGCAGATCTCCTGATTTCTCAACGTGGTCCCATTGGTAATTCCTAACATAAATGAATACATTTAGTTTGAGGAAAGTTTCATAGAGATTTTTGTGTTTTCTCCCTTTTACAAATAAAATGGAAAACTACTGTTTAAGTCTATCTCAGTGTCTTTTTCATCCTTTTACCTCTCACTTGTATATATCACTATCAGGGGAAGAGCAGCTTGAGCAGAATTAACAGCTTTTAAAAGGGATAAAAAATTTCTTTCTCTATTCACTTTTATTTCAAGACAGAAAGGCTGATAGAAGTGCAAGGAAATAAATTACTAACTTATAAAAGTGTTTGCCAAAGAGAAGATGTTCCATTTCGTATGGTCCAATATGTGAGTTGAGAGGAAGAAGGGATATATTTTTCTAGTGGAAAAATACTATCTCCAAGATAGTCAGGAGAGTGAGAAGAGGCTGAGTGGTGCCCAGGTGCCAGCCTCTCCCCACCACAGCCAGGTCTCCCAGGGAACTTACCTGGCTCTGCCTGGCACTGTTCAACCCCAAGCACGCTGAGGCAGGCACTCCAGATTATGGGCTCTGGGTATGCCTGGGGACACATCTGCAGGCACATGGCACATGGAGAGGAGTCTGGCCATGAAGGAAAGTCTGATCCAAGACATACACAGAAATTCAGAGCTAGAGGAATAAACTTGAGGATACATGTTTTTAAAGATGACAACATGTGATGAAATACAGACTGCATTTACATGTGGTGAAGTAAAGCACATACTTTATAACATAATCAAGCAGCTATTGCGGTGATTCTACACACAGTGGTTCTCACACTATTTCATTTTATTGCCTTCTGTTACCTGTAGCCATGCATTGATGTATAACAACGATATGTGGGAGTAATAAATATTAGGATGCTTTCATTTATGGCATGCCACTGAAGGGAGAAAAATCAATGTGAAAGAAATAAAAAGGGAAAGTAGTCTTAAAGGCTGAAGCTATAAATCAACATTCTGCAAAGGGCCAGTCAGATTTATTTGGTGCTTTCACTGCAAAAATACATGACAGTGGGAACTGGTTGCCCAGGACAGAATAGCAAGTAGGGCACACAACAGCACCTTTGCCTTTGCTGGCATGGTCAGCCCCTGCCAACACAACTTTGCTCTGACTCACTAAAGGTCTCCTTTTTATGTTAATCTGTCTTCCAGCACCCTGGCACCTGCACTGGGGTGGGGGGACCCTGGCTGTGGTCAGGGCCAGCAGAACCCTGGCAGACTGCAGAGAAGATGACCTTGCAGCAGTGCTTGCAGGCCATGCTGCCAGGCTGGCTCACCCTCTATTTCACAAGAGCATCCTCCTCCCTGTCTCCACCATGATGTAGACATCCAGATCTGTACCACACACTGGTCCAGGTGGGGCCCACATACTGTGTGCAATCTGAATGCAAACTTAATTCCAGGAAACATAGCTTTCCTGCTGGCCTGACTAGGGAAGGTTAGTGTAGGTCTAGGCTGGGCTCCCAGATTCTGAAGACAACTGCTGGGGAAACAGAGGTGCTTTTCTGCAGCTCGGGGAAGTTCTTTAGCCTGGTCAGTGAGCAGGAGAGCGCTGCCAAGGGGCCCCTCCGCTGTGGCAGTGTTCAAAGGGACATGGCAGTCACGAGTGCATTCAGCGTGCCTTGCAAATGCCTCTCTAGCCATGGCCTGTCGGGGATTTAGGAAGAGGAATGCCTGTATCCCCAGCTCCCAGCTGCTCAGCCCTGTCAGAAATGGGCCCATCCTGGTGATGTGCTGAGATGTGAACCCTGGCCCCAGGGAACTGTGGCGAAAGAGGAAAGCATCTCTGGTGTTTATGTGTCCTCAGGCTTCTGTAGCAGCTGTGTGCTCATACTTGGTGCCTCAGTGCTGCATTCACCACTCAAATTCTGCTTGAGACCCCCAGTGTGAATCCAGGGTCTGGATCTGCCCACTTAGGATGCATTAACTGGCACACAGTGTAATCCCTACTCTTTCTAAAATGGGTCTTTTCTTCTCTGTCTGTTTATCTTCCTTCGTTTCACCTCTTGTTGACTCCAACTCTTCACCTGGCCCCTAAACTGGCTCTCCTCTTTTGACCTGCAGGTCTGGACCCATCCTGACCAGTCTGTCCTGCAAGCACCTTGTCCAAATCCAGGTTTTTCTCTCAGTCTCCCTCTCCAGGGCCTCTCGTGGCTCTGGCCAGACAACTACACCTGTGGCTGGTCTGCCTCAGATGATTCCCCAAACACCTCCAGATTTTCTCTACAGCTGCAACCAAGATCCTTCTGTGATCTTCCAATCCCAGAGACAACAGCTGCTCTTCACCAAAACTGTGGGGCAAACTTTAGTTTCCATAAGAAAAGGATGAGCAAATTGTAGATTTTTTAAAAGTCTTTCTTTATTATTTCCTTCCTGAAAGCCTTCTCCGTGAAGGGGCCCACAGGTAACACACAACAGGGCATTGTGTAACTTGGTGCAATTATGTGTTTGCTCTGGTAAACAAACAGGGTGCAGAACCCAACCAGCTCCCAGATTTTGTACTTTCCCCAAGTGTTTTCACAGGAAAGCATTCACATTTAACTTCCTCTCTTATTGCAAAGGTTCAAAGCATTCATACTTGGCATATGGTTTTATTTTATTTAGAGCTTTATTTATCCTTGTTTTCCCTGAGTATAGAAGCCACCATAACGGAACTGTTCTGTGATTCAAATATATGTATAACTATATAGTGAAAAAATGAAAAGGGAATTTAAACAAAAAGTAAGTGCACTCAGCACTAAACCACAGCATATTTCCAAATGATACCCCACACAATCATTACATTGCCTGTGTGGTGGGATAAAATGAAAGCAACCTCCATGGATGTTTTTCAGCAAAACGACAACCATGACTATATAAATATATTTATAGAGGTATAGATAGATATATAACACAAAATTGGCTAATACCACTTGAACTTTATTTCTCTCTGGAATATCCTTGTTTACACAGTGATTACCTTTGATTTATACCAATCTGAATGAGAAAAGGCATACCTGCCACTTACAGACAATCAGACCATCATAGTCTCTCTTGTATGTAACCTCTGTAATAAGCATGTGTTCCATTATTTTTTTTCTTCTTATACTGATAGCTTTACTTTGCATTTGTATCTGGTTTGATTTTTTCTTTCAAAACTTATTCATATGTGGAAAGGATGGCTGAGCTAATTTCAACAGCTGTTGAAATTTTCAAAAATATAAAAACATTTATTATGTAATATAGCTTTGAACCAAACAGATAATTATGTCTAAAAATTCATATGTCTGAAACAAACTGTAATGCCACAAAAAACCCATTCAAACAAGGTCAAAATAGACAATCCCACATTTTACCTTAGATTTTAAAATTTCGAGGAAGTCTCTGTATGAAGTGAACTCCATACATTGGAAAGAGAATACTTTTTGACTAAAATTAGACATGGGATTTATTAGTGCAGGCAGATATCAGATGTTTACCCAAGCTGTTATTATGCCTTTGAAACTAAATGCTCAGTGGAGATTAGTAAAATTCTTGACAGTCACAGAAAACACCACTTTCCAATTGGAGAAGAAAAAGTTGACAAACTATGGGAGTGTCATAGTTAATCTCATGAAGAACAATGAGTTCTTCAATTAAAAAAGGGAGTATCTATGCTGCAGTAATTTAATATCTCCCTTTTAAAATGAAATAATGATCAAACAATTTGCTGTACAGATGCATTCTCATTGCATTAATTGTGGCAGGGCAAACAAGTTCTAACAACATGGTCATTAAAACCGATCATATTTCAATCCAGACCTGGAAGGTTTCAGTAGCTAAGTACTGCAAGACAGCATCTTTCATATTTTTGTAGCTGGCTGGAGGCACCCTAGATCTGTAGTAACCCAAAGGTTTTATTGTCCTGAATAAAGATCTACTGTTTTCTTGGCAAAATGAAGCAATAGTTTCAGTTCCATGTGCCAGTACAGCTCCCACTGTCATCAGGGTCTTTGTGGGCTGTCTCAGCACACTAGCAGGAGGAATTCAGCATTCAGGACTGTGAATTTAGATGTCACCCCTAGGAATATTCACCCAAAGGACAGGTTGGGAGAGCTTGCTGTGGGAATGTCTGAAGGAACAGACAGTATTAAAGTCACCCAGGCTAAATTAAAGTGTAAAATATACAAATTGTTTCAAATACTTGTACATTTTATTTCACATGTTGACACCTGCTGCAGACCTGCTGCAGATCTGCTGAGCATCTCTAGAGGCTGCAGGAAATGTGCTTACTCTAAGTCACACGCTGCATGATCTTAGCATCAAACTGCAAAGTGTTGGAAGACTCTGCTTGCTCTGCACCTTCTGCACTCGTTTTATTGGTTGGTCTTTTGTGAGAGTTATATTAACACCTATATTAACGTTATAGTGCTTGTGTCTGAATTTGAACCAGTCAGGAAAAAGTCTGTGCTATATTTAGAGAGAAAGCTTCTCTTTCTTTCTTTATTAGTGTAAATTATTTTGCTCTGAGTCAAGAGCTTCCAGACTTACAGGAAATTATAAATAGGCCTCTGCTTTACATGCAGGAGAAAAAGGCAGTAGGGAAAACCCCTCTAATTTGTTTGTATGAATGATAGCATATCTCTTTTGCACAGTGCTTGAGGCAGTCTCATTGAGGTGGTGCTTCAGTTTTGGAAATGACACTCTGCAGTGAATCTAAGCAGATTTACAAAGCTGGTGGCAAAGAGAGGGATGGCTGAAGGGCAGGAGCAGTTCACATCCAAGTGCAAACAGGTACAGGACTCCTGCCTCAGTAAAATATAGTCCCCAACATGGTGGACTGACTGAAATAATTTTTTCATCCGATCTTGAATGGCCCAGGCCTATGTGGATGTTATGCCTCCTACTGAGAGCTTCTCTGTGGGACTGCTCAGGCAATAGCTGAGTTAACGAGTTAAATCTGTGAAACTGAAGTGTATAGTCAATGCCACAGAGAGAATGCAGATTGGACTCAGCCTGCCTCTTTGAGTAGTCTAGACAAAAAGATATATAAAATCAATTTGGAGTGAAGCAATTATTTTCTAATTGTTCCAGACTTAATCAGTTAAATTTTTGGACTGCATGTCTGATACTCATTCTCTTCTAGTTTCAGTTTCTGTAAATATCTTCCCAAATCAAACAAGCCTGTATTCCTACAGATATCGGGATGCTTTCAAAGAATTACTGAAAAACATCACTTGTGGAAAGGACTGCTTGTGAGCCTCTGCCCTCCAACTTCAGTCTGAATATAACCCTGCAAGGTTTTCCCATGTGTTGAGAAAATCAGAATGTTCTAGAGCAGACTGCAGCTTGCACTTTTGCTTTTGTCTGTGTCACACCATGTGCCCTGATGACCAAAGGAAGGTGGGGAGGGGTGGGGTTGGCCATGAAGCTAATTCTGTAAATAATATATATCTTGCAGGTATCACAGGTAGGAACCTTAGAGACAGATTTTCGCTTTTGCCCTTGAACAATAGTAAAAGAACATTTTGGACAAGAAGATCTACTTGATTACTTTCAAAGTTCAAGATGTATTTTTGGAGAGTTGAGAAAGAATAACTCTAGGTTCAAGAAATGTAATCTTTTGGAATATGAGCAAAGCCCTGAAAGTCTTAAGAAAGAGGTTTAAGAAAATAGGCCAAACTAATTCAGAAAACTTTCTTGAAAGTTGCCTCTCCTGCTACCAAAAAAGATAAGAAAATCAGGGAGTCATTTTGCACACAAGACTAAGTCACTTTCTAGCAAGAAACTGCAAATTGATTAAGACTTTTCACTCTGAAGGTGGGAGTCTGATGATGCTTTTTATTGTGCCCACAATAAGCTTAACCTTGGGCAAGGATGAATTTGATTATAAGAAAACTGACTAAAAAGAAATTAGAAAAATCAAAAGGACACAAATTAGAACTGTTCTTGCTGCAAATGAACCACATTTTGAACTCTGATGGATTCTGGTTTGTCCATAGTGTTGTGTGCAATCTTGAATTGTAATGTTTCATGTACATGTAATGGTAGGTAAAAGTTACATGTTTATTAAAATAAAAACTACAAGGCTTAGCCAATATATGATCATCCTAGATAAAAGCTGATTCACTTTGGCCCAAGGGCAGAATCACTGGAATAAATCCTACTAAGCGCTAAAATCAGAAAGAATCAAAGCTACAAATCTGGCATGCAAGAGCTTTAATCCAGAAGCACTATATACATTGCATTATAGTTTTGATTTTAATGTACTCATTGCTTGAGGAAAAACCATCTGCTTTACATTATGCCTGCAGTGCAGAGTACATAGATTTCATGGCATCTCTGTACAGAATAACAATAAATGGACTGTGAACCATTCTTCAAATATCTTCTTTAAGAATATAACAACTGGTATAATATTTCAAGGTATGAAAACACAAAGAGAATGAAACAGAATAACTGCAAAAATGCACTTTGAAAGAATGTTTCAGAATGGTCTTGGTCATGTTCCCTTTATTTTGTTGTCCATTTTGACAGCTGGCCATCTTCAGCTGTCACCAAAAAGATTGATTCAAAACTTTCACTTATTCCTGCTTTAGAGATGCTAGATGCTTAAATAATAAAAGAGTTATTATATTTGGAAGATATACTTATCTTCTGCAACATGAAAAGTGCTGGACATGTTCTGCGCTTTTTTTTCCTCACAAAAAAGTTATTAGTTAAAACACTAAGGAAAAAATTTATGGAACTTTGGATTTTCAAGAATAGATTAAGACAGAAAACTTTTCTAGGCTTTACAAGTAGTTGGGTTTAGAAAAAGTTGTCAGGTTGATTTCTGGAAGGGGAAACATTCCATAACAAAAAACCCCAACCAACCAACCAACCAACCAACCAACCAAACCAACAAAAAGGCATGATGCCCACAAGTGTTTTCCAAAACAAGTCTGTAACCTGTTTTTGCACAGAAGTAAATCTAAATATCTGGAACTGTCAGACAAGCAGCACAGATGTGATGATGATCATAATGTTACACAAGCTTTATAATTGTGCAAACATTATCTAAAGCATAAGGTAATATACGTGGTTATTATGGTCACCAACAGCAAAAAGTTCAGAGGATGAAGCAACAAGGTGAAAGTAAATACAAGTCAATAGAGCAGTTTTCCAGTCTTTTGATGAAGAATGTGTGCTTGCTCCATGCAGTGCAAGGCAATAGTACTACAGTGAGAATTCATCCAGGACAAATGTCAGTTAAGAGCCTGAAACATCAGTGGTGGCCAAAACAGAACTGATCTGGGATAATGGGACTGCGTGGTTGAGGAGCAGGCCCTTAGGTCCTGCTGTTCCGTCACTGTGTGAACTAGATTCCCCTGCTTTGGAGGATAAATAATCATCGTCCAGCCACAGTTAGACCAGTAATTAGAAAATTTGTCCTAACTATCAGAAAAATGCAGTGGTGCTTGATACTTTTGTGTGTGGGATGATATGACCAAATTCCTTTACCACCAAAGATCTAGTGCTGGTGACCTGGAAGTCCTTCTCAACTCATATCAGAGAGCCTTTCTGTTTACACTAGACCTGACTCCAGTGTCTGAATCACTCTCCAGATTTCACTTGACTGTAGGCTGAGATCTTTGTTGATAATAGTTATTGAAGTACTTACATCAGGCTCACAAGTAGATTCTAAAATTAGGCTGGTGCTGACTCCACACCTTTTCACTCTGCTGTTGTTTCTGTTGCACTTTTCCAATTGTGTTAGTCAAGACAGAACTATGCTCATGCAGACTAGCCAGCACAGTAATTCTGATTCATCCATGAATCTGTAAATCAAAAGAAGTTTAAAATGCTCAATAAAATAGTCTCATATGCTGAGGTCTGCAAACAGAGAATATGAAAACTTTTTTTTTTTTTTTTAAATTCCACTTTAATTAAATGAAAGGGATGCATATTTAAGTAGGTAATCTAGAGAGGAGTTACATTTTATCACTGGGGTAATCTCCCCTGCTTTGGGCCAGCCTCATTACATGACTCAGTCTTCACAAGTGAGCAACCAAGAGCGCAGGTTCTCTATTCTCATCAAGATCTAGTTGTACTTATGGGAGACGGTGAATGGATCCCTCTGGAAAAAATCTGCCACTGCAAAGGCAATAAAAGAAAAAAGTAACCTTTTCCACAAGAGCCCACTTATTCTCCATGCTCAAATCAGAAAGGTTCATCTCTAGCAGCTTCTGTCACTGCACCTGACTGTGCTAGGGAAAAGTGGACTGGAGCTCTTTTGTGAGTACATCAGAGAAGCTACATTTCTTTGAGTCTATTTTGACATATTTACAAAAACAGAAAAACCAGGAAATGTATAGCAAAAATGAAATATAGGTAATGGGACCCCAAGCTAATTTTCATTTACATTTATTACTTTAGATTTTATTTTAGCCTGGGACTGAAAATTATTTGGATGCAGGAGATCATAAAACCATAGAGCATCTTGAGTTGGAAGAGGCCCATAAGGATAATGTTATACCCTAAGCCTTCATTTTTCCTGTTGGTAGACAAAGAACACTTCTTCCACTGCAGTAAGCAGAGGAAGTGACCATTCATTCTAGTTCCCTTTTTGGTATCTAAAAGAAGACTATGAAACTAAATTAAATCATACTAGCACTTTGTCTGATGTGACATTGTGTACACTCTTTTCTTCCTCAATGTAATTCAGTGTCTTTCAGCATATAGCAGAATCCAATTAGACATAATGAATCATGATAAATATCATAGATTCAAGTAGGAAAGGTGGCTTCCCCAAAACTAATCAAAGCAACAGGGAAAGATTACTAAATGGGTCAAGGGAATAAAATATTATGCTATAATTACACTAAATACAAAGACAGAGTCTGAAGACCTTACCATACCTGGCATCTGTTGGGACCCAGATGTCAGAACGTATCTACAATGTTCTGCAATGTTTAGAGTCTGGCACACTTCAAATGACAGTCATCCCCAAACAAAGTATGTCGTACAGAAAAAAACCCCTTAACTAAATGACCTTTCTGGAAAAGATCATGTTGATATTTCAGGTAAATCGGACAGTGTTTATAAAGAAAAATGCAGTAAAACATTAATGAATGCCTCTGCATTTGGCAAAGAGCCAAAGAAAAATGCTGTACACTGCTTTTCAGAGAAAGTGAAGTTATTATTCCCTTCATGGGTGTGGGATAATTGTTATGTGCTTCTTTGAAGCCAAACTTTTTCAAAGGCAATTTAAAGCATCAAGTAAATTGCATGTGTTTTAAAAATAAATTACCTCTTTTATTGACAGTACAGATATTTGGCCAGGAGTAAATCTATAAAAGGAGCAGATTTATTGGAAGAAGCGATAGGAAGGTGTTCTAAAGATTAGAACTCCGTAACATATGAATTTTTCTGTTGTTGATTCTTACTGTAACTATTCTAACAAGATGATTTCAGTGGTAATTTGGTTCCTGTATATGTATGTATGTATGCATGTATGCATGTATGTATGTATGTATCTATCTATCTATCTATCTATCTATCCATCTATCTGCCTGATTTCCTTCCCTAATAGCCCAGACCTTGGTAAAAGATAGTTCTCAGATTTATTCATAGCAGAGATTCTCGGTACACTCTTTGAAACATCTCTTTGAAACATCTTAGATTTATTTAAAGTAAAGTCTTCTCTTGGATAGATAGTCTGAATGATTTAATCACTTGCAACAGCTAATATGAGGGTTTACATTCTGCACATGTCCCAGGTGAGTTGTTTCACATACTTCTTGGAATTTTTTGAGTCATAGATCAGTTAGTTTGTAAAACTGTAAAGAATCGTCCGCAGAATTTTTGGCCTGGTCAGCAAGCTTGTCTTTAGCCAATTACCTCATCTGCAAACAGAAAGTCTCTTCAGAATGAGAAATAGGAGATAAGAGGGGAACACTTATGGCAGAGCTTCTAGTGGAGAAGTGGATACATCATCTTTGAAAAATATCCAACACTGTCCCAGCTAATTGATCCTAACCAGA
The DNA here is from genome assembly GCF_965231275.1 of Zosterops lateralis. Lineage (NCBI taxonomy): Eukaryota > Metazoa > Chordata > Aves > Passeriformes > Zosteropidae > Zosterops > Zosterops lateralis. Next base: position 31,082,166 of record NC_139762.1, on the reverse strand, counting down.
ATCATGCAAGACATATTCTGAAGGGATCACAATCAGCTTTAAAAGATTTTGCTTGAAAACTACCTCTTAAAAAACGTTCTTCCTCCTCACCAGGCCAGAGATCTGAAGAAAAAAAAGTAAGCATAGAAAACTAAGCTGAGTGCCAGCACTTCCAGCAGAGCTCAAGTGCTGAGATCACTGTATCTGGCTGTCATGCCTGCCTAAGGCAGCCTGCACTGATTGCTGTAACACCCACTGGTACTGGCAGACAGCTGGCATCCCTACCACTGTAAAAAGCTTTCTGGTTGACTTTCATATTCCCTGTCACAGAGAGGGGAACACTCAAGATGCCACTGGTAGCAACAAATGGATGATTCCCAAGGACTTCTGCTCAGAGAATATTAATACGCAAGACACAACTTTGCTGAATGTGTTGGATAATTGATAAAATGGGTTTATGTTGAAGGCTGAGCACCAGAGGCTAGAACAGACATGCTGTAAGGGGGTCACATTTGGACATAAGTTCTGTGTTTTCCTTAGTGAGAGGAGATGGGCAGTTTCTTGTCCATAGAAATATAAGTTCGTTCTGCATTCCAGATTCTGTGGTGATACAGTTAAGTCTTTCCAATTTTAAAAAGTTTTATTGCAACAACATTGATCAGTTATGACTGTGTTATGACTGTCCATAAGGACTGCAGCCTGGGGGTAGATTAGAAAGACAAGAAATTGCTAAATTCAGTTTTGCCTTCCCCTTGATTTCCATGTCTGTGAGATGGTATGTAAATCAAACTGATTGCCTATTAACATGTTAAACAAATCCACATGCTGATCATGTCAGAATGTAAAATTATTTCTTAACTTTTTTCCTCCTAAGTGTTTCTCAACAGCATACAGATGCCCCAACGTGGTGGTGATTTCTACATCAGGAACAGGCACCAATCTCCCGTGGCCTGCCAGCTGCTTCTGTAAAAGTTGTTGAATTGCTTATGTAGATATTTTGGATAGCCTATAGCTAAAATTGCACTAGATGTCTGTGTTTCGGTCCTTGAATATCTTCCAGTGTGTCACTTACCAACGTGCATAGGAGATTGAATTTAAGAGGTCAGAATTAGAAGATTTATTTGTGCAAACACCAGCTGTGTATACTCGGAATAATTAAATGGCTGATCTTGATCTTATACCTTAGTCATGCTTTTGATATTCTATAAAATACAGAATAAAGCTACAGCTAGCATTACTTTTGGTAACAGATCTGTTCCATTTCCAACAGTGAAGTATTTCAAATAGTCACTTTTCATTACTCTGAGTTAAGAGCAAAATGGATGATGACGTTATCGCTGAGCGAGGAGGAAAAGATGCATACCAGTAAGGCTGTGTCAGTAGATTGCTAATTGCTGTGTCAGTAGATTGCAAAGGTTTCAATTTCTCAGTGAAGGGCAGGGATTACATTCTTTAAAACTACACAGATGATGAGGAGAGGCTGAATGGCTGAGGAAGAGATAAAATAGAAAGGAGGTACAACACAAAACCTGATTTCTCCACCTGTAGAAAACATAATCTTCCAAAAATGTTTAGAAAATAAAGTACATTTTTGTTCTATTGTCTCAACCTCTACAAATAGTGTATCATCATTTATGAAAAACATCTGCCAATTAGTGGCAGGACTGAAATATGGAAAGATCTGTGGTTTTGTTCTATTGTCATTATTTCCTACCTTCCCTTCTTTGATGCCAGAATAGTTGTAGCACAGGTCAGAAAACTAAGGTTAAAAAAGCCCCCACAGTCAGTGTTTTTGAAGTTATAGGCATAAGAGCTTTTCTCTGTTTTGCATGAACGACAATCACCTCCAGCTTCAGAGGCAGTAACCATTCCTGCTGGGATGGGAAAAAGGTTAGGAGACCCAGAGGTGACATTCAGAGCCAGAGACTGCCAGAATGTTTTAGGTGTATATGGACAGTACAGTTATTTTGCAAATATGTTCTGTATTTTTCTACATGAACAGGCAGAAGTGATCTCTATCCTGAGGCACAGAGTTCTTAAGTAAGGTAGGCCACTTCTAAACTCACCTGTCAACTTTAAACAAGGTAATTCTCTTACTTTGCCGACTGAACTAAATCCACTGTGACTGGGCCTCCAGGTGAGGAAAGAACAGTCAGGGTACAGACATGGACAGGGATAGAGGGGAAAACAGAAAGTGAGTGAGTAAATCTATATTCATCTTTTTTGTTTGTTTCTCTCATAGGCCAAAAGGATTCCACAAAACATTGTGAAGAAATATTTAGAAGTGGCAAATATTTCCCTGAGCTTCCCAAAGAAGCTCAGATAACTTATGCTGCAATTTGACAAGTTCTATAAGGTAAAAAGATATCCTGAGCAAAGGAATATGTATGCTCAGCTGCTGTGAAAGTATTTGATGGTAGCTGAGAACACCTGCTGCAGGGTAAGATATGACATACAAAGGCTATCAGCTAGGGAGTAAACACCTTCCTTTTCCAGTTCTTCTGGATATATTTTGAAATGTTTGTATGAGTAATTTCCAAAGGTTTTGTATGAATTTCAAAAACACATGAAACCAAAAAGAAAAAGCAATTTGGTAGGCAGCTTTTATCCCTTTAAATGCACACAAGCAAACATCCACTCTTGAGCTGTGCACATCTGTTTTTCCCACAGAATGAAAGGCCCCAGTCAGGGACCAAGCAGAGTCGTGAATAAAAGATGGGAAAAAATCCAGTAAGTCATACAAATTGTTTGCAGGGTACAAGCTAGTTCAGTCTAGGTCTGAGTGTCCAACACAATGGCACCTCTAACTCCTAAGGGACCATTGCTGGATGTCCTACTACACCCCAAACTTCCTTAATATTTTTTCTTTCTTCCAGATTTATCCAGAAGCTCCCTGTTGCATCCTCTTCAGTCAGAGCAGGTCTCCCTTACCTTTTTATCTCAATTGTTCAGGAAATGCAGATTGTCAACTCTTCAAAAGTATGAAGAAAACAAGGAATTATTAGTGGTGGAGAAAGAGACATTGGATAGAGACAAATGGAAAGCTCATTTGAAATGGTATTTCAACATAATGTTCAGCAAAATAAAACCAATATAAATCTGGCATGCATAAGGAATTACCTCATTTAAAGGAGGCAAGAGATTTTCCCATATATGTATGCCTCTAATATAATGAACAATCAATTCAAGTAATGCCTCTTTGTCCAGTGCTGATGTAATGGACTACATTCACTTTGAGAAAAAAAGAAAAGAAACCCAAAACCCCCAAGCCTCCTAAAAATCCCAAGCCCCCTAAAAACGCAGCTGGAAGAAAGAAAAGTATTCCAAAACACAATAAAAACAATGGGCTTGTGTTACAAGGGGAGGTTTTTATTGAAGAATTATCTTGTAAAGAAAAAAAAAATAGCTGGTCACCTGCCACTTCTGCTGGATCATTCTGTTTCTTTTTCCTTTTCTCTTCATACAAATTATTTTATAGCATGGTGTATGGAAATACCAGTCAGTAAATACATACTGTTCAAATTGACTACGGGTGATCATCAAGAAATATTTTGTTTTGTGCCTCTCTGGAAGGCTGTTTCATGAGATAACTATATAGAGAGACTAGAAGGAAGAAATGAAGAGGAGAAAAATATAGGACAAATAAAGGGAAATCCTTCTCGCAGGGAGAGCTTTTACAGGCCTGCATGAATAGGAGCTAACACAGTCACCCCAGTCAGACAGATTAAGCTTTTCTACAATGAGGGATCCTATTCCGTGAGTGTGAGGAGAGAGACGATGTAAGAGATCTTTGCATCATTCTGTGATCCATTAGTAATGTTTCTGTTTACTGATGCAGTTGATTGAAGTTAATCAGATGATGTATTTCTACTACAAGCTCTGCAGTGAAGTAGCCATTTTAAATGTTCCTGACAGAACAGCAATCTCTGCTCAATCCAGCAGAGATTGACAGTTTGACCAAAACCTATAGAAAACTATATGTCAGTTAGTTATGCAGCTCCCCAGGAAACACTCAGCAGAATGATGACAAGACTTTCCATGAGCAGGGCAAAGAGCACAATATAGCTGTAATTCACAGCCCTTGACTATTTTTAGTTTCTAGTTCTTAAAAAGCAGGCTTTGATACATTAAGAATTTAAAAAAAAAAAAAAAAACAGAGCAGGATGTAATTTATCCTTCAAGGCCAAAAATGTTAGCCTAAAGATCTCTTTAATGTGATCTTAATGGCACTGTACTGACATTCATCTGATGTGAATGATTTTATTTAGGCAGACTAACAAAAAAAATCTTGAAAGCCACAGAGCCTGCACTGTGGTTACAAATGCATATGATCCCAGAAGCAGATAAGTAGCTGATTTGCTCCCAAATGTGCAGGATCTCAAAATACATTAATGGTGTGTGAGACTTTTTTAATCTCCAGCCAAGAGTTACTATTTTTTCTCCTTCTGCTACTAGGCAAGATGTGCCTGGACATTTTACAGTGTGTCATAAATTAAAGAACACCAAAGGGACCTTTTGTCTTTATTATAGCAATCTACACCAAAACCACAGTCTGATTTTTTTATTGTAAATAGAACAACATATCTGGTTTCTAATTCCAGAAAGCTGAGCAGCAAGTTGTTAAAGTGGCACTGAAAAAGCATTTCATGCATGACTTAAGAGGCTGAGTGTAGAAAATTGTATCTGAAATTATACCAGTAAAAATATAGTATGGTAAATTAAAGGTCAAATACTAGCTCTTGAGGGATGGAAGAAGGGTCCTTCATCATTCATTGCCTGGAATTTTTAAAGTGTTTCTCAAGTTTTAGATTACAACTAGGAAGTTATAAAAGGCCCCAAAGACATAATTCCTCTAATGTGGGGAGTGACAAGGGAACTGTGAGTGGGCTGTAATACCTGGCTGGGTATGTTTATCTTAGCCAGAGAATTGCTACCTACCTCTCAACTGCTGGCAGTGGCTTGATTGCTCCTAGGCAGGAGAACTGACTTGGGGCTGCATGAAGATTGACAGCCCAAAATGTTGTGAAAGATTGCTTTGAGGGAAGATGTGACTCATAAGCAACTGGAAAAGAGAGAGCAAAACTATTGCCAGGTTCTCAGCATGCAGGGGGCAGAGGAGGAAGAGTGATGACAAGGGACAGTCCCAGGACAGGTATTCTACTTACCAAGTCTGCTGTAAGATTGATGGTTTAGGCCTAAAAAAATTTTAAAAAATCCAAACCCCCCTGCTCCCCACGCCCCCCCCCCAAAAAAAAAAAAGAGCCCCAAACAAACAAAAAAACACCACCACCACCACCAAAAACAAACACCCAACCAAACAAACAAAAGACCCAAAAAAACCAAACCAAACAAAACCACCAAAAAAGCTCCTCTAAAGCAGAATAGAGGACTGATATGCAACGATCCCTTTATGCTGCAAAGCAGGAAAAACTGTTTAAGCTAACACACGCAAACACCTATGTTAGTTATCTGTGTTACTTTCAGTGCTCTGGGCTGCTGTAGCAGGAACCACTCATCAACGTGCCACGGGTAAAGAAAGACAGCAGCTGCCAGAGCAAGGAACAGAGAGTAGTGAGAAGCTGCAAAAAATGGTAGCAAAGAAGTCTGTAAAAGCTACAAAAAGCAGATAAGCAACTTTGCAGCTGTTCAAATTGGGTCATGTTACCCAATAGATTTTATCGATTGAGGGCTCCTGCTTAAGTGGTATCTCAAAGTGCATGAGAGTTGACCTAACAGTTGCCACATCAGAGGAAAACAGATTCTAAAAAAGTGTGGTATTTGCTTTAGGCATTTGGTGTTATAAATCATCCTGTTTAACCAACTTACTGAAATTTTTTTTTTCACTCCTCGTCCCTATTCCCCTTTAAATTACAACTGCTAGGTGATCTGTGTCTGCAAGCCTGGGAGTCAGCTCATTTGGAACATCGAATAATTCAGATCAGTTACTCCAAGTTCCTGGGTAGAAGCTCTGCTGGGTATTTGTTGCGAGGATCCACATTTGAATGCAGTCCTTCCTGCTGCCAGGTGAGCCCTGGCAGAAAGCTTGTGCTAGAACCACAAGGCTGTTGCATAAGAGGGAGTCACCAGTCAGACAAGTCTGGTCTAGGAGCTTACAGTTGGCTCCGGGTCCTATGGTGTGAAGAGCACTTAGCACTGTGGATCTCCCTGCAGTGCCTGTACAGGAGTTAAGAGTCTTGGCAGCAATTCTGAGCCATATTTGTCCTTTGTATATCCTATTAGTGACTTCAGCTACTGTGCAGTGCTGCTGCAGGAGTTTGGATACCTTGATCCCTGACGAAACAGGCAAGTGCTTCAACCATGAAGCAACAGTTCTTACTCTACTGACTCCCACAGGCTAAATTCTTCACCTGCCTTTGCCATGTGTCAAAGTGATTTCAAGGCATTCTCACAGTATATTTCAGCCCTTACTGCAGAAGCTACACTGTTGTCTTCATTCAGAGGCAGCAGACTGAAAATTACACTGATAATATCTGAACGATAAGCTCAAATTGGTCTCATACTACTGGTATCTATTGGAGCAGGTTCTGTAAGATTTATATGACCCCTGAAAGTGGGCAGATGTGTCTATTAATACAAAAATACTCTAGTTCTAAAAATAAATAAAGGCAATGAAAAATATTCCAGTGGTACATCTACTCAAATCTGGATCTTTTGCCACGTACTTCACTTCTGTCCAGATTCTAGAAATGGGCACGCTGACTTCAAAGCACTTTGAACTTCCACAGGTTTTGAAGTCACAGCCGAGTCAGAAAATCTGAATCTTTCTCATCTGTAGCAAGAAACATTTTAAATGCTGGTTTTAGATATCTGCAAAAAAAGGAAGGAATGGAGCAAACTTGACAAAGTCACTTCACACAGTTATATTTAAGGGGAAAAGTCAGAGCTTAGAGGCATTTGATGAGGTTTATCTACATTCTTTAAACTGATCATTTCCACATTTTTGCTGCTTAATAATAAGATTCTTGGTCTCAAGGTCCTATGATTGTTATTTTACTTTGCAATATTAAAATTGAAATATAAAGTTAGCAAAACTTTTCTTTGCCTGAGAACTTCCATTTATTTATTTTATTAAGAACAATTGAGGGGCTGAAAGTAAATTGGAGCCATAAAGCTAAGTACATAAAAGTTTATGTACTGATTATAAGTCTAGGTCTGAAGTTTAAAGTAGACCCTTCTTTATACTGAATGAGGTGTCACAGGCTCTTATTAGCCTTTCAAGTCTTGATTAGATGCCAGTATAATTAAAACATTCTCTGGCACACAATTATGTGCCTTCATGATCACAGGCTGCTCTCTGTGTGTGCACATGCACGTTACACAGCACTGCTACCACCACCCACCAGGGACTCACAAATGCTACACCATTTTGTTCAGTAATTTTAGGTACTTCTGCAAAGAACTGTTCTATTTTTTATAGCTATTGGCAGTACTGTGAAGTCCTGATCAGGTTTTGGCATTGTATTTGGAACTCTACTGGCAGGAAGTCATTCTGCACTTACTCTACAGTTTCATTTATAACTCGGAAGAGCAGCTTGCACCTTCTGTAGAAAAACACCTGAGAGACACTTATGAACATAATGTTAATGAGAAATTTCAATATTTGTGCTTTAAAAAAAACATGTATGTACATCAGTATGGACAGCTAAAATCAAACTCTCCATTGAGGCCATTTGTAACATATTTCAGCTGCAGAGATCCTTCATCTACAAATGTAAAACCAAGTATGAAGACCATGTTAGTTTTTAATTTTGTTTGCAGGCTTTTATGTCTAAATCTCCATCCAAAACTGATTATGTTTCTCCCCTCAAGAGCATGAAAAAATGCTGATGAAGAGCAGAATGAATGTCCTAATTGCTGGGCCATAGACTATCCTGGGAATCCAGCACCACCTCCTGAAGAATCCAATTGTCCTAAGTGCATGTCCTAGATCCTAGACCAAAGGACACATACTTGCACTCTCATTCTCTCCGTTATTCATGAACTGCTTGTTCCAAGTGGAACGACTTAAAAGGAGAAACTTTTTCATTTCAGGATATCCTAGGAACCACTATGGAGAGCAGTGCTTTCACAACCAAACTTCAAACAAGGTAGAGGATGGAGCTAACTTGTTTTACTTGCACATTAGCTCCTTTTGACAGACTTTATGGCTGCTTTCTGTTGGACAAATTTTCTTGGTATGTTCTGAAAACACTGGTTTGGGCTACACAGAGTTGCAGGAAACACCTGGCATGCAACTTTGAGGGCTTGGTAGCCAAGTAGCTCAGTATTGCCAGGATCCGAGCAGTTATGGAATAATTGAGGCAACCAAGCAAGGACTCTGATGATTTAAATTTTGCTCTTTAAAAAAACATGGATTATTATTTAGAAACTAGAAAAGAATACAAATACCTTCAAACACCTTTCAAGTCCACTGAGAGTGACACCATCCTTTCTCTCCTTATACCTCCCACTCAAACCCTTTTACTAACAAGTATCACAAATTAATTTCATAGTTTCTTCTAATTTAGCTCTTACTTTCACTAACAAAGAGTTGAGTTTTTAGTCCATACCATGCGCCAACACATGCTCACTACTCTGTGTTGTGGGAAGTCTGACTGTCCATAACCAGAAAAAGGAGAAAATCTGATCTAAAATTTTCATTCTGTAAGAATAGGAGGAACTTTTACATTTATTATTATTATTCCCGTTATGCAGTATGAAGGATTCCAATTAGTCCAAACATCCCTCAGACATTCTCTACTGCTTCTATAATTCTTTTTAATAATGAAACTTCTCAAACTTATTTTTATGAATTTCAGACATCCAGATGATTAGGATCATATATAGACCTCAAAATATGTTAAAATATCTGTTGAATTTATTAATTTTGAAGTTAATTTAGTAATTAATAAAAGTTATAAGCAGTGTTGCTTATACTTTGATTTGCATCCAGGCCAGATTCAAGACAAGTAAGAGCCTGGTAACTTCAGCTTAAATCACAAAAAATGTTTAAGGTTGAGGGACCTCTCCTTTTCTCAAAGGAGACTAAAATGTATATAGCTTTATTTAATACTAATAACATTTTGTGTGGGACATTGAATAGAAATCCAGGTTATTAAGAAGAAAGCTCATTATCTCATAAGACTGACCTTTGATTTCATATATTTGGTTGAATCTTTGAAATCTTTTCTCTTAGATACTGATGCCCTAATACTATAGTTCTTCATTTGTCAGGAAGACAAACTTTGGGAGATAAGCGGGTTTATAGAATGTGGGTTCACCAGAGAAATCAATGCACCAGAACTTGCTAGAGTGAAAAAATGGATGTCTCTCTCTAGAGCTGGCTCAGATTCATTGATAAGCAATCAAAGAGAGCATTGCTTCCTGGAGGGAACAGGAACGAAATGGGTGAAACTGAACAGTGGCCCATGATGGAAGTTACATGTTTAGATTGTGCAAAGTATACAATTGGGAGAATTTTAATTTTTAGTTTAAGATGTCAACTTAAATTTTGGATGTCAAGATGTTTTGATGTACTTCTAACTAAGTAATACAACAAGTGTCAGCTTGTACAAGTGTCAGGGAAGGATGCCTGGGCAGAGAAGAAAGAAGGCAGGAAGATAATTTGCTAAATTAATCAATGACACAATAAAAATATTAAAAGTAGAATCAGGCTCTTACTCTAGATAGTAGAAGTAACTCTACTTTAAAAGCCAGTTCTCAGATAAACAAATTCACCTGAGAATAAAACAGCTCTCAGATTAAGTGTGTGAGTGGAAGACATGGTTCCTCACTAGGAAGATCTCCAAAATACCTATTTGGAAAAGCTTCCCTCTGACAGATGATGACTTCTACCAACAAATTGCCTGAGGTTTTGATGCAGTGCCCTACTGCTGATTTGGTATCACCCCGGTTGTTAACTTTCATGTTGAATTAGGTAGGGCAAAGAAGAAAAAGCTTCATAAATCATAAAGCAAATGGCTTTCTCCAGAAGAAAGTATCTCCTTCCTTCAAACAAAACTGGACAGTAAGGTCCTACATTTCTGGGAACAGGTTGATACGTGGCTTGAAGGTGTACTTCTAATGAATGCAAGAGACTACAAAGAAAAGGATGTCCAGTGTTGCTTATATTATTGCTTGATTATTTCCAGATGTTACACTATAGATTTGCAGTCCTGTTGAATTATACTTGTACCTTAACATGTCTTTTGTGCAGAGCAAGGAGAGTAGGCAATAGGACTGTCATACAGAGTTCATAGCCTAGTATTGATTCCAGGTAAGACATCTGTCTTAATACATTTCACATGACAGTGGTGTAGTTCCAGTCAATTAAATTACTGTCCATCATGGCACTAAACAGAAGAACTATTGTAAATTTGGTAAACTGCATAGGGAATTACAGTGAAACATTTGATTTAGCATTATAATTTAAAAGATTATCATGCAAGGCCAACAGAGCACACAGGAAACAGTAATATTAGCAAATATTATTAGAAATAAACTAATTGTTTTCTTAATGTCTCTATGAACTAATAATAAACAGTAAATACCAATATAATGGAAGCACCAACGGCCAGCTACAGATCACAAGAGAACATGCTTCTTTTCAGCAGCATCAATGCAGAAGTCTGTTTCTGCCTCAGTACTGTTCAACTCTGAATTTACTGTGACTAAGCAAAGAATATAAGAGCCTTCCAACTAGTAATTGTGGCTTGCTATTTACAAACTTTATTTATAAATTCATTTTCATGCAAGTATAAAATACTAATTCCATGGACAAATACACATTTGTTCACCACTCTAAATTATATACAATGTATTTGCATCTAATATTCAGAGAAGTGCAAAGTCCACAGTGACGTAAATAACAAGTTTTGTAAACTATTTTAGATGACAAGCTCTCAAAAGATATTAGTAACCATATGATAAGTTTTTTTTCTGTATACTGCTGAAATCAAACATTTTTGTAGTAAAAAGAACATACATTTCAGCTACATTCAAGTGAATATTTTATTACCATGTATTATGTCTTACAAATTTTAGTGGAGATGAGCAAGAGCGCTACAGAATCATACCTTAACGCAAGAGGTGTATTGCATGGTATGTGCAGGCAGAGCAAAGGAGAGAGAACTGGAAAGGAAAACAAGGTAAGAAAACTTGTACAAAAATGGACAGTAATACTGACTAACACTGGGTTATAATCTTACTTATAACAGACCTGAAGGGCTAATAGAGATCCAATTCAGAAACACCTGTGCACTGTAGGTACAGTTTGGTGCAGATCAAGAGTGCACTAATACAGTCAACATTGTACGCATAAGATAATGCACAAAAATGCTGATATGCATATAAACAACTAACTTGTTTACATTAAGTAGGGCAGCACAGTTGTAGTACTGCATCCTTGGCACTTAGTGATAGGACAACATGTATTTGGTTTAACTAAATTCATAAACAGGATATATTATGGTTTGTAAGATGGAGCACATACATTATCCCTTTCAACCTTCTGGTTTTACAGCATTTTTTCCAATTTTCCAGTTCAAATGCAAACATGACACACTAGCTAGATATGGAAGACGTTTCAGATATTGACTTAAAACATCACCTTCAATAAACAAAAAAGACAGAATTAAGAGTTAATTCAAATTATAGTAAGTGAATTTGTTACTATTGTCTTGTGCTGAAAACAAAATCTGAAACATGAAAAAAAGAAAAAAAAAGGAATCTTATAATAAAACCCACAATGTCTTCATGGGCTTTTCCTGAATAGTAATTGTTTCCTTAATGTCCCTTTCGTATTTGCTAATTTCACTTAAAAGAACTGCTGAACTTATTATTCTGAAAAGTTGCAACTGAGTTACAAGTTTGGCCTAATGTATCACATCACATAGAATGGAAGAAAATATGCTCTTCTTCAAAGAAAGCATGTTTCAGCTATGAAAGGATTCTGATTTTAAGTGATTGTCCTTTATTAAACAGTATTAACAACTATCTGGAGGGAGCCAATTTATTTTTGCCTGTTTCAAACAAACTGGCTAAATTGCCATTTTACATTATATATAACAAATGTAATAAAATTGTTCTTAACATATAATGATGTAATACTTTAAAATTAACTGCTTAAAATATTTTACAAAGACATTTTATTATATATGAACTATACAACACACAAGAGTATGAAATATTTTGAACATATACACATTTCTGTATTTCTCACGTAGATTATTATTTTGCACCAAACATTGGTGTTTGCAATTTTACAGTCCTCAGATAAAAGCAAAACAAAACCCCAGAATGTTTAGTGGATATGTTTAGTTTGGGTTTTTTCCTGAAAATAAAACCTATTGCAAGGAGAATTTTGCTAATGATTTTTTTTTCTTTCCCCAATTTTGTATTTTGCACAAAACTTTCCAAATGGATCAACATACACAAGAAGAATAACGTCTCTGTTCTTTGCAGTGCAATTTGCCAGGGATAAAACTGAAACCAAATTGACCCTTTCCCCATTATTAACATTGAAAATTGCAGTCAAAATAATGTCAATGCCAATCATTATTGAGATCCTTTGCCCCTTTTATTGAAAATGCAATCCTTTTCAATATCCATTTTAATGAAAATATTTGCATAGAGCAGCCTTGTATTATTTCTAAAGAACATTATGAGCGTTTTAACACAAGATAAGGCACATGTTTTTCAGCATTAATAATCTAAAACTAATCCTGAGGATCTGCTCCTCCCCCTCAGCAAAATCTGGTTTTTTTAATATACCCTGTATTACCTGAAGAAAGCAGAAAAGCAGTATAGAAAAAATTCAAATTCTTTAGCTGAACTAAACTCAGAACATTAACAACTCCTGATAATAGTGTAACAAATCCACAGATGAACTAAGTCACTCTCTAAAAAATAATTGTTAGAGGGAAAGAAAAAAGGACATAGCCAGTAGCACTGTTAGCTAAAAGTTCACATACTAGAGATGACATTAACAGTGAGTTTTGCTAAAACAAACTCCCATCAGAAACAAGGTAGCTAAATTGTGAGGCACTTAAGGTTGACATGAAAAGGAGGAATGCAAGGGGTCTGTTTCATAGAAAACCTGAAGTTGCATATCATATCCTTGTATTAAGCCTTCTATTAAAGTGCTAGAAATGGAGACTTAAAACAAAAGGATTCAAATACAAAATAAGTGATTACAGAGCTTAGTATGCATTAAAATTAAGTGCTTTTGATTCTCAAGAATTTAGAGCTTTTTAATAGTTTTTTAAAATTAAAGTCTGGAAATAATCCACGTGTGAAATCACCTTCCTTGTGCCATCAATGCTATTTGTAAAGTGCCCAATTATTTTCTAAACAACAAAACCATTTGCCTTATCTTATGTTGAATAGCATGACATAGTCTGTAGTATGTATGCAATCCATACTGCAAGGACACAGCCAGCCTGATGGAAAACAGCATATGCATACTTTTAATCGGAAGATTTAATTCCACCTGTCATTCTAAAAAGCCAGGTCTTGAATTACATGTCCACCCGTATATAGTGCAAACCAACCTCATGTTCTCAAAATGTAATTTAGCTGGTAAAGTCCGATGCTCAAATAGAGACTTATCAAGCTTTTCCTCAGAGCAACCTGACACCCAGACAAAATCACAGATGGAGCTCTAGATCTGAATCACATAAATCCACTAGATGCCAAATCTGAGAAGGATCTGGGTTCTTTTGGATGATGAAGAGGCTGAAGATGTGTAGCAGTCTGTGCATTATTGATCACATCTAACTGAGAGGGATATGATTCATTTACATTTCCTCCATTGAAACCATTTTGGAACTGGCAGGAAAAAAAATATAAATGGTTAGTACAGGAAACCAATTTATTTATAATTATTTAAAATCTCTCCAAAAGACACATTAGATGAAATAATCTTAAAATACATTGATGAGCTTTAATTGGTCTTTTTTAGTGATGATTAATGAGAATTTAATTTTCATTCAAATAGGGACTGAATCATCAGGGAATCTTACCCATGTTGAAGTCAATGGGGGCCCTACTTATGGCTAAGTGAAGAAATAATTCTATTATCTAAAGTGCAATAGAGTTTCCATTTCTAGAAAGTACAGTCTGAAAACTCCTGATTATCACATCCAGCTGTTACATTTTAAAAGCAACCTATTTACATCTTTCCATGCCTGCAGTGGGATCCAGACATAACAGCTCCTCCAGGAATGCACATGTTCTATCCATAAGCTGAAGCATACTGTGTACAATCCACTGGATGAAATGTTGCAGGGTGGGCTCTTTGACAGCCTTCATATTGACAATGCCAAGTAAGAGCAATGAATGGCTTTCATCAGTCTTAACATAATTGTTCACAGGATTATTTTAATCACCTAATGTAATGCTTCCTGTCATGCTATGGACTTTATCTACAAAATACTCCATTCAGTCATGCAAAGAAAATACAACAAAGTATTTTAAACATTTCCATCATCTCTTGAGGAGTAGCTTATATTGTAAGTACTCATTCCTTCAAGGTTTGTCTTTAAGAACATGTCTTATACATTCATTCATTCATGTATCAAATTATGCTGGGTATTAGTTCTTCCTTTTTTCCTTCTATGCAAACATTGAAATTTGACTAACTGCGCACAAGTCTAACTTTTTAACAAGACTATAGCCATGTGAATTATGTATTTAATCAAAGCTGACACTTTTAAGAGTGTACACAAGGATTATTTCTGAAAGAACCAGGTTATTTCAATAGTCTTCATTAGTAAGATGACCACACTCATTAAATTTTTAGGAATGTTCTCAACGTAGAATCAAGTACTTATGAAGGTTTCTCCTGCTTAATAAAGGAATCAATCTATATAACTGATCCTAAACAAGCAGCCAAATGATCACAGGCCTTTCTGTCCTTCTCTCTGACTAAAAGTGATTTTAGACTACACTGGTTATGCTCCTACCACACTTATAGGCAGAAGGTCAAGGTGCATGAACACAATAGACATTTCTAATTCTGTAGTCTCTTATGTAGAAATCAATGAGAGCTAGAAGCCTGAAAAGATACCAGTCATAGCTTGTATAGCAACATCTGTCCTCTCACCACTGACAGGGAAGTCAGTGTGCTAAACCCAGCCATCAAGGCTGCCCTACTTTGGTTTGGCTGTATGAATGTGGGCTCAGACAGCAGTATCCTATCTGCTTAGTCACACGAGGCTTGTGCTTAGGAAGTGCTACTCAGCCCATGCAGCACAAGAATATCCTAACAAGAGCAGCTGAATTTGCCTCTGAACAACTTAAGTAAGAACAATTTTTCACAAAATGGGCCTTTGTTAATTTTTTTTACAACAAACTAAATGTCCTATTATTATTGCAGCACAGCATTCTAGTAAATGTGGAGCAATAGAGAGAATTTTTTTCAGAGATGCTGTCTTAGTCATTAAACTTTTTATAGATAGATGTGAAGAAAATACAAGGAAGAAAATTTAAAAATAGAGATCATAACAAAAATTATTAAGGAAGTGTGAAAACAAAATAATCTGCAAAATAAATGCAATTGAAACCAGCCACTGAAAATAAAGAAATGGAATTGCAAATGCAAAAGCTGTTCAAAACTGATGCATCACTTTAGTACAGCTTTTGTGAAAAGAGTAATCCTTTGTTTTTATAAAGATAAAGTTAGATGGCCCTGGAGCTGCTCTGCAAGCCTATTAAGCAGCACTCTGAAAGACTAAACACCGAGCACAGACAGGCAACGCATGGCCAAGCCGTGCTCAGGTTTGCACAGTGCAGTTTCTCAAAGTCTCTTCATGCAATTCCAACCCTTGGCACTCAGGAAGAAGCCATTCATCTAGCTGAACTGTTATATTTTAGGTAAATTTCTGCAATTGCATGCTTTTCAGCAGTGAAGTAGTTTAAAAAGGGGAACGTTTCATACTTGTATTAAGCATGCAAAAAAAGGATATGTTCTAATTGCATTCCTCACCTTTGTCTGGCATAGGTTAAATGCCAATTAATACTTTAATTCTCTAAATGCTTATGCATGTGCATAAGCATTTTCAGGATCAGTACTTCAGAACATTAACTTGTTGAGATAAAACAAAAACAAAAAGAATTTTTGGCTCTATACTTTAGCAGCATTAAAAGGAATAAAGGGTACAACAGAAAGTACTCCAACAAAGGTGACTCAGAATCAGGAACTAGTAATTGAATTATATTTCTAAGTTATTTTTATCAATGAAGAACAGTATTTACAACTGTAGGCTGTGCTACAGCCAGAATCCTCTCTTCTATGGCTTTTATTGTGCATTCTCCTTGGTGAAAAAGGACCACCTTAGCTTACTGTGACTATAACTTTTTCCAACTCTTTTTTTCTTCAGCAGTTAATTTAGACAGCAGCTTGAGGAATAAGCTGGCTTTCACTTATAGCAATATATAAAAACTTTTTTTGCAGTAACATTGTGTATAGGAGTGAAATAGTTCATATTTCAGGCCATTTTTATGATACTTTAATCTAATACTTTCACCAATCCTAAAATTGTTGAGGTATCTGAGTACCTAGACAATAGTCACACTTCAAAAACATTTTTTTTTTAAACTCTATAACATATTTAATGAAAATGAGTGTGCCAAGCAAACTCAACTCCTCTCTAAAGGGTCTATCAGCAAATTCCAAGACTTGGACCAACCTACTTTTTTTCTGTTCCTATCAGGAAAATTACTGGTGTAGTACCACAGGCTAATTCATTCACTCTTGATTAATACTGCCAGAGAGAGCTATCAGACTGCAGGTATACATATATTTAAACTTGGCCAAATGCAACTCTCTTCACTCTAATGAACAATTTAAGCAAAGACATCCACACACTGCTAACCCACCCATTTCAAACTCAGCAATTCAGTCATGACAAACTCTGCCACCCAGCAGTCACTGAAAACAGTACAAACTCGATTCAAAATGCAAGCAATGCAGCAATGCTGTTTACCATACCTTGTTCCCCAATGTTTGTTGCTGCTGATTTGTCATCATAGGATCATACTGCATTTGATCCACGCAGCTGGGCTGTGCCTCCTGTGTGCACGGGTACATAGAAACAGCGCCTGCATAGCATGTTTGAGGAGTGAGCATAACTGACTCAGAGTTTATCCCACACTCAAGGTTTTCAGGGACTTGCTGCAAACAACTGAGAAAATCCTCGAAGTTGGAAGAAGTAGAATAGTTGGATACATCAAAACCTGCTGCAGGAAAATCCATTTGAGCAAAATTAGAAAGCTGGGGCATCATCGCTGTGGGTTGCTTGTAAGGAACAAAGTCTTGCCTACACTCATAAGGGGAAGTGTTAACTTCTGATTTGTAGGAGAACTCAGATGTACTGGCATGCATACCAGGGAACATGTATTGCTGGGGCTGCTGCTGTGAGCAGCTAAGAGGCATGCCAGAGCTCCAATTTGTGAACATCCCATTGACTTGCATATGTTTCATCTTTTGACAGAGCTGCTGTTGCTGCTGTTGTTGCTGTTCCACAAGCTGTTTCTGGTGCTGATGAAGTTGATGTGGATCTAAGTCTTGCTGTACCATGCAACCTTCATTCTGGACTAAGGGCTGCTGCTGGTTACAGTCTGAATATAAGAAGTCAGATTTATTTAAGGAATCCTGAACATAAGTCAGGATTTCATCAGTTATGTTGATGTCCCCAATATCATCCACATCAGGTAATTCAGTTTTAAAAATCTCCTCATCCTGCTGAATACACTTTAGATCTTCAAAGTCAATACCCAGACTTTTCATCATGCTGTACAAATCACTACTTTTGTTATCCTGAAAGAGTGCTGCACTGTCTTCAGGAAGTGGAACAGTACTGTCCTCCATCAGCTCCCGTTTGAGAATGTTGTGATTTCCAGCAGGCAGGAGATTGTCTGTCCAGCCACTGCTAACAGCACCACCCAGTTCATCCCTACTGTTAGCAAAGAAGTTCCGCTCAAAAGAAAGTTTATGTGATGCTGGAGGGCAGAGATAAACAGACTCATCTTGCCTTAACATGACACCCAGGAGGGAGTTTGGATCCACAGACTCGTCATGCAGCGTTGCTTTGGCTCCTTTTCCCACTGTGCTTTTACTCTTCGGTTGAGAGGGGTCCATAAGGCTCGACATAGGGAAAGATACCTCATATAACACAGCCTCACCAGTGGCAAACATGAAGGGCAACTTCATGTTACGCTTCCGTAGATGTTCTGCCCCTTCTTCATCTCTGAAAATAAATCAGATATTTAGCATGGTACAGCAGTACTAAACAGTTACTCCAATCTTTTTGTCCCCTGGAATTAACATTTAAAAAATGAACTATTCTATTTGTCGGCATTTTTCAAATTCCTACCTATTCCAGCTCAACTTGGCTGAGTTAAACCAAGAGGCAGATTATGAAATAAGGAGCTTATGACTGTAATACCACATTTACATATTACATTTGTAATTAAATCTAGATAGTGTACACCATTTTCTGTGCATTATGGACTGAGGTGAAAATAAGTGGGCTTTGTTCCATGCATTAAGCCTTTCTTGGAATAGCAAGCAAATCAATACTTGAAATATCTCTCTCCATTTTACAGACTCTTAGCAAAAATTATTTAATCTATTTAACAAGGCTGAATTCTATATTATATAGAACTTAATTTTGAACTAAAATTCAGGACTGAATTTGTTATTGTTCCTTGTCATTTGTTGTTCCCGCTACACAACTGCAGCTGGATTTCTCAGTTTTTGCTCATTGGGATTGAAAATGATGGATGGAATAACTTCATGCTTCTGCTCTGAAAAGAAATCAATATGTCTAAAGTTTTGTGCAAAAGGACTATGCCACAAGTTCTGAAATATCAGAATTCATGTTTGTAAGCAAACTGAAAGAATTTGGGTATTTGGAATATAAAGGGGAATAATTTAAAAACAAAAATTCCTTTGTGAATATAAACAGCCTCAAACTAGTTTTCAGTTTTTGAAGAACACTGCTTTATGAAATGATGACTTACGTAAGAGGTCGTTGAGTGGCAATGATGTAATCTGGTCTTCCATTTTTGTAGACAAGACGTGCATTAGCCTGTAGCCAGGCCCATCGATTTTCTTTGGTTAAAAGCCTAAATACAGTCATTCCACTCTCACCTGTCTTCATCACTAAAGAGTAAGCATACTGGTTACTGTCCAGCAAACAAAATCATGAAAACCTGTATGTCATGAAAGGAAGCCCATCTGTAGAGAAATTTTACAAACCTCATGTCCTCAATCACTCAGTTTGGTGTGGCACTAACACATTCCCAGTGAATCACGAGGACTGATCAAGATGTCTAATTTACTTGTAAAACAGAAGCCAAAACTACAAGGTGTCTGCTACAGATTGGCAGCATTCTATACAGGGCTTTGTCCATTATTTCTTCAATAACAGAAATTAATAAATACTAGAACACGTAAATGACAAAAGCCCAAGTTTCTCTTACCTTCAAAAAGCAACTATTACTTTAACAATTAGAAAACACATTAGTTCTGAATCCAATTCTTTCACATTTTGACAGGTTTATGCAGAGGTACTTAAAAATCTTATGTTTCATCCAACTACCCCTAGCAATGTTTGATAAACATACTCAATTGTCACCATGTATTTCTGTATTGGGTTTGTGTGGCCAGGTTTTGGTAGTGGCAGGGAGGGCTGCCAGGGGTGGCATCTGTGAGAAGCTGCTAGAAGCTTCCTCCATTTACAGCAGAGCAAATCCATGGCAGGTTCAAGGTGGACATGCTGCTGGGCAAGACTGGGACAATTAGAAATTGTGGTAATGCCTCTGTGATACCATTTAAGAAAAAAAAAGTTACTGTGCAGATGTAATTGTGGCCGGAGAAGAGCAGGGTGAGAATACGTGACAGGAACAACTCTGTGGACACCAAGGTCAGTGAGGAAGGAAGGGCAGGAGGTGCAAGAGCTGAGATGCCCCTGCAGGCCGTGGTGCAGACCATGGTGAAGCAGCTGAGCCCATGCAGAAGCATGGGGATGCAGAAATCCACCTGCAGTCCATGGAGGAGACCCATGCTGGAGCAGGTGGATACCTTACAGGAGGCTGTGTACCCATGGGAGGCCCGTGCTGGAACAGGCTCCCAGCAGAGACTTGCAGACCCATGGAGAGAAGACCCCATGCTGGAGCAGGTTTCCTGGTGGAAGGTGTCATTAAGGCCTTATTTTACTTCTCATTATCCTGCTCTGGTTTTGTTAGTAATCAATTCAATTAATATGCCCAGATGAAGTCTGTTTTGCCTGTGACAGTATTTGGTGAATGATCTCTCCTGGCCCTTATCTTAACCCATGAGCCTTTCATTATATTTTCTCTCCCTTGTCCAGTTGTGGAGGGCAGAGATAGAGAGGCTTTGGTTGGTGCCTGATGAGGGGCTTTGGTGGGTGCCTAGCATGCAGCCAGGGTCAACCCACTACAGTCATTCTGGTGCCGAAACCCAGGACGATTACAAGGATTTTCAGATAAGGACTGGGAGAAATAACAGGCAAAACAAGTACTGAACAATGTTAGAAAGTAGAATTATCATGGGGAAGTTTTGTTGTAATTGTGGTGAAGGGACAGGGGGTGGATTTTGTGCAAACTGTCAAATTTCGTTCTGTGTTTTGATGAAGTTATCTTGGTTTTTGTGTGGGGAGCTTTAGTTTATTTTGGCTGGTTTTGTTGTTCTAAGTGAAGGTTGTGATGAATGTGGATTTTAAAGATAATTCTTAAATATGTGATTCACAGAGGGCAAGGGGTGGAAGTAATACAATTGCTCAAACCCTCTGCATTTCTAGACAGGAAAATTAAATAAAATGTATTAGGAAAGTCTAGGAATCTAAAAAATCCTTGCTACTAAACTTCTTTTATTTTAATTTTAGCATCAAAAATGTAGCAAAACCAGTTTTAAGACAAAATTTTGAACCATTCAAGTTTCATCCCCTTCTACTCTGGAACTCTCTTTTTCTTTATGAAAGAAGCAAAACCACTGATAAGCAGTGACTGAGCTGCACATGAAACAGAAAATGTGCTTAAATAGGTTGAGAACAACCTGCTGAGGGGCATTGTCTATGAGGGGATAAAAGAAAAAAATTAACTTTTCAAGTAGAAAAGAAGTACCATAATATTCTGAAGATGATTCTGTAAGTCCCAAAGAATACTACATTATAGCTAACAACAAAAGTTTTTTTTAAAAAGTCCACTAAATAGTTATATATCAGATAGCTGGTGTTCCTTAACACTGCACTTCTCTCCATAATTGTTACTTAAACCAACTCAAGCTGCCAAGAATCAAACCCAGAAATGTTTGGATGCTAGCATGTTAAATCAGAGATTAATTTCTGGTAAAAATCTTACATTAATATCAAAAGAAAATGTTTCATTTAACTTGCTAACAGGAAAGCTATCTCTGGCAGTCTCCTTGTCCAAAGAAAGTTGTTGAAATAGCAGAAGTTGGGTCGAGCAGAGAGGGAAGTGAGAAGAGCAAGATGTGACAGACACTGGAATATTTATCCTGAAAGGGCCTAAATAGGAATATTAAACATTTCTTCTACCAGTGTAAGTTTTTAGAAGGACAGATGGATCATATGAAATGAACAGTGTTCTTTTTGTTAACAACCTTTTTTTTTTTTCTGTAGTTCATATTGCATTTATACTGAAAAAATACTCCATGCTTTGATTTTTCAGCCTTTCTTAGGAAATGAAACTTACTTCGGATGTGATTTTCAGCACAATAAAGCATATCAGCTGCATGAATAAACTGGTATCCTGTTCCTCGCATACATAGCTCTGCTTCGGTGTATCCCAGGATAATCTTTCCTCTGTAAGATAAAAATCAAAAAATTGCAACCCTGCTGCTGAACCAACTCACAAAATGAATGTCAAGCCAGTCAATTATGGCTAGAACATTTCTGATGCAAGTTAGTTGCTATATCAATTGTACGCAGAAGCAGAACAGCTCTAATAAAAAACAGAGTCAACAAATCATAAAATTTTAACTAGTCTGCCAGGTTGCCTTCAGTGACTAGGACTGGGTTCACAAAACCATTAGATCATAAAAAAAAAAAAGTGAATGCCTACAGCCAAACTCTCAATTCCATACTACTGAACATATTCACTCCTAGCAGGCAGCTCCCATTAGTCCTGTTTCTTATAATTTACCTATAGGTGCTTGTGTGTAGAATTAAGTAGGAGTTTAACTTTAGTTATCTAAAACTTCTTGTCTAAATTAGAATTTTTAGTAGCTTAAAGTTCAAACCCAGATGTATCTCAGAACTACATCCCTTTTGCTATTGAGTGGTTTGGGACCCCTGCATTTGCATTTAAACAAGATATGACTCAGAGGACAACTAGCAAGAGTTGTGTTTGACCCTGGCAGCTAAAATTAGAGTACTTTACTAGAGGCTGGGGAGATGAAACACTTAACAAAATTCATGTGATCTCTGTGAGACACATGATAAAAAGACATAGTCAAAAAGAGACCTAAACAAGATTTGAAACAAAGAAATGGAAATTCAAAGGCAAAAGGTAAAAAAAGGGGGAAAGCAGAGATGAGGAACAATATACATAAACTGTAAAATATGAGAAAAACTGAAAGATTCAAGTGGGAAAAAAATATCAAACAGAGGAAAGAAACATCTGTGTTAACAGTTTGTTAACTTTTACTTGTATCAGCTTAGAGAAATAAAACATTTTGGTCTCTCAGTAGACAAAATGCGACGTAATTTAATTCTATCCTGTAAGTAGGTATGCAAACCAATATGAAAGACTCCACTAAAAATGAAAGCATTGTCAGTCAAAAATAGGAGGGAGAGGAGAAGGAAGGAGGCCAGAGACTTTTATTTTGATAAAAAAGCATCATAATGGACTTCTTGCCATTTTGATGCATAGTAACATTATTTTGATCTAGTATTGCAGTAGCGTTTCCAAATTTTACATATGGAAAATAATGGTTTTGAAATTTTGAAATAGGTAAAAGTTATAGCATTAAAAAGTATTCAATTTACTTAGAAGAAAAAAAAATCCATTGTATTTTACACCTATTTGAACTGAAGAAGAAATGTGGAATGAAATGAAACACTTGTTCTATCAGTTCTAAAGCCAAATTTCAAACCAGATTTAACATGCAACTTCTCTTCTTCCCTAATTTATTAGTGTGCTGTCTTTTGTTTTTTTCTATTTTACGTTGGTTTTGTGGGTTTTTGCTTTGTTTTTCTAACGACTGAGAGTCAGACAGCAGTATGCCCTTTCAAAGAAATAGACTATGGAAAACTTATTTCTCTTTACTTGATAGAAGGGCTGGAGAGAAAAACCTTAACAGCTTCTAAACAACCATCACTGAAAGAGTCCATATGCCAAAAGAGTAGCCTGCTTTGTATTTCAAATACATACTTGAAATCTATTTCATCAGCAGATTATTAGACAATTACACAGAATGGTTTCACCTACTTTGCATCACAGCCAGTAGGTGTGAAATCCAGTTTGTGTTTAGTTCTGAAGATGAAATTTTTGGTTCGTATCTCAAGGATAGATGGTGGCTGTAGGGGTGTAGCTACTGCAAACAGTGCAAGCTGAGGGGACAAAGCAGCCCCATCCTTCCCTTTCTTGTTTTGTCCATGGAGAAACTTCAGTCGTCCTTGAAAATTCATAGCCTTAAGATGAGGAAAAAAGTAATTGCTATAAGCTGTAGATATTTAAAAGCAAGATATTTCTGTTGTGATGTAAAACATATATTTTTCATTTTTCTAAAGTTTCATCACATTCAAGCTTTATAGAATGGACGTTACATACATAGCTGTAAAAAGCTGTAAAAAGTACAGAACACTGTTGTTACACACCTGAGTATGTCACTTCAATATCTACTAATAAACTTACTGAAAAATTAATTAATGGGAAGATTATTCTGTAAAAAAACAAAAAAAACAAACATGTCGTATCAAATGTCAACTGGGCTTCTAATAATCTAATGAACATACATGCATGTAATGATATCATTATTTCTCTTGCAAATTTGTATGTTCAATTTTGCAATTGTAAAGAATTATATTTTTTAAGATATCCCAAGGAAGTTGATAAACCCATACTTGTTTTAAAATCTAAATAATTGACTAACAAAAAAAATGCATTAAAAAGAGCAAGCACAAACTTTTCCAAATAAGGAAAAACTATGGTCCTCTTAATTACTATAATTTATTGCATCTCAAGATACTCAATTTGATACAAGAAAATACTCTTGTAATGCTCTTTGATCTACAAATGACACAGCATTTTACAAAACCAGTTGCTTATTTGCATTTCACTGAGGAAACTGGGCTATGAAAAATGAGAGAATTTGCACCTGGTTGTGACAACATCTTAAAGGGGAGACATTCAGTGTCATTAACTGAAACATTGTGGTTCAAACAGCTCAGATATCTTTGGAGACCTAACAAATAACGTAAGTTGCTGCACCTCTTGTTAGGATAATGCAGATTTCCAACTTTTAAGCCTATATGGAAGTTTTTATGTGACTCCATACTCACCAGGAATCCAGATGAATTATCCAGGAGACATCGTAACCTACAGATGAAATTCCTTTCCATAAAGGAAGAATTCTCTGGAGGAAGTTGGTCTGGGTTATAATAGGTTGCTGGCTGTGAAAAGCCATTATCTCCTGCAGGAAAGGATTATTTATAAGGATTATTTTTAGAAGAACACCTAGTGAAGGCTATCTATAACAAACGATCCTCTATCTCATAAACAAAGCGTTAGGTCACGACCTGAGCAAGAACAACAAACTGGAAACATCCTCAGAACCTATAATGATTGTAACACTGAGGCTAAGCATCAATTCTTCTGATGGGATTATATTTTACAGGCTATGGTACTTGAAAACTGAATGTAATTTATTTTAAGTGTTTTTTTTTTTTTTCTTTGGGGCTTTTGTTTGTTTGGATTTTTTATTTATTCATTATGTTTGTCAACAGCCTAGATTCCGGATCAGTTGCAAAGAGAAGAGTTCTCAGCAGAGAACATACCCATGGTTCCTACAATGGCAGGATCTGCAAAAAGGCACAGCAACTACAGGAACTGAGTATTCAAAAATTCAGTAATGTATTAAACTGTGAAACTTACTTTCCATACAGCCAGGTGAAAGCAGTAGCAATAAATAAAAATCAGCAACTTTAGGAAACCACCATAAAAAATCAGAATGTTTCTCCAATGAAGGCAAAATCACCCTACTAAACAGTGAAAATATTTCTGGGCTCTGCTGATCAAACCACCATATTTATCTCTCCAGGTATACCTGGAGTACTCATGTTTTGGGGGTTGTTTGTTTTAAAAAACACTCAAAGCCACGTTTGTTAACTAGGATAACAACATGGTATCCTTCCACCTCATCAGGATGAGCATTTGCTGCTAAGTGGTATTTACAAAACAGACTTAAACATTTGGAATATAAAGTAAAACCAGAAAGTAAATCAATAAACTTTTGATAGAATACATATGTTTTACATGAGGCTGCATATACAGAGATACCAGAGCATGACTACTCACAGCAAACTTAGCAAGACAATCCTGTTTGCAATATATATTTTAAAAACAGCCATTCCCTATTCTATTCCCTATTCATACATGCAGAAAATTAAGAAAAATCCAGTTTAAAAAGACATTTTATGATAAAATAATCTTTAATTTAAAAAGTAGTCCATGCACTCTCAGAGAAATGATTTTCAAGTATGGACAAAATAATAATACAGATTTTAAGAACCCATATTGACCTTCCAGACATGGAGATGAGGTCAGGGAGAGCATGTCACTTAATAATACACCACATTATATTTTCTGAAAAATAATTTTGTCTCATGAACAGCTGGAAAAACTTACAGATAGGCTCAGAGGTTAGTACACTGGCAGAACAAACCCAAAGGTAAACAAATCATTACCAAAAGCCAGTTCAATTTAATCTCCTGTGAATTCAAGCAACTGAATTGGAGCCAAATGAGATTGCTGATGTCTTACCAATAGGCCTTGCAACCTACTTAAATCCTATAAGTAGGCTGAGTTATCCAGCTTTTCAGATAAAATCAGGAGATACCTTTTTTCCTAAAAGAACAAGGGGATGATTGCAAGGGCAATTTTTGCTGAATAAACTTCAAGATATGGAGAAAAATAAACCTTTTTTTGTCCTAGCTGGTAGTGTGACAAAAAGGGATAATCTGAAATTACAGCCATCTGAAGAACTGTACTGTCCAGTCACCATGAGCAGATCCCACAGGCAGGCCAACTCAGGTAGTTTTAGTCCAAGACAGTTACCATATAACTTTGAAATTAGAAAATAAGAAATTCCCACACTTGTCATATGGATGGCTCTCAACAGACAAAGCAAACTTCCTTTGCAGAAATTTTTATTATAAATTGCTTAATTGATGCTGAGAATTTTCAACACTTCTGAGATGGTGCTTCTCTAACAAGGTCTCTGAAGAAGCAATGATTATGAAGGAAGAGCATCAAAGATTTGCAAACCCTTGATGCAGATCTAGTACCCAATAAGCAGTGCCAAGGTTTCTGCTGGCGTCCTTGGCACTGGTAGGTGTGTCCTTCAGCATTTCTGCCACAGGAGAATTTCAGTGCTATTCTTTTGATAAATACAGAGCTGAAATTTGAAGGTTCAGCAAGTCCAGCTGGATCCTGTGCAGTTTGTCAAGTTCCATAGTAAAATGCACATTTCCCCAGTGTGAGAAAAGCTGTGGTGAAAGAAGTGGCTCCCAACAGGAGGGGAACAGAACTCAAAACAGGAGGCAATGGGCTTCAGAACTGAGCCTCCTACACTTGTGAAAGCAACACTGCTGCACTTTTCCAGGCAGACAGAAGGCAGGAAGGTTTTACTGCCAGGATCTTGAAGTGACTCACTGTAAGAAGGCAGAGAATCTTACAGAGCATCTACAATCCCTGGAGCAAAACTACCAGTTAACACTACAGGGGTTAGAACCCATATCCCTCATAAAGCTCACACTAGATCTCATCAATACCATAGAGCAACGTGCAGAACACGCAGTGCATTAAATGCTTGTCTTAAACTCACGACCATATGGTTGCGCAACATGAGAAGTTCAAAAGATAATCCAGACTTAATGCCCCAAAGCAGATATTTAGGACTGAAAAATCAGAATTTTGCAAACTTCTCTGGGAACAAGACAAGGACTGGGAGGCATGTCTGGGAAGCACAGTAAGAGCTGAGGAAACCACTGGTTTACAGCACACCAGAGTATTGAGTGAGAAATAACCAATCCAGGCTAACTGAAGCAGAATCAGTTCCCAGATTCAGGATGGAACCTGTGCCCTGAGCACAATCTTATCTATAAATATTTACAGAATGCTAGCTGAATGTGTTAAAACAGAAATAGATTAAATTTGCAAAAATAGAGAGGATCCTTATGGTCATAGCATTATCCTTTGCTATAAATCTGAATTCAGTCTAAAAATCCTCAACATCTAAACATTTTATGCCACTTGAGGCTCAAAAGTCATCATTGAATCATAGAATGGTTTGGAATAGAATGGACCTTGGAGATCACCTAATTCCAACCCCCCCACCATGGATAGGGACATCTTTCAGTAGAGCAGGTTGCTCAAAGCCACATCCACCTAGGTCCTGAATGCTTTCAGGAGTGGGGCACAATTAGCAGTTTTTAGCAAGCTAGAAACACAAGATACAAAATAAAGAGTTGTCTGTAATCCTACTCAGCACTTCCTGTTATTTAGTCACGTATACTGTAGAGGCCACTCCAACCTGATGTCATACTTTTCAAACAACCTTTTCTAAATTCATATGCACTTGCTTAAGGTCCATAGAAGACAATTTCACTCCAAAGCAAACAGGATGAACATCTGGTTTCTGAGAACTGTACTCTTTGCTGTGCTGAACTGTACTATTAAGCTACTGCACAGCTAGTTAACTAGTAGAGATTGATCTGGAGATGATATAATACCATTGATTGCTGAATGAAAAACTGAAATATCCTGAGGTGTGTTACAAACACAGTAACTTTTCTCTATCAAATCGTGGCATTTCCATGCTCTGATTTTTTTAAAAATTAAGTCAATTTAAGGTTTATTAAGGAAATGGACTTTTTATGGATTAACAAACCCCCTATAATCAAGTCACAGTAACAGAATATTTTACATATTTAAACAACCATTTGGCATGTTTAAACAACTGTTGTGCAAAGGAAGCATTAAAATCGAGCAGTTGTCTCAATGGCTTTGTTGTCATTATGATGCAGACACATGCTTCCTGTATTACACAAAACTACCTGCACCCACACATCTTTGCTCTGATACTCAAATGCAATGTGTTTCTCCCTTGGTTGTTTCTCAGTATAGCAGCTCACTTAAGCATCAGCCAGTAACATGTGACAACTCTGCTCTAACATGCATATTACTTGATCTTAAAGGCTCATCTATTTAATCTTTTATTTCTCTTCCCTTTTTATCTCCAAGAGAAGTACTGGTCTATGCAGCAATGAATGCACTATTCCCAAAGTGACACTGTAACTAGCACATTCTTAGACTGATCAGTCTAAGAAACATTGCCACCTATACTCAAAATTAAAGTCTTCCAATTTAAATTATAATTAGTATTTTAATGTTGCTGTGCTGTGAATAACAGTGATTATTTAAAGTGCAAAAAATAGTAATATTCACTGTTGGCTAATTGTGTCCGTAAAATTCAAATAAATTTGAAAACCACTATTTCTTCCTTTATTCATTTGAAATTATCTAACCTTTTTTATGCAGACAAATTTAAAAAGCCTAAAAAACAAACAACTAATCTGACAGGCAAACAATAAATTCTGTTTTCACCTTGTACACTTGGTCCAGAATCGCCTGACTGGGCAGGATTTAATGCCCAATGGAGCTGTCGTTGAAACTCGGGTCTGTCTTCTGTGTGAATCAGTTCAAATACACTCTGGTGTATAATATCCGACTAGGAACCAAAGGAGAAAGGTGAGGAAGAACAACAATAAGAAAATCATATAACAATACGATACAAGCTGTCTGATTGACAATGATGTTATGGACATAGCAAAATCTATTTTGCTCAGAGATAAATACATACAATCACATGCAGGTGGCAAAGCTTCATTAAATAATTTTTAGTAGCACAAGGAACAACTCTGTTACACATATGACTAAACATGGGAAACAATAATAAAAAATATTGCCTTGGGAAAAAAAAGTTACATTATGTCAACTATTTTTTAGTTGCTTTTACCTAAGAATGCCTGGAAACGCTATGCTTAGGTTCTGTTTAAATTATTTAATTTTATATACTGGTAAATAAAGTACTTGCCAGCTAGTACTTGACTTAATACCCTATAGGTGCTACAGGAATACAAAAGAAGCTAAAGACCCTGAACCAAACTGCCAAAACTAAGTGCAGATTACAAACTGGATTTGTTTGCCCGAAAAATTTGTAATTTCTTAAGGATGTGCTAAAACATGTAATTATTAAGCCCTTATTCCACTACCAATTGTGTGATTAGGAATGTGATCTAAATGGCAAAGGCTCAAGAGCAGGGATCAGTGCTTAAAGGAATTTAAGGGGGGAAAAAAAACCACTCAAAATATTCAAGAAAAGACTCAATTGACTGAGAAGAGTTAAGATCCCCATTTTTGGCATGTTTCAAAAGCCCAACCATTATATAAATAGAAAATATTTAAATAAAACATAGATCTAACATAATTGAGATGAAATGACAAAAGCAGAAATATATGTCAAATTTTGCTATGATGAATTTCATAAAACAATCAGTATTTTCCAGAATAAATTGCCAGAAATGCTAATTTTTGTAACTTTACTCCTATATCATGCAGTTGATGTGCTGGCATTACTTCACAAATGTTATACACAATTTGTTTTCCAAGCTCTTTTCTTTTTTCATTCCCCAACACTGATGTAATATGTAATCCCAGGAATAACAGTGGGATTTTTTAAAATATTTTTTTTTACACAAAATTTCCCCAATCTCTTATCAGTTACCTGAAATTGCAGACCAAGCAAGGTTTCTTGCTATTTTTAGACAGCAGTTGAATCTATCAATATGCAGTATCCACAGATACACATTGAAAACTATAACTATCATCTTCATTCTATCGTCTTCCCATAAAGCAATCCCAGGAGTTTTCTAACAAAGGCAGAATATGCCTGCTCTGCCTCAGTCTTTACTACCTTGGCACCTGGTTTTCAAGCCCAATGAAGTCAGCTGTAATCAATCAGCACCATAAATAGTAAAAAACAAATGCTTGTTTTGAAATTAAAAATTAAATAAATAAACAGAAGCAAGAGAACAAATTCTAAAAATACCAAAATCACTCACTTGATATTTATAAATCTCAGGGCATATGGAAATAATTTTTCATGAAAGGTTTCTATTAAAATAATTACCTTCCCATTGAATTATGCCTCACTCAGCATCATAAACTGGGTAACACCACAGTATAAATTTCAAACAGTTGTTCCAGTAAAGAATAATTAAGTGTGAAAATTTCCTATCTTGCCTAACTCAACTTTGGAAATTATATTCCTGTTGTGCTTGGCCTGACATCCTAGCTATGTAAGCTGATAGAAAAGTAATATGGTTACAAAGTAATTCAACCTAAAGAACCTGAGATTTTTATTACAAAAAAATTTTAAGACCCTAAATATGAATTTAAAACCGATGTCCCCTGAAATTAGGCAAAACCTCTGAAAAAAACCCAAAGAAATAAACTTACTTGTTGGAATCCCAAGTAGTCTTGGATAGTAGAAGAGACATAAAAGACCAGAGCATCGGCTGTAACAACTAAAACAAATCCATTTAATGCCTGGGGAAGAAACACAGCAAACTATCAGCTTCAGAGATAAAATTCCAAATAATTACTGTGGCTCTAGGTCTACCTACACTGTAGTCCCCCAACAAAATGTGAAGCATGCAAAAGCACATAGCACGAATAGAAGGATTCCTCATTGCATCTCTCTACAGTATATGTGTTAAGATGATGAAAACTGGATCTAATGAAAAAAAACCTAAAAACCTAAGCTTCTTTTTTTATTCAGTGGAGAAGTCAAACTGTGTTGATGACTTTTAAATACTCTTGATTGTACAAGACAAGGGGACTGTACTATGAAGAACTATAAGTTCATCTAAGATCAACCACAGTTCACAATGCTTGTGTAGCTTAAGCCTTGGATATCCCCAGCTGCCCACAGCACAAGTGAAAGCCTTGTCACAAACCCAGTCCCAAAATCCATTCTATTCACAGTACAGACAGGCCACTGTGGACAGGAAATCAAGATCCCCTATACAGTCCAAGAAAACATTTTATAGTTTACTTAAAATAGAAAACCTCTGCAAAAGTGGACTGTTACAAGTAAACAATGTTTTTGAAGAGATTTCCCCCTCTGTGGAGCAGCAGACCAGGCGGCTCCACACTCCGAGTCACGCAAAGGGCATTTATCTGAACTCCCAATCAATATGGGCCATGGCAATTGTTGTGATAGCAAACAGTACATTTGTGACTTGGCAGCTCATCTGAAAGGTGCCGATCTACTTCCATGGATTTCGGTCAAGATTTAACAAAAGGCAGTCTCTAGGGGCTGGATTGAGTATATTGTGCCACTTAATTTCCTCAGCTGCATTCAAAGACAAATTTGGCCAGCATACTCAAAACACTTTTTAAAAAAACCCTCTTTATTTATGCAGAATTAGTGTACATAGAAAATATAAAGTAAGTGTAGGATATCCTATACCTTACTGCAACAAAGTAGTAATACATAAATTAAATATCCGATTAAATGACCAGTCTTTAAATGCTGTGAACCACTCCGATTTAATGTGTAGATATTATTTCATCTACTCTCATAAACAGTTGTTAGCTCTATAAAAACTCCTTATAAATTTAGTAAATTTTACGTGAATAAAGAATGGGCTAAAAAAAAAAAAATCAATAATAAGCCGAAAGCAAATAGCACAGCCAATCCAAGAAATCTCAAGTGTTTACACAGAATCCTCGTTTTTGATGAAGCTTGCAGTAATTTCATGGGAGCAGAATGCCGCAGTGGCAGGTGCTCATGTCCTCTGCTGACCCTGTTCTGCAGGGCATTTCACCTCAGCTGCTTGACATAAAAAATCTGCAAGCTGCACAACATCTAACTTTGTCTCAAATGTTAAAATTGGTTACTCTGGTCCATTCCATACAGAGCTACCTACACCTTCTGTACCTGGAATTCAATCACATTTTGCA
The DNA here is from genome assembly GCF_965231275.1 of Zosterops lateralis. Classification (NCBI taxonomy): domain Eukaryota; kingdom Metazoa; phylum Chordata; class Aves; order Passeriformes; family Zosteropidae; genus Zosterops; species Zosterops lateralis. The sequence continues at coordinate 31,049,892 of NC_139762.1, read as the reverse complement.
CTGGCCCTGGTACACAGTTCATCTCAAACCAGGACTGTTATTGAGATAGTCATATGCGTTATTTAAGCCAAAAATTCTGTAAAATGTATATATCTGGATATACCAATAAGTGAGAGATGAATTTTGATGGAGGTTTTTGCAAAATGCAATCCAAAAATAATTACCTTAAAACCTTAATTAAATTCCTTAGTGAATTTATTATTCTGGAGAACTGAAGAATTTGTGCCTCTAAAAATAACTCTCAATGCTCCTAATAAAGAGGTAATTAAAAAATTATTCATCATGGTTGAGAATTAAGTTTTAAAAATTTCTTAGAGGTCGTAATTTGTCTTGCATTTTTTATCATAAACGTGCTTGGGTTGTAATAGATTTTGTATTTAAAATAAGAATTTGTAGTAATTTAAATAATTTTAAAGGAAATTTAGCTTGCTTTTAAGGAAGGCACATTTACGTATTTGACTCTGTGCTTCCACAATATATTGAATTGGCAAAACAGTTTCTATGTTGGAAATTAAAGACAATTTTCTGTTTCTAAGGAAGCAAGCAAAAAACTAATGAACAAATAATAGCAAATAAAGTGTTTTTTCATTTCACCTTGGCAAAACCAAAAGAAAAAGTAGGGAGATAATAAAAGGAAAATGTTCATCATCAGTCAATTTATTCACCTGTGTAACGCAAAAGACTTTAGCGCCTAAGTAGAAGGGAACGACTTTATCAGTATTTACAACTTACTGATTCCCACTATCTTCTAGAAAATTCTCAATTTCATCACACTCATGAGTTGTTACATAACCCGAGAAAACTTCATCTGCATATTCATTCTCATAATTTTTTTCATGCATATAAAATATTTACAAAACAAATTAATTTAAGACATTCAGTTAATTTACTTACTTCCCAGGAGAGGAAGAATTTTCAGTAACAACTATATTCACTTAATTTTCATACTGGAAAAGAGTTCCCTCTTATAACTTCCACTCATAAGTTATAAAAAACCTCCTATATTGCAGATGAAATAGATGCCTCCAATATAAACCATATATTTCAGCTTTTTAGTTTTTTTTTCTGTTTAAAAGAAAGCTGTTCACTGGCAGTAACTCCACAACACTTTTTTCTCATACTTTATTAAGATTGGAAAATGAAATACATGCCCTAGTCTTTTTAGTTGGCTAGAAAACAATTTTTAATTAGTATCAATTTAAAATAATTGCTTTGCGGGATTCTTAGAACCTCTTTTCATTTCTAGTCTTTCAACACTGAAATTAATTTTTTTCTAAGCAAACAATTGGCTCTGACTGAATGGTTTGCCACTTTGGATAGATAGATCAGTGTGAAACCTGTGTAGAAGACTGACTACCAACATATTTCAAATGGAGCTGCAGGTGTCCATAAAATCTATTTTGTGAAACTAATGAGAACACTGTAATATCTGTATTTCTAATTTCTTCAGTTTAATCTGGATTTGGTAGTATACAATTATCCATATGCTTTGACACTCTAGGACATTAAAACAGGCTACACAATTAAGAAAATCTGCACTTTTTAAATTAATATTTTTCATTAATTCATATGAAAATTATCCAAAGTATTTTAAAAATTGTCCTGAATATACACTATGTATGTTGTGTTCTTTCCGACCACTGAGAAAGCAAGATATTTCAGCAAGCCCAAGGCCTTTGAAGGAGAAATTATTTCTTTCAGACAACTAGTCATCAAATTTGCAGTAAATTAGTAACTTATCTGGTCCTTATAAAAATTGTTCCTTTATATTAACATCTTCATTAACAACAGAGGCAAAGAGATGGGGGACCCCCCATAAATGACTTAGAAACATTGAAGAGAAGCCCATATTCTAACATCCACTCTGAAGTCTCTACTACAAAAAAAAAAAAATCCAAGAGCTGTTTAATATCACCCTAAAGAAAATGAGGAAAGAATTTCACAATAAGAAAACTTTTTCTATCTCATAGCTGAGAATCTAGTTTGGTAAATACAGGTATTTGGGGTTTTTTTAAATTTAAATCTTTGTACAATATGTCTATGGCAAAACATACCTGCAATAGGAGTTCTCCTTCCAGGATCTGCATCCCTTCTCCACATTTTCCAATTCTAGAGGTTTCCTGAATGCCATTTCTTTCTGGTCTGGTAGAGCTAGATGATTTTAATGCAACTAGAACAAAGAAAAAAAAATTGAGCAATCTTTGAAAGGCTCTTACAAGAAATTTAGGTAGCAATCTGCTATTTTACGTTAAAGAAAAATGTATATATATGTATATATAAAATAAATCCAATCTAATGAAATATTTTTGTTTCCATGTCAGAATTTTTCCTTTTAGAGTGAACTTTCCAATTTTGTCATCCTTCTCTTTTCTATATATAATACTTTCACAACAAAATCATTAATATTACAAACAACCCAAGCCTCATTATTTTAAACCCTTTTTCTTTCCTCTCCTTTTCTTTACTCTAAGACTCATTTCTAGTTTGCCACTCTTGTGACAAACAAAGGGCGCTTTTGTTTCCATAGTTCATCCTCCTAATAACGATAGCAACTCTGTGTTAACGTAGGAAAACACTTGCACTTATTCTTATCCCACCTAATTTCAGATATCAAACTATGGTTCACCAGACAGGTAAACCTGCTCTAGACCTAAAGCTTCCTTTGGGGAAAGGATGGAAAGAAACATGAACCCTAAATGCATGCTAAATAGCAAAAAATCCCAAGGAAACAAAGAAAGTTATTTCAAACAAAAAGGAGTAGGTATTTCCTGTCATAGTTAAATTTAAATCTTTCAAACAACTAGGCACTCTTTCCAGCTTCAGATAAAATACAATAACAATGAATCATCATTATTCAGATCACAAATATTTCTAATTGAAAGAAAAAATTACCCAATGACTAAGAAATAAAGAATCAAATTATATTGATACGAAGTTCCCAAAAGACATTCCCATCTCTGCATCCTTCTAATAAACAAGGTGCTACCAAATAAAACTACATACTCAAAGATCACCCATTACTCAGAATTCACCTACTTTTCAAAGCTTAAAAAAAGAGGGGAAAAAAAAAAAAGTCTTCAAATCTGAAATTAGTCTGTAGTGTCTAAACAGCTTAAAATCACTTGAGCAATTGTACCTTAAACCTTTACCATAACACTAAAAGCCACCACCTCCAAACCCCAAAAATTCTATGCTGCAAAGCAAGGGAAATTTAGAATAAAATAAAACCTACAAAACAACTGCACTTCTGTAAAATACAAGTTTCTCATAATAATGGGATATTCAGCCTTCAAAATTCAAATGATTTTTCAACCTGCTGAAAATCTTCATTTTTCCACTGTTCAGAACTTTAGTTGAGAATCCTGAACAACTTCTGTTCACTCACCTTTAGATTACATTATTTTTACACTACATATATTAACTGAAAGATAAATGATGCCTTTCCCATTTTTTTAAGCTATCATGGCAGCTAAGAATTTTCAAGCCAGACAGTTTTCATTAAAATATACCTCAAAGGCACCACAGAGGAAAAATGTGTTCTAAAGAGACATTAACTAATTAATCAGATCAGAATGTATCTAAAGGTTTGCTTTGAAATTAAAACTCTAAGGCTGTTCTTCCTACAAGGCAGTCAAAATATCCTGCAACAGGCCACACGGAGGAGAGTCTCAAATTCATGTGAATAGGTTATGTAGCCAATTTTTTTTCTAGCATTATTTCAAAAGGATCTATGGAATAGTCCCTAAACATCTCTGAAGCAAACAGGCAGTAGAAGAAAATGTTTCAAAATTTATATCATATGATTATTGAAAAAGTCCACATTCGGTGAAAGCTGCAAGTAAAGACACCTAATCATCCTTGCCATTCTGCAAAATACTGTACATCATTAGATACAAGTGGGTTTTTTCTTTTATAATGTCTGGTAGGATAAAATACTGTCAGAGAGATAAAAATCTATCTGAGCTCCTGTGCTCAAATGTAGCTGATGCATTGGTGGCTATATTCCTCCTAACTTTCAAGGTGCACCAGAGGTATGTGTGAAGTTAAACATTTTCCTGAACTGGAATCTACAGCTTGTGCAGAAATCAGAATGTGGATGGAATCAAGCTGTTTACAACTAAGGCACATGGAAAATTGCCAACAATCTAGACTAGTAAAAATGGAAGATACAGTGGAAATTAGAGCTGTATATCCATAATTTGGTATACAACTCCTAAAAAAAAAAGAAACAAACCCAAATTTACCTTGTTCTGACACATAAATCACAGGCCTGTTAGTGCTTGCTGCCCAAGTCCCTGGCACTGAACGACCCCAGATACCAGGATGCACACTTGTAATGTGTCAAATTGACACTTCTATACTGTCAAATTGAAGGCTACCAAAACCAAGGAACCTTACATCACGGGAGGACAACCTTGCCAAGCAGATATTTTCAACAGACTTAGACACACAATGATGTGGCCTCAGAAACACCAGCTAGAGATTTAATAATAGGTAATAGAAAGGAGAACTAAATCTTAAAAAGCATAACTCATCCAAAAGTAATATTACAGTCAACATCACCTAGCTCAAAAGTAGCCATGTTTGTTCTGCTAGTTCTCATAGTCTGTTTTACTCATGTCATCAGACAAAATAATCTCAATAGTTCATTACTTTAGAGTCTTTGAATCTCTGAATTAAATAGAATTCATCATGGGCTAACCCCTCTCAATTTTCCTGCACAGGAAATTAAAACATGAATACTCCCACAGAGTAAAGAGGAAAAATCTGTACATGTACTCTAGAATCTATTCATTATCAAATTACTTCTCAGAATTTCCCATTAATAATTTTAAAACATTAAAAAAAAAGAGTAAATTTTCTTATACTTGTAAAAAAAAAAACCAAAGTCAAATGAGTAACCAAAAAAAAAAACTCAAACCAAAAGACATCTGTTACAATTTTAGCAGGAGGGTTGGATTGTAAGCACCTGCTTTCCAAGTTGGTTAATGATTGTCATTTAATCCTGTATCCTGTGTCCAGCAATAAGCACCATTTCCATTGCCTAGACTTCTCTGACTTGAAGTACTGAATCTCAAAGACAACTAGACAGTGATATTTAATAGATTTTTCTAGACAAAAATATATATATATATATATTCTGATACATTTGTTTTATGATTGTGAAATGCTTTAGCACCCAAGCCAGCAAATGTAAAAAACAGTTGTTTTTACATAACATATACAAAGATAAATTAAATAACAATGGTTACATCAGTATTTACCAGCTTCTTATCTCTGGATTTAACTGTTACATCCAGGTGATAAGAGACTTACATGGAGACGTAGTGTACTTTACTAGACTAACAGTATGGAGTGGGGGGAAAAAAATGGTTTGACGCACAACTACTTTTTCAGGCCTGAAACAGAACTCTAGCAATTGAATTCTAACTACTGTCAAAAGCTATCTTTCCTTTTAAAACCATTTAAGGATTCATTAAAAAATTATTTTCTATATATAAGGACAATAGTTATTAGGTGATTTTCCTTCTTTCCAGGGACCAATAGTCAGTATAAGAAACTGCATGAGTTACAAGCAGCTTGCTGAATCAATTAATAATTCATGATAGATTAATTTTATTAATTATCTGCTGAGATATTCAGACGGTAATCTAATATGAGGAAAATTACCACCACCTCATTTAATCTCTATGCTTTCCTTCAAGAGAGCCTCTAGTCCAAGATAAAAAAGGTCTTTTCACCTTCAAACACCTGTGATCTCCAGGGTTTATATTTGGTATGTATGATCCCTTCAAACTTCAACCCACAACCATCATCCTCTTCCTTCCAAGGCTGTCACTCCTGTTCTCAGGAAGAACCTTTACCATGATTTCCTCACTTGACAGGCTGCTGCTCTGAAGTCCCAGCTCCACTATTTCATCCATTTCAGCTTGCAAAATCAATGACCAGGCAGCCATCTGAGCTACCAGAGCACCTTCAACAGGAATCCTGTAAATGATGACTCCTTATTCTCTTTGCCAGAAGTTTCAACTTTATGATTCAAGAGAATCATAAAATTGTCACAGAGCATGTCCAAAAACACTCTAATCGATGTACTTGAGAGGGCCCTACCTGTGCTAATTGTTGAAAAGTTAATAAAGTTAGTGGGGGTGCAGAGAATAATTCATCATAAGGTATATATGTTAGCAACTATCTAGCCAAGTTTCTGATGAGCATTCATGTAGAAGCCTGATTTAAAACATACATACTTGAACTGTTGAATTAACTTTATTATTTTTAAAATTAATTTGAATATTACTTTAAGAATACAATATAGATAGTTAAATTACTTGAAGACAAAGGCATTCAAAAACTGTTCCACTTGCCTTATTCATGAAAGTGACACACCTACAACACTTATACAAATATTCAAAAGAAATATCAAAAAACAAAATCTAATAAAAATGCCTTTAACCTCAATGTGGCTTACATCGTATGCAATAATCAGTTGTCTAACCATAGAACAACAGAGTATCATCCATCAGTGGGTATCAGGGCACTGTCAATATTCACCTGAGCCAAACCAAGCTTCTTATACTGTTCTCCTCAAATCTAGAAACTACTAAATTTGGAAAAAAAAGTACATTTTTTTTTTCAAGTCACCAGAAAGAACAAAGTAAATGAGAAAAACAAATAGAAGTATTTTTTCTGTGTTGAAGCTTTTCTGACATAAATGCACATTTGTTGGTGCTCGGTTGTGAAGCCTGGAGAGATTTTTCTCCACTGAAACCTGAGCATTCACACACCAAATGTCTCTTATTATCAAAGGAGTGAAAAAATGTATGGTTAAGCTTTCCATCTCAAAATTCATCTAATCCAGCCACGTGTTACTGGAGTGCTGAATAAAACCATTTCAGCAACTGCTGGCTGAAAAGCTTCATAGAAGTTTGATGTGTTTGTAACCTTTTCCTTTTCTTACCTTCTCTTCCCCAAGGAAAAAGGATAGCAAATTATTTTCGAGTCAGGGTAGCTCACTACTGAGAGGTGTAGAGAACAGTATCAAGATGCCAAATTTTAAACAGATCTTTTAAAATCATATTGAGACGCAACAAATTTCTTTGAGTCAGACTTGGGACAATTTTTACTTTTAGGCGAATGATCTGTTCAAGTCTAGAACTGTATTGAAACAACACTTGTCTAATATTGCAAGTATATCACTAGCACATCAGTCATGCAGCCCTGGAATTTAATCTTAAAGAGCTTCCCAGAACTGCTTTAAATCAAATCTTGGCAGTTTCCAAAATCCGGCCAAACAGGTCAAAGTTTGCAGTCAAAGCCAATTGAGACCGTTTCATAACCTTTTCAGTAGATTTATAAATTCTACGTGTCTGTTCTAGATTACTGTACAAAAACAACAGCTCTCTTGAGCGGGGTGGTCCTGCTCCAGCAACAAATGCTAAGCTTCAACACCAAGGTCACCAGCTAACACCAGACAAGGAGGGCACTACTGAGAAAACAGTAGTTTAATATTAAACTCTTGCCTAAATCATTAACATAAGCTAAACTGTTTATACTGGTGAAAGATCCATTTTAAGTGGGAGAAAGTATTATATATACACACCCACGTACGTAGATACATGCAACCTTATCTATTTCCATTACTTAGAATTATATAAAACATTTTGCACCTGCAATCTCTGACACTGTCAAGGCAAAAATGTTTATGAAAGTTAAGTAACACAAGGAAAAAATGCAATTAATTATTTTTCTAGTAAGATAAAAGATGCATTTACTTTGTATTATGTAAATAGCTACACTTCTAGATAGCAAAACTGTACATTTTAGTAATAGGAGAGAAGGATTGCTCAGTATTCAGAGATACAAGAGAAAATACATAAAATTCAGAATTATAATAACTAGTTCTAAAGTCATAGTTACGTTACATGAAGCAAGATTGACTTCTGTGTAGGCTGCACTTACAAGTAAAACACATTACATGTGTGGGGAAAAGGTTTTCACTGTCTTCTGCATGCTTAAATTTTCCATTTCCTACTTTCACATTTATGATTCTGAATAATTGTCAAGATAGATTTACAGTGGGTCTTCTTCCTTACATGTCTGAAGATGAAATAATTTTAGAGCAGTCTTCCTGGCAAACTGAATTATAAATTAAAGTATAGCTTCTAAATTACAGTAAACTGTGGGTGGGTGGAGCAATGTATAACAGTGTGTGTTGTCCATTACTACTGAAACGCCAAAATGTAAATACGTTAATAAAAATGTAAAAAAAACATCACTTTTCTAACATGCAGAGCAGCATCAGAAGATTTCAGAGCAGTATCAGAAGAAAACACCTTAAAAAAGCAGTTAAGGATTTTGAATAAGTGGATTTTGTACATATAAGCAAAATGAGGACGAAATTGTACATTTGGTAGTGATTAGTAACAAAGAATACATTTTTTCCCCCTTAAGCATCAATGAATGCACCTAATTATGACAGTACTGGAACTGTTTTCAAATATATTTTAAAGCAGAAAAATTACCCATGAAAAATACCCAGGTGCTGCCTTTGATTTCCATAAAAAAGCCAAATATAGTTTAAAAACTCATAACAACCAACCTTCACCCTCATAAGACATGGTACATTGATTCATAAGCATATTTTCAGCTAATGTGGAAATACATGTCTACATATTTAGGAAAAGCTACTGAGAGAACCAATAAGCCAGAGAAGACAGGTATTTCTTGATTTGGCCTCAAAGAAATTATTCATGGTTCATAGAAAGAGAAAATGTCATGAAGCAGGTATCACAGGAAGATAAATCATACCACCAGGAATACTTTCAAAGAAATGTTAGTCGATTATAGTTGGTGAAAGAAGTAAAAAAGATAAGGAGGGGGAATAAAACTTTTACTAGAGTAAGTTTTAACAAGAGAGGGGAAAAAAAAAAAAAGCCTGAAAAATTATTTCCAATATTTAAAAAAGAAGAACAGAACAAAGATAAGTGGTCAGGTTCTGGGCATTTCCCGGACTTTTGAGAGTCAGTAACTTAACTGCTGTACAGATACAAATTGCTTACTGATGTTACAAATCTCTAGAAATCAAATATTTCCAGGTGTGCAGACTTTGTGACTGCAACCAGAGCCCAGCAGGGCCACAGACCTGCACTGGACTCACTACCAGCTCTTTGCAGGTGCACCTCTCCATTTCCAGTCATCCAGTATTTTCTTTTTGGCCCAAATTCAAACCAAATAAAATGCATGCTCATCAGCTATACAATCAGACACGGCAGATAGAGCACCAGTCTACCATCTGGGAGGATGTTCAAGCATAATACAGATTTTATTTAAGAGAGGAAGAAATGTAGGACTTGCCCAAAAATGCTCAGGCTAAGAACAGGAAAAGGAAATTTTCATCTCCAAGCAGGTGATTCCAAAGCTTTAAAGTGTCTTAATACAAAATGTTTCAATAGAAACTTAGTAACCTATAGTGGCTGCCAGCAAAACATCTACTACAATATAGCCATACGTATTTGCTAAATTATGGGGAAATATACTTTTGGCATAATCAAGATACAGAAATTTCAATATTAAGGTTCTACTAAGAATCCTACTTTGAACATTTCAGAGACCATGGATAAAAACAGACCTACAAACCAAAAATAAACCAGTAAATACTCTGTCAGCATTGTACTGAAATTACTCAAGGTACAGCTCCAGAACTTCCCAAGGGCCTCGCTGTACTTACACTTCAGACATGTCTTCATACATATTTTACACTCAACAAGAGAAAAGAGCAGAAGTGGTACACATTACTTCAACTGCTGCAGGAGTCTAAAACAGTCTCTTCATTGCAATCAATATATAACGAATATATGTGAGGAATAAAAGTAGCACAATGTTTTTCTCAATACCAAGTACCATGATTTTTGAATGTGTGATATTTCAGATTCATCTAACAAAACCCATCTAAAGTTTAAATGACCTTGTGTTTCCCCTACTGTACAAAAAAAGGTCCAAAGTGAAAAATACTATTTTTCATCTACCTGTGATCAAATAATATGCTTAAATAATTTAGCATGAAAGCTATTTTTGGCATAAGGAAGTCTGTTGCTTGCCCTTTCAAAATTGACATGTCTGGAGTTCAGTTCTACTTCATTTCCAGGTCTATGGCAAGGATATATTTCCAGCGCTCAGAGTTATAAATCATAAAACTGACAAAAACTTGGCAGGACTATCACCTTTTTTCTACCTAAACTTCAATCAAATTTCATTGGCCAAGACTCAAAGGGAGCCACAAATTTGCCAAAATTACATTTCTGAATCGCAAGATTACTTATAAGATAGTAAATGAGTACACTCATTTGTTCTACTGGAGGAAAAAAAGAAATAATCTTTTCTCTAAATCTAATTTTGCTGGTTAGTAAAATTTACCAACACTATCAACAAACAAAAGCACAAAAAAACCTTTCAAAAAGTTTCTAAACCCTACGGCTTTTGTTGATAAACGACCATATTCCAGAAATACTGTAGTGTAGTATTTTAATTCCCCTTACTTCATGGTAATTTATACTTGAACATACTATTTGAATATGTACCTTCTAAACAACATGATTTTCATTTAAATTTGTAACTTTTTTCCATTTAAATAGTTATTAAACTACATATATAGAAAAAAAATACAAGCCCATATCAGCTACTTTTCAAAATATCTTGAAGTTACAAAAGGCGAACCAGCAAGCTGGTAACTTATTTGCTGTTTAACAAGTTGTGTGTTTAGTGGACCACAATTTAAATCCTAAAACTCATTTATTATAAAACAAGGAGGTACTTTAATAGTTGGTTGTACTGAAAAGTTATTGTTCTGCTAAATGCAGACTATACGCGTGAACACTAAACTGGAGGAAGAAAACTATAATTCTTTCTTTCTAACACTTGAAATATGGGAAAGCCTGTATGAAACATCTCTAACTCTTCCTGGCATTATTTTTATACTGGCTAAAAGCCTCTTAGAAGAAATTAACCCTAACCTCAGTCTCCTATGGAAAGCTGAATAGGTAACAGCAGGTAAACAGGACAGGAATTAGATCTTACCTAATGAGTTTATGATGGGCTAAAGGCATAGCAACCTCCTGAGCCAGAATTTGGACAAGATACTGGGTGTCCACTGTTATTTTGGAGAAATATCCAAAACTTCATGGTTAAATATCCTAAAAGAACCATGCTTTAACAGCAGCAGCCTGCAAAAGCGGCAGCTGTCTTTCCCCACAGCTTTAGTCATGGCAGCACTTTAAGACAGCAGAACTCTGCACCAAAAAATGAGGAAGGCAATTAATAGTGCAGAATCTGTGGCTTACGTATATTTTCCACACCGTAACAGCCACTATTATACATTTCAAGTAAATATAGGATTATAAGATACACTACAGTATATACACGGGGCAGGCTGGGTGGTAGGCAGGCAAGAAAGAGAAAGATTGAGAGGCTGAAAACATGAGGAAGTTATCAAAAATATGCCTAAAAGTAGAGAGGAAGAATGGTTTTGTGGTTCTGACATTGTCTTCCTGTGCGTTGTGGTGGAAATCATACAGGCACTGTGCACTTCATTTCCTCAACCATGAAACCAGAGCAGGAGCACTTCAGCTCCACCAGCACTGCAAGGAAAAATGCAGTAAAGATTTAAAGTTCAGATTCTCTAGCTGGGAGAGATTTCAGTGCTCTGTATGAAAATCACATTAGATTACACAATGCTTAAAAGTTATAATTGCACAGTATTTCAATATCATCTTTCCTGACAATTTTGGTTTGCTATGTTGAACTATAAAGTTGATGAATTAAAGACTTATGAATCGTTATACCCTCCATATAATAAACAAGGTAAAAATTTCAATGGCTTCCTATATAGATAGAAGAAAAAGGGAAAAAAAGGTCAGACTGGATTTTATCCCAGACACTTTTATTGAAGACTGTGCTTAGGAGGCCACACAGGACAGAGGTCTGTGTTTCTGATCTAGCATCAGAAAACAGAAATAGTAACAGTGAGCATTATATAACTTATGTTGTTGCTAAGGGTTAGGCTGTGACGCAAAGGAAAACTATATTTTATTCATTACAACCCCAAGGAGGAGGGAAAGAGAAAAGCAAGGAGTGCTGCAAAGAAGGGGAACTGGAGCACACAGACAAACTCTGGAAAAAGAGGACTTGGGGTAACAGGAACCTCTGCCTCTGTCATCTGCTCTCCCCACAGGGATTCATTTCACAGAGGGCCTGTTCTAGTCTGTCCATAAGTAAACCTGATAAAAGCAGTCTGATAAAACCACAGACGAACCATGGGTGTAACTTTGAAAAGCTTATTCCAATAATTCTAGCATGAGATGATTTTATATAATAAATATTTAAAATATTTAAAACTTTCAATATTAAAACACATCCTGGACACAACAAGTATTAACAAAAACTTACTACTGGAACAACTTATTTACTCATCTTTCTGAAACAGCTGCTCAATTGAGTCAGACATGAATGAACAGTAAACTTAAAGCAAAACAATATTTTCATTAATATGTTACCAGGTACATCTACCAGTTCTCATAGACAGAACCTTTTCTTCAATACCATAAAATATTTTAACATATTTTATGTTTTTAGGACTCTAAATTAATATATAAAATTTTACTTATTATTTTACAAAATCCCTCCAGTTAAGGTTCTATTCCTAATATTTCTAAACACAGAAATTATACATCCCTTTCACAGCATAAGCTATTCAGTAAACCAAAAGGTACACAACATTTTTAAAATATTTTTAATAATTCCATTCTACTTTTAATAAATTGCTTCAGAAATCAAGACAGATATTTAAATGCTATTCATTAAACATCACCACTTAATAGACTCACAGATACCCATATACACAGAAAGCTCCTACCTTGATAAGATTACCCTGGAGGGCAACCACACACACAAAGAAAGATGAGTGATAGGATAGTATCAAGATTTCAGTTTCTTGTAGCACTTTCATACTTTAGAAGAACTATGCGGCTTGTGTGGACTGGCAGAATTTTTTTGGTTGAGGAGGGGAGGGGTTGGGGCTGTTGAGGTTTGGGGGTTTTTGTTTGTTTTCTGTTTGTGCTGTGGGGAAATTTTGTTTGTTTTGAAACTGCCTAGAAATACAAAGATTGTTCTGGGAATCTGACAGCAAAAGGGATCTCTCTGGAGTTGTGACACTACCTGGCCCTGGAGCTCATAGGTACCCGTGGTGTGTTGTTGCAGCATCTTATATCTCTGAAGCCAACAAACAACACTACAGCACAATTTAAAAGGGATTTCCATCTGCTTCCACATAACTTGATTCCACAGCTTTACAGTGGGACTTTGCTAGATGCTCAGAAAGAACAGCCCCTTTCACTAACTCTTCATTTCACACGCATTCCTTTCTTGTTTGGGAATTCCATAAATTTTTATTTCTAAAGAAACTACAACATCGGAAAGGCTGTGCATAAGTAATTACCATTTCCTTACAAAATGCTTTTTGAAGCATGTTCAACTTTCACTGCACCTGAAATGCCATTAAAAAGATAAGTTGGAAGACACAATGTTGAAAAGAGGGCAAAGCAACATTTTCAGACAATAACTGCTGTTATATCACCACAGTAAATATTTAGTTAAATCTCAATAATACTTAGTTCTTCCTCCCTCTCTCTCTTTTTTTTTTTTTTTTTCTTCTTTTCTTTTTTTTTCTCCCCTCACTGAGATTCTAGTAAGGACTATTTTGCTTATTTTTCTAGAAATCCTGAAATTGCCAGTGACCATTTTATCATGTCCAGCTTATGTCCTCCTGTGATAACACTGCCCATTAACTTCAATAGCTCTTCTCCTTTTTTTTTTTTTTTTTTTTTTTTTTTTTTTTTTGGTATTTCCCTACTTGGTATATTCACAGACAGCACTCATAACCCTACCCTGCATTCTGCCATGCTAAACATGACAAACACAGTCATCTCCTGTAATATGTACTCTCCAGGGCTCCTTTGTTCCTGTTCCTGTGATATTTGTAAGACCCTAACTTGATTTGAGAAACTGAATAACATCTATCAGATCTTCTGGAGAATCTCAGTTGTTTTAATCTGTTTGATAAATAGAGTAACCCTGCTCTACAGGAATGTACCCTTCAACACTACCTCTAAGACTGCTTCAAGAGAATCTACCAAAATCTTCAGAAGGGAGAAACAAAACACAGCAAAGTCCAATGTAATAAAAAGTCTTCCACATCACTTATTTTAGTCCCACCAGAAAAGCTGAAATGAGAACTACATGTTTACAAAAATACTTATCAGTATTTATTAACTACAGCTACTGAAGTGAAAAACATTCTTAATATCTTGGTTTAGCCAGTTATTGCCTGGCTCCCAGACTCCTGAAAACAGTTACGTAACAGGAAACATTGTTTTAACGTGGACAATTGCAATAGAGATGGATATGGCTATAGGCCAGAGTACTGTACAACTCCAGAAGGCCAGATCCATATAAAGGACCTGATACCTAAAATTTGGGGTTCTACACCCAACATACTATTTAGCAAACTCCCAATTTAAATATCATATGCTTCAGTTTCCTAAGTTCCACTGTAAGCCCCACCATGCATAGCTGCTGTATCTCCCTCTGGATGGGTGGCTTGGCACCCACTTCACTGTGACCCTAAGCATGGTGCAGAAACTGGATTTCTCCTGACTCTTTCCCCATGTGGCATAAATCCAGATTCTTCCGACAGCTGGTAGCCACTGATTCTTTTACAGGTCTGAAGAAAATTACATAGCTCCTTTATGCAGTATCAGGATATAAACCCAGGTTTTATTCACTCCTCTGCTAGCGGTGGTTCCCACTCCTTCCTTATCCACTGTAGAAGAGGTCTGAAAGCTGGGGGTACAGGTAATACCTACACTTCCTGTTGAAAAATATCTGCCATATAGAAAAGAATAAAAAAAAGTTTCTCAAGCCTAAAAGATCAAATCAGAAAGCATGTTCCATCTGGGACACTGACCAAAAGAGACAACATCAGTCCCTGACCTAGTTCCCATTGAAAAGGTACCGCTCTGTTATGGGATGAGTGTTCCATGGGAAATGCATAATCTAGTCCAGAAAACTCAGATCTAGTAAGGTAATAAAGAAAAATGAGAAGTCACGTAAAAGAGAGCATACTGAATTAATCATGACAGAACATTTTTTATGTTGTAAAAAGTGTTTTTTATAGATAAGGCTACAATACCCATAAGGATATCTGCCCACAGAGTGGACACTGCAATAGAGAATTGGCAATCACTGATATTGGACTCCACATAGAAAAGAGAAACAGAAATAAGCTTTGGGCCAAAATTTGATTGCAGTTTTATTTATAATAAAAGGAATAATGTGCACATATTTTCTTGTGAACACCTGCATGATATTAAATTTGTTTTTACAGTTACACAGATTGTTCATGTTGTTACCAAGATAAATGTACTTTGCTTCAAAATTTCAGTTAGAAGTTTGTGCCATGCCTTTATCAAGCATATTCAGATTCATATTAGAGTAAGCACAAATCAACTCATATTTTAATGGTGCCATCTGTCATTTTTTTCTTGTATTTCGCTGCCAAAGCAACGAAAGATCAAATGAAATAAAATCTAAACATGAGGTTTCATTTACCCTGCCACAAGAAATAATTTTCAAGGTGGCAAAGACAGATCTGTTTGATAATTATGTATTTTCCGCTAAATTGTTCCATATGCTTAGAATATTTGGGATTTAGCCAACAAGAAAAGCAAAATCACTTCTTGTAGTTGAGCAGTTCCTCCCCAAAATACACATCAAGTTAGCCTTGTGCAGATGATTCTTAGGTAAAAAGATTTACATTAACTATTTTTTCCACTATGCTCATTAGAAAAAAACCCAACACAGTTACAGAAATATATGCATTTAGCTTAACAATTTAAAATGTAAGCTAAAATAGTGCAAAAATACTTTGAAATACTCTAGTAACAATTTCACTCAGTTGACTCCATCTGCTTTACTAAGCCATTTGAATTAAGAACACTTACAAATACGTTCCTTTGACAACTGTCATTAATGGCAAGATATATTTTTATATAAAGTAATCCAGTTGCAGCTCTTCACCATATTTGTTTAATCTTTTAATAGAAACTAAGCTTTGCTTCCATATTTAAGACATTTATTTTAGTTCTAAAATTAATCCATCAAATTGAAGATTAGCTTTGATAAACCAGAATGAGAATCTATTATTAGTTTTAATATGTTAGTGAGGGAGATGCATATAGGACAGATGAAAAGATGACACAGAACTCTCTACAGGATTCAGATGGTGGCTGTTAGTGAGAGGAACCCCACTTCCTTCCTGCATCCTGGCCCTTTGTGCAGGAGGATGCTGAACTCACCAAGAGTGTTTTAATTAGAGTTTATAAATTAGGGGATATTCTGATAATAACTTTTTTTTTCAAATATACTGCTGCTATAAACTGTTTTGTAGAAATAAGTCCGGATGGATTCCAGGCACAACTTCATACTAATTTCCCTGACCTTACAGCACAAAAGAAGGAAGAGCAAGATGAGAATTTTTGGCAAATGCTATGCACATCCTCCTAACTGCCTTGCACATCACCATTTTTGTAAGACTACTGCCAATCATAATTTCAGGATTTAATTTAACCATTACATTTAACACATCACAAATTTATAGAAGGACAAGTATGTTTCCATTTCTAAGCAGTTTTCAGGTCTGTTGGAGAAGAGCCTGCATACAAGCACATTCTGGATATTAATTCTGCAGTTCAGCTTCAGATATCTGCATTCCAAATGAATATAAAGTTGAATGATCCTCATTCTTGTAGTAAAATGTAAGTAATAAGATGGCAAGAAATGCAATGGTTCAAAGAACTAACGAGTTTGATTCAGAAAGGTGAGACAGCCCTCAAACACTTTCCTCCACACTTCCTTCCAACCTGAAAGTGGACGTGGTGTGCTCCAAAGCTTGGATAGTTTTAGCAGGGAACATATTTGCCTTTAAGTTATGACATCTCACAGCATACAGTGCTCAAGTAAAACAAACCCAGTGATACTTCAACAAAGTAAGTTGTAAATCACCACAGCTCAACATTCATCACTGCTCAGCTTCAGTCAGGGCTGCAAAGCTCAACAGCCAACGCAAGACCGGAGCACAAATGAAGTTTAGCAGAACGTATCAAGTAACACATATAGCTGCAACCTCACAATTTTATAAGCCTCCTTTGCATACATCAAATATTTGCAAATGAGATGGCTAATTATTAAATGTCACTGAATCCAACATTACACGTAACAAGGAGTAGAAAACTACCATTACTTTTCACTACAAGTTTTAATATTCCATAACCAGTTCTTAACTCTCTCTGACCCAAACATTCAACTAAAACAACAAGGCTGTGCAATGCTATTGGAAAAGTTCATGATTTATGCTTTTTTACTAGTTTAGAAAAAGTAAAATGAGTCTATACTGTTTTAGTTTTGTGGTACATATGTATAAACAACTCAGCAAAATAAAATAAAATTCATCCTCCTAAAAGCATAAGTAGTTTCTCAGGCATGTTTAAACTGAAAAATTCAGGTGTAAAAGGAAATTAAAAAGGCAGATTACTGGTGATGACTATATGTATGACTATATGTATGAGCAGAAGAAGGCACTGACCTGTACAAAGATAAAATAACAGGTGGGATAGACAAGATCTGTTTTGCACAAAGGATATATACAACTTCTGAGATTTAACTGAACTTATTCAGTCTCAAAGAAAGACAGACACAAAACTGCCAGGCATTCATTCTTCAGGACAGCTTGGCTTTGTAGGGAAGATAAAAAGGTAATACTTCTCTAAGCTTTCCAAGTCTATTTCTGACTCTAGCAACAAAAGAAGTTAGGAAAAAAGTAGTATCTAATGTATCAGATTTATTTTCCTGTTCTTCATGCGTGTGAAAACTATTGACACTTGTCTCTCTCCTCAAACATAACTGGCATAATTTAGGGGTGAATTAAAAATAAACTATACATAAATCAGTAATGTATTTCTTATGAAAGGAACTATGGCTGTTTAGTCTAGTTAGTACTGTAGTAATTTACAGTTTTTTGCTTTTATGTACCAAATGGCATTTCCATCCTTAGATCCTAGTGCCAACAAAAATCCACTATTTCATTCCAAACATTTAGCAGTATTACATTTTGCATACATAAACACATAGTTGCCAGCCTTGCAGAATAAATTCAAGTAACAAATACTTTACATCCAATCTGGAATCAGCAAAACAGCAAAAGCTTCTCCTAAGAGCAATTCATCTTGCTCATAACATAACAAAGAAATCAGAACTGATTGCAACTTTCACTGTTGCATGGTGTAAAAATACAAAAATAATCAGCTTTTATAAAATAATTTATTATTTGCATCTTTTAGTTCCATTTATCTTATGCATGTAACTTTCTTTTACAGAATGTTTAAGTAGGGTGACAATCCTTAAATTCGAGTAACATGTAGTCCATTATCACATTCAAAAAGTAAACAGCAAGATTCATTTTCAGAGATGTACATAGAAAAGGTGATGCTGCAGCAATGTTATATTTGAACTTACTGCATCAGCTAAAAATTTACCAGTGTGAAATTAATTTTTGAGTTACTAGAAATTACATAATTATAGTTTAAGTGTAAAATGCTTAAGGCTATTATCAATGTCTTAAGAGGAAGAGAGTTCAGTGGCCTTGAAATAATCTAAATGAAGCAGATATCCCATTAGATGGATTTTTAAAAATTATTTCCTAGGTTGTTTTTACAAAAGAAAGCAGCATTTTGGGAAAACTTGTTAGTGCTTTACTCCTACTGATTGCAATGATCACTATCAAAAGGAAAATCATAAAGCTATTGAAACACAGAACCGATTCCCTAAACATCTCTCAGATGCTGCCACATAAGCTACATCCTGTTAAATATTAAGTTTCTAATTAGGGGAGATTAAATCGTCTGGTGTTATATCTTGGAAAGTGATAATCTTGACTACATATTTTCCATAGAACCTTCCACATACCTATAAGCCTGAAGTATATCTGTGCACATAAAGTAGTATGTTTCAGATTTTAAAAGTTCCTTGAATGCAGAGTTCAAATTTTTGATGCCAAGAAGGTTCTTAATAGCACCTACTAGGTTCTTCCATCAGGGAAGGCAACCAGAAAGGGGAGAATTTGGTCATGACATATAAAAGTCAGTAAACACCTCTATAAAGGCAGGAATTTCCACCAGAGAAGTCCTAGAAGGACCCCTTGTAAGAATCACATAGCTGAGCAGACAGTGCCATCATGAAATCTAATTCAGAATATCTGAAAATGTCTGATATGTAAGTGTATTTTCATTGCTGCACCTTCTTAAAAAAAAAACTGACACAATTTTTCCAAAAATCTCTTCCATTTAATTTAACATGTCTCTACTTTGACATCTACTTTAATGCGGTTATGGAGTGGGGTTAGCTAATGCAGACAAAGAATCTTCAGGATACTTGAAAGATACCTCAAGTATGAAAATATTTACATACAGTGTAAATTCCTGTGTTTTATTTTCATCTTGAATGAAAACATGACCCACTTTATCAACACAAGCAACTGTAGTCTTGGGGGCCATTACCAAAAGCAAAGGGACACAGATGTTTTCCTGTATGATTTCACCAAGACAAGAGTTTCAAGTGGCACATGGCACTGAAAGAGTCTGCATCAGTAATTTTTTCCCAGATGGGTTTAGAGCAGAAGTGTTTTCTGAACCGTTCTAAACATCTAATATTATATCATTTGAATCTGTCTCTTTCCACTTGATTCTGCCTTCCCTCCCCACTGATGTTCTTTAATCAGACAAATCCCCTCCAAGAGATTTTAAAATAATTTACATATGGGTTTTCTGGGAGAGAAGAGGCAAAAATGAATCTTGTCTAGGATACTTAAGAACTTAAACTGAGAAAATAAGGCAAAGAGTTGAAACTGAAGGACAGTCTCAGCTATTTAGGTTAGTCTGGCCAGCTTAGTCTGGAGATTCTTCCTCACTGTTAGAGGAAGATACAAAAGGACAGCAGATAGTTTTCTTTCTTTTAATGGAGAGAGACACTATTTGAGTGCAAGAGTGGGAGCCCTTCTAAAAACATGTCATTGTACACAGATGTAGTGGCTATCTTGAGCCATAGTAATCCAGAGAGAAGATGCATTTCACAGCATTAGCTGCCCCTCAGCGCTGCTACTTTATACAGTGTATGGGAATGGAAGTAAATATGTGCACAAGAAACGCATCTCCTCATCTCCTTTGCATTATACAAACACAGACTGGTATGGATGTTTACAGGTGACATAAAATGATGCCAAACTAATTTGAAGTTACAAGGCATGGAATGAAAGCACTTGCTAAGATTCCTCTCAAACACAGCCATGGGGTCTTGATTTTGCACAAGGTTTTTTTGCATTCTTCTGTTTTGGTCTAATTCAGAAATTCAAATCCTGCATGAAACAACTGAACCAGACTGAATCAGCATTCTTGTACACAACAGGTAGAACCTAATTCTGACATTAGGATCTCGAGGGCTTTCTTCTCTTTACTTACAGGAGGCACAGTAAGACCCATTACCTTTTTTACCTTGTTAGTAATCCAATCCTTTGCCTGAATTATTTTTTCTTATATAGCTTATAACATTTATTACAATATTCCACCATTATCCAGGCTTCCTTATTGCTTAACGTAAAATGTTCTTCTTTGTTATTTTAACTATGCTTTCGGACTTCTCATTTGTGCACACTGATTTTATAGCTTTCTCTCTCTTTTATGACATGTCTGTCTCATTTAATTTTCTGATATGCATCCTAATGACTTTGTAAGTGTTCTCTATTTTCATCCAGTCTTGCATGCAATTTTTTTTTTTTTTTTTTTTTTTTTTTTTTTTTTTTTCACTCTATATTTTGTTGGGAAAACAATTCAGGAAGAGATCAAAAATACAAGTGATCCATATCATACATTCATGATTTGAAATGCATTCATTCTTGAAAGTTTGTCACAACTCTGGACTTCTAACATATTCGAAATCACTCATTATGATGAGTAAGCAGGTCAGAACAATTTCGTGAAGGGTGATCTGCTTGCACACACAGGCACACTCAGATTTTTTTTACTTTTTTTTTTTTTTTTTTTTTTTTTACAATCAAGCCTTTTTATTGTTTTCAAAAGTTAGCCTAATTACTTGGCCTGTCCAGCAATACCAGATTTTCTTTTTTAAGCCTATTCTGACTACTTTCTGCTAAAAGGAAGCACTTTTAATTAAGTAAGCAGAAATTGTGTCTGAGAAGGAAAGCACCTAGCACAGCATAATACTCAAAAGTCCAGATAATTAACCACCTTTTTAAAAAAACATTTTCTCAATCCATATTCCTTTCTGTACCACTAATGAAAAAACATTAAATCAGCAACAGAAATATCCAACCTTACCTTGAACTGAAACTGCCTAGTAAGCTTTTCTTCCAATGGTTTCAGAGAAGCAAATGCCTATTTTGCTCTTGAATTATGAAGTGAGTTGAATAAGTAAGCAGTGGGTTTAAAATGTTTTCAAAATATACAATTTAGACTAAATGCAATTCTAAATTTCATTGACAGTGCTCTTCTGAACTCCTCCTAATTCAGCTTAAACATGCAAATCTCATAACATCAGCAGTTTATCCTCAAAAAAAATTCTTGATGATCTCTTGACTTTTGAGGTACTAGAAATATCTTGTCTGAAAGATCACATTCTAGTGCTAGACCCAATAAAATGGAAAGCTAGCATGAACATCAGTAGTTTAATGCTTGAGGTCTTAATGTCCTTTTTTCCACTCACCCAGACAAATACAAAATATTTGCTAAATCTCACTCTTCAAGTCACAGCCCCTACTATCTATAAAATTTACTACTAACCAACAATACATGTGCACTACCAACTACAGAAAAATTATTAATAAAAGTAATGAACAAAAAAAGGCCTGTTGCATGCTTAGAGCAAAATGCTTTGCAAAATATCATACAGTAATAGAACCCTTTTCCCTACAATATCACACCCATGTAGAACATCTTTCTGTTAAAAACATCAACCGTAGCTATGACATTCTGAAATTTGGCTGAAGTAATAATATTGAAGCAATACACTTACTGGTTTTAGAAACATTTTAGAGAATGAAGACACTAGATTTTACTAGATTTGCCTAACATATATACCGTACTCTGTTTCAAAACCTTCGCCTAACCCAAGAACTTAAAGTGTAAGCAGATTGTGTATGGGATGATTTTCCTCAACTTTCACAGTATAATTTCTTTTGAGCCATTCCCAAAATGTAGCTCAGAAAGCCCTAAACTGCTTGTTGAACTGGACTGGTGTTTCTCCTAAGACCATTAAAAGATTAAAAATATACATCTGCTGTTAAAGATCTGAAAAACCATTATACACCACTGAATTGCTCACAACACCGATTAAAACCAACCCAAGCTCTGCTACACAAGTAGCTGAACTCGGGTTTTTATATGCTTTTAGTCTTTTTAGTGTTGCTTTTTAGAGAAAGAGTTAACAGCATTATTAAGTGTGGAATGTTAAGTGTTTATGCGGTAGTCTCCCTTAAATAGGGGACACATCCTCAGTTGCTACAAAGTGGTACTTAACACAATCCTGTTTTCTTAAGTAGAAGGTAAAACCAACAACCAAGTTGTGTATTTTTTTCCTTAAGTGACTGATATTGAACTTATTTCACAGCATAATTAATCAGTCCAGAAACACCACACTAAGTCAACATGCAGGAGCCTACAAAAATGAAAGTTCAGTCACTGCATTTGGAAGACTCAACTCCTTGCTCACACAAACAGTTGCACTTCCTATAGCAGATGTTCCCAAACTATGCTATGCATTAGGAGCCACTGCTCCTGATTTGGGGGTGAGAACGAAAACAAAATAAAAAAGAATAGAAAAATAAAAATGGAGTCATAAGTAGTTGCAACAACTATGCAATAGGCTTTCACTTAAAGCCTAAAAGCATGTGTGTGCATTTTGCTAAAAATACCCCCATCGAGCTCCCAGACTGAGAGAATGTAAAAGCCAAAATGAGATTTATATGGGAGCTGAAAGGCAGTTTGCCATTTTTGAGAGCAAGAAGTGCGCAGAAGGTTACAGGATCATGAATAGACTATTATGTCTTTGTCAGAGGGTCAAAGGTGGGTGGGAATTTCTAAGCTTCTAATGCATCAGTGGTAGTTCTCCTCAAAGCAGAGTTGAGAAAAAAACAAGCCTCAAGAATGATTGCATATGGCACGTATAATGCAGCAGAACAGCAATTAGTGTGCAGTGTTTTTATGATTAGCCAGTTGCACCTAGTCACCTGATAAAATTTTAGTTCATATTTTATTTTTAAACACACATAATGAATAAAACTTCACTTTTGCTTTTATCCTGTACTCAGAAACAGAAAAGTAAATCTCAGGAAACATACAATTGTTCAAATTTGTAATCTCTCACTTGGGCTTTGAAGCTTAACAACCACATACCAAACTGTATACTGCTTGTGGTTTCAAGACTTAGAGGCAATGAACTCTTGTCCCCGAACTATCACAGAGATGACAGTCACCTGCTGAATCACCAAACCCATATCCTGGCATACACACATTTCTTCTGAGCTATTTCCCATTCAGTTGCTTCTTGGTACATCATCTTTGTTTCCTCAGAAAAAAAAGGTCAGCAAGAGATGCATGGTGGTAAATTGCAACTTATCATCAGATCCATTAATGTGATACTGCTTTAGCCACAAAAAGGGGAAGAAAAGAGGCTTCCTAATTTTTTTGAGGTGAGGCATGAAAAACAAAAAGAAGAAAGTGAAGTAATTTAATTCCTTGTGGAATGAGATCTACAGGAAGTTGAACCTAGATTAACAGTTTCCTACTTCTGAGTCTTTGGTTCCTAAAATCAGTTTTCTCCTCCTATGACAATTTTTCAATATGTTAGAACAAAGCAAAAGTTAATCAAATATTACATATTGTTTAAACTGCCATTTGTTAGGCTTTTGTCTGTAAGAAAGACAGTAGGTTAACAGCAACTAGAAAATGACAGCTATACCACAGATTTCTTTTTTTTTTTTTTTAATAAGTCACTAAATCTGAAATGGTTAAACCCTCTGGTTAAGAAAAAAGATCATATTGAAATAACTGTTTCTTTTTATACATCAGTATTATTTTTTATTATAAAGCCTAGGAATCAAACATGGTTTTTAAATTCCCTTTGCAGTTCCCATTTATTTCCTTATCCATCAGTTTCATTAGGGAACTCACAGAAATTTGGACCTGGTACTCAAACATTAATTCAAATTCCTTTTTTTCTCTTTTTTTCTCTTTTCTACTGAAAAAATGCCTTAACTTTATCTCCACTGAACTGATGGCTCAACAGCAACTTTATAGGATTTTTGCCTGGGGAATTTCTCTACTGTTTTAACTGAAAAAGTGGAAACTGTCAATTATATTCTATACATGAAAGAGGACAGTTCTACTAGTAAAAGGCAATAATGTTGAGTTTTGCACCTACTGCATTAAAAGGGCATGGAAGTGGGTTTGGAAAGTTTCTTTACATGACCATTCCCTTCCAACCCCTGCTATATAAAAATAGTAATGAATAAGCACTTTCTAACAGAAATATCTCTTATTTAAATTGAGGGAGGAAAACATTTCACCAAAAGAGATGAAGTTGTATTTAAACCCCATTCATAATTTCTCAGCAATTTAGCAGAAGGCTTTCTGAAATGATTGAATTATGGCAAGGTAATCGAGTGGGCTTTTGGAGGATTGCTTCCTTTCCAGACCAAGAATGTCTTTTCTCTACTTGGGATATGGGAGTTACTCTCAGCTTATTTCAGTGCCAGAGCCCATGGGCTTATCTTGTAAAAAGCCACATGCATGTCCTCGGTCTGAAAGATGATTCCTTCCTTCTTCTTTGCAGAAACTCCCAGTCACCCCTGAACTTCACAGGTTGCCATTGAGATGACAGTGAGACCTCAGTTGTACTGCACAGGGGGAAGTGGAATGGATTGCTTGGGACAGAACTGGAGAGATTCTCCAGAGATGTTAACTCACCAGCTTGGTGATACAAAAACAACTGAAGATGCCATAAAACTCAAGGGAAACAGCATTAACTGCTCTCCTGCTATCCGCAAAACCAGGTGCCTTTCATAAAAGGCAGCTTGTTTGTCAGGCATGATTTGCCCATTGCCTATAAATGAGACAAGTATTACCACCAGATAAAAGCTGAGAAAGAATTTCTTCACCTAAGACAGTAGCTGTTTCACAGCAGCACAGCCATGTTACAAGAAGCACTGAGGGATTCAGTGTAGTTGATGCTCCTAATGCTGAAGGTAATTGATTGCAGGGGCTCCTACACAGGGTTTACAGTCAGCTAATATAGATCAAGACACAGGGAAGGGGGACACTTCAGAAACACATAGGCTAATACATTCCTAAAAACTCTTAGTCATGGGGCTCAAACCCTTTCTGCATTAAGCCTTGAGTTTTACCTTCAAATGATGATGGGGTGTGTGAAGAGGGGGAACTTTTTTCCCTTCTACATGACTAGGTATAGCTCATTAGCATTTATGCCAGCTGATGACATACTGACCAGGAATTCATTGCTATCCTTCTTAAGGATCAGCTACAAACTACACAATTAAGTAACTGATCATCTGACCTATTAATAGACTTCCTGTCTACAAATTTCCCTTTAACTAGGTCAAGAAACCATATTAACAAAAGCCTTCATTATCAATGTGCTGTATGAGACCAGATGCATTTCAACATCCTTTAATGCAATCAAATCAACAGTCTCTGGTAAGATATTACATATAGCACCATATAGAGCATGACAGTATCAAAGCAAAATCAGAGCAGCTGTCAGGACAAGCAAGAAAGACACTTTGTTTTGTTCTAGGCATGTCTCTTATCATTGTCTAGTAAAAGCAAACCACACAACAAATGGCATCAGCATGGAGGAAACTGGGGGCTACCCTTATTTTTTCCCTCCAAATAAGTAAAATACAGCATACTAAAAAATCTGGCATAAAGAAAAAACTCAATAAAGGAGAGACACCATCCTTCAGTTTGTAGCTCAGATGGAGACACCAAGAGGAAAAGGGGAATTCACTCACAAAGCTAGTGTCTTCTGGTGGCCCACAGGAACTGTACTGCTGAAAACAGAGTTTGATGGGGAAGTCAGACTATTTGACCAGTCAGGCAGTGGACTTACTCCAATAATCCCTGCTTTATACAATCAGTTAGAATTTGTCTTGAGGGGCCAAGTAGGTATATATTTCAGCATATTAGATGTTCTACAAGGCCATGCATAAAGTGTGCAGCACTGTGCAATTCAAAAGGCACATGGGTTGAATTTCAAGAGGCAATTATTCAGTGGAAAAAAATGAGCATCTCTTTGTTCAATTAAAAACAGAGTTTAGCATGCATCACTAAGGGCAACTAATTCCTATTTGTAGGTCCCCTTTAATGTTCACAGCTGGCAGGCAGCAAATCTACATTTTCTTAAGGCAGTCTCAGATAACTATTCATTCCAGTTATTACAGTTTAGTTCATTTAAGTTTCTAGAGTAACTATGGTTAAGTTTTATCATTAACATAATACCTTGTTAAACATACAGATTGGACACAGCACCGATGAGCAGGAACTCCCAAGAGACTTTTCCCAGGAAACATTTATCAATACATTACTTGAAACTTTGAAGAACACATTTGAAATTCATTATTTTCTACCTCTTTAAAAAGAGGCAACTAATGAATTAAAAAATTACAATGACCAAGCTCTGGTAAATAGAATTAGCTTCTAGTTATCTAGCTGAATCTCCAAGACAATTCACAAAGCAATCATTCTTTAAGTAAGTAGTTTATGAAAGCATGCACCCAGCAGAGACTGTTTTAACAGAGATGAAGTTTTGTTTACTCAGGAAAAACAAACAGTGTTATAACTGGCTAGAACTGTAAACATCTACAGAGCTCAATCACACAAGTCTTATTTCCTGTTTGATTTTATCTGTATTCTGATAAGGCAAAACTAGGGCATTTCTCCCCTTGGCAAGAACACATAGGAGAAAAACTGCTGAGTCATAGACAGCAAAGACAGCAGCAAAAAATATTCCAGTATAAGTAGATTATTTGTACACAATTTTAACGTGAATTCATACTGAAGCCTTAAATAACTAGGACATATTTCTAAGGTCACAGTTAAGCAAACCATACTTCTACAAATTCAGATGGATGAATCATGAAGCCCATGGAAGACAGATGTTGAGAGCCCAGTGCAAGCTCTTGTTATAATTCTCCACTCAAACTGTCATTGGAGGAGGGAGCAACAGTTGTGGTGATTTGTATAACAAAACAAAAAAGCTACAAATCACATGATCTCTTTAGGTGCTAAAGTACAGCAATAAGGTTAGCAAAGATTACAAGACTTGGAATACACAAGGCCAGAGAAGCAGTGGTACTTCCCGAGGCTAGGCTTTTTAGCTTGCTACCTGTTCTAGGTCTGAACATCATACAAAGGTGTTAATCTCCAGAACACTGATGTCATTAGAACAGGATAAATAATATTTTAGGCTCTGATCTTGCAAACAAGAGTCAGCAATCCAGAGCAAAGCCCAGAACAGTATGCTTAAAACTAATCTCCCTATAACAAAGCCTACAGAGAAAAAACAAATGCCCTGCATACTGGGAGACAGGGTTTGCAAGAAATTCTACAACAGCTTCGTGGAATATAAGAGGCTCCTAGGCTTACTCTTCATATGCTTTTGATTAAATAATACACATAGGGCAGAGAAGAAGAGGTAACCTTTCATTTCTCTTTCTTGCAAAGGCAGTTCTAACAATGATTAACATCAATCACTGAAATACCAGAACGTAACAGGAAAAAATCCAAAGAACACATTAACTGTTACCATTTGTACTTGGCTTTTCCTCTTATACTAGAAATACATTAGCATTTTAAGTTCTTACTTTGTAATATAAACAGAATTTTCAATTTTAGATGTTCGGTTTGGGTTATATTAAATTGCATCAATCCATTGGGGTACAGAGCTACCCAGCTGCTTAGTGACACAGCACTCCTAAAAATAAAAGCTAAGACTGTGGAAACATACACATTTTGAGATTTAGAGTGATGTCACAGCTACATGGCTTTAATCATCATTTTTGAAGATCAGAAATTAGGACTTCAAAGCTTAAATCCCTACTTATCGTCTGTTACGTAAAATACAGGCTAAAATAGTCTGTAGCAGACAGTCCCAAATGGTCAGTGTGAATCTCAGGGGATTGGGGGCAAGGGGGGAGGTTTGGAGGAAAAAAAAATAAATAAAGGAAACAAGCAGTGAAAGAGTAAGCATGGATTAGGAAATTATTTGAATGGTATGGTAGTCTGATACTGAAATAACTATACAATTCCAAGGTTTGCATTTTATATTAATTTCGGATTTGTGCTGGGGGAAAGACAGTACAAAAGGAAACAGAGTTGGTTTGTTTGGGATGGAGTTTTTTTCCCAACTATTTTTTTTTCGTCCAACTCTCAGAAAAGATTCACAGAATTTCATTCAAAATTGTGAAAATTAACTCATGTGCATGGTATGAAACACCAGATACAGAAAAGATAATTAGAGAACAATCAAACTATGCGGGGTATTTGCTACCTTGGGTGTAGAAAAACAGCTCAAGACAATCATGAATCAAGCAATACTAGCCAGGCCCACTAGAAGCTGTCGGCAACAGCAAATTCCAACGCAGCATCCACATAAACACCCAAAAGCAGTAAGTGCAGCCTAACTCCACTGCTCTACAGGGCTTTTGCTTTTCCTGGTGTGAAGGTCAAATATCTAGCTATGCAGCAACAGGAGCAGGGAAAGGAGGTAACATGAAAGGGAAGTCACATTTGCAAAAAATACACAAGGAAAACTGCATTAGACAGACATGGCAGGCAAAAATGATAACTGTCTAAAATAAAATCATCTTAGGACAGAGCTACTGTATTATCCTGGTCTTACTGGGCTGTGTTTTAATAATTTTTGTACTTTCAGGTCTCTGTTCCAGACTGCCACCTGACACTTGGCAGAAAGGCTATCTATATCTGCTAGAGTGGATAGCTGCCCTTCTTAGCGTGACACAATAAATGCATTGTCTCCCACTTTGCCTGTCTTTCCCATTTTCACATCTCAGCCATACTCTCCAGAACAGGAACCACATGCAGTCTGTTCTCTCCAGCACACAGTATGATAGAACAGTGGGCATGACAGGAAAAACATATTATGAAAAAATATATTTTATGTGATGACAATGGCTGCACTGCAAATTTAAGCCATACGACGCCAAGGAATGTGTGTTAATTCTATTACAAAGTTAAAGAAAAAAGGCAATGCAAACTTCGTGGAAAAAGAAAATCTTAATTATTTTGTTATTGCTGTGCTTGCCAGAATCACTAGCATCCCACATAAGAAACCAATTCTAAACTAATTTTGAGCGGAAACTTTCTTCTATAAATGCAGAATACTGCCCAATAAGCAAGAGGGGGATAAAACCCCGCATACTTTAAACCACAGGAATTCTTAGTGAAATAGATGAAAGGACAATTAATAAGCAACATGCTGAATTGTTTCTAATGTATTGATATGCACACATAATACAGCTACTTCATTTTAGATTCTGCAAGCCTCTCCTTTATTTTCAGTACACCTTTAAAAAGAAAAATCATGCCACTAACATTAAAAAAGTGACCAGTCATATAAACGCTACTTTTAACCCTTTAATCTGTTTCATCAAAATCCCAAGAACAATTATGAATGCTTTTCTTTACCACAGTAAAGTGTTTAAGTGACTATCAATTAATCATGTAAGGACCAAAGATAGAGGCAAAAGGGCTTTTTCCTTTAGTATGCATGGGGAACAAAGCCTATGCCTAAATAACTGTCCAGTTGTGCTCCAGATGCTGAGCTCACACTAACCTCCATCCATACAAAGAGCTGTTGTCCCACATTCTACTTTATATTTCTCACTGCTGAATGCACATATACACGGGCACTTAACAGCTAAATGAACTGAAATAATAGCAGACAACATACAAAGGTACAAAGTCTTTACTGATTGTCAGCAGACACCTGCCTGATTCATCCTAATCTCTTAAAAATAAAAAGCTTGCCTTAAGCCACTTTCAGAAAGTATCTTACATGCACAAAATAAACACTCCAGTGGTGATTTAAGCTAACCTGCTTGACTTTGAGGACTGCTAATCCACTTCAGAACAGGAGGCAGAAGTGCATAGTTGAAAAGTGACACCACCCTAAAACACTTTTTAGCATTAATTTGCCACACAAGACTTTATAAAGAAACAGACTTGAGCCTCACTATTTTAATCCACTACAGTTTCTTTCTTGAGTCAAGGTCAAATTTGTACATAGAAAAGCATGCCAGAGTACCTGACACGGGCATACAGAAAGTCTGCTGACATCATGTGGACTCAAGACTAACCTGATCACACTAAACTACAGTGTACGTAAATGTCACTTAGCAGCACAATAACTTCATTAACAAAACACAGCAATCAAAAGCAACTGCTTAACAGAATACAGTCACCAACACTAAGATCTTTTGAGGTTGTGGAACAGTAAAATGCATAGACCTATTTCGTACAACCTGAAATGTGGCGAGCATGCAGGGGTCTACCGTATTTCAGTAGACCCTACAGATAAACTCACCCTTCTCTAGCTCCAGAGAACATTCTGTACCACTCTACCATCTTAATAACTAGGGTCAAGTGAAGATGTTCTTTGGCAGGTGTTCTTCTATTTATACATATATATATATATATATATATATATGTGTGTGTGTGTGTGTGTATGTGTATATACTTAGCTTTTTTGTAATACCAAAAAAGCCTTACAGACATTTAAGTAAGGCACATTTATTCAAATTGATGAAACGTTCTGAGATGTCTTTCACGAAACAGTTCTTTTTCTCCCCCCAGATTTCCGCCTTCAGAAAACAGACATTTACTTTAAGTTATTTAAACTTGGAAAAATGCAAGTGTTTTCTCTGAAAAAAATATCTATTGTTACAGCAAAAACTTGGGTTTCCTTTCAAGCAAGATCATATGATTACGCGTTTATATTTTACTTTCCGCAGGAATTTACACACCCCCCATTTGCATCCTGTTATTCATTGAGCGTTTCCCTTTACTTCAGCATGCTGCGTTAATAAAGTGGAGCGTTGGCTCGGTCTAGGCACTCAAGGTGACAATCAGTGCTCCCTCTTGCATTTGTCAGATTTATTTTACAGGGCTTTCCGCATATATCCAATGACACAAAACACTCTTTCAAAAGAACCTTTCTGAGAAGCCCTCCACAGAGCATGAAAACCAAACCTAGGGCTTTTCAGAGTTTTTTTGCTAATTCCGTTCTTCAAAGTACTAATTTTTCTTTTGGAAGGTGAATTTAACTGAAATAGATTCCATGTTATTTAAGACAACTAAAACAGTTTAAAGACCTAATTTTCAGTCTTCTGTCTTTCAGTCATAAATTGGTTACTTTGTTTATCTTCAATTAAGCCATCAATGTTAGTCTTCAAATACCTTCTGATGGAGATTGATACTAACCTAATATGTAATCCTACTACACAAAGGCCTGAAAAGAAGTAGCAAAAAGACTTTTTCTGCTAAATAAACCTGTTAAGACAACTTCTACTGAAAGTATCATTTATTTTTTTCCCTATAGAGAAACCATAGCCTTAACTCTAAATCACAACTTTAAACTTTACTCCAGGACCTTCAAGTGCAATTTGGGGGGAAAGGGCAGGAAGAATAAAAAACAAGCCAGTTGCATTGCACAAGAAATTGAGATGAGAAATTATTTTCACCTCATCTCAAGTAAGACAAAAAACTTACAATCTTGGAATTATTTAAGAAAACATAATTAAAACAACCATAAAAAACCACATTTCATTGAGACTAGAACTTCTTCAATCTACCAAGGGAACAGAGAATAGCAAAATAATTTCTTTTACAGCCGTCTACCCATCTTGCAAAGATTTTCATGAAACTGAGGTGTCAAGAGAATTCTCATTTGATGGTAGAAAATATTTGCATTTGAAAAAAGCACTGCTAGAAATATTTGGCCAGCTCTAGCCTTAGAGCTTAGACTTCATACTAAGAATTGTCCTGAGCAAGCACAGAAATCAAGACACTTGGATATATTCTTCAAGCAATAAAACAGAATATAAATTCATAAGCACTAAAACTGAAGCCAGTTGACACAATAAATGAAAATAAACATTCTGTGTTCCTGCAGGAAAAAGTGGAACTATTTTAGATAGATTTCTTGAATCCTTTCATCATGTTTTGGGGGCTAAGAGATTCTTAAACTGATAAGGACAGAGGTTATTTTAAGAGGTTGAAGAAAGTTTAAAAACAACTTGAAATTTAATATCAACTCCATTGCAATTGAGAATCTTTAGCCACAGCTGATCAATTAGACTTCATCTTCAATATAATAACTGTAAAATCTCAAGGACTACTAAAAGAAAAAGACAATTAATTAAATACAAGCTTCTTGCTTTATTCCTGCAATGAATAGGATCAGACTATCCCTGCCTTTGAAGAAACTGGCATGAAGCTAACCAGTGCATCTCACCCTACAGAGCAGCTCAGGTAGAGAAGGAGAGAGAGGGACACGACTCCTTGGCCAGCTCAGAGGTGACCAAGGACACACACTTCTGACCCCATGAATACCCTGAGTGCTGCTGTATTACCTTTGCCAGAACTAGGGTCAGTGCACACCTGCCCACATAACTGGAGAACCTCAGCTGTCGTGTTAATGCCTCATGTCCTGCATTAATCAGGGCTTGGACATAGGAAAGATTTTGTCTCTATTCTTTACAAGTCACCTTTGCATTAAAGTGTAGGAAGGGGCACTATCAATTACTTCATTATCAAAGCAAAGTCCTTTTTGATGCATCATTAGGCAAAATACAGCTGGATGGGAAGTCATAGGACATATTTTGAAACAGTAATAGTTTTATTAAGGCAATTTTCAGAGGGGGAAAAGAGAAATCTCTTGGGTATCTTTGACAGTCTGATGAAAAGGATTGGAGGACTCATTAAGGGCAATATTACTTCCAAATGCAAAGCTTTGAATGACTGGCGACCTAAGTGAAATACAAGTAGTTACATTTGGTTTCAAGAAAGTGGAAAGCTTACTTTACACAGTTACATTGTATATATTCAAGCAACTGGAGGTTCCATTAAAATACAGATAAATTTAACAGTTTTAAGTACTTAACCAGCTGAAATCAACATCAAGTATAAACTGAATTTTACAAGCAGTTCAAACCCAAATAAATTCCCAATGCTTACCGTCAAAAAAACTTTTAGCTCTCAGGTAACTGACACTAAGCCTAAGCACAGACAGCTTATCCAATTTGGCGATGACATCCTGAGGGAAAGGCAGCAGGCTCGCCAAGCGGTCCAGCTCCGCATTCAGGCGGTCCCTGTGTCTCTTGGATGGGTTGGACTTGACTCCTTCAGCTGGGGATGGCTTTACACTGTGGCAGAAAAACAAACACAACATAAATGCCAGTTCCTTTCCAAAATGAAGGCAAATATTTGCCAAGCTAATGTTACATATTGTTTCAAACAACCAAAATGTTTTCCCAAGTTACTTTGTTTCCTATTGAAAAAAAAACCCACCCTAAAATGGCCTAATCTCCCCTCCAACACAAGTTTCTAAATGAAGCAGTTTGAGCTACACCTATTTGAACTTTTGAATGAATATTTGAAACCTTTGAGATTCCTATGTTTTCAGTCAAATGTCACTTGAATTCTTCCAAATGTTAGTATTCCAAATAGACCAAAAACTTTTAGTAATATTTATCTACAAATAAATTCGACAGTACACTTTCTTCACTTCAGTAACCATTTCTCAGAGATATCCTTAAGTTTTATCAGTTCAGAAGAGGTCACTATTAATTGAATACAACAAAAGTTTTAGTAACTTGCTAGGCATCCAAAACTATACTAAAAGCCATGGGATCTAGCTCAGCCAGCCTGTAAAACCTTTGCAGCAAACACTGGGAGCTCATCCTTTAAGTCATCTCTCAGCTGAAGGCATTTCATTTGAGTACAGCATGGCAAAAGTATATCTTTGTACAGTACAACGAACATTTTTAAAAGCTTTGTGTTATGATTCACATAATGAAGTTTTTGTAAACTTGCTATTTTCCATTCATATCCACCCTGAGCTCCAATTCCAGATACTTGGATACTCACCTCCTCCCACATACACGGAAGTCTGGGAAAAAAAGTTTAAATCCCAACTCATTTAAATTACAACTAGTCATTACAAGCCAACGCTGAAACTGAATAATTTATATCTGCCTAAGCCGTAGTGCATTTTATTTTCTTTATTAAACAGTTTAAAGTGACTCATTGTCACTTTTCCAGTACTGCAGTTCTATGTGAGATCTACAGCAGTTATCAATTTGTGCTTCTCTCCTTGAAATATTGGTTCTGCAAGATGCATGACTCAAAAATACTGAGCAGAATGACATTCAGCAGCTAATTTCTTCAGTATTTCACTTAGCCTGCTCCCAACTGTCATCCTTATATCAATTATATGATGAGCAATCGCAAAAGTTCCAATAGTTGTTTTTGCCACTGCTTAGAGTAAACCATACAGAAAAGTAATTTCATCTTGTATTTTTAGTCAAATAAGTACTGATAGACTGAACATTTATTTTTTCGTTTGTTTTTACTTTACATTTCAATTACATCTCTTATTAGTTTAAATCCAAACCCTTCTTTTCACAGCCATTGCTTATTCAACTGTCACTTGTCAAAAACTTGCACTTAAGCCTGGCTGCCTGACCCCAGCACTGCAACTGCCCTTTTCCACATTAAAGGAGCCTTATGTGGAGCCTGGAAATGCGAAGGCACCATAATGCAAAATGTTGATAACAGACAGAAATACAATATATCGGCAGGAATTATTTCCCAGATGGATAAAGTTAAACTTGCTGCAGAGTAAATACCGTAAATTAGTAGTGCTTTAGCCTAAAAACATTTGAAAAGTGGGGAAAACAGTTGAATCAAGAATTAGGACAATTCTCCTGACAAAAAACCTAGGTGCATCATCAATGAACATTATGAACTTTAAATAATTTAGCAAAGTTTTCTTCATATTCTCTTATGCTGGCAGAAAACTAACTTGTATGAGCCACATGATTAGCAAAACTTAAATACAGCCATAAAAAATAAAGTTAAAAAACATCAAACACTAGCAGCAACATTAAAGGGTATTTCTTAAATATTTTTATGTATTACACTGCTTCTAAATGTAGAAACAAAATAATGAATTTCAAACATTAAGCATGTAACAGTTGTGTAACAATCAGTGAACAGATAACTATTATCAAATCAAAGTGGGCTGCTTCTGAAAAGCAGAGGACCCCATAAAAATCATTTAACACACAAACTTTACAAAATAAATCAGTGCTAAGTAACAGGCTTTTCCATCTTAACAACTGTCCCCTGCTTTGCTTTAAACTTGGAAATTGACCAAGGAGTTGAAACTATGTTCAACTTGCAGTCTTCTCATCAGATTGTCAGTTAGATGTGATTGGTTTTCTACTTTACATTTACTTTGTAAAGATTTCTCTTAGCTAGCTCAAAGCATTTCTGAATACTAAGTTACCTGTATTTGCATCAGAGATGCAAAGCCATATTCTCTCCCCCAAATCAAATGCCGATTATCCCTCATTTTCCCTTTTGCCACCCAACTAAAATTCATGATATAAAAATGGATCCTTCAGTGACAAATGGAATAAGGGCAGAAGTGCCGGGGGCAAAAGCAGCAATTTAACCATTTTCCATCCACTTATATAAACCCTCGATGCTAAAGACAGCCCAGTTTCAATGCAGAAAATTATCTTCAAGGCAAATTATGTGCCATGTCAAGATTAAATCTGTGTTTTATTTAAAAGAAAAAATAAGAAAAAGACTAAAAGAGGGTATGTATTTTAGCTGATCTTCCCATTCTTAATCTTGTACCCTTCATAGGAAATCTGAATTCTCCAATCAAAGGCCAGAGGTCTCTGTGCACTCAGTGCCTCTGGACTTTTTTACAACCTTTGTTACCCAACAGCTGCAAGAAAATCAAAGACACTTAATTTTTGATTTAACAATTTTAGAGGATCAACACCATCAACAACAGCTGAGTGCTGTTTTCACAGGTCTGCTACCGCATACTTAGTCAGAATTTTTCACTTCACATGCTTATCATGTGCACCTTCATAAACATTAATCATAAATATTTAAAAAGTGCACAGTTACCTGAGTCTTAATTACTATCAAAAGGCCAAATTAAGTTTCAATATTTACATGCTCATTTGTATTATTTTAAAGGGAAATTTTTGCAGTTTCCAAGAAAATGCAAAGAGAGCACAAGTTTTTTTTGTTCATAACAACATAAAACACTGGGGGAAAAGTAGAAAACCCAACAATCAAACACTGAAAAGCATGATACCTTGGTAACAAGACTAAAGTGTGAAATGAAATTAGAGAATAAAAGAATGTGCAAGAAAAACACTAGAGATAGAGATGTGCTTTTAAAAAACCAATTTGTTAAAAATCCCTAATTAAACCCCTAATTATTAGTTCATCAGAACTATCTTATTGCTTAGGAAAGAGGGACATAAGGAAAAACATACAAGTCACCTAACTAATGGATTTAATCTTCTCAGCTTTGAATATTTTTCATCTTATATTTAATAGTACATGCAATAATGTATCTTTTTCTTATGCATAGGATTTCATTGAGTGGAGGGCAGGTATATAAAATCAGTTACGACACTAAGCAAGTATTAGAATCCTAGAAAACCTTTATTTACTTTAGCAACCAAAAAATACTTTTAAGCATTTACTCTTATTTCCCATACTGAATTTTCAGAATTACTGAAAATTCAGCTGATGATTTCTTTGGAAACAATGGATAAAAATTACAGACTATCAACCTCTTAAAGTTATTGTCAACCAATCTCAAAGGGGCAGAGACACTTTCCAGTGGCTCTTTCAGCAGAGACTGAAACCAGTCAAGATTCAAACTGCTGAATGGTTAAAGTTGTTTTACTATAAAAACCTCAATCAGTGGCGTGCCACTCATCTGATGGGCTACTGTTTGCCATCTGGTTGTAAATAGTTACTTTAGGTTGGTTTGGTGCATGAAGGATTCAACCAAAGTGATAGGAACATCCACAACACCAATCAAGGATGAAAGTTTGGCACTCAGTTTTAACATATTTTGACATGTTATTTCATTAAAAACTTTCTAGGATAACAAGCCAACATTTCTTGGAAAAAAAGAAACAAAAAATTACGTTCCTGTCTACTGACCACCTTACTTATATACATATACCTCCATTTGCTGCAGATTCTCTTTCTAAAAAGTATTCTTTTGCAAGAAACATTAACCAAAACCAACCAATCAAAATAACCCACAAACCTTAAAACAAGTGACTCTTAAGTAGCAATCTACATGTAATATACAGCTACCCCCAGACTGACAAATACATATATAAGTTTATTCTATGTCTACAACAGTCTTACTGCCTCCATTTCAAATAAGAGGTGCAAACTGCTTTGTAGCAGACACTGCTTTACACAAAGAAATATTTCAATGATTATTTTTCTTTTCTGATAAACTTCCTTTTTGAAAGCTTATTCTGGCACTTCTTGTTTGTTTGCCTTGAATGAACACATAAATAGTTTCAATTTTTTAAATTAAAATGTTTCTTCTCTTTCTAACACTACTAGGACTACTCATCACTAAAGATCAATCAGTCAAAATTCTGGAGTACCAAACGGCACAAATACATTTAAGATAACAAAGAAAAACCTATCATGTTTTTCTTTTAGTCTACTATATAAACAAATCATTATGTATTTTGCCTCTGCATAGCATGAAATATTTAGAAATCCCCACCCCATTCCTTGTCTATTACATTTATCCAGTTATACAAAACGATTCCTATCCAAACACTGAAGAAAAGAAAAACAAAACAAATCAGAGCTAATAGGCAGAAAGCCATAAAAACTGCAAGTTAGAGCTGTACTTATATAATACCTTTCATCTCACGTTAGAATCTATCTGCAGCAAATCCCACTTCTATAAATCTTGCATTTTTCCCCTCCAATTACAATGCTACTATATTAGTTCCCTTAATAAGCAAAAGAAGTTGAAGCCTTGGGAAAAAAGACAAAACCAGAAAACAGGGGCCACGCATTGCTCCCCGAGCCTCAGTGGGGAGTGAAACATCCCCCAGCCCTGCTGCCACCAGGGGGACTCACAGGGTTTAAACCTTAAAGAGGGAGGAAATTGAAAGACTCCAAGGTATTGAGAAAATGATTTCTGTAGCATATTACAAGCAATTGCAGTGCACGTCTTTCGCATCTTTTTTTTCTCTTCCCTTACAGGACGAGATAACAAGATGAATTGCAGGAACAATTGTCTATTATGTTGCCTTGCAATTGCTTTTCTTTTTCAGCCGCAATACTGTAATTCCCAACTGAATCAAAAAGGCATTATTTCGACACTTGGCACAGTCAGAAAATAGCCTGTGATTCCCTCTCAAATTCAATTCTCTACAGGACACATAGCAAAAACTGGGAGTTGTAAGGATTCTTAAATTTCTTAAGTTTCTTAAATTGTTTCCTAAATTGTTATAGAGTTATGACTATGTCTTTCATGAGTTATTTGTACCTGAAACAAGAAGTATTTCTTCGGTTTAATTTTTTTCCCATGGCAACTATGGCATTATATTAAGACCTTCTTCCATTTCTATAAGATGTCTACACAGATTACTAACCATTATGCTCCATTAAGAGGTACATACATGGCTAACAAAACATTAGAACTATCAACAGATATTATTCTTCTACAAAAGAATTCTTCTTCACCTCTACCTTTTTCTTTTCTCTCTCTCTCTTTTTTTTTTAATAACTGTGAATTCTACTGAGAGGAGAAAAAATTGAATTCAAACAGATTAAAATGACAGTAGTGTCAAACCTTTATAAGCCAGTATCAAGTACCTCTTTCCTCTCTCCTGCAATCAGTTAAAAAAAGCTTATTGCATGTCTCACTTTTTTTTGGCCTAAAGGTGTTGTCTGTAAGTAGTTATGTGAGAAATCAGAGCCCTCTGACCCACTAGCAATGTTCTCCAAGGCTGGCCCAACAGAAGCAGCAACCAAAGGCCATAAGGTATTTGAGAAAAAACAAAACAACACAAAACAAGAAAACCACACGAACATGATAAATGTGTTAAAAGCAAGATAAATGTCTTACATAAAAATAATTTCCAGTAACCCATGCAAGGTGAGTTAATAATCCACTTTGTTTTACCTCCACTTCAATTACAGATGAACAAACTGTTTCAATAAGAATACTTTTATTTTGAGAAGAAACTTCTTCCTCTGATCCTAAGGCAAAGTCCCTCAATAGATAAATAGTTACCATTAGTAATAAAGCTTCAAGTTCAACTAATCACAGAAGTTCAGCCAACTTAGGTAACAAGAAGATACAGGGAAAAGGATTACTTACATAGACACTACAGTAAGGTAAAACAAAAAGGTTTCACATCCTCTAGCCAAGGCTAACCAAAATTTAATCATAAGCTAGACATTAAGCGATCTTACCAGCAAGGCAAAACACCTCACCCTTTCACAATCAGAACCATTTGCCTTTACTATTAGTAGGCTACAAATGCCACCAATACATTTCATTTCCTCATAAACAAACATTGATTTCATTCCTAAAAATCCAAATCTACAGTGTGAATTGAATTGCGTACCTCTATATTTTTATTTGGGAATGAATGGTCAAAAAAGCAGGCACTGGTCTTTTCATAAGTAATGCATTTTCTAGCAGGAGAATGAAACGTATATATATTTACATTTTTAGACTTTTTTTTCCAATTCACGGGGTAAAACCCCAAGCTATGTACATTCATTCTAACAATTCCAATCATAAAGAAGCAAGCACTCAAGCAAATTTCCTTTGCCCCAAGACTGAGTAGCCTACTGTGAATCTAAAAAGATATCATTGACAACATGATTTCATCAAATATTTTTCATTCTCTCATTTAATGCTTTTGTAGCCCTTGTAGTTATTTTACATCTACAAAAACAGCCCACAGAAATGCACTGGGATTTTTTGAGCTCCACTTATTTTTCTTGCAACTCAGTGGTTTACCTTTGCTACTTTTTATGACCCATAGGTTCTTGACTTTCAGTTGAAAGTGCAAGTTAAGCATCTCCTGTAGCCTCAAAATTCCCCTCTCATGAGAGCAACGTTTTAGTGAAGCATATAAAACCCAGGACACAAACATAAAGCAGGTGCATCACACAAAATTACTCCAGCACTAAGCTGTTCCCACACCTTCAAAAATATAAATTAATAAACAAAAAGCCACCATATAGCCAGGCTTTTTTTTTTTTTTTTTTGCTTTTTTTTTTTTTTTTTCCAAAACTGGTCTACAGCACTTGGGTTTGGATTTCTTTTGCTCTGCACAAATAAACGCGTCTCATGTGGTACCGGAGGACTCAAGAGGAGGGTTCAAGGCGGGGGTTCAGCCCTCCCGGGCAGGCCCGGAGCGGTGGGAAGCGGCCAAGCCTTTCCTGGCCCTGCGTTCCCCGCGGAGACACCTGAGCGGGCCGCCGGCCCCCACCGGGGGAGCGCGGCACCCACTCCGGCACCCGGCCCCGGCCCCCACCCCGGCACCCGGCCCCGGCACCCGGCCCCGGCACCCAGCCCCAGCGGGGCCCGGCGCGGAGCCGTCACCTCAGATGCCTCCCAATGTAGGTCAGCCGGCTGCGCCGCCGGCACCGCTCCCTCCTTCCACCGCCCCGACCCTCCGCGCCCCGACACTCCCTTCTTTTTTTTCGGGGTGAGGGTAAACCCTAAAAGTAGTAAGAATCCCGCCGGCGCCCCTGCACCGCTCCGCCCCCCGGCGGGCCCCGCGGCAGGACGGCGCGCCCCCGGAGCCCGGCGCTCGCTCTCCCCTCCTCGCCCGCCCGCCCGCCCGGGGGCCGCTTACATTTTCTGCACAGGTTTCCGCCGCTTGCGACTGGCGTAGGTGACATTGGGGTTCATCCTTCCGCGGGCGCCGCCGGCCGGGGGCCGCCGCCCCTCCTGCCCGCCTCGTCCCGGCTGCCGGCAGCGAGCGAGCCCCACCGGCGCCGCAGCCTCGCCTGGCCTCGCCTCGCTCCTGCTGCCCGCGGCCGCCCGGAGCTCCCTCCCTCCCTCGCTCGCTCGCTCGCTCGCTCGCAGCGGCGCCTTCCCCGGGCGGGCGAGGACGGGAGGCGGAGGCGCTGCGGGGCGGGCTCCCAGGTGATCGGCGGCGGCTACACCCACTCGCCGCCCCCGGAGGGCACAGGTACGGGGGCGGTCGGGGCTTTCCAGCGCCGTTCGCGCCGCGTCTCCCCGCCGAGGCGACGCCGTCTCCCTGCCGGCTCCTCTGCGGCGGTGGGAGGGTGCGCGGCGGGCTCTGCACCCCGGCACGGCCGCCGTCTGCTGGCCGAGCGCCTGTCAGAGAGCGCGGCGCCGGGACCGCCCCGCAGCGCCCGGCCCTGCCCGGCCCTGCCCCGCGCCCGCTCCCGGCCGGGCCCGCCCCGGCCCGGCCCGGCTGACAGCCCCCGCCCCGCTGACAGCCCCCGCCCCGCCCGGCTGACAGCCCCCGCCCCGCTGACGGTCCCCGCCCCGCTGACAGCCCCCGCCCGACCCCGCTGAAGCCGCCACCGCCCCTGGCCGGGGAGGCCCCTCGCGGCGGCGGCGGGCGGAGGGAGCCGGGGCGGCCGCGCCGCCATGTTGGGAAGGTCACGCCAGGAGAGGGAGGAGCGGCGAGGGAGCGCGCCGGGTGGGCATGGGGATGGGCATGGGCATGGGCACGGGCATGAGCATGGGGATGGGCATGGGCATGGGGATGGGCATGGGCATGGGGAGACGGAAAAACCTCCAGCCTC
Organism: Zosterops lateralis; assembly: GCF_965231275.1. NCBI lineage: Eukaryota > Metazoa > Chordata > Aves > Passeriformes > Zosteropidae > Zosterops > Zosterops lateralis. Next base: position 31,007,791 of record NC_139762.1, on the reverse strand, counting down.
TGGTGGCCGGGGAGCGATGCGAGCGGGGCCCCCGCGGCCCGTGAGAAGGAAGGTCAGCTCTGAGCTCTCATGCCGCCCCAATAACAGAAAATAATCCTGAGGGAGGCGTGGTGGGGGGCGGGGGGGGAATCACAGCGTTCAGGTGGAAAGACAAATGGCACCGGCTCACGGGCACCGTGAGGTCCGTGTCCGCCACTCCCCCGTCCCCCCGCCCTCCTCTCGCCTCCCCCGGCCCGACACCGGCACTGCCGCAGGTCGCCCCGGCAGGGAAACCCAAAATAACACGCGAGCGCCCAAAATAGGGGATTACTGGGGAGAAGCGGAAAGGCACCGGGCTCCACCGAGGACAAGGACGGCAGGACACCTGGGGACAGAAGGGAATCACTGGGGCAAGGCCGAGCACCGGGAGGACCGGCTGCTCTCCGTGACCGGCGGGATGATGTCTCGTGAGGTGATGGATCTCTGAGATATTACACTGACATTTTCGGCTAAACACTTCTTTCAAATAAAAGCTCCTTTCACAAAAGGAGCTGCATGGGAAAGTTACTGCTGGATTTCTGACTGGTAAAACCGTCCGAGGAGAGCCCGGTGCCAGTCTGACCCGCCGTCGCTTCCCCCGCCCGATCTCCCTCCTGCCGCCAGCATCAGAGCCCTTCCCTCCCCTGGAATAACCGCGATAAATTTTGTCACAGCGCTGAACTTGTGAGCCCGGGAGTCGCCCTGTGTAAGCGCAGGTTGTCCGCGGTCGCGGCTGAGGCGGGAGTCGGGCAGAGCCTCCTTTTCTCCCTCTCCGAGGCACCCGCGCCCCGTGGGCCGGCCCTGCCCCGCCGCCGGAGCCTCTCCAGGCCCGGCGCGGTGTCCCCGCAGGCCCCGCAGGCCCCGCTCCCGCGGGCAGAGGCCGGGGCAGTGTCCGTGGTGCTGCTCGGGCTGTCAGCACCGCACCCGCGGCGGGAGGCTCGCCCTTCCCTTCGCTGCTTGCTGCAGCCCCTTTGCCCGGGCGTTTCTGCTCCGCTCTGCCCGCGGAGGGGACAGCGACGGGCCCGGTGTTACCGGACGGCAAAAACCGAGGGCTGAGCGCGGCCCCGCCCCGCGGCCCCGGGGCGCTCCTCTGGGTCCCGCGGGGTCCCCTCGGGCCGCCCTCGGTTATCAGCTTAATTCCTCGGGTTTAGTCCCCTGCCATCCTCCGCCAGGGGCAAAGCACAATGAAGGCACAACATGCAAATAAAATTAATTTGACTAAACCTTGACGATCCTAGTGGGCTTGTCAAATGCCAGGGATTTGTCAGATGATGTTTTGAAAAAAATAAGTCTTCAGAATACAGCAGATTTGAAAATATATAGTGAGAGGACCTTATGCCTTGTGAGGTCAATGCCTTGCAGTCACAGTCCTGCCGATTTTCTGACCTAACATTTTTGCAGAGGATGCCAACTTTTTGGTAGCTTCTTTCCTCTGTCCCTCTCCTCTTCACTCTCATATCTCTTCCCAGGATCATGCCAGCATCCTAGAAAAAACAAATGGATAATACTGTATGTGTCTTACTTCTTTTTTCCAGCCTCTTTCTTCTTCTGATTTTAGAGCTGAAACTGGAAATTCATGCATTTTCTTCACTCCAAACGGATCCATCTATGGAAGCACTCAGTTTCTTCCAGCCTCAACTTCCCAGTCCCTTTCAATGTTCTTTTCAGCTCGAGCCTCTTCCTAGTTACTGGTTTCTTCCTCTGTTAACACAAGTGGGCTGTGATCACTCCATACAACATACATTGCTGCTCTGCTTTCATCCTTCTCTTTACTTACATTATCTTTGTGTTGAAAGGTTGCAGGCATTGTTCATGGCTCCTCTTCTAATTTTAAATTTAATTGCTTCCAGTCTTTTATTTATTCACTTTGAGATTGAACAAAGACTTCTTATTCTCCACAAGATCACAGCTCTTTCTTGATCTCTCATGCTACCTAGGTAGCAGAGAGACACCTGTACTTATGCTGTCTTATTTGCTAGCTCCATATCTACTGGAGTTACATGAAGAAGGAAGTAGCCTCCCATGATGGACTTCATCTCCCAGTTCCCTTCTGAGGCCATGGGAATTGCACATCACTGCTGGGGTACTGTGGTTACTGTTAGCTCTCTCATTTGGAAATAGAGAGTAAGGTAAATTCATGCTGCTAGGCAGAAGAGTTAGATAAGTTCATGCTGCTAGGCAGAAGTTGCATCTTCTGTACATTTGCAATCCAATCCACTGCCTGTTGTTAGAGATCCACTGCAATGGGGCAGCCAGCAAATAGAACATTTCAGATGTTCAGCACACAGAGAATTGCAGAATGCGTGGAGAATGTCCTTGTACATTACCAGGGCCTTTCAGCTAGTTAACTAAAAAATTCTAAAACTTACCCACAACTTTTGCAAATCAGTTCTCATCTGATGTTCTTGCTGTCTCGTTGTCTAATGCACTATCTCAGTATTTTCATTTCCATTTGATAATTTGGGTACAGTAGAGATGTTGCCTCTTATTGAGTGTAAAACAAGAAAACCTATGTAACCGTGATTCAGCAATCTTAGAATTTCCTTCACAGTATATGTTTTTTGTTGTACTTTTTATTATTTTTCTTTTTTGAACTAATATTTTGTCATGTTTAACAGCATGTTTGGTCTTGCAAAGGATGACTGGGGTTAATGTCACGTGGATGATTTAAAAAGGTTTAATTCCTATGGAGATCACTTTCATGCTGACAGTACTCTCATCTCTTCTCATTTTATCTTTAGGCTACTACCTGGGTATTTTACTAGGTGTAAACTAAAGAACACATCTACCTGGAATAAATTCTCTCAAACCACTAGCAAGCACTTTTCTCCTCATACTCAAATCCAGCATTTTTGCACTTATAGATATGAGCTGTGATGCCAATCAATAATGAGATTTTTAAGAAAAATATGTTTATGCATCTAGTGAACTGTGCCTTTCCCCATCCACAGCATGTGGAAAGTCCAATATCCAGTATGCCTTGCAGCTATCATCCTCTGAAACTTCCAGAGCTCTCATTTGTCAGCAGTCACACCTGTTGCCCTAACTCCAAAATGAACTGTATAGCTCATTTTGTTCCACACAATTCCACATTCTGCCTAATTTCTGCATCTCCTGCCCTCTTAACCTCTGTCTCCTGGCCCCTCACTCATTTCACAACATAAGGGCTATTTGGAAGATGGGGTTTCTACTAAACAGACAGAAATTCCTGAGAAAGCTGGAGATTCACAGGGTCACTACGAGACCAACAAAAATCTTGTCATTTGTCAGGAATTTATAAGAATTATAAACACTGCTTGTTATCTTAGGGTCATCTCTGACTCATTTCTAGCTTTTATCCTACTCTTTCTGTCCATGGCCAAAATTTTACTTCCGTCAGCTTAATTCTGTGTGCTGACTTGTTCTAGCTGTTTGCAGTGCAAATAACAGAGGAAATCTAGGCTGGTTATCTGTGATTTCTTTTCTCCTTCCTTGGAGACACGGAAAGAAGATTGGGATTTAAAACTGTGATTTATGCATCTCAGGTTTTATGGATATACAAAACTATTGCTGATTTTGCAATGATGATTATTTTCTGTGTTCTGCTGAGAAGGAGTATCTATGGCAACTCAGATGAGTCTTTCTACTCATTTCAGGGAAGTAATCATCTGTGGAAGATGAATGAGAGTTAATGAATCGCCTATATATGGATTCTTTGGTGACTGGAAGGGTTATACAAATCACTGCAAGAAACTAGGATTGTTGAGGGAGATTTTATTCCACTTCTGAAAACTTAAACAGAAGTTATTATATAGAGAACAAAGAAGTCTAGTAATGGGACTAATATTACAGAAGCTTCATTTGCAGGTACTTAAGTGAATTGTCTACAGTTTTAATGGGAAATGGGATTTACATTAAACTTCTACCTTCCCCACTCTGCTATTTATATTTTTGTCAACATAGGACAGAGACACCACATTCTTTTTCTTTTCTCCCATCCAGACACCTACCTTCCCACTCCCACTACTCTTGCAGGTGTTTCTGATGTGTTAGTGTTTAAAATCACACACAGTTTCTATTGAATATTAAACCTGAGGAGCATTTCCAGAAGTTGAAGAGCCATATCAAGGATGAAAAATGTGAAATATAATTAGTGTTTGGGCAAGTAGAATATAATCCTCACATAGTGGCTCCTGCTGATAGCTGTTGGTTAATAATGGTGCTTTAATTATTCTATATTCATTGACTTACACTAATCCAATGTAATCTATAGGATTAATTGTTCCAACAGAGCCCTCAAAAATTCTTGAGTAGATGAAAAACACATTTAAAGACTGTGTTCAAGATTTTTGAACTTTGAAAAAGTTTGGGAAATTAGTAAGTGTCTCCTGTAAGGCAGGATCATGATTCTGCTCAGATCCTATGATGTATAAACCAAAAACCATGTTCCATCTCTAAGTACAGGGATAAAGGAACAATAATATTATAAAGTAAGTATAAAATTCAGTACATTTCTTACTTTTCTCAAGTTTTTTCTTGTATGCAGGAACAGGTGGAAGAAAACAAATTTATACAGAAACTGCCTTTGTACAAGAGAACTCATTTTTAATCAGAAACCAAAATGTTCTGAAGAGCTATACAGATATAGCAAGCAACTTAAATTAAAGTTGCCTGCCTAAGACATTCATCAATCCTCTTTTTCCCACAAGCATTGAAAATAAATTTTATATTATAGCTAAAATAGTCTTCCATTATTATGCCCAAGGACCTTTGTTTTTGTTCTGAAAAGTAAAGAGCCACTAATTTTAATCCAACATAATCCACTCCCAATCAAGTACTGGGAAACATAAAGCAATCAGTGATAACAAGTCATCTCTTCCCAATGAAAAGTCAGGATAAGCCAAGAGAACCTCTTAACCAAGACACCAGCAGTTAGACACCAGTATGACTGACAGTATGACAGTATGACTCCTTCCTCCCCTCCTCCTTCCTTGTTCATGGATTTAAGTTTATGTTTGTTACATGGATATGCAAAGAATTAGGTCTGCAACTACAAAGCTGGTAAGAGAAAAATACTGGTTTTGCATATATTGTGTGATGTTTCCTGCAGTCAAACCATCAGGGTCAACAAATGCATGATGTTTCCGGGATCCTTCCACTGAGGCTCACTGGCACAAAAGGAATCAGATCCAATATTTTCTTAGTTTCCGATTTAAGGTGATTGTATGTAAACTGCAAATGGCCGCTGGCCTGTGCTAGCCCCTGAACTGTCCCTGGGAATCATGTGGGAACATGCTGAAGCTGTCTAAAGGATGATTCTAACAATTTAAATCTACCAGTGGTTGTTTTAACATCCTGGAAGTTCCACAACACTTGTTAAATTTACTAATACAGATTTAACCTCAGAAAACATTTGCAATGCTTTTGGCCATAAATGTTCCAAATAGCCTGCAATCTATGCAGGATGCAGAAGCAGGAAAGTTTTGGTCACAACAATAAATCACCATGACAATCAGCAAATGTGGGCAGCATATGATCCAGCTCCATCACAAATAAAATCTTGTCGCACCAAGACCTTCTGTTCTCTTATACACACAACAAATACATAGAGCTGATCATTTTACTTCTGCTTTAAAAACACTACTGCACTTTATTTATTAACAGGACTTTGTTGCTAAATTGGCTTATAATTTTAACAAAAGCTGTAGTTTGAGAGGTCCTGAAACAAGCTTACAATTATGATGGCTGACTCAGTAGGCTGCAAATTCTCTTTCTGCTCTCATTAAGAGGAAAGAATATACACAAAGTAAGACTAATGAGTAAAAAAATTATCTAAATTAGTCATGACAATGTTGTTTCTGTGCCAGAGCTTAGTTTCTGTGAAAAGAAACTTGAGGTAATTTTAATAAATAAATTTTGGTGTAGTACATTTTAATTTAATCTTATAAAACCTTACCATGACTAAGATGAGCTACAGGTATTGTATCAATGGCAATAGTATTATTTCTCATTCTAGTGGGATTTCCTATCAAATCTAGTGGGTATACGAAGAGAAGAATATAACAAAAAAAGCAAATAGATACACAGATATCTAAATGCCAAAGACCAAGGCTAAAACTAATATGAGATCTGTGTAATTACACAGAGAGATATCCACAACTATAATGTATAATTAATAATGGACAAGAGCAAACAAACTAGAAAGCCCAAACACAGTGATTTTAATACCTGCTCAGGAAATAGCCAGGTTGAGAACAAAATTGTGGTCTGTGTTGGTTTCATTCAAATTATTTTCATTGACATGATACAAAATGCAGTCATTCTTTGAGTCCATAGTTCTCTGAAGCATAGTGAGCTGAATCTGTGTCATCCCTAACAGCTAATTGCCCTACCCATTATTTACTGCCTTCTGTCACAAGCACACTGCAGCCTTCCCAGGTAACGTGCTCAGGGCTTACTCCTAGAGACTTTTTCTCATTGAGTAATTGTATTTTTATAGGCTTTGTAATTTAGACATCCAACATACTTTCCCATCCAGAGTGACTATAATTTTCTGTCATTTCAGCAATTTTTATTTTTTTTTTAAATTTCATTTCTGACTGAGCCACCTGAGGAAGTGAAGAGAGGAGAGAAGACAATGCATCTGGTTAGGGCAGGAAAGTAGGGAAACAACTGCCTTTGGAGAATTAAAGCCAGAATGGATCCTGAGAGCTACCATACTACATAGAACAAACAATAATGCTGGAGAAAGGGTTACAGAAGCAGATATCTTTTCAGTGGCAAAACTTGAATGCTTTTATTCTGCAAATAGTAGTCATGGCTCATTATTTCTTCTTAGCATTAATAGAGAATATGCATGTACTGAAAACTGCCTACAAACCACTTTATGTATTGTTTGCTTTATCCTTTCTATTTTTTTCCACATTTATCCTGTTAAGTGTCCTAACCAGACTGTGTTTACATGTATCCCTAAGCAAGCCACAACTGTTGCTAGCTACATATCATCTTTATGGTCTCATTATCTCTGGTTCTCTGAATTCTGTCTGGCTTACAGTCTAACTTTTAGTATTTAACACTTGCTTGTAATGAGTCTTCTTAAAGCCTTCTAATCAATGTGCCCTGCATGCAAGATAAATGTTTAGCTCCTCAGTTATAGAGACCTGCATGTTCATTTTCCCAACTAGCTGTCTAGCATCAGCTTCAGAATAGGGCCTCGGGTGTTGTCTGAAAAGTAAGATTTTAACAATCTCAGCTATGCAGAATCTGTCTCTTAAATTTTTTTTTAATGTTATACACATACAAAAGAATCACAGACCAATGTCTAGCGTGTTCTTTTGTAGTTGAGAACGTTCTTTAAATATTTTTCTGTTTCCAATAATAAAGATAGTGAATAATGAAGATACTGAATTTGAAAACTATCTGTCCAGTGGGGGGGGGGGCGGGGCGGGAAATGCTTTCTGTTTCTTCTAAAAAATACTGCCTCATGTATAATTTGTATTTGGATTACATATAAGCATAACATTGTAAATAAATGACAAATAAAATACTGGACTGGATAAGAGATATCATGGGCATTCTTTGCAATAAAAGGTATTTTAAAAAGAAGTGCTTGTTTTTAGCGTATGTCTTTAATCTTCTGAAAACACTAGATTAAACCAGCTTTGAAACCTGCACATTATCAGGTTTTTATGTCAGTTTTCTTAGCAATTCTGATAATCTCAACACAATATTGTCAGAACTGTTTGTTCAGTGTTTTACACAAATATTCTTCTTATCCTGGCACTACAATAGATTGCATCAGCAAGATATCATGAAGCTTTAGAAGTTCACCATTTTCCCTAAATAGCCAATGTTATCTAAACTGTCTGCCAGAGATTAAAAGTTGCTCATTTCAGAGGTATAAAATACTGCTTGTTATTTCTGAGGGTGTCTATCAGAGCCATTTCACAGCTTCTTTCATGAGGAGGACTTACCAAAAAGGATGCCCTAGAGGCAGCAAAACTCCAGCAAACATTACTTTTTCATCCAGGATTCCTTTTACATGAATTGCCTGATTCCACACTTGGTGAGTTTGAATCTGCTTACAAAGTTAAGGGTGAGGTTTCCCTAGAAATGTGCAGCATGATAGATGATCCTTCAAAAGTAGTTGATACTTCTTTCAAGGAACATGTGGCAATATTTTGAAGTAGAGTAGGATTTGAAAAGAAACCAAAAAATAAGCATAGAAATTGGGTGAGATGATCTCATTCTATGTTGAGAAAGACAAGCCACTGCATGTTGTTCTATCTAAATCTTTCAGCTGGCCTTAAAGTGTCCTGTGGTCTGCATGATGTCTCAAGGCCAGTGTGATATGTTTAAAGTGAATTTCCAAAGATGAAAGAAGTAATTCCTGTATTTGCTTCTACCTCAAGCCTAAAAGAATCAGGAGTTGCAGCTGAAGGTTACTTCAGTTATGGAAGTTGTCTTATTGAACAAAATGCAACAGTTCTGTCAAATTTTCTATTGTCTGTTTTGTTTGCTTGTTTCCTGATAAACATTCCTAGTATACCTACTAAAAATATAAATAGTTATAATATGAAGTGAATTGAGTCTATATTGCATTCAGTTCCCTAATTCCACCAGATCAGGATATCTGGCGTAGTGTTTTGCATTCTAAATAATAAAACACTATTGTTCTTGGTGCATTTATTCATTCCTTATCTGATAGAAGTAATTAAGATTCTCTATAAAATTTTGAGATGTTTAATAACAAAAAGTTTTGGGACTATTTATTAGAGTCACAGAAATGTTTAAGTCTTACTTTCTAAAAGGGGGATTCCTACAGTACTTTTCTAGAAATGCAACTGTAGAAGAACAGATAAAGCTGATGAAAAGCAAAGAGAATAAGCACAGCAAATAAAGAAATCCAGAAATAACAAGAAGCCAATAGTTAAAAGAGGTAGGTATTGCAGAGAAAACTAACAATGGATATGGAGCAACTTGAGACCAAAAGAAGACATTAAGAAAATCTGAAAAAAAGAGACAAAAGAGAATATTATTGAGTTCCACTAGCAGCTTATAGAAGCATGGAAGCTATTATTGTAACAGCTCCCTTGGAAAAGTCACTATAACAGCTAGTGATCAATATGTTGTTACATTAAAAAGAAATTTCTTAGAGCTTTTATGCCAGTAGTTACAGGGGCAGAGAGCCATACAAGGAATTCTACAAATTTAACAGAGTATGTATGTCTGAGCAGCACTATCTGGGTCACTGCCAACATCTAAATTCTATTTAATTTCCTAGGTATGTTGCCTTTCAATCATGTTCTAGAATAACCAGTCCAAAAAAATGGACAAAGAAAGGGAATGATGTGGGAATAATTTTCAGATTGTCCCCATAGAATCTTCTTGGGTCTTTTGGCTTCGCAGAGCATATTGTGAATTTACAATAATTCTTCAGTGAAGCCCTCAGGGAAAGGCACACAGAGTGAAACCTCCACCTCCCCCATCACACGATCCTTCTGCAATAAACTGAAAAAAGAAAGCCTTTCTAAAAGGAGACCTGAAAACTAATTTACTTTGGGACATTAGTCATCCTGTCAGAACCTCTCCCCAGTAACCATTGTTTCAGCAGTCCATGTGCCAGAATGTTATGGCTAGATAATATTTGTTAAAGACATATTGCTACCCTTGTATAAAATATTTATGTTATTCCCATAACATTCTCAATAAGTAGCAAATATATATTTTGTAGTCTCCATTATTTCAGGCCAAGATTTGAACCAAAGTCATGACAACATTTGCAATAGATACAATGAGGCAATTATCTTGATCAGGGCAGAACCTGGTAGGTACCTATGTATGTGTTTTCCCCTTGTTTTCCTTCCCTTTGTAACTATACAGATGGAAGAAACATAGCTCAGAGGGATTTTTTGCCCTTTGTCTCAAACTTTTCTGTTGTTGGCAGAGCAGAATAGAGAAAACTGCCAGTTTAGGATTTTAAGCCTAAAATAATACAGTTCCTGACAACTGGAAATATGGTTACCTTAAAATCATGGCTGCAGGTCACTTGAACTGCTTTTATAAAATGAAAATAACAAGAATTTCAGATACATTTGTGCCATTTTACTCCTGTTGTGGTTATTGATTCTCTGATTTTGCTGAGTTTGTTCCATTAACTACTTGTATCCACAAGCAGCTAAATAGTCACTACCCTAACATAATTCACACAGGATGATGCATAGCATTAAATGTGAAGATGATGCTCTAGATTGTTTAGGCTTGTGGTGGCTAGAACCACCTCCTGTGAGCCTCTCCAAGCTTATTACAGCTGCATATACCTGTGTGTGTATATATATATATATACACACACACACATACACACACACACATAAAAATGCATCGAATTATCATACAATGATTTGTATGCACCTAACATACACTCAGATAAAACACTAATTTCTTACACCAGGCTATATGCAAACCCAAAGCAGAATTTTACATAAATTAATAAACACTTCTGGTTTAAGCCACAGTGTGTCATGGGGGAGGGAATGGAAATATTATAATACCGTTTTTGCTGTTAATATTATTAAGACTAGGCTTTTCATCGAGATTTTTGGCATTCACATGGTGTAAGAACATCCAGTATTGGTAATATTTGATGTATTCATTTATTTGAGGTACTTTCACACTGATAATATATTTGCATGTGTTCAAACAGCAGACATAATATGTGTTTTCTGAAATACTTGATAAGGATGGCATAACTTACAGAATAAACTTTGGACAGTACTCTGTATTTTAAGTCACTTGTGTTTTCTTTGTGAAATAAAACATTACTTTGAGTAGCTAGGTCATTTCCATCTACAAAAAGGTACAGAAGTCAGTGTTTTGTCTGATGGTATTTTCCAATCCCTTCAATCAATTTAGCTTAACAGATGTACGGAGGCACACAGATGGAAACAATCTTTTTCAAGCTTGATGCTCAAGAAAATAATCAGGACAGCGATCTGGTGACGCTAACCCTTATGTTCTTTGTAACTGAAACTATTGCAATGGTGATATTGGAAGAAAAAGAGTATTATTTTTTAGAAAACTATGAATTTTGTGCTGGCTATCTAATATCCAACCTATATCATTCCCAGAAATCACTCCAATTCAAAAGAAGTGGCCATCCTCTCAACACTGAACATCATGCTACTTCTGTTGGAATTAATGTTTCATCCAAACTGCAGATGCTGTTAGACCCCGACCCTGTGTGCAGGCAGTACCTGCATTCTGTAGTGGAATAAGGTGAGCTGCAAGTCAATATAATTTTCTCTCTTCCTCTATATTTCCTGTACTCCAGTTTACACTGGAAGACGAAACATCAGTAGAGAGGAAAATCAGTGTGTGCTGTGAATCAGGGTAGCTGACCTGCAGGATCAAACTGCTCAAGACTGTTAGCCCAAATGCAGTCCAGGAAGATATATTAAAGAATATAATTTCAATAGAAGATAATCAGTGAAGATTACATTTGCAATTTCATCATACTTTTTTAAGGAGTGATAGGATTCAAAATAAATCTCTGATGGTGCTCCTTGGTTTAATGAGCAGCCACCTGTACTGCCAGATGTACAGATCCTCAGGCTTTTCTACCTTTCAAGTCAGTATTCTGCAATCTAGTCACTCCGACCAGCAGTCAGGTAGCAAACATTCAGCATGGCTCACTCAGGAATTTCAGCTGGGATTTGGACCCTACAGGACTTTCCTTGGGGGAACTTGTCACGGCGTGTTTGTGCTGACACAGGGGTTTAGAAACAAAGTCATTTATATTACTTTTTGCAAGGTAAAAAGCCTTTGGGAAAAGTAATAAATAAATAAATCTTCTTTGTGAACAAATCCCTCCACTAAAAAGAAAAGAAACAAAAAATCATCCTGTTGTTTTGAATTGATATCAATGGCCCATTTTTGATAGCTTTTTCTATCTTTTCAAGCTTCCAGCTATTTTCAGGATTTTTGATAATTGTGGTTTCCCCTGATCGGGGATTACTGACTTATCTATGTTTTATTCCTGCCAAGCACCCTTATCCCAATCTACCCAATACTCAAACACTTTTCTCTATAGCTTTAAAGAGGTAGAGGGAATTTGTACCAGTATCATTATTGTACCTTTGTATCTCACTTTTTAAAGTCTTTCTTTATTGCTTTCTTTTATCTAATGCCTTGCTGTTGAGCATACAGGCAACAATACAAAGCCAAACACATTAGTCATTGAAAGTACCTCCCTCACCCTTTATCAGAATCTGTTTTGTTTCTTCTGCAGCTGTATTTTACACAAAGACATATTCATGAAATCACACACAACTTTGATTATTTTGAAGGCATGGAGAAAACAAGCAACAGGAGAAAAACAAGCAAAAAATCCAGAAGTAGGAATATCTTCTTTACTTGCTCTCATACAGAAATTAAATTATATTCTTCAAGAAAATGATCAGAATGTTCAAACCAGACTTGGGAAGTGATATGAGATGTAATGCAAACAAGTATTTTATTTTTTAATACTTCTTCTGAAAATGCTTACATGCAGTTTTACCTAGAGTGACACTTACTGTGTTAGTAGACAAATACAGAAGTTGAAATTAGTAGATATAAATCATTCTGACCTGTAAACACAATGAAAAAATTGCAGGTTTAGTGTGTAAGTTGAGATCTGTTCTTAAATATAGACTCTTATTTTTTAAGAGGTGAAAAAGAAAGGTGGAAGAGAATAAGAAAATTTTTTTATTTAGGTCGAACTGAAACAGTAAAAATTCAGACTTCCTAGAAAAAGCGAACCCTTCCACATCTCCAAATTCATTCTACAAAAGAAAATTCCTTCATTTGTGCATGGGTTAAGGTTTCCAGTCTTTAGACTAAGCACTTTAAAAACACTGCAATCTTTTTATTCTTTTTTCAATATTAACTGAAACAAATTCAAGATTAGTGCTCAGTGGATTTTCTGAAATAAGTGAATCCTATACGTAAATAAACTTAGGATCCAGCTCTACATAAAATTGTTATAAATTTGCCTTTTGCCATGGTTTTATGCAGTAACATGCACAATGACTACAACACAATTCAGGCTCAGAGTTTGAATGGAACCTCAGGCACATTTCCCATGTGTTATTTATTCCACTTGAAGCTATCCAGATTAAATAAATAGACATCAGTTTATATACTGCATAGCAATTAATACATAGATTTTAATTGTCCTAAGAACCTGGCCTTGAAAAGTCAGAATTAAATTTACATCCTGCCTGATGTCAACAGTTATGGAATACTGTGTATTCCTTAATATACCATATTACAAATACAAACACAATTAACAACAATAGAAGTAATAACAATATCAAAAACCAGTAGCAATATATTGATACCCAGTTACCAAATTTCTTCTGAAGAGCTGTTGTTACTGTCTGGGAAACAATACAAAAGAGAAGAGTTCCCAGGGAAGGATTGTTAAGAAATCATTGCTCTTATACAAGTATGTCTCAAGCAAGCATACGGATAATAACAGCACTAATTCTAAAAACTATTAAACAGGTCCTGAAGCATAAGCATACTGCGTAAACCTTGGCTAGATAAAACCCTAAGTCACGTCTGTTTTCTTTCATTCCATATTTTTATCCTTGATGAAAACAAAGTCAACATTCTCTCTCAGTTCTCTGAATGAAACCTCCAGGAATCAGGTGTTTCAAGCTCAACAGAAGCAAAGAGAAAGAATGAGAGTGTAGGGTTGTTGTAAGCAACCACAACAGGAAATTTACATCTATTGTTTCAAGCACACTGTAGCAAGCATTTAAAAACTTCTCTAGCAGTAAGCTAAGATTCACAAATTTGTATCACTTTAGTCTTAGGGGAAGTTCTGATGTCTCTGGTTCTGCAAGCAGCACTGTTATTAACAGCTGTTTGTTCACCACAGTTTGTGAAGAAGGAAAGCGATCTTTATTAATGTCAATGTGAATTTTTTAATGTATGGTACAACCAACTAGTTACAAAATAAGGAGCTAAAAAATGAAAAGAGAGAAAAGTCCTAAAATATAGTGTCAAGGTAAAGTTATCCTCATGGAATCAGACTATGGGGTGGGAATGGGCCAATAAATATTAATAGAGATAAATAAAACAATAGATAATATTAAATAAATATAGTATAATGTCAATAAATTGGAAAGAGTAGTCTGGAAACAGCACAAAAACTGTTTCCAAAATCAAAGAGAACTGATCTAAAGCTTGGAGGCAATGAAGTCGAAGAGAGGTTAATCTGATCATGCAGCAATCCTTATGACCTCTTTATGTTGATAGGATCATTCCTCTTAAGCCGAATTAAAACTTATGGAGGAATAAATACGCTAAACTGTGCTGAAATGAAAATGATTATCAAATTATACATTTCTGAAAATTGCTGTGATGTGAAGGCTTCCCATGAGACAGCACTTGCCATCACTGCACCACTACCTGCTTCTGAAGGCAAGGTGCTGATTTTGAATAATCTGCTCCTGCAGGAATCTGTTGATTTGCCCAGTGTTGCTTCATTAATTCAGCAATCTTCTCTCTTCTTTGGCAGTTGGCAGACCACATGAGGCACTTACGTTTTACATTTGCTTCAACTAAAAATAATGCTAATGAAATATCAACCAGCTTCCATTAATGATAGGGCTAATTTTGGCAGACTGAAATTAGTAAGGGCTATTATTTTTATTTATTTTTGTATCACAAATCACATGCAGACCTGAATTTCTCAAGAAAAATTTAAACTAAGATGGCTATCATTTAACATTTTGAAGGGAATCCAAAAAATCCAGAATTTCTGATACAGATTGGGAACACAATATTTTGTGTAGTGTGTAATAATATTTAAAAGCTCAATCAGCTTTCATACTTTAAAACATCTGGAAGTCAAAAGACATTTTTACAGAGATAGCAAATGAATTGAATAAAAGGGAAAATAGACAATGCAAATGCTTAAGAAAATACTTTTCTTTATTACTACTTCTAATTGCGAAGTAGTACTGTTAGCAACATTCACTTCAAGCTTTTACCTCATTGCAATTGTGTCTTCCTTTGGACACAAGTAATCAAATTGCCTCAGTATAATTTAATTCTTTTTGGGCATAATAAGCTTAATGCTTTATATAGCAGTGCTAAACCTAACAACTGTGCAGAGTCCTGTAAATGCAAAGAGCAATTCGTCATTGTATAACCCATCATGCGCAATTACCCCAGTTTAGACAAAGCCACAAATTACTGCAAGAAAGACTTCAGAGGTGTCAGCACCTGGCACAACACAAAACTATTTGTGCAGGAGAATTTTCCAGGCTCTAAAAATCTATCTACAAAGTGTGGATGCTCTTTTTGTTTAATTTTGCAACACTCTACATTATAGCAGAGTATGCACTGCACTCTACACACACTAAATGCTCAGATGTAGTTTCAGAAATATTTTAATTAAAATGATTTCTCAATTATTTGAAAACAATTGCCCTCAAATATTTCTTTACCTTCTTTCCAGCTGTGAAAATTGCTTTCTAGGAGCAAGATGGGGGAAGGAAGACACCTCGTATCAGACTCCTTTTATTGTAATGCTGAAGGCTATGTCTGGAGTTGATATGTGGCATAAAAGAAGACAAAGTAACAGTAGGTCTGATTATCTTTCTCTTTAAACATAAGGTGACTTCTGAGTATATAGACAAATCTCCTATGGAAAAGCAGCCAACTTTCCATTTAAAATATAGAAAAATATTTTATATAAAATACAATTTTAAAGTTTTGTTTAACCATAAGGATCAATATTTTAATGGATATCATATGATTAAATTAGCTATTTCTTTTGGAGTATAGCTACTATTATTAAGATACATTCATAATATCTTTTATATCCAAATTTCTTTTCCTAAAAAGTTTTCCTAAATTTCCTTAAATTGGGAGTCCCCTCTCCTCGACTATTATAAGACATCAGTTCTGGCAGAACTATTTAAAATATCAATTATAAAAAAAACTTGCTTCTTATGCTAAGTGTGGACATAGTATTTGGGTTATTAGAAACAAAGGTACAATATGTATTCCAGTTCACCCTCCATGGTATTTGCTGTTAGCTTTTTTTAATTAAAAAATGCCTTCAAAACCAAACCAAAACAAACAACTCCCCCAAACAAACAAACAATCAAAAGTTCAATTTATTTGTCCTATTCAAGAGAAAATACCAAAGTTCTGAATAGACCACAGCTTTTCAGGACTTGGTGCCATGATGTATTCATATAATTTTGTGTGTGTGTGAATTATTTTGGAGAGATGTGAAACTCATTTATATGTTTGTCATGGTTATGCAACTTACTGAACTGACATATGAAAAATACATGCAGGTCATACTGTCTTCAGTTTTGGGGAAAAATCCTGGATTCCCACAACTCCCAAAAGAAGGAACCTATGGAGACCTTTTGATTTGCCTGGGAGGTGTGACCAAATTCAACCACTTCTCATCTCCAAGCAAGACACCAGCTGCCTCTCTTCTGTTGCTTTTGCAGCAATTGGACACTACATTTAATATGCAGGGGAAATACTGAGCTTCAAGGTGCTTCCAGGGGGAGAAGGAGAGAAATGGATCCCTCTGCATTATACACTTGAGGAGGTACTGAATGAAAGCATGAACCAAAATATTGTCCTATGACCACTGTAAGGGTGTTAAGGATAATGTCATGCTTAAAGGTGTCAGCTCTATGGAGGGTTAAGGTAAAACAAGCAAAGGATTGCACCATAATGAAAAATTGCCTCTTCTTCAAAGAGGTACTGTCCCACTTTAGTAGTCTTGATAATACCTCTGTATTTAATAGATTTTCATGTCAAACAAATGCTTTTGATTATTCTAAGACTTCAGTTTTCTTCACTGTTTTACTCATCAAAGAGTGGAAAATTTTTTATAAAAATGGGACTATAAATAGTCATTTCTCTATTCAACTTGACACATAGGTTCATTCAATCATTTTTACCAAAACAAGGGAAACCAAACAAAGATTTGGGGAAAAAATGGAAAGAGGAAGAATAGTGAGGTAAAGTGTTTCCTGGACTTCATCAGACTTCTTTATTCTCAGAATTTCTTCGTCTTTTTCACACAGAATCCACACAGAAACACACTGACAGTGCTGACAAGTCCACTCAGTTCAGGTTTACTTCCCTTTTCCCTTTAACATAATAAAAATGGTAACAAGAATAGCAAAGATGTTGCAGTCTACTAGCTTCACAAGAAATTGAACCAATATTTAGTGTGTAAAAAATAAACATTTAACAGTACACTTTTAAATTGTAGCTGTAGTTTTTTCTTAATCTTGAAAAGATCTGTACTATTACTTCACAAGTTGTTCATGAAGGCCATTAAAAAAAATGGTGCAGCAAGATAAAAAAGCTATTTAGAAAGACGGGCAAAGATGGAGAATTAAGATCCAAATCAGAGACTCAAACACTGAATTTGGAGAGGATTTGCATCCATTCACATCCAGACACGAAAACATCTGTATGTCAAATGGCTGCGACCTAAAAACTCACACCAAAAAAACTGGTGGACTTTTTGGCTAAGGCCTGTCTTTATTTAATAATCTTTATTATAGGTTTGAGAATCTAAATAATTAACCTTTTTTCTTTGCAGGACATCATTCTAAAGTTGTGAATGAAAACAGTACCTCCATTCAGGAAGACTGATCATATACATATATACACTGACCTCTGAGAAAAAAAAAAAAAAAAAAAAAAAAAAAGCATTGTAAAAAACCCAGCATCTACATGTGGACTTACATTCCTAGATGAGGATGGATTTCAAAATACTCTCAGGAGTTTCTCCAGCAGATAAAATGTCTTGATGGGCATGTGATTTATTCCGTCTATCATTTCCGGTAACATGTAAGAAAGAAAACATCATTTCTTCAGCCATCGCTCAAGAACATTCTGTATTTTCATAAGAAACTCTACAAAGAGCAGATAAATTCTCTTCTTCTCATCTGTGTCTAAAATATTTGGATGCAGTTGACCTGCAGGGCTGGCATGGAGAAGACTGAACACCTGTAACCATCCTTTTAGCATCGAGGAAACTGGACCCTGTTGCTTTTTATCTTCCAGGGTTCCAACAGGACCCTAAAGCAGTAGAGTCATCAAATAAACAAAAGGACCTCTATTTGATCATTTTATTTAGAAACAGAAAGGGCTGGTTATAGATTAGATTATCCAATGTTGTGTTAATGCATTGCATCAGATTAAAAAATAAGATACCTATGTTAACTCTAAATTTACACCAGGAAGTCTCCTGTAAAGTGAATTGAAATGCAGGAAAGTGAAGAATAGTAGTTTTGACAACCTCTACCTCTATCCTTATTTTAGGGATTATTCAATGATTTACCCAACACAGTGTGTATGTACATCATGGGATTTCTCTATCACCTTTTCACTACTAAATGAATACTGTCAAATATTCTATTTTGGCCTTTATTCCATCCAGTAACTGGAACAACAGGAGGGATGGCCAGCTCCTCAGCATCTTGCTCTAATCATCACTTCTCAAGAGAAAGCATTTCCCTGCAAATCAGAAGTATTCACTCCTCAGGTGCTTTCCCACAAAATCCTTCAGATGGGAGGCTTAAAATAAGCCTTTAAAGGGATCAGATTGTGCTCCTGGGGAGTAGTTTCTTTTGTGTTCTCTTCTTTTTCTGAGAAAAGGATCAGCAAAACATCTGCTTCAGGATATGAAGTAGTTAGAAAAAAGAGGCTTTTTAAAGGTCTAAATAAAAATAAGGGAGATGAATCCTAGAAAATTGATAAGCAGTATTAATATCCTACTCAAATGTAGCTTTTTAGACTACCAAAGATACTTCCATCATATCTACCACTATTATATACAAAAATATAATAAATTGTACCTTACTGCAAAAAAGACAGTAAAAATTCTAACATTTACAGTTGTTTGAGAAACCTCAAATCTTCCTTCTTGAAAGATCAGAATAAACATAGAATGCTATGGAATAAGATTGCCCATGATCATGTAATTGAAGGCAATATTGTAATAGATATATACAAATGCAGCAAAACATCACTGGTATCTTTTCCTGCACTATAGAGTTTATCATCTAGACTCAATAGTGTGTAACATTTTACACTAAGCAGTCCTATCTTCATATTTTTCAGTCCTATGACTTATAATGTATAGAACAGCCCTCAAGATGTCACCTGTAAGACACCTTGGCTATGGAGAAAATTTGAAACTATGTTCTTGTAGTTTTATAGATTTTTCATCCTCTGAGATAAAATGTTAAAGGTCCCGATAGGGTAGCCAAAAAAGTAATTTCCATGAACTATATCTACGGTGTCATATAAGGTTTAAATAATTTCTGAGGCAAAAAGAAAAAAGAACATTGTTTAGGATGTAAAAAAAAGCTGTTGAAATGTAGGTCTCAAAGATTATGAAAGCCACACTCTAGCTCTGCAGAAGTTTTGGCTTCCACAGTTCCCTACTGCTACTAAGGTTTGGTTGCTCAGCCTTAGAAATTCCAGGAAAAATACATGAGAAAGGTACTAAGAAAGGGAATGAGAGAGGGATGAGAATTCTTTGAAAAATTTGTGACAGTAGTCACTGATGCCTGGACTGTTTCCAGTAACAACTGCCTTGAGGTAACAGCACAATCAGCAGCTATGAAGTCCAAAAATTAGAAATTAATTTGGCATGGAAATCAGTAATTTTGAGTAAAGGAGCCAACTGAAGAGTACTTAATGCATCTGGCATCTGGTGGATAGCTGCTCTGTACAGCATGAAAGGATATTGTAGGAAAATATTTGAAACAAACTGGAAACAAGTAGCTGTAAACAAGCCTTCTGGGGACTGAGAAAGATTCTGTGTTGATAACAACATGGAAAAAATAAAATATGAGGCTCCTGGGAAAAGGGTGAACACAAAAAAGGCATGACTTGTAATATGACTGAAGTGTATATGACTGAATACAGCCCCAAATATCATTTTCCAAGACCTTAGTTTGCAGATAAGCTAAAAGCATATTTCGCTTAAAAATAAAAACAACTGAGATTATTAATATATAATTAATTACATAGCAAGTAAGATAAATGTTCCTTTTCATTTTCTAAAAATACTAATATTAATCTGTCAGTTCTTAAAACAGACCATTTTCAGTGTGAGTGAGAAACATGGAACTAGGATCTACAATAATAAAGTGGCTCTGAATAATGATTTAAAACAGGGTTTGTCCAGTGTAAGATGAAAGAAGGCTGTGAAAAAACTAATATTCTTTAAGCCCTAATGGGATTAAGGCAGTAACATGATACAATTTGGTTATTCTTTCCAACAAGAAGCTGAAAGATTTGGCTTTCACTGCCCTAATAGAATCACTCCTTTCTAAGCATTTTTAATTTTGATAGGATGTCCAACATAACGTTATGTGGACCAGCTTAAAGGCAGTTATGTTTGATTATTTTCCTCTCTTTGTTTATTATGTTCCTGCTGATACTTTAAATAAAAGGATCTCTGCAGTTCTAAGACAAATGGATTGAAAAGCTGTAATTAACAAACTTGAAACATGGGGAACTTTAAATATATACAAATACAAGAAAAGTCTTGAGCCAAATCTGAGTGTGATGATTAAATTATTCTAAGAACCATCACTTAAGTATTGTCAGCAATGCCAGGAGCAAATTATAAATTGGAAACATGGCTTTATATTTTCCCAGCTGCAGGCAATGAAAATTTGCACAGCCTGACCTGCTTGTAATTGTGTGCTCTTAAATCTCTGTTAGAGGGCCTTTGACCTCAGGCAAGTGACTAGGCCCACAATTCCCTCTTGTAAGTCCTGTGGCCACAGTGGGTTTGGGTTGCTTCTGCCACCACACTCTAAGAGGGCATGCACTGACCAAATAAGTCTGCAAGGCCTCTTTGGCCCTTAGCAGGAGCAATTTCTCTACCCTCTCATTCCAGGTCTTTCTTCAGCTCAGCCTCTGATTTTAGTATTAGTCTTTTAACCCTACAAACACCCATTTTCTTGAGCTCATCATGAAAATGTCTGCTTCACTCCTCAGTGGGCTCTGAGCCTTAGCACATCAACATTGCCCTGCATGTTTGCGCTGGGTAGGTGCTAATGCTCATCTCAGAAGTCCACCTAGCTGCCAAAAAGAGAAGGTGTTATTTCTATTTTGTCAGATCACAAGTCAGTGGCTTCACATATACAAGAAACAAAAAAAATCACAAGAGAATAGCAATCTGGGAGACAGTTTTGTTCAGTCATCCTCCAAATCCACAGCTTCTGTACAGGTTGAAGGAATTCAAAGGTCTCTCTGAAGTGCAAACATTTTCTAGTGGCAAAGAAATAAGGAATTTTGCCTTGGGACATTGCAGTATAAGGGGCCAGGTCAAAAGATTCAGAGAGCAGAGCTTTTTGCTACTTTCAAGTTGTCAGGTTTAGTTTGTGCTAAAAGGCACTGTGGTCCCCGGTGAAAGGTAAGAAGCCGTTTAGACCTCACAGAGAAAAGAAACTATCCTTCACTGAGGTTCATGAGACGTTTCCTGCAGTCAGAATCCTTCATAGTCCAGAGACGTTGTTTACCTCCCCAAGCTCCCAGGGAAGCTCTTGTGCTGGGGACTCCATTGGCTTCTTGAGGGCAAAAGTCAGACCTCTCCCTTCACGTGCCAGAAATCTACCTAAGTGTTGAGGGAATTTTTCCTGCACCTCTCCAATTACTCCCAGTTTTACCAGACTTGATAAATAAGAGCATCGTCTGTTTCTAAAGTTTCCTTCTTTAAAACAATGTTTAAGAAAACAATTTTAGGGGGCAGGGTGGTTATTATTGTTACTTTAAAATTTGGACTTGAGTGGAAGTATAGTGAGCAGAAATTGTTAATCTTTTAAGGCAGATTTGCATTCAGTGACACCAGGTTGACACTGAGGTCTGCTATATTACAGCACAGCACTTTTGTTTTGGTGTTGACATTTCAATTTGACATTCTTGGTAGGCTCTAAAATGTCTCTAAAAGGGTGGCTGACACCACCCCTCCTCCTTTCCTTTTTATATGCCCCTGCCACTGCACAGTGTGAATTTGGCTGGATATATTTCAGACAAAAGCAGCCTAGTAATGCCGTAAGTGTTACTTTGTGTTCTGCTCATCCCTCTAATTTAGGCAGGAGTTGTTCCCTTACTCAGGTACATCAGCCCAGAAGTGAAAATTTCTGCCATTTCTTGACATTTATACCACAGAGATATTAAACCACTTGATAGACAAGACCTTCCTATATTTGTTAATCAGATAAAACAACGGAAATCCAACCACAACTGAAGATTCATATTTTTATTTCAATACCAGGTATTCACTGATACAATCAAATAGTGAACTGTAGATCTGAAACTGCATCACTTGTTTCTGAAGGTGACAAAATCTTCAGTGTAATTTCTCCTCCCATTTTATTTTTCTGGACTCTTCTGTTTAAGAGACCTTTTTTCTCCACACAGAGACACTAATGAATCATTTTCCTTCACAACTAGCCCCATATCTACCAAAAAAAAAAAAAAAAAAAAAAAAAAAAAAAAAAAAAAAAAAAAATTAAAATTGAATAACTGGAGTGTTCGCCATTAGGTTGCCAGCAACTGAGTACTATAAAGCTGTTTTAACATCCTTGGTGAGATGGGAAGGAGAATCAGAAAAAATGTAATACCTGTGGTTTCAGATAAGAACAGCTCGATAATTGAAATTAAATAGAATATTATAATAAAACAATAGTAAAACTAGTAATGGAAAGGGAGATAACAATTAAAGAGAGAGAAATAAAACCCAAGGAAGATAAGTGATGCACAATACAATTGCTCACCAGTTGCTGACCAATGTCCAGCTCATTTTTGAGCAGCTATCAGCTGCTCTGAGCCAACTCCCCACAGTTTATGTACTGGGAATGATTTTCTATGGTATAGAACATCCCTTTGGCTGGTTCAAGCCAGCTGTCCTGGCTTTGGTCTCTCCCAGCTTCTTGTGCACCTGCTTAACAGCAGAGCATGAGACACTGAAAGGGCTTGACTCTGAGCAAGCGCTATTTAGCAAAAACTAAACATGGATGTGTTATCTATATTATCCTCATACTGAATGAAAAAAGCACAACACAGCAGTACCAGTTACTTGGAAGAAAATTAACTCTATCCCAGCTGAAACCAGGATTTGTTTGTACAAAAATGAGAAGCAAACAAAAAAAAAAATGACTTCTCAAAATGTCACCAGCCACAGAAGTTCCATGAAGAGCTTTGAATCAGGTCACAGTTGCATACAGACACAGTGTATGTTGTGCTGACCAGACTGTCAGTTCCCTATCCAAGGGATCCTCCCTATTAGAGAGCATCTGATCACTTCCATGAAAGAGCAATCCCACTGAGGTAAGAGGAATATATGATTGTCAAGCTTAGCTCATCTTATTAAAATGTCAGAGAACAGGGGAACACCCACTTTCACTCTATGACTGCTTTCTTCAAGTATCTCAAATCAAAAGCATTCTTTTAGTGCTGGCTAATATCCAGAAAACATATAGGATACGCCTATAAATGGTGTAAAATTGAGCTCCATTTCTAACTGTGAAAAAAGAAGGAAATCCAAAGAATAGTAGTTAGAGAAAATCATAATACAACACCACCGAGGAAAGTTATAACCAATGATGAAATAGTATTTCTTAGAATCCCAGCTGAATACTTCAGTCTTTGAATACCGTGTTGCTTATCAAACATAATGCACATTTCTGCTTTTCAATGTAGGAAGCAGCCAAAGGAAAAAAAATCAGTCTAGAAGGAGATAAAACATCTGTTACATTAACTACTTAGCCGTGGGAATACATTTTCCCGTGTTTCAAAGGACCATCCAGGGTATATGTGCACATTTTAATATGCCATATTCTCTACAACCTAGAATGCAGTTTAATTTTCATAATTAAGGAATGAAGTTAAACTCTTCTATGGACAAGTGAGCAATGCGTAACATTGATTTTAAAAACCTATTTCAATTCAATGAGTAAAGGACTATTTTCAGACACTCAATTTTTGTCTCTCTTCTTGTTAAAGAAGAGAGAGAAATGAACATGTTTTGCATGTAGCAAAACATTACCATGATATTACGGCAAATTTATTTTCAATTGTGTTTTATATATTTAGCACGGAGAGCATGTACACCTAGGGAACTCAGGGTAGGAGGGATTGTGAAGACCTATGAATTTTACGTTGTGTGTGAGGCTGAAGAAACAGGAAAAAGAGAAGGTCGAGTATGAAATTACCTATGTAAATTGACTGGATGAGTACTTATTTATCTAGAGTGATGTATGTGGAAAATATTGCAGAATTATCCCTCTGGTCCTGATAATTGCAGTGAAGTTGCTTAGGATACCTAACAAAGCAGATAAAATACTGGCCTTAATGTCTGCTGAACAATAGTTATACACAGAAAAAATTATAATGTTCTAGGAACTAGCAGTCTACTTTTTTTTTTTTTTTTTTTTTTTTTCTGGAAATTCACACAAGCTTGATCACATAAAGTGTTTGAAGGGGGCCACTCCTTCTGAGAGTTGTCCCCAGTTGAGAAAGGGAGCAGAGAAGCATAGGGATGAAAAAGTGTGGATTGCCAGTCTAGACATATGAACTCTATTTGGAATCTTGAGAGATGCCACCAGTAGTAGGGAGCTCTTGTCAATGAGTACTCATGTTGTAACATGATAGACAGTTCCCACTTCGGCCTGAAAAACTACGACTGGATAAGAAAACCTCTCTGCTCTTAAGACTTAGAACTTAATTTCCAGTTGAACAAGTGTTTTTTGGTACTGTAAGGAGGTTTTGCTCTATGTAATAGAAATGATCAGGTTTTATGGAATATCAGTTTTGATTATAAAATGTTAAATTATAGGGATAGTCTTCCCTGCAAGGAGAATAATGTTTGCATCTACAACCTGGAAATTATGCAAATCACATCCATATATATATTACATGACACCTTTCTTTCTAAATAGAAAAAATATTTGATCATATTATTATGATGGGGATAATGTGCCAAGAGTGCAACTGTGAGAATAGTGTTGTTATTTGTCTTGTGACGAGTCTTTTCTTACTGGAAGAGGTTATAAAGAATACATATTCCATCCACTCACACAGACTATCTACATTTCAGCAGACATTTTCTCACAATAGCAATTTTGGAAACAAAAAGTCAGTCTTCTTAACCACAAGATATGAATCACACTACCATACCATAGCATGGAAACCAAGATGATACATATTCAGAAATAACCAAATCAAAGATAGCAGTCTATTGTGATAGCTATGGTTCTTAAGAATTTCTATTGGAAACATTGTTTGCTTTATGAACAAATTAAATTCTATATTTTACTTCTAAATGACACCAGTAAAATTCTTCTATCTCTGAGTAGTGTTAGTTTATATTTAGTCTCTTACTTTAAATTTTGTCTCACTGTGTTTTATGGGCATGAGAGGCTACTTGCACTTAAATTTTACAAGAATTAAAAGTAGAATTGATTTTCATTTCTTGAATCCTTCTGTCACTTTTTTTTTTTTTTTTTTTTTTTTTTTTTTGCCATACCATGCTCTAGATTATCATTCTTTCCTTCTTGCAGGACTACAGTTTCATCATTCCAGGACTGAGGAATCATGACCTGATTCTATTCTGACCATCAGGTTCCTCTGAATTAAAAAATAGCAATTAAAAAATCTACGTTTCTGGGCACCTTTACTTCTACATAAGGTTTGTTGCATCCCAGCTGCTACTTCTGCAAATGGATGTAACCTTGCAGGGAGATATCTGACCCAGGTCTAACCCAGCTGTGTCTACTGTGCACAACAACACAAACAGCAAAGGCAGCCCCAGTGGTTTGCTGGAGAGATGCTGGATCAGCCTTTTCTGTGCTGGGACATGTGGCTTTCCCAGCAGCTGCAGAGCTGGCTCCAGTACAGGGCTCTGCTGGGGACATTGCACCTCACTCAAAAAGTTCTCCACTTCCTTTGTTCTTGCACTGTGTTCAACACTTCCCTTTCTTCCCCTTCACCAATACACTTATCCTGCTGTCCTTGAACACACATATTTTTCCTCAATATTCTAAGTAGTTATTCAATATTAGCATTGTTTTAGTGTCATCATACAGTCTGTGTTGTAACCATGGCATAGATGGGTGAGGAAAGAGGAGAGAGACAAGGCACTCAAGGAGATGAATCTCAAATATAGAGTAAGTTTGGTGTGCCTTGTCTTCATGAAGGAATTGTAAACCTGACCTACTTGGAGTTATCATCTTACCTCCCACAGGCAGATAAACTCTAACACGTCTGAATGTCCTACAGTCATTTGTATAAGCCTGGAAAAGACAGATCAGCCTGTCACAGAAAGTAAATGTATAGATGTCAAACACTCCAAATATATCCATTTTGTTAGCAGTCAGACAAGCTTCATGCAAAGAAAATTCATTCACCCTATCAGAATTATTAGAACAAGCTCTACTGTATCTGCAGTGTGATCTAGTTTGATCTGTAGTTTGATCTCATCACAAATTTTGAAATTTTGGCTTGTGAAATAGAGGGCAGTTTGGCACAATGAAGAATATGTTTACCCCCTCCTTTTCCCAGCTCTTCTTAAGCAACCCTGAATTATCTTGCTTTTAAAGACTCTGAATGACATAATAATCATATACGTACTTAACAAAATCCCAATTGAAATTTTAAAAATCAAATTAATGCTAATATCCTTTATTGTTCTTCCATATGACAGGGCAGAAACCATGCAAATAAATAAAACTGAACGCAACAGAACTCTGCCTTCAGCTAAAGTTGAGATTATTAATGCATGCAGACAGGTCAAATACTGTTGTGGTTTCACATCAGTTTCTTCTGTTTTACTTCCAGATTTTTGAGAGCTTCCCTTAGGTAAGGAAGACATCTGTTTATGTCTGAAGACAATAGATATGCTCAAGCTGGAATGTGGAGGAGGTTTCTCTTCACAAAACAAGCACAGCACTCTCCTGGCAGGCTTGCCAGAGGGCACAACATAACTAAGAATATGAACTGCTCCACTTACCATCTCTATACAAACACAAGGTTTTTCTCCAAACATGCCCTTGATGATACCAGAGAATGTATCTGAAGCTAACACTGGAATATTCCCATTTATTTCCCAACACTGGGATAAAGCTATCCATCTAACTCACAAAAGTGGGTTACTTCTTGCGTAGTATCATTCAGATTATTACTGTGCAAAACCCCAATCATAATAAAGAAGCAGTGTGCCGTATCAGCAATGAACTTATGGATGAACAGAGGAAAATACAGGCCAACCTAGAGTAGGAGAGCTTCAGTCCCAATTTTTCATGAAATTAGTATCTGCAGTTATTCATGCAATTAAAGATGTAATCCATAGAAATGAAATCAGGTCTACATTAACATTTTTAAAAAATTTGGCTGAGTTTTAAAGAATCAATCATAAAAAAGTTACATTTACACTACTAGCCTGAAATCAGTTAGAGATAATGCCTTGGCAATGATATTTCCTTCAAGCTATGGTGAGAATAGAAAAACACATTTTAAATGAATTCATTAAGTTAACATATTCTATAATTAATAAAGAATCATGAATCACTTTCTGGGAACAGCATTAAAGGAACTTCAGGACATAGTATTTGAAGAAAGAGAGTTTGGGAAGTCCTGTGAGAGTGTGGAACTGTTTCTTAATCATCCAGAAAAGTGATTTTAAGAGGAGGGTAATTGGTGATTTCTTTTAGTAAAAATGAATCACAGAAGTGCTGGAATCTGACAATCAAAATAAAACCTCACCAAACTATACAAGTAATTAACAATATAGTTCTGAGGCATAAGGAAATCACAGGTTTCTGGCAAGTCTTTGCTCAAGAAATCTTGGAGCAATTAGTGAAGATATAAAGCACAGAGCAAATAGACTGTTTCCTCTTTTTTACCATTGAAGACTTAACAGTTAAGCAGATAATTCTGGTGAGAAAATTACTACTTTTCTATTCATGCATGTTTCAATGTATATCGCCATGTGTTTACATGCTTTTACATACGCTTTTCTTTAGGATTGCAAATAACACAGTTGTTGAGAAGCCAACAGTGAATAGAACTAATTTTAATTCATGTGCTTATTTCAGATGCAGCTTCATCAAAAGGTTGGGGTAGTTGTCCCTGCTTCCAGAAATAGTTTTGATTTTTTTCAGTGATGATCTAATAGGAAGGCACACATCGACATAGTTTAATATAAATACATACATGGCATTTTAGTTCCGTCCCTTAGCAGGTGTATTTTTTCTGGCTGGGATGGAATTAATTTTCCCATAACAGCCCTCACAGTGCTGTGCTCTGCACTGACAACTGAAAAGGTGTTGATAGCACACCAGTGTTTGCAATACTGCTGAGAAGAGCTCACACAGCATCAGCTCTGTCCAACATTCCCTCCTCACCAGCAGGTTGGTGGTGGACAAGACCTTGGGAGACAGTATGGGCAGAACAGCTGGCCCAAGCTGACCAAAGGGGTATTCCCTAATATCCTGTATCTTGTGTCTTCTCAGCAACAGAAGCTAAAAGAAAAGAGGAGGGGGGTGGGAGAGTGGGGTCAGGGGTGATCTGTTATTTACGTAATTTTTCTTCTGGAGCAACTACTATGTGCACTGAAGCCCTGCTTCCTGGGAAGTGGCAAGACATGCACTTCTGATGGGAAGCAGAGAATAAAAGACTTTGTTTCCTGTGCTTCTGCATGCATGACCTTTGCATTTACTTTATTAAATTGCCCTTATCTTGACTCATGAGTTTTTTCCATCTTATTTTCTCTCTGCTCCATCCAAATGAGGAGGGGAGTGGTAGACCAGGTTCAATTCTTTCCAGTGTGAAGAGTCCAGTACTACCCACTTCCTACGGTCGTATCAACCTTCATCAGACTTACCTTCATATCATCCTTCTCAGATTTTCCTGCAGACTTTGATAAAGCAGCTCTTTCCAGGACAACCACTGGAAGTGAATGTTCTCAAATTCTGGAAATGCTGGTCAGAGGGAGGAAGATCTGAAAGTTCTGAAACTTTTAATCTAAAGTCATATTCAAAGTCTGGCGGTCCCTGAAATGGATGAACTAAAATTAAAGTTATCAGATCTTATTTTCAACATCATTCGGAGAGATTTTGGTCTACTTTATTATGAAATGATAAGAAGGCTAGTCCAGCTTGTATTGAGGAAGAGGAACCAGATCCTATGCCATAATTTCACACTTCTCTAATTTACTTCAAAAGAAAGGAAAAGCAGATTAATATGTTCTGTTCCTTCTTCTCCAGCTACATTACAATTTTTCCCTGAGATTTGTTCATCTACCAGAAAGTTAATAGTAAAAATAGTACATCTAATAAATAGTACTTTTTATTAATGAAAACTAAAGAATATTATAAATTAAAGTAGAAGCTTTAAAGGTAAATGTAAAAGAATGCATAACTTCTCATCTTCCTTTTCCATTCTGCTTTTTAAGTCTTTTTTCCTGAAATTATCTGTCTCTGTCTCAGATTCCAGCTCTATTACAAAAAACTCTTACTAACCTTGTTTTTTTTCCTCTAGTAGTCTTTTTTTTGACCCTCTAGCAGAAAGATGAAAGGCAGGTAATTTGTCTGCAGAGTCTCCAGACTGATGAGAAGCAAGAGACTCTGGGCACAGAGGAAATTCTAGCACTACTAAAGAAAACATCCCAGCAATGTGTTTCTCAGTGACACAATTATAATTTGAAACAACTCATTGATCAGGGCATACATTTTAGAAATTGGAATGAGAAAGTAACAACCTGTATTTTATGCTAAAGGAGAAATTTTCCACTGGAAAAAAAAAAAAAAAAAAAAAAAAAAAAAAAAAAAAAAAAAAAAAACTTGGGAGTAAGAACAAAGAAATTATAATCACACTTTTACAATCTTCCAGAATAGTAGTACTCAATTATCATCTTTAAGAGGAAGCTTGAGTG
Organism: Zosterops lateralis; assembly: GCF_965231275.1. Classification (NCBI taxonomy): domain Eukaryota; kingdom Metazoa; phylum Chordata; class Aves; order Passeriformes; family Zosteropidae; genus Zosterops; species Zosterops lateralis. The sequence goes on along the minus strand of NC_139762.1, from coordinate 30,977,799 downwards.
TGCTTTGTTTTAGCTATTTTGCTAATTTAGCTAATTAGATTCTTCTTAATATTTGAAACATTTCTTGTTAAAGAGATAAAAAATTTGCTTTCTGAAAGCTAAACACATTGATACATTGATACAGTGCTTTGTTGAGCCTTTTAGAAAGTTTGAGATGCAAGTTACAATAGAAACATGTATGCTTTTGTCTTTTGATAGAGCTTCAGCCCAAAGTGTAGAAATAACTGAAATCAGATTACTCCTGCAGGTAAAGTAATTGGTCCTGACATGACCAACAGAAAAAGACAACCCAAATTACCTTCAAGAATAATGGTTTTTATCTAAAATGAGCAGTCCACCTGCTCTTTTTTTTTTTTCTGTTGTTTTAAGACTGACTCTTCATTTGAAGAGAAATTTTCTTTCCTGAAGGGGAAATATAAAGAATGGGAACTGATATCAAAAGACAACAAGCTTTACAAATGTATCCAAGAGACACAAGTACACAGTGTCTTGGGGGGAACTAAAACAAAAAAGGAAAAATAAGAATAAGTTGTTCAGAGATGTTTCTAAATTTTCATCAATGACAATCTCTCCATAAGAGTTGACATTAATGCCCCCCATAACAAGTCCCCAAAACTCTCAAACTTAAGAAAAATTCTTTCCAGTTCCTCTGTTTCCTTTCATATCTCAGAAGGGAGCCTGAGGTAGAACAGGTAATTAAGAAGAAAACTAGTAGAAACTAAAGTTTACCATTTCACTGTGCAAACCAGTCTGAGACTTTCAGTGAAGCTCCTGGCAAAGCCTAGGATGTTTCCAGTGGCAGCTGGATGCAGGCATTGGCTGGGACCAGCTATTGAAATAATTTTTTTGCCTTTGTGCTCTTCTACTACAGTGACCAGCAGTCAATGTAGGTAACTCTGCTCACACTAAACTCTTTTCACAGATTGATTCATGGCCTAAATAACTCTGCTTATTTTGCTTCACATGATTGCAGGAAATGTCATTCTTCCTCTTTTTTTTTTTTTTTCCCACTGTAATTTTTTTTAATTTTTTTACATTCCGGGCAACACAACATCTGCAGAGTGTAATCAACAGGTGACTTCTTGGGGATCCCCTCCATGCCATACTTCAGCTCTCCTTCCAGCCAAATCTCCTTCTCCAGTCTCTGTTCTTTCCCTCTAACCTCCCACTGCTGCCAGTATGCTCTACTGTTTTTCAAAGGTGCAGTGGAGTATTATGGAAGTGTGGTTCAAGGGCTATATTTACTACATAATACTAATGTTTATTAGCTATAAATCCCATGGTAGGTTTATGAAATACAATTTTGTCACAACTTTTCAAAACATAAGCATTCTTCAAAAAACATGGGCTAAATATATTTTCTTCATTCTTTCTTCAGATAATAGTAAAAAAAATGAAGATAAGGCAGATGACCTCTTCTTTGCTTTATTACATGAGTGATATGAAACAGCCTTTGCTCCCCCCAAATCTACTATCATCAAGCATTTAAAATATGAGGGTAAATGCTCACAAGTACAATAGATTGTTGACAGAATTCCACCAGGTTTCTTTCCTTTATGTGTGTCACAGTCTAAAGGCTCTTCTGAAAACACCTCTATTGCCTCTGCTGCCTTACAGTACTTTATGAATGCTGATGTAAATACCCTGTGTGTCTAGCTCTCATCTGGTCATTAACTGTACTAATTAAAACTGCTTCAAAATGAGTATTTAAGGACCACTCTGTAAAATATGTAGTGCCATGGTTTCAGATGAAGGCTCTTGGCTTGAAAGTTTACGTGTGAATCGTGAAGTAGAAAGAATAAGAAGGAAGAAACTTTCCTGCAGGTGAGTTTCTCTACCATCAAGTCACAGTCATTTTCAACCTAGAGGGACTCTCTGAATGCACTACTTCAATAAGACATAGATAATGTACAGCAAACAAGCTAACACCCTGTATAGAGTTAAGTGAAAAATCATGCAGTGAGATGATCACATGCACTATAACATGTTGCTGACTCATTGCTAGTACGAGAGAAAATAGTTTGCCCTCAACTTATAATAGCTTATCTCATTTGCAAAGAGAAAGAATAAAAACCATGAAGTCATAGCAACTCATCTCCACCTGTGACACTAATGAAATGCTGAGGTGGAGCTCGCCAGGTGAAACTGTAGAGGTTGAAACTGTAAAATAAAAATATCTGTCTGGAAAAGGTTGTGCATTGAGACACGGGATTTTCTTCAAAGAAGATAAACAAAAGGGCAATGTTCAGTTATGATTCCTGTGAAGAAATATAATGAGTCAAATAACTGTAGTGTATTTTGTAGCTGGAGGAAAGGGTGGGGGTATGTGTGGGGAGGGAAGAAGACAAAAAGACATCTTCTGTCTGAGTCTGGCATCTATGAGAAACAAGAAGTTCCTCTCCTGAATAAGTTTCTCTTCTTAATAACTTCCTAAACTCCCAAGGTATATTTTTTATTTTGCTCCTTAACTAAGGAAGTAGAAGGCAAAAAATTAAGAAAAATAATTGCTCAACCTCACAATAGAGAGACTATGTCTGGTTTAGAGAGGGGTCAGATTAGTCTGTGAAAGCAGAAACTTGGTGGTTGTGAAATTTAAATGTCAATATAAGCATTTACTATATTTGAAAACATGTAAAACATGTAGACAGAGGATACATATGTTTGAGTTTGTTTATCAAAACTCACAGAATTTTTCTCACCAATGATCTGGAGTCAGTGCAACTTTACATCAGTGTGGGTTGGGGCAACAATGGGCTCCCCAGCTTGGTTTAGGTGGACTACAAGCATGTTGAGTGTCAATCACTCCTGCTCACTGTGTGCAGTTTCAGGAATTATCTTTATGTGGAATCACTCTTCTAACTCACAGTCTAAGTTTAGTTCTGTCTTCTTACAGTTTTACTTACCTGTGGTGAATTTATCTGTGGTGGAGGGAACTGCATCAGCCCAGGTCCTTCATTTCCTCTAGAGTCATTAAATAGAAGGATAAATATTTGGAGGCCAGGAGAGGAAAATCCAGTCCATTTACCATAGATGATTTCCATCTCTTTGGATGCACAGGCAATTTGTAAAATCTTCTGCGGTTAATTTTGGACAGAAATCTAGTTCTTCTACTGAGGATACAAGGGACTGAAAAAAATGTAAGAAAAATCACTTTTCATGGGTCAACTGACCTAGATTTCTTTTGACAAGCTTATCTTCTAATATGACTCAGTAAATGTGAAATAGTTCTTAGACCTCAAATACTTTGGATCATCTGGGGTACTGCTGCTGATAGAAATAAAGACAGAATCTACAGCATAAACAGGCAGTAATTTTTTTACTAGGGTTCTGCTCTGTGAAGATTTAATAACTGTAGCACATGGAAGAATTATCTACATTTGGGAGAACTAAGCTCAGCAGTCCATGAAAAGCACCCAGTGAAGCTGCTTTGATGTAATCTATAGAGTGGTTGAAGCAAATGAGAAATTTAAAGATATGCTAAATAACTGTATAGTGGTACGTATTAGGAACCAGGGAAAATATTGTCAGTGGACCATAGCCTTTCTCAATCTTTGAGTCAACACAACTACATTCATGCAAGTAATTTCAAGCACAGAAATGTCTGTCCCTTTACCAATGATTATGGGTTTCAGTTTTCCAAATGGTTATGGAGGTTTTATTTTAAGTCCAATACTACAAAAATCAAACTGGCGAAGAACCTTGTATCAAGATAAGCTTAGAGTCAATCTTGGTCTAATTGGGCCACTAGTTTCTCATATTCTTATTTTAAAAATTCCTAATTGTTACTGACAACACCATGAATCGGTATGATGTGGATTACATTGTTCTTTTGACTGTACAATCTCAACATTCAAGTACATATTTATAGGTGAGAAAAATTTTGGAAGTTTTGGGTTTCAATTTTCACCTCTGCGGAGAGATTTATTGACCACTATTTAGTGTAATAGGTATGGAAGAAGCTACTTAGCTCCATGAAAGACATAAAAAACCTGGTTTTACTTTAAAACATTGATTTTGTTGGCAGGATGTATGTACAATTTCATGAGGCAGAAAGAGAGTAATAGTTAAGAACATTGTGTCCTTGCCTTGAAAGCTTTTGCTGGAAGCTAAGTTTTATGCTTTAATTCGACTTAGAAAGAAAAGGGTATAGAGTGACCCAACAGGACCTTTCACAGTTGAATGTGCTTCTACAATTTAAAACATGCACTAGAAAATGCAAAAACTAAAAAAGCAAATGTAGTGGTGGTGTTGTTCCCAACATAATAGCCTACACATTAATTTAAACCTACCTTATTCTGCCCTAAGATGGCAGCCAGAACCAGCTTTAAATTTGTTAATTTGCTTTTAACCAGAATGTTGTGGTGCGTTTTGAGTTTTCTAAAGTTCTGTATGTTTTTGTTTATAAGTTTCTGTAATGGTTCACCCCTACCGCCCCCCTGTCCCAAATCCCTGTTGTTTTCCCCTTACAATAGCCTACTCCCAGTTCATTGTAATCCTTCCCTGATAATACCCACTGCCACATCCTAAGGCTTGACTGCTCTGGCAAAAGCTGGTGACTCAGCCAGGCTTCAGGTTTCCCCACTCCCCTTTTTGCCCCCAAATAGCCCTGCCAATGCCCCCTGTTCATAAGTCACTCCCCTTCATTCCTAAAGGTAACATCCCCTGTATTTAAGGGCATGTGAGCCCCAGAATCTTCACTGGCACCAGGGCTTTGGGCCTGAATAAACCTTCCTGATCCCCAAGTGTGAGTCCGCTCCTTCTTCCAGCCGGGAACACATCTCTGTCTGAGATTTGGACTCACAGATAAAACTCGTTTATATGGTTATCTGAAGAGCAGACTGGCCAGGGAACAGCTCAGGAGTAACCATACCAGAGATAAACATTTCACAAAGCATTTGTTAGAGTATAGATGATAAAATATATATACATAAATCAGTTGAACAGGCAGCACAGTGCTTCTCTTCTGAGGAAATTTCTCTCAGTAGAAATGCAAACATTAATATGGAGCACATAGTGTTGTGAGTCAATGAAGCCGCACTTTTCGTTTTCATCATAGCCATTACACTGTCACTTTGTCATAGTCCTACACAATCCTAATGGTTTTTTCCTTCAGCATTTTCTTAGTGTAATTCCAGTGGACTGCAAGCTCAGGAGTATTAAAATGTATGTGACAATTATCAAGGAGATCTGGCTAGATTATAACACCAGACCACTGCTAATTCAATGCAAACATTTAATAGCAGAAATCAAAACTACAGCAAATGTAACTGTCAATAAATATAAACATTGCTGTACATATAGGCATCTGTAAATGCCCAGATGGCAAACCTGCAGGATAAATTTCTTCACTTGCTTTACCAAAATTTGCCCATCTCTCCCTGGTCTTGCCTGCTCAATGAGTGCAGTTTTTCACATAGAACAGAATAAACAAAGCAAATGGAGAGTAAAGCTTCTGATACCAGTGGACCTGGTCTCTTCCTGGTTCCATCTGGTATGACAAGGCACCAGAACCTGGACCTAGTTCTGTTCACTGAACTCCTACAGGAATTCAGAATCAATGCAGAATAAACTTCATGTGTACCTTTATAGTAAATATTCCAATTCATGTAATTCAGTCCATTCAAAACAGACAATCTGAACTCTGACATTGCCTTTGAAACTTCTGTTTAAGACAATTTCAGTGCGGATACTGAAGATAATGAACCCATGTATGTACATATATACATACATATAGTCTAACTCAACAATTTTATTTCTCCCTTTAACAGTCCAGTATTTCCTTCAATTGTGGCATCATGTTTAAAATTTGAGGGAGGTCCCAGTTTCTCAGATTAGCATAGTTTATAATTTTATTTTTATTAGCTATCAAAATGCATATATTTATTCACAGTAAAAGCTACCGTAGTTCATTTTCCAGCACAATATGTAATACAGTGTGTGCTTAAAGAGAGTTCTTGTAAATTTTGTGAGAGAAATCCAGAACTCCCTGAACTCTTCTGAACTTGGTGGTTTACATGCTAGCCACATCTACCCTCATCCTCTCTTGTTCTACAAAGAGCCTGAACAGTCGTTAACTCTGACATTAGCCAAAAGAAACAATAAATGCTGGTGGTTAAAATTTCCTGTTTTCATAGTCTTAGGAAGTCTAATGGCAATCAGACCCTTAGAAAACACTTGTGAATGCTGTGAAGTGTTCACTTTTATCCATCATTTTAAAACTGTCATAGTTTTGGAGTCTGGAAATAAAAGCCAAAAAACAGAAGCAGAACTCTATTAGTGATTCATTGATGATTCAGAGTGTCTCATTTATTCCCTATTTCTCACCAAGGGAACTTGACACCCACTTCCTATCGCATCATTACTACAACCATGAGCACCAAGCCAGAATATTGTTTTGTTGCCATTTATTATTGTTAAATGCCAGCTTCTAAAAAAAAAAATATGCAAGAATTTCTTTTCTGCAAGGCTTTCTTAATATCTTCAGTAGGTTCTATGGCTTAAACCTATCAATGGCCAGCTAGAAAGCACACAGTAAGAGAAAGATAAGATCTGCAGACCTGCAGCTTCCAATCTGTCTTCTGCGATACTTTTAAATTGGTTCATCTCAGTCATTTGAACCTTGGTACACTCTGAATCTTGAATTGCGTAAGTAGGTTTATGGGGTGTTACTGAAATATTTTCTTGACTTCTGAAACCATCTCAAACAAGAAATAAGCCAGAATTGGAGATACTTGAAAGTGTTTTACTGGTTAATAAAAAATGTTCTTGGTTTGGTTTGGTTGGTTTGCTTTTTGATTTTTCATGGTTTTGGTTTGGTTTTTGTTTTATTCTTTGTATTTTTAATGTGTTTTACATTCAAAATAGTTTTAATTGACCTTTTTCAATATCTTCAATTAACTGCAAACTTCCCTTATCTTATTATTCACTGGTAGAGAGATTGGCATTCTTGTCACCAGATATGTGTGCTCTGAAGACAGGGAAATGAAGTGACATCTGATGCATTTTAACTAAAATTTTTCTGGCTTGAACAATAGACCTCCAAAGAAAACAACTTGCTGAAGATTTTATGTCCTGGTATACAAAAATATGTTTTTGCCATATTTGCCCTATATTTTCTGACTTTAAATCAGTTTATCTGAAGTTTAAGGGACTTTTTTTTCAATCCCTTATACCCTCAGTAGAAAAGTTCTACAAAGTCCCACATGTATTTTAGACCTACCTGTAGAATCACTCAGTGATCTTCATTTGCCTCAGACAGCTCTCTTTCTATCACTGTAGAAGAAAAAATTTGAAGAACATCACGTTTTTAATAAACAATAAATAATGATATTAAATAAACAACAAAATAAAATAAACAACAAAAATTTTAAAATAAAGTATTTAGGTATAGTATTTCCCTTATCATAGTATTGCAAGGTTTCTTTGGAAGTTTGCCTACCAGAAGTCCTGTTCTTACTGGGGTTTTACAAATTGCTGGATAGATCTGCATTGGGGTAATTTCCCTATCACACAGAGAAAATTCATCTCTTTTGGTATCAACATAGAATGAATCCAAGAAAAGCATGGAAAGAGGAGAAAGCTCCATACCCTGCTATGAGGGGTACTTATTCCAAACTAAGAGTTTAGAAATTCTACATTGAAAATCTATACTTTTTTTAATTCAGAGTGACTTGAGACAAAAATCTTCGTTTCAAGCCTACGAGAAACGAGAAAAGCAATCAAAATCTGCATCTTCAACAGAGCAAATCCTATTCCCCAGGCTAATTTGTGCCCTGAGGAATACTGTCACGAGAAATACATCTTCTCAATATTTTTTTAAATTCTCTTTGCCAAACCAAAAGTTTTTGGGTTTTAATATGCTGTGTTTTGGCAGAAAGAAGTCTTGGCAAACCCAGCTCAGTGTTAAGCATGGTGGCCTCAGTCCATAAAAGCACTGGCATTCTTAGCTCTAAAAAAAGACTTAAATCTTATTCTTTCAGTTACTTGAAATTATACAGTGTTCCTTTAACAGAGGTGTAATAAGATAGGAATATAATAAGAATATATTCTAAGTCAAACATGCTATGATTCAAAATAACTATGTTCTAGGAACTCATTAAGGTTATAGTGTTTTGGTTTAATTTGTCAAAAACAATTAGAAAGTAACTGAGAAATTTTTTTTTTTAATTTTCTGTTTATAGTTTGTCTAACTCTTTAAGAATTAAAAGTTAAAACTTTTCATTCTTAAATTAAATTTAAATTACTGTCAAAGCCTAGGACCTTTGGAAAGAATAATTCTGCAGTACAAAAGTGTGGAGATGGAATATAACTCCATTTTATGTTTTCTTTTTAATACCATATTGTAGAGTATGGCATGTTTTTACGATATGAAAACTATATATGTTAAACTATACTAGTATTTAGAAAACTTATATGCATTTTAATAAGAAGCTGTACACCTTTGTATCTGTTAGATGTATGAAAATAAAAATGTGAGGGCCATGCGAAGACCAGAGATGTTTATTTCTGTCTCAGCAAAGCTGTGCAGATAAAAGCTTTTGTAGTTTTATACATGTCTTTATACACATTTCTACACAGAAATAGAAGACATTGTAACAAAATGTTTCAAGGCCACTTCTGCTTCCAGTGTTTCTCAACTGAGAAAATAAGTGTCTCCTACATTTTTTGTGTTTAAGTACTCTTGAGATAAAAAGCCATATAATAATGAATAAAAAAGTGATAGGTAAGCAGAGAATAAGCAAGAGCACAGAGATAACAAACAAGAAAAATTCCTTGCAAACCTAGCATTTGTTGTAAACACTCTGCAATATAAGAAAAAATTAGGTGATCAATTTATACTCTTCAGGGAACAATATAGTCTGTTTCTGGGGCCAGAAAATAGTTTTACTGACTTTTTTATGGAATACATAGCTGGCTAGGGCCAGTGACTGAAGCTGGAGTCCACTCACAAGGTGTTGATGCAGAACACCTCACTCTCCGCAGCTGGTACTGCACACACTGGAGTATTCCTTTAACATGTCAGGAAGCTGAGGGAGAGTATCTTGCCCATCTCCAGAGCAGAGTAAAAATTCTGTGGCAAGAATGCAGAGCCAGTGGCTCTGAGCCAGCTTTTGGCTGCCACCTCCAGGAGCCTGGGGCCTCGGCTGGGTGGATGCTGGCAACCAGAGGAGAGTGTGCAACACATTGGCAATGGCTTGGTGTGGGAGACCAGGTTGGAGCAGAGTCATGAGTCTTAAGTGACTTGGAGAGAAACACAGGAAGGAAATACAGACTTCAAAGGCCCATTATATTTCCCAACCAAAAAGAAGGAACCTAATTATAGATGAGAATGTGGCCAGCAGGGTCAGTGGTCCAGCTGGAAGACAAGCTCTGTTTGCTTTATTTTAAAGGTCCCTTGAAGTTCCTGCTGTGTCAAATGTCAAGCATATTTCTTAACAAAATTCTAAGTTTTAGCTAGTTCACATGAAGTCAACAATAAAAATCTTATTGACTACAATGACACCAGAATTTGACTCTAATCCATGACCTGAGAATATTTCTCCCAGTAGATAAGGATTCCATTTGATATCAGTTACTTGCAAACTTTTCTCATTGATGTGTTCTGAAGAAAGGTATTTGTACTCACACAAAATAAAGGATAATACTTGGTCTAGTACTTTGGAGAGAATAGACTGCACTCTTTTGAGTCTTCTCTATAATATTTTCATGCCTCGAAGGGAGGTTGAACAGCATTGCTGCTGTGAAACTTTCCTTCGGTTACTGCTAGAAAGAATGCCTTGGGGGTTTTTCCGCTTTCAAGGCATCAGGTTTTGTAAGCTCAATTTAAAACCATGAAAGAATGCATTTCTTTTAGGCTGACTAAGGCAAAAGATTTCTGTGTTAGGGAGGATTTATTTACAGTGTTACAACATGACACTTATTTTAAAGCAGTAAAATCATCATAGGCTGAAGGGGTTTTAATCATGTGATTATTATGTGTCATCATTATACTGTAATTTCTTTCTCCACATCTAAATTTTTGGGAGGTCAGGGTGGGTAAAGAATATTAAAATTTTGGTAACTTTTCTGTTCTATAGAAATACCTGTTGGCTGCAATGAGACATAGCAGTCCTTCACCTGACTTTTTTCTTGAGAGACCTATCTTTGGTCTCTTGGTATCTTCTCAAATCCTGATTTTCAGGAACATTTACTCTTAGATTCTTCTTATGTAGACCTATCAGTTCAACAACAATCTGCACCACCCCTGAAAACAGAAGGGCTGATGCTCTCCTCCATGCCAGCTGTGGTCTTCAGGTGTCTGGAACTGGATCAGGGATTCAGTCTGCCTGAAAAGTGATCTGGTGAAAGCAAAGACAAAACAAATCCAGCGACCTGCACTGTGGGTGTACAGCTGCAATTGTAGCAGAGCTAGTGTACGCTGAAATCTAGGGTGGAACTTGGAACTTAGTATATTCAGAGGTCCAGGCTGTCACTTGGCCAGGACTTTGACTTCATCAGGGGCCTAAATGAAGGAGTTTGTCTGGATTCCTGGGTGGACGGTCATCTACCTCAGCCTGGAACCAAACAATATTGTGGTAGAAGGCATTCATGTTTCTACCTGCTACAGATCTCCCTTTTTACACATATCAGAAAGGCTTGCTAACTTTGAAATATTTCAGACAATGGTGAATAACACCATTTCATTTCCCTGACTTATTTTCACCCCAAAAGCAAAGAAAAAACAAAACAATAGTCAGATATTGTCAGGATTTCCCAGGTAAAATTATGTTGTGTTGTTCATTGTTACATAATCACAGTTGAAATTACTTTTTTTTCTTTGGTTACTAAATTCATTCTTTGAACTCCAAGTGCTGGTATGCACTTAAGTCAGAAAAATATCAAAAGTTCAGTGCTCGAAGGCATGTCTCCTTTTTTAGGCAGTGCTCAGGTCTTGAACTTCAGAAAAAAAATCTCTGTTTTTCTAATACTGCTCTGCCTACATCTGCAACTGTCAGGAGATCTATATCCAATAGCCTGAAAGGTGTTTTGAGATGAGTAAATTTCAATTTTTAATGGGCAAGAAATAGTTTAGTGGGTTTTGTTAATTCCATTTAACCTCCATACACTTTCCCCTTTTCTCTTACAGTGCCAAAAAGAATGTCAGCACTACCTACAATATCATTTCTGACACAGCAGTGAACTCTTGTTATAGAACTTCGTGTGGAATTTTTTTTTTTGTACTTCTTTACAGTCTTATGCCAGAGCTCACTAAAATTGTTCAAAAACACCCATTAATGCAACATGTACTGGAATAAAGAGATATTTAAGGGCTGCTTTACTCAATACTAAATCATGAAAAAAAATTTAAAATGCTTAATGTTTTGATTCAAATGTTATTTTCTTCTGGATGTGGCTGAAATCACTACTTTTGTAAAAATTTATTGTGTGTTGTACACATAACAGCATCTACTTTTTTTCTGTATGCTACAGCTACTCACTCTAGAAGACAGCTATAAGCAGCCATTGCTTTGTTTTCAAGTCATGCTTTTCTGTATTTTTTCTGATTTTTTTTAATAAAAAGAAGTGTTATCAAGGACTTTTCACCTATCACAAGGGCTGAGTACATGAATGTTGTACTTTATCTGAAAAAGGATTCCTCCAGGAATAAAAATTCTCAGCACTCTAATAGTAAGGGAGTGGGTTAAATCATTCTGGTATTAAAGTACTGTTCACAGAGGGTCACTGTCAAACATTTCGTAGTCATTTATTTTTTTCCTGATGTCTCCCTTCTTTATGTTAAACTTATAAAATGCTTATTTGGTGGTGATACATGATCTCAGTGTAATGTGGCTGCTTACAGAGCAGCTGCTTTGATTGCTAACAGAATTGTGTGAATGTGGCTTGGCCACACGCAGTCGCTGTTGAATGATTGGATATTCTGATAGTGTTGGATCGGATTGATGCTTTTTAACTGAAAACTTTCATTTCATTTATAAACCTTAGAAAAAATAAGGCTTTGTCACTAGTGAAATTTCCTATCAGTAAGATTACTATCTTTCCAGAAATATTTAGATTTTTTATTTCATTGTTCATTTTGATATAATACCTTTAAATGCAATATAAACTTACATTCATCTTTTAAAAATACGTGAAAATATACCTTAAGTTGCTTTTTATATTTCAATAATCTTTGCAAAACCCGAAGATTGTTCTAAAAAAATAAAACATAGAACTGAAAGGCACATGTAATCTTTATTTCTTAAAGGTCTCAAAGAAATATTGTGTTTGGGTTGTGAAAACTGGAAGTAGAGATATAGTCCAGCTTGAGTCGCAGAAAAAAATAAAAAGAAATTTAATCACCAGCTAACACGAAAGAGTCACAGCACTGCTTTTCTCAAATTAATGGGTCTGTATTGAGTCATAAGACCAAGACAACAGGAAAGGTTGTTAAGGCCTGGTAGTGCTAAAGGACTCCAAGAAAAAGTACCATCAAATACAGCTTTAAGCTGTCCCTTGCAAAAGAACGCTTAACTTATTTCAGCTAACTCTGTAGTCAAAATGAATTTTCTAACTAAAATGTCAGTGCTTTAAAGAAACTTCACTGAACTGTGCAGAAATATCCTTTTTTAACATTGGTGCTTGTTATGACCATGGATGTTGGAGTTAGATTGAGCAACACTAGTCAGAGAATGACTTTGCCCTCTCCATCCTAAACCTGCACCCACCAGGCAGCCTCAGAAATCACAGCCCACTGAAGTTCTCTGATACTTTCATTGTATGATACTTCCAAGAACAAGTTGAAGGTGCGTAACTGCAATTGTAATGAAATCTTCAGCACACATTGAGATAGTTTCTTACCACATGGCAGACCATTTTCACTCTAGTATCCGTATTAAGAATGCTTTTATTTTTGTTCTTAAAATAATGTCTTCCCTAGAAAAAGGTAAAGAAGCAAATTATTCTGCATTTACTGACCTACATCAGGCAACACAAATAAGATCTTTTGACTTCAAAGACTTAAAGTCCTTTTTAAATTGCTATGCTAAAGAAATTAGATTTATACGTATCTCATTTTCTTCAGTCTTCTAACTGAATTAGTAATTGAGAACAATTTTCCCATTTCACTCAAGTGAAACTATCTTGGGTAACACTGCCCTAGTGTACAGCTGTATTTAGGTTAGGTAGTGGCTGAATATTTTTTCATGGTAACTAAATCCCTATAGCCAGCAGACATTACCGTAGGATTTAACAAAGATTAAACTTCTAGGATCCTGCCAAAAGCAATAATTAAAGTAACAGGGATCTGCTTATATAAACAACTGTCATTTTATTTTAATTGGGACTTTTGCCTTTTAGTAGTGTCAAACAGAATAATCTTCCAGGGGACTTGACTTTCAAGATGCTCCCTTTAGTAACTGTACCTTTTATGAGAGAAAACATGTCACATCATTTGCATACTCTTCCTATACTAAGAGACAAGCATAAACTCTTGAGAATTAATTACTGATTTAATGATAAATCAAGTTTTGAACTAATAAAATCTTGAATTTGCCATGAAGTAAAAGATTTTTAATGTTATTAAAACATTGGAAACATAAGAAGTAAAAGGAATATATTTATAATGACAATGAAAATAGCAAACTGGGGAAGAGCAAGAAAAAGCACTAAGTGTAGCCTGTACTGCAACTATCTGTATCCTGAGCACTCAGGGCACCAAAACTCTTGCTCTGCAAGAAGTTGTAAGTCATCCAGTCGCTGTTGCTTATAACCTTCAGTGGCAATTGCTCATTTTCCCAGGATGAAGCCTGGGCAGGGCAGATTCCTGGGCAGCAGAAGGTTTAGCCTGTTCTAGGAGAGGAGAATAGGATAGTGGTCTCCTGGAAGGTCCTCACTCCTTCCTCCTCTCCCCTTGATCTCCCAGCTATGCCACAGGTGTAGAAACACAGCCTGGGGCTGTCCCAAGCCAGCCCTGAGAGTGAGATGGACAGATGGGGACACAGTCCCCAACTTCCCTCTGAATACAGGAATGCCAACCAGGCTCCCAAACTCAGGGAATGTCCACACACCAGGGGCTCCTCAGCTACTACACAGGGACAGCAGACTTAACTCCAATCTCTTTCTGGCTTCTCTAAAGACCTATATTATGGGACTACTGATGGTGGATCCCTTGTGCTTCTTTTTCTCCAACTTGGAGCCCCGAATCCTGCCTGTGTCTTCCTGAAGATTGCAATGGGCACCTATCTAAGTGCTCCAAGGCAAGGGCACCCAGTTTTATGAACTTATTGGGTACTAATAGGAATTCTAGGATGTGGCCCATGACCTGTTACTTTTAACATGTGCTTCATTTATGTCTCTACTTTTTATTGCATTATTTTGGCAGAAAAACAAGGAAAAAATTGTGTCAGTCTGCTGAAAATCCATTCTTAGCCACTGGCAAATCCAGAACTTATTTTTCATTCTCCTCCAAGTCCTGTTTGAAGGACAATGGTTTTAACTCTATTTTCCTATCCTTTAAGTAAATTAAAAACATTGTATTAAAAACAATGCCAGCAATGTTTTCCCTAATAGACAGATAGGCCTACAGAGTTTATTCGTGTAATTAAAGGCAGACTGGTCTTTAAAAGCTAACAATTTCCACAGAGTCTGAGAGTCTCTCATTGAATTAAGACAAAGAAGTAGATACATTTCATACCCTCTTTGCTGAGGACCTGCCCTTAAAATTCAGTGCCAAGTTTCTAGGCAAGCCTAAAAGGGTCTTAAAATTCCCTCCAATTCTCAGGATGCACATTATCCCAAGCCACTTTAAATTGATTGATTTAGCTAAAATTCTGGCTACTGAAAATCACATTCTGAGGAACTAGAAGAGAAAGGTGTACAGGAAGAACTACCAGCAGAAGGGTGCAAGAAATTTAAAAGTAAAGCAACCACTAACTACTATTACACAGATTATATTCTGGTTCTTGCCAGTGAAATTAACAACATTTTAGACACCCACATCACAAATGCTTTTAAAACCTTAGAGAGATTTACAAATGCAAACAGGCAGAACAAGGAAAAAGGTACTCTTTCGTGTATCTTTTAACAGAGTTGATTACCTGATTGCCCTTTTTTTTTTTTTTTTTTACAATTGATTATCCATAGTATAATGGCTGATAATTGACCCTAGATATAGTTGTCATGAGTATTATCTCTCCTCCTAAAACTTGTGCCCAATCTGATACAAGAATGTCCCTCTGTCAGAAATAGAGACTTGAAGGCTGATCTCTCAACAGAGAGGATATGGGGATTGGGTTGTACTTGGAGTTTTGTTGATTCTGGCATGCAGTGACCACATCTGTCTGTCACCCGTTCTCACAGCTCTACAAGTATACAGAATGGTGCGAAGCAGATAAGTTTATTTGAGAAGTGTAGGAATTTCTGTGGGTCAGGATGACAGCTCTGCAGTGTTGATGTAGTGAAGCATTAATGATGCCTTCATTTCCTTTTCATACATTTCTTTGCCTTGAGCTTCTGACTCTGCTATTCCCACTTTTATTTTTCTGTGCTTCAAAAGTTTTATATCACTAAATTAAATGTTTAATCTTTATTTTCCATGTACACTATTCCAGACAGTTTGAGCACAGTTACCTTGGGCTATGTCTTACTCAAACCAATTTTCTAAAAATAAGGCAGCTATGGAAAAAGATTATCAAATCCAGGGTGTAGTTATCCAGGACCGTTACACTGAATGATTTGTGAAAGCCAGAACTCTGAGAAGTTTTCTGAAGAAAAGTCAGGGTAGGGAATCCACTGTCAGCTGTTAAGTTCTTTCTACCATATTTGTTACTGACATAGAAGAAAGAGGGTTATAAACAGGGAAGAATTTTCTGCGTTACAGAAAGAGCTGTTGCTGTAACAGGGAGTTTTGTTGTTCCCTGGAGCATGTTTAGAATCTCTTGGGGAAAAGGAGAAACAGTGTATTTCTGTAGCTCATTGCCCCATCTTCTTTTGAAAATATTATAGCAAAAAATTAAATCTGCAGACACTGACTACCTGTACAGATTTAAAGACAGCTGAAGGTCCACCCTTCTTGCAAATGCAAACAGATACTTTCAGAAATGTGCTTTTGTTAAAGGGATTGCAGCACACAATAGTGTTCATTTAGGCCTCACTAGATAGCAAATCTTGGGTAAAGCATGGATAATTTCTTCAGTCCTCATACATTCTGGGGCAGTCAACGCACATGACTCCTGTAACACAGGCATTCTCTAGTTCTGCCATTGTGATCTCATTAAATAACTTCTTATAGAGTTGTGCTGTGCAGCTAGAGCGGAGTGCAAGGAGCAGTTTTTACTGACAAGTGGAAATGACCACAGTTCTATTCAGAATCTTACTTAGCAAAACTGAAAAAAACCCACGATCGTGTCACAGCATGAGGCATTGGGTACTGGCGATAACGTCAATGTGAAAGGAAATTATACAGACCAGCAAAACATTCCAACTCCAGGATATAATAAATACTCTGAGATCAAGAAGAATCATCAAGCCTGTGGTCTCCTGATCTGAGAATTTTGTTGCCAACACCCCAGAAGGTCAACTGCAGAAGAAGACTGACAAAATTCCACCATTTCAGCCTCAGCAGGTGAACATTTATTTATGTATTCCATGAATATGGAGGTGTTACTTTCCCAAGGGACACTCGTGTTTTGACTTATGAAAATATCGTGTTATTGGATAAAGACCAGAGTTTAGCCATACAGACAGCAGTATGTATCACTAGTCTGCACAGTTCTCACCCTCCCTTGCAGAGATCACACAGATTAACAGCTTCAGTAATTTCTCACAAAATAACAAGCTGAGCAGGACTGTGAACTAAAATCATCAGGGGATTCAAAACACAAGTGAAGCTCAGTGAGTGAGCCAAAGGATGGGCAGGTCAAAATTACAGAAAGCATCAGGGGGACGTGTTTCCATTTCATGTTGAATGGTTTTCATATCAGGAACTTGTGCTATTTCTTTATCCAGAAGATTTTTTAACTGTGGAAACTGTCAGCCTAGTTAGCGTAGGCTTCCCTTTGCTTGATATTATTCTTAATAACTTATTGCAGAATATATGGAGCACCTTGTGGCATGATGGGTCTCTCTCTACATTATGTTTTTGTCATAGAATTCTTGAAGTCCATGTAGACAATTACCAGTAAAAGATAATATGGAAGTCACCTGGCTTGCCTACCTTGAGTTACTCTTTAATGAAGCTGACTCAGAACCTGCTTGTCCATCACAACAGCCTCTTCTGTTTTGTCGATTTCTGAAAGGGAACATAAACTGCAAGTGCTGGAATGGCCCATGGAAAAGAAAAACAAAACACAAAAATCCCACACAACATTAGGATATTCAGTTTTAAAAAGAAATAAATAAAGACCCATGTTCCTGTTCTGAACCTTTCAAGTTTTTCCATTTTCAGTATTAAAAAATAGTGGTTTGAGTTTTGTTAGTTATAATACTCATGGAAAATAAGGATAATTTCATTAAGGTGCCAAAGAAGCTTTTTTGTTACATCACTTTAAAATGCTATTTTTTCACTTTCAGGTTACCCAACTTATGCTTTTTTAAAAGCAAACTTCATTTTCATTCAAATCAGTACACTTTTCCAGCCTTTTGATTTTCCTTGATTTAAGCAGCAGTTCTTCTTAAACCATATTATACTTGCAGAAGGCAAATAGGAAAGTGTCTATATATAAATCCTACACAAAGATTGAAAAGTTTACATCTAAGTGCCCTTCTGTCTTTCATGTAATCACCACACTCTGGGGTAGACATGTCTAGAGGAACTGACATCATCTAAACTTGAAATAAAGTAATTATAGTAATTTATCACTTAAGAAATATACCTTATTTATCAGCACCATTTAGGCCTTGATAAAATTATGGAGAGTGAATGAATGCTGACCCCACTCACTTTCTTCTGATCAACATAATAAAAAGAAATTCTGGTAAGAGAAGACACAGAGGACTTGTTGAGTGACAGAGAGCCTTTGTTGGCCACCACAGGCTGTAACTGTCCATATGATGGCACCATGAGGGAAAAAAAAAAAGCTTTCTAAAATAAAACTGCAAGTTATTTTGAAACCTGGAGCCATTTCATACTAGCATTTGATGGAAATTAATCAGTCCTGGGTATGTAAATATGCTCCAATCTATTTTAAAGTACAGTAACACATTTATATGCTCAGTGTAAAGAGTATGTTTTAAGATTAGGAACTTTGTTTTTGCAGCAGTTTCAGAGCACCTTTTAATAATTTGAAAGAATATTTCTAATGCTAGCTATGTCTGGCACCATGGTACTGCCAGGTCTCATATTTCAAGTATTTAATGGTTTCCAAACACATGTGCAAGCTAAGGATGCCAGCAACGGATCTAAGGTTAATTTCTTCTTTTTTCACATTCATGGGTTTTTTTGTCCCCCACCTAATCCTCAGGATCCAAACATTATCATCTTTAATTCTGATTTTTTTATATGTTTGCATTGAGTTGGAATACGTAATACTTTCTTTTAAATGCTGAACCTATTATCACTAATGTAATAAAGTCCATTCTTTGTGCATATGGAATGCACAATTTACACAAGCTAAGCCAGAAGTTTGCATAAATGTCATGAAAATTTACTCTTATTTTGCAAATATGTAATGTAAGCACTGTTTATATTGTATTTAAGGTGCTCTGAAAAGAAACCCAGTCATCATATTTGAACTAATGTGGGGAGGGGAGAAAGGAGTGCTAACAGAGCCCTTGCAGAAAGATTTTCATCAGGAGCAATTTGTTTAGCAAAATGAGTAGTAGCAAAATACTCACAGAGAGCCAAGCCCAGAGTTCCTTTCCTCATCCTAATTGGAGGAACTAATATAGGGGCCAAGGGTGCCTTGAGCTTTCCTAAATGTGTGACAGCTGCCACGAAAAGAAGTTTGAATGAAAACAGGCCACCAAATATTGGCTGTACCAACTTCAGTGGAAATTTCACCAAGATTTAAGCTTGTAAGAATGCTCCAGTTTGGGCTCTGAAAAAAGAGACGTAGTAGGGGAAAATTAAGGAAATTTAAACAACTGTAATCTCAGTATCATGGACTGGAACTAATATTTAATGAAGAGGTGAAGTATGAAAATTATGAGGCATAGAGGAGAAAATTATATCATTTTAATACAAAAACCTCAGGGATATACTAGCTATTAAATGAAGATGAACAGCTCCACATCTGTGCTGGACTTGAAATAAGCCAGGGTTTATAGGAATCTGTTTAAAACCTCGTGTTTAAGGCTGATCCATGGCTTACCCCACAACACAGATGCCTAATAGAGGCAGATAGCTATGTTGGACTATATATATGTATATATATATACATATATGAACATATTTAAACCATTTGCTAAGAAAAATAAAATTTTATGAAAGAGGTGCAGAGACAGCTGAAGGGCCAAATTCTGTTCTTAGTTACAAGTACGTAATTTCAAATTCATGTCCTTGCATGTCAGCTGAGAGCAGATGCAGGGAGAAAAACAGATATGGGCAGAATTTGACCAGTCTACCTCAGCAGACTCTTGGATTTCTGAAATCTGGTCTTGTGTTTCTTTCACTGAGTGAGATCCACCCACACATTCAATGCATTTTGGCTCAAACATGAATGTTATTAATTAATTTTAGCTTCATTAAATACTACCTTAAATGCTGAATAATTCTGGATCAAATGGAGAAGGATTAAAGGATCTCTAAATCACAGTGGGTCAATTGCTGCTGTGATCTGTAGAAATAAAATTATTTCTCCAGACATGCACAGTGTTACAAACTATGGATTAAGTAAGCAATATGTTGGTCCTTTATTAAGAGACACTTTCAATCTAAAGCGACACAATCAAACTATTTCAATATCTAGTTAGAGAAAAAAGAAGTGAGGATTTTACCCTGATATATCCTTATCATGCTTGGTACTAAATATTTTGGGCAAGTGCTTCCCATTATCTTTGGTAAAGTTTACAGTATTCTCATCTTTGATAGCACTAGGAGTTCAACAATTTTGTGTGTGTTGCACTGTGGAGGTTATAGCTCAAGGATAAATTATACTTTCCAAGTATAAGAAAGGAGATCTCCAGTGGATGATATAAAGACTCATCACTGGTCCTTAAAAGAGAAGCATCCACTTAGTTAAAGAACTCCATGTATTAGATCAAAAGGATTGATCACTTGACTATTAAGGTTGTTATGTTTGCTTTCCTCTACAGGATTCTATAGCCATAGTGTTTATGAATGTGAACATCAAAATTAATTTTGCAAGGAATTATAGCCCTTCCTTGTATGTAGGGGAAGTTTAGTTTATCATTGGGAGCATCAAGTTCTAAGTTGTTAGCTCAAAAATGCTGATGTATTTTTACAATCTAGATTATTATTTCTTCATGTAAATAAAAAATAATATTTTTTGCACTTCTTGCCTACCTTTATTCTTAACAAAAGAAGAATATCTTCAGAGTACAAGGTAGTTGTGGAAGGGAGTGCTCTCTTTTCTTAGTTTTAAATTATTTTGGCCTGAGTCAGATGTTTTAAAAGATGTACATCAAAGAGAAAACACATGGACGGATGTATTTTCAATAAAGTTATATCATGCCTGACTGCTTATTATCTGCTCCTTTCTCAATATTATGACCAGGCTGACAGTCTTTCAGTGGGAAACAGGATTATCCATATATTAGAAAAGGATGCTGGAAATTCAAAGCTTTGAGTCCAGTTTGTAGTGGATTAGCATTCCTGTGACAGGTTCGAAAACAATTAAGGAGGGAAAAAAACCCACTAAATGTATACCTAAACTTATGACCCAAATCTAGATCAGACATACTTTTCTGGTATGCAGATCTGGTATGCCATACTGGGATTCTTTCTCTTTCAACCTCTGCTGAGGACACCACATGTTCCTACATGATCTGGGTTAGAAAGTTTTTTATAGAGATTGTGTCATTCAGTTTTGCCTGTAACAATACAGGACAATGGCCACCAGATCTTCGAATCTGAGGCTTTTCTCATTCATATCCTCCTGAGTAATGTCATTTGATGATCAAAACAAGAAAGAGCATGCTGAGCTGCAAAAGCCTTGGATCTGGCCTCTTATGGTTGTTCTCATATTCTAATACATCATTCATTAATATTGCCATGAACTATTTTTAAAGATAAAATAACAGCACTTAACAGGCTTGTAGAAATACTTCAACTTGCAGATATTAGTTAATTTATCTTCCTATTATCCTCAGACACCACAGAAAAGTCCCTTAAAGAGACCATTCTTTCAGTCTCCTTGTTCCATGAGACTACTTACCACAGGGTAAATACCTCAATAATAGAGAATAAACACCCAAAGCATCCTCAGTATTCGCAAGTTGCCAGCAAAAAACAGAAACAATTATGCAGGGGGTTATGATTCAGAGCCACTGACTCCATTGTAACAATGTCTTCTTTATCATTTCAACACAGATCATAGTCCCATGCCAAGACAAATTGCCAAAACCTAACAGAAAAATATCCAAGCAGGCATTAGGAGCAACAACATTAAAGAATATTCAGAGAGTATGTAATGCTCACTCACACCCATTTGCTGTGTTGCATGGGACTCAGTGACCTTTTTTAGGACATTTCAAATCCTCTTGACTGGGCTGAGCTTGTTTGCTGTGGTTTAGTATCTTGTAGTTCTGACCAGTTATGTTTGTTTTGGAAGAAAAAAAGCATTTACTCCAATAGATGTCTATGTGACATGAGCAGTGCTGTTTCTTCCTGTGCTTGCCAAGATTCTTAGTATGAATTTGACATTTTTGGTCATTGTGACAACCTCAGATTGGTGATGTGCTCAGAAGCACAATCTCTCAACAGAGTAGGACTTTGGCAGTGAATAGCTGCAGACAAAATGCAAGTGCAATCATGTGAAAAATGAAGAGCTCTTTCAGCAGAGTACGTGTCTTCAGAAGAAGGAATTACTTATTTCTGCGTCCTTTTCAGCTCCTAAGCAGAGTTTCTTGCAGAACTCACTGTATCCTCACCATTAACAAGATATGCATGCTATTTACAGTAATTACTCATGAGGTTTCCTCCTTATCTGCCTTCCCATTGAATGCAATTAGCCAGTAATAATTTCTGAATAATAACTGCTTACTAATATAATAAGAAATACCAGGGATGGAATTTTCAAAGGAGAGTGAGGAAGTCAACTCCCATTGAGGGTTGTGTTTTTAAAGGAAAGAGTTCACACGCAATTGCTTTTATGGAGTATTACTCACTAATTAGCAGCAAACTGCATAGCAGATCCCACAATTAATGGAACTGGCTGGTAGCTGAAGCACAATTTCCATCAGAGTAATAGATTATTAATCTTAAGGGAGAAAATTACTTCCTTTGTTTCTTTTTTTCATTAACAAAGAATCAGATGATTGGAGAAAAAAAAATATTTCTAGCTCCAATTGTAGTTGGTATTTTGCTCTGCTCAAAACTCAGTATGAGCAGGGGAATTGTTAGAGTTTGCCTGGTTAATTCCTTCCATAGGGTGTTAAAGTGGGCTTTCAAAACATTCAAGCAAAGACTAGGTCCTCTGTTTCACAGACCTGATAGGATCAGACATCAAAGCTCATTCACATACTCCAACTTGTCCTAGATGCCCAAACACATCAAGGTTTCAAGTCCTTAAGCATAGGCACAGGGCATCATTTTAGACACCCTTGAGTGTTTATACATCAGCCCAGGGCTTACAGCTTGACAAAGGACAACCAGGGAGACCTTACAGCCTTCAGGAAAAAATGGGATCTACTGAATATTTTCAGATGGCATCAGACATCCACTGATCTCATCTGGAAAAATAGCAGGAGAAAATAGCTTCTCATTTTCGTCAAAGTCCTCCTGACTGCTTTTGCTTAAGATCCTGAAACCCCAAGTTATAAAACAAAAATAGTTTTCTGGCTTGTGCTACTTTTGGTTTAGTCACTTCTGTACATTTTCTGAAGGTGTTTGAACATTCAGTCTTCCCAAAAAGTTCAAAATATCTGTGTAAGTTTTATTGGAGTAATCAAATTATTCAACTGAAATTCTCCTCAACTCCTCTTATGTTTGATCTAAAATGGTTCGCAATGATCAGACACCTTTTAGCCAATGAATTTCTGATTTCTGTTGGAGTAAAATCTGCACCACTTTGAATTATATTCTGCTTCTCATAGGCCTCAGATAGCATATGAGAAATGGAAGAAGCCATGCCACCTCCTTGTCCCTCACAGCCATGTCACTTAATCTGGTGAGAATGTATCTTCATGACTTTTCATACATTGGTGTTTCCAAAGATGATTTTTTCTGTTTTTCCGTGAATTTATTTGTTATGCAAACTGATGATCAAGCTAGTTAATTTCATTTTTAAAGGAAAAAAAAATAGAAATATTTTCTATAAGATAGCCACCATAATTACTCCAAATATCTTCAGTCTACTAATATGGAACTGTTCATAAAAAAGAACTGACCACAGCTGTGGTTAAAGAAGTGGGGAAAATGTGCCTCAATCCTCACTTCTTGAGAATTCCCTTCAGAACAACTTAAATGTTGGGAGCAGGGCCCCCCAACTAAGATTGTCTTAAAAAGCACTAGAAATTTTTGCCAGGAGCCAATAATTATACAAATAATAGGACCCCCCCCCTCTCTTTTTTTTTCCACAAGCAGCAAACAAACGTCTTGAAAAGGTAGTAGTGGCTACTTTGTAGAAGGTTCTATCCAAAAGTCTTACCTCCCTCTGAAGAGACAGCCTTTGCAAGAAACATCTGCCCAAATTGTGAACTGCTAATCGAAACTCTTGATTCTTTTCTTTTGCCAACAGCGAAGTCCAATAAATAATTGCTGTCTTGCATGAGCTACAGGCATACCTACACACCCGCACACCTTTGTATGAGCAATGCTTTTAGGATATGACTTAAAAATACTTCCATGACAACAGAACTTCTGCATTTGTTTACTGTCTGGTTGTTCTCTCCCTCATTTGAAGTTTCTCAACAAGCCTGGCCTGAAAGGGACTTTATTCCAGAGGGAAGAGTGGGAAAAAGTTAATGATGAATAACTACATTGTTTAGAATCTGACATTCCCAAACAAATAAAGTCTTCAGGAAAACAAGTAGCAAATATTCAAGTTTTCAGTGTCTTTACAACATCATTGAAGTGATATGTAATATCAAAAGAAATTGCTTTCGGTAAATTGGCAATGGCACCCAGTGAAACTTATATAACTGTCTGGGTTCAGAAGAATGCTTGTTTGAATGCCAGTGCTTTCCCAGATTGTGTCAGACACTCCTTTCATAACTGTAAAAAAAAACCCCAGAGCCTTTCCCATCAACTGAAAATAAGCTGATATTCTTAATCTTTTCATTAATGCTAGATAACAGGGAGCTACAGAGAAGAGTAGCTGAACTTAGTGTTATCTGTTGAAAGAGTCTGCTGTTCCAGTTCCAGAGCTTAACAAGATCACAAAGTAGAATCTGAAACAAGGAGGAGACCAGCATGTCAAGAGTCATCTATGGTACAATTAATTTCATGCAATCCTTTCAACAGCTATGCTGCTAAAGACAGGCCAGCCATGTTGCATTTTAAAAGGGCTATTTTTGTAGAACAATGTTGCCCAAAGCATTTCCTGTTCTTATCACTCCTACGGCAATGTCTGGAGTTCATTACCAGTAGCTCCTACTTTCAATAGTCAATCTTTTGCAAAAGATGCTCATTCATGTTTTTCCCCTTTCCCTACCAATTTGCCTTTGGAATGATCTGATAATATATCACTGTTACACTGATTCACTTAGGAAACAGAGACCTATTCACATCTCAAGAAAAATTGTTGAACAAAAGGCAAATTCTTAGACCACCCACCCACCAAAGTCTTCTGCACCTTGTATGTCTATAAAAATTCAAAATCTTGAAAGAATTCATTTGCATTTTATTATTCAATGTTTGTCAAGTAAGTAATTAAGTAGTCATGTTGGGAAGTCAGGCTATTCATGTTTTTTGTTTCTCTTTTATTGAAAAATATATACTAAGAACATTTGGTAACAATTTTGTGTGTATTTGTTCTATGCTGATGGTCTTTATGTGATGGTTGTTATGAGCTTGTGGAATTTTCTTGTTTCAATAGAGTATCAAAAGAATAAAACAAAACAAGTGTAACACATTTTGGAAGCTTCAAGGATAAAACTACATTTATAGAAAACCTCTTGAATGTGTAGATGAGGTTAAACTATATGAAAGGGACTCTATGATGTGATAGGAGAAGTGAGTATATAAACCAGGATGTCTCTTTCAGGACAAATTCTTAGAGTCCTTTTGATGCAACATGATAAACTGAAGTTCTGTAGTGGTTATGGGAAACCTGGAGCAAAATGGGGGGAAAAAATTGTTTATCTCAGAAACTGAAGTTCAGCAAGCATTACAAGCACATGCCTATCTTTACGAACAAGTCCTTTAGAGAGAAATCCTGCCTTAATTGAAGTTATATTTCATATTTCCCAGAGATTCACCAAGGCTCTCTGCTCTTGTCCATTAACTTCAGATACCTGCATGAACTGCACCCATGTCTCAGCCAGCAGACTTTGCCAGCAAGATTTTTCAAGGACAAATTCCACAGAGGAGTTTTGCAAACTAGTAGGAACTACATACCTGCTTCCCTACTCCTCTGGTGGCAAAGTTATTAGACACAGGGAAGTGGTATTCACACAGATTCTATGAGCTATATAATTTTCATGACAGAACCAAGGGAGAGGGATAATTTTCTTAGTTACCTGATCAAAATTAATGGGCATGAGAGAATGTCTATCTCTACATTGGCTTTACAGGTTTCTAGTTCATCCAGTGACCCTGATATCTTCAGCTCCACTGTCTGGCCACCACACATTCACCTCATACCAGCATCTGGAAGAACAATTGCACTGGACTCTGTGCCACACCATTCCAGCAAGCTAAAATAGGAGCAAAGGCAAAGGCGTTTTCTCTGATGGTTTCTTCAGATGGTTTAATGAGATTAAACTAAATGGAGTGCAAAGGCTGCTAGGGAGAAGCAGAAATGTCTTGATCAAGGTAGAGTGGTACCACAGCAACCATCATTGGTTTGGTCATGTAATTCAAGCCCAGAGTTAATGACTTAGATGCTAAAAAACAATGAATGAAGCATGTAATTCAAGTCTTACATGTGGAAACTTGTAAGATTTTGTATTTATTATTGGGGGGGGGGGGGGGGGGAACTACACAGTGTAAAAATTAGGACTTGTAAGACCTCAGTATCATAAAGACTTACACACACTTAACGTGTCTCTTTGTACTTTAAGTGAAACTCCCAGGAGTGTATTGTATGATAAGAGAAATTCTGCCTTAAAAGCCAGATATACCACATAAGAGCATGTGATATATTTCTAAGTAATGATCAAAGAGTGCGTAAAAATAGGACATTATCTAATTTTGAGGATTTAAATTTTACAGTGAAAGACTTTTTAAATGTTGCCAGTAATTAAAAACAAAGGAAAAGCTCATAAATGAGTGGAAGTGATGTACACATGAAATGCACAGTGTTCAGAAGCAACTGGTCTCATGTGTATCAGTTACTGCAGGGTTAAGAACACAGTAATTGCTTCCTAAAATAATTTAGCTAAATGCACATTTTGTCAGTAATGGGCAGGCTGTTACTGGAAGTAGGCATAAATGTACCCCTATTTGTATGCATTATAAAATCTGGAGAAATGCTACATTCAGGAATTCCCCAACACCGGCTCTGCAATATGGACCTCTGAGTCAGATTTTGACTTCTTTTCTATTCATTCAGCACTCGATTAAACTGAGTCAACAGACATGATTTTTACTCTGCAGGATTGCAGGGAAGTTTTACTGTGTCTGTTTTCAAGGCAGTGAGGTCAGCACACTGCAAAGCAGGACACTGACACACAGCCCAGTAGCTGCTTCAGCCTCACCGTGACTATCTGAAAGCCAAGAGGTCTGCCACACCTTCAGCACACACGGACAGGAGCCTGGCAGAAACAAAAGGCAAGACAAAATGCCCAGGTTAAGAAGCTGTTTTCAGAAGACTCTTTATATTATCAAAGGGTAGGGCCTAAGGGCAGAGCCCTCCCCTTGTCTCCTGACACATCATAGCCTAACACTCACTGTGCCAGCCAAAAAATAAACAAACCTCCCTCCTTCGTGCCAGTTCAGTTTCAGTCCTGCCCCTGGATCTACTTTAGCATGAGGCCCTACACATGTTGATGTTGACACAAGGCTGAGTGAGGTGCAGAGGAGCAGGAGGGGAGGATTGTCTTTTCCAGGGGTATTTTTTGGACGTCCAAGTTTTAATCACACTGATTTGCCTGTATGAACAAGCCTTGGCCCAGAATTTCCTCTTCTCCTGGCTATTGTCATTGAACAACCCAGTCACAGAAGTGAGAAAAGGATTAGGTGTATCTAATCTGTGTCCACTCATAGCAGTGGAAAAAATCCATAATATCTTTTTTAGTAAGGGAATTGCGAACATTTATATTGCTGTAGACTAGTGTAGTTAAACCACAATACAAAACTCCTGGCTTTCAGGCCAACACATTAGCATATGTCACACTTGCACCCAAGTTAGTATATGTCAAGAAATTGGGAGTTTGTGCTATTTTTACTTCAAACCAGTGGTTGCCAAGTATCTTACAAGAAAAATTATTTCTTAGTAAAAGGAGTTTGACATTTTTTCAGAGCTTATTCCAAAACAAATTCTTAGCACTGAGACCCCTGAAAGACTGAAAAAAAGCTAAAAAACATAGCCTTGGACATTTCAAAGTAATCTAGACTTAAATTGGAATAGCCTGAAACAACTCTGCTGCTCTCAATGTGACAAGAATTACATCCTGTATCTTCAGACATATTGCAGGACAGATACATTTCGAGACAATATTTAAACCACTGCTTTGTAGTCTTAAGGACACATGACCTAAAATGTATGCTTCAGCTTTTCCCCAGGCCAGGGGGTTTTTTACACAGTTTGTGTCCCATATGAACTAACACAATGAACTAAGGATCATAAAAGTCTTCCAGGTTTTGAACTTCAACAAACTTTGTCATGAATGAGGCAGAAGTTAGGGGTTTGTAACAGAAGCCCAAACTGGGAACAGTTGGGCCTTCTTTCTCTCCACAATTTTTGATCCCTGTCTAGTTGAAAACTTATTTTCAGTCAAATTCCTATTTTGACTTACTTGTCATTTTCTCTGGGTTATTAATATATGGCCATGAACCCACATACTGGGCTCATCACATTGATGATTTTTTAAATGCCAGTCTGAATGCCAAGGTTTTTGAAAACCTTGGAAGAAAACCAGCCTGCTATCAAATTTAGGCAAGAATTCATCTTTTGCTGCATGTCATCATTTCTGTTTGCAACATTATGACAATTACTGAGAGGACATGTTGCATAGTATATTGAAATTTCTTCTATTTAATTAGTTTCTACTGAATACATTTTTTCCCTATGAGCCATTCCATTAGTTCATAGCCCAGACTACTGACCATGTGAGGTGACTAATACAAAAGGCAAACTTGAGTTTAAGTTAAACAACACACTAAGAAAGCACAGAGGAAAAAATACCTACTGGCAGAGGTCTTGTATTTGGAAGCTGATTTTCCCGTTTCTGTTTGGAACAGTGTTGGAAATAAGCTTCAAAGTAGCAAGACAAGTACAAAATGTTGAAAAGCATCAGTTTATACAGCAATTCTGACTGGGCTTTGCCCTTCAGTCATGCCTCTGAGAAAACAAATTGAATTTCCTGATTTCAAATGGCAAACTCTGCTATTACATACTTTGTGATTTCAAAGAGCATCTGTCATCACACAAAGACAAATACATTTCTTAGAGAAACATCTGGTGCTTTTTTAAACAAGCCTCAGGCCAGGTCTGCACAATGAATGAAATATGTACTATAGATAGAGTGTTATTTAGTGTTGCTTTTCATTTAATTAACTGTGTGTGGAATGTTTGTATTGTCTTAACTATCTCTAAAATATTGGTTTTCCTACCACTTTAGGCAATTGTTGCCTTTTAAAAACTAAATGCAAAATTATGCTTTGAGTCTAACAAAGAGCAGTAAATCTACTCCACTTGATTTCCTAGTTCCTTGCAGGATATCTGTGGGAAAAGCAGTAGATGTTCACACATCTCAAAGAAGGCAAGTGTTTAGTCTTTGTACTTAGAAAAAAAAGAAAAAAAGAAGATCTCTTCTTTTGGCTGCCTGAATGTACAATAGAGAAATTATTATACGTTCAAACCCACCCCTCAACTGAGCTAATATCAAAAATCTGTAGTGCAGCTCAGAAAAGAATACAGAAGACCTAATCAGCATAGCAGTTCCCTTGAAGCCCCATGTCTCAGATTTTGATCGCTTTCTTGGGAACTTTTTGCTATGATGGAGTTAAATAATCTACTAGCACATTCATTGCCTTCTGATAAGGTATTACAAACTCATTTGTAGCATTGCTCTTATGTCAAAATTCAGGGCAGTGATGGCTGGGCAGAGTTCCTTGATTTCTCTCTGCGGTTAGGTTTTGTCATGTCTTGTGACTGACTGTCTTTCACAGTTAATGCATAAATGGAGGGAATGGTTGGGGACAATGCCATACATATAAGAAGGCTGATGGGAAACTGATCTTAATATGAAAGAGAAGAGAAGAGAAGAGAAGAGAAGAGAAGAGAAGAGAAGAGAAGAGAAGAGAAGAGAAGAGAAGAGAAGAGAAGAGAAGAGAAGCACAAGGATGGAAAGGAGGCAAAGTAATTAATCCAGATCATGCAGAGTGACTCTAATGATTTGTATGGGGGACAACACTTCTCACTTTTCTTGAAATAAAGGGCTGTGCTTTGTTTTTAATTTACTATATTGCCCCTGTTGTTGTGTTATTCAACACTGAGTCAAATGTTTTTAAAGACTAGTTTCTAAATGTGATGCTGTGTCTCTCTTTGGACTCACACTGCTCTGGAACAGCACACATTCATGAGCAGATTTGGCCAACCCTTTTACCTTGCCCTTCTTTTCACTATAGGGAAAAGGACAGCATTTCATCTGCATCCTCTACATTCACATCCTGCTTTTAGGTGAATGGTTCAGCAGTCAAAAATTCAACCAGTACACTAATGTAAATATACTGCATACACTTAGAGGACAAGGAACCAAAATAGCAAGTATGCATAAATAGATAAGTCATAAAGCACTAAAAAAAAAAGCCACTGAAAGGCAGAATAAAGCTTAGTGTATGTCTGCATTCAAAACAAAACAAAAAGGACAAACAAGACCTCAGAATGCATAAACAAATAATTGGAACTCAGCTAAAAAGATCTATTGCTAGGCAATGTAACATCCTTCCCACTGAAGTGTCTTTTGCAATACTGTCTGCAAATTAATCTTCTAAGCCAATCCTTTTTCTCATTAAGGATGAGTGTCAACTTAGAAAGTAATTTTGGAGTGGATGAGAACTATTATGCCTAAAACCATAAAATATTCTCAGACTAACAGACAGTCAGTAAGAAATTTACATGGATGGAAAATTATTCCTTACAAGCTCCTGTACAATTTTGTCCATTCTTCCAAGGCAAGAGAAAAGCATAACTGTTGGGCTGAAGATAGGATGTACAGAATAGTTACCTGATTTGTGAAGCTTAAGAGCTTTTTTTATCCTCTACAAGTAGAAAAAAAAAATGTAGTAGACATCATGTATTTCTTTTGAGCTAAATTCTTTGTGTTAGTGTAGCATTTTAGAAAGCAAAATAATCCTTTAAAAGGATGATGGCAGCCTGGCTAGCAGTACTGTATAGCACACACATTCAACAGGCAGCTCAAATTACAAAGGGCTTTTCCATTGTCTAAGCCAATGATCACAAAGTGTTTGTACTGATGCCAAGTTTTGCACTGACAGATTTGGGTGGGCATTACTGGCAGTGAGCTGCAATGCTTTTTTAAAAAAAAATTGGCAACAGTTGCTGAAAAGGTTTGCCATCACTGATCCAGGCTACTCCATTTCAAATCTAACCACCATTAGTCCAGAAATGTGTTCTAACATATCTAACATGAAACAATAATTTTTACTTTCTAAAACCATGTGAACGTTTGAAGATCATAGAATCATAAAATCATTTAGGCTGGAAAGGATCTCTAATATCACTGAGTCCACTGCCAGTGTGCCACATCTACACACCTATTAAATATCTCCAGAGATGTAAACTCAACCACTTCCCTTGGGAAGTCTGTTCCAGTGCCTGGTAACCCTTCCTGTGAAGAAATTTTTCCTGATCTCCAATCTAAAACACCCCTGGTGCAACTTGAGACCACCTCTTCTTGTCCTGTCACTTCCTACCTGGAAGAAGAGGCTGACCCCACCTCTCTCCAGCCTCCTTTCAGGCAGCTGTAGAAAGTGATAAGGTCTCCCCTGAGCCTAAGCTTCTTCCTAACAGACTTGTACTCCAGAACCTTCACCAGCTTTGTTGCCTTTCTCTGGACATGCTTCAGCATCTCAAAGAGCTATAAAAGAAAAACTGATGGAAACTTTGGGCTGCTGTCCAGAGGATGGTGGGTGAAGTAGCACAGGAGAGCAGCAGTTAGTCAATCACACAGTCAGCTGGCTGAGAGGAAGCACTAGATACTCCTTGCTCAGAGGGGTAAGGAACATCATTTTACCCAGTTGTCTTGATATAAATTTAATTTATGATCCAAATACATTCTGTCTAACACTAAATCTGTGAGTGTAGATTAGTCCACTCTACTCAAGTTTGCATTCTGGTTCAGCCATAGTACTGATAAACTCAATTGCACAAATGAAATAACAAAATCACTTCATTTCCTTGATCTTGTCTCCATAATGTAAAGTTATAGAACTTAAAATAAAGATTTTTAAGTAGGCAATTGTCAGCCGAATTGTGATGACTAGATCATATGAATGCAAACAAAATTGATAGGGAAGGAAAAAAATACACAAACCCACGATTATTTTGCATTTAACTAATGTAAAGGTGAGGAATATCAGAAAGCAGAGAAAATAACTCCAATCTTGTTGTGAAGTAAATGTATGAAATATCGCTCAAATGTGTAGTTCTAGGCATAAAAACTGTGTGTGTATATGTTTGTATTTATGCATATGGTTCTTTGAACACAGAATTTTGTCTGATTTCTCTATTATTTCCACAGATATTGGTTTGCACAGAGGGACAGAACAGACAAAATAACATTCCAAGGTAGGCAGGGATGTACTTTTTTGTAATGAGCGAGATTGCATCAGTCTGAATAAGACTTTCCATTTGTAACAGATTCATACTGATTTAAGACTGATTAAACCCCATTCTTCTCAAACAGCTTCCTTTTGTGGTGTGTTCCCATGTGTCAGAAATGAAGTATAGCTACTGCATACTAATGTCTATGAAGTCCCTCATTGTAGGAACCAGCAGCTTCTCTTGGGTGGTTCAGCCTGGGGAGTTTGGGTCAAGGGCACTGTGCTGTGTCTCAGGTGATGACACCAGAGGCTTGGAGTTGGGCTTAGGAGGGAATCACTGCCCCTCTCACCCTCTGCAGGATTTAGGCTTGCTGTGCTCCTGTCTGCAAACAGCCCCGGGAAATTTATTAATGCTGGCTTGTTTATTAATGCTGACTTGTTTATTAATACTTTATACACTCTGGCTTACAATTGGCAGGTTATAATATTTTGTTCACAGCAGAAGAAAGATGAAAAAAGATAAAAAAAGATGAGAAAAGTAGGAAATCACAGCAATTAGACCCTTCTTAAAGCCAAATAACTTGGGAAAGGAGCTTCATGTGGTAAAAGCCAGTAAGTCAATGAGGTGGTCCTCAGAGGCAGAGAGATGTAGTGCCAAAGCAGCTGGAGAGTAAGACTTGTGGTGTGATTTTCAGCAAATAAGAGAGATGTGGGGAGATTACAGGAATCAAACTAAGACAGGAATGTTTTCTTATACTAAGGTTTGGGAATTTTCTTAATATTTAATTTCCTCATTCTTTACTACTGTCAGAGTGTGGGCTTGCACAGTTTTATGCAGCTCGATGACTAATACTTTGTAGGTATGTTGAAAGATATTTCTTTTGTCATTTTAACCGGAAATTGACCTCATGAGAGTATTCCCTGTAATGTCTTTCTATAAAAACGAGAAGTTATGGACATGTTGCAACAAAACGTGATGGATACTGAAAAAAAATATTAATGTGAGAAAATAAAGAAATACGTCTATAGATATTTTATGCTTAGTTCTAACTCAAAAAACCTAAATAAATTAAAAATTATCAGCCATACTTTCCTCCCAGTCCAAATTTCTATTTTGAAAAAACTGTTTCATTATTTAAATTAGTCGGGTTACTGTTTCCACTTGAGAATATTTTCAGTAAAACCATTTTATCCCATAAAATGTGTTTCCATCAGGTCTTACAGTAAACTGAATATTTTGGTTAGAAAGTCTTCTTGGTAGAAAAATAATTACTAAGCATGTGTTAGCATTCAATGAAAACAAAATCTATGATAAAAAAAAAGATTAGGCTCTTTCAGTTTACAACAGCATGAATATTTGAGAAACTATCAGTCCTTTCCTAAAAAATAGATATTAAGTCACTTGTAAAGAATTATTTACTAATTGAAATAAAACCCAAGGCTAAACAAGAGTGACAAAATACCTCAAACCTGAAATTTACATTAAGTTAATCCACTTTTGAAATCTGCTGTTTGGCTGTATAGATTAATTTGTTTTAGCTTGATAAGATCAACAGTTTAAAATTTATTAATATATTTATGGAAAGAGACATACAACACACAGAGATGATGTAATAAAGCAAGTTAATTCTAAAAAGTAAATTACTTTACCGCTGCTTTCATGAACATATACTTCCAGATGGGAAAACAAATGTTTTTGTGGAAGCTGGACAACAACAATTAAGGAACATACCTGAAACATATTAATAAAGGAAGTAAAGGTAAGTTATTAATATAATATTAAGTTCTATCATTAGTCAAAAAGTAGCAAATAAAGGGTGTATAACAAAATCCTCAAAGGTTCTTGCAAACTAAGACAGAAACCACAGATACAATGCAAAGCCAAATGCTTCCTTGTGGGTCTTTTGCTGTATGCTGTGGCAGAGACACTCAGCAAGTACCATTTCTGTCCTTTTATTTATTTTGCTATGCAAACATCATTATCCTCACTGTAAACCTGGAGGAATGAAGCACAGTGCAGTGAGGATGGGAAGATCAGTGAGCCAAATTTTCCTTTCTTCAGATTGCAGCTTTGGAACTCTTTTCCTGCTGGGTTAGACTCCGTGTCCCTGTGAGCTGGAGCAGCCCCAGTGCTGACAGAGGGACTGCACAGTAACCAAGGCACATCGAGTCCCAGGCTCCATGTTGTTATCACTCCCGTGGATACCTGTGCTCCTGAGCATCTGCTGTCCTCCTAGAAGCTCAGTTTCGAAACAGAGTGCATGACTTTGCTTACATCTCTTTTTTTTCTCCATCCCGCATAAACTTCCTTTGATCTCAAATGGTCCAACCGTCAAAATGTCTTCTGTCATATAAGCATGTCCTTTGATTCTCCTTCTAGTCCATCAGTTTTTATTCTTGCAAAAGATTTAAATCCTTTTATCTTTCTTGAAAATGACTGACTTAGTTTTTGACCTTTTGATCTAGTCATATATTTTCAATTCTCCTTTTTTTTTTTCCCTTTTTTTAATATATGTATGTGGTTGGAGGAATGATTTATCCCAACTTTATTTTGCTAACCATTCATGACTGAGGCTTCCTCTTGCTTCAGCAGATATCCTGCAAAGTCCTGATCAACTCACAGATGTCTCTTAGCACATTGAAAAAGTTTACAATTTTATAATGAAATCTTTCACAAAGAAGCATCCATTAAATCGCAATGAAGAAAACAAATAATTTACAGCATATATACTCTTATTTAATATCTACTAATGCTATTTGTTATTATGGAAAGTAATTGTTCCCAGCACATAAGTATTATTAAGTGGTGCATCAGATATCATATATATAGGTAATATATATCATGGAACAAAAAAATACCTTTAGATGACAGCTTGGAAACTTGTAAATTCTTGTGTAAAAGATTAAAGGCTGCTTTTTTTTAACTCTGTCATATCAGGCAGATCTGATTTTCCATACTTGGTTCTCTTAACACAAACATGTCAAAAACATCAAACCATATAAGAAATCACAGTTCTTTTTATTTAAATTCAGTTTTAGCACAAAGCTGTGTCTGCGAAACTTATGTTATTTTATTGTTCAAAAGTTAGCTATGTATCTCATTAATAAACTAAAAAAATAAAGTAAATCAAATCTCCGAACATTTTAGAACTGTAAAATGTATCAGATACTTTTTAAGCAGCAGTATTTCTATAGTGTTGGTAAAATTAAAGTGTACCAGAGTAATCTGGTCATCTGGTACAAGAATAACAGGGGAAATAGACTTACTTAGCAGAAGTGTTTTCTCCTCTGTGTTCTACTCAAAAAACCTCTTTTAATCAGGTCAGAATATGTTATCATGATCATCAAGCCATGCCTCTTCCACAGCCCTGTTGCCACATTTTAGCTTTGCTCCTTCAAAAAGCCCAGAACTGCTGGTCAGAATTACTTAGAAAGATGCATGTTCTAGAGTTATTTCAAAGATCTGTATCATAAAATCAAAAACTGGTTTGGGTTTATGATGTACCTTGAAGATCATCCACTTCCAAACACCCTGGCATAGGCAGGGACACCTTCAAATACACCAGAAGTTTACTCAGAGCCCTGTCTAACCTGGCCTAGAACACTGCCAGGGAGGGGGCATCCACAGCTTCTCTGGGCAACATGTGTCAGTACTTCACCTCACCCAAAATAAAAAATTGTTTCTTAATATTAATCTAAACCTACTCTCAGTTTGAAGCCATTCTCCCTTTTCCTGTCTCTACAAGCCTTTGCAAATAGCGTTCTTTACTGTAAGTTTGTTTCAGGTACTGGAAGGCCACAATTAGGTCACCCCAAGGCTTTCTCTTTCTCAGGCTAAACAATCCCAATTCAAAATCCAAAAATCCTTTCCCTATAGGGGAAGAGAGGTGCTCCATCCTTTTCAGCTTGTGTCCCTCCTCTGGACTCACTTTAACAGGTCCCTGTCCTTCCTGTGCTGGGATCCCAGAGCTGGATGCAGCACTGCAGGTGGGGTCTGAGCAGAGCAGAGGGGCAGAATCCCCTCCTTGCCCTGCTGCCCACACTGCTCTGGATGCAGCCCAGGACACGTTTGGCTTTCTGGGCTGGGAGTGCACATTGCTGGGTCAAGTCCAGCTTCCCATCTGCCAGCACCCCCAAGTCCTTCTCATCAAGGCTGCTTTTCATCCATTCATCCCCCAGCCTGTGTTAATTCCAGAGGTTGCCCCAACCCAGGCCCAGTGTCTTGCATTTGTCTCATTAAACCACATAAAATTCCCATGTGCCCACTTCTCAAGCCCGTCTAAATCCTTCTGGATGGCATCCCATTCTTCAGATGTCTCAACAGCACCACTGCTCATGTCAGCTTTGTGTCAGCTGCAAATTTGCTGAGGCTGCACTCTATCCCTCTGTCCATGTCATAACTGAAGGTAACACTGGTCCCAGTACAGACCCTTGAGGGACACTACTCATCACTGATGCCCACTAACACTCTGAGCCATTGATCATTACTCTCTGGATGTGACCATCCAACCAATTCTTAATCCGCCTCATGTACATAAAAAGGCTTGAGGAGAAGGCAGAATGCAGATATTAATTTAAAAATGTGAATAACTAATAATTACAACTTTTGCTGTCTTCTTTGTGAAGCTGGACTCCAGAGGCTCTGCTGATCTAAAGAGGAGGAACAGCTGAGAGCAAACCAAAGTCTGTGAACAAAGGGGTCATGAGCTGGTCATCAATGATAAGATCTCTTCATTCACATGGCGGAAGAAATTTAACAAAACTTCCTGTGACTAAATGAAAAAAGAAGTTTCTGTAACAGCAGATGAAGTTTTGGCAGGATATCAGATAAATAATTCTATATGAAATCGTGTGTGTTTAAGGTATTTCATCCAATGGATTTATGGAATGATGAAGTTCCAAGCTACACAAAGCATGACACACAGACAATCTTGACAACATCAGTATGATAATACTTCTATCAGCTGCTACTGTTACTGCTGTCCACCTTATTCTGCTCTTCTATCACATAGGGACAGGCAAGAATTTTAGTCTCCATAACAATAAAGTCTGTGTAGCAGTACTTCATTTTTAATGCAGACAACATCACAGGCATAAGAATGAAGAGATATTTTGTTGTTGCTAACCATTTGTTTTTGTTGGTATCTGCATTAAAGGCTGGTGCATATTGCAGTAACAGCTCTGTCAAAGATGTTCACTAAACAGCTTCTCCATATAGAGGTATTCACATACATTCCCCCTTATATTCCCCCCCTTCTTAGATTACATAAAATTCAACCTATGTAACCAAGTATGTTTTTGATTAAGAAGACATAGATCCCTGAATCTCTATCAGTACATTCTCTGCTGGCTTAAGCACTCATCTTTCTAATAAAGATATAGCTCATTTTAGTAAGAAATTGAGGAGGGCTTGTTCCTGTGCCTTTGCCAGGTCCTGAATATCGGTACACTCTGCAGAAATATGTATTACTACTTTCTATTGCCAAAATGAACAGTCTTCCTAAAAAGCATAATTAAGCTGTAAAATATCAGTCACAGAGCTGACATATGTCAAATGGCTCAGTCCTAAAAGGTTCTGAAACTGCAACTTAGTGCTCAAATTTCATTTAGAAGCCTAAAGTGTGTATCCCATGAAATTTCATTATCTTTCTTGATTTTGAATGTTGACTTAAATGAATTTTGGCTCATAGAGTGTCAGAAATGAATAATGGTTTCTGATCTTAGATATGTGTATGCTTGTATATATATACACACACATTTATATTAAATCTATATATGTAAATATATATATATATTAAAATGTGTGTGTGTGAGTGGACAATAATACCTTGTTTCTGTTTTCTATAACACTACAGATGTAAGGATGGGAAATGCTTTCATATGAGGTCTGTACAAGCAAATAGAATTGGAAAAATTAAGTTTTTATAAAATGCCATAGGAGTTTTAGTCACAGAACTGTGTTGAGGAGGAATCACTCATATCCATTAGATGCTCCAAGACTGAAGATTGATATCAGAATGCTACCAAGATAAACACCAAAGAAAGAAGCAGGTTTCTTTTAACTTTCTCTCAGAATCAAGTTCTAAATCCAGAGTCTGGATTTGATGCTCTCATACTATTATTTACCAAGATGATTAAATGGGAAGCATGATTTTCTATGGAGTAGTACATCCTGAACTGATAAACAGGAATATCAGTATGCTAAAACCAAATACATGGCAATTACCTCTTTTATCAGCACAGTCTGAGGTTTAATACCTTGGAACTTCATATTGTGTTTCAAGTTTAGAAACAGTGTCACTACAAACTGAAGAAAAATCACATTTTCTAGTCTCTTCAGAGATCCCTGTTGAGTCTCTAAATGTATTTAATTAATCAACTTAAAAAGTGGTTTATGTCAAACTGTCGACTCCAGAGGTAGAGATTTAAGCATCACCAGGTATGTTTTCCAGCTACTCCCACACATTGCAATGATATTAATGCAGTTACTGATTTTTTCCAAGCCATGACCCCCTGCTCTTGGCCATAAATTATGGCAGTCACAGGGATTTTACACAGTAAGTCGCTGTCCAAAGGACTAGAAAATATAAAGGAAAAGAAAGGACAGAAATTTCAGGGAAAGTTCACATTCCTTGTTACAGTTAGCATTGAATATTAAAGATAATGTCAATGTGCAGGACTTCAGAAATACCATTTAGGATATGCCTCATGTTCTGTAGCATGGGCTAGACTAGGGCAATGCCACAAGACAAAACCGATAAGGTCTTATGAAATGTCACTTCACACTGAATTTTATTTACTGTTGTTGACAATTATGCATGTAAAAAACAAGCTATTTAGACAATAAAGATTTCTAAAGACGTGTCATATTTTCATGGTTAAATATGCTAAATGTCACATTAAAGCTGACATGGCTACGGCTCAAGGCAAAAACCCTGTCAAGTTGCCTATGATCCAGATGCAGTATATGTCATTAAACCAATTGTTTCTGTTTGACTGTGGTTTATAGTGCATAATATTGCTTATCAAATATCCTGAAAAAGTGCTGCTTGCCATGAGAAAATTTTTCAGTCCTTTTTGCTATACAGTTGTAGTTAACTCTTGTCACTGTTGCTGACAGATGTTGCAGATATGTTTCAGTTAGTGCTAGCTCCTCTTTCATTCAGCGTATATAGATATGTACATATATTTATATACATGTATGGGAAAGCTAGAAGTAAATAAACCAGAATATAATTAAGTTCTTGTGGAGGCATACTACTAGTAGGAAATTATAGCTCTACATTACAGTAGGCAAACTTGTGAATGTGTGGGAAAGTTAAAATTTCTCTATTGAAGTAATATTAGACTATTTATGGATGAGCTTCAAGTGCTCTTTTGATTACATTTTCACCCTAGGTCTTGGCTTTGCCCTTTTATTAGGAGATAAAATCAATGCTTTTAAGACATAAGTTTAAAGGAGCTTCAGTAGCAGTTGACTCAGCAGGCTACTTCTGGAGAAAACAATTTTGAGTGGTAATTTATAATATTTTAATTATCTTTAATGTATGGACTTTTAACACAGCTGGACACATATTGCAGTTGTACTGAGAATCCGTACTTGCTGGCAGATAGCTTTTTTTTTTTTTTTTTTTTTTTTTTTTTTTTTTTTTTTTTTTTTTTTTGCCAGACAGATTTCTATCATCACTCATAACTTAATTTTACATTAAGTGGGATATTTATAAACACTGTTTCAAGCATGAGTTTGCAGCATAAGTTATCACCAATTAAACCATCTAGGAGTCATTCTAGTTCATCCTGAAAACAATCATCTTTCATGTTTTTATTGTAGCTCCAAAAATTAATGCTAAAAATATCAAAAAGCCTTGATTTGGACTAGAGAGAGCCTGTGAGCAACACTTGGTGTTACTTCCAGAGAAAACCAATGAAGCATTTCTGGTTTCCACAGAAAGAAGCTGATACGATTTTTTACTACATTCTGAACACTTATTTTCTTGTTTCAGATCATTTCTAATTATGGCACTTCAAAGAGAGAACAGAACCAAGTGTCTGCCTCTTTTTTCTCAAAATAGGGAGGACTTTTCACTCATTTAGGTGAAGAGCAAAGAGTTTACTCTCTTTTCTGTTACTGCTGTAATGACTCTGAAGCAGCTTTATGGGCATTTCGTACCCTTTCATCGTTGTGTTAGATTGAGCCACAGTTTATTCCCTCCTGCCTAGGGCAAAAACAAGACTACCAAGTGAATAACCAGAACTCTTAGAGAAAGCTTTGAAGGAGCCATTTAGCAAAAGAGAATGCTTCCTGTTATCATGATCACTCCAACCATAATTTCTTTCACTAAAACAGAAATGAGTCTTGAAAAATGTCAAAATGAATGCTCTACACTTGCAAGATAAAATATTTGACGTTAAACACCTTTTTGCCTAAGAAGGTAATTACCCGTCTTGCACATTGTAATGGAAACTATCTTTTACTTGTTTATTGGCTTCCCTTGCCTCCATCACATGAGGAATTTCAAATTTTGGAGCATCTGTTCCAAACTGTAACCAAAGAAAAAAGTTGAAATCCAATGGACTTTCATAAAACAGATTTTCCATCCTCAATACACAAAGTGTCAGGCATGAAACTGGGAGCAGTATGTTAGTTCAGGTTTCTCTCTTCAACTGACAAAGTGGAAAGCAGAACAAGTGCTATTTAGACCCCTGGAGAGTGTATTTAGAGCTCAGAGATTGCCATGAGGGCCTGTGAGCAGGGAAGAAGGAGATCACCTTGAAGCACTCACAGAGCTGATGTCACAAGCCTCACAGCCTTCAATGATAGGTAAGCATAAAGACCATAGAGTGACTAATCTCTCCATATGGATATGAGGGAATGGAAGTAATACTTGTGTGTTTTGTGCCATTAGGATCAGACACAATTTGAGAGTATGTAGAAAAAAGTGGGTTTATTCATGTCTTGGATACTTTTGACACAAATAATTTTTCA
Organism: Zosterops lateralis; assembly: GCF_965231275.1. Classification (NCBI taxonomy): domain Eukaryota; kingdom Metazoa; phylum Chordata; class Aves; order Passeriformes; family Zosteropidae; genus Zosterops; species Zosterops lateralis. The sequence goes on along the minus strand of NC_139762.1, from coordinate 30,936,607 downwards.
TCAAAGAATAAACTAAAAAAAGAATAACTACTCAAGTTAGTATCTGTGGTGGTGCTTAAATTCAATTCCAATTGGGTTTTTACTGCTCCGGTTTGGTTTTATAATTTGTGTTTTATAATTTTGTATTTATTTCTATTGTTTAAGATGGCCTCTCCTTCCCTCTCCTTCTCCCCTTCCCTCAGACCTTCCTTCCCCCCCCCTCAAACCTTCCCGCCAAAATCTTGGTTGTCCTGGTAACCCCATCCCATAATAGTTGTTTACCGCTTTTCGGTTACCTGTCAATCTTTAAGTTATATAACTTCCCCACCCCCTCGTCATGTATTCCTCCTCCCCAAGTTACCTGTTACTGGTTCAAAAGTTGTGCATCCCCTCATTATACGTTGGCAAAAGGTTGTAATTGGTCCCACGCAATCCCACCCCCGAACCTACTCAATAAAAAGCCGTGCCATCTTGAGGCCAGGGTCTCTCTTCGGAGCGCTGCCTCGGGGACACGCATCCCCTTGTTGCACCTCTTGAGAGTCCCGCCTTTCTATTCTGCGCACCATCCGCACCTTGGTCGAGTTTGCCCACGCCTCTGGCAAAGTGAGCCCCTGGATGTAGTGGCGGCAGGGCTGGCCTGAGCTGCACCCATTGGAAAAAGCCGAACCACTGCAAGTATCTGGGTGTCACTTGCAACTCTATGGCCAAAACCTGCAAATCTCCAGCATATTCCCTGCCAGATCTATAATGAGTAACGCATTTGTTCCATGCAGTTTAGGCCTCTCAGCAGCTCCATATCCCTGGAGAACTGTAAAGACAAGAAAGCGGGAGGAAGCTTCTCCACTTCTGACCCCATCCTACCATCCTACCCCCCAAATATATTGGGATTTATAGAAGATTGACAAAACAGCACAGTCCCACACATTTTTAGCACATTACCAAGTTTTACTACACAGAGCATGCAAGTCCAAACTTGCTAACATTTTTGTAATTGCTTGTGAAGTAGTGCCTTATACTTTCTTCACAATCTTTTTACATTTTTGGAGACAGTGGGAGATGCAGAGTCCTTCTTACATTATGTTTCTTCTTTGAAGTGCAACCCGAGACACAAATCTAATGGCAGAGGAAGGCACTGAAATGAGGCATCGAAATAAGGCAAGTATGTAATCGTAAGTCTGAAAACTGGTTTTCTGACAAAATGAGCAGGGTTTTTATGTTAGGCTATTGCTATTGATTTCATGTGAATTACATAGTTCTAGATGAGATTAGGATTTGGCACTTTTGGGGCTGAAATTCATGAGTAAAGCTAACAGAGGACTGTATAATAAAAATGAAACATGATGATTTACTTTTGTGTACCTTCTCCAACCCTCATTGTATGATTTTTTGCATTGTGCAAAAGCTGCAGAAAAGGTTAGCTGGTTTGGATAAAATAGAACCTGCCTCCTAGGGGGAAGTTAAATTTTACTTGACGGCTAAGAAGTATTCACATGACAAAAAAAGAACAAAAAAAAACCCCAAAAATCAAAGCAAGTTATAGGATTCAAGATCTTTTCCGACAGCATTTTTGTCTGATTCATACCAAGCAGAAGTTGAAATTTTATCTTTTTTTCGGAGCAGCTACTATAACCTCTCTGCATAGATTGCTTCAGCCCATGGTGCTCCTTCTCTCTTGATCCAAGTATCTGGGCCTGTTCTTATGCCAACAGGCAGATTCTTTATCTACTTTTGATCTCTGAGCATGATCAAGCTCAGGCCAGCTGTGTGGGTTCAGTCCTTAATGGGTTCTTTTTTCTTGTGACTTGGTGCTCCCCGTAATTTTTCCTGATAGATAAAATTAACATGTCTTCACAAGTCTTTTTCAGATTTTAATCACAACATCAGCAGTATTTACTGCGATGATAACTAAGAAGATTTGGAAGATAGAAGAGAAGGTAGAACATTGGCAGAGAATAGAACTAATGGTGAATTACAAGTAAAGGCCAAGAAGCAGCAAATGTAAAAAACCAAGTTCCGTCCTTAGTGTCTGGCTAGACAGAGCATTGCCAAGACGTGCATATATATTTCTTATTTGCTGCTAGTGATGAAATCTGGGTTACTGAGTTAAGCGCTGCATAAAGGCAGTAACAAAGTTCTCATTAAAAAAAGATCATTCTGTAGACAGAGACTGTAGACAGAAAAAAGTAAAACAAGAAACAGAGAAACCGAGGGACAAAGCTGAAGAGATATGCTCAAAGGAAAACATCAATATGAAAGCTGATGGAAACCAAAGGGGTTTTTTCCATCTATTGGTTGAGGGGGGGGGGGAGGTTTGCAGGATGAAACTGTTCAATTCTGCAGATCTAATCTGAAATGTGCTGACATTGGTTAAATTAGACCCATTAAGTTTGTTCTTGGAAAGAGACATTTTGATTTTGGTTCTTCTGATAAGATCATTTCTTTTTCCATTTTCACAGACTGTGTTATGTTTAAAACAAAGCTGGCTGAGAGGTCTTCTATAAAGTGTTCCTGATGAAAAATGCCATTTTTTTCTAAATCAGCTCCTTTTATGAGAATGAGCAAGCTTCAACTTGACACTAGGCTCTTGGCCATACTATTCTTGAAGGCATTTCATGTTTTATTAATATAATTCATACAGACTGAGGAGAGAACAGTGATTGGAGCAATTGCCTTATATTCACCTCCCTGATCTGCTGCTGTCAGCACTGAGGTGAATGCTCTGACTGGCAATACTGGGAAGGGCTCCCTCCATCTCTGCCACAGACTAAACAGATTTGTTTTCTAAATATATTTGAAAACTCTTGCTGATAGCCCAGAGTTTGCATGCCTCTCATTATAGTTACACACTCTCTCAGATGAGAACCAAAACCTTCCCTCCATGCCATGTGTGCTCTACCTTGCTGGCAGTCTGCTGTCTATGGCACATTCTGCAAGATTTGCTTCTATCCATTCAAGTTCCATTGCTTTCAATAGCTGGTTGTGAGGTTGCCACGTTTTTATGCTTTTGAAAATCTCTGAGTGAGGTTTCAACTCCAAATCCTGCTCTTGATATACGTTTTCAGATGAGTTATTTTACACACACATAAATGACAGTACATAAAATATGCCTATAATTTGAACCACTGATTAAATGTGTATTTTCTGTCTTTCAGTCACTACCATGCTAACACAGTATTCTGGCTGACCAAGCACTTTAATTTTGTCATCATACCCAGTGCAATTTAAGCATAGGTCGAGAGCTGACTACGGGATAGAAATTCAAAAGGTTTCTCTCTGAACCTTCTGTATAATTTAAAAAAAAATTAGAAACAAAATTAATACACCAAAAGTTAATAAATTCAAGCTGAAATTCTCATGGCACTTCGTCAATTGTTTTCTTAAACATGTCCAAGATTCTGCACCATGACTTCCAGTCTGAAGTATAAATTAGTATAGTTTTTCCTAGTATAAACTAGGAAAAATAATTACAGGTTTTAACAAGAACTGTTAGACAGCCCTCTGCACTCTCTTCATCTTGCTGTGAGACAAGGGTCTCAGCCTCCTCTGAGTGCAGCTGGCATGTAATGTAAAAAACCTGGTTCATGTCAGTTCGATTTCTATTCAGTTTTTATTCAGTCCTTTTTTGCCACCAAAAGATATAGGGCGGGGTATTTGAACCTCTTCTGATAGCACCAGGTTATCTGTCTGGGTTGCATCAATGCTTTCAGGTTTTATGTAGAAGTTTTCACTCATTTATTCTATTTGTCATACTACAAAGACAAGATGGTGTTTTATGGCTTGGAACATATACCATAGCTCATTTTTTTGACTGTATGATATTTTTCACCTTTTTTGAACTAGCTGTAAGAGCAAGAAATTATAGAGTTCAGGAATAATGGTTTTTAAAAAGTTCAGGAATAATGGCTTTAAAAACTTTGCACCAAAAAGCTTTTGCTTTATTCTAGTATTTCCTCCCCATTTGTGCATTTATGGACTCTCAAGAAAACATTTTTTGTGAAAAAGATTTCCTAGCAGTGATTGGGCTGCACAACAAGAGTCTTCTTTGAACTGTCTTGAGGAGGGAAAAAGTAAGAGAAGCATATGTTATTTTGAATAATTACTCATAATAAAATTAAGTTATTTGAAGGTAGGGCAACGTGGATTTCAACTCTTGAATTGTTACATATATGTAAACAGGTCTTTAGATTTCTTGCTGGCTGCTAAATATAATCTAAATGCAGAGTGGGTTTTTTTGTGGTTTTTTTTTTGTTTGGTTGGTTTTTTTTTTTGGGTTTTTTTTTGTTTGTTTTTTTATTCTTAAGCGAAATGAAGTAGTCAAAACCGTAAGAAACGGTAGAAAACCCCAGTAGGGAGGCCAGTTCTTCAGAAAAAACAGTAATTTCAGAGTAGATAGCAAAATATGCAACTAATTCAGGAAATATCAGCCACTCACCCACCTATGTGACCCCTCCAGGAGTAATCAGCAGCCCTTCAAACTGTAGACAAAGATTTGTTCCTCAGGTTGGAACAGGGGTTATTTCCCTCTGACTGACCTTGCTAAACGACCTCATCATCCCCTGTTTTCTTATTCAGGATTTCTTTCTTTTTAAAAAATACATTATAACTATCAGGTTGTACACCTTAACAGCCTTAAGCAGGTGCTGCTTATAAATCAGAAATATAATAAATACAAATGAAATGTTGGTTCTGCCGTCAGTTTTTGGTAAGCAATTCAGAAGTCTGCTGCATGAAACAAAGCCATGATTTCCTTCTCTTCTCCTCCAACATTTGTTCTAGCCACAAAAGGTTTTTAGATGTCAAGTGGCATTGTTTCTTTTATAACATCTATGTGGAGCCCAGGCAGCCAGAGTCTGGAGGCTGCAAAGTTACCATGAGACTCAGCTGGGATAGAAAGCTTCCAGAAAATTTCTGGACTAGATTTCTGGACTAGATGTGAGGAGTGGAATTTCAGCTATCAGTTCTGGAAGTAAAAATAAAGCTGAAATTGAATACCAGAGGAATGAGAGACATCCAACACAGTGGAGGGTGATGTCACCATTTGTAGCCTGGAAGCCAGGCCAGCAGGCTGAGCTGTGAAAATTGTATCCTCCATCAGTGATGGAGCTTTCCTTGGGATGAGCTGTTGATTTCCAGGTTTATGGCATAGCAGCCTGTATGTCTTTTACTGGCAAAAGGAAAGAGAAGTTCTCTGTGCAGCTACAGACTGCAATGTGACTTTTAGAACAGCTATGCTAATGTCTTATTGAGTTGGTGGCTACTGTGAATAACAGGAAGCTCAAATGATGTGTGTGAAACACCAGCCTTTGGGAAACCTTGCCACAGATCCTCTGTGTGGAGAACTGAGATTCCAGCTCCTGGTTCCAGCTCATTGTTGTCTGCTCATCAACATGAGGAACTGTCACCATCTCAACACCATTTGTATGCATTGAACTGTAGAAAAGCCTGTCCCATCCCCCTTGTGCTATAGCCCTGGGCTCTGCAGGACACAGTTATTAGGAAAGGCTACCTGATATCTGTAGCCTAACTTTAGGAGTAGTATTTTAACTAGTATTCATCTTTGGTAAGAAATAGCTAAATCCAGACATTTTTATTGAGAAATCAGCCAATAAAGCAATCTATCTGATCCTGAAAGATGAGTATTGACCCCAATTTCTTCCTCCTAGTCTTTATTCTTCTCATAGCCACTGTCATTTTATATTTTCCAGGTACCTGTCCCAGATTACAGGTATGCTTCAGTGACTCTGGACTAGCCTACAAGAACTGGCAGTACACAACCAGCTCCCCCCTGGCTACTCACCAGCTCTCTGCAGCCTCTCCAATCACCAGCCAGTGGCCTCAAGAGGTTTGGCCATGCAGCCAGGCTAAGCCAAAAGCGTGCCCCCATGTTCCTACCTGCCAAAAACTTTAAGCTTGGCTGTGGGCATCCACAATTGTAGGAAGATTTCCTCTGTCACAATATTGAGACAACAGTAAAAACAACAGAATAGGGACCCATCAGACACCAGGCAGAGTGTGCCCGGTCTGACAACCGCAGATCAAGGTCACTGCTAAATGAAGCATGGTCTGTGTTCCGAACGCAGTGCAGAGCCAGCCAAGGAGGCAGGAAAAGCCACGGAGAGAAAACAAAGCCTTGTTGAATGAACTCAAATCAAAACAGAAAGCCAGACTGGGAGGTCTGTGTCTTTCTCATTACTCCCTAATATACAACATCATAATGGATAGAAAGGAAATACCAGATTGAATATGTTAAGAGAAGGAGACTAAGTTGTAAAATGGTCATTGCGCAGCCTATTCAAAGCAAGAAGGTCATGCTTTTTACCTCCTCTAAAATATACAGAATTCCAAGCAGGTAAATTGACCTAAACTGGCTCAAAGCAGAGTGATAAATAGGTTTTAGTTTTAGGTTTTAGTCTCTTTTTTTCCTGATTCTGTGACATCATTTTCTCTCTGTGTTTTTTTTCTTTTGTGTTTCTTGGTTGGAAAGGGGAAATCGACAGATAAAGAAGCTGCGGAGTCTTGGTGTTTTAACTTTTCAGAGTTTCCAATACAAATAAAACCCCAGAATGTTATTTCAGGAAAGGCATTTACTGTGAATTTCCATAACTTAATTTTATACTGTTGTATATTTTTTGTGTGTCTTATTTTTCTATAGAAAAAAACCCCAAGCAAAATAAGAGTTTGGGTCCCTGAGTGAATTCCAAGGGAAAAGGTTCCATTTATCTGCCACATACTATACTGATGAATGCAAACCTGATTTGTTTTCAAAAATAGCTCTCTCTTCTCAATTTCAGTGAAAACACTAACTTATGATTTCTTTCATTTTGAAAGAAAGAAATGTAATTTTTGTTACTACTTTTTGTTGATTTGGACTGGACAGTTATTGGTTTACCTAGATTTTATAAGCCAACAGAACAGCAACTGAGCAGACTGAGCAGAGCTGACATTTTTTCCTCTCCTTTTTCTATAGAAAAAGGTTTGAGTTTCTCAAGATGTTACAATTTTAATGACTTCATTTTCCCAACACTCATGTAGTATAAATGTCTCTTTAAATTGCAAAATAGGAAACTAGATTTTAAAGATGTCACATGAACTTTGGAGCCAAATTAACACACAACTTGATTATTAAAATTACTGACAAAGGTTGTTTGGGTTAGTGAGTAGCACTGATTATCTATTCTATGTTGTTTCAAGGGAGTACTCAAAGTTAATATACGTATTTAAAAGCTGAGACCATTTGGGCTACATTCTGTAAGTACTTTGGCCTGTCTCTCAGACTTGTGCTATAACTGTAATACCTTCACTTGCTTTTTTATTTCAAATGCATATTTCTAATACACAGTTACCAGATACCTCACTCCAAAACAGTGTAACAAATACTGACCTAATTTTACTTACAAACATTAATAGTGTGTGACAGCAGCAGAGAAAAGAGACAGTCCTGCAGAAGATACAGTTGCTTAACTATGGCTGCTTCAGCTCTTTTTTCAGTCTGTTCTCAGTTCCCTAATTCAGTCTTCCCTCTTTAAAGTTGGAAAGAGGACTGCATAAACACAGTAGAAGTACCTGTAAAACTGATTTCTGGCAATGAAAGAGAGTGACTATAGTGTTAATAGAAAGACACTTTAAGAGTTTCCAAGCTTTGATACTTTTAGATTTTTATCCAGAACCTATATGCTCAGAGTCGCCCAGCTGGTTTTTCAGCCTGAAGAGTGGTGAAGAAGGTTCAGATGCTTATATCACATTAGTTGTTTGGTGCTTTCAAAGTCTCTAACACAGCGTATCATTCCTCAGATTGCCACCTGCATGACTCAGTGGATCTAAATGGCAAGTGAGTATCGAAAACAAAATTCACAAGCTGCAGCAGGAGCAGGTTGGGCAGCCCTTGGCATCATCAGCCTGCTCCTGGGAAATAGAATATATGTGTACCTCTGACCTCTGAACAGATCCAGGGCAAAAAGCACCCCTCCCTAGAATCAGTGTTTGCTCTGGTCATGTCTGAGTGTGCCGGTTTGGTCCACGGTGGGAGCCTGCACTGGGAGATGCACGTACCAGGGCCTTACACTGGAGAATCTCAGGTAGATAAATACCAAAGAAGTGCTTGCTCACAGCCAGTCAGGATCATCCCAAACATCTTGCACTGCCAGTGCAGACAGTGCATGCCATCCTCGGGAGGTGTCTGGCTGAGCGTTTTGCGCCGTGCCCATCACGTCAGCACAGTGCTCAGTGCCGACAGCGGCCCCAGCTCCGTGGGCAGCCGGAGCCGCCCGAATAAAGGTGCAGGGATAACGTGAGGAACGCAGCCAGACATCTGGAGAGCAAGAGGGGAAAACATTTCAGCTCACAAGCAAGAGGCCATTGTGAATGCTACATGAACTGAGAGAGAGTTAAGATACAACTAGAATAAAATGGCTGCGCTTTAGCATTCTTTGATCATCTGTTATGGTGGGGATAATAACAATTTAATGGAATTATTAGAGTTTTGCTTTTTGTTTACAATTTAATAAAGGTTCAAAAACATTCAAATACACAAATGGCTTGGGAAAAAGGTATGCTAAATTTATGTTTTCCATAATCTTCTGTCTTAACTAAGGGGAAAATAACCCTATAAAGGAATACATGGATGAAAACACATTGAGGACAATGCCACCAAAAGTGGACCAGATGAACTCCTCCAACATGAAAAACTACGCCTGCTAATCCAAATCTCCCTTCTTGTTCCCACTTTCTATTTTGACTTGCTGCACTCTGAAACCCTGTGAGGCAGTTGTGTCCTGAACATGATGCCTCCGCACATGCACAGCTGGTTTAGAGTCTCACAGTCTTTTCTTGCTCTACAGCTCTGTGAATTTCTATGTTTGGATGATGTGTAAACTCTTCAGAAACACTCTCCAGCTGAGCTGAAACTAAGCAGAGTGTGGACACTCCTCTTCTGCCTAACAAAAGCCTTGAAGTGCAGAGTACTTTCTTTGCAACTATTTATTTGGACCTATCATATCTGACTTCCCAAAGTCAAAGATGCATTAGCCATTAAGATCTGGACGGCTGAACAGCCCAACATGGGCACTTGCTGTGTCTGCTGCACCATTCGAAGAAATAAAATATTAAAATACATTCATTCTGGTAAATATCATTATTAATGATCTCCTCACAATGACAAAAGAGAAATTGTGTGATTTGTCCCAAAGTTTGATGAAAAATATGAAATGAAATATTTTTTAATCTAGTGACAGAAATGAAAGGACAGCATAGTCCAGGTGAATGAGGAGCAGGCAAAATGTCTACTCATTTCAGATATGTTTCTACAAGTTCTTTTTCTTTTTTTAATTCATGCTGACAAGCATATACTGAACCTAGCAGATAAATATTTTACTCAGATTTTATGCTGTCACTGACATGTTTGCACAGCAAGAATCAAGTCTGCTCCTCATTTTCAGGGGCATGCCAAAGCAAGTGCCAGCCTACACAGCTCTGCTCTACAGCGGGCAGAACTCTCTCTGATGGCTATTCCTGAAGCAGAGCACAGCTTCCAGCAAATAGCAAACAACATCAATTCTGTAGTCCAGCAAGTCAAAGGCATGCAGTACAAAGGGGCATCTTCCTATATGATAGTGACATTTTGGTATTCAACAGTGGGAAAATGGCTTTGGCTACAGGAACTGGGCAAGTAGGTTCCTCCTGTACAGAGTCTTTCCTGTGTTAGCAGGGCTAACAGGGAACAGTCAGAACTGGCTCTGGTTCACAAGGTTTTCACCAACCTTGTTATTAATCATAGCTGCATTTTACCAAGTCCAAAAGAGGATTTACATTAGTTATCACTCAATCCTGAACTATTTTCTGAATCAATCAGAAATTTCAAGGTTTGATATACCAGTCGCTAGTTACTGGGTAACATTATAAAACATGTGCCGGGTAGTTATTCAGGTGAGATTTTTAGAGCTATTTGATTTAGAAATGTAATACTACAAGTTTAATACCAAACACAGAACAAGGAAGCTATGGTACAGGAACTCCTCAGTTATGTAATGTTACTCTTTCCCATTTTAGTATTGTAAGATATAAACTGGTAAACAGCAGTGGTTTTATTCTGATGACTAGCTAATTCAACAACAGTAGAAAAAGTCATTTTTTAAGCACTACTGGGCATTGCTGCCAGCAGAACTTTTGTGCTTTTCACTTTAGAATAGCAGCACCTTCAGCTATTAGTGCCAGGTACTTTTTATCCTCTTATTTACTGTTCTTGCTTCCCCTCATCTTCTTTCACACGCTTGAAAACTGAACACAAGGAGTGCAGTTCCCAAGAGACCAGTGGCACGATAATAATCAGCTCTTTAGTAAGATAAAACAAAGCTAGAAGATGTAGACAGTTACTGGCTCTGAGCTGTTAGTACACGGCACTGCTAAACCACATCTGCTTAATCCAGGGAGCTTCCAGTCAAACAAAAAGCAGGTTCATAAGCTGATGATGAAAAGAGAGATGAATCACAAACTTTGCTGGCAAGCTTTCCTTTATCTTGGCATGGCCCAATAAATGTCCAAATTGTGAAATAATTGGAAGTTAATTTTCTTTGAAGGAAAGAAAAAATCAGGGAAGGTGTTGTGCTGGAGAATGGAAAGAACCATGATGCTTCAGTTGGTACGTGCAGTCAGTGTTGCACTTTCCTTGGAGCTCTGGAGAGTGACAAACTGACCAGGCAATCACGAGCAGGGCAGTAGCCTCCGCTGTGCTGAGAGGATGAGACCAGTGCACAGGCTGATTACTCCACTGTAGTGGGCGTGGGGAACACTGGAGTAATGTCAGGAATGCACTGCCCAGTCTATCTGTACTCCAGTACTCCACTGTCAGTTTACTGAGAGACCAAGCCCTACACAGGATTAGCATATGCAATATAAACCAGATTTGCAAATGCACAAATAAACATGACTATAGCTGAACTGCTTTGCAATGGCAATGCTCTTTTTTCCTACTTTCAATGATCTGCTTCCTCAAATATGTTTTGATTCTAGCTTGACATTTGGACCTTTCAAGCCATTCTTTTAGCCCCTTAGTATAGGAGGGTTTTTCAAAGGATTTTGCATTTAAAGCTTTAAATCAATGGGAAACAAATGTTTGTGATGCCACCCAGACCCACATTCAAATGCTTCAATATAGTGCTACAAATTCCAAAGAGCAGCTGCATTTCGTCAAAGTGTTTTGAGGGGTTTTTTTAAACCGATTTTGAAGAATAAACTCTGCCATTTATTTTAAGTGTCACTTTCAACATATATACATTTGTTGATGTTTCCCATGAAGAAATGTTTTGAGGGGTTTTTGAGTGACACACTGCCAGCTAGACAGGATACAGTCGTATGCATTTCTAACATTGACATCTCAAAGTTATGTGTATGCACTTATATGCAAATTTACATTTATGTGGGCAAAGAGCTACATTAAAATGGCAGTCATGAGCAGAATAGTAGACGCTTTGTCAATGTTTATGAGTCATTCTGCATATTGAGGAAATTGTTCCAAAGAAGTAGTTACAGCCTAATAAGACAAAAGATTCTGTCTTGATCAATGTGTGTACAAATTTATTTAACTTTTGATTTTTTTTTCTGGTTTGTGTTTTCATGACACATCTTCCCCCTCTTCTGTAGAATTATCATTTTTCCAATTCAGGATCCTAAGCAGCTCTCCCTAAGTATCAAAAATCACTCCTAAAATAGAATTTTATTTGCCTTACTTACTCTCTTTATATAACAGCGCATGTAAAATTTCAAGGAACATGTTTATCTGTGAATTGCTCAATAAACTCTGTCCACACACAAAATCTTTCCTTTGATTCCTTTCATTGTACATCTATATCAAACAAATGATAACAGGAGCTATGGAGTGAACCAATGTCTCAGGGAGCTCAGGAAGATGTAGTGGTTATAGGTGAAGTAAATGAATGAAAAGGCAGCCCTTGGTGACATTTCCAATCCATTCATTCTGATTTTTGCCAAAATAGCAGGAGCTGTGTTTCTGTTTAAAAATTGTTTCTCGCCTTGTATGGCCAGGGGGAGATCATTAGTGACTGATCTCAGAGGCCTCTGAAGCTCCCTTCTTCTCACCTCAGTAACCCCTGGGAGGCTGTCATGATGTAGCTGTAATACACTTAGCTCTACAAAGTACCCTTGTGTAAAGACCTGACTCATTATGTGCCAATTTTCAGTTAAAATACTTAACAAAGGTAGCACTTTTTCAAGTATTTAATTCTTCAAAAGGTTGAGGGTCAAATAAAACTTTAATAACACTAAATAAAGCTAAATTCTGGAGCTGACATGAAAATGTGTTTCCAGAATGTCATGGTAGTCGCTAATTTGAAGCATGAGGAGAGATATGCTACACAGTGAATCATTTCAGATGTAGTTTTCTTCCTTGTTCTATTAGACTTAGAACACACATCTCTTTGCTGCAGAACTGAAGTTCTTCCCACAATGCAGAGACTTTCAGGAACTCTTTATGAGATCAGGTTGCTGATAAAAGCATGTCAATACCACAGCCCCCAGGGCTCTGCAGGGGTGCAGTCTACTCTTTCACTGTCACTTTCACTTACACCTAACAGGTGATGAGGAGATATGGAGAAAGTGAGTCAAGTTTTCAGAAGGACCTAGATTGTTCTTACATCAAAATCTCAGTAATGTAGGATAGCGTGAAGACTATAATAAATTAATTCAGGAGCCTTAGTATCTGAACACGGCCTGGATGCAGATCTCAATGCAGATAATCTTCCTTCATGGTTGCATTCCAGCCTTCAGGTTGTATTCCATTTCTCTTACTGCTAATTATATAACAGCCATGTTGGCCATAGAGTTACAGTGATCCCTGACCAGTCATATTTCCCTTCACTTCTGAAGAAAATCTTGAAGGTTCAGCCTCTCTGCTCCCAAATTTTATTTGCACTAATGCTTAGCTCACTGGTGGTTCAATCTCCATACTATGACCTCCAGCAAACTTCCAAAGATCAGCATCAAACAGAACAAACAGAATCACTAGAACCACACACTACAGAAAAAATTGCATAGTCCCTTTTTTAGTGGTTCCACTCCCTCCACACAGGAGGGAATTAAAAAAAAAAAAAAAAAGACATTGCCATACAGTTCTGTCAACTACAGTAGGAGAATAAAAGCTAGTCCTTCCCTCCTCACTGAAAATAAAGTTCAGCAATGTGAACAGAAATCCACTAAACAGTCAAAAAGGCAAATGCAAAAAGCCAAATTTGTGAATTTTAAGCCAGGTGTCCCGTGTGATAGAGCTTAAAAGATTGCTTCAACATGTATCAGATGTTGTTGATCTTCTGAAGAGGAAATCCTCATGGTGCAGTGCGGTACTGTACTATTCCTTTCTTCATCTCTCTGTCTTAACCACTCCTGCAAGAAAAGACCAGTTTTTCTTCATGAGGTTGTTTATGCCAGCTACTAGTGACAGCTGGAATCTCCCCAGGGCAATTATGATTTCTCCTTTATATCACCTGTAGCAATAAGGCATACAGGTATAACTCAGCAGAGGACTCTCAGACTTTGATCCAGCCAGGCATTCAATATTAAAGAAAACTTTTGACTTCTTTCAGGGAAGTTAAATAGCATAAGTGCTGGATTTCAGTGAGTGAAAATTCCTCCACTAGTCTTTAAAAACATACTAACTTCAGCACATCAAAAATGGAAACATTTCTGCCTTCTCAGTTGTGCCAAGATGTTTCAAAACTCCTGTGCAGAAAAATGCCACAACAACAACAGGAAATGAAAGCCTGCTGCCTACCCTTCATTGAATTCTTAAGACTAAATGTATCTGTGATGAAGCAAAATGGTCACTCTGTCCTTTTTGCCAGATAGCCTAAACATAAAGTATTTTCAAATCCATACACAGTTTAGTTTATTGGCACAAGAACTGTGAGGTGATCTAATGTGGGACTTCACATTGCCAGCATGAAACAAGTTGTAGAAAAGTGTAATTCATAACACCATGAATTGTGCCCAGATTGTAATTGAAACAGCAGCTTTGGTAGTTTTCAGTAAAGCTGTGAAGACTGTGTATTCCTTTTTTTTGTTATCCTGTAATGAAGCTGCCATAGCACTGTACCTTTGATTTTCCTTCAACTTCTATTGCTAGCAGTGCTATGCACAATAGGTGGCCAGGTTGTGATCCATCAGCCTTGGAGGTGACTAGTAAATCCTCTTAATCCAATATCCCTCAAATCAAATCTCTAATGAACAAACACAACAGAGACATGGCTTAGAAACCTGAAACAATGATATAAAATAGACCATGGAAGCACTTTTTTCTGTGTTTCTTTTCTTTTGCTTGGGCAGAGGCTGCTGTGTGTGCCAAAGGCCCCTTTCTGTGCAAAAGCCCCCAAGATTATCTGGATGCAAGCTAACAAGCTGATTGCAAGGGAAAGTTTTAGATTTCCTCTTTTGACTAGATGGAAAGGCTGTGCACATTTTCCACCATGGTTTGTTTATGATGTAAAAGATGGCTTAAGTATTGCTCTTCATCGAAAATAGCCCAGCTGCCCATAATCTGGCATTGATTTTCAGTTCATATTTTGCTGTTTTAAAATACATTCTTGGCAGGAAAGTTAGAAATTTTAGCCTATGATATTAAAATCTGCGACTGGACTTGAGTGTGAAAACATTTTTCCACATCTTTAGTCTGCTCCATTTTAGGAAGGTCCATTTAGGTCCTGGATGCATGAGTTTGTTGCATCTGAGCCATCAGCATGTGTAAAGTGCACATGGATTCAGCAGCATCATTCTTCTGAAGCATTTCACAAGGTCAGGAGAGCTTGTGGCTTGCTCTGACAATGTGGGCCTTTGTGATTGCTCTCCCAGTTTATGAGTAAGTTATCACTTCATGTAGTTTGGAATTCTGTATGATTGCTTGTTTACACTGGAAAATATTGTAAATATTTTCAAATCTTAAAATATTTAAACCTCAATTTCATGATTCAGTGCAATTTCTTCATACTTCTGCCTAATCAGTAAAATTAAAACACAAAAGCAAAAAGAAAACTACTTATTTCATGCTGATGATGACAAAAGTTGCTAATATTCTCAAAGTAAGGGTACAATTTAGAATCTTTTGAAATACAACCATTAAGATTTGAAGTGGCAGATTTATCTCCTCACCAGTGTTGAAGTTAGTTTGGATTTCAGATATTCAGTGTAAATTATGACTTTTTAAAACAGTGTCTTTCATTTATAGCTGTGAACAATAACTTTCCAGACACATGCACACCACTCCCCAAATTACGATGCTGTGAGGAAAATAGACTAAAAATATATCTGGAAATCATTGTGCTATAATACTATCCCATTTCCTTCCCTCAAGACACTTATAATGCCAGGCTGAATTGGAGTAAAATGAACTTGTTTACACAAAGTTTGGACATAATATTGTTCAAAGATCCAGCAACAGAGTTCTGAAAAATCTCAGAGAAGATATTATATTTCTGGTTCAAATGCAATGGTGGTATGATGTGTCAGTCTTCTCATAAAATATTCTGTGTATATCTTATTGAAAATCCACTACATTGCCACACCAAAGAGTAGCTTTTAAAATTGGAGCCTTTATGAGTGTTGTATGGCAGTTATGATGGAAATAATCATTAACTTCTGGCCCAGTATTTGTACTATTATTAAACTTTTTAAGCACCAAATAAAGTAGCTGCTAAAGGCAGCCTGCTCTGACAGTAGTGAAAGGGGAAGGGGAAGGTTTACCCATCACTACATCATTATTTTGGATTTTTTCTTGAGTCTGTAGATGAACATATGGGTAATTTTCTCATCCAGAGTTGACTGATGCTTACTGAAATTTCTGTTGGCTTCATTAAGCTCTTTATTTAGCCCCTAAGACATAGCAAGTTTTGCCAGAACTTGAGAACCTTGCTGGGTTTTTTTTCTCCTCTCTCTTGCTCACCCTCCAAGGCCGTCTCTGCAGAAGCTGACTAAAACAGACAGAAAGCCTGAGCTCAGTTTCTAGTTAATGCAATTTTTGGTTTGGGTGGATTTCCACCAGCAGAGGACTTTGTCCCACTACTCCACTCAACAAGATTTTTGACACAGTATTGCCTGCTTCAATCTCATAAAGTGCAAATGGCTTCCTTCCATAAATGTGAACAGGGTGAAGAACAAATTTCAACACCTACTGGCATCAAAGCAGAGCAGGGCCCAGACTCAGGTTGCCTGGTCATAAGCACCACCTGCATGTTGATCAGCCACTGGAATGGACCAGGAGTGGAGCGGCTGGCTTGTGAGGCAGCAGGATCAGACATGGGAAAACTCTGGAGCCCACACCCATCTCTTTCTCTCACAGACATTGAGGTGCAACCAGGCCATGGGGTTTTGCCCCCATGCTTGGACACTGATGCCAAAAAAGTGTTTCACCACGCAAAGGACTGAAATTCGTGCTGGGTGTGTGATTCTGATAATGCAGACTTCCCCACCACACACTAATGTCAAGAAATACCCCACCCTTAAACAGAGACATCTTCAAAAGATTGTAGCTTGATTTTACTTCCATCATAAGATGGACTGGAAATTTAGATTATGAAATGTTCAAGATGTAAAATAAGTTTTCGGACTGGGTTAGCCACATAATGGGAAAACAAGGATAATTTAGCATTTACAGAAAGGCTTGTCAACTTTTGTTTCCTTCTACCAACATCAGCCAGGGAGGTTTGAATCTCACTTGCACAAAGAGTCTGGAGAAAAAGTAGAATGGAAAAATTCCACATCTGGCCACTCTTTCTCACCATGCAGAAAATCAGTAAAGGACCATTCAATTCCTCCTCTTTGAAACCATTGTACTGTGTCAGGGAGATATACTACACTAATGTAAGTACCAAGAAATACAAAAAGAGCCCTATGGGATACTATATATTCCATGATCTTTATGAGTGCTTTCCCATAAATACCAGAAAGACAGCTGAATTCTGTGCTGATTTTGTGCATTGGTTTTAACTTTTAACTTCCCCCTACTTCATTCCATTCTTGTCCTGCTCCTGTTACTCTCCAAAGTCTGTCTGACAACTTCTGTTCCATCTCTGTTTTTCTTCTCCACACTTTTTCTGTGTAATTGAATTACTGTTTTTTCAAGCATTTGAATATTTTTGCTGCTCTCTTTTCTCATCCTGTAACGATTCCCTAGATTTGGTTTCATTGTCATAGCTCATCAGCATTTGATTTCTTAGTTGGCATTTTTCCTTGCATCGCTCTCTGTTTCTTCTTTTCATCCCACTTATTCAATGTTAAACACCCCTCCAAAGGCTAATCCTCATTCTGGGTTTTAGTCCAATATTCTCCTCCTACATCACCATCTTATCACAATGTATGAGACATTCAGAAGTTTTAAAGAGGTACCTTTCCTCCAAAATTACATCACATCTGTATTTAAAATTTCACAGAGTACCACCTCTTCTAATAACAAAGGAGAGGAAAAAAAAAAAACAAAAAAAAAACATAAAAGTTTATTTTTAATGGAAATGACACTATTTTAACTGCACCAGATTCCTTGGAAAGTATAACCAGCTAATATTTGTGAAATGCTTCCAGCATTAAGAAAGCATGCCAAAACTGAGAAGCGTGGGTTGAATGTGAACATATTTGGAGATGCCCTATAACAATTCCAAATGCTGAATGCTGACCTGCTTATTGGAATAGTCACTGTAACATAGATTCATTTTGTTTATTAGTTGGAAGAAACAGCAAGGACAGGAGAAAATAGAGACAGATAAGTCTCTTTTCTCCTGAAAAGGGAAGAGAACAGGATAAGAAAAAGCCTGGGTAGCAAGGGAGAGTAGAAGTTTTAACAGCAGCAGGTTCTCAAATAAAAGAACTAACCTGGGAACAGGACTGAGGCAAAGGCACCCTTCCTTTGGCTGCCTGAAGAAGACAAGCCTGGACTGCCAGCCTGGTTCTGGTCAAGATCCCATTGTAGCTAAAACTTTAGTCAAGCAGTAGCCACTGAGTCAAAGCTAAGAGCATGCATCTCACAGGACCAGAGGGTTATTTTGCAGTGATTTCTATGGTTTTCATCTGAGGCAATTCCAGAGCAAAATCTCTTATCTTTAGTTGAATTATACCTCTGAATATTTCAAATACTCCAAAGTTCCCTAAAGTAGTTTTAACATTGTCTTGAAGCTTTCTTATAAGTGTAGAGTGGCCAGTGTCTTTCCAACACGAAATTTCCTTTAAACTCAGGCAAAGAATATGTGTATTTATGCCAATGTTCCCTCTCCATGGACAGAGCATTAAGACAAAACCAAAAAGAAATCAGCCTTTAGAAAAAAGATCTCTTGCAAAACTATTGCTAAAAAATAGTTAACTAAGTACAGAAAAGTCATGTGAGCATACTCCATCCAGAGTTATGCATATTTTCCAGATTTACAATGCCTTCTCTGATGAACCTTAAAAATCTTGGTTCTCCATTAGTATCTAGCCTTTGAGTCAGCAATCAAGAGGGAATAATTCAGAACTGACATCACAGGCAACTTCACAGTTTAATGTCAACGGATGACAGGGAAAGGAGAGGCTTGCATCAGGTTTTCATCAAACTGTGTTTAGAACTTATCATGGGTTTCTAAACATAGGTTTGACCAGTCTCACATTTGGCACCAAGTTCAGCCTTTCACAGTGTGCTCTGGAAAGGATTTTGGTGACTTTATTTCTTCCTTGTTAGAGGCTGTAACCATTTTTAGGTAACTAATAAATATTTTTATCTGACCTTCTAATCTTCAAGTGTGTTACATGCCAAAAAATAATAAGAATAGGGGGAGAATGTTGCAAAATAGATGATTTCACTGAAAATCAGAATCCCTTGCCAAATTTTGCTGTAGATGAAGCTCTGCAATACACCAGAAAGATCAGGTAGACAGGCACCAGTATGATTAATTTTCCCAGTATTGCCTTTTCTCCATCAAATGGAGCACTGAGGTCACTAACTCGGCATGTGTAAGCACACACTTTGCATGTGTTAACTGAAGTGTTTGTCAACAAATCACATTCCTTTTTCCATTAGCTGGTGTTTGGTCAGCCATCTTGAGCTATTCTACAAGATTTAGTATCAGATAAGTGGTTTGCTTTTGCATTTGCATCCATGCCAAACTGAAATGGGTAAAGAAGATTCACCATAGAAAGGGAGCTTTGCTTACCAGATCCAGTGTACAGATTTTAGTTAATTGGATCAAAACTCCCTTGGGTATATCTTGGATCCAGAAGCATTTTGAGTACTTCTAGGGTTTGGATCTATTTTCATCTAGGATCTTACTTGTAGATTATGACTAATGAGAGGCATTCATACCCAGTACCTGCCCGCTGGTATACTGATGTGAATGTCACTGGTGCCAGCTGAAGTTTAATCCACGTTTCAAAGAATGAAGTGTAAGCTCTGTCCATTGAAATCCCTTGGCAATTTTAAGTAACAACATTAAACTGGTAGAGAACTCAGGTCCAGAATAAAAGTTTGAAGCGTGTATGAACTGCTTTTAATTCCACAGTACAAAGAACATATTTTTTTTCCAGAGCAGTAAGTATAATCCTATCTTTTATTTAAAGCATGAAGTTTATTATCCCATTTTTTTCACTCACATTTTTCTATAATGTCTCTTAATCCATTTCACTGAAAAGGGGATTTAGCAAGTGTAACACATATCAGATTTCCTGATAGACAGATGGATTTTCTGTTTCTTTCTTTCATTAGTGAATACAAAGCTATTTCTTTTTGAAACCTTTCATAAGTGGGAGCTGAATGAAGAGATTTTTTTTTTTAACTACTGTACAAGAACCTTGTGTCTACAAGTGTATTGGAGAAAGATCAGAGAAATATTCATGTAGTGTCATGCATATGTACAAAATTTCTAATTGATTAATCACACATTATGCAAGCCTGTCAAACATCATGTTAAAATGTATCTCAGAGTTTAAAAAATGATGAATTATTATTAATCCTTCTGAGATTCCCAAAGCAGGTAAAAGATGACTGAATTAATCTTCATGATGATTAAATAAAACAGGCAGTATCTCACCTTGAAAGACAAGAATTATTGTTTTCTTCCAGGACTTCTCAGTTGGAATCTTCAGTTACAAACTTCCCAATATGGATTTTTAAGAGGTATGAAGAAGCTGGAGATTGCACTATGTCACACAGAGCTGTATAGGTTGTCCCCCGGCAAGGAAAGAAACATCATTAGTGACTACCTGAACAGACACTCAAAAAAACCTGACAGAACTGAAGTATTGACCTAAGTGGGTTTTCCAACATCAGACAAGGACCCTGACACAATTCAGCTGAGAGGTCTGGCCATCCAATTCAACACCTTAACCATGAAAATATCATTTAGACTATCCTACACAATACTTTATGGCTCAGAAATCTCCATATTGGTCACACCTCCCCTGCAATAGTTCCTTCAGATATTACACAGTGTTTTATTGCAAACTACTATTGTTTACCATATACATGTGTTCTCCTCCTTTACATACGGTCTCGATTCTTAAAATAGTTGCACTGTAACTTGATTACCCAGTCACTCACAGAAAACTTTTCAGATCCATACCCTGAGAAACATGGGACTGAAACTTGCTTTTCTTTGGCCTCAAGGTGTTGCCTCTGCACATGTGGAAGTAGGGAATGGAAACAGCAGTCTCCAGAGAAGTCTTGCCAATCTAATTCTGCCTCCTTTGGCAGTTTCAGCTGTCAGGCTAATAAGGTAGAAGGAAGACAAAAGAAGGTGGAAGAATTTATTTCAACTCTCCTTGAAAATTTCCTGTGATTCAGGGAAGTTGTCTGAGCTACAAATCTAGAGTTCATAAATCTTCAGCCACACTTGCAAGTGACTTTTGTAATTCTGACCACTTCAGAATCATCAACAAACAGCAGCACATCTGACAGCTTTGGTAGGAGAAACCAATCCTTCAGTCTTTTCACAAAATAATTTCAGTCAGTGAGACTAGACCTAAGGTCTATACAGAACCACAGCAAATCTCCCATTTGGCCACAGTTGGGAAGCATCTGCATGGGAGATCTCTAACACCAGGATGGTCTGCTGTCCCAGGGCTGCAACTCATAACAAAAATATTCACAAGGCTGAAAGGCTGAAAGGCCCCAAGGCATTCTGTATATCTTAAAAAGCCCAAAATGGGGGGAACTCTGGGGGAAAATAATTGGCAAGAAGTGGGAGTGCCAGGTGTTCTCGGCAGCTCACTAAGCAAATGTCTGTGTCCCAGCACAGTTAGGGATCTGGTTCAGATACCTTCAGCTTCCTTCTTCCCCACAGTCCTGCTTCCAGAAACAAAGGAAATTCCCGTGAGGAACTGCTCAGGAACAGCTCAAATGCAACACAAGTTTCAAAAGCTGTAATTTAGCTACATCTGCTCTTGTAGGTCATGCACAAATGATGATACAAAGGGAATGACTGAGTGCAAGTGATTTGGTTTCTTCATCAGGAGGTGTCACATTCCATCCCCCAGATGACCCAAGCAGAGGGTCCTCCCCAAAAGCAGCTCAAGTTTCCCAGCATCTTTGAGGAGAAGGGCTGCTGCATCTCAGGGTGTGGGCAGCTTCTCTGTGCACTGCTGTCCAGAGGGAACATTTCCACCTTCAGCTCTAGTCAGCCCAGCAGCTGAGCTGGAAGAGAGCCACACACCTACAGATGTGCAGGGAAAAGATTCAAAAAGCAAAAGAAAAGCCAAAAGCAACTTATAATTCTGATAATATTGTGCTTGTGGAGTGTCTGATTAATGACTTTAGAAGTCTCAGAGCAGATAGAGTTCAGGACAAGCTTAATTTAAAACTAGATCACAGTTCAGCATAATTAGCAGTAAATAATGAAGAGACTCCTGGTCTAAAATTCAGGGACTTGGACTGCTTTTGCATCTCATCACTGAATCACCTGTTTATAATTTGAAGTCTAACAACCTGATGACATTTTGATGTCTCTGTAGTTATTTGGGGACTTTTTATAGCTCTCAGGAATTTTGCCTAACCTTTTCCTCTAGCTTTCTTTTAGCTCTGCTAGGTTTCTCTAGCAGAAAGATATCCTGCTAGAATATATTCTTGATCCTCTCCTTCAGCAAAACATTTAACGCTTATTTTGAAACAGGTCAATACTGAAAGGCTTTGCACTACAACTTGCACTTGATCCTTAGTTGAGCATCAAAGCTAATTTTCAGGTGAATCTTCAGATTACTTCAGATGATACACATTATCCAGTACTAGTTTACACTAGAAATCTCTAAGCATTTTTTTCTGGAAGAGATTTTCAACTTGAGAAGAAGAGCTTGGGGTTGTTGAGACAATTTTTTTCTCTCTTTTTTTCTCCTTTTTTTTTTTTTTTTTTTTTTTTTTTTTTTTTTTTTTTTTTTACTTTTGTAATTTTTTTTTTCTCTTTGATGACTTGGAGAGCTGCTGACTGGAATTTTTTCCATAGTTTTCAGGCAAAGAAATATGAAGAAACCCACACTGGATTGGAGCCTAAATTACTCAGGTCTAAGTTTTAGCATGCAGCACATACATTATCAAATTATAAAACCCATAAAGCATAGTTTGAGACTGCCATGGCAGACTAGAATTTAACAGAATGGGGCAAAGGGAATGGCTATATAAAAACCACTGAAGTAAAGCTGTATGGGAAACTGGACTGCACAGACTGCTTACACAGTTTGTTTGTTTTAACTCTAGGGTTACTAACCTAGCTTTGGCTTCCAAATAATTAAAACTTATTTTAATTATCCTTATTTACTATACTCTCTAATTTAAAAAATGCCCAACTTCAAAGATACTGATATAATGAGGGTAGAGTGTGATGGACATGCTACTTTGCTTCCAGGTACCCTGGAGGAATCAATATGTTTTTATACTCATTTTTGCCCAGTTTGGTTCTTATTCCACTTCCTCTGTGGTTGACTTGCTCTGCGCATGTGATGACAATCAATGCTAAAGTCAGACTACATACAATTCAGCTGGAGACTTAGAGAGTGTAAAACAGAGAGTAGGAATGCACACCATTAAACCGGTTTCTGGGAAGGCAACCCCATCCCTGTCTTCTTCTCTCCTCATTTCCCTGGGGAACAATTACATTTAAGAATAATCCCCTGTCTTAGCATATTTGATCAAGGAAAATTAAATTAGCTGCTTCCCTGGCTACAGTTTCTAACATTATTGTGAAATTCTTAATGAAGGCTTCTCAGAATTTCTTCACACATCTTGTTAACTAAAAGTCCATGGTTTATAACTGTTAACCACAAGAGCCAAGAAATGCCAATTAGTAAAAGTGTCTTATCCAGATAATATACGCAACTGAAATATTAGACACAGATAATTACTACCGTGGCTTATATTAAGATGGAGCCTTCCTATTTTACAGACATACCAACAGGGTAGTATTTCTTCTCATGGCTTTTTGCCTTGGCACAACTCTAGTTTTTGAGGGAATGGGATGGGTGGACAGAGGCTTCCAAAAGGCCTTAGTAGTGGCCTTAATAGCCAGTGGTCTGGACAGAAGAGAATAATGCGATGAAATAGCCTTTTGAGAATCCTGATCCCTACTATGCAAACAGAGACCTCAGGCAAAAAAAGAAAAATTCCCCAAAGACTTTAATAACATGTAGTTTGTACAATTTTAACATCAGAAAAGCAAGAACATTGAAGAACAAATATAGAAATCCTGTAGGCTAGAAAGAAATTGGAAGTGTTTGTAGGACTGCTAAGCTGTATGCCAGCATTAAGCCAGATCATGTCATAAGTAGAACAAGAAATGGGGACAGACCCAAAGCCCACCAAAGTCATGGTCAATATTTTACTGATTTCAAGGTAATAGGGTGAATGCAAAAGTGCCCTCCTTAGTGAAATTTTAGTTTTGCTAGCACACCAGTCTTTTACCACTAATTTATCCACCTATATTTATTATTTTAGAAATATAAACCATAAATATGTATAAATGAATGTATTGTCAAATATTGCATGTTGACAAATACTAAATATGTAAATACAAATAAAAAATAGAAATACTTTAGTCTGTTTGGTTTGAAGACATCACAGCATGTCTAAGAAGAATGGCTTCTTGTTTTTTCTCCCAAGATAGCATAAATATTCAACACATAGCAGCAATTTTGGTACCTATATAAGGCTAGAATACCAGGACCAATGATCTATATTGCCTGCTGTAAGGTGAAGCAAAGTAACCTGGCTCCTAGGTTTGAGCCATGTAAAGTAGTGCCTGTGGTCTGGTGCTGGAGTAGTTTTGGAGTGCCCAAGGGTTTCTGTGCCATAGATGCAGCTTGTTGCTTAAGGTGCTTAAGCAGTATCTTAAGTATTTTAGTATTCAAAATGAACAGGGAAAAAAAGCATAATCAAGGATTTTATTTTGATTCAAATTGTTTGTGTGTGCGTGCTGATCTCACTTGATTCACCAGTAATTACATATAAGAAATGTCAAGGTAAGCTAAACAAAAGTAAAATACTATCTATATTATTCTTCTTGGACTTGCAATCTATATTCACAGACTAAGTTGAAAATCACCAAAATAAACACATCTGTTAAGCTTACATTTTCCAGTGATAGCAGTTTTTATGTTGTGAAATGTGCTTGATGTGTTCATGTTACAAAGACCATTTTCCAATTTTTTTTTAATGTGTAAACTGAACTTTTTCCTGTTGGCTCTGTGCTGGCCAATATATATTTAATTTAATATTGGCTAAAGTTAGAGGCAAAATGGTAAAATACTCTAGCAGTTTTATACGTATGTTGGAAAGAAAATACTGTGAGTGTTGTGTGAAGAAAAGGACCAAAAAATTTAGCCCCATAACATATCTTCTCTAGAAGTCACACACATTTCTGTAGGTCACTTTGGCCAATAGTTGGTAGGAAAGACCTGAAACATTGTTTCAGACAGATAGGTTGGGCCTTTTAGAGCTCCAGTGGAAGGTTATCAATTACACGAGGTGATAATACAGACCTCAGGTCAGCACTGGCACATAATGCAAATCTATCTGTGAGCACATCTGCAAACATTTCTGCCTCTGTGATTCTTCCATGTAGAGGAATTAAAATATCCAAACATATTCCCTTTGAAATTGATTCCAGACAGTCTTACTTACCTTCAGGGTACAATACCAGGTTCTTCATGATGATAACAGAAACATGGCTGGTGGGGTGACAAGTGATATTTATCTGGACAAGGGGTGACTAGAGAAGGGAGAAGCTACTTGAATTTCAATCCCTCTCTTGCAGTGGCTTTTTTTTGTTGGTTTTTCTGGGTGCTCCTATTGGTGCCCCCCAGCCATGTACAGCCCATCATCTGCACCATTTTACTCTTCCCTCCTAGATTTGGTGTCCAGTAGCTGGGATCAAATTTCAGCATTGAGAAGGCAGACATCGATTTTTATACCTCGGCCAAGCACAGAGAGGCTGGCCTGACAAAGGTCAAACATCCCTTCACAGCTGAATAGCTGAATAAATAGTCTTTCATTTTTATTTTTCTTGAGAATACATGACCTGTATTGTGTGAATGAAGAGACTTAAATTATTAGATATCCTCTGTCCAATCATCATCTCAGTAACTTCCTTCTAGTCAGAAACTGGATCAAATGTGAAATTGGCATCTTTGCTGAAGAATTGCACCATATATATATTTTTTGTTTATAATCATGACATCTTATTTTTACTTTTAACCTCTCAAAATTTGACAAGGCTGAAAAGCTTATATTTGTCAGGTTGCCATAAAACATCAATATTTAATTAAGTCAAAAAGAGGGCACATGATTAGTGATGTGCTGTCATTAAGTACCTAGAATGATCTCATAAACTCACCATTCCAGCCATATTAAGACCAGTAATAGAATACACTCATTAGATCACGAAGGATAGACAATAGCCTGAGATTAAAGTGCTTTAATCCTCTTGCAGTACAGCAACAGCAGCACTTAAGTTTAAGGTCATCTGCTCTTATGAGGCTTGATATAATATTTATATAAGTAAATATACCAGAGAGTACCGTTAATATTGATTATTCAGAGCATTTAGTGGGATTTTCCATGACAAATGCTGAAATGAAGATATATTCACTCATTCTTGGAACACATAGGACACATGGATTTGTCCAAAATTCAGCAGAATTCAGCAGACAAATCACAGAAGTGATTCTAGAGTCATTCTAGACAGTGATGCCAAGAACTTACAGTTAAACTCTAGCAAGATGTATCAGGATGTCAGATCAGTACAAACTTTAATTGTTCTTCATCTGTGCCCCACCCCTCCCAAAAATATGATAAATATTGGAGAGACACCTTGCTTCTGACACTGGCAGCACTAACCTGTGTAATTTCTCTTAACAAAGCCTAAAAGTCAGGATGCAGGACATATCCTGAGGGACAAGTGCCACCTTGTTTCAACTGTCTTTCAGGTCCCTCAGCTGAAATGTTGAAGACTGAAGCAACAGAGAGGCTGAGGAGAAAGGGCACAAGAAAAGCAGGAAAATTGAGAGCTGCAAGTCTTCGTCACAGAGCAAGCAGGAATGGTGATTGTAGGTCAAAGATAGCTAAAATGACAAATGTGCAAGGGCTGAGACCAAAACAACAAGAACACAGGAAATAGTAAAGGCAGCAAATATATCAGATGAGGCAAAAGCTGGCCACAGAAAAAGGAACAGGGTGTGAGTCACTAACTTGTTCTCTGAGACCAAAAACTAGATAGGAGGAAGGAGGTAGACACCCAAATGGTGAGAAAACAATTCCAAAAACAAAGAAGGAAGAAATAAAAGGAAATATATTTTAGATGTGTGATTTGAAAAACATTTAGTTTCTCAAGAAAACAGTTAATTCACACTTATAAGTCAAATTTCTCCACTGCTAATATCAGAAGTGGAGATGCTTTGTGGAAGTGGAAAAAAGCTTTGAGATTGTACTGGTTTGATAAATTATGTGACTTGCACATGCTAGACATGAGGGAAATGGGCAACAAAAATTTCCCCAAAAGCCAAAATATTCCATTTCAATAGTTTTATGAGATAAATATTTTTTGTAATGCTCAAAATATATTTTTTAAATGTCCCTCTGTTTTTCTCATTTGGCCAGGAGCTATTTTTAACATAGTTTCCTTGAGAAAATTGAGGACTTCTATTTTGGATAATCCTTCATGGGACGGATTTTACCAACTGTAAAAATAGCTCACAATTTCTCCTGCCTATGCAGCAAGAGAGTTAGCAGAAACCTGCATGAAACTACTTTGCTTTCTTCTTTTGGCTGGTGAACTAAATGGAGTAAAAAAATTATCATTCATTCAGTTTAACTTCAGAAAATTCGGGACTGATGCTTTCTCAACAACCCTTTTGGGCTCCTGGTGATGTTCTGATTGCGTTTGCTAAGCTCTGGTGAAGGCTCACAGATTATAAACTCTTTCTGACAAGGGGTCTCATTTATTTTCTGCTCTGGAGTTGCCTTAGGGCTGTACCACGTGGTATGGGAGGCCTGAAAGATTGCTAAAGCTCCCTTTCCCAGAATTGTCTCTGTTTTGTTACATAATTTAACATAAACACAGATTCTATAACTTCTGAATGTTTGGGGGAATATTTTTCTTTGTTCAGAGTACTAAAAAGCTCTCTTGTTTTTGAGTTCTTGAAAACATTTCTGAAGCATAAACTAGGATATTATGAATGTTCCACTTCAAAATTCATCTTTATGATATTTTTTACTGACGATTAAAATAATAAGCAATTACTCCATACTGTTGATGGTTGCTTCAACTTCTTGCTCCAGGAATATAACCATGCTCTACTGAACTGGGAGCCTCAGGTTCAAAGCCAGAAGCAAGAACTGTGAGAACTGCTTTAATAGCTCACCTCACAACAAATTAGAGGAGAAGCTTTATCAAGACTGGATTCCTACATTTGGCTTGAATAACTTGACAGACTGCAGTCTTGAAACATGTTAAGAGCAAAACCAAGAGCTCACCAAAAAAAAAAAAAAAAAAAAAAAAGGTTGTTTTTTATCTCCCATCTATTGGGGGATACTATTTGGCTTGGGACATTTTTCTTAGGGACCTCTGCACTTTGCTCTAAAGCATAAAACTGATAAAATGCATAGGACTCTGCTCAGCAGCAAGTATTAATTATGAATGTGAGAAGAAAAGCATGAAACACACAATTCCATTAAGATTCTATAAAATAAAAATTGGTCATCACTTATTTAATGAGATGATTTCATTATGATTAATAGAGATACAGTGACTTTAATTACAATATTAAAATCTTATTTTCATGTTCTGTGTGAAAAATTTCTCTTCCAAAATGCTGAATTTGAAAATTACCATGCTAAAAACCATGTATTGAAAATAGGTGCTTTTTAAAAGAAAAATGGTTATGCAGGTACAATAGCTTGTTTATTTAGTGTTCATAAACTAGTGAACACCTTTCTAGGAAAGCTGTTGCTGCTGAAAGGCATGGCAGCTACATAGGAGGTCTTCTAACTTTTTAGTTGTTATCGAAAAATTGTAAAGGAAGTACTGTGAAGCAAAAAAAGTCAAATATTAGACAGAAATAGTAGTTAAATGAAGCTTCATAGGTAATTGCTCACAGCCATTGTAACTCATACTGTAGTAGAAAGTATCATGAATCGGGAAAACTCATAAAGAACGCAGATACTCAGGACCCAGTAGTGACATTTTTTCATGCTATTCAGACTTCCAGATATGCTTACATGTATTCATGCATTTACATATATTTATATATTTATATATTTATATATTTATATATTTATATATATATTTGTATAAAGACAATTTTACAGGAAGGAAATCTGGCAGTATTGTCCATTGAATGTTTTTTGTCATATTTAACAATCTATATCTCTGCACACAGCATTTCTGACTCAGATTTGGAGCAAAGATTTGTTCCCACTCATGGTATCACTATTCAATTTTCTGTTCCCTATTCAGAGCAATGAAACCCTATCCATGCCTCATATTTTTACATTTTCTAATTCTTGTGCCTAACAATATTCTTAAGTATACTCTGCTCAGTATCTCTCCAAAACATTTTTTCACTTTTGTCTCTAAGTTTCTCTCATACCATGTTTTCTTTCAGAATTTCTGTCAATGCTTTCCTCTGAAAGACTAACAGTCTTCACTCAATTTCTTCTTAATACACATATTTCCTGGGAATTTCAACACTAATCTCTTGGAGACAGAGATCATTTAATATAATAAATCTGCACAACCTGAGAGATTAGACCCCCATCTGATCATTCCCCACATTTTATTTCTGTGCCTCACCAGCAATATTTTTCTCACTAAAAATGTGTGATCTAATGGAGTGGCCCTTAAGGTTCAAAAGGCACATAGTCAGTACAAATACTCTAAAAAATACAACTATGGTCTACATTTTAAAAAAGACTTTGTGATTTTGATAGTCCAAGTGGATGACAGTCTTCAGAACAGATGGTCCAGCCATCACACACCAATATGGATGCTTAAAATGAGGTAATAAAAAGTTGCTAAGCATTGAAATTTAGGTCAGGATAACCATAGGACCTGCCACTCAGCACACTGGAAATAAAAAAGGTAAAAATATCTTCTGACCGGTACGAATAACTTCTCCACAGTATACCAAAAGGTATATTTTAGCTGTAACTGTTAAAGAGTAAAAAAACCAAATAAGAAGAAAATTACTAAAAAGTAAGAATGCCATCTCTTGACATGTGTAAATACTGCATTTTATTATATCTTATATTTGGACTTGTATACTTAAATGAAAACTTTGTTAGGATTTGGGTTTGGGCTTTTTTCAGTAACATTCTGAGTCCTAGATTTAACCCAGTATTGTATGCTGGAGAATCACTGGGCTACTGCTAATTAAAGAGGCAAAAGGAAGTGCTTGCTATTTTACATGCCTGTATGTTAGGGACATGCACATAAGAATAACATATTTTTCTGTCATAAGCCACTTAGAAACTATTTTTCTTTATTTATTATTTTCTAAATAAGTTATTTCCAGTTTATGGAGAGGTAAACATGACCTGCCCATGTAAGTGATTTCATTGGATACCCTAAATGAACCCATTTCCACAAACAATTCTTTTTCAGCTTCACAGTAATTTTCCTGTTAAAATCATAGCCAGATATAAGGAGACATTGGGAAGCACTATCAAGAATAACTACTGCAATGTCAGTGGAATAATTGGTATTTGTCTCAATAAATGCTGACCAGTCCCATGACCAAAGGCTCTGTAACTCACCCTCAGAGCCTTGCCACTGCCAATGCTGCTGGAACTCTTGTGCATCCTTTCACTGTCCGTAGAGAAGGCTCCTCTAGCAGACCCAGATGATTTACACGTTCAGACATTGCACTCCAAAATAATAAGCTATAACAGCAAATCATTTAGTGACAATTCTGTCTGTGAAATTAAAAAAAAAAAAAAAAAAAGAGAAAAAAAAAAAAGGTGGTGGTTATTTTTAGATCATCTCTAATCCACAGAAGATCATGGCACTCACC
Organism: Zosterops lateralis; assembly: GCF_965231275.1. Classification (NCBI taxonomy): domain Eukaryota; kingdom Metazoa; phylum Chordata; class Aves; order Passeriformes; family Zosteropidae; genus Zosterops; species Zosterops lateralis. Next base: position 30,906,127 of record NC_139762.1, on the reverse strand, counting down.
ACTTTTTACAAATTGATTTATAAATTACATGTCAGAGGGATAATATCACTTAGCAGTGAAGCCTCTGGAACAGCATTCATAGAAGAGAAGTGCAGAACAGGGTATAAGGCAGAAATAATACACCCATTTAACAGCGGTGTCAGCACATGCTGTTCCAGCTGGCATTTGCCCAGGACTGCAGAGCTAACCTCTAATCTAGTATAGCATCATAGAAAATAATGCCTGATATTTCACCCAAAAGATGAGAAAAATACTAAAAGTGCAGACTATTGAACATCATAGAACACTTTATAAAACTTCTTTTTCTTACTTACCTAGCCAAATGTCCATTATATCAGAACATTTTCTTGCTCTGTGTACACATTCTCTCATGCCCATCACTCCACCTCAAGGTGGAAGTAGGTTTGTTAACCAAACTGGGATGGGAGTAATTCAGCAAGTATTAATGCCTCTCAGATAATATTTTATTATCAGTAAAATGAATATCACTTATCTCTTGACTTCTGAATCAATAAAATTATATAAATGAAACTCATACTTTGCAGGAGATGCAAAAAGCCTAAATTACTTAGTAACTCAAAGATAAAATATGCAATATCTATTTGTTTAATTCATCAAGCTAAAGAACCAAGAAAAAAATTGCTGTCTTTCTTCTTTGTAAAAATACTCTTATATCCTAATTTTTAAAATACAGGAACAAAATGCCTGGGTTTTTTTATGGAAAATGACTACACAACTAGATTCTAGCTCTATGCATTTCATATTTTATGTAAGAAATTCATCACCTGAAGAAATCTGTAAGGTGCTCAAGCCTTAGAATAAACACTTTCTAGCAGTCAAATGTTATATTTCTCCCATAGTATTAAGGGAAGTCCAGGCACTAAGCTGAAAACATCTGCGTTGCTCCTTGTGTATGGAAAGTATAACAGCCTATGTGCAGTGCCAATAACAATATACTGCTTCTCATTTGCCAAGCAATGCTGGCTATCATCAAAAGCACACCTTTAATGGAGTAGCTGAAAGGCACAGATCCACAACTGTACTCAAGCAAGAATGGGATAAGGAGGTGATTGTGCCTAAATCTGTTCCTCATCATTTTATGTCCCAGATGAGGTGAAAGACAGAAACACTGTACCTCATTCCCAGCTCTTTTTGACTGGGGACATACACTGGTTTACCTCTAGCTCCAGTGCCAGATCTGTCAAAGTCAGTGCTAATGAAATGTGATCTCTTTCCTTCTTCTCGCCTGCACAGCTGTTTGGTTAAAGACTTAGTGAGGAAATAGATCACAGAGGCCAAGTACGCTCATCTTTATATGGGTGCCATTAACAATAGGCTTCAAGCCAGGCTCTAGGGATTTCTTATTGGTGGCAAAGAAGCCTACATAAAGTAGACAAACCAAACAAGCTCTTTTCCATCTACTGTCTAGTACCAACAGCATAAACAAATATTCAGCAACTCATGTTTTCCACTGATAAAGCTCTTCTCGCAGTGATCACCAAAACTATTCATTCACCCAGCATCCAGATGCTGCATACTGATAACTTTGCCTTTAAATTCTCCGCAGAAGGAACAAAACACTAGTTAACTTCATGAATTTCAGAGCTCATCCTTCATTTAATGCCAGGAAGGATGTAACACAGCAAAGCTGGGACCAGCCTGACTTTCCTCAAAGCCAGATCCCTACCATGCAGCTGTGGTTTTTTCCATCCCCCAGGGCTGACACTATCCTGCTGAGGTCTGTATCTACAGTACCCACAATTCATTTAAAAATGGCATGATGTGCACTGGCAGAAAATAAATTATCTGGTGAGGGTGGAGGCCAGCAAGCATTGTTTTATCAACTCAGCTGTAACACCACTGACTGCACATGGCCATCGTATACATACTAGCCAATCCCACACATATACATGAACAATGCATCTTTTATGCACCTTTTTCTTTATAGGCTTGATCTTCATTTTCACAGAATCACAGAATATTCTGGGTTTGATGAGATTGAAAAGAAGTGTCAGGTCCAGCTCTTAAGTGAATAGACTGCACAGGGATCAAATCCATGACCTTGGCATTTTTGGAACCATACTCTAACACCCTGAGCTAATCTCTTTTATCTTAGCTTTAATTATCCTTCCTTTTCCTCTTTCAGCTAGGCTAAGATTTCCCTTCTATCCTGTTTTCCTCCAAATTACCTTGTATACCCTTAGGAGGGAATACACCTCACTGTATTCCCTCCTAATAATTAGTTATAACATTAAGCTGAACTTCCAAAACTTGTAACCTTAAAATACACTGTCTAGGAATAGATATTTTCAGAAACATCCAAACAATAGCTCTTCATCAGTAACATCTGTATTTTAATCTCCTGGGTCTGCAAAATTGTGTTGGAAATCTTGCAACAGCTGTCTTTCAAATTTAATTTCTGGTACTTCCTTTTTTTGTTTGTTTGGTTTTTTGGATTTTTTTTGCAATAAGATGGGGAGAATGCTTCAGCATAATACTTATATCACAGTATCAGTATTTTACTTCTGCTTCTGATCAGCACTAGAAAATATGTAGGAGCAGAACATAGGTAAAGAAGAGAAGAGTTCAATCAAATTTTCATGAGCTTCGGAGAAGATCTAGTTCACATTTTTAAAACTACTGTTAAAATTGGGGTTTTTTTCCTGCCAGAATTTCCTAGTATATTTGTTTCCAGTGTAATTTTATTTTTGTGTAGGCTGTGTGACTGTCCACTGCTACCAAATTAATTTTTTGACCAGCAATCAGCACTTGAAAGTAGCATTCAGAGTTAGAGGGTGGACAGTAAGAATAAGAAGCCAAAACCAAGACCAAATCTGAGGTGAAACAACTTAGCCACGCCAGGTCGTCTCAGAGGGACAGCCTGTTCCCTTAGGAGCAGCATCCAATCGACCCACTGGATAAATCTGTTACACAGAAAGACCTGAGTACACGTGCCCTATTTTTTTTTTTTTTCTCCGTGAACTGTGGAAGATCTTTTTCCTCCTCTGTCCCAAGAGAAAAAAAATTGCAGGCAAATATTTAGCAGCTGTATCTTCACTAAACAGTGTAAGGTGGGTCCTGTCCTGTGCTGGTGAAATGAACTGGTGTGTCTCACCTATAAGCACCACCTAAAGAAATATTGGTGGAAAGGCAGTAGAGGAAACTCAGGCAGCACATCTGAGAGAGGTAACCACTTAGCCTACGCATAGTAAATGTTATTTCCATTACTTTTGGGACTGTAAATCTTACCTTCTCAGTTAGTGATTACACTGGAAAACCACAAGCAGACCCAGACATAAATGACATGCAATTAAAAGGACTTTCTGCCTTTTTGTTTCAGTAAATGTTTTGGATCAGTAAAGCCAAACTAGACAAAACTTTTTGGCAGAAATTTGGGAAAAATTCCTTCTTGGAAATGTGGCAATCCCTGTGATAAACAGAGGTATGTTTAGAAAAGGTGTCCCAGGGATTTCTACTGATGTGCAAATTGGGACATTTGTGTCTTAACAAGAAAAGCAGACATCATAAAATTACTGGTTTGTTTATTTAGAGCTAAGTGGAAAGAACAAATTAAAATGAAGGTGAACAGCATCCAGTGATGACAGAAGCAATTTGCCAAGTGTGATAAATATGCCAGTGTTACTTGACAAAATGGCAGCACTCCACATTTGCCTGATGACAAACAGCTTCTTCCTCAGAGCTGGTACAGCATTTAAGGCTCCCAGCCCAACAGGAAAATGGGGGGAAAGGAAATGAAAGAAACTTTCACATTGAGTTTCAGTTAATTAAAAGCAGAAATTTGGGAGAGGAAGCAGTCTTACCTTTTGAAATGTCATTTGCCCCTCTTTAGATTATATTATGCACAAAGGCTGAATAAATATTCTTTTGGCACTTGAAGCCAAATAATGACTCTGCTCCGCAAATATTCTCAGTGCCACTATATGTGCCTTAGAAAAAGTTGAATATATGGGCTTATTTTTTTTTCTCTAGCATCAGCAATGAAAGTAAAACAAGAACATTAAGCATTTGTGGTGAATTCAGTCAGGAGAAGAGATAAAAAAAGGAAAAAAGGAAAAAAGAAAAAAAGCAGATCACACTTCTGTGATTGCAAGATTGCTAGAAGGAGCTGAACGTGAAAGGGAACCTAAAAATCTTGCAATTTATAAGAAGTGACCACTTCCCCTTTAGGGGCTGTCATCTTATTCTGATTTACTGAGACTATATCAGACTAGAAATAGGCCCTCTACAGTAGTTCCTCTCTTTGTTAGAATCACCAGTGACAAAATTGTGATTTTCAGTATCCATTCTAGTAGCTATTTGTAACTCAGTGTTTTTAAATGCTTCATAAGCCAGAAAATCCAGGAATTGTCTCAAAATCTATTTGCATTATCCTTTGCATCATACACCATTGTTTTCCCATTTCACCCTCTTAAAAATAACACTGTGCACAGTCCAACAATTTGCTTCTTTCATATGAATGCAAATAAAGACTTTATTAGAAAAATAGATTGTGTGCAGCAATCGCTGATGACTGACTCTTAGGGGAAAGTTTGCCTGAAGAATTAAGATCTTGCCTGTAAAATCTTGGAAGCCCTGAAGTAGGAAAACATTCCTGTGTTGAAACAATTCCCACAATTTTGATGTGTTTTAGTTAAGCATTTGTTGTTGAGGGTTTTTTTGTTTTGTTTTGTTTTTTTCCCCATCTGCCTAAAAGATTTGCTGTTGATTGTCCTCCAGAGCACCTTGGTTTTAAGAGAATCAGTCACTTCAGTCTGCCCTGGCACCCAGCTTCAAGATCCAAACGTTCCTCTGAACACACAAAAAGCTGTGGCAAGGGATCACTCTGGGCTTAGCAAGTGCACTGTCCATGAAGCTGATGTAGATGCTCAAAAAATGTCAGAAAAGTCTTCATCTTCTAATAAATACATCTAGCTAGAGAAAGACTGCTGTGACTCTCTGCTTTTAGCTTAAAGCCCAGTTTAAGCAGTGGGGACAGAGTATCATTCTTCTAAAGTAAGGCTTTTCTGGGATGTATAAATGTGAAGGTTGAAATTCCTCAACTAAAACCAATTACTGAATCCCAGGATTTCCATTTCAGCAGGTACCCTAAGCATTACTGTACTGCAGAGTCATATTGCCTGTACTCACCCCACCCTCAAACACACAGGAAGAACAAACAAGGCCAGATGATTCCCTCAAAAGCCAAGACATAGGGCCCTTAGGCTTGACAGAGAAGCTCCAGTGATGGATCATAACTGGAAAAGTCCTTCTCCCCCCAGCCCAGAGCGAGAAGAAGGCAGGCAAGAGGAAAGGGTTCACAGCTCATTCTTTTCTGCATCGTTTCTCACTGGCCTCCACAGACCATGCCCACAGACCCTCCTACAGTGCTGGCTTGTTAATCACTGTGCTAACAAGGGAACATCCCTGCTCGCCACTTAGGGAGTGCTGACGGCTGCTGCCTCTCATCATCACATGGGGACAAAGATGGCTCTTGGTGTTATTTTTTTCTCAGGTAACTTTCTTCATCCTACAAACTCACTCTTGGCAGGGTGACTAACACAGCCTGGTCATCCTCAATTACTTCCATAATAAGCATGTGGGGGTTTTTTAATTCTTTTTTCATGATGTGGGAGGAACTGCAAAGTCATTAAAAGGTATAGCTTCCTGGCAGGAATTTAATTATCAATTCCATCATCTGAGATGACATCTCCTGTGACTCCAGTGCCACAACAGAAATGCTTCTGCACTCACATCTGAGGTCATGTAGAATTTGAAAGACCTTGTCTCTCATTTTACTTGCTTTAGCTTTACAAAATTCAGACCATCCAATCACTGCCTCAAATGGTTTGTTTTGATATAACCTTTTTCTGTTATAACCTCTTAACTGTGTTGTCCATCTTTTCTTATAGCAGACATCTTCTTGACATTTGGTTTTTTATTGTTCTTTCTGAATAAGTTCCATACAGTCTTACTTGATTTTCAAATTAAAGTTGCCAGCCCTGAAAATGATTAAATTTGAATTTAAAATGTGGGTATTAAGTTACTGTGATTATCTATATAAACGGTTTTACATGCATGTTTATAAAAAACTGGCAAAGGTATGCTTCTTTAAGAGTTCAGGAAAAGATCAGGAAAGATCAGGATTTTCAGATTTTTCCCTTGCATTATTTTAGTGGTAGAACAGATACTAACTCCCAGCCCAGTATTATATCATCTCTGGAGGTGAGAAAAAATAGGAGATGCAGACTTACACACATGTGTGTGTAATTTCACGTTCCCATCCCAGAACACTCACATATGATCTTTAATCAAAATATTCCACCACTGTGAACAAGTGACAGCAATATTAAGAACACATTATTTAATAAGTAAAATATGGACACAAGCAGCACAGGGATCTGCCTTAGAATACAGACAGGAAGGAGATTAAAAATTATTATTATTGGTGGATGTTTCATTGTAGTGAATTCAAGTTTACAGAATTGAAATACTCAGTCTGAGCGATCCCTGCTCTTGGAAAAGTGGAAAGACCCGAGTAATTTCCTACCTCATTCTGTACTTTTACATTCATTGAGCTCAGGTGTTCTTCCCACAGAGATGATCATGAAGCCATACAGATAAGCACAGCTGTGAAAACAAAAATAACCCCAAGGAAGGTCTGTTCCTGCTGCACTGCTGGGATCATCAGTGTGAGCCCCAGGATGGGGTCTCTGTAACATTTAGAGCTGGTACCCTTCCACAAATGGGGGATTGGATAAAGTGGGCCCTTGCTCATGTCCTCGGAAGTCAGAGCGTGTCGTGTAAGCAAGCACCTGTGAGAGCAGCAAATTAGAAAAAAGCAGGGAGTGAGAGTTGTGCATGTGAGCTACCTGGAGCAGTAACTGGAAATAAAGAGCTTGACTGTGCAGTCAGCGCTCTCTTGGTAAGAGGGGAGGCACATCTCAGGCACATATCTCTACTTCCTACTAAGGACATCTGGATCCAACAACAGTTTTGTTCTCAATTTCTTATTTGTCATTAAAGTGGCTTCAGGACACATTTGTAGCCCTTTTCACCTCTTCCCGTGCTCATGCTCACAAAGAGCAGTTTGAAGTCTGTCACAGCCTAGAGGAAGCTGATTTTTGTCATTCATTTTGGAAATAAGTACATGCTACATTGGCAGTATTTCTGCTCTGCTTTGTCTAGATATAAATCTGGCCTTGGAAAAGCCTAGAGAGCTTCAAAAATATCTTAGATCTCTGTGGAGACCAAACAAAAAAAGGAAGAGTGATTTATATCTGGTTAATTTGTAGAGCACCTTTCACATTTGGCTGAATTTTCAAAACATATGCTTGTGGTTTTTGCTTGAGGAATCTAGTGAGCCTGGTGTTTTTTCTGCTAACACAAACCAATAGTGAAGACACATGAGATTACAGGGTAGGCTCCACACTTTCAGTTTCCAATGACTCTTTCCTGATCTCTCTGTCCTGTAATGGTCTCACTTAGGGAGTAAGGCAGCAGGGGGTAAGGATGGCCAGAAGAGAATGAATTTCACTTGAACTTGACTTGTCTGTCTGAAGGACAGGTACTGAGCTGATACTTTTACTGCAGATTGCACTGTTTTCCTCTCAAGTGCCTCTCTCCTGCTCTCTCCAGCTGTAACAGAGCCCTTCTTTTGTGGACTTTGCCCACTTCTCTGAGCTCCTGTTCCAAGTGAGATTAGAAGAGGAAGTGCTGAAATAGCAATGTGCTTTTCTCACAGTATTTCAGGATGAAGCAGAAGCACCAAACACTGGAAATCTGTCCTGTTTTGCACCCTGTAAACAACTTCTATAGCAACATAGTTGGGACTGGACAAGTTATTAATATGAGTGTAAACCTGGACATCAAGGACTTCATGATTTATACACACTGCATTACATTTTATCTCTCTTCCTCAATTTTATAAACAATATTTGTCTTCTGAACTAAAAATATTAAAAATATTTAACTTTTTAGTATTTAAAAATATTAAAAGGGAATAAATCACAATCTACAATCATGTATTTCTTTTTTATTTTTTAAGGAGGAAAAAAGTCAGGTTTTTCCTCCCAAAACATATTTTGACATCCCTGAACTCAGACCTCAAAATTGTGCACCTTCTTTTTTTAAAATTTTTGGTGCAAATAAGCATACCTGGGTTTTTGCCGAGGCACAAAGAGCACAGTGTAAAGTTACAAGCTCTAATATTTTACTTATATAATGCTCTTATCTCTGAGTTATGTTTTGTTTTTTTTTTTTTTAAGCAGTGCCATACTATTGATCACAGAATCATGAAATCATAGAATATGCTGAGCTGGAAGGGACCTACAGGGATCATTGAAATCGAACTCCTGGCCCTGTACAGGCAACCCCAAGAGTAACACCATGTGCCTGAGAGCATTGTCCAAACACCTCTTGAGTTCCATCAAGCTGGTGCTGTGACCATTTTCCTGTGGGAACCCATTCCACTGCTCAAACACCCTCTGGGGTAAAGAACCTTCCCCTGATATCCAACCTAAACTTCCTCTGACACAACTCCAGGTCATTCCCTTGTGTCCTGTCACTGGTCACCACAGAGCAGAGATCAGTGCCTGCCCCTCCTCCTCCCCTCAGGGGGAAGCTGTAGCTGCAGTGAGATTTCCCCTCAGCCTCCTCTTCTCCAGGCTGAACAGACCAAGTGACCTCAGCTGCTCCTCATACAACTTCCCCTCAAGGCCCTTCACCATCTTTGCAGCCTTTCTCTCTAATAATTTTATATCTTGCTTACATTGTGGCACCTAAACCTGGAGACATCACTCGAGATGAGGCAGCCCCAGTGCAGAGCAGAGGGGACAATCCCCTCCCCTGCCCGGCTGGCCATGCTGGGCCTGATGTCCCCAGGACAGGGTTGGCCCTCCTGGCTGCCAGGGCACTGCTGGCTCATGTTCAACCTGACACTGACCAGGACCCCCAGGTCCCTTTCCTCTGCTCTCCATCCTCTCATTCCCCAGTCTGTCCATACCTCCAGGGTTGCCCCATGTTAGGTGCAGAATCCAGCACTTGTTGCTCAACTTTATGTGGCTGGTGATTACCCAGCCCTCCAATTTGTTTGGGTCTCTCTGCAGGGCCTCTCTGCCTTTGAGGGAGTCAGTGGCTCCTCCCAAAAGAGTGTCTTTGGCAAACTTACCTTCCAGTCCTGCATCCAAGTCCTTTATGAGATATTGAAGGGCTCTGGACCTAAAATGGAGCCCTATGGAACCTCACCAGTCACCAGTCTGATATAATCATATTTACAATAACCCTTGGCACCCTACCTGTGAGCTAATTGCTCATCCATTGCATGATGTATTTAGCCAGCTTCATTGTGGCTCAACATTTTGTCCTTTTTTTTTCAATTTGCAGTCTCAGATCTTCAGTATTCCCTGCTTAACTACCATTATATGAAAAAAATTGCCCATACCAGGCCACATTTTCTTTGACCCTGTGTTACATTTACCTTGCATGAAACATATTTTTTGTTATGGATGTTAATACCTACATGTTCTTTATTCAGTTAGGAGGATAGTTTCCAGCCTTAGCAGTTCCATAGAGTTGTGCCACGCTTTCTTCACAAGCCCCAGCAGCTTTAGCCCTGCAGTCCAGTATTTACAATACAAACTTAATTGTCTTTATTAGCCATTATATTTTTCTTAACAAATTAACATTTGAAAGGCTTGGTAATTCTATTTACAGGGTCTGTTGTGGGAAAAACAACCTCCAACAAATAACCAAATTCCTCAAGCTCAATGCAATCATAATTGCTTGATACAAGGTACAGATTGCCTTTGTGTTTTCCTAAATGGGATTAATGCTTGGAGGATTCAGTAACTCCTCATTAGCAGGCAAAATGATTGAGTGCAACTGACTTCCAAATAATGGCTTTGGTCAGATTATGAGTGTGCCAGAGAAACATACACCCTAAACGACTGAAATGGTCTTTTAGATTTCCCTTCTGTGCAGACCATGGATTTGAAGGGATAATGGACTCTCAGCTAGCATAATTGCAGAATATTTTCTTACCATCTCTGGCTAAATATCTATGTGGGCTAAGCAGAAAGGCAGAATTTGAATTTCATTTCCTGTCACTGCAGAAGAAAACTGCAATACAGTGGCAATTATCACAAAAGAGAGATCCTAAAGGCAGACGTGCTTTTGTGGTGCAAGCAGGCCTGCTCCCAACATAACATCAACAGTCTGTAATGTGTTTTAGAATTGCTATGGAAGGAAACAAAAAAAAATCATTTGGCACATAAGAGGACTCATGCTGCTATTTGTTTCTTAGTGCTTGAAGCATTTTATGTCTACATATTGAAGCAAAGCTGAGTTCTATCCTTTGATAAGGCATTATGCACATCCATTATATAAAAATGTGATGGAGCCAAACAAGGATTTGGCACTGTGTCCCTGATGTCTTTTTTTTTTTTTTTCCCTCAGTGATTAATGATGCTACCAGGTGTCTGATGCCAGGATTTTTTTCAGTTTCGAACCTCTTGCCAATTTTTAGACTCAACAGTTTGAAAGCTTCCAGAAAGGTGACTGAAAAGCTCTTAAGTGAGCCTCTCAGGGCAAATGACCATGGCATGAAGTGTGTGATCCAGCTCCCACTGAAGGCAATGAAAGTCCTATCATGGACAACAAATGAGGCCAGATCAGGCTGCTGTAATAGGTTCACTACCACTTCTTTAGCTGTAACAAACCTGCAGAGACCTCTGAAACAAAAATCTCAACAGCAGTGCAGAGACAAGAAAAATTCACCTATTACAACTTATGACTAGAATATATATTTAAAACATGCTTCCTGGTTTAATAGTGTTGCTCTTATTAAACTAAAGGCCTTTACTTACCCTAGAAAAGTGCTGCTGAATTTTGCTTTCTTTGCTCAAGATGCCATTGCTCTAAAAAATAGAAGGTGTGGGCCTGTGGGGTGGGTATGTCCTCTGCACATCACACTGTGTATCTAACCAGGACACTGCTGTGAGCACTCTGAGAGGGCCCTATGACCTCAGCTGCACCAAGGATATGCAGGAAATACATTTCTTGCTCACACAGATTTATATTTTAAGTACTGCTACACTGTAATTGAAGTACTTGTTCTTTATGCTCTGGTGATTTCCAGCTGCAGGATGGAAATAAGTCAGGCACTTCAAGGGGGTGAAATTATTTACTCAGCATCTTCTAACTTATTAATATACACCAAAAGATAAGATAACTAAATTATAGTATGCAAGGATATTGCATAAACTGCTTTAAAGCATTTCTTGTGAAAGCACTGTGTGGTTGAACTAGATAGTGTATCTACTTGCAGGCAGCTATGTACTCCAAGAAATTTTAATAGATAGAGATTAAAGGGCAGAAATAAAAAGCTACAAAAGAAACCCCAAGCAAGAACACTTCCTATTTGAATAGACACTTCATCAGAAATCTATAGGATTCAGACCAGCTGAACAAGCAGAAAAGTGAGGAACTATGTCTGGGGAAAGGAGAATCTGTCTTGCAAAAATCAGAAAAAATATCATCCCCTACCTTCACCTCTGAAAAAGATCTCAAATGGAGAATTAGGTTCCTTATGTCTTACATTATCCAAAAATATTATCTAGATGTCATCCATAGACACAAAAGTTAACAGAGTGTAAATCTGTAAATTTGCACACAGCTGATTTGTCTCTCATAACAGAGGGGAAAAGGTCTAAAACGTGCAACTGTTGGGTGTTAATTTCTTTGTTTGTCACACATGACTTTCAGTTTTGTCCAGTTTTATACATTATTGTAAAGAGCTAACTGAGGGAGCGGGAAGTATCATCAAACAGCATTACTACTCAGCACATGAAATTTCTCTTTAGTCTTCTCTGCTCTTGCTGGTAGGATGTAGGATTTGCAATTAGCACTCCGATTTGAAGGGTTAGTTTTCCTTCTTCCCTGCTGGGGGATACAGAAAAGGTGCATCTCCCCAGAGAGTGTTGTGACAGAGTACCTAGCATATGGAACAATATGATTTAATACTCAGAGAGGTGCAGCACAGACTTCCTCAGGGTTTATGAGGTTAGGTGAATCAGTTAAATACTTTTGTTTTGAATTGAGAGATATTTCTATTTACCTGGGAACTCCATAACTACTTGTGGATTTTAAAATCTGGTTGACATAGTTTCAAATACTATTTAGATCCAAGTAGTTGGGTGGGGTCTTTTAGAAATTTAGAGTCAGAGGGAAAATTTCAATTGGACAGTAATTTTTAATCTCCTTTGTAAATTGTCTGCTTTTCTGGTTTCACTCCAAATGCCAGTTAAGCAGAATAATAGTCCAAGTAGAAAGAAGATGGGGGAAAACAAAAAGCAAAAGGCAAATAATCAGTTCACTATCACAGAACATTTATCACTGTGTTGGCAACTTGTGAGACTTTTCATCAAAATAATCCAGTCTGTTGCTACACTCTGCCCTGTTTTTCACATGTGCAAAAATTGTCTTTCAAGAGCACTTAAGATGATGAAATTCTCTCTTCTATGCTTAAAAACTTTCTGGAATAATAGGAGATTGCAGTTAAAGAAAATCTTGTTCATTGTCTTACTGATATTTTACAGTGACAATTTATTAAATCATGACTGGCAACTCAATTATAACTGGCAATCATAATATTTTGTTAATACATTGCTCTTTATTTATATTCAAAGCTAAGGAATTTATATGTTAATCACACATGGTATTATCTGACAGAATTTTCTGGAATATTGTTAAAAGTGTGGGCGGTAATGATGATTAATGCAAAAGACACAAACAGCCTTCTCAAAGTTTTTCTCTCATAGATTTAATACTTTCATGTCCAAACATGTCCACTTATGGGAAAACAGCAATTTATGCTGGCTATACCACAACACAGCTACACAAGTTCTGTAGACTTGTACTTGTTGCCCTAAACCAGTGACTGTGGGGGAATCACTGGGAATACAGGATGTGAAGAGTGGATATGAATTTCAGTGCCTGCTGCAGAAAGGTGTATTAAAGTAGGTTAAAGTGTGAAGTTACATCCAGGACTCAAGAAGAGCATGTTGGTCACAGGTAGGCACAAAGGCAGGGCTGGATGATGCAGTTACTGTGCCAGTCAGCTGTAAAGTGCCAGAATGGGACTGTTGGGTGAGCAGGCATGGATGGTCATGTCCTTTGCAGTCCAAATCCCTGTTGGCCCAGGCGTGATGGCTGAGTCTGGTCACTGTATCTGGGCTTCTTCCATGAGGAAACCAAGGTGCAGAGCAGGAAGGCTGGTGCACTCATCCACACCTGCCACTGAGGATCACACCCAGGTCCCAGACCCCACACAAGGAATATGAAGACACCATACTTTCATAGAACAGAGAAAATTTATTCCCTGTTGTCTTGAGACCGGAGAAGTGAAAAGTGCACTAAAGGTTTACCCATACCTATGCAAAGCATGAGTTTAATGGGAGCTGAAAGCTTTCAACATCTTCCCAGAGGCAAGTATAAAATGCTAGTTTAGAATGCTTGGCAGAACTTGCCCAAATATAAATAAATGTGACAGTGGAGGGAACTCTGTTTACCAGTTAAGATGGGCTTGTGCCTAGACTAGTCAGGCTGAGCCCTGACCTCTGGGCCATCCAGACCATTAACCTCCTGACCCACACACTGACAGCTCCTGCTCCCACCTCTGTACCTACAAATCCCTATGTAATGCAGAAATTGTGCTTCCTCCTCAGCAAGGCAGGCTGGGGGCCCACCCAGCTCCTGCAGTCTGAACAGCACCATGATGGTGAGCACCTCTCACTAGTGCCAAAGTGTTTGGGCATCCTAGGTCTGTTCCCACAGGGAACAGGCATGGCTTGGCCCTATAATGCAATAGAGGGAGAGTACTCACATGGCAGAAGGGCAGCAATGACTAGCACTGATTCTAGCTAAGCCCACCAGCTCAGACACCTGCCCAGCAATCATCAGGGCTAGTGTCTAGAGTCAGGATGAACTACAAATGTGTATATAGATGAAGTGGAACAAGACTTTGTCAAGGATAAATGTCTGTTCTATGCAGTGGGTATGCAGCAGATTTGTATTTTCTATCTGTCGAGACTCATAGTGTGCACTGAATTATATAGAAACAATTCTATTTCCCAGATCCTTTCTCACAGTTCCACCAACAATATTGCTCTTTATTATTAAAACAATTCACAAAATTGTGAGGATAATGCACTTACTCATTTAATCTGACATACTATCTAATAAGAAATGAATCAAATTTTACATAGTCATTAACCTATGGCCACCACCCATCCCAGCTTGACTAAGACAGTCCTGATTTTGGTGGGAAATATCTTCAGAGCAGAGACTTAAGGAACAAATAGTTAAATGCTGCAAACGTGTAAAACACATTATAGTGAGCACCACAGGTACCCAGGCTTGCTACTTAATGAGATACTACTTCAGAGACAATAGACTGAACTTCATTCAGGACCTGTACATATAAAAAGGCAAATAAAACCAGATCTAAAGTCATAATTTTTGGTTGAGCAAACCCAGGGAGAAAGCCACTTGGGGTCTTCTGACAAGCATCTGGACATGTAGTCACCTGTGAGAGGGATGACAACACCCCCCTCTAAGTGACTACAGAACAGTTTTAGGGAACTAAAAATAGTTTCAGTGAAAATTCATCTTTAAAAATCACTGCTTCTATCCACATATTTGAAATCTCCCAGCAAGAATTCACTGTGAACAGTACTCTCAAGCCACAATTCTAAATTCCTGCCCTGTCTTCACTGGCATTAGTACTCTTTTTTTTTTTTTTTTTTTTTTTTTTTTTTTTTTTTTTTTTTTTTCAAAAAAGAGATTATTATCTTCATCATGTTAACCACAGACATTTCACATGGTACAGACTGGTTTCTGTTTCACCCAAAATCTCATTGCCACTACACCTTATAAGACACTGCCCAACTGTAATAGTGTATTGTCTGTTCTTAATGTATTTGTTCTTTTGCATTTTTTTTACTCTTTTCCCTCCTTGCTTACTGGACAGATAACCAAAGAACTGATGTAGCAAGGACAAATCTAATACAAGAATTTTTAACACTGTCACAGTAAAATATCTTAGTAATAAAAATATTTTTATTTCTCAAATATTTATGGTACAAAAATGTTTAAGAGCATATTCTGAAAATTATTTTGTTACATGAAACTACATTGCATATTGTTCAAGATGTAGTACTGAGCAGATTAACCTGATTGTTCCTGCCTTTATTTTAGCTATATAATATAGAAACTTGAAACACTTATAACCCTGAGCTTCAGAAAAATACTATAATATTTAGCACAACTTCAAATATCAAAATCTTTTGTTTACTCAATTCATCTGTAATGATCAATACCATAAACTTATGTTTTAGTTTAAAGCTGTTAGCCTTTAAATTTCCCCAATTTTTCAAGCTGAATAAAGATTGAGACCAATCATTTGAAACCTGATTGCTTAACTATACCCTAGGCAGCAAATCAAGTTTGTTTAATATTAATTTTATTTTAGTCTTGAGAATTTTGGTCATCAAAGTTTGCTTCAATAATCATGTTACCTTTACCTCAGAACAGATGCTTCTAATTTTAGGAATAAAGTTCTCAGATGAAGCCTTTATTCCAATTAAGTGTTTATTCAGACAAAACTCCAATTGATTCCTTTAAACACAAGGCAGCATACTTTGTGAGGGTTCCGAAGGAGGAATTAGAGAGTGAGTTAGCATTCTACACTGCACTTTTTCCTGCTCATCAATGGATGACATCCACCATCAAAACAAAAGATTCAGTAATGTTTTTAAAATATCTGAAAAAATAAAAAAGGTAACATTTTGCAGGGGTGAGATTCTTTTTTTTTTTTACTATAAATTCTGAGAGTAACATGTTAGCATGGAAAGTCTGAAGACTAGTTTCAGCTTCTTCCTTGGTTGACACTTCAGTTGCATGGCTCACAGTTCAGAGAAAAAAAGTTAAAATTTGGATGGGGATAATATAACAGGAAACAATAAAGATGCCATTCTAGCAGATAGGTTCTTATTTGCAGAAGGTGAGAACAAATACCACAAACAGCGCAATCTTCACCAAGTTCTCAGCCATTACATGAAAATTAATCACCAAACCAGCACTACACAGTTTTTAACTACTTTTGACTTTTCTTGTTTTGTAAAGTATTCGTATCTGTGGTGCACATCTAGCAAATAATTTGCACAATAAATTGGTATTGCACCAACCTCAGTAATAGTTTCCTCTCAATCATAAGAATCAGTTCCTCAGGCTTATAGTTTGACATTACAGGGGAGTTGTATACATCTCTATATTGCATAGTAAAAATTAATTTGCATATAATTGTTGTTGTCTTGGATGCAGCCTGAGAAAGGATATCTGCTGGAACACAGTGACCCTGGAATGTGCACATAGGCATGATCACCTGAAAATGTTAAAAATACAGCAAAGTCAAGCACTAGGAAATATAGAAAAAATACAGATAACCTTAATCTGTATTTGGGCCCTTCCTGTGGAACCACTTGTTGAACAATAACATAGAAATCTGACAGCATAAGTAATTTGCTCTTCCATAAAGACATTGCACACTGTAGAGTGACAAAGACTGTTTCACACACTGAAGAGCAAATGAAATGCTAACAGTGGTCTTCTAAGAGAGGTCCTGTGCATGTACCAAGTGGAGAACACACTCTGGTCAGGATGAATTCCTGCATGAAAGGCAGTGCATCAGCTAATAGTTAAAATAAATGGCAGCAATTTCCCTCTTTCAATGCTGCCTTATCAAGAGTTAGATAGAGTATGATAGTTTCAGAAATTATGTTGACCAGGAATATTTGCATAACCCATGTCTGCCTCAAAATGAGTCAATTCTATTGAATCAAGGTTATGCTTGGTTTGATTTTAACTTCATAATGTACAGTTCTCTTTTCAGGTCTGTCTGTATTTTAACTCCCACACCTGACTGTTATAGGATCCACCTATCATGTACATACCGTTCTTAGATAAAAGTTCTCTGCAGTTAAGACTTTTTAGTTTTTCCATTCAGGTATGACGGGTCAATACCACAGAATGTTGTTTCAAAAAAAATCACATTAAATGTGAAACCATATAAGAAAAATTTTCTGAGATATCTTTGGGGATATGTATATATATAGGCCTAAAGAAATCCTGCTTTTGACTTAAAGTGAAAAAGAACTAATTTCCTGAAAACTGTGATGTTCTGTTACAGTCCTTATCTCATCTTGTTCCTTTCCAAGAATAGATATTAGACATCGTTTGATGTGATAATGTGTTATGTTTATAAGTCTGATATGAATCATCTTCAAGAAAAGCTGTGGCACCAAACTGACTGCACTCTGTACATGATTTGGCATACAAATAAGTCTGCTGCCATAAATTTGGATTATGTCACAGGAAATACCAAATTTACCCACTTACCCACTAGTAAAACCAAAATACTTATCTGGATTATTTGCCCTGAAGTGATTGAGGCATGACAAGTTTTAATTATGTGTTTTATCCTGGACCTGCTCCACCAAGAAAAGCTATTAGGCAAGAAAAGGCACTTTCTGAAGAGCTATGTTCCTAAAAAGATTTAGTGCAAGCCAGTTAGAAATGCTTTTAGTCTCATGCAGAAGTTAAGCAATGCTTGTCGCTGTATGTGTATCAACTGTCACACTTAGGGTTCAACTGATGGCTGATCAACACCTATTGCTAGGACCAAACAGGCAGTGAAAATGCTGGAAAGCCACTTGAAACACTAGAACAGTGTAGACATCAGAATAAGTGTCAAAGAAAGGTTTCACACTTTATTTGCTAGCAGCAGGTGCCTTAAAAACAGGGAAGAGTCAAAAGGACTCCAAAGGTAGCTTTTTATTGTGACACTGTTTGTCAAATGAAGTTTTCAACAGATTTTTATTTATAAGGGGCCAGTTATGAGATTATACTACAGCAAGTTGAATGCTGTACTCCATGTGAGAATGACTTTTAAAAGAAGATGGGGGGGAAAGGCTGATATCTGGCTCCCAAGACAGTTATTCAGCTTACTGGCAAGACCAGTTTGATATCTGCTAGCTATTAAACACTGTACACTCTCACTCAGCATGACTGCTGACACCACAGTTATGTATGACCATGTTACAACCATGGCCCAGCTCCAGCTACTGTCATGCAGACCTCCCAACACACATGCACGCAGCAGGCAGTCCTCTCACAAGGGAAGATAGTTAGAAATTGATTTAAGGAGGTAGGACAGAATGAGCTGGCCAGGGACAAGGGGTGGCCAGAAAAGCCAACGACCATCAGCCTATTTACCTACAACCAGTCTTGACTCTATTTTCCCAGATATTTCTTCTTCCCCAACCTGCCTTTATCCCTCTCTTTCCCTTCCCTAAACCTCCCACAGTAAATCTTGAATGATCCCAAAATACTCTCCCCTGCCTCCTGTAATATGCCCCATACCCTTGGCAGTGTTCCTCTCAGTCCCAGAAGTGTCTGGGGAGCAACCATCATCAGTGCTGGGTGTCATCCCTGGCAAAGGAGTCAAAGGCACTGCTGAGACAGCCCTGGAGACACCATATCCCTTTCCCTGACTGGATTATGATGTTCTCCTACTTGCCATCATGTCCCTGAGCTCCTTCATGCCTGCAGAGATCTGAGTTTTATGACATAACTTGAAAAAGGACTTCTTTCATACTTGAATCTGATCATGCAGCTTTGTGGCTGAGACATGAGAGGACCATGTTAATAATTCCTAGGAACTGAGGACAAATACTCACCTTGCTAGTCTATGGCAAGTCCCCAAAGCCAGCCTTTACAAAGTACTAGAATATTACAGGCAAAAAATTCACCAGTTCTGAATCTTGAAAGGGGCTCTGTCATTGTGAACAAAATGAGGAATCAAATATACCACAAGAGACCTGAGGCAAAAATCTCCAAGGCCATGTTCTCACACAAGGAGTCCCACAAATTAGAGCAAAAGCAGACAGCAAGATGACATGTGATGTTTGAAAAAAAATACAAGAGGCTTCATAGTTTATATCTCTGTGTCTGGGTCTGCATTACCACTCAAGTGTGCAAAACTTGGGTAAATACAAAAGGCATCAGAGTTGCTAGGTCAGGGCAATTACTCCTATAATAATGAGCAAGATTGCAGTAGGAGATTACCAAACTACTCTTTTGCCTCAAAGCAGAAGGGATTGCATTAGTTTTGGTAGTGATCTGTAGGTCACTGTTGTAAAGACCTGCAAATTTGGATTAAAACACTGGGAATCAAGAAAATCTCCCTGCTCTAAAGTTTAAATAGCTCAACCACATGAGCCATTGTAGCTGGTTCCCAGAATATTCCTCTGCTTCCTAGGCCACAAAGATGGTAACAACTCTTGGCTCTGAAGTGAGCATCACATGCATCAGATATTACATGCCTCCAGCCTCCCACTCTATGCCCTAAATGTGGAGGCAAAAACAGTAAACAGTTTTGGCTGCTTTGTCTCAGGCTGTTGAAAAAGCATATAAAGGTACTGCCTGTTGGTGTCCAATGGCCCTTCCACATCTCCTTGCAATGGCATCCACAGGTGTTTTTTCCCAGACAGCTCTGGGCTGGGCCACACCAGTCTGGGTAGAGAGATCCTGTAAATATCTGAAATTCCCTTCCATGGCAACATTCACTGCTAATTAATAATCCTTTTATATTTTTTGAGAGCAAAGAAGCTAGGGGGAGGAGTATCTTCTCAGGAGGCTTTGCTGCTTGGGGCCATGTGTGTGATGCACCTGAGCTTCTGCTATATAGGAACTCTCAGACTGCAGAAAATGTGAGGCTACTGCATTCTGCAGTACCCCTCTCCCCCATATCCCTACCCTCCAACAGGCTTCTCAGTTGTCCAGACAGCATGTGACATGCCTTGGTACCACCACAGCCTCTGTGCCCATGGTTGCAGAGACATCTTGCTGGGGCTGGTGCATGACCAGGTATTGCTGCAGAGTGGAAGGACAGCCAAGGCACCCACCTTGGAGGAGCTGAGTCACAGAGAGAGAGACTCCTTGCCTCCAGGGTGCTGCTGGACAACACAAGCTATGGCCTTAACCACCTTTCAAAATGGTCCTCAGACCTCTTACACTATAAAGGTAACATACTTCCATTAGTTTTTCCATGCATCCACCTACAAATCTGTCACAGTGAAAGCAGTGGGAAAAAGCTCTCCGTTATTTTGGTGGGGGAGATATGTCAGAAGGAAAATTGATATTCCTTCTATATCCTCTATTTATGTAGCAACCTTACCATTTGCATAGAAAAAAGAGATCCCTCCAAATGACAATGGAGGAAAAAGGAATGGATAAAACTGGATTTTTTTTTTTCTCCAGGACACATGTATTTTCAATAAAATTCTCATAGAAAATATTTCACTATCATTAGTGCTAGGGGAAAAATAAAATCTATTTCCAAAGTAACCCCTAGTTCTGTTATTCTGGAGGGTTTTCATGTAAATTATTATAAAATACTGTTGCTGTAGTGAATTCATCTTTCTGGCTGTTCTGGCAGATATCAGCTTGGGGCCACCAGAACTCCTCTGTTTGGAGTGCATTACTCTCCATCTTGAAAAAGGATTTTCCATTATTGCAAGGTACATTTGTGTTACAGTTAAAGCATTTCTACCCTGAGGTAGTGTCAGAATGGCATTGCCCAGAAATGCAGCCATGACACAGCGATGGTCTTGTTAAATGCTGAATAAAAGATGTTAATAAGCTAGAGTGCTGCCTAGGGAAAGAGCTGCACCATCTTGTACCCACTGTACAGTGCACTGTCAGCAAACCCTCTCCTTGCTGTACTGCTCAGCTTTGCCTTCAGTGAGTCCTTAAAATCTCTTAGCCACAAGGTATAAAAAGGTTCTTCTGATTTAGACTCAGTGTGATCTTTTGCTTTCAATGGTCAAATGTTCCAGGAACATTTTCTTAGAGTATCTAAAACTATTTTTAAAAGATAACTCACAGCACACCATTTTTAGGTTCCTCTTTAGTTAAAATACAGGAAAGTACATCCCAAAGTGCTTCCACTCATGAAGTATATATGAAAATAATGTAATAATAACCCAAGAAACGGTGCAAGAAACTTTCCATGCCTGTACATCTCTTTTAGCAGTGGAGCTGAAGTGGTCACCAGCTTTACAGTTTCACAGATCCTTGAGATCCCCAAGGAAAGGTATGAGAGCTTCCCAGATTTTTCTCTCTCAATTGTTGCTTCATTCTCAAAAATGCATGCCCAGCTTTATTAGTGATCAGGAATCACACTAAGTCACTACAGAAGGTTGTCAACTTCACTCCTACAACCCCAGTCCCTTATGCTGACATCAAAACCAAAAACTTTAGTCACTGATCTAGAGAGGCATGGATGCCATGAACCACTGACCAGAGGTAAGGTCTTCTGGATCTGTGAAGTGGAAGAAACAGCAGTGAATGAGTGTGTGAAAGCCCCAGGGAGAACTGGCACTCTGCTGCTGACACACAGAAAGACACTGCACCTGCCTCGGGGAGCCTCTGGCCCCAGAGAGCAGAGGTGCTGTGCTTCAGCTGCCGGAAAGCAGAGAGAAAGTAAATACAAGGTTTGCCGTTTGCAAAGCCATTGATAAACACTATCTTTCTGCATAAGAGTAAATCACAGGCAACATGAAATTCTGTACTGCAAGAGATGCACGAGGATTCTCACAGCCTCATTCAGTGACTCTCTTCCCTCTCTCCCAGCTCATGAGCTGTATTACAGAAAGACAGTTTCTGTATTTATACTACGCTTTATCCTCTTGCTAAGCATTCCCTGTTAGCCACCTTAGCTTACAAAGTACAGAACTAAACAGATCAGAGGTTTGACTGACTGTGGCTGTTCTTATGATGCCTTCTCACCCAATTTGTATCACTTGCTTAAAAGACAAGGGTCACCTCTCCCTGGCTCTTGCACTTGACAGATTGTCTGCCCCTTGCTAAGTGGTATTAACTGACCTGTCGATATAGCAGAATTTTGCACTCCCATTTTCACAGAGCAGGACACAAAAAATTAGAGCAAAGCCTTGTGAAATCAAGCTGACAGTTCCTATAAAATTCCCTCTCAGAAAGCACAGCACTTTCTCCTGACCCTCAGAAACCCATGACAATGGTATTAAACTAAATATTTTAGCATTACTTCTATTTAGTTTGCTTTTCACAGTTTTTCTGTTACACTACCCATGGTGATGCATCCATGTGGTGATGAATTCACAGCACAAGTCTAGCATGTTTCCTGTAGTTTTCAGACTACTCTCAGCTGGCAAAACACAAGGCCAAAAGTACCTTTTGGGGAGATGGACCAAAATGCAGAGGCCCATTTCTTTGTATTCATTCATCTAGAATGACGTGTCCCTGCAGACCATTGCACTGACTGCAGCCTTACCTCGCCTGAAGCCTTGGGGGAAAGATACACAAAAATCCCTCCGACATCCAGATGGTGCATTCAGAGGCTGGAGAGAAGAGAAGCTCCGGAGTTCCCTGCCTGTACAGAAGCAGCCAGAGCCACTTCCAAAAGCTACACAAAAGAGCCTCTGTCACGGCTGATGAGAGATCCTTTTGAAGCTTAGGAATCATGACTGGCAGCATTTCATATCTGGCCATCTTTAGGTTTGGAGGAATGAAGAATGGGAAAGAAGAAAAAGATGGGAAAGGAGAAAGCAGGGGAGAAAAAGGTAGGATCAGCTCAGAAAAGCTCTGGCTGAGAGCCTGTCACAGCAACATGCATTTTGCATTACCTCATGTATAATATTTTTTGCTTTCAGGTTTTCTTATCAACATGAAAATTCCCAGTTTATTTTTGACCTTTTGAGCAGAAAGTGGGCAAATCTTTCGGCTAAGAAGACATGTTGTAATTCACTATTAAGAAACACAAAACTTCCTCAATGTAAAGGTATATTGTAAAACATAATTAGCCTAAACCAAGAGCATACAGTTTCATTTCAAAGAATGTATGCATTGCTGCTTTCTGTGGGAGGTTATAGGGAATTCTTTACTAAAAACAAGTTCCAGTTACCTGCAAATAAACTGATTATGTTTGACAATGACTATTGCCAGGTTTAAAAAAACTCTAATTCACTTCTTAGCTCCTATTGTGGCACGGTTACAAAATATTTTTACCTCTCTATGTCTTGCTTTTTCCACTTACAAGCTATACAATTTTCTTGTTGAAAACAGTAAAAATGCTGTAGCTGATTCTTGTACAGCAATAAGTATTTGTTCTTCAAAGATGAAAAACATTCTAGAAGTTAAACTTCCAATGTTAACAAATCAGTTTCCTTAAGAAGTTTTACTTCATGACTCTCAACTTCATTTTTCTGTAATATAGCAAACAGAAAAACTTTTTTTCATGTCTCTGATCAACTGTTCTTCTGGGGTTTTTTGTTATTCTATTACATGCCTTTAACTGTGGCTGCAGTGGCACAAAATGGCTTAAAAATAAATTAAGCTTTCACTTGAAGATATTTGAATACAAAAAGATCAACATTTTTTTTAATATTTTATTATTATTATTCATTTTGTTGTTTTTCCCTTCATCTCTTTAAAATGCATAACCTAGTTCTTATGAGCAAAGAATCTTAATATTGTATTTCAGAGGGAAAGTAAGTGCTAAGTGATCAGTTTTAAAAGGATTCAAGAAAATACTCTCCATATCTAAAATGGGAATGGGGCATGATTCACCCAGGACAAAGCAGGAATGGTAGAGAAAGAAAACCTCAAGAATTTGCGATTCTGTCACAAGTTTTAAAAATTTTAATTTTGCTTTTTGGAATGCGTCAAACTGTCACTTTCTTCCAAGTATGCTTCCCAATGTATTTAACACTTGCACTTTTGTCATAAACTCATAGGGATTCAAAATCTTATTCACTACTTTACTATTACAGGTTCTCTTATGAAAAGCTGGGCACAGGGACTGCCTGGCCATAGTATCTGACCTGCATGCAGCTCAGAGGTGATACGACCAGCCACAAAGTCCTGCTGGGGTGCTGCCATGCTTAAATACCCAGGCAAGGAGTCCATGCAGAGTTCAGCTGCCATCCATCTCATCCATGCCCTGCTGGAGGGGTCCCAGGAGGCCACTGCCACACTCCCCTGGCTACAAACTGCCTTTCTGGGAGCTGCCAGTCCACACCATCCTCCAAATAGCGGATGCTGGTCTGGCTGTGGAAAAAAATGGGTGTGAGGGGAGGAACAGTAAGGAAGGTTGGCTATTCCTTGATTAATGCTTCCATTTCACTCTAATATGTGAACACCTCAAAACAAAGGAAAAAAAAAGAATAGAGAAAAATATTTCAGCAATTTCCTCTTTCTCCTACAGTTCAACACAGGAAAGTGAAATAAAACCACATAGTGATTAATTTAATGGGTGAGGATGTAGAGATTTTTATTTTACACACTTAAGTAGGTAAAAATGAATGCTGATATTTTTCTTTAAGGTCTAAAATCTGCCCTCAAATTGTTAGGAGTAGCTGGGTGAAAGTCTATGTTGTGGGAGAGACATAGGAGACTGAATTACCACCCCTCTTAGCCTCAGGGGAAAAAAAATAATAAAATATTTAAAGCCTATGAATATAATTTATTTGTGACTTGCCTACAACTATTGTGCTCACTGATTTCACTTAATGTGCGCTGGCAGAGTACGTCAGCCTGGCAGAAGTGCTGCTGCATTACAGTGCACTGACTCCATTAAAACCCTGCACAGCAGCTAAACTGGGGCAGCCCTGCCCTCCTGGAATCCTCAGCTGGCCCCCATGACCCAGGAGAGAAGTCAGCCCCAGCAGAGGGAAAGTGCAGGCAGGCTGCCCTCCACTGCACACCTGCAGGAGACTCCATTTGTTGAAAAGAAGCCCCAGCAATTCCTCCTGCAAGGAATCTAGCTCTTACCCTCCCAGGGATATTATGCCCCTGGGAACAGCATCTCTAGCCCTGAGCAGAGCTGCTCTGGTTGCACTTCAGTTGTGCTCACATGAACATAACTTCTTGGTTGCATTAGAATGATCAGACAAGTGAAAAGCAAAACACGGCAGCCATTTGAAGAAGACTTGACAAGGTTCAAACACACCCACTACATCTGCTAATCCTCTTGATGAGGACAGAGAGCCATGACTGAAATCCATCTCATCAGCACCAAGTCAAATATTTGCCATCTTTCCAGGTAGATCCCACCTGGCGTCCCATCTGGCGCCAGCCAGACTTCTGGATATCAGCTGATGAGACATCATAAAAACCCAGAAGGAGCAATCCTCTCATATGCAAACAGATACTTATTAACATTTTCCTTTTGTGTCCAACACAGTGTAACATGTCCTGTATTCTTTCTGAAATAAAGGCACTGA
Organism: Zosterops lateralis; assembly: GCF_965231275.1. Taxonomy (NCBI): domain Eukaryota; kingdom Metazoa; phylum Chordata; class Aves; order Passeriformes; family Zosteropidae; genus Zosterops; species Zosterops lateralis. Next base: position 30,880,751 of record NC_139762.1, on the reverse strand, counting down.
AAGCTTCTGTTATAATTATCATTACTGTTAATAGCTAGGAACATTAGAGCACTTACCACCGGCCAATTGCATCCCACCCAGGAACCTCTGCTGGAACACAAGGTGGGTGGCTCGCCCCTCCTCTTCCTCTGGGACTTTGCTCTTCCTTCTCATAACTATTCAAAATTCACATCATCATTGCAAGGTCTTATTTTGCTTTTTTGTTGTTGTTGTTTTCACAATGAGTATTCTTTTTTTATTTCCTGGGCTCCTGCGGTATACTTGCCAGACTCTTACTCTGAATGGTCAGACAGAAATTTCACCAGGACAGTTATAGCTCCCAGTTTCTGCTGAAATTTTGGGAGGCAAAGATAATTCATTTCACTTAAAGAGCCCAGGACCTTTCTCTTGGACTCAGAGCATTCATAAATATTCATAAAATTCATAAAAGCAGTATTGCTTTCTCTCTTCTACCCTGTATCAAAATACAAGCTAGCTTTTCTATAGTCATTTCAGTCACACCACTTCACATTGCAGGAAGTACTAATCCTTTTCTGAGGTGGGAAGCTCAGCACAGAAAAGTCAAGTGCCATGCCCAGAAGAGCCAAGTTGGTGTGACACAGACAGCAGTGAAACCCAGGTCTACAGCACACAGGAGCTTTCCTCTGCAGCAGGGACTCCTTTAGGATCTTCCACAGAATAAATAAATACAATTTCCCCCTAACACTCCAGGCATTTTCTGCTATTAAGCTGTTCTGTGGTTAGCATAGCAATGTCAAGACATCAGTTTAAAAAATTTTGGCACCTAGAGCCACAATTAGGCTCAAAAAGATGTTGCCCAAACTGTCAGAGGCAAATAACACTTACAGCTTGCTTTCTCTTGGCTCATCCAACTGCCCAGATAAAATTTACATCCCTAGCAGATGTCACCCAAGTTAAAAAAGATTGTTCTTTACTATAAATTCACATTATTCCTAGCATATGGGATTAAGAGCTGCGATAAAGAGCTTTGAGTCTGACTGAGAGAAGCAATTTTTTTTGTCTGATCTGAGCAACAGCTGACTTCTATGGACCTCTCTCTTTTTCATCCAAGCACCTAATTGTCTTGGGAAAAATGACCTGTTATCAACTTAAACAAAACAACTGCTGTCCAGAACAGACCAATAAAACAGAATTTATACGAGGAGCTGTGGGTTTACTGGCTATTGGTTTAAGCTGTTTGTCCTATTTTAGCAGAGTATAATTTTATTGGTTTTTTTCCCCCTGTTGAAATGACTATTAACTCCATTGTCATAAATAAGGAACTGCATTGTTTAATGTGGCCATTAAAAAGGAGGTTTATAGATCACATGATCACAAGGGTTCACTTGGGTCTCGTAGTAATTAGTAGAAATGGATGTATAGCAGCAGTTCACAACATGCTCGTTTGACCTTTTTGCCCTACATTTTCGACCACTTTGAGACTGTTTTATGTAACTTCTCTAAAAACTGACCTTCATTGCCCTCTGCCGGCTGCTCCATTTTCTCCTCGCGCAGCTTCTCGCATGGCGCATAAGACAGGATGTGCCGCGGGTTAACCCCAGCCAGTAACTGCAGTAACTGAGCTGCTCCACTCAGCCACTCACTCACCCCCTCCCACTCGGAAAAAAAAAAAAAAAAAAAAAAAAAAAAAAAAAAAAAAAAAAAAAAAAAAAAATTCGGGGATTGAGATACTGAGATAAATCCAGTTTAATGATTGAAACAAAGATAGTACAATAATAAAAACAGCATTAAAAATAATAATGATAATAATGGTAATGATAATGATGATAATAATTATAATAATGATGATAAGAGAGGGAGAGAAATAAACCCAAGAAAAACAAGTTCTGCACAAGAAAATTTCTCATCACCCACTGACCGATGCACAGCTTGTCCCTGAGCAGCGATTGGCTCATGCCAGCCAACTTCTCCCAGTTTATATACTGGGTATGACATTCCATGGTACAAATATCCCTTTGGCCAGTTCAAGCCAGCACTCCTGGTTATGCTTCTTCCCAACTTCTTGTACACCTGCTCACTGGCAGAGCATGGGAAACTTCAAAGTTCTTGGCTGAGGGCAAGCACTGTTTACCAACAGCTACAATAGCATTTTATAGACATTTTTCTCATACCAAGCCCAAAAACACAGCACTGTGCCATCTACTACGAAGGAAATTAACTCAGTCCCAGTTGAAATCAGGACAAATAGAGCTGGACAAGTTGCAGGGCGTTTGAAGAAGGCTACTAGATAGGAGCTGTCTCAGGGACCGCCAGCAACAAAACTATGATCTAGCTTGCTGTCTACTGCAGCCACGGTACTGAGCTTAATGCACAGTTTCCTATAGACACACTATAGCAAGCACACTAGCACTTAGGGCAGATACATTTTCTTAGGAAGAACCAGTAAATATTTTTACAACAAAATGCAGTTGTTCAAAAAATCACATTACTTCAAACCTGTGTGGTAGTGCCTTCTCTGATAACCCAGCAAAAAGGCAATCACTGTACCTCACCAATAAATCTGAAAAATCTTTCTTCCTGCCTGCATTTGAAACAACTTTATTTCAGAATCAGTATAAAAATAGTCCATTTCTGCAACACCATTTCTGCATGTTGGCGTTTCAAAGGAACTGATCAGGAAACACTGCAGAATGCTAGCCAGCCCTAGGTTACTGATAGGTATTTTGTCTCATGTCAACACTGAATGGTATTTGTTGGTAATAAAGTGATTTATGAGAAAGGTAGCTATGGGGAAATCCCGCCTCTTATACATGCATTTTCACGAATCCAGGGAATTCAATAATTGGGTGTTTGGTTGACAGAGAGAGCTGAGGGGCCAGAGTTGTAGTGAGCATTGAAGCAGAGCTGGTCTCTGCCTCAGCAGTAAAGAGCATTAAGGGCACCAGAGGTGTAGGTAACTTTGCTTCCGGTGTGGTTGCCTTTACTACACATATTTCTTGAGCAAGTACATCTTTGTTGTGCCTCCTCTCATGAGCAGCTAATTCACTAAACACTGAATAAACTCTTCCTTCATACAACCTCCATATGCTTAGCAGGTGTTGATATCACATTCTGTAGGAAGCTGGCTTTGAAAGAGTGATGAAAATCCCCATTCCCACAGAGATAATGTAGCTCATGACTCTCTGGCTCTTTTATTTTTTTTTGTTTTTTCAGCCATATCCTTTTCCTTGAAAATAGTTCTAAGATTTTTTTACCAAATAAAAGATGGCATATCTGGTAGAGCATCATGTATGCATTTTTCATGAAGCAGGGTGATTATATTAGAGAAATTGAACTCTACAGGTACTTCATGTAGGAAAAATATTTTCAGTTAGGAGAACAGGACATTCTGGGTGCTTTGGATTTTCAGCAATTTAAAAAATCACAGTGTAGTGGACACAGCCAACAGTGTAACAGAGTTGTATTTTTTTATAAGATAGGACTACATAAAATAATAATAATAAAGAAGGGAGAAGGGGACCGAAAAGAAAGTTATGAGTCATATCTTGGAATGGAGAAGTGGGTATTTCTCTTGTTCTGCCTGAGTTTCCCTTCAAAATTAACAGTGACAGTATCCTGTGTTTTTCTTTGAAATTATTTGAAGACACACTGGACCACACCCATTTTCTCACAGCTCATCAGTGGATTTTACCAATGCTGTCTATAAATTTCAAGCTAGTTACTGGAAACTCTTAAGACTCTTCTGAGTCTGCCAGGTGAGATAAGATTTTCACATGAAATCTCCAAGTTTCTAGTGCACAAGAAAGCACAAAAAGGCCCTCTATGTAGCTGTCACAGGGTCTTTAAATGCCGGATACACCATTTCCTTTAAAGGAAAGAGAGAGGCGGAGATTGCTCTTCTATTAAATTCACTTTTCAGTAATAAGTTTATACAGCTCCCTGGTTCCTGTCCCTTATTTATCATCATTGAGACTTAGACCATTCTCAACCCATTAGTGGGTATTATTAAAGACAGGCTTTTGGTTGGAGCAACAGATGAGGCATGAATGACAGTTTACAGAGAAGGTGCTCGGCCTGCAAGGAGTTTTCAGGCTTCCCAAATTCTTTTCTGAAGACCTCGTGAATAGATTCCTGGAGGATAATGAAAACCTCTGTTGCCTTCCCAACATGTCTCCAGTCATTGAGCTACAAAACAAAGGCACAAGGTTAAACCTTCATTCATCTGATTCCCTATGGTCTAATTTGGCTGTTGAATCTTGAAGGAGAAAACAGCTGCACTCAGTCCTGAGAGCTGCATGTACACAGAAATGTGAAATATTCTCTGCTCTAGTTCAACAGACTCCCAGGTTTATCTGTCTGAGGTTGAGTCAAATGAACAGCACAGTGTGGGTAGAGAAAAGTCTCCTCAAAATGAGGTAACACTGAAAGTGGCTACAGTCAAATTCTTCAGTATCACGATGGTTTCCCACAGATGAGTCATCTGTCTGTCTTGCCCTAACCATGTATCTGCTTCACAGAGTCCCAGAAGGGAACACTTCCTGTCACACACCTCCTGGGTTTGAAAATAAATAGGCAGCGTGACCTAATGCTTCATACCCAGGACAATTTAACCTTAAGAAATTATATCCTTGAAATTATGTGCTCCTGGAGATTCATATGAAAGGCATGTTAGAAAACTAAACAGCTCTCCATTTATCTGACATTTTGTCTTTACATATTCAGGATTCTGAACACTGACTGGAGTTAAATGCCAAAATTGAAGTAAGATGCAGTAGGGACTTTTTTAAAGAAAACTAAAACATCTTGAAGAGTTGAAAGTAAAGCATTTACACTCCCAGGAGATAAGACAGAGAGACCATAAATTCTTCCCTGTCATTAGAACTGAACATTAAAATATCTGTCCTGTTCAAGAAAACCCACAGAAATGGGAAATGTCATTTATGAATAATTATCCCTTATTCTTGGCTCTTACTCACATTACCAAGCCATCTGTAAAAATGGCCCCACCCCCATCAGAGCAAAGGCAAAAGAAAATTTATTTTTGACAAGATGACAAAATGTCAGGAGGGGTCCTCAGCAGGATCCCAGGAAACTGATTAAAAAGAAGACAGACTTCTTTTTAAAATGGTATGAAATCTGATTTTCTAGTGGTATCCCATGGCTTTTTCTTATTCCCCATTAGACTGGAATGGAAAATGTTCAAAGGATCTTGCCGTGAATACGCTTCCTATGGAATAATGAAAATCGCTGCTTCCATCTTGAAAGCAACATGAGCCTGCTATACATTAAAACAACAGACAACCAATGAAGTTTCCATGCAAGTTCTGGATAAAGGGAAATGTAAACTCATCTCTCCCTTTTCCCTTTTAATGTCATACATACATTCATGAAAGAGATGTAGGAAAAAAACTGAGTGGAGGATAACAAATCTGAGGAAAAGTTTCTGAAAGTTCTGGCTTCTCTTTAACAAACACCAGTTCAACAACATGTCATGAGTTCATAAGAGACCCCATCCAAATCAGTGAAATCAGTGGGAAAGCTCCCAGTTGGCTTCAGCAGGTCTGAGTCAACAAAAGTGCAATTACAAATGCACTTTTTTTCCTTCTCTCAGTGAAATCACTTTTTAAATAAAAAAATGCTTTTTAATGAAAAATTGCATTTTCCAAGGGTGAAATTGTATTGGGATCCCTTGTTTTCATTTTTGTGCTTTTCTGTTTTGGTGGAGCAGGCTAGAAATAAATATATTTCATTCCACCCATCCCCCAAACTTTTTAATTTCACTTCTTTATTTTTTACTGGAAAACAAATGCAAGAAATGACATGAAGTAGAGGTGGGTTCAGGAAGTGATCAGATCAGAGAGGCCCACCTGGAAAGCTGGATGCCTACCAGAAGTAGGGGAAAAGTGACCCCAGAGCAAGCGAGCTTAGCCAGTTCTCTTACTTTTTTTGTTGTCCCAGCACGTAACTCCTCTTTCCATTGTTTTTTTTTTTTTTTTTGATATTGCACACAAGTTGATTACAGAGGTGCAGAAATCATACTACATGGAGTCTAAAAGAACTCACTTAAAATATGTTGGCAGGATTGCTAGATCTCAAACAAGTACTACATTCAAGCAGAAGGAGAAAGCATCAGCTGTTCCTTGGTGAACTACACATATACAAGGACCACATATAGTCACCCACAACAGCCTGAAGAATTCCCCTTCATCATTCTTCCCTTGTCAGTGCATTCAATTTTGTGAAAAACATTGAAATACTGGAGGATCACCTTGCTGAGTTTCTCTGTTATTTTCTTCTTCAATGGAAGGCACCACATACACAAAACTGACCCATCTTCAACAAGTGAAACACATCTGCAGCAAATGGTAAACTCCTGTTTTCCTGAATATGTTCAGACAGGTACAGTGGTGACAATTATTTATGTGCATTTAGACATGCTCTTATTTAGAAGGAGAGGATTACCAATTGGATTGTTTAATTTGGTGTCCACACTGCAGAGCATGGAGCACCCAATTCCAAAGTCAGAGGATAATTTCTGAAGGAACAGCAGACTGTGGACAGGCCACACAAAAGCTGATTTATCTGAAGGACTGCAGCCCACAAAAAGGAACAATGCTGGAGCAATTAGAAAATTTTAAGGAGTAAGAAGCAGCAGAAAGAGGAGCAGCAGAGAGGAACTCTTCAAAACTGTCCACAAATTCCCATCACCCATCCTCCCTGCACTGCTTGGGGTGAAGAGGGGGTATAGGAGGTACCAATGAAGGAATTAAGTCAGTAAGACAGTAAGGAAAAAAAAGTGACAAGTATGGGGAAAAATACTGCTTTAATTTTTGGTTTTGATTTTCATTATATAAATATATTCTCATTGGAAATAATTTTATTTTTTCCAAGTAAGGTCTGTTTTGCCTGGGATGTTAGCTGGATGCTAACTGGAAGTGATATATCCATTTTATCTCAATTTACAAGTTTTTTAATTCTGTTTTCTCCCCCTGTACTGTTGAGAAGAAGAAGTGAGTGAGCAGCAGTGAGTGGGAGGGTGTCTGGCTGCTGGCCATGGTCAGCCCACCACAACTGAACATTTTTCTGTTGGTACTGGCTATCGGTTAGACTGCATGGCTGTCTCAAAGCTAAAACATGAGTTCCTTTCTCAAGATGTTTCATACACAAATCTCTTCTAGGTCTCTCCCAGCCACAAAAGGTTAATAAGATGTAAACTAAAGCACTAAGAATCCATCTCAAAAAGGCATTAATGTCATTAGTTCTCACTTCTTTCCTTTCAACTCTTATAAAGTGTCATGTGTATTTCACACTATCTGGCCATCCCCTAAAGAACAGCCTACAGCCTTGTGTTTAGCATTACTAAAATCTGGAGTAATAGTGTCTTTCCTTTTTTTCCTCCCCTCCAAATGTGCTTTAATTAGCAAAGTCTTCAAGCCTTGAGAAGAGATTTACTGCATGTCAGCACATGAATTCATGTTATTTGAATCCATAACACTTTCTCTGTTATTTCATAGCTGTAATTTATTACATTCAAGCATCCTGTTTGTTTTGCTAACTACTTATGCATATTGGCCAAACACATTTGCTGAGACCTCTGTTTAATGGCAGGGCTCATGGACAGAGTTGGGAGTTGGGCAGCTCTGGTGATCTGCAGCATCTGAAGACACTATACCCACAGAAAGCAAGACAGATCCTCAACATTTTTATCACAATCAAAGTGTCTCTCTTCTGAGTTGCATTTATAAATCCACTTAGCCGAGTAGTTTTCGCTGCAAGAGGTAAGACAGGACTCACACTTTGACCACAGTAAACCAAGTTAGAACTGGCCACCTGGCAGTCATTTTGGAGGGTCAGAAGTGATGTACTTATTGCCAGCTGCACTGCCTCCTTATGAAGCTATGACCTGCATAAATTAGTCGGCTCCCACTGCACAAGCTCACAGGATTATGTAGACAAGGTATACACAGAAGCTCAAATAACTCTCTGTCACAAAACAAAACTCACTCTACCCTGTGTTATTACACTTCATAAACAAATTATACAGTGGTATCCTTCCTTTTAATAATGAATTGTCAGGACCTATTGCATCCTTCATCTGTTTCATCTCTCACTCCCTCTTTTTTTTTTTTTTTTTTTTTTTTTGCACTCCTCTAACAATCCTTTCTTTATATGAGGAGAAATAGGTCTCCATCCAAACTCACATGGACTTACTGACTGGCACAAGGTCTCTGTCCCTTTTCAAGGTAAATTAAGTTTCTGAACTTAGGACACAGATCTTGAGACTGAATGAGTTTTACAGGTAACATCTCAGTATATACTGGAAATTTCTACACTTATTCAACACCTTAGCATTATGTTTTCTGAATGCTGCCACATGTCTTAAAAAAAGATGCAAGATGATTATACTTTCTGTGCATAGAGAAGTATGTGAAAAAATGTTTGTTTTCCACATGTGAGAATTCTATGAACTGTTCTTCTCTAAATGCCTTCAAGAGTTCCATGACCACATGTGAAAATGTTTCCTGTCAGCCCTTCATGTTTCCTATAAAACTCCAGTATGCTACCATAAATGTCAAGAATGAGGCCATATAGTTTCAATTACTTGTTTCAAGAAGATGCCTTTTCAATCGCAACTTCGTACTTAAAGGGCAGCTGCTTGGGTCACATTACACATCAAGAGGCAGACTTCATGATTATTGAAATTTTCTGTATGTGTAAAGCCTCAGAAGGCAAGGAAAACCAGACTGCCCACATAAAAGAGCATTTCATTATGAGAATTACTTCAGATACATAGGCTACCTCTGAGAGGATGGAAATCTTGATAAGAATATCCCTGTACTGGACAGGGATATTCAAATTTTCATTTGTACATTTTGATAAATTTTCATGTATCACTGTGGCTAGAGCTCCATGGATCTGAAGTTACACCATGCCAATGTTCCCAGCAGAGACAAGGGAGGATTAATAGATGTGATTTCTTCATGGCCAAAGCCACCACCTTCTAATTTCAGTGAAGTCTCAAGGACAAAGAAGAATTTAGGATGAGGTTGTTGTTTTCTGTGATTTAGCCAAGAACTTAAAGAAAATGTAAGCAGCAGGCCTTGTAGATGACCATGTACATGTACTTTCACTTTTTCGGTTTCTTCCCTTTCAGTCTAAAAAGCTCATTCTTGGAGTCAGAAGGGTCTGGAAGGCATGCACCACATTAGAAACCTGAGACACCAGTGTGGTAGAGCTGGGAAATCTTGCTGAGGCACACCATATAAACCAAATCTTCCAGGCAGACATGGATTCATATTACTTAACCTCTGTTAGCTTATTAATTGAAATAATCTCCTGAAAAACTGGGATAACAGAGCCTGGCTGCAGAGCTTGCTGGTGAGGTAGCTACGAAGGAAGGAAGACAGGTTCCTTTTCCTACTGACAGTCTCTAACAGAGCTGAGGGAGTCCATGAACAAAGGCTCTCCTGCTTACTTAAAAGTATATTCTCTGTAGACCCACTGTGGACCTTAGCTGAATAATCCCACAAGCAGAACTCTTTATTGTCTGTTTTCAAAATCTCTTTCTCACCCTGTCTAAATGTAAGTTGTTTCTGTGAAGTTGAAATCTGCCCCACAGAAGCAGGTGCAAACCTCCTTAGGTTCCCTTAAAACTGTTTATTCATTTACACATTGACCTAAACCAACAGCAGTACCAGGGATCTTCTCCACCTGTGAAAGGATGTGGGAGAACTGACACTAACCAATGGCATTAACAAATCAACTCAAACTTTAAATCCTTTTATTAACAATTAAATAATATTCCTTCTCTTGTAATAAGAATTTTTCAAGAGCCATCAAAAATGTTGCTTTTTTGCCTCACAATACTGCCATAGTTCTGAAAAAGAAGTCCTGTGTAGACATTTTAAGACATACCTATACTTGATTCATTGCTAAAAAAATAAATTAGGGCACCTTGTGGTAAATGCAGTTTGGTTGATACAGGCAGTGGTTTGTAAGACTTCTCCTGCACATCCTGTTCTCTGAACCAAAGAAGAGTGAAGAAAAGCTGGCTATAAAAAACTTCAAACAAGTTAACTTTTTGTAGTAGGAAGTGTACTTCTCTCTGGGGTGAGGCAAAACTGACTGCACATGGAACTCCCAGGCAGCAGTCCTTGCCAGAGATTTCTGAAAAATACTTTGCCAGTCAATTTCTATCTCCTTAATTCAAGAGATTTCTTTTCTTATTGTCTTCCAATACTGTTTTTTAACTGCATTGTATACTAGAAGCTCATTTTTTTATACAGCTTGTATTTAGACAATTGTTATTATCACAGCCATTGTTCACAAAAATACAAAGCAATAATTCAGGATGAAGTTTTCACATAATGAGGGACAAATTAAATTAATTAAACATTTAACAGGGAAATCTACTATTACAGTTCATCTGTTATAATAAATAGTAATAGTGAAAATATTACTGCTGGTTTTTCCAACTTTCCAGGAGTTCCCTGAAACTGAACTACATAATGTGCCATGAAAACTCCCATGGAGTTTACGTCTCTGCGTCAGAACTGTTCAGTGAAAGCTCTGATGGTCATAACACTAAGTGTGAAACAAAATTATAACGAGAACTGATAGACACTATCATTGTGACATACATATTATGAATGTATTGCAGTGCATTCCCCAGGGGCATGAGCATACCAAAAATACTGTGACACCAAAACATATAATATTGATATTTCCTCAAAATAATTTATGAAAGTGATAGTTCAAAAGTAGTGGAATATACAGTTCCTCAGACTCATCATGATAATAATCAAAAAGTATCACCACAGAGTCACAGAAAGGAGAGCTCAGGCAAACATGGGAGAAATTTATTTAAGCCAATATTACACAACAGAAGATATAGCCACAGAAACTATAAAACATTGACTAGTTGGTAAAATGTGACATGAATATTTAAAGATTTAATCAATTCCTTGGAAAGCAAAATATCAAAGTCACAAGGACAGAGATTCAAGTATTTTCAGATGTCAGGGATAGGAAGCATGTGATGTAAATGGTAAATATGATAAAATACTGTGAAATAAATTAGGCAAGTGGATGAAATAAGGGATTACAAGAAATCTACATAGCTTTTTTGGTTTCCGTTTTTTTTAATTCACGACAGTTGGTCATAAGTAACCTACCTTAATCTTCACTTTCAACATAGAAAAAATGAAGCATTATCAAGATGTTCACACATTTTTAAGACGTTCATAGAGAAGATGCAGGAAAAAAATTAATTTTGAAAGCGAGATTCTCAATCATTTCTTCACTGATGCAAATTATACAAGAACAGTAAGCAGAGGAGGTAGATAGCTTTCTTCAGTGATAATTATCACAGAAGAGGTTCACATGTCTACTTTCACAGCTAACAAAAGATATTGATTTATGTGGCAATCCTTTCAGATTGTATTGTCTCTTCTAGTCCTAACCCAGAGACAAAGGAAATACAGAGCCTGATCTTCCGCTGTTGTGCAATTGACTGCACCACCTGTGCTTCCCTCAACCCACCAGCTTCTCCTGGTCTGGGTTATTCCTACAGTGTCATGTGATGCTGAACATGCCAGTACTACATGTACTTCATCAATCACCACTTCACGGCCTCCTCCACAGCACAGGAGGCCTCTCTGGTGCAGGATGAAACTCATAGTGAAAGAAAGAGGACATAGGTAGAGAATGGAGAACAGGAACCTGGTGCTGTGTTTTGGTGTTGTGGCATTGTAGGCATTTCAGAGATGGGAGTGTTGTGTATAAAGTAATGTGACAGCTGAGAAAGCATAAAGAATGCCTGGAACCTTTTTGCATTCCAGACTGCTCTTGTGTGCATTTTGGATGGGCCTGGAGAGATGGCTTGAATAACCAGTCAGGCTTGAATAACCTAAACCACCATTTTTTTCATTAATTACTGCACTTGGGGAGGAAATATTATTATTCATGTGTCCATAATAGAGAAATTACAGAATCACGGTATAAACTGGGTTGGAAAAGAACTTTGAGATTTTTGAGTGCAACCTGTGACCAAACATCACCTTACCAGCTAAACCATGGCACTGAGTGCCTCATCGAGTCTTTTTTTAAACACCTCCAGGGACAGTGACTAAACCACATCCTTGGGAAGCCCATTCCAATGCTGAACCACTCTTTCTGTGAAGAATTTTTTTTCTAATATCTAGCCTGAGCTGCCCCTGGTGCAGCTTGAGGCTGTATCCTCTCATCCTGCCTCTGGTAGTCTGGGAGAAGAGAACAACCCCCAGCTGAATCCAACTTGCTTTCAGGCATTTGTAGAGAGCACTAAGGTTCCCCTGAGCCTCCTTTCCTCCAGGCTAAGCAGCGCTGGCTACCTCAGCTGCTCTTTGTAGGGCAGTTGTGTTATTTCAACACTGTATTTAGGTACTGTGCATTTGTTTTTTGAATTATTTAGCAGTCTCTGTGGCAATCAGTTTATCAGCAGAGTATTGGCACCCTGGCAATGAAGCATCATGCAATCTGAAATTTGACAGGGGTATTTGATATTTTTGTTCTCTTCAAGACCTTCCACTATTTCTTCTGCTCTTTACCTCATGCAATAGCTTTGTCCAAATGTTCCCCTGTTTATTTTTCCTTTATGTAATTTTTCAGTGGTTTTAAAAATTCTCATTATTTGCTGTGTGTAATGATTAAGAAATAGATCAAGTTACATTATTTTTCCTATTTCACAGATAAATAAATAAAATTCAGACATAAAGCTCACCAAAGACATTATGTGCAGTATTTTCATAAAAAGCAAAATCTAGAACCAAACAGTAGTGGATGGGATGAAAAAGTACCATGAGAGACCAGTATAGCTGCAAAAACAGGCCAATTGGGGTTGTCTGAGATGACTAATTCAACATAAAAACCCTTTTCTTTCTTTATAACACCTACACTTATACATTTGCAATGGTATTTCTCTCAGTACAGTTAGTTTACTAGTTTCAATGATGCCTGCTATGGTGATTTTTTCCAGGTTTTTCTGTTCTTTGTCATGTTAAAAATGCTTTTGAGATTCACCTCTGGGATAAATTCTGAGATGTATATATATACACAGAGATTTTATTTATTTATTTATTTATTTATTTATTTATTTATTTATTTATTCACAAACTCGTTTTCCATATGTGAGAGATGAGAATATCGCAGGTAATTTTATGAGTTGTTTACAGATTATGCCCTGGACAAAACAGAAAAACAGTTTGGTTCTTCTCATACCCAAGAACTTTTTGTACTTCTAGGACATGGTTGTGAAAAGAGAATGTTTGTGGATGTAATGTTGCAGACTTGAGGTTTAAATATTTCATTGTGAACTGCTAAATCAAACTGAGAGATTGCCTCTAGGTCCCTGCCTGGTTTTAATTGCATAGTTTTATTCTGTGGTTGTCCTAATCTAACCATTTCTGCTTTTCCACTCTGAGAATTTCTGCTGGTTGTTTGAGTGGGGTGAGAAACTAGATATGCTTTGTTCTGAGTCTAATTTAATGTGGTTTTATTTCTGGAGTTTCATGAAATTCAAAAATAACAAAAAAAATGCAAACTGCTGAACCTGGGATGAGCTAAAACTCTGCAGTGGGATAGTCTGGAGGCTGAGCAGCTTTAATAGCAGCTCTGATGAAAAAGACTGGGGTGCTGCTTGGCAATATGCTCTACATGAGCCAGCAGTGTGCCCTGGCAGAAAAAAAACATCAACAGCATCCTGGACTGAATTAACAAGAATCCTGCTACTGGTTATTCCGCTTTGCATGGCATTTTTTAGACAGCATATGTAAACCTGCATCCAGTTTTGTACCACCAACTACATGAAAATTGAAGATAAACCTTGTCAAGGGTATGTAGAAAGATTCTGCCAACAGTCAGGAGCTGGAGCAACTGACCCACAAGGAAAACCAAGATGATTTGGGCTTGATTTGCCCCAGGGAAGAGATGTGTTAGGAAGAACCTAACAGAAATTGTTGAGGGTTTGGAAGAAGAAGGCAAGATTTTAACTAGGAGAAGAAAATGTAAACTGGAACAGGGAAGGTCCTATCCAGATTCAAGGACAAAAGAAAAAGAATCTCTGAAGATAATTAAACATTTAATTAGGTTACTGAGAGAAGTAATGGAATCCCTTTCCTGGAAGATTTTCAAGACCCAACTGGACAAAGTCATGAACAATGTGGTCTGAATTCAGTGTTAAATCTGCCCTGAGCAGGAGATTGGACTAAAGATCTCCCAAGGCCATTTCCAAATTGGATGTTTCTGTATTTAAACACCACTAACAAATTTGGAGTAAGTTAGGAAACAGGAAACACATTTCTCTTTAAATAATTGAAGAAAACATTGATTTCTCCATTTTAAAAAACCTGCTTTGGAAAAAGTCAAAATACCATGACCTGACAGCCAAGAAAGAAAGTTTTATAAAGATGAGAGGAAGATAAGCAGGAAAGTAATTGATAGGTTTTAGAGCATCATTCTGTTATTCAAATGCAATCTTGGAACTGTAGCTAATGTGGTCCCTGTGAAATGTGTTCTATATAGTACAGGCACTATCTGATTTTTGCTGTTGCTGTCACGACTGTTGCATTTGCTTCCTTTTTAATTCGGTGGATATTGTCAATCTAAGAGACCTCCCTTCAGTAAGAACCCAGGGTCAGATTTCTGTCCTTGAGAATAGGTTCATCCTGGTAGTTGCTTGCTTTAGAGGCTCCTCCACTCTGCTCTCCCTCTGTCATCCACAACACAAACATGTGGGATAGATTTCCCTTCACAGCTTTAGTACAGATGTCCACAGTGCACTTCCATATCTCAGCTGGTCAACCTCCACCAAAGTGCCTCATTATCTGTAGAAATAAAAAATCTTGAGATCTCTACAAACTTATTTTAGACACCTAATTACAGTGCATTTGCCAGAGGGAACATCCATATGACATTTGCATTGTGCTCATATTGGAACAAGGATTTTCATCCCACCTGGAATAAAAAAGCATGGTCAGTTGTGCTGTGGCATCCATATAGCACTCTCATGGAATTTAAGGCTACTTGCAAGCTAAGCTAGAATTAAATGTACATACAAGACAAGGGGAAAGTATTTGTAAGCCACCAGCGTTCCCTCACACGGTCCAGGTCCCACTGATGATGGGCTCTGCCTGTTAGCTCTGCAGTAGCACTACACTGCAGACCTTGCTCAGCCTTTGTTCTAGTTTGTGCTCTTATGACAAACAGACACTATTTTCAACAAGTTTCCAAAAGTTCACTAATTTCCTTTTCATCATGGAAATGCAATGTGGTAGAAGCTGAACAGAAACCCAGGGTTGTTGCAACCCACACCACAAACCACGCTTCCTGGCACATCGCACCAAAATCTTTCAGCCAAGTACCAGTTACAATATTTTACATGTATGTGCAACAATAACATTTTTCATTTAATCAATGGGAAAAGATGAAGTCACTGGAATCTCTAACATCATCCTTTGTGCAGCATCACCATCATAAATAACAAAGAACTGTCTGGTTACACCTGTCTACTGAGACACCTCACTAATACAAGGAAAAGGTTATCCTTTATTTTGGTTTTAAAAAAAAAAAAAAAAAAAAAAAAAGCATATATGGGAATGTACCACAGCTGGAAGTTATTATGCAGGCCTTGGAAATGATTGTCAGGAGACTATCAGTTAAACAAGTGCATGGTGATAGCTAGGGCATAAAATAGGTTCACTAAGGTTACCTTCATATTGGTAACACAGACTTTTGTGTCTCAGCTATCTAGATCCTTGGGCTTAAAATCTGTTATGTGGGTTTTGGGTTTGGGGCTTTTTTTGAGATATAACATTATCTATTTTGATGTACATGCTAAAGAAGAATGCAGATACAACAAGATCTTCCAAAGATGTGACTGGAAAGATATCTAAAGAGTCTAACATCAGCTGATGGGAGCCAATCTCCTAGGATGTCTTCATCTGGTACCTCCCATCCGGATCCCATCTGGCTTCTTCTGATGGTGACTTAGAGTACACTTAATCCATATGTTTGGAGTCATCTCTGTTCCTCTCCATTTCTTAAAGTAGTGGCTTTAGGGAGACCAACTGCTTTAGGGTAGGCATAGCCTGAGTGAATACACCTACAGAGGAAAGTGCAAGGTGTTCCAGTTTTCCCAACTGGCCCCAAGGCCAGCTCATCCACATCTTATAAAAGCTGTGTAAGATAGAAAAGGCACTCATATAGAAAATGCTTTTCACAGAGGCCAGTGGCAGATATTTCTGCTCAAAGTTTGAGTCTTAGCAGTTGGAAAAAATTCCAGAAGAAAAAAGATGTGAGTGTAATCATCATTAGTCATAGGATAGATAGATCATACTAAGATTGATCATTAGTAACTAGTGTATTAAAAAAAAAAAAAAAAAAAAAAACAACAACGTAAAAGAGGCAAATGTGACTCAAGGAGAAGTAGGACAAGATGTTTTCAGAGAGACAGTAGTTGCACAGGCCCAAATAGGACCATATCTGTGACATAATGGTACACCTCTGTTCCTGCTAGAATGGAGGCAGACAAGGGCAACTATACATGGTAAATGAAGAAACTCAAAATCCTTTCTTTGTTCCATCCAAAAGAAAAAATATCAAGCTGAGATATGTTTTCCCTGCAGACAGTCCTGAGAGTGAGAGAGATACAGAGAGAGAAAAGCAGCATTTGGGGCAATGCTGGCAAAAAAACCCTTGATCAGAAGTTGCCAAGTGTAAGGCTAGTTAAATCAATTTCTCCAAAGAACTGAGTTTCAAAGGCAGGCTTGAGAAAGAAGAATGGCAAAATTCCTAAGTCATTTTAATGCATATATAAGCAGGATATTATGATGTGGCTGCCTCCAGGAGGGCAGCATTTGATGACTCAGTCCTGTGTTTCTGTCTTCTATTAATCCTTGGCTTTAAAAAAGCAACAACAAGAAAATACTGTAGCTAGAAGCTAATCTGAAGCTAAAATTTTTTCTGCATCAATTATGTGAGCTATAAATGTAACAACAAAATAGCAAAAGGTTATGCTTGGCCAAGCTAAAAATATATTCCACAGTAAAAGCAAACTGTTAGTCAGTAGAAGCCATACTGTGATAATTACCGGTTTTTAATGCCCGTGGAGAAAAAGAAAAGCAAGACCTGGGATACCTGTCAGCACAAGATACTCACATGTATTTAGACATGTTTGCCATCTCCACCGTTGCCACTCAAAGTGAAATTGTTTTCAGTTAGGTAATGCTAACTTCATCCTGCTTCTCAGACATGAATTGTTGAAACAGGAGGACATAGCAAGCCATAAAAGTTTTGTTCGCTTTGGGTAGTGTAACTATTATTATTCAAGTTTTCTGAATATACTATAAATATAAATATATATATAAATACATATATAATACTGAATATAAAAAATATCTGGATGGACTGCAGTGAATGAGCTTGGCTTTAGGTAATGGCTGAGCATGACCAAAGGGGTTAGTGCACACAACTCAGGCTGCAGCTCTACAAACTGCTCAGGTGAGCAGTTCTGCATTGAGACGGCCAAAGCTGAAGCCTTTCTCTGGCTAAAGCAGCACTGCTCAGTCAGTGAGGAATGATCTACTAGAGTCCATGTTTACCAAGCAGCTGCTGGAGATAAACATTACTGCATCATGACAGGTCCACATCAGAAGAGAGGCTTGTCTGGCTCCTTCAGGAGAAGTCTGCCTGGACACTTGCCAGAGACCTCAGTCCCATATTCTCTGATCCAGAAAAGACACTCAAGAAGATGCCTAACTTTAAGCATATGAGTGGCCCTACGGACATCAATGGAGTTGCTAATGTGCCTAAAGTTTAATATGTATCGAGTGTTGTGCTGGAATAGGACCAAGGACTAAGAAACTTGCAGGATCAAGGTTTGGCCAAAGAACAGAGAGTATAAAGGGAGACAAAAGCTGAGAGATACTGAGTTGCTCTCATGCCCTCTTGCGTCAGTCCTTCAAGGAAGCAAGACCTGGAATAAACCCTTTAATATATTAAAAGGAATACCTGCACAGAAAGTCAAGGCACTGAAAGGTCCTGGTAAACACTCATTTTGCAGTACACAGTGTCTTTTGCTTCTTAGATGGCATTACATTTTAAAGCAGATATAGTGATGTCACTGCAGGAAACATTGCAAAAACATTGCAGCAACGGGATTTCTTTCGACAGAGGCCTGGTTGACTCACTCTCACAGCTGCAGCAAAGTAGTCCAATGTGTTTCTGGAGAGCATTCTTGCTTGTGAAGTCTTTATTGGGACACGCTGACTGCAGGGAAATGCAGCCGCTTTTCATTTCTTGTGGCAGTCAGAAAGTTTCATTGAATATTTCTGAGCTCTCAATCTCTTCCAAAACACATGCTGAATTTCCTGGCTCTCTTCCTTAAAATCTGGTCTGGGTTTCTACCCCTGTCACCTCTCAAATTACTTTATGAGTACATATATTTAAAATAATAATAAAGCAGCGTTCTGACTATCAAAATTGATTTTTAATTGTTTTTTCAAACTTTGTGAATTTTTATGTACACCCATTTTTATGTTTAAATTACCTGTATTCTGAACTTATCACTGGAATACAGCAAAGTTGAAACAAAGATTTGTCCTTTTGCTATTAGTAATGCAACACTGCCAACTAGAGGCACTGGTAATGATCAAATTTTTGTCGTGTGGACCACAGAGATAAACTTAAATGGGTTGCATAGCTATAAATATTAAAAGTTCATATTTGCACTAGAGAATGCTCACCCAAGTCCTTCAACTACAGTTGTACTTACATATCATTTCCTTGTCATTCATACATTGTCAGTGTATGTCATTCACTGAATAAAAGCACCACATCACATCATCCGGAATCTGAAATAAAATCAAGTCAGAGAGTAAATTACTTTGAGTTCCTCGAAGAGTTATGAAGCCATTTTAACAGCTTTTGGAAATACACCTCCACAAGACATTGAAAGTATTAAAAAAAATTGTAACTTTCACAGCAAAATAAATTCTAGATATTTTCTCAAATCACTATTTCAATAAGGATTTGTAATTTATTATTTCTAAAGAAATCATCATCTATTCAAGAGGTCTAAAACACAATTTTTGTATAGGTTTTCAGCTCCATAAGGTGGCACACACTTTGCGGATGGTGTTTGTTCACAGCTGAAGGAGCAATGTTGAAAATAGAGAAAACATGTCCTTGACCAGAAAGCTCAGTCACTGCCTATCCCATGTGGTTCCCTGAGGTGTCTGTGGTTGTTAATTCACTGTGTGAGAGAGGCCAGTGCAGAGCTGTCAGTGTTTGTGCTGCAGCACAGAGCGGGGCTACCTGGGACTGCAGTGCTGCCCTCCCGGCCCCTGCCCTGCCTGTGATGGTCAGGCACAGCAGCCCACAGCAGCCCAGAACACAGCAAGAGGGAGCTGGAACGAGGAAGGAGAGGGACCTTCTGCAGGTCCTCGCACCAGCCCAGATCCAGCAGAGCCTTGGGGAAAGACCCACGGGCATGGAGGGTGCTGTACCCCTCTCCTGGGCTGTCAGTGAGTGCCCTGGGGTGCACCAGCAGCTTGGGAGGTCAGGCTTCCCAGGCTTCCTCTGGCATGGCTAGAACCACACTCCAAGACACAGATCTGCTGGTAGAAGGGCAAGACCTGCCTGACAAGGCTCTCACAGCATTAAATAAACAGTCCAGAACAGTTTGTGCTTTTGGACTGAAGGAAGGCGCCAGCAACATCTAGCGTTGGTTTCCTTTTATTTACCAAAACACATTTATTCTCTAAATCTCAGCAAAATCCATGAAAAATAATAAATTACTTTTTTCCCCTTACCGTCTTCAAAGCTTTGTATCTATAAAAAGTTCTGGGAAATCCGAGAAGCCTAGAGGGCAGGAAAATAATCTTGTTGAGAAGTGAGAGCCAACAGAGAGTAGTGACTCACAGGCACAGAGCTGCAGAGCAGCTGAGAGAGAGGTGTCAATGAAGCCTGGGGCCAAGTTTTCCAGGGGCTGCACCACAGGGCAATTTAAGGATGGAGGGGCCAGTTTCCAAAAAATGCGGAGAAAACCTTGGAGGGATTGGAGGTGACAATACTGGAATAAGCTGAAGGCTTAGAAGTGAAAACATGGACATTGGCTGGGGAAGCAGAGAACACTGTTTGCAGCCAGTACAAACCACTGTAAAAACTAATTCAATAAATGCTTTTCCAGTTATATTATTATGCTTATGCTCCATAACAATGCCTTCACAGAAATACAAAGCTAAAAAGGTGCAATGGTCAAGCAAAAGCAAACTGGCTTGCAGATAACACTGGAGTAGTTTGTACACTTGAGCAGTACCTAGAGCTCTGCTTTTAGGGATGGGGGTGGGGGGAAAGTACATCTGCTGTGAATCAGCTTGTAATACCAGAAGAACTATTTCCACAATTATGACTATTTTGAAAGACACACACACAGAAACAAGCCACCATGTCATATCTAGATTTCTTTAAATTACTTCATTGAAATTATCCAGAAATTGATTTTTGGCTGTAAGTCAAGACCTAAGCCAAATGGACATTTGCAGGGTTTTTCCACTTATTCCTTTTACTGTTTGGCAGTGAAAGCTAATGCTCAGCACTCCACACCTCAAGAGTAGTTCTCTGCTATGGTACCATGTGCTGCTTGAATGTGGACTGAGGTCTAGACTCAGTCCACACCAAATACTTGTGTTAGTAGCCAGAAGTACCTCCCATCCATGAAAATATGTGTTCTTCATATTGTTTAGTGCAAAATTTGTTTGGGCATTTGTGGTGGTGCATCTCCCCCCTCCAGGCCATACTATGACCTCTCTTTCTGATCTCCTAATTAATTTTGTATTGATTTGCAGAGGCACATTGATCACGTGTAAAAGTCTTTGGCAGAATTGCCAACAGAGGTTGCAGGAATGACGCTGAATTGCAATTGTCACAGGAGCTGTGGTCTCATCCCTTGCTCACACAGGAGCTAAGGCAGAGCTGGACAGGGTAAGAACTTCATCAGCATCCCTATTTGAGCAACATTCTGTAAAGCGAAATTTAAAAGTCAGTTTCACTTTTCATAAATAGGCTACACATATGAGTACTTACCTAGATCTGCCGCTGCATGACTCACAGAAGCAGCAGTTCGGGACTCCAAGTGCCAGTTATTCTGCAAAATCTTTCTCTCTCTAAAAGTCCATCTTTTTCACATACTTTATTCTCCCCTACTTTTAGATAGTTATTACATTTCCTAATTTTGACTGAGATATAAGTGTGTATACACAGTTAAACTATAGTTGTATCTCCAAAACTAATCTTTAGAGTGGAGAAGAAAAATGGAAAGGCTTTCCACCACCATTACTCTGGAGACTAAGCTGGCCAAGTTCAACGAGTGGGAGCACTAGTTCAATGATTGAGTGCAGAAGCATGTGCTCTACATTTGCAGAGATTGAATATTTGGCTGGTAACTGCTGCTACACAGGTCAGTGGTTTGACTGCCAGACAGCACAAGTGCCTGGGACGGAGCTCTGGCTTCACACTCTTTTCAAGTGTGGATGCTGAACACACGCAGAAGAAATCAAGGACAAGGCAGACGGTACGACCCACTTAACGAGCAGTGACTGAATAGGAATACTGAAGGCATCCAGCTCAGTTTGATAAAATATTACAGCCATTTTCTTTCAGCATTAAACCTTAACAACGTCATTTTGACCAGGGCTTCCAATTTCTCTAGCAAAATTGACTAAGGTTGAAATTCTGACCTTCAAATATAGAGACAAATTGCTGAACATGATCCTGCTAAAGGGAACTCACAGGTAGCTCAGCACTAATTTCAATCTATTTGATTGAATGTCTACCCCCTTAGGCCTTACAATAATAAACCTGTGCCATGAAAAACACAATACCTCAGAGCTTAAGAGCACAATATCTCAAAATTACTTCCATAATTTTGGAAAAATTCAGTATTTCTAGGAAATGTAACCATACAGTCCATATAAACAAATACATGGGAGAAGAAGAAGCAGAAGAGGATTGCTTCTGATTCCCCTGCAAAAGAGGAGGAGGAGGAAAGGAGGAGGAAAAAGTTGATCCAGTTCATTCCTTCTTTGTGCAAAGATGATAAATAAAGGATGTTGCTTGTATTCATCAAGTTCAGTAAAATTATATGGAACATCATGTCCAAAAAAAAAAAAGGTCTTTTTAAACTACAACTCTCAGGAGCAATAATCAGGTAGTTTAAACCATAAGTTTTAAATAAATAATTTTATTTCCCTCTCAAAAAAAAGAGTTTGTTTTATTTGTTAATTACACTTCTCTACACAAAGTAACCCTTGTGTCTTCCTATTAGGTTCATTCCTGTCTTCAAGCACCAGTGAACTCTGCCATTCTCTGGGAACAAAAGCACCTCCAGTTCCAGCTTTCATCGGTGGTTTCTTTTTTCACTGGACATAAGCCAGACTCAAACTGTTTGAGGGGGGAAGTAGCAGACACAGACAAGCCACTATTTATTTCCAGTCCTCATACAGGACACCTGATACAAGCCAAGATGAAGAGAAATGCAAGGATTCAGTGCCTAAGCATGGGAACTTGCAAGAGAGAAAGTTGGAGGCATAGCAGCAAAGGAAGGGGGAGGGTGGAAACATATTATTTTGGTTTTCAGCTCAAAGGTTCCTCTCATTTTTTCCCAGGTGAATGTGCTGTTGTTACTACACAGAGACCTGGGGAGCTCAGGTGTTCTGTGCTTAAATCACTGATTTTTAGCTAACAAATTCCAGGAAAAGGACCTTCAATCAGGAGAATTGGTCGCTGCTGGTGAGCAAGTATTTCTCATTCTTAACTCTCCTTTAGTAAAGCAAGGAGGTTTAGTTCAAAAATGCCTTAAAGCCTAGTTATACAAAAAGACAAATGATAGATGCATACAGATTAGCTAGCAAATGTTTGTTCTGGCAGGGATTTGAAGGCAATCTATTTGGTGTTGGCTGTTGTTTTTTTCTCTGAATCAATTAAATAACATTGGATCGTGTAGCATCAAAAATACAGAATATTAAATTTAAACTGCCTCCAGTTGCAGTTCCAAAGTTCTCTTGATTTTCAATAGAATAATAATCAATTATTGAGCTTCAAATGATTATACCTGTGATTTAAAGAGATTAACATTTTGATTTTTTAATGAAAATATTGTGAAACACTTCTTACTACAAAATGACAATTCTTTTTCTTTTTCCTAGCTTTTGCATATTTTAATGTACAACTTTTTCTACAGCCACTTGAATAGAATGAATTTCTCTGAGATTGCCAGTTATTAGAAATGGGGTTTTAACTCATTCACAAGAAATTTAACTGCTAACAATGATTCTGTGATGTGAAGAGATTCATTAAAACAGTACTTTTCATGCCTCTTGGTCCTAAAACGTATGAAGTATTTTCTTTTGCCAGTGCTCAGGGTTGTGATTCCACACTAATACCAATTTTAAATGCAAGCTAGAGATTTTCTTTATCAGTACAGGCACAAATGTCTTGGGGGATATATATATATATATATATATATATTTTTTTTTTTTTTTTTTTTTTTTTTTTTTTTTTTTTTTTTTTTGTGGGGCAGGAGTGGAAAGTCATTGTTATTGTTGTTCATTTGGTTTGGGGATTTTTTATTTAAGTCAAAGGAATTTCTCAGTGGGGCATTCTGGTTGCTCCTAAAGTTCAACCTCTGAAAAGTGGAATCTCCAGCAAGATGACTGAGTGGTATCCTGGCCTACATTACATTTTTTAACTCAGTTGTAACCCTCTGATATCCCCCTGAATACCAGCTCTTTAATGCCTGAAAGTGATTTGTAGTGGCAGAAAGCAGACTTATCAATTAAAACCAATTTGGCTTTGGATTGCTTTTTGTCAACTCTTGCTTTTGTTCTCTGACTTTTATCAAGGTCAGAAGTTACTGAATTTCTTACAATGAACTTGGTCAGGGAGAGAATACTATACCAGCTGGAAACACAAATGAATTGTTTTATTCAGAACGAGCTGAGCTGAAATTCAGTGTAAAAGATGCAATGAAGAATGGGGAAGTTTTTAAGTAGAGATTTAAAAAAATCTGTGGTTTCAACATTTTGGATGGATTTGACAATTTAAAGAGTGTTATACTTGGGGCAAATACTTGCTAATCTTTCTACTTAATTAAAGCTATTATGAGACATCTTTCAGCAAAAAAGCTCCAACGTAAAAAGAAATAAAGATCCCATTCTGTTACATTTCACTGAAATCAAAAAACCTGGAGCAGTGTCTTGAAGTTGTGATTCAGTAGCACAACATTGTACTAGTTCTTGAGAATCACATGAGAACAGTACCCTGCAGCCTAATTTTGACTGCTGAAAGTAGCATTGCACAGTAAAATTAAGCACCCCCAGTTTGCATTTTCCTCACAAAGGCAAGTATTTCTAGAAATAACTAAAAGTGCCTCTGAAGTACAGATTGTTAGGATGCCACTAACATATGGATCTACACTGCACCAGGTGACAAATTCATTGGACTAAAACTGTTTCTTTGCTTTCCAGTTTCCTTGCATTGGAAGGGAAATAATGCTCCATTCTACATTGGCCTTGTCCCTCCTGCTAATTGCAGTCACTTCCAACCTTGCAATGGCAATTAAAAAGGAAAAACGAGCACCTCAGACACTGTCGAGAGGTATTGTAAGTTCATTGATTAGATTATAGTTACCTCCTACCTCACCACATAGACCAGCAAATATTTTTATTTTGAATGTACATGTATAGAATATGTATCTATAGGTATGCACACACATATATATGAAACATACATAGAGTGCACATATATACTTACCAGGGTGTGTCTTCTTCAGTGTTAAGTGATGTTCTAATTAATATATGTTCCTATTTCACATCATTTGACTCCATCAGTTTATTCTTAAGGATATAACTGAGGGCCTCATATAACCTGCATAATTTATATAACACATAGTGATCTAACAGAAGCAAATAACCTGAACTGAGTCTCTCAAATCAAGGTGCACATGTAGGACTATCAGTGAAGAAATATTCTTTCACAGACCATTTGAAATATATTTTATTATTGTAACCTACCATAACATCAGTTGCTATAGAACAAATTTTCTACAGACTCATTTTTGTACACAGAACAGTTTGAAGCACTGGTGGGATTTTATGCATGACTTTTTTGTTGTTGTTGTTGTTGTTGTTTTTTGTTTTGTTTTGTTTTGTTTTTTTCTTTTCATCAGATATCCACTGCAAAGCATGAATTACTGTGTGTAATTTGCTTCCCTGTGTTGCAACCTGGATGTTAAATAAAGACTCTGTTTTAATTTATTTATATCTGATCAATACTTAGAAATACAAGCAGAAAAAATAGCTTAGCTAGCTCTTTTTCCCTTCCCCATCTTTCTTCTTTTTGGGGCTATTCAAAAAAATGAAAAATTTCCATCTCACTTCCTAACATCTTCTGCAGGCAGTGCAAAACTTGCAGATCCCACAGCTCACCTCTGAGTTTTCCCTGTCCTGGCAAAGTTGCACATCTCTCAGAGATTCCATCTGAGCCTAATTGCTCAGAGACCACTTGAAAAAATCATGCATCACCTGGACTGGCCTAAGAGAAATTTCAAAAACACTTTTTGTAAGCAGTATCCCTGGAGAAAGGTTATAATCAGTCTGGGATGTATTGCCTAGTTTGCCTAGATTGAGATTTATTTTCTGCCAGTAAGCCTAAATGGACAAAAAAGATAACAAAAAAGATAATAAAATCTTTTACATTAGTTTTGAAGGAAAAAAAAAAAAAAAAAAAAAAAACAAAAAACAACAACAACAAACAACCAAGGAAGCTACAAAGCAGTCACAGAAAACAGATGTAACTTTTCTAATTCTGATTTCAGGCCTATTGGGATGCCTTGAGCACTTTACCTGCAATTTTCACAGACCAAAGCGAAATGCTTAAATGTGCTGCAAGATGCCCCTTGCTGACTCCTGTGTGCAGTTACCTGCATCAGGATCTGACAGCAGCCTGGTTAGGGAAGGCACTGGTCAGCATGCTAGAGTCTCACCATCAGCCAGACAGATCTGTTTATTGAAGGAAGACATAATCTAGAAGCATCACAGACAATTGTCTTGTGGGAACTCCAACAGCAAATCTGGGCTGGTCCAAACACTGTCCAGACAGCACAGAAGAAACAGAGTTTTAACCTGGTCCAGGTCCAGAAATTGTTCTACAATCCCCATGGGAGTTGTCATGAATGGAGCCACACTGCCCAGGATGCAGGAATCTACTATGCAAGGGCTGGCATCCTTGGGACCTGAAGGCATAAAACCAAGTGGACAATTTGAATTTTAAAATCTGCATAATCCCAGCTATGGATGAGCTATGGAGTTTGTTAGAATTTTGTTTCAGTGGAGATTTTTATTTAACTGCCATCCCTTCATTGAATTATTTAATTAAATGAAGGGCTTGCAACTTCTGAAGTTACTTTGGAGTTAAGTATATATTCCAAGACTGTTCTAATGATATTCATATTAAAGCTGTTTTTATTTGAGCTGTCATATTTTACTTATCTCTCATTATATGCCAGTTTCTCTTTAAGTCCCAGAGTCTACATGAAATACTGAGCAGACAATATGAAGATAGAAAAGACTTGGGTGCTGATTTAGGAACCTCTGAGCACTTAGAAAGATAACCAGTCTGTCAAAGGACTTGGACTGGATAGACAACCAGCTGAGATCTGGGGGAGGGTTGAGTTGTGTGGTTGAGGTTTTTTAACCTTTTAGTGTGTCTATCAGGAGATGTGAAATTAGCATATCCCAATGTTAGAGAACCTTTGACTAAAAACCCCAAATCTTATTTGCATACAAAAGTTGATACATATAAACAAAAAAGAAAAAAGGAGACAAAAAGGAATTTGTTGTGAGTTATTTGCCTGGCCAGCAGCTAGTCCTTTTGTTTTATTTCTAGGGTGGGGAGATGAAATTACGTGGGTACAAACTTATGAAGAAGGGCTTTATCAAGCAAAGAAAAGGTAAGAGATTAAAAAGTAGTATGAAGACAAAGTTGTTACTTCATCTTGCCACCATATACACTAATGAGACAGAACAAAGAAACACAATGAGAGCTGATCTGCAGAGCACCCAGTTAAATAAAACAGACTCTGTCTATAAACAAAAGGACTTGTAGGACTCTTATGACTCTGAAGTAACATCAGGGGCCAATAATATAATGCTGTAATTTCTTTGCCACAGAAGAGGTGTTGTCATTTAAATTATCAATCATAAATAAATGCCATAATTTTTTAAACTACATCTCTTGTGTTTTAATATCATGTACTTCTGATTACTTCCTTGAAATCTGATACATTTACTCTTGCATGGTGATCTACTGCCTCTGATATTTCCCCCAACCCTTTATTAGTTGGAATATGCTCATGATATTTTTTCTCACATCTTGACAGAAATGAAAGTTCCAAGCTCAGTCTTCCCCTGAGACTCAGCTGCAAATATTTTTGAGCTTTCCTAACGATACTTATTTAAATATGTTTTACAGTTCATTGTAGATCACAATACTGTAGCATGAGCTATTGTCAAATTGAAGGCAAATTATTTGTAAAACAAAAGACAATTAATTCCATGTACCCTGTGTGAAAATGGTTAGAAATTAACTCCTGACATTGAAAGCAGACCAAGCATTAGTAACCAACCTGCTGAACAGTAAATATGGTTTTAAAAAATACAAGAGAAAATGCAAAGAATTTTTTTATGTTTTGACATCCAAAACATAATTTTTTAACACTTTAACAGAAGTAATATACTATATACTTATTCAAGAAAGCTTAAAACACGAGAAATTTTCATTGGAAGTATTTAATGATAAACCCAATTTTATAAAATCTATTTTATTGCAATTCATATATATCATTTTTATTTTCTTAGTCCTGGAGAAATTCACACCTAAGCAACACTAAATACCTATTCAGTCTGATTATTTACTACTCGGGAATGAAATTGTGGTGGATCTGTTGTTTCTTTCTTCTAGAATCTCTTCCTACAGACAGCCTATTTAGATGTAGAAACTCTGTTTCTCTATTTCTTTCTTTTATGAAGTGTTTATGCTCTTTTCCCTTGCTCAGAAATGTCTGTAATATTTTGCAGAATGTCTATATGGTTTTATTGTGAGTTAACATAAAATTAAATGCAATTTGCCTTTTTTAGTCTGGTAGTAAAATCACCCATCTGAATACATGTCATATCACCTAACTACATCTTTTATTATTATTAATAAAGTAACAAGCCACTGATGGTAATTCATCATTTGGAAGACTGTCAATACTGCCAAGGTAATTTTGATTTTTTTTGTGTGTTAAAATTTTGTGAATATTTTCATCAGAAACTGAGCTTATCTATATATTTACATTGCACTTACTGAAAATTATTCAGAGAAACATGTAAATTAAAATGTATCTGAAAAGTGAAAAATTTATTACCATTATTTGCAAAAACTCCACTATGAAACTATACAATAAAGAACATGAAAAATTCTCAGTGCTGCTGTACTGCTATCCTGAATGCAGCACTCAGTTTAAATTAAGAGGCACAGATTGGCTACTGACTCATTGGACAAATTTAATATTGTTTAGCTCTCCTGAAATGGTAACTAAAGAAGGAAGCAAGGACAGGGCTGCTGAAATTGATCTAACAAGAATTTTTCTGAGAATAATGCACTTTTGTCAAGCCAAGACATGGTATCCATTGAGACAACAGGCTTCATAAATAACAGAGGAGACTTCCATTTTCATAGCCAGAGGTTGTACTGCCATAGGCCACAAAGCCCCCAAAAGCAGTGATGGAGCCCTTAAGGGTCTCCTCAGGAATGTGAATCAGCAGCAATAGGAACAATGTGGCCCAGTCTCTGGCCAATGTGGTGCCCAAGCACAGATGGAAAGGCAGCTTTTGAGATGGATTTCAAAGTGATCCTGTCTTTTCTAGCACTGAAGAAAGCTTTCGCAGAAAATGAAGAAATACAGGAAATGGCCCAAAATAACTTCATTATGCTGAATCTCATGGTATGAAGGGTTTGGGGCAATTTCACTGCTATCGTTCCATGGTCTGTGTTTTCTCTGTCTTGTCTTTTCATGTCATTTTAGATAATATATCTGACATTTTAGTTATTTATGTAGAAGCATTTGTGCATGTGTATTCACACACAAGTAGTACCTATTTGGTCTTGTTTCCTGGTACAAGGTTATTCACAGGTGGTACTATTTCAGCAAAATTTACAGAAACATTTTAACTAGCCTTAATTTTTATACCAGCATGAAACTACAGATAAAAACCTGTCACCTGATGGACAATATGTGCCTCGAATCATGTTTGTAGGTATGTAAAATATTTATGTATCATCAAAGTTGTTACATCTGAATTATGCCCCTGTCATCCTGTGGGGACATCAAAATTATTCATCTTGCCAAAAGAAAAGCTCTCTGCCTTTGTTATATACTTTGACTCTTGTAAACTACCTCAGATTATAGACATGTCCTGGAGGGTGCTAATTTGGGCTTGAGAGCAAGATGTTTAGAAGTCTGTTAATATCTGGAGTTTTGCTCTTCATGCTTCTTGCTAGTGCTGTCATAAGACAAAGTTTACTGAAAAAGTCAGATATCTGACTGAATGTGGATAGCTACAAAGTGGACATTACCACAGAATAAATCAATAGTCAGTGGCATCTAAGGATTTATCCCACTGTAAAGCTGACTTCTGGAATGGACCAAATTAATCATGCCCCAGAGTTCCTGTTCCTTCTCACTCACTGACCAGGGAGCCTGGAGTGACTAGCTCTGTGGTGGCATTCAGAGTTCAGCCCACACTCAGACAGAGAGCAGTGTAGTTACAGCAATCAGTAAATTAATAAAAAACTTGGAAGGGTAAAAGAGATTCACAATAACTTGTTCCCACTCTGAGAACATTAAGAGTCAGAAGATTTTCATCCTGAAGGGTCTAGGTAAGACACACTATCTATTGCCATAGATAGGCATGACCCCCACTCTGTGTGCATCTAGTCAAATTAACCTCTTCTGATGTAAACCCAGAACCTGTAAAACAGGATTTTTTTCTTTCAATATGAGTGAAATGCATGTGTAACCTAGCACTTAAAAATAGCTGTGTAATAAGCATTAGCTTTTGTTCAGGATTTCTCCAAGTAAAGAGCAGTTGTTTGGAACAGAGCGTAACGGCCTCATAATTGCTGCATTGATGAAACCAGAATCAGGGCTGCCAAAATAATGCCACACCATCACCCTCAGCTGTTGTGGAAATGGAAGGCAGTGTTTAACCCAAATACTTTTTCAGACCCATCTCTCACAGTAAGAGCTGATATCACAGGAAGATACTCCAACCGGCTTTACACTTATGAACCACAGGACATGATGTTCCGTAAGTGCCCCTTTGTCGTGTCACTTTGTATTTCACATTGTAAGCACCCAGATACCCCCCATCCTGATCACTGGGGCTTGAGAATCCACTAGGATCTCAAAGTAAAGAATAAATACTGTGTGAGAGCATTAGCAATAAATTATAATGGTCTAACCTGTTCTAGCAAAACAATCACACACATTGTCCCATTGCATTTATTGGGACTACTCAAGTAAGAAAAATTGGAAGATCATGGGTGAGAACTTTCAGGATCAAGATCTGAGCAGTTTTGTGGAGAATGGTGAATGTCACTGTGCTCAAAAGTATACAACTGTACAATGTAAACAGCCAGTGGTGGGAGGGAATCAGTGAAGAAATGCAGGTGGTTGTGTCCATACCCCTAACAGCGATATTTCAGAAAGGAATGTGATTTTTCAGGTTGAGCCAGTTCTTACTCTCTGCCATCTATTTGACACCAATGCAGTATCTCACCACAAATACACACATCACATCTGATTACCAGACTTGCTGTTGAGAAATGAGGGAGTTGAAAGAATTCTTGTCAATTCCTTTAAGTTAAACATTTTGATTAAGGAATTGTTTTACTTTCTGTTTTATTATCAATGACATAATTTTCAGAATCGAAATCTCTAAAATAAAATGTGTGACCATAAATCAATTTCAGTGTGAATAATTTATTAAATCAAGATAGGTGGGGTTTTTTTAATTTTACAAATGTATTTCTAATACATTTTCACAGTTCTTATTTTTCTTTCAGTAATAGAGAACATGAAGAAAGCATTACGCCTTATTCAGACAGAACTGTAACCAGTAACAGTGAAATGACCACAACCTCTACGAGATGAAGCTGCACCTCTCTGTCTCTACTTGCAAAATGAACTTTTACCAAGCAGATTTGGTGTATCAGATTTCATAAGATGTGTATAGGTACAGCTTGGAGAACAAACATAGAAAGACTAAAGCACCCATTTGGAAAACATGAGGAGAAATACATTAAACATTTTGAAATTAATTATCTAAATAACTGAAAATGATGGTTTTAAGTGCAGCAAATTTGAGCTGTATTTTACCAATCCAATTATGACTCTGTGAGGCCAGCTATGACTTCTAAAGAGGAATTATAAACAATCGTTTTGATGTCTATTTGCAAACATGTGTTAGTATCTGCATCTTGTCTCCCCATTTTAACTTTATTGCAAGAAGCTTATTAATTGTTAGCATACTCCTGCTTGATATGATCATATCTCGCTAAAGGAAAGGAAACTTTGCTGTCAAATCAGGCTGGAAAGCTCATGCTATATATGTTGGCTAACAGGAAAAAAAAAAAAAAAAAAAAAAAAAAAAAACACAAACAAACAAAAACCAACCAAAAAACCCACCAGAGTTCTGGGCTTAGCTTTCCTCTGTATAATCCTCTAAATTTTGTGGTGGTAGCTGAAAACAGAAGAGACTGAGCATGCAGTCTCAGCGAGGTGATAATAATCAAGAGGCAGCCACAGGTTTTGCTACAATAAAGATACAGTGAAGCAAGAGAGATGGAAGGAGATAGATCGAGAACTCCAGTCCTGAGGCTAACTGATGTTTGTAATTTCTGGCATGGGAAAAGTAAGGAGGTTTATCCTAGCTCTTTGCATTTAAGTAGCATTTCAGTCATGGGGAGCTCATCCCAGATCATTCCCTCCTTTTTTTCAGCATTCCACCATGAAGGTGACAGCTTATTGGGGGAATCTGGACATAAACGTCTTGGCAAAATTTTCAGATGATTACTGTATGCAAGGGTAGACAGCTGTTTTGAGTAAAAAAGCTAAAGTCAGTTGAAATGGTTTATTATCCCAGCAATATGGGTTTTTGTTAGAGCAAAGTAGCAATTCACCTGCAGTAGGAGCATGTATGTTTTGTTTCATGTAAAGCATGAATGACCCATGTATGACCCATGTCATTTGTTTGTGCCACCTGTATTTGATGTGATGCTGCCTATGTATATATAATATATGAGAGAAGGATCTCTGCAGGAAAGCTTTGCTAATTCACAATACCTAGTATTAATATGTTATGAGTGAGTTATATTACACATATCCATATTCTCATAATTATGTAAAATTTCAATATAAGCATATATTCCAACTGAGTGGAGATGAATGACCTGTACACTAAAAGAAAAAAAAAAAAATTCAGCCATTAGGAATGTATTGTCA
Source organism: Zosterops lateralis (assembly GCF_965231275.1). Classification (NCBI taxonomy): domain Eukaryota; kingdom Metazoa; phylum Chordata; class Aves; order Passeriformes; family Zosteropidae; genus Zosterops; species Zosterops lateralis. The sequence goes on along the minus strand of NC_139762.1, from coordinate 30,848,149 downwards.
ATCAGCATGATGCTTTTAATTTATGGGAAAATGCTAGAATCAAAATTAAACTGCAAATCTCATTCCTTGGATTTGTGCTGAGCTCTACTCATTTACCTCTTTATCTGTTCCAGATTTGACAAGATTTCCCTGTCTGTGGTCGTACTCTCTTTTGAGCATGCCAGAGATATTCTGGAGAAAGGAATGCAAACTGGCTGCCAGAGATGACCCACGGCAGCCATTCATCTTTCTTTTCTCCAGGCTAAACAACCCCATTACCCCCAGCCACTCCTCCTGAAGCTTTGTGCTCCAGACCTTTTACCAGCCTCATTGCCCTTCTCTGGACACACACAGTCCAGATCTTGCTAGCTCTCAAGAAAGATTAACTTCATAATCTGTCTTATATCACTGCTGTAACAGGAAATAAATGGTAGAATTACCACTTACTGAAATTGTGGAAGAAATAAGTAATTCAAACCTTAGTCCTGGAAGGCTACTGTTTTTCTGCTCTTTTTTGGCATTTACATTGAGCCAGCAGAAGGGCTGGCATAGAAACAAACTATGTGAATTAAACAAAATAAATAACAAAAATTTCAGAACAATGATCACTGACTTAATTGTCAGATGAAAGCTAGCCTTTAAATTTACACTTCAGTGAATTTTATTTTAACATTTGAATAAAATCCAGATTCATTTCCAAAGGTATTATTGATAATGATTGCATCTGTAACCTTGAACAGTATTTGCTGCTGTGGAAGTTTGTAACAGTTTTAACAAGCCACTCATTCAAGCAGAGAGCAGACACTTCCTAGAGATGTCACAGGTACACGAGTTGTGCTATGCCAGATGAAATCTCTATGCAAAGTAAGTAAAGGGCATTTCACCCTCTTCTTTCCCTTCTCAAATCCCCATAAGTACCATGCTGAAATCTGTTCCCAGCCATAGCCTTCAGAAGTGAGACTGAAGCTTTGAGATTCTTAAAGACTCAGAACAAGTCCTTTTGGTGGAGCTAGATATTCAGGTAAAAGACATCCTGTATGCACATATTTTTTTTTTATTCACAACTTAGTTCAACACTCATCCCTAATTTTAGAGCTGCTACTACACTTTCTGCCTTTTCTTTGAAGACTCTTTTGCCAGGTAATATTCTGCTAATGGAACAGAAACTCAGATCTCAGATTAGAGTCTCATTGCTCTGAGACAAGATAGCAAGCCTGTAACCTGTTCAATAACAGACATAACATGATTCTTTCCTCTCTTTTCCTCTGAAATGAATGGCATAATAATCTGCTCCCTCTTTTATTCTCTGCTTTTCTGTTTGCACACCACACAAATTTATTCACCATATTAGTCGGCAGATTTTTATTTATACTCTTTATTTTCCACTTTCTTAAAGAAAGAATTGGAAACTGTTCCTTTTGTTCTTTGGCTATCTGGAACTAAACCAGGTCAGAGCTGAAGGAAGAGAATAAAAGACTGAAAATGTGAGAACAGAAGTTGTTTTATACAGAATAAATTCAGTCACAATATAAGGACCAATAGATGAGAAAAACCTATTGTGTAGACTGTGCTTTTACAGAATTCATAACCTGTACTCTCTGTGTTTAGATATTGATATTGGCATGGGCATAATGTGGCATCACCTGTGGAAATCCATGTTTTATACAAAAAGGTTTCTCTGAGTTTTGAACACAACGTATTCTGGGAAGCAAAATTACTGCCACCTGTTCACATATCCGTCTCTGCTTTACTGTCTGGACTTATCTGGTGTAATCAGACCAAGCGTAGACAAACAAACGTGGACTTAACGTCAGTGAGGTGAAGCTCAGGAATCTGAGAACTGACAGAACAGGATCCTCCCCTGTGTATCCGTCTCAGTGCAGAAAGGCGTTCCCTTTTCCAGGCAGATGGCTGATCTACTGGTCTGTGGAGCTAAAACATTTTCCCATGTGCAAATATTTGCACCTGACCAGAACAAAAGAAAAGGCACCATACCTTTGTGTACCGTGGAGGTGAGAGACTGTGGGACAGCTCAGCACTCAAACTGCAAAACTAACTTGATCCTGCAGAATGAGATTGATATAATTAGGCTTGTTTCATGTACTACACGTGTTCTTGCCAAAGGCTGACACAGAGAAATTTCCAAATGCTGAGGTGTCCTCCACAGGATCAGCCAAGTCACTGATCTGCTTCCCTTTGTTTGTTCCTTTTTTCAAATGGATGTAGAGATCTACAGTACAAGTCAGAAGGAAATAAATAGTCTGCATGGCAATTAAAAAGTCCAAAACCACCAAATAGAAGGGGAGGAATATTTACTTTTCCACCAGAAAATCTACAGAGGTTGCAGTCTATCTATTCATTCCTTTTCCTTGCTGTTTAAGATGCTCATGTAATTCATCACTTCCATCTTTGGTTGCTACCATGTATTGTAATGTAACTGACCCCCTAGTCACTAAAACTACATCTGTATCAGCAGATGCTTTTCTCTTATGAGGTACCAGGTATTTGCTGATCCCTTTAGAATCAGAGAAGCCACAGAAAAACTGCTGCTTCCCCTATTTTTGTGTAATTAGAAAAAAAACCCAAGTAGGCAAAACCATCTTTTCATTCATACTGCCATATCAAGATCTGCATTTTGAAAATTCCCTATAATGCCATCTCCAGCAAACATTCATCAAGTCACCCTTTTTACACATCTAAATCTGACCTGTGAGAAAAAGGTACCATACACAATAACTTTGCAAGTTTATAAGATGCAAAAGAAAACACTCCACATGGAGCGTTCAAAAAGATCTACTGTATATTCTGTTACCTTTCTGAGGTATCACTTGTTACTCCTTAGCACACCCTGGCTACATGTCCCCAGGCGATTGTTTGTAAAAGGCTGGCACACAAGAACCCACCCTGCTATTTAGCACTCAGCCAGCTGCAGAGACAAGTTCACGGATATAAAAAACCACCGGCCTCATTGCTTGTGTTCACATGCAGGGAAGAGAACAGTGACTGCCTGGAGGAGAAGCTACACCCTATGGCGAGGAATATTGCATAGGATGGAGAGAAAAGTAGCCTTGCTCTGCTAAGGGATTTTTTGTGTCAAGCCTACAGGTAGTTGGGGGTGTGATTTTACATAGCTCTTGAACATTTTTATAAGAGCAGGAGAAGAGCATGCATCTTCCAGACCTCCAATGCTTCACTTGGAAGACAGTTCCACAACCAATATATCAAATTATTATGTTTCAAACATTTTCATATATACATTCCTACTGAGGAGCATTCTTGCCCTAATCGAAAAAATATTCCCTCATAGCCTCAATGGCTTAGTTCTCAGTAATTCATATACTCTCAACCTTGACAATAAAAAGTAAAAAAAATTCCTAAATCCCATAATGAATTCCCAAAAGGGAATTCAAAGATTCAGAGCAGCACCTGGACCTGGTGATTAAATCTTTACTTCCTTGGAAAAATGCCCTATCTTATTTACCTACCAAACAAATTAATGCAGAGGGAGTCATAGTCCACTAAAAAATGTATTATGGGCTGTCCTGCATTCCTGGACTAAAGATATGAGATGCAGAACAACTCCATTAAAGAGAAATGAACCTTTAGCATGCATTTGGTTGTTGTTTATAAAGCCAAGAAATAGCTTTGTGGATATCTCACAGAGAATTTTAACTGAATAAACTATACTGAATAACAGTATTTCATATGCTGTTTCTAGAAGGCAACAGTGCAAATGTGAACCTATCTGAAGTGCTTATGTGGTAGCCACTTTATTAACACCATCAAGTATGACCACTGGGGATACCTTCAGGCTGCCTTTCCTGACCAATTGTGTTGACTGCACAGATGGGAGCTGAGCCTGTACAGCCCTGGGTACAGCTATAGGGCATCTCTGGAGCACAAAGCACCAAACACCTTAAGCACTAGGCAAAGCTGTATCCACAGGCAGATGTGCTGCCTGAAGGTGTCCTACTGTATAGAAACAGCATTAAAGAGGCTGACAGCTCCTTTGGTTATTTACCCTGAAGTGAGTTGCAGGAGCTAAGGATGTTTAGCTTTCCATATATTTATATACATACAGAAGGGACTAAAACACAAGCAGGTTAAGATCACACAAAAAGCATGTGGCAGGTCAAATAAGTGAGGGTGCCTTAATCCAGCTAATATTAATAGAAAAAAGCACCAACTAATTAGCACTGCCCTTTTCTGACTGTGGAATCCGTTCTATCAGTCATTTGAATTCCTGAAATTAAGGGAGAAAAGGCATTGTGCTAAGACAAATGAAAAAGAGCATCCACTATTTTGTAACAGACATGTAAACCATAAAACCTTTCCTTCCTGCACTGAAACAAATCAAAGGATACGTGTCCTTTGAGAGGATGACTCACCAAGAAAGCTGAAGAAAAGTCTTCCTGCTATATAGTTTCATAATATGGTGTACTGAGCCATAAGCCTAGAAGTAACAATGTCTTTGAGAAAGAGTGAATACCTGAAATACTTCTGGTAAACATAATTCCACAGTTCTATCTACAGTGCTAGAGGTTTTTTAGTAGCTGCCATGTCTCCAGGTAGAGCTGAAATTCATTTAAAGAAGACACTGTGGTTCCAAGTCTGACAATAGCCAGCATTGCCAGTGCCAGTAAATACTTTGGCATTACACTGTATGTATATTTTAGTCATGTAGGCTCAATATGTTTGTGGCAGTATGCTGATAAATCTTGAAAATATTCAAACTACATAGGGGGCAAGTTGCCAAAAAGATGTCAGGCTCACAGCCACATTTTGAAACAGCAAAGTTGGAAAACAAGCAAAATCTCCCATAAAAGTAATTATAATAATTTAAAACAGTGCAGAGAAAAATAAAAATCTTATATACTTATATGCACAATTTGTGAAGGTATTGGTTATGCTTGCTAAATTGGGAATAAAAAATATACTTCTAGGGGTATCTTACCTATGAAACTGTAGATTGTTTGCATGGGGGGACAACAGGTGGCAGGATTATGGCTCCCATCCCCTTTGTGGGTAACCAACACAAGAGGGTGTCTCTTTATATTGCCTGTCCACAGACATACATGGCATGGGGACAAGTGGGAGGAATTAGAGGTCTGCATGCAGTTGCTGGGCTTGCTAGGACTCTAATGGGAGTGTTCAAGGCCAGCTTGGATGGGGCCCTGAGCAACCTGGTCCAGTGGAAGATGTCTCTGACCATGGAAAGGGTTTTGTAAATAGATGGCCTTTAAGGTCTCTCCCAACCCAAACCATTTTCTGATTCCATGGAGTGAAGCCAGAACTCAGCCCCAAGAGCAGCACATATTGCTGGCACGATCACATTTCCCATTTTTGGCCATTAAGCTCCTCACATGGTACTTGAGGTGAATGATAACTGCAACAAGTAAAATGCACTATTCAACTCAACAATACTGGCTCTGCCTTGATGAAGGGAAGCTATGGTAGCTGTCATCATTGTCCTCCTTGGCTCATTTTGGCACATGATTAAACAATAATCATAATGCCTTGACTGTTGTGAGCTTATCTGAAGTTTAACTAGTAACTAAATGCTAGCTGGCCCTGTACAAATTAAGTGCAGAAGCTTATGTTTCAAGGGCAGAGTATCCACTACAGCCTAAAGCAGGTGGCAGGAGAAAAGAAGGCTTGGCCCTGCATCTACCAAATATGAAGCTAACTTCTTTTTGGAGAATAACAATTGCCTCAGACCAGAGCCTTGGCCTTTTATGTGCAGCTAGTTATCAAATCCTGAAGTTTCCTTACAAGATCTTTTCTCTTATTTTAGAAGTATTACTCCAAAATTAGATTAACTGTTAGCATGAAGTGCTTTGGTTTGAAAAGATGCCTGAATTCCCTATTGATACCTAAGGGAAGTGTGCACAAGCACATGAAGATGTATCATTGCCTGTGATTTACCTACATCAAGTGATTTCATGAATGCTAGTACATATTTGGAACATGCATCTCCTGGATTGCGTGGTAGTATTTTTAATGACTGATTTTATTACCTATAAGAAGGATATAAACTTACTGTATGAAACAGCAGACATATTGTCAGTGTGTTTCTGCAGTTAAATTGTGAGTGGTTATAATCTCTTGTTATAAAAAGCTTCATATAGAAAGGCTGCCTCCTCCTGGCATATGTTGGCTCTAATCACTTCTTTATGCACTTCTTTATGCAACAAAAAACATCTCTAATTATCCTCAAAGTTACCAAGGCATTTACTGTGTGATCATTACAGAAGATTTTCAAACTTATCTCCTATATAAGCTAGACTTTGTGAAACCAGAGTAGAACAGAAGATAGAAATGACCTTATTTAATAAAGGACAGCTTTTACACAGTTGAAGTGACAATGCTAGGCAAGAGTAGATCCTGAATGAAACACAGATTTCTTTGTTAATTTTAGGTGCAAATTGATGAAGTAAGTGATAACTTATATAAGTAACTTACATAAGTGTACCATTCTAGACATTAAACTTGAAAAATGTAAAATAGCCATGTTATTTTCTTTTCATGTTGACAAAACCACTTACACCATATGGACCTAAGATTTATCTTTATGTTTCAACTAATTATTTGGATAAGTCAGCAAAAGAGACTATAGGTGGGGATGACAATTTAGCAACCCATGAATTAATTTATTACAAAACACTGCATACTAGGGAACATAACAGTGATACACTTCTTTAATTTGTTTTTAAAATGCCTACATGCATCTCAATTCTCCTGGTCATTGTCTGCACAATTGCCCTGTCTGCACAAAATATTTATCCTCTCTTGATTTAAGAGCAAAAACATGAAAGAAAGCAATGTCAAAAGTAAGACTGAATTTGGAAGATAGTAGAGAAAGAAAGGATAAGTTGTTCACTGAAAAATTCCTCTGTATATCTTAAATGATATTTTCCTGAACTCAAGCCAGGATTAAGCCAAAAACTAAAGCCTTGAGGCTGTCATTCTCTAGGAAAAAGGCATGAGTCAGCTGTCAGTGGCTGCCTGGGGAAGGGAGGGTCATCACTGACAGGTGTTTGAGACAAATAGTGTAACATATAGTCTTGTCCTACTCAACAGAAGATGGAGTGACAAAGGCTGCAGAAAACAACAGTGCAAAATGTGTCTTTAGAGGTTCATTTCTCCATGAACTCTATACCTGGGGGGAAAAAAAATGCATCAAAGAGGGGCTGGTCTGAGCTACTTTAAACTGCCATTTCCCAGCATGGATTTCCTAAGGAAGGAGCTCTGGAATCTGCCCTCCACATTTACAGGGATTACACATTGTTCTCTCTCTCATATCTCCAGGCCATGAAGCCTCCTTGTGTAGGCAGTTTATGCCTATGTCTTGGTCCTTCCTGTAAAGAAGAAGGAAAGGAATTGTGGGCATGACCAAAGGAAGGCCACCTGGATTAATTGGGCTGGTAAATGAATCAAAGAAGTCAAGAACATAGGTTCTACAGAAAGGAGTATAAATAAGGAAATACTTCTCCAGTGAATTTTTCTCATAAGCAATTAGAAAATTATTTTATCATCAGGGCACATAATATGAGTAATATTCATTAATCAAAGGAAATCTTCACAATCAAAGAAGAACTGCTATAATTAAAATACTTATTTTTAGGTAAAACTATAGGTATTATAGGGGGGGGGGGGGAGTTCACCAAAACAGCACTTTGTGCTTTTCTGAAATATAAATTCAGTTGCACAATTAAAATAACCCAGCAATGGGCATGTATCCATGACAGCAAACTTCCAGCTCCTGCACAGAATTTTGATTGTTGCTCAACATTTCTTTGTCATTGGTTTAATATATCATTGATTCTACTAATCTTCATTTAGAGATCCCACTTTCTGAAACACCTAGGAGAACAGAAGTGAGTCAAGCCCTTCACAATGTGGACTCTGCTAAGCAGTCACTCAGGGTTAGTCACATCAGGAGTGGTTGCAGTTATTCCTACAAGGTTTGTGGGAGGTTTTGTGGGAAATAACAGTATCCTTTCCAATGCCACAGGAAGTTCACACCATAAGCACGTGTATTACCACCCTAATTTTTCACTTCCTCCTCCAGCACAAAAGTGCATCCAGGCAGGAAGAGCTGAGAGTGAGCATCACACACTCCCTTTTTGGCACAGAAAGGACAGGGCACCTTTCTGCCCTTTTCACCACACGATGACTCCTGTGTTTCACTGAGGACCCTGTGCATGGTGGGCAAACCAGTCCAGGCTCCTATCCACTTTCCCCTTGTCTCCAGCACCCACCCAGCTATGCAAACAGGGCAAGGCAAAGCTGTGTTCAGCTGCAGCAGCTGCTGGCCTGCGCAGCAATGCCACTCCCTCTGCAGAGGCACAGCTCAAGCTTATTTTCCAGAACACATCTATCCTCTCAGGTTGGTTTGCACAAAGCTCTCTGTGTCCCTTAATTCTTTTCCACAGATACAAAACCTTCACTGAATGCACAGCAGGGCTTCAGCCTGAGCAGTGAACTTAATGTGACCAGCTTAGGGATCAAAGGTCTTACTGCACATTTACAATACAAAAAGAGTTGTCAAACAGTATGACAAGAATGATCAAGCATTCAAGAATCATTCCCTATCACTTTACTTGATAGGATAAGCTGTTTCCTATGCTCCCTCTAGACCAGGATATCACAAGGGGCAAGAAGGCAGAATATTAATCTTCAATAATCAGGCAAGAAGGAAACAAATAGCCCGGGTCAGAATGACAGTCATTCCCCAGCGTGGGTATATTTAGGGGCTTTGTTGAACAGCCTACCATGTGAAAAACCTCCCAATAGTCCTCCCAGAGCAGCAGCTTAGTGCAGTTGTTTAGTCTCTCATTTCTGAGCTCCTCACCACAGGAGCACAATTAGAGCCAGCACGGAGGCATTCCTCAGGCTGGGCTGGCAGGGCTGACCTGCTGCCCTCCCCTTCACCAGAGCAGCAGTGATCTCAGCCAGCACCAACCACATCATTGACATCACGCTAGGCACTATAATGAGACAGCGTGTCCTTTGTCAAGGGCCAGATTCATCCAACTTGGCAGTCCCCAGTGCCAGGCAGGGCTTACTGGTTGGGAATAAATTCACACAGAGAGGAACAGGGTTGCCTGATAACCACAATGGAAAGATCCTCTGACAGACAGTCTTGGTGTCACTCCTTACAGAAAAACTAGAAAAGTCAAAGAGGCTTTCAAATTTAGGGAGGCAGTAGTCTTAATAGATATCAAATATTTAAAATGACCACCATGAAAGAAGCTTGTTTCCCGTTCTCAAATATTAACTGAAAAAGAGGTCTGCATCACTGCTCTAACAAGACCCTTTGTCTTTTCTGGAGTCTGCATGTGTATAGAGATAGACAGATAAGATAGATAGACAGACAGATAGATATACATACAGATGTTTTTAAAATGTAGATTTGACAGACAGACATGGCAATTTGAAATCTACGGATCAGATTTTAATGATATATAGAGATTTGCATTTATAGAAGCAGTAAACAACAGGGAAAAAAGTACACAAGATTTGGGACAGGTCTTAGATTTAGGACAAATTATTTAAGACTAATCAACCTAGAAATAATTGCTTAATACTAAAGGAAGTTCTTTGCAACTTAAATTAGCAGCAGCTTGACAAATTGAAACCATCATGGATAAATATAGCACGAGTATATTTATTCCCTGAAACTCTATTTGAAAACATCAAGTCAGTCAGGAATAGACAGGCAGCCACTCACAAGCTGACATGTTTTCTCTCCATCAGTAAAAGTGATTTGAAAGGGATTTGCATTACAAGAATACTCAACAGATTTGCTATTGCTTAGCACAACATGCTGCAAATAGAACATTTGCAGCAGACTTATTATCTGACCTAGGTCATCTCCTGATTAAACATATATAGATTGGAAGAGATTAGTCATTAAACAAAGTAGAAGTAGAAGCCAAGCTACTGCTTACATGAAGAAACTATATCCAATTAGCTTTGCAAGTGAGCTAAATGCAGGAATTAAGAGGAAGGTAGTTCCAGGACACTTCCGCCAGCACATCCTGTTCAGGATGCCTGAACACACAGCTGCTACACCCCTGCACTATATTGAGTTATATTTCCATATTCTGTGACACTGGGACAGTATTTCAAAGATTATTAAATATCGACATCACTATAATTGGGAAAAAATAAGGATGAATTTAAAAACTTGAGTCAGTAACAAAAAGTCGCCCTGTCACATTTTTTTCAAGCCAAGAGTTATAATCACAAACACACACATCATCATGCCCCCAAGTCATTCAGGGAGAGGGATGAGATGTCATTCTAAGCTGATGCTTCTGTTCAAAGCCAATCCCCAGGAACTGGACAGGAACCAGGACACAACTGAGCACTAAGACATGACACACACAAGCTGTACCTTAGACAGCTTAACCTTAAAACCATGTCTGGCAGAAGTGAAACTCTTCATCTAGACCTGCCAAAGGAAGGGCTACTCAGCACTACGGCAAAGCTCACCCAAGAAGAAAGGGGAAGTTCTTCAGTGACTGAAAAGGAGTTTAGGAATGAAGGCACTTGGCCAGGCAGTTAACTGATTACCCACAGTGGTGAGCCCAGTGCATTTCATCTGTCAAAATGACAGTGTGATCACTCCTGTGTCTCAAATAACCCCAGCAGTGCTTAAGCCAATTTTTGCACAGTATTATATCAGATAAGCTAAGATATACCACTTAAAAGGAGAAGCTTTTCCAAACATTTGTGTGGCCATGCTGTGACCTGCCAATTCCTCCACTGCTGTATGTACTTACAACACTCTGCTCCAGGAGCTCTGGCATAGGGGGCTCTGTCAACATCACAAGCACCCTGTGCTCTCACATCTTCATTTATATAATTTCTCTTTCTGTTATTATAATAGTAACAGTCTGCCAAAACAGTTTCATTCCCACAGTTTCATAACTGCATTGATCTATGTGACTAATTTTAGGGCTTTACAGTGGTTATTTGATTTCATCCTTGGAGGCATAAATGGTAGAGCCTCAAGGAAAAAGCTGGATTCAAAGTGTAGATGTCATATTAAGATGCCCCACAAGAACTCTGGAATGACCCAGGTTCATGTCCAAAACAAACTCCTTCAGAATGGTAAAAGCTGTAGTCATTGTGCAGTGCTAAACACCTAAACCATGTTTAACAAAGTGTTTCTAATCAACAAGAACATGAGGGTTACTTAGTAGAAAGTCACAAGTAAATTTAGTAATGGTAGGCACAAAATGCAGATCCGGGTTGTAGATCCAAGTGTTGAGTCCAATATTGCTCAGATTTCACTGGCTTTTTGTCCTGAAGTTGCAGGTTGAAAGAATAAGAATTTCAAAAATTTGAATCTGTTGCTCTAACAATTTTTAAAGCCTCTCCATGCTTCAAAGAGCACTTAAATTCTCCATTTTACTCTAGAAGGCAAAAATTCCACTATCTGATTTTCTATCAGGAGTGGGAGACTCTATGGAAAATTACAAATTTCATATGTCATGCTACATCTTACACCACCATCTAATTATGATTTGACCAATTTCATCTAACCAATCTCCCATCAGGCTGTTCAACTGCTTAAGTCCTTTCTAAAACATACACGTTGTAACTGACTCATGCTTTCACTTAGAGAATTATTCACACTGTGGATCTCCACAAGTAGAAACAGCACAAGCAATTCTCTGTGACAGTCTCATTTTGGGAAGTGAAACCAAAATCATTACTTTTTCTAAACAAACTTTTACTTCAATGAGAAATTTTGCAAAAAATCTTACTTTTCATATCCAAACAGATTTTCCTTTTTATTGCAAAATGACAATCTGACACAGCAAATCTTTGATCAAGCACTTTGTTTTTTTTTTAAAGTTACTTTTTTTTGTTTAAAATGTTTGGTTGACAACAAATAACTCTCCGGATCCCCAGTCACCTCTTCTAAAAAAATTGCTTAAATCATAGTTTTCATCCTTCTGCAGAAGCCTGAGAAAAAAAATGCAAAATGAATGAATGAAAAAAGAGTGGCCTGAATCTGGCTCCACTGTTATTTTGAAGCTGCATGGTGAAGAACCTATGAATAGGCCCAAGGGTAGGGATAGCTTCACAGAAACAAGAACAAGTGTAATTGCTCCAGCCTCCAAATATGCATTTATTTTCCAAAATATCAACCCTGTAGCAAAATGGCAAAGAGATGTTGGTGGGTCTTTCATTAATATCTCTGCTAAACTCCTGACAGTGTGAACTGGTGAATAAGACAATCTTGAAAATATAGAATAATACAACAAAACCCCCAAAACTGTAGAGTGGAGCTTTACTTTTATATCCACTTCATTTCCTGTTAGAAGAATTGCAGCAACATTTTTGGTACAACTTAGCTGCAAGCTACTGTTCAACCAGCAGAGTAAACCCAGCATTAACTTTCATCCATCTCAGATTTGCTGACTTAGAGCTGCATTCCTGCATTAGGATGTGTCTCCAACACATTCAGAATACAATACCATCTCACATAGAACACACAGAGAGAAGGCTAAAGGTTATCTTCCTTCATGGATAGAATAAACTCTTTGTTATTTATCTGCTGTAATATTTAAACTTCATTATTGTTATACACCACAGGTAGGCTTTCTCTCTCTCTCTCCCCCCCCCCTCCCCCCCCCCCCCCACTTCCCTAGTCAAACTAAAGGCAGCAAGTAGGATATTTTGATTATGAATTAAACAAAGCCACTCCCAAATTGCTATGGTGCCACAGAGCAGAGAACCAACACCCAGGGCTACTGCAATTAGAGATTCCTGCTCGCCAGCTCTGCAAGTCATCCTGGGCGAGACTCACACACAAGGCAGATTTCAGTGAAACCAAGCAAATGGGAGAGCAGCACTGTTCTGGAACTGGTTAGAAGGCTTTACAGAATTCAGCTCCAACACAATGTATCTTCCACTTGAACCAAAGCATTTTATCTAGCAAGGTTTCCATAAAAAGCAGTTTGCAAGGAGAGCTGAATTTATCATACCAGCTGATGCAGAAAAGGCAAAGAGTGTTCAGTTTGAGATTCACTTAAGGCCTGACTTGAACATTAGCATTCCTGCACAAAAATTTTAAAATGACCTTTTGACAAGTGGCCAAAAATAGAGCTTGACTTTAAAATTTTTAGACATAACAGTAAGACAGATGCACATAGAATTTGGAAGCTCTCTGCTGAGTGTAAACCAGATCACTGAATGAACTCACAGAAGGTTTGTTTGCTCACCAAACAGGAAACAGGAAAGAAACATGGCAACATGGTGCACTCTCATAAAGGCAAAAACTCTTGAGACTTTCCTGGATGGGTCTTTGCTAATAGATTCACCTTGCTAATAGATTCACCTTGTTAATGAATCAGGTGCTGCAGAGCAAAAGGAGTGATTTCTCTTTACATGAGCAATGTTAGTGACAGGAAGAAAATCTTATGATTGTGCAATAAGAATAATACCCCTGGAACAATTTTGCTTTTCAATTTAAATTACCTGTAAGCACAAAGGACCAGTTTCATTTTCCCCAGACCTCTGTGAATTTAACACTTCTTTTAAATTAACATCGTTACTCTTTTAAAAAGACCATAGAAATATAGAATATGCTGAGTTGGAAAGGACTCACAAAGGTCATCAAAGTTCAACTCCTGTCCCAGAACAGGACATCCCCAAGAATCACACTGTGTGCCCCTTTGAGCATTTTTAGTCTTCCAAGGCATGTATCAGTTACCTGAAAAAGATTTTTTAAATTAAACTTCTTTTCTTCATTTCCCAAATTCAAAGGAACTAAAAAGCCTGTGAGTAATGTAGACTCAAGCTCTGCTAGACCAATGCACATTCAACAACAAATGGCTCCACTAACTTTGCTGGAGTGCCTCACAATGTTGAGGCATCTCCCAGAAACTCTTACAGCCTGCAGCTGAAATAGTTAAAAGGTAGAGCTACTCGTAGCAGGAGTTTTATATTCCTACATTTTTGTATTCAACAGAAGAAAATGGGGTGGGTTTATTTCAAAACCAATCTGACTGACTCAAGGAGACAGTTGGAAAATTCTTATTATTATGGTGCATTCATGCTTAAGTTTCATTGACATAGCAGTGTCAGTCACCAAAAGGATGGTCTCAAAGTTCAAGATGCAGTTTGCTGCTTTCTACAGTAATTCTTAGGCTTTTATGATGACTCTACTTTAATCTACCAAATATAAGAATGTTATTTATTTTTTGGGCTGAGCCAGGACAGTTAAGACCAAAAAGCTGGACTGGTTCTGCATAACAGCTACATGAGAAACGAAGTCAAGTAAGATAGATGCTGATCTCTTGCACACATCAACCAGGAAGCTGGCAAGGAAATACAGGTGTGACAATCTTATTGGTCAACAGAAAGAAGAAATACAAGTATAAGGAACACCTCTCAAAACCATGAAGGCATCGTTAGTTGAACCTCTTGTCAGATGGATTCTTTTTCTTCTAAAAGAGGAGGAAAAAAGTAAGATTTTTATAGGAGATCATGCCAAAAGTCTCAGCTAGCTCTGCACACACACAGTGTGACATTTGCAATATCCAAGGGTCCACATGAAGGTCATCCAAAACTGCAAATAATTTTTAGGATTTTCAGTCAGAAAGTACAAGGAGCTGTAACAGATAGTGGAGCTTATGAGCTGTTTACAGTCTATTATTTAATCATCATATGAACCAGGTGAAAGTAATGCCTACCATATAAACCTGTAATGAAAACAACAGCAATGATTACTGACCCCCATGTCTGTGGTCTTTTGGCATGTTGCATCCACATGAATATAGCATTGAATAATTTCTTCTCTCCAAATAACTGATATCATCTACATGACTGCCATCCATTACCTTCAGTTTGCTTTTTAACAAGATATTTGACATTTAAAACTTCAGATCACTGAAGGCATAAGCACTGTGTCCTGAACTAGCAGCTTGGATTCAGCCCTGCTAACCAAGCCACCAAAGTAGCAAACAGCAGAGCTCCACAATAGCCAGGCAAACACAGGCATTTCCTCCATTCTTCCTGTGCTGCTGATTTACATCCCCTCCACTCATCCCAGAAAGGAGGTGGGTACTCCAGCTGGTCCCTGGTTACTTCTGCCCAGCAACACATGCAGAATGTAGGAGGCTGCTGGTTGCAGGCAGCTCTCCAGCAGCTCCCTGTTTGCTCTGCAGCTCCAGCAGCTGCATGATACGAAATAGGAGGGCAGGAACTGAAATCCCAGCCTGCCAGTGTTTGTAATGACTCAATGCATTCAACTTTGAAAACCTAGCTAGCTACAGCAGGATAGCTACAGGTCTCTAAACACAAAACAAGAAATTATACCTTATTTTTTCTTCTCATTCAGACATGTTAAAAGCAGAAATTGCTCCAAACAGATAACTGACACAGGAACATTAATATGTGCATTTTTACTTATGTATGGCTCCTCATGAAGTGGTCTACTTTTAAGTGATCTTCCTTCAGATCACACATCTCCATCTTTTTCCACACAAATTTTTTGGCACACAGAGATTAGCCTACTTTTGACTTGACTGTGTGGGAATTCACTGCCTTCCAGGAATCTCCAAGTGATACAGCTAGGTACAGGGAACAGCTGGATGCAAAAAGACCACACTGCTTAAGCTTGCTTCTCTTTCAGTCATTGTCAGCTGCTGGAATGACCTTGTGAAGAGGGAGGGCAAACGAGAGACGGCTGCTCTGTCCCAGCTCCTGAGCCTCTGCGCTAAGCACAGCTGAAACATATATCAACCTTTTGACCACTAAGTATTTCACAAGATTTAGGATAGCATTGCTTATGCTACCTCCAGAAAAAAACTCTTTTAAAAGAGCAATTTTAAATGAGCCTTTTGCATTTGAATGCCAAGATAGAGCCACATTACCATCAAGCCATCAGCTGGAACTATGCCAGGAGTTGGGAACACCCATCCTCTATCAGCTCCCTGTGACTGATACTGCTTGTTTAGTGTCACCACCTGTGGGGGTGTGCTTACCATTTCCAGGCCATGATGTTTAAACAAAAATTTAAGTACACGTTGCCTAAAGTCACTCCAATTGTCTCGAGCAGCCAGTTAGCTATCCTGATAGGGACATTACAACTGTATTTGTACAGTGTATGACCCACACCATGGTGAAACATGACAAAAGTTAATGGGCAAAAGTTAATAACCATTCATTACTGTTCCAGCAATAATATTCTAACCTGTGACCATAGTGTGGAATTTCTCCATTAATTTAGCTTATATTGGGCAAAGGATCAGGCGTAGCTGAGAGTAGGATATGTGTGGGTTCAGTTATAAGTTCACCTTTGTACTATTTAACCTTTATTTTATACATACTATATATGTAGATTCACCAAATAACAGAACTGTTGAATTTGGCAGGCACCACTGGAGACTGTCTTGTCCAAGTCGCCTGCTCAAAGCAGGGTCATCTACAGCAGGTTGCTCAGGGCTATACCCAGTCGAGTTTTGAATATGTCCAAGGATGAGGATTCTACAACTTTTCTGGACAGCCTGTTCCAGTCTTCAATCAACTTCACACTACAAAAGGAAAAAGCCCCTACTTTATATTTACACATAATTTCCTGAATTTCAATTGGCTCTTATATTGTCACGATGTTAGAGAAGAGTCTGGCTCTTCCTTCTTTATTTAGAGTCAAAGGAACATAAAATGGTTTGGGCTGGAAGAGACCTTAAAGACCTTCAAGTTCCAAACCTCCTGGACATGGGCAGGGACACCTTCCACTAGATCAGGCTGCTTAAAGCCCTATCCTGGCATTGAACACTTCCAGGGATGAGGCATCTACAGCTTCTCTGGACAATATGTCCCATAGCTTTACCAGCCTTTTAAAGAATTTCTTTCTAATATCTAAATCTACTCTCATTCAGTTTAAGGCCATTACCCTTTTTCCTATTCCTACATGCTCTGGAAGAAGTCCCTCTCCACCTTTTTTGTAGCCCCCCTTTAGGTATAGATGATGCTGTAAGGTCTCTCCAGAGCTTTCTCCAGGCTAAAACCCCAAACCAGTCTCTTGAAGACACGGCCCAGCCTTCTGATCATCTCTGTGGCCTTTCTCTGGACAAGGAGGTCCCCACAGTCAGGTATTGATACACACCAGTGAGGCCCCCTGAGCCATCTCTTCTGCAGCTGAACAGTCACCCAGCACTGTGGATGCGACCTCACCTTCTTTGTCCTGCTGGTAATGCAGTGGTCTGCAACACGTCATTAGAATACTGTATAACAAAAGGAATTAAATTATGTCAATATTTGAAGACAAGGATTGTAGTGAGAAGATTTGAGAAGTACATTCAACATTCTGCATTAGGAAGCACCTCACAGCATGAAGCAGCTGGAACTGGGTGCTGTGTTATTTCAAAGTTCATATTACTAACAGTTGAAGGTCAGGCAGGACAAAAATATTCTTTCCAACCCTGTCCCCATCCATGATCACTGAGTAATGGCATTAATAATCAAACAAGTTTGTCAAACAACTCTTTGAAACCTGACAGAAGAGTTTTCCCACCACTTCTCTGGGTAACTTGTGCCAGCGATAAACCATTCTCCTCACAAAGATGGAAATCCTCACACTCCCTCCACAAAAAAAAAGAAAAAGGGGCAAAAAAAAAAGAAAAGGAAAAACAAAGTAAAATAAGATGTGAAATCATAGAAGATTTTATACCTGATCTACATTTGGCAAGTTAGTTTTACAACTTTGTGGCTGAGACCCAGATAAAAATATAATATTCAGGATCTGGAAAATCCAGCTCAGAAATGAGACTTCTAGATCCCAGATTTAACCTTGACAAAGCAACTAGAATTGTGCAAACAAAGACCTCCACCCAGTCCAGATTGAAGCAGAGAAAGGAAAATGGTACCATGACATGGACACAGTGAGGATGTGGGGGAACACAGAACACATAAGCAGCTCTGAGAGCTGCTGCAGAAAGGACTCAGCATTGCAGTCCACTAAAACTGTCCAGTCTGTGTGGCTGAGTAAAGCTGCACATTCTATGATAAATACACAAGGCAAGGCAATGTCAAGAACTTAGGAAAAGATGGCGGGTTCTGTGGAGCAGGCCAGAGAGTGCCAATCCCATGAGAGCCTGCATAGCTTGGAGATAAAAACCAGCACTACCAGGAAAGAGAGAAACTTTGCAGAACAAATGCATGCACTTAATTGCAGAAGTCATGCTGATTGAGATATTGGCCCTAAAGCAAAAGCAATGTTAAAAAAGAAGACATTAGTACACAAGCAACAGTGGGAATAAGCAAGCAGTTGTGTCATTGGTTTCAGCTAGAATTTCGCTGAGATGTGCTTACTGTTCATTGAAAAAAAATTAAAAAGAACAGGATGGAATCCTTCATCTTTCCAAACTTTCAGGAAAGTTAGCAAGAATAAAGAGAGTAAAGAGAGTACCATCCATTACTACTTAAGGACCATGAATTCTGGAGTCAGATTTGGGACACCATGTCACTCACACTCACTAGAAGCCAAAGGTTTCTGATCTTTGAGGCAAAGGATTAGGAAAACTAAGAGGATCTGGGTTACAGATAAACAGACATAAATTTGAAATAAGAACAATGAATAGAAAGGAGGCCTAAAGAGAGATCACAGCAAGGTGGCAGCCCTGGGATACTCACTGAATTATGAACATTGTGGCTCAGCTACTTGCCTGTAATAGAGTTTAGCATCCAAGGACCAAGGCAGGCCAGAAACAGAAGGGGGTCTTAATTAACAGAAAGGGGGTTAGTTAAAAAATTCCCATGTGATACTAAGTACAAAAATATGCTGTTCTTTTGAACCCTAAATGTTTTCCCCACAATTCTCAAATATTACAGTATAACAAAGTAAGAAACTGATGGGTTACAGATCTCAAGTTATACCAAAAACAGGATATCAGTTACTCAGACAGGGAAGGAGTCATTGGCTTCAATTATGTAGTACAGCAATTTTTCAGGCTTTAGACAGAGCAAGCTATTTTAATTTATTAAAATGCATTTGCTTCAGTACAAGAATTTCAGACATGAAGCATTGCTGATCATAACTGATTTGCCCAGTTAAGAAGACCAGATAAACAGTCTTCTTCACAGGCTGTGGTACAACCCCATATTTCCAGTCCCTCCCATCACAGAATTCCTCTTCACTCATTTGCTGCTTCCCTGTGGGACGGAAAAAATATTTCAAAGTTAAATCTAAATGCTACCAGGAACAGGCTTTCTCTTACCAAACACAACTGAGCAATGAAGCTCCACATATGCTGAAAACCTTGAAACTCCTTGGTGTAATAGACCATGACAGTTTCCTTATTGTTGGGGAAAGGGCATTAAGCAATACAAGAGCAAGTACATTTAATATGGGTCTTCAAATGACTTAGTGATTTTAAAACATGTCATTCAGCAATGCCTTCCAGACATCTCATCACATCAAGATTCAAAACAAAATACGGGATAAGAACTGGCTACATGACAAACCCACATCTTCATCTAAAACTATGTAAGGGATGCTCCATGCTTTTCATGACAGCCTGTATCAAGTGGTGGTGATTTGTATAAAAACATAAACATCCACATGTAAGTGGAAAAAAAGCCTCCAGAGATACCAAAATCCTCACAGATTGCTCTTTTGTTTTGCAAGCAGTAATTAAAGAGTCAGATTATAATATTTTAAATCCTCAGCCTCTCTTCTGCTAGCTGATTTGAAAAATACTATCAACAAACTGTAGGTATTGCAAGTTATTTGAGTAATTTATTCAACTAAAAAGAGGAAAATATTGGGCTAACATATTTTATCATCAGATTCCTAGCAAAAATCTATCTGAGCTTCAGTTACCAGCTTTAAATGTTCAGCAATAGAAATCTGCTGAACTTTTGTCTTTCCAGCCATATATTGAAATGTGGCTTTGTAATGAAAATAAAGTAGTCAGGGGATGGTTGACCATGGCCTTCCAGCTCTCAAGAGAATGTCTGGACCACTTATAGGACACCAGTTTCTCCTTTAGTAATGCTTTCCATTTGCAAGTGTTAGCAAATATTTCCTGAGCCAGTGTGAGAAAAATCACTTTCTTCCCTAACAGATCACAACTGAGCAGGCCTGGGGTTCAGTGCCTGCTCCAGCATAAATGCCTATTGCACAAATAAACAGTCCTGGGATGTGTGACCAGGGACAATTGATCATCGTGGCATATCCCAATCCAGGCAGTGCCTACCTGTCATATTCATGAAAAGGATTTGAACTATTTCAGGGCAAGAAGGAAACAAAATGGAGCCTGCATCTGTCATAGGTGTAAGAGGGTGTCTCAGCTCCTAAATTTTGGGGTATAAGTCTTTCTGGAAAATTTTAATCAAATTTCATCCAAAGACCTTTCAGGTGATAAAAAACATGTATAGGGTTAAAGCACTGAGAATAGAAATTTGACCAGTTCTCAAATAAATTTTGTTTGCTTTCAACCATGTCTTAAAATATGCTACTACTTTAAGAGCAGTGGAAGATTGATCATTTCCAGATCTGTCTGTCTCTGGCTTTGACTCAGAGCATTGCTAGTGTGGGACTGACTACACATCTCCTTCATTACTTCTTATTCCTCTCATGTAAATTTCTGATATTTATTCTAAGCAGTAGATCATAAAGCTTGGAAATATGTTTATTATGAAATTAGGGGAAATGCCTGAATTCTAAAACTTATGTATTATAAAATACAAGAAAAAACAAAGCAGGTCAGAGAATGCCTTCAGAACAGGTGTAACATCAGCCACTGAAGCTGTGCAAATTTCTGTATAACACAATGAACAAAGGCACCTCAGAGCAGGGAAACCAAAATTATATTAAAAATCTGATGGCTAGTTTTGTAAAGATGTTAAATATTAACAGTAATAGGGTCTACCGGATCTTTATAGAAAAAGAGGAAAAACGTTCTGGAATAGTCCTATTTGGTTTGAAGCTCTCTAGGGCAGCTCCTGCAGGATTTAGTCACTGAGGCAGAGAAAGTAGCCCATTATAAAAGGCCAGAAGAAATCTTAGCTGGGTATGCTCAGCCTCAGGGCCCAAGCAGGGAGCTGTGGGAAAGACTGAGTTTCTCTCTCTCTTCATTCACAGAGCACAAACTGGTCTGGAGACACGTCTAACTATCTGCATTGAGGTCCCTGGGTTTGAGCTGACAGGGAAGCCCCTGTGAGCAGCTGTGTTAGAATTACTGAGACTCTTCCAGGAAACACTTCTGTCAGAGTAGAACAAGACTATGTGGACATAGGCTAAGATAAATGCACCCCCTGAAAACAGGAGAAAGCAAAGGTGCAGATGAAATGGAGAGACATCAATGGCTGGTGTCAGGAGCAGGGAGGGGTTTAGCTTTGGGGATGATGCATTTTTAAACAAAACTCAATTTTTTTAATAAGGTGTGTGAGTGAGAACCCACCTGCTTATCTCTGCACAGCACCAGAGAGCAATTAGAACTTCTTTTATGGGCTTTTAAACTGCCAAATGCTCTTAGGTGTCACCTGAGAAGAGAGTCAGCAAAAGCGTGTTAAATTACAATTATGAATTGTCCAAGTTGAGACCAACATGGGTACCCAAGGTTAACTTCTACATCTGCACTGAAGTGGATTTAGAACGTAACCTAAATTGTCCAAAGTGAGTGGTCCCATGTCCAAATATGGACCTTGGAGACTTCTTTCATGTATGTTTTGGAAGAAAGGTGTAGTGGATGTAGTTTGGATAGACAATATAGAAGCAAACAAATTACATCTCTAAATCTTCACGGATAAGTGCTGGAGGAGAAGAAGAAATTTATATGCAAATTCTCTCAGAAAAACATACTTATTTCATGAAACATACAGAAAGGGCAGTTAAAATGACTGACATGCCTAGGAGCTTTGGTTTCACCCTCCTAATACATCAAGCAGCTAAGAAATTCATGGTAGAACTCACTAATTTTTTTTTGTTTGAGTTCACCATCTTGCTTCTGCACTTTGGTTTCCAAATTATTATTCAGGAAAAAAACCCCATAAAAACCAACCAAATCCACACTAAGATCCAAAGCTCTTAATTCTCTCAAGTACATTTGTAACAAATGGATGCTTTAAGCAGCCATCAGGCAGCACTGTGAATTTCAAACAGGAAAATCCATATCTGATGGATTTCATCTACCCAGCTGAGTAATTTTAAGCATTCACTGACCATGAACTCGTGATTTTAATCTCACTGAAATATATGAGGCATGCAGCATGGAGAATGTACCGTAGTTTCAATATATATTGCACTGACCCCTGTGAAAGGACTGTGTGCAGTCAGTGCAGCAGTGGGAATGACCATCCAGATCTCATTTTCCTGAGCATTGCACTGTATTATGTGTGTATTGGAAACCCAAGGTGATTGAGGTTTATATTGTAGTTAAAAATAAATGTCTACACAACCAATTAATCATGGAATTTGAATTACATGTTGGCCTCGATCTCTGCTTATGAACACAGGTTTTTCATTATATCTTCCAAATATATTTTTGTGGAGACCTTTACGAATCTTTTTTTAGATCTGATTACAATTCTATGTGCTGTTACATGTGAATGTGTGCACAAATATCTGTATAAGGTGCATAGTTATTTATCTAATTAACATCCACAGTTCTGAGTCATCAATTTAACTTTTTCTAAGGACTGAAAGAACAGCAACCCATACTGATTTTCCAACCAATCAAAAAAAGACAAATCACTCTTCAGGCAAATCAGGAGTCTTGACTAAAGCTTACCTGTACTTGGATCTTTGCCAATCTTTTAAAATCACCTTTCAAGAAATATCCCCAAAGTCTACAGAAATGTCTCTGAGCTTTGGATACAGTATCTGACAGGAGACAGTAATGTTTTTTAATACAAAATAAACTCTGAACCTTTTGGTGGGGAAAAACTAGAAAGTTTAGCTCTTTGAAAGTAGTATTCAAATTCAAAGCTTGTGGGTGGAGTTGGGGTGTGAAGGTGCATAAATAGGCAGTAGGAGCAGCAGCATTCACACTGGAACCAGGAACACCTTCCCATCCTGGCAGGCGTCTGGGCGAGTAAACAAGGTAAGGCACTGCACACTCCCTGCTGCGGGAGGTACCAGGGGAGCTGTGAGCCCGAGCTAGCTGGGGATGGGGAATCTGGTCACTGGGAAGAGAAGACCTCAGCAAAGCAGGCACAGTCCAGCACAGGAAGGAAGGAAAATGTCTAGAGAAATATTGGCATTGCAGGTTTAAAAAAAAAAAAACACAACAGAAGAGGGGTTATTTTGGAAAGCTTTTCAAAAGTGCACATAGTCTTCCAGAGGCAAGGTTTTTAAGGAGCAGGTTTAAGGTTCCTCTGTTTTTGCTTTCTGCATGCTGCCTCCACAACCTCACAACCTGATCTTCAGCATGCCTGATCTTGAGTTTCCTGGTTGTCTCATACTTTTTAAAATTTTATTATCTTCCTTTTTAAAGAAGCATTATTTCTGCCATACAGCTCTAGCCAAAACAATTCTTGAGGCAACCCTGACAATCCAGAGTTTAACTGAACTTCATGCCATTTTCCTCCTTGCCTAAGAGACTTTTCTTGGAGCAGAAATGCAGTTTGCTGCAAAAGTTGTATTTCATACCATTGAAACAGGGACTCTCTGGATGTTTGAGCTCTATTGGACATCCCAGTAAAGAGCATTGTATCACTCGTGGAAACTCAGCTAATGTCTCCTCCTGCAGTTCCTACCTGGAAAAACACTTCTGTTTATTTTTCATTGTCTGAACTTAAAAACAGTCGGCTGTTGTGGTGGGGGTTGTTTTGTAGGCTTGGTTTTTCTTTTTTTGTTGTTGTTGTTTTCTTTTTTTTTTTTTTTTTTTAATGAATCTTTTCAATGTTCTATACTGCTTTTAGAACATTTTAAATTTTCTTTTTGTACCCATTATATTGGTTCTAGTTTCTAGCAGGACGTGCAATGAGAAAACATAGGGTCACATTGCTGAAATAATTTTCCCCTTCAGCTGAATGCTGAGGAGCTTTTCATCAGAGTTGTCTCATCTCAAAGCCCCAGCCAGCCTGGCTCAGGAAAAGCTCTGTGCTATGAGCTGCTCCACCCTCAAACTCCATTTCAGTTTTCACTGGGCCACACATCAACTCCTCCCAACTCTTTTTGTTACACATTCTGCTGGGGTTTAGGATTAGATAGTATTTTTAAGGGAAAAAAAAACAGGATTGGAAGCTTCGACGCCATTAAGCTGTGTGCATGCTAATGTTCACTGTGACTTAGAAACTTAAACACTCTGACTTCGCATTTGAGTTGCTCCCCCAGCAAAATGGGGGAAGAGCTGAGACAAATGAACTTTCCAGCACCTGCGGCCGGGTTTCTCTAGCGCTGGGCGATCAAGGTACAACTGTGAACTTATTAGGACTTGTAAGAACTTTTGGAATTGCTGTAACTCAGTTATTTTACTGAGCACATTCAATATATGTAGAAAGGAGAGGGAGATATTCACAAACACAGAGTGCACATCCTAAAAGGGCCATAGCCCAGCGCATGAACAGGGCACTGGGAGCGGCTGGGTCCCTCAGGGCGGTTTTCTGAGCAAACCTCAGAAACCTTCCGTGCCCCGGGGGCCCTGCCTGGAGCTGCTCCTCTCAGCCCTGACTCACCCCGCTGCATATTTGTGACTCGAGCCGCTGCTTTACCGGTCTGTCCTCACCTGCGGCGGGCACCACAGTCACCGGGAGCTCTCTCACCTGTTCCAGGAGCAGCCATGGAGAAGAGTTACGTGTCCATGTTCCTGCTGCTCATTGTCATCTCCTGTGCTCTGGCAAAGGATGCAGGCAAGAAGGATTCAAAGGACACTACCGCTAAGCCAAAACTGCCTCAGACGCTCTCCAGAGGTAAAAAAAAACCCGCAAACAACTGAAAAATAACCTCCACCAAATTTTTTAAAAGTGCGATCTTGTGAATATTTCAGCTACTCTGCTATTCTAAAAAAATTAATTTTCTTGCAACTCATTCTGCAAAACCTTTTCTAGTATTTCCTAGCACCCTCTCCTCCTCCATTCCTGATTTAAATCCCTCTGGCAGCGGGTTTGCTCCAGGCCCCTCCCGGCAGTGGTGGGCAGGGGCAGGACCCGCCTGTGGGCGCTGTCTGAGGGGGTGTGTGCCCTGTCCCTCCCGCAGGCTGGGGAGACCAGCTCATCTGGACGCAGACCTACGAGGAGGCGCTTTTCCGGGCCAAGCACAGGTACCCGCCCCGCCGTGCCCCCCCGACCCCCCGTGCCTCCCCCGGTGCTAACCAGGGCTCTTCTTTTACAGCCAGAAACCCCTGATGATCATCCACCACTTGGAAGACTGCCCACACAGCCAAGGTAATCCTTTTGCACTCGGCAGTGAAAAAAAGAAATAAATATTGTTTTAATTTTCTGGAAAAATACTGCTTTAAAAAAAAATCAGCCACCATTCTGCTTAAACCTGAGTGAAGTACTAGCTTGCACAAGCATGGGGAGTGTTCTTCAAGTTACTGTACCATAAAGGTGTTTTCCAATGTGTAGAAATAAAATAGAAGTGGTAATGCAGTGTTGCGTGATACAAAATGGATACAGAAATGAGCACAGATCAGTAGGGTTTGATCTCTCACAAATCTGAATTTGGTTCACAGCACGATCAGCCAAAATCAATAGGAAGACCAGTAGCAACAAATAACAATTTCTTGGAAATACCATATTCAGCTCTTGATATCATCAGTGATTGAGACTGAATCCAGCCAGGGACTAAATCAATCCAGGCTGAAACTGAGCTATTCCAGGATTTCTGGTAACTGTTTATCCGAGGGCTCTCCTTCATGCAAGTCAATCCACATGGCAAGATCTTTGTATCCATCCACAGCTCCAGTAACTCCAGAAGACTCTACTTGTACAAGTATTTAAACCCATCCAAACATTTTAGTCTGAAGCCCTACATGCTTGAGATCTGGGGCCAGAAACCACAATAAGCAGAACAGGAGCTTTGAAGGGTCAAATGCTCAAATTAAACCTAAGCAGACAAATTTGAGAGCCAGCTGTAATCTCTGAAGGAAGATGGGACATTTTGCACTATTGCAATTGCTCTTTAATGCAGAATATAAATGAATGGATCATGTCCCAGTGGAATAAACTGGAAATCCTTATTTGCAGCAGTTGTAAACTGGAAATTCTCATTTTGTTTCATCAGTTTGTTTGAATTTCTTTTTGGAGAACAATATATTTCAAGGGCATTCATCCATTTCTTTCTCATTTGTTTCTACTCTAGCCCTCAAGAAGGTCTTTGCTGAACACAAAGATATACAGAAACTGGCTGAAAAATTCATTCTCCTGAATCTTGTAGTAAGTTTCCCAGTTACACTTAATTAAGTGAAAGCGACAAAGTTCTGAATTTAATTATGGCTTCTCTAACGTGAGTTTAATAGCTAGGGTTGGCTAGGAAAATGGCCACTGCTGAAGCATGAGATTTCTTAGTAAGTCTTTTTCACTTGTACTTATCATAAACTCAGAATGTGAGGAAATGTAAAGTTTAATAATAACATGAACTGCTACCCATTTGCAATTCCAGATGTTAAAAAACTGTAACCCATACAGTCAATCTCTTAAACTGAAATATGTAGTATTTGAGCTGTATTTCATAATACAAAGTATGGTGAAGGAAAAAAATATTTAGGTAATACACTCTCCTTGACTAAGAACCTTCTCTGTTTTCTTTAAGTATGAAACCACAGACAAGAATCTTGCACCTGATGGCCAGTACGTCCCTCGGGTTTTGTTCATAGGTGAGTACCTCAAGCATCAAAGCTGATCTCAGAGCCCCTGCTGCATCATGCATCTCAAATCCTCAGGCGGAATAACAGGAATATATTTCATGAGAGATATAAAGGTTCAAGTTGGTTTTGTGGGTCAAATATTGACTCAATACCACTCAGCTTCACAGGTCCAGCATTCCTCCCTCAATGGCTGATGCCACAGTTGCTGGAATAGGTGGCTCATGCCATTCCTAATAAACCTGCAAACACAACACTTAAAACTGAAATGTCAGTAACCCTGTTGGAACAACCTCTTAGTCAGCGGAAGCAGACACGTCTCAGAGAAATATTTAGGAAGCAAGCAGGGGTGCAGAAAGCTTTATTTCCTTTTATTTCCTTCTGCTTGAAGATTAACATCTACAATTTGTCTCATCCTTTTTCCCCCAGATCCTTCCCTGACTGTGAGAGCAGATATTACTGGAAGATACTCAAACCGTCTCTATGCGTATGAGCCCTCTGACATTTCATTGTGTAAGTAGAGTGTTCTGACACATTCTGGAAATATTCTGAAAGCAGTCACATTTTTCATGTGACAAGGAATAACACCAAGCATTACAGATCCTTGCCATCAGTACTTGCTGAAAAGACATTTAACCAGGATTAAAATTAAACAGGATGCTAGACTTAAACCCAGTGAGATGAAGAAAATTATGGCAGAACCCTGGAGCCTTAAACATCCATCTGTTTTAAAAGCAAGCATACGTCAGTAGGAACTTGCATAATTCAGCAGCATTCAAGCAAGCAATGGTGAGAACTCACACACGAGTCCCTACAGGCCAGGTCAGGAAACCTTCTGGGAGCAAGGAAAGATGTTTGCTACAGCCATCCCTCACTGCTGCACAGCTCCAATCTCTGCCCATGTGTTGGCATTAATGAATGTTCTCACCAGTAAAAATTAAACCCATGATGTTCACAAATTGCTTGGAAGAGTAAGAGCATCTGAATCCCTATAGCAATAGGCACGTGATTAAAAGCTTTAATAATAATGACATTTTCTCTGCAGCATTTTTGGTTGCTGGCAGAGGAAGTTGCAGCAAAAATAACATGCATGAATATTTCATTTCCAGTGTACTCAAATATGCAGAAAGCGCTGAAGCTCCTGAAGACTGAACTGTAAGGCGAAGAAGAAAGCCCTTAAATATTATGAAGTCTTATCTTCCCTTTCTTCTCCACACCTTGATATTGGTGAAGAGCCTATTTAGAGTGATATTTAGTGATGTGTAGTCATGGTTTCTATACATAAACACTACAGTTTTACATTAGCACTTTTGTACTGGGCAATATTTTTAAAAGCTGGAGGCTTTTATTTTAAGGCGTACAGAAGAATACTGTATGATTCAACTGTAAAAATGATTTTTTAAAAAATAAATTCATTTCAAGTGTTTACATACAAAACATTGCTGTGGGTTTTGTTTTTTTTTTTTTCTTCACCTACCATTATCAGAAAATGTAAAAGCATCATGTTGCTTGAGAAAACAGCTTGCATTTTACATTCAAGCACTTTGGTAGGTAAAAGGCTGTTATGGCTCAATCACAGCAGCCTAGCCCCATAGAGCCACTTGCTCTCTCACTCCACTCCAGTGTTATGGAAGAGAGAATCAAAATAAGAAAACTCAGGGGTTCAGATGACAGTTTAATAGATAAAGCAAAAGCTGTGTGCACAAGCAGAGCAAAGCACAGGACTAATTCATTGCTTCCCATAGGTAGGCAGGTGTTCAGCCACCTCCAGTAGAGCAGGGCCCACCAAATGTAATGGTGACTTGGGAAGACAAATACCATCACTCCAAATGTGTCCCCCTTCCTGCTTCTTCCCCCAGCTGGTATGGTGAACGTGGCATATCCCCTTATTCAGCTGGAGCCAGCTGTCTCAGCTTTGTCCCCTCCCAACTTCTCCTGCAGCCCAGCTCTACTTGCTGGCAGGGCAGTGGGAGGGAGCAGCCAAGACTTTGACTCTGTGCCCACAGTCACAGAAAAAAACCTTGTGTTATCAGCACCATTGTGGCTGCAAATCCAAAGCACAGTACCACACAAGCTACTGTGAAGAGAATCAGCTTCACTCAGACAAACCCAGCAGAGGAAAGCAGCTTTTTATCTCCAGTTTCAGCAGCTAGCTAAGCTCCCTATTACTCAGCCTACTTTATCTCCAATTATTTTCTAGTAGCACCAGCCTTTGTGGAGCTTTCATCATCAGCCCTTTCTTTACAGGTAAGGTAGCAAGTGAAAATCTTTTACAGAAAAGTATTTGAGACTAGACAATGGGATTGTTTGCATACATTGTTTGCATTATTTTTCTTTTGAACTGGCTGTATTCTGAAGTGATTTAAGATGTAACTGCTTCCCTTAAAAGATCCCTACTTTTATCAGATTTCAGTAAATCCCCTAGATGATTAATAAAGGGATACCACATTGACTATGTGGCTGGTTTCACAACTGCTTATTTATAAGCACAAAGAGACAAGAGAAGTCAGAACTAAAATAAATGCTGTAGATGAACACCATGACAGTATACATCACATAAAAACTTATGCAAAAAGGAGACTTTCCAGCCTCAAATATCTGCTGTCTCTGAACTCAGCAGCAGCATCAATGAGACGCTTTGGCCAGGACAATGCCTTTATTATCTCCTCAGCTCTTTGGCAATAACAGCACTCTCACCACTTTTATTACCATTACTGCCACTAGCAGTCATAGTGAGAACTATAAGAGGAAAACACTTGGGAGGGCAGGACATGTGAGAGAAGCAAGAGGTTCAGCTCAAGGGAATCCCCTCAGCAAAATCAGAAGGGAGGTCTTTGGTAAGCTGTGAGAACCTTGCCTACCAAAAAACCACCACAGGTACCTGGAAAGGGTTCCAGACACGGAATTCAGCATTCCTTCAGCACTTCAGTAAGATGTTACTTTCTACTGCAGCATCCAGAAGACAGAAGAGAAGGAGATGCAGTGGGGGGCTGAAAGAGTCTCTAGAATCATTTATCAGTCAGAAAAAGCAAAAAATGTGGTCATATCACTTAGTTGAGAGACAGCACAGAGGGCGGCCAAAGCAGCTGGTTATCAGAATCATCTTTACATACACACTTGCTAGAGCTACATGACATAAAGGCTGCCCGTGGCATCATGTTTTACAATGCTGTTTTTATAACACTATGGAAGTAGCATCATTTTCTTACACTGAGGTACTGATGCTATAGATAACATCCAGTAAATGGATATAAGGCATAACTACAAGGGTCTACTAATGTACATGCCTAGATGTGAATACACAAGTTAGTCCAGCCTGCAAGTATCAAGAAACTGAAATTTTTTTGCATTCAAGGCTATGCTTTTCTCATCTACTTTTTACTGTAACAAAATTTGTAAGACTCTTAATACATAAATGGTCAACTTAATCCTGCAATTTTAATTCTTTTCTCTAAATTCAGATTCTTTTTTTAGGCTTACAGAGGCATCAAGCCAAGCTGAGATATCTAAAAAAAGCCTATTTCTCTGGAAAACCTGGGAAATCATTGCTAAAATACATATGATCATTACATAACCCAAATACACAGGATGAATGGGGGGGTTTTAAGAATTTCACTTAAGCATTCAGACAATCTTATAATTAATTAGGTCTAAAACAGTAATGCAAGAATATTAACACACTCCTATTCACTTGTCAGCTACAGCTTTTAAGGTATGTTTTTACAGATATCACTTCAAGTTATACAAGCTTTCCCTTTTCTAACAGTTACTTTCACGTGAAAGGGGGAAGATACTGTGCGGTAGTATCAGAATGTTGGTCAATATCTGGATTCACTTTCTCCCACAGATGGAAAATATTTAGATTGTTTTATAGCCAATTACTTTTATATGATGAAAATGTGTATGTTTTGAAAGAAGACGTCTTTCTACATTTTTCCAGAATAACCAAATTGAAGAAAGCATTTCAACAAACTAAGGCCAAAAGCCATCTAATGTAAGGAGTAAGAATGCTGCAAGTGAAATTACTCCATTACTTTGACACTGTGCTGCTGTAAATAGCTTCTAGAAAACCTGGTTACAATGAAGTCCAAATCTTAAGTAGTCAGGTGAAAATTAAAAAGCATCTCTAGAAAACAACAACAAAAAGTCATTGTGCGGTGAAAGTGGTTTTCAAGAAGAGAAAGCAACAAAGTTCAATGAAAACCCACCAAGAACAGGTATAAATAACTTTTTAAAGTGCTCTAGTTTGGCACGTCAGAATAGTATGGCATTTTTTCAATACTCACACAAGTCACACTTTCTCTGAGAGACAACACTCTTCACTTTCCAAAATCAAAGTCAGACTCATTGTGTTTTACTGCCCCCTTCAGAATCAGACTTGGAAAGCAAATCCATACCTCTGATTAGGTATTTCAGTGTTTGTGTGGGTGGATGGGTTTGTTTAACCACAATCCCAGAGAGATGATATATTTTTAATATGATAAACTTTAATCATTCCATACAATCCACTGATCTGTCTTTTGACTACTAAAACAAATTCACATTATGAGACAGGAGAGTTTTGGAAGTGGTAATATTTTCAGTATTTCTGCACTGGTGCACATTTACACTCCAGTATAATCTACTGTATTTATGAAACTAGATCCACCCAAAACTAAGCACTACAAAAACAACCAGGAAAATGGTCAAAATTGAAGTAGCAATGTGGTATTATTTTAACCTTCATTAACCCTCTCCATTATGACAACTCCTTGGATTTATTACTGTAATGCACAAAACACAGAGCCTGTCTAAACCAGGAAAATGACCTGTTCTTAAAGGTGGCCATGAGATCATCACTGTCCTCTTGCCACATATTGGGAATGGCTGGAGAGCAACTGGGAAAAGTGCTGTGTACATTTTATTTGACTTCAGCAGGCCTGAAGGCTCTTCAGGTGTTTCAGCACATGAGTGGCTCTTACTCTGGATCTCTAGGTATGTGCTCAAGCCAAACACAGCAGCTCCCAGAGCAGCTCCAGAAGGTGCTGAACATAGATTTGAAAACTCAGCTACACCTGAAGAGATGGAGTTCCATATCAAGTTCATGACTACCCTCTGCTTTCAGTTTCTGCTCTTCCCCTTCAAAACCTCAAGATAATTCCTTCTTCAGGAGCACTCAGCCCATGAAAGTCCGAAAGTGCTTTGATGGGCATATGTTTCAACTTCTTTTTGCCTCCTCTGCAGGAGTAAGGAGGGATCTCTCTAAAAGGGCATCTACTTCTGTCTGCTTCCAGACTTCCTTTCCATCTTGCTCAGGAGCTGTAATCCTTGGCAAAAGGCCTTAATACTCTTCCCCTTTTCTTCCTGTAGACTTGTCTTTCAGGCTACAGCAACTGCCTACCCTGCCAGTAACAACAACTGAGTGAAGAATGAATGAAGAAAAAGTGCAGTGCAGATCTGCAATTCAGTATGATTAGAAACAAATGGAACACTGTGCACCTTGGGTATTTAGATGTCTGCTGTTTCAGCTGATGCACCACTTTTTTACAGGCAGCAAGAGGGATCATGCTTTCCTTCAGCTCAGACAATGCTTTCTACATGGGTAACATACCATTCTAACTTGAATTCTCTGTTTTCAGAAAACAAACTACTGGAAACCATTTTTTTTGTTGCTGTTTTTCTTTTTTTTTTACACGTCATTCAGTTTCTCATGAAATCAAGACTGTTATCTGGATGACACAGAAATATACACTGCTGAGTTATTACAACAATGACTTTACACCATCTAAAAAAAATAGCTGTACAACAACTTTCCAGACATCAAGTTTCTTACATCAGAGATGACATTGATTGTGCAAATACCAAACCTCATTCACTTGTCAAGGGAAAAAAGTTTCAAGTTAATCAGCTGCAGATTACATTCTCCTGATTTTAATTCATTGTTCTCATAATGACAATATTCATTAACATTGTTTTTATTCTCAATAAAATTCTAAAGCTACCAGAAAACCAAAACAAACAGGGAAAGGGAGAGGTGAAGACTACAGTAGTCATTAACATACACTTATGTGCACTACAGAAAATAACATCTCTAGCTTCTATTTTTTATCTTAACGGGAAAGTGGGAGACAAAAAAGTTTACTAGAGTACATCCTAAAACCTAAGTAAATCATACCCAACCATCCACCATAAATTTTTATCATTTTAATGAGAATTCATGTGAATTTTTGTAATCAATGAATACAGCAGAAAATACCTCTGGGGTTTTTTTTACACCAGATAACCCAGTAGCGCTATAAAACTCATTGTATGGAGTTCACCACATCAATTAACAAAGTCTTCACCAGCAGTTCAACTCTGCCCAGCTACTGAATGCACCCATCTACTTTAAGATAGAGATTCTTAGAAGAAAAATAGTAGAAATTAAATATGAAAACTACACATTTCTTACAGAAGTTTCTTACAGAACTTGAGTTTTATTTTAGGTACACGTGGAATACCTATTATGGAGAAATACCAAACTATAGAGAATCAGTATTTTTAAGTAGAGGGTGCAGAGAGAAGATTTAGTCCTTTATAAACTTATCAAATAAATGCACTAGGGTTTGCACGGGGATCCTTTTGGTTCCTGTATCTGTAAGTCAGCCAGACTCCCAGAATCTGAAAATGAAAACCA
This sequence comes from Zosterops lateralis, assembly GCF_965231275.1. NCBI lineage: Eukaryota > Metazoa > Chordata > Aves > Passeriformes > Zosteropidae > Zosterops > Zosterops lateralis. Next base: position 30,814,738 of record NC_139762.1, on the reverse strand, counting down.
AAGGTATTATTAAGCAGAGGGTCTCCATCCCTAGTTTTACAAAATTTGTTTTAAACATAAAATCATGAGAATGAATTTCCAGTTATACAAGTTTAGGATATTTTACTGTTGCTAAAATTGTACAACCACATTCTATCTTTCTTAATTAGAAAAAAGAATGCACTCTCTCTCTCTGAGAAAAATCATAACCTTGCAAGAGAGAAAAACAAACCGAACCTCACAAAACTATAAACAACAAAAGCCAAAGCCATATTCCCAATGCAATAAAAAATTTCCCATTGTTACAATGAAAGTTACTCTTCTCCCCCTTTCAAATGATAAATACTCATAAAGCTGCTTTTAGCATAATGATTAAAAAAATCCTCTGAATAGTTTCATTTTATCATTACCACATACAGCTATTCTTGTGCATTTTCAAATCTTGCCATTCCCCCCAGCTACCTTCCCTGCTCCCAGCACCTTCACATTTTTAGATGAAATGGCAGAGGTCAGCGTGGTTCTGCTTAAGTTGCTGTATCTCTCTGGTTGCTGTCATATGTACAAACCTTCTAAAAAATGCACTAAGAGGCAGGAGGAGCATTTTCACATGCTCTACTTGGCGATTAGAAAACACCTGCTCTGATGAATTTTATACTCCAATCAATAAAGCAAGTTATGCATCATCATGGTACTAAAGCAGAGCCAAAAGACCTTTTTAATTTTAACCTAGTGTTTAAAATACATTTCACTTCTCATGCAACTCCATCTTTGCACTATAGGTGGCATCAAAAAAAAAACAAAAACAAACCCTCAAAGACCTTATGTGTGCTGGAGTGGGGAATAGGTGGGATGAAGAGGGAATAAGGTAAAGCAGCAGCACTCTTTTTATTACTGTTGGAGGATGGTCCACTTGAACAGCTAACTTTCTGAAAAGCTTAAACTTTACAGAAGCACATTTTAATGCTGAGGTTTGTGGTCTAAATAACAAAGTTGCAAGAAAAGCCTTCCTTCTGACAGACTAAGCAAACTCATAGCTTTGAAAAATGTGGCTTAATTAATTATTTGACTCCTGAGACTGGATTGAGGTTTCCCGTAATAAACTCCCTAAAATTGTGTTTCACAAAACAAAGCTTTAAAAGTGGGGGGAAAAAAGCACTCAATTTTCCAACCACCCACTCACCTCTGTGAAACTGAAGAAGAGTCCTATCCCTCCGACAAATCTCAGCACCATTCCAGAATATTCTTCCATTATCGGTGCACATGGTCTACAGTGGAGAGTTCTAAGACAATCCTGTAGCAGATACAGAGAATTGTTTTCCATTTGCTGGATGACAATTGGTTGTTTGAAAGCATCTAGTTGGCTCTAGAAGAGACTGCTACCAATGGACAAAACCCATGGAGTTTTAAAAGACTCCAAGAGAGCAAGTATATATAAATGACAGTGGAGTACAAACTTTGCAGGGTGACCTGTAATTGTCTTTCCAGTAAGTTAAGAGAAAAGCTTAGTAACACTGTAACAACTACTTTACACATCTGTTAAAATGCTGTGTTCTGAAACTATGAAAACAGTTGTACATTTTTGGACAAAGGCAGTGTGAAAAAGTTATGGTTTTTCACACTTGAGGAACTTACAGCGGCGCAGGTTTCATTCGCATAGAATACTCTGAATCCACAACAATTCAGATTTCTCTCAATATCTGTTCTTGCGCTGTTGGTGTTGCTCCATCCCACCTCTAGGAGTTCACTCTAGAAGCCATAAGCAAATACAAATTACATTAATTGAACTGTTTTTCAGTGCAAGCCAATATACAAAATCAAGTTGATAATGCCCTAACTAAAGCCTTCAGATCTTGATGCTTAACTGGAGAATATAAACATATTAAAGAATGACTGGAGTGTCCAAAGAGGCTGTGTAGCTAATGAAAGAACAGCACCTAACAGCAGCACATTCATGGGTATAATTCCTTTCCTTCATTTTTGCTAACATGGTGATCCAACAGGATCACTAGTAAAAGGATATACGACTAATCTAGCTGGGACTGCCCAGGCTAGGTGCACAAAAAAGCACCCTCACATGCAAAACCAAAAAAAATTTGGTCACTGTGCCTTTACCCACTTCTTATGCAGTAAGAACTAGTCTCCATTCCACATGGAAGACTGTTGTATTTTCACATGTAACTGCCTAATGTAGTTACGACCTTTCCAGTTATGCAAGAACAATTCAGTGACTTTATCAAATTTACACCATGTTTACTGTTTATTTCATCAGCTTATCTGAAATTGCTGAACACGAGATATATTCAAGATATCACGCTGCTATACTTGTGACCATAAACCTAGAAAGGAAACTTCAAAACAAATCAATTAAAAAAAAAAAAAGTAATTTTAGGACCCAAATGTACTTATTTCTAGCTACCACAGCCAAGCATTGACCAAGGTCTAGTCTTTAATAAATAGGACAATGCTGATTTTATTAAAATATGCTCTCCCCATTTTATGGAGGTGTAATACAAATACACATACATATATATTTATAGTGTTATGCTATAGATAACTGCGAAGTCAGGAAACTTTTCTTACCTGCTGTTCCTCATTTAGTGCCAAACATGCACAGGAGACAGAAAACTGGACAATAAAGACTAGCAGAAGAATAATCATGTACTGGAAACAATTGCTAAGGATATCCTCTGAAATTAATTTTGCTTTTATAACATATACACCTAATGGTATTCCTTATTTCGCTGGATAACAGTAAGACCTTTAAAACAAAAGAACTATGGAAGCAAATTCTGACTGGATGTATTAACTGGATGTGTGTAAATAATGTTCCCAAATACAATCACTACGTATTATCTCTTTTTGCCTACTACTATATAAAGCTGGTATTTCTGGGTTTTCTTGCCCAGCAAGAAAACATGAGCAGAGAGGTTAATAAAAGGTGTTTTGAGAGAAAAATCTCCAGCCATTTTCTCCTAGTTTAGGGATTCATATCATTTCAATATACTTCACTTAAAGTAGTAGAGAAAATATTTTTCTGGGTACTGCATATTCAGATTACTTTTTTTCAATGGCAGAGCCTTGCAATTAATTACAAAAAAATAAATTTATCATAGATTAAAAAAAAAAAGAGTAAGAGTTGCTTCTTGGAGCACAGCCTCACACACTTTTAGACTACTGCATCTGAAGATGGTAAAAAACAAAAAGAACAAAATTTGAGACTAAAGATCATGTTTTGAAAGTTGGGAGTACTTTCAAAATTTGGCTGCTGTGTTCAGAGGTGGATACTCCACACAATTAAGCTGTTTGTAAAGTGGAGGTCAGTTCTTATTCACAGACCACAAAAGTTAAACATTAATAGTTCACCTACTTTAGTTCTGTGTAGGGCTGAGCACACAGTAAGAGGCACCTGTGACACAGTGAAAAACCACTTTACCATAAAAAGCTCTCGAAGAATTAAAATAGTCTCATTTTTTAAAAAAGACATGAATACTTCTATCTTCAGAGCACAAACAGTGGAGGAAAAAAAAGGAAACTGAAATGAAGTTAAATGGGAAAGAAGTCTAATTTAAACTGTACTTGACCAAAGTAAGATTGTGAATTTCTGTTTCTGAAGCACCTCCCCCAGCACTCAGCTGACAGAGGAGGTTGTTTACATGGCTCAAACCACGCTGCAATCAATGCAATGCATCAGAAGGATACAAAGAATAGCAATACTTGATGATGTTTCACTGCACCAATCAATCCGACTAAGGCAATAAAGAAGAGGAAGACTCCCACTGCAATTACCACTCCAACAACTCTGAAACTAGAGATGAGGCCAAAGCCAATTCCCCATGCTGCAATTCCAATCAGCAGCAGGCTCACCAGCTGGAGGGAAGAGAAAACACAAAGTTAGACTGCATATTAAAACAGGCTCCCACACACAGATAATTTTTTTATACTGAAGTTGTTTTTAGAAAGGTAAAATTTTCCTTTCTGGTGCAAAGAGAAGAAACACAACCCTAAACAAACCAATCCTCTACATCATTCTATAGGTAATTTCAATTCCAGATGTTTTAAGGCATACATATTCTTCCACTGTCAATGTGGAACTGTTACAACTCAAACTACCTGTAAGTCAAGCCATGTTGTACTATCAGTGACTGACTAGAGACACTAAACTGTAGATCATAACGAAATTGACAAACAAGCTAAAAATCATAGGCTTAAATTCAGAACAAAAACTTCAGATGTTTTGTGAAACTGTGGCAGTATATTTAAAGAAAATAGAATATATAGCTGCACAGCTCTGAACGTGTAAAAAAGGGCACTTTGCCAAAACTTACTGCAATCAGCTGTATTTATTAATTAAAGAAGTTTCTACACAGGCAGGAATCTGTCCCAGTTACTTCACAGAGATTTATTGTTTATATGGGCAGGAAGCTCCAGCCCTTCCTGTTTCCACACCAAAAAAACACAACCCCAAGAAGAAAGAAATTCCAACATGAAAAGCTGCAGGGAAATCTGTAATGAAGTCCAGCAGGAGGAAAGCAGCAGACAAAGCCAACCCAGATGTCCAAGGCACAAGATGCCCAAGACTCTCTGGTTTGAAACAGACCTATGTGTAACACTACTCATTATATTCTCTGTTAAATGACACCAATTCAACATGCAACTTTTAACTTTCCAAAACTCTCATCTCACCAAAAAATACCCAGCTGTATAGTTATTAAAAAAAATTCAAACCAACAATATAAAACAGTAGGCACTTGGCCTAGTCCAACCACTTGGCTTCATTTAACAACAGGTATAGAGCAAGCACTTACACTTGCTCACCATTTCCATTCAAACAAGGCACATTCTCATGACATTTTACTGCTTACCCAGAAGCAGGAGGATAATAATAATAATTAAAAAAAAGGTAATTTCCAACTTATCACTTTAGTCAACTTACCCTACAGCTGGGAATTCTTGTTGGTTTTAATGTCAAATACATCTGTATATTTTTTCCATTTAAGTACATTCTAGAGGACTAACCTATGTAATGGAGCTTTTGAAACATGGAAATCTCAGATAACATCAAAAAAGCTAATAAAACAACTAGATATGCTCATCAAGATCAAAACACTGCAGGTGGATTTTTTTCTGTGTGTTCACAGAGGAATACATCTCAAAAAACTTTTTACCAAAAGCCAGTAATCCACACCAGAAATTTAAAGAGTCTGCAAGGACAAAAGCAGGATATTTGTTATACCTACACTTCTCTCTACATATAAAGAGACAAAAAAAGATACAAAATTCAAAGGAATTGTTCAATACCAGCAGTTTTAGGATAAGTTCACATTTGTTTCTCTTAAACAAAAAGCCCAAACCACCACATTTATTTAAAACAAAAAATACAGGCAAAGGAGTCAAGAATCGAATTTACAGAGAGGATTGAAGAAAAAAATAAAATGTCTTGGCTCTAACATGGACAAATTTTCTGAATCCTTGTTGCACAAGACTATAAACTTCCTGATACCAGTACATTAAAAATTAGCCTTGTTACTCAGACAGTTTATTCCAATACCTACCTTTTCTAAACTATGCCCACTTACTTTATTTCACTGTCTCATTCCACTGGAAAGATTTATTTTTCCATATAAGTACCAGAAGCAAGTAACAAAAGAAACCACATAGCCCCATTCCCAATCAAAAAGTGCTGTCTGACATCCCAGGCTCTGCATCAGCTTCTAAGCACTAAACTCACACTGTCACTACATAGGTTGTTAAAAATAAAATTCTCACAAGCCATGACAAATTTTATTTTATTTCACAAAAAAGAGCAGACGAAACTTTGTTTCTAATGATTTTCACCAATACTTTTCTGTCTGAAGGCAAATCTTTCACCAATCTGCCTCCAGGATACCAAAATGTGTGTTCAGCTCTTTACTCATTTTGTAAGAGATTCAAAAGCATTAGATGCAATTAGTTTGTTCTCAAAATACTGAAATCTAAACAAGAGACAAAATCTGTGCCTTCAAGACTTACTGGATAAACAGTCTGTGAGGTGCAGGGTACCAGTTGCTTCTTGCTGCCACTGCTGATCTCATCTTACATTAATCTGATGACATATGCATAAAATTAGTTGCATGACGCTAGAAGTGTCCCAACACCCTGGCACAAAAAGCTTTTCTGGTAGAAACAGCCACATGCTGAATCTAGAAAAGGCCTGGTTTTCAATCAACTGGGGGAAAAAAGCCTCCCTGGATTTTAAATCCATTACTGAACTCCAGATATTCAGGAAATAACAAAAACCATTTTAGTTTCACATTTGTCACATTCAAGTTTTAGAGTTATCAATCTCATTTTCAAGCGTTACCTCAGTAATACCAAGGCTCTATTTTCTTTCACTTGACAAAGTTGTCCATTGTCAAAATCCTTAAAACATCTGGAAATTCAGTGGGATCACAGATCCATGCTGCTGAGATCTGGCTGACAAACTACACGAAAATGCTGTACCCAGTCAGACAGGTCCATGATCTGTATCAAAATCATTACTGGCTACTTGTATCTTGCCACTTGAAATCATGGAAAATTGACTCTGCTTCAAAACTGAAATGGAGACTACAGATTTACTAACCACTCCGGATACTGATATAGTTCTAAGTTTCTGTCTCCTCCACATGTTTACCGAAAGATGAAATTACTGTTATTTCTTCATATTCAGGTTTGGCATGGACTATCTGAATGAGAGGAATAACTCTATATAGTGTTTTAGTGCCAAAATGCAAAGAGCTAAAGTAAAAGCACGCTACTACAAAAAGGAAAAATAAGCTGTTTTGAGAAGAGTCTTTAAAAATCTGTAAAACAATGAAAGGCTCATAGTTATGTACTTTTTAGCCACTAGAAATGACCACTCAACAGTGCTTATTTCCAGTGTTTTGAGATGAAAATATTTAAATGCAATATTTCTAAAACTGAAGCAACTACAGCTTTATAGTATAATGTCCCTGAAACAAAATTAGTGACCCTAATCAATTCAAATGAGCAACATGAACATTCTAAATATACAAGCTTCATCTGCATGCAAAAAGGCCATGTATTTCTGCTAAATAAAGAAAGAAGGACTCTCTACAGAACTTCTGAATGTCACATTTTATTTAACTGAGACCACACTTCACAGCAGCAGAAATCTGCCAAAGTAAACGGTGTCATCCTTGGAAGACTGAGTTATCTGTGAAATTTCATTTTACCTATACAAATTTACTTACACAAAGCCAGCTTTGCTTAGTAACACTTCAAATATCTGCTTGATGTATGTACCAGAAATATCTGAAATCAAAGTCCAGTTTTTAGTGATTAGTGCTAATCCAGTTTCCCACAGAAAGGTTGGAGAAATGGCCTGTTAGACTGAATGGCCAGAGGCCAGACTGCTGAACCTGAAGGGCAGTAATTGATGCCTCAGCATCCAGCTGTAAGCATCAGCAGGTAAGCACCACCACAAAGGCTGATACTGGAGCCATTATCACACACTATCTTCATCAACAACCTGATTATAACACAAAATGAATCCTCAGAAAATCTGTAGATGATACTGAACAAGGAAGAGTAGTTGACTCTCCAAAAAGAGATCTAACTCAGACATACTTTGATAAACTTGAGGAATAAGCCAACCTTAGGAACCTTGCAAAGTGATGAACTGTGCTCCTGGGCGCTTCAGTGAAGCCTGGGATGGGACCAGTTGAACAACAGCCTTAATGAGACAGATACAGGGATCAAACTGTTTGTCAGGTTGAATACAAGCTCTCACTGCAAGCAGGGAGAGCCAAGAGGAGTGCAATCAAAGGAAACACAATGCTGGTGAGACTGAAGCCCGAAATACTGTGTTCTATTTCAAGTCCCCCAGGTGGAAAAGGAATTTGAGAACCTGGTAAGAGTCAGTTAAACGGCATGGGGCCTTGAGAATGTGAGGTTTGAGAAGAGGTGATGGATCTGGGTTTGTTTTGTATGACAAAGAGGCTGCCCAGGGATAATCACATACTAACTAAAGCTGAAGACACGTTACATAAACCTGGAGGCAAACTCTTCCGGGATCACAAGTAACAGCTTGGGAGGTTCAGACTGGACATAGGAAAACACATCTGCAAGGTGGTTTGGTGATGATCTCAGGGGGTTCCAAGACTCCACAGACCAAGCCACAGACAGCAAGCTACTGTTATTCATAATCCTGCTCTGAGCAGGCACCTGGACTGATGAGCCTCAAAAATGCCTTCCAAACAACACTCCCAAACTCCACAACCAGCACTTTGACCATGCCACTCTCTCCACACCAAAAATCAAAGTTTTAACAGGTAGATAAGATGGATTTAGCACTGACCAAAGACTTTCCTGCACCATCTAGCTCACTACGTAGCTTCTAAACTGTCTATCAGCAAAACACCTTCTTACAAGTAGTAAGAAAGTCTCTCAATAAAAGAGCAACAAATTATTGATTCTTCAGAAGTACTTCAAAACATGAGTACAAGTCTTGTTCCCAGAAGTGATTGAAAAGGTCACACTCACTTAAGGCATGTTCACATAAAAGCCAACCAGCATTACGAGCAAAGAATTTGTAGTAACCTTGAACTGGAGTAATTTGTGTACAAAATGATGCTATAAGCACACACTGTCCACAAACCAGAAAAACAATACAAAGCTGTGGAAAGTGTATACATGTGAAGGGGTGACAGTATTTTGTATCTTCATTTACTGTATATTATCTTCACCAATTCAAGCCTTAGCTACCTTACTTAAAAGGCACACACACAAATACAGGCTAGCATAATTCAATATAAAAACTAGTAATTTTGAAATTAGGTAAATGGTTTTTTTTTTTTAAGAAAAAAACCTGTAGGTAGCACAACTCCTAAGTGAAGATCAGTGGTTCTCTCTATGAGATAAGAGCATTTCTATTTTGTAATTAAAAAAATGGGAAAAAAAACTCAAGCATATTGTCAAGTAGACAAAACATTACCCAGTGTCAGTATCTGTATAGGGAAAATTTTAGGGAACATTTCAGTTCAAGATCAGTGGAAGAGATCAGACTCCAGTTTAGGCAACTTCTCTTTTTTTTACAAACATATATACACACATTTGAATTTCAGAGATGTTCCAAAAATAACAGTTTCTCTAACAAATTTCCTTATCTTCTCTCTTCTTTAAATCACAGTTCTCTAGTGCACATAGCTGTTCATTTCCCTCATTCCTGTACTGAAAAAAAATATATATTTCCCTCCACAAGTATCCCTTCTGTACTTACGTGAAAGTTTATAGTCTACATTACAAAAAAGAAACAGAGATATTGACAACCTATTTCTGTATACAATGCCATGAGAAACAATTCAAATGCTAAAACCACTTCCTCCTTCCCACAAAAGCAAGCCACCAGCAAATCTGCTGTCTCAACTAACTGGCAACTTCTTGGTATTTCAGCTAGCTTGGACTGCTGGCTAGGAAGGAAGTCATACGCAGAAGCTGCTATTCCCACCGCCTCCTTATCGCCTCAGTACAAACAGGACTTGGTAAAAACTACATTTCACAACTTAAATTTCACAAACTATCAACTTACCATTCCCAGGTAAAGAGATTATATAGCATTTATTTATAGTCATATCAGCAAGGGAAACGTTTACAGAACAATTGTCAGGGTGGATATGGAACAGGAACTACAACTAGAGAGATTACACAAATGATGAAATTCATCCTCCTTAAGCACTCTTTCCACATTTAAGTTCATATTCTACTACTTTTAAGGGTGCTTTAAAATATAAATGTCAAATGGCATATATACTGAAGGTAGAGGTATCCACCACTCTCCTCTTCAACTTGAACAACCATTTCTGTACAGCCATAGAGAATCTAGAAGACAATTCTGATTCCTGGCACTTCATTTAAAAACACCGCACTAAAACAACAGGTGGTACATGGTGGTGTAACCATAACCTTTAGCAAGTTAAAACGAAGCTAAATCGGTTTCTATCACAGCTGTAAGCTACTCAACCTGTAAGCAACTTTATTTCCTTAAAGTACTACTTCAGCTTTACTGAGAGCAAAGGAAAGCTCTGGGTACCTCCGAAGGATTTCCAGCAGAAAGTGAAATCTTCCACCTTTACGTGACTTACTTACATGAAGAGTGATCAGTGGTCTGATTACTGAACAGCCTTGAGACACGTAGTGTGGAACAAGCAATTTATGTGAAAGGCAGCATTCCTGACTCCTATCACAAAAGCCTGTTCTTTCAGTCTCAGGCCTTGTAAAGAGTTATTCACGTTACTGGCCATGTAACAAACTACTTACACACTAAAATGTCAGTTAGATTTAACCCCTGCTTAATATTCTCTGGTCTTTGGAAATGGAAGCTTTCTGCTGTGCAGCAGGAACAACTATGTTCTAAAATGTTTACTTTTACTTGTGTGTTTGTTCACTGTTTTTTAAGAGGTTATGAATGTTTTCACAAAGCCTGGTGAGCCCACAGATCCTTCCTCCACACATCATATCTCCTTCAACACAAAAACAAGAACACAAAACTCCACAACTAATGATACAAGCTACAAGGCTCTTACAGGGCATTCAAAGGGGTTCTCAATAGTTGTGCTGATTTTAAAGTGCCCACCTGCACCACAGGATGGCTGACAAGATATCAGCAGTATCAGAACACATCATGTTCCATATACCCTCCTCCTCTGTGCCCTGTCATTCTCCTGCTCTTTCCTTAAGGACAGGCTGCCTTCCTAGCTCCAAATGCCCCTGTGCACTCTGCACAAGACAATGAAAAACCAAAACCCACTCCTGGCTGTCTATGGACCCAGAACATGTCTCAATTCTGACCCACCACCACAAATCACTGACACTCTGCCTATAAATTGACACAGTATAGCCAAGGCCTTTCTAAACCCTGGAATAAACACCTTTAAATATCTATCTGTACTTTTGCTGTACTCTTGTGTGTTCTCAAGCGTGAGCACAGAAACCTTTTCCAAAATGCCAACAAAAACAAAAAGGCCACAAGATGGACATGACCAACATTACCTTCCTTGACTAATACCTGGGAGCTTCTGTACCAGTTTTATTTACATGTCAAAACTAGATAGCCCAGCTTACACTGCCATCTTCAAAATGTTCTTGAGAACAACAGAAATGGCTCCAAGGCAACCCACCCCATTTGCTGAGCATCCAGTTGTGGCAATGAGGGAGACCAGCACAGAACAGGCTGGTGCTGGGGCAAACTCTTGATGCTGCACAGCTAAATGCTGACCAGAGCTTGCCACACAGGGCGAGCAGAGGGTTATTTACTTCTCACAACTGAGAACAAACCACAACAGAGCTGCACTCAGAGATCGCAGGCTCACTCACCGATGTGAAAGAAACTATGAGTTGAGGCAAGAACTCTGCTTCTCTAACTCCTGTCTGCTTGTACCTGGCTCTGTGTAGCCACTACTGCAGTCAGGAAATACCAGAGAACATGAAGACACATTCCCTTTCCTGATGAAAATCCAAATGTCCACCCTGCCTCTAAAACCAAGTTTCCCCTATGCAGCACAAAGATGAAGCAGACAGATTTGCATGGAAGATGCAACATTCCTCTGCATTAGGAACTCTGAAACATTATTATAAAGACAAACATTATTATAAAATACCTCAGTATTTAAAAACCCTCTTAAAATCTTCAAGGCTGGGTTGGATGAGGCTTTGAACAACCTGGTCTAGTGGTAGGTGTCTCTGTCCACTGGCAGAGGGGTTGGACCATCATGATTTTGAAGGTCCCTCCAAACCCAAATCATTCCACGATACCAAGCACACACTGTCCAAATCTGAGAATTTCTATACTTATCTTTGCATATTTCCATAATACAGGGAAAGCAAGTTTGATAAAGAGGGCAGAAAGCCCAAATGCACCTTCAATAATTACAGCACCCAGAGAACTAGAAACAGTGATAGGAAAAACAAAACAAACCCAAAAAACTCTTTCAAACACAATGCTTTGAAAATAAATGCAAAACTCGAGACACTTAATAGGCAATCAAAGAAAGAGGTTGAGAGAATGAAGTAATATTAAAAAATGAAAATTTTTGATACGGTATTTTCTAGTGTTACAAGTAAGTGTGGATGCATTTATGGAATAAGCTTTGTGCTACTAAAAAATACAAACTTCTAATGGAAAAGATACTGTATGTTTTAATTGAAATCAAATGGCTGCTCCAGGTGTAAGAAAACAAAGCCTGCTGATCTAAATGAGAGATGTTTACATGCTGCCAATGAATACTTCATGTTTCCTACTGCAGCAATAATTAAGTTGCTGCTTGGGTAGCAAAACCAGCACACATCACCCAAATAAACTGTCAGCATTTTTTTTAAATTTTGAATATTTAATCTCATGGCTCACCTACCACTTCAACCTTTCACCACTATTTAGGAACTTCCTTTTCCTCTCCGAAAATCAGATTTGAAGAAAGATATTGACTGCTTGCACTTCAACACAAATATTAAAGCCTTCCTCAGAAGCTTAAGTTTTAAGCTACAAACACATCCCTGAATATGGATTAATTCTGTGGACAGGCACTTTAAACAGTTTGTATGGATTTGCCATTTGATGGGAAATATAAATATGACTGACTAAATAAAAACTAAATAGGCCAGATACCCAAAATTAGTATTTTAAAGGTTCTTCTATTCAGCTCTTCCATGTAAGGCTCTATTCTGACAATATACATCATCGTATACCCAGAGTCAACAAATAGTCTCAATTATTTTTTTCTACTCTTCCTCTTGGTTCCGAGAAGGAACCATACTGAAGTCAGCAAGGCTCAGCATAGATGCAAGAATTAGTCATATAAAATAGATTGAAAAATAGAGGCAGGGCCTAAGGACACTAACTTCATCAGGAGAAGAACCAAAAGTCATCAGCAAAGTAACATCTGAAAAGAACATTAAGTGAGCAATTAGGTTACTGGGCTTCTGGTTTCTTGCCTTAAACCAGTAACTGATTTATTACTGCCAGGACATATATTTTTATCTTGGTGTACTACTACAAGAACTCAGGAAAAAGAGGCAGTACTGCAAAATAAAAATTAAAAAAAAAAGCTCCAATATAATATTTTATTTCAGAGTGTTTTAATGAAAGGCAGAATGTAAACTGACATCTCCAATATACAGTTTTCAGGGTTTGTTCATCTCATATAGACACATCAATGCTGACCATAAAAACATCCAAGAAGTATTAGCTATCCCTTCTTACCATCACTACTCCCTTCTCACCACTTATTAGTGAATCAACACTATTTTAAAGAGAGAATTATTAAGTTATTGCTCTGATTGTCTTCTGCATTTTTTTTCCAGCTGCGAGAAAGTAAGTCCATCATTCACTGTGCTGCTCCAACCCTTGTACTCCAGGTTTCTGGACAGCCAAGGAACAGAGAAGCCCACACATTTTACTGGATCAACTCTACCAGGCCAACTAAGTACCTTAAGTGTTATTTCTCCAACCATGGATTTAAAAGCATTAAGTCTTGTAACTTGTCTATAATTAATAAACAATACTAGCAATAACAATTCTTGTATTCCTGTAACTTTCATTTAAAGACATCATTCCCTCCCTTCAGCAAAAACATATGTTCTATATAGGTCAAGTGACAGAAGACCAAGTGACACCCACAAAGTAAAGTCTACTCAAGGAGACACCAGAGCAGAGATTAAGTTTGTAAATACACTATACAGGTACCACAGTCCAAAAGTTCAACCCACCCTTGCTGAGGCCAGATATGCCCAAAAGACCTACCAGAGTCATTACACCTGGTTAATATATGGCTATATGGCTGTAGAAATAAATGATGGAGTCATTAGGAAACAAAACCTGCTGTCCACATGACATCACAATAAGATTTGTGCATCCATCTGAGAATGATCCAGATTTCTCTCACTCTTCTGTCACTCAAGGAGTAATAGCAATAATAACAAAAGAAGTCTTGCATTTACTGAAAAGTGAAATTGGGATGGGATAATGCACCCATAACTCACCTTCTGGGACAGGAAAATCACAGAAAAAGTTGGCCACAAAGATCTTCTGGGGTCCCTTTCAACCTGAGCTATTTTATGATTCTAACTTAGCTCCATTGTGACACTCTACATGCATCGAACTCACCTTCAACTACAGATACCAAACACCTATCTGCTCCCCTCTGTTCTGGCTATGGGTAGCCCAACAACGAAGGCATCACAGGGATCCAGGCTGACTTTCACAGTGGCAGCTGGGCTGCCTAAGCATGCTCCAGACTTTTTCAGGGACATATTTCACTCCTCAAGCTCCTCCAAGGACAGAGACCAAGTAATAGTGCAGCCTCTCCTATATAAAGGTTTCTCTTCTGCTCTTTTCTGAGGAAAGGGGGGTCGGGTCACCTCGTACACCCAAGAATATACAATCAACCAACTCTAGCTTCAGCAGAGGCGCTTCCATGTCCCTTCGAGCTCCATCCTGATGGCCATCAGCTCCAGTTACTGCCAGCTACTGTTTGTTCTGATGAACACCGTTAGACCTGCTTGTTCTCGTCCTGCCTTCAGCAAAGAGCACAAATACAACTGCCCACAAGCACTGGCTGACCCCAATTTCAGTCTGCTGAAAGTCACTCCCAAGCACAATTGTTAACTTGAAACATTAGAGGACATTCTACCTCTCCAGATGTGCTGTGAGAGGAAGCCATTACACTTACTCCCGTTCCTTGCTATTTCAGAGCCCTTTAAAAATAGATAGTGAGGAAAAACATTTCCGTAGCTGCACCACAATTGGAGATTTTATTCTTCTCTGTTGAAAACCAGACCTCCAACATCCTGAAACAAAATCGGGCACCTGCCTGGAGCTCCCCAGCAAAGATAAATATTTCAGTTTAACATCCTACTTTTTTCCCCGTCCTCACGAATGTCCCCACCACCCGAGGCAGCCCGACTGGGTAACTCCACGGTCCACCCCAGGGAACACCGCTGGGGCTGGGGCCTCGTCACTGCCCCCACTGCACTTATTTGGGCGCTGATCCTCGGCTGAGGAACAGCAAAACAAACCCCTCCCTGCTTCACGCCTGGATGGATGCGGCGCCCTTCCCGGAGGGAGAGAAAGGGCAGCGGCGGGCCGGGCCCGGGGCCGCTCGTT